>NC_092707.1:183594885-184794885 GCF_047496885.1 Scyliorhinus torazame | reverse complement strand
TTGCTGTTTGCTAATCCTCATGGAGAGGAAATAACAGACCAACAATTTCTCAAAAAATGTCCACTTAACAATAGCCACTCCACTTGGGTAAACCTGCCTGGTGAAATAATGCCTAAGCATTTGCATTTCCGCATAACAATTTAAGTACTGATGACTTTCAAATAATGTTTACCTACTGTTTGCACTTGTTGAAAGCCTATGTACATATCTGCAATTTCCAATAATCTGTTTCCCAAACTCATCCTTCAAAGGACTTAATTGGTTCTTAATCTTTTGCCAACAGTTAACTTTAACAACGTAAAGTGGTCTAGTCCACTTAGTTGTTTCTTCACTTGTCTGTGGAAAGATTGAGCCTATAAAAACTTTGTTATGCTTATTCGTCACATCTAAAGTATTGGTGGAATCGGCACTTTGGTACTTTTCTGACGAATCCCAATGAAGCAATTGAAATGAACCACCAATAAAAGAATACAGAGCGATTATGACCTATACAGCAACCAACAGTGCAATACCTGTCGCAGAGGACATTTTAAATCTCACATACTCCTAAATACTACAGTGCAGTAGCTGCCTTGCTGTGGATTTTCAATCTCTTTAGTCATTGCTTCTCCATTAAGCCTACTCTTTTAAGTCTGTGGATATATGCTACTACTCATCGATATTTAGCTGTGATCTCAGTCTGTAAGCACTGGTTTAAGCTGAATGTAAAATGGCAATACATCATTGAGCGCTTGAGGTAGATTTCTTTTTGATTTAATAGAAATAAACTGGAATATTTAAGAGGTGGCCAATCCACTACAGCCAGTCTCTCGGAAGTTAAAATGGACCCCTTCACATGATTACAAATTGCAACAAGAATTGACTTTGATTGGATCCATGCTCCAGTTAATGTCAGAAATCGGTAGCCTCTGCCCTTGATGCAAACTGCATGGCTGAATCTGGATACTATAAACCGTTGGAAGCACGAGGGGACATACAAAAACCAGGAACCTTTTCACGTGCATTCATTCCAAAGAAGAAAAAGAGCCTTAAGAAGGAAGAGCTTTTCAAAATCCAACCAGTATTGTCTTGCTTTCCCAAGAAAGTTGTTGATCCAACCCGTATAATAATAATAATCTTTATTAGTGTTACAAGGTAGGCTTACATTAACACTGCAATGAAGTTACTGTGAAAAGCCCCCAGTCGCCACACTACGACGCCTGTTCGGGTACACTGAGGGAGAATTCAGAATGTCCAATTCACCAAATAAGCACATCTTTTGGAGCTTGTGGGAGGAAACCAGAGCACCCGGAGGGAACCCATGGCGCCACAGGGAAAACGTGCAGACTCCGCATAGACAGTGAGTGACCCAAGACAGGAATCAAACCAAGGTCCCTGGTGCTGTGAAGCAACAGTGCTAACTACTGTGCTACCCTGGTCCCATATAATTGATTGCCCTACATTCATATTACTTAACACTCTCCTGCCGAAGCAACAAATAAATTAGACCATAAAGAATGCAATCATTTTGAAGTAATGCCATTTTTAAAAAAATAACTTGTTTTGAAACCTTTCTATCTGCAATGGTTTTAAAGTTGGTTTGTCTCCACTAATCTTTGATTGTGTTTTGCTCCCTTTCAGGTATTTGTAAAGACCTTCAGACACAATGAATTGGGCTTTCCTTCAGGGCATACTCAGTGGGGTGAATAAATACTCCACGGGATTCGGCCGCATTTGGCTGTCCGTCCTCTTCCTCTTCCGAGTCATGGTCTATGTGGTGGCAGCAGAACGAGTTTGGGGTGATGACCAAAAAGATTTTGAATGCAACGTCAAGCAACCTGGTTGTGAAAATGTCTGCTTCGACTTCTACTTCCCCGTCTCCCACATCCGACTGTGGGCTCTGCAGCTCATATTTGTCTCCACTCCGTCCCTGCTCGTGGTCATGCATGTAGCTTACAGAGAAGATCGGGAGAAGAAGAATAAGAGGAAACATGGGGAGACCTGTCATACTCTTTACAGTGACACAGGGAAGAAAATAGGTGGACTTTGGTGGACTTATGTTATCAGTCTTATATGCAAAGCAGGGATTGATAGCGGCTTCCTATACATACTTTACAGCATCTATGACAACTTTGAATTACCTCGCCTTGTTAAGTGCCAGCTGGACCCTTGCCCCAACACCGTGGATTGCTTCATTGCTAGACCAACTGAGAAAACAATCTTCACAATTTTTATGGTTGTTACTGCAGCCTTGTGCGTTCTTATAAACATCTGTGAGTTTACATACCTCGTAAGTAAGAGAATCGTGGCCAGTTGCTGTAACTCAGGCAGACGACGACGTTCAAGTCACTCCACAAAGGCCTCAGCTACCTTGTGTGAGAAGCCATCCAATGCAGCCTTAAGTTCAGAAAATAAGTCATTCTCCGGAAACCAAGGTTCAAACGTTGTCATTCATTTGAATTCATGAAACGCGCACCAACATTTGGTGTGCAAAACTAATTGAACCTTTGACACAATGATTTATTGCAAAGCATTTTTCTTCATCGAAAAGATACTAGAGCTCAAAAGCCACTTTCGAGCTGGGGCTATCTTTCATGAAGATATTCCTACTTTGTTAAAAGAAAAGTCGATTTATAAGGTCGTTGCATTATCTATCTCATCTCCAGTTTCTGCTCCAAAGAAGACTGGCTTCCTGTGTTACCTAGCACAACATTTAATTAGCAGGTGGAGGGACATTATTGATGTCAGATTAAATTCAATCTGCCATTTTTTGTTTCCATCAGTAGATCCATGTTGACTGTTAAGGATTCCAATAGCAGAGTTCATAAATAAAATCAAAGAAATTTAGGCAGAGGAAGATTAAACAAAATGTTTTCAATAAAGGGTAATAGATTTAGGGAGAAGGCTATCAGTGAAGGCCATATCACTGAATTAAGAGACACGTGCTAAGCAATGACTACCTTCAACAAGCAAGAATCTAACCAACTTGCCTTGACATCCAATAATATTACCATCACTGAACTTCCCTTCATCAACCTTCTGGATGGTCAACATTGATTAGAAACTCACCTGGATCATTCACATAAATGCCATGGCTACAAAAGCAGGTCAGAAGCTGGATATTCTGCAACAAGTGGCTTACCACTTGATTGCTCAGTCTTTCCACCACTTGGAAGGCACAAGTCGATACGTGATGGAATAAACTCCAGTCATCTGGATGGGCACATCTCCAACAATGATCAATTTATCGCCACTTTGGAAAGATCAGGCATCAGCTTCCTGTGTGTTGATGTTAATAAAACAGATCTCCATGGATGCTTTGAGATGGTCTCTGAAGTGTTTCCTATGGCCACCATGTGAACAGGATCCCTGTCATAATGTCATCTCTCTCGGAGGAAACGGGCAGTCTTGAGTCGGACAGTCTGATTATACATGTCCTACCCATTTCAGCTGATGTGAGATTATTGTTGCTTCTACAATTCGCAAAATTGTGTCTTGGAGAATCTCATCTTTGTTCTTTTGTGCTGTCACTTGATTCAAAAGATCCTTGTAAGGACTGCATTGATTGCCTATCAGAAGATCAAAGTTAAAGTTCAGAGAAGCGCCATTTTGGGGACAGAGAAGGCTGAGAAGATTCAACTTCTCATTGACATGCATGACACACATGCCTGCTTCAAGAGATCTATCAACCATCAATATAGGGTCCAACAATGGTAAGATTCAACAATGGAAAAATTGCCCAAAGTACAGACAGTATTAGCAACCACTGGAAAGACCACTTTGAAAACTATGTAATATTAACTCCATGCTGGACCTGCACCTTCTAGGGAATCTCCCATAATGTACAATTAGAAATGAGCAAGACAATGATCCAATGTTCAACGAGGTGGCAATGGATGGCAACCAGTTAAAAAACATCGAATCTTCTGGTCCTGACAATATCCCTGTCGAAGTAATGAAACATAGAGGAGACATATTGATCTCTCAGATGCATTGCCTGTCAGTGAAGCTCTGACAACATTAAGAAATTCCATTTAACCTTAGAGACACCATGATGATCACAACCTTCAAGAAAGGACTGTCATAATTGCAGGGGCATAGCATTGCTCTCAACTGTTCGCAAAGTTCTAGATACTTGGTAATCGCCTCTTGCCAATTGCAGAGTGGGTCCATCCAGAGATCATGCCAGCTTTAGGAAATGTGCAGAGAGCAGTACATTGTTTTTGTATTTGGCTTTCTTGGATCTCATAAAGTACCTGACTCAGTGAACTGAACAGCCCATTGGAAGGCGCTGCAGTGATATAGATGCAAAAAAGCTAATTTCACAAACATCCGTCGCCAATACGACAATATACAACTAACTGTACAATGCAATACCTCTATTACAGATCCCTTCCTTGTCAAAACAGTCATCAAAAAGCAGTGTGTCATTGCACCAACACTCGTCCCAATATTTCTTGCAGCATCGCTGTAGCTTGTTACTGACAAGCTGCCCCTAAATATGGTAATAACAGATTGTATTAATGGTAAACTCTTAACCTCAATTGGCTGAAGGACAAAACCAAGACAACAACAATTTGTCTAATTGAACCACAATATCCACAAGTTAGTGCTCGCTCTGAAAAAGAACTACAATAGATAAGCTTCAGTGAATGCATCAACTATGGGAGCATGGACCTCCCCTGAACACCAGGAAGACCAACGCCCTTTACCAACCCACATCAAATGTATTAAAATCTGAAAATTGATGATGAAGTGCTTAAAAATGTCCTTCACTTTCTATATCTTGGAAGCTATCTATCCCAAAAAGCTAACAATGATGAAAAATACATCCATGTACTAGATAAAGGAAAATTACATACTTGCGTTTTCAGGTGTCATGATATCAGACCTTAACACTAAACCCAAAGTCTAAAGGGCAACGGTGAAACCCAGGCTTCTAGAGAATGCTTATAGATGCCAAGAACAACATCATGAAATTTGATTTCACAACATAACTCTGAAATGTTGACACCAAAGGTTTGCGGCTTGAAAATAGTCAGAAAGTGAATCTTATTTGAACATTTTTGATTAGTGCAGTAATTTACAGATTGGTTATAAAGCACTCCCTGAATATTCCACTGTGTGAATCATGTGTTCTTTCACTTGTATTGCTTTACACTCACTGGGACAGAATACTAACTCCATATCCCCACCCCCACCATCCTAAAGTCACTGCAAACATCATGCTACTTACACTTTTTCTGTAAGACTGGTTTGCATTTACTAGCCCCAAGCAGTAACCCATCCCTTGTTAAGACTCTTGGGCGTGACCCTGAAATTGAAGCCAATTCTGGAACCCCACTTCCCTCCCTGCCCCCCACCACTTCCCACTAAGATTAATTAAGTCTGCACAGTCTTCGAAGATCTATTTAGCTTGGTGCTGGGCCACAAGGGATATTTGTTTACCAAGCCATTACAGCGATGCAGATCTGTGGTGTCATAACAGAAATATTTGGGATTATGAATGTGCGGGGAAAAGTAGAAGACCATTTGCAGCAGTTTTGGGGCCAAGAATGTGGGGCCAGAAACACAAGATTAAACGCAAGAGACTTTGAACAGAGAACAGGATGAATTCTTTGGTTATGATGCTTTGGAATTAGTTTCCAGGGTTCTTGGTTGAGACAGAAACAACGTCAACATTTAAAATTAAGTTGAATAGGTGTTTGAAGGAAAAAGAATTGATGAAATATGGAAACGTAATAGGTTAACATTAGAAATACTTACTTGCATGGAGGGTAACTGGTAGCATGGATGTGGGCATGTTTCTGTGTTGTTATTTTTTCATGTGCTTCCAAACATTGCATTTGAAATTATGTGCTCAGCCTGCATGGAATTCTTATCGTTTACTTTCAACTATTGCATATCATGAATTACTGCATTGTAAATATCAAGAGTCAGTGTAACATAATTTTACTGTACGTTTTATTTTGTGACTTATTGAAAGTGGTGATCACACATCTTGGTGAATGTCTCATAGTCCAAGGTTTGCTGCATGAAAATAGTTCAAAAGTGAATCTTGTTTGAACAACCGAATATTTCATTGATGACAGGTTCCTAATAATCCTTTATCCACAGCCACAATGATCCAAATGATTCACCATGCAGTGTGTGGAGTTTGCATCCTATACATTAATGCATTAAAATGTAATATGCATCATACGTATGTGCAACAGATGGATATATCGTTCCTATTAGCAGAGCGATTCATTTTATTGAGGGGAATAAAGCAACTTCAGCCTCGGGTCTTATGTATCAGTTTGCAATGTAATGTATAAAGAAGGTGAAGTGTTCCCAATAAAAAAAACAATTGAATGTTATTCCAGTGTAAACTTCCTGATTTTTGAGATTACACTGACAACCCAACCGAGGGAAAACTGACTGGGCTGGATTCTTTGCAGCCCCGCGCCGAAATCACGTTCGTCGTGGGGGCGGAGAATGGTTGTTACGAGCAAGTCGGGACCGGCGCCGCTGAAGCGATTCTCCAATCCAGAGAATCGCTTGGGAATCGCTCGCGCACAATCAACCGCCGCAGCTAGGGGGCCATTGACAGAGGTCCCCCTTGCGATCCTCCACGCAAAACTGGACAAGTTCCCGACGGCGTGGTTCTAACCACGTATCGGCCGTCGGGAACCTCGGGTGGTGGCTGCGGACTCAGTCCACGGCTGCTCTGGTGGGAGGCGGCGGGTCGATCACTGTGGGGGGACCTCATGGATGGCTAGGGGAGCGATCGGGCTGCACAAATCCGTGGGCGCGCGATCTTGGGGGTCCTACATTTTGGATGTTGCTCCGCGGTCCGAGTCCGCCATGTAGAACGGGGCGGCCGCTGCAGGTCGCCGCTGTCCGCATGCGCGGACTCCCGACCGGAAGTGCGGGGCCCCGTATCTACAGCCAGAGCTGCGAGGAGCACTCCGGGGCCCTGCCAGCCCCCTGCAATGTAGGAGAATCGCTCAGACTTTCTTAGGCAAAGTACAGAGTGAAACGCCAGCGTTTTTGCGCTGGCGTGGGGACAGAGCCCCATTTTTGGAGAATCCAGCCCACTGACTTTATACTGAAGTAAAGTCATTGCAGTGTGAACGAGAATGTTCTATTCACATTATGCACTCACTTTGGGTAATCAGATTCCCCTTGCTGATTTATTTTTGCTTATTAAAGGGACACTGTCATCTGGTAAAATATCATGCCGGGTCAACTTAATAATTTCAACAAATCAACAGCTCGCAGAATCACTAATAAAGATTATGCAGCGGTTCAATTGGGTCTACTGGAATGCCTTGGCTTGCGGTAGAATGCTTGGAATAGGCTACTCTTTGTTCCTACCTGTACCAGGAACTGAAACTGAGGCAATTAAATCTCTTCACATGGTGCATTCTTCCTTTGTTTACTGTACCAGAAAATGGATTAATTTATTAAAAATGTCAATCGTTAAATAAGCTTTGTATCATGATATTCTGTGTAAGCAAAATTAAAGACCAGATTTCCAAGCATCTTACTTAGTGGCATTTTGCCCTTTAGACCCTGTTCTATATACTGACGATTGTTTTAAACAAGACTGATATTAAAGCTGTGAGTAGAAGGGAGTCAGTATTTCTGGGTTATCAATCATGTTAATCCACAGAAAAGCTAGTTCCACAAAGTCATTGCACAGACAACTGAACTTTAGCAACCCCTTAACTGGATCGCCGTTTACTAGTGATTACAGTCCGATAAGTTGAAGGGCAAGTTCTGAAAACAAGTTGACAAATTAATCATTGAATTTTTTTCATTAAAAGAACTGCTACTAATTACATGGTGCACCGAAATTGGAGGTCAAAGCCATGCATTTTGAAGCAGACTTTTACTCGGATTTCTGGCTTGCACATCAGTTGCTGAGAATTCATTTTGTGACAAATATCTTATCGACCAATCAAGACACACTGGCAGTTGTTTTTTTACATTTTTCAAGTGAACGAAACAAGGAACAATAGACAATAAGTAAATCAACATTAATTACAATGTCAGATTAGATTTATCTTTTCATCAATTGTCGTGCTCCATTACAGGAATCACTGGCGACACTGAAATAGACCAGTGACGGATGGAACTCCCCGCTCTAACTGGAGAAGGAAGCACCAACACATAAATATAAGTCCCATTATGTTCCACCATGTGCAGAGCGTTGAATAACAGTGACAGCCATGGCCTTGATGCGACTTATCTCTCGTTGCTGTCTTTCTGATGGGACATACATTTGAACGATTGTCTGACACGTCAGATAGGTGCAAAAAATTTTGTACGATTTTGACAAAGAGCAGGGAAGTTAATGTCCTCTGCAACATTAAACCTCATTAAAACAAGTTCTGCTAAAAGATTGTTCACACCTGTTTCAGGGAGTGAAAGTTAATGTGACCTGCGACTTTGCGCCACCCCTTCATTTCAGGGATGTCAGCATGCAGCCCAATGCGACTCATGCTGGCTCCACACTCCACAATGGGGAGCCTAAATAAAAGTGTGCAGGTCTAATGATTTTTTCAGCTTGCCTCCAGCTCTTAAAGGCATTTTGTCCCTCTTAAAGGGAAGCTGCACTGAATGAACGAAGGCTGCTGCTGACAGTTACCGCTGCAATTGAGGAGAATGGGATTTAAGCACCAAGCCAGAAGGAGGGCCCCCTGGCTCAGAGATATGGCACTGGAGGACTTAGTCATGGAATTGGAAGAGACGAGAGACACCAGGTTCCAAGAGGATGCCAGGCGACCATCAAGGAATAGCCTCCATCCAGATTCTGGCCCCTAGAACCTACAGCAGTTCTAGAAGATATTTAATAGCCTCAATGTCAGTAATGTACCTTCAACAGGCATCTCCTACCCACTGCTTCACGAACCTCTCATGTTTCTCAATGCACAACATTCCCCAGTGATCAGGATTGCTGTCTAACATTTGCTTACTCCACATCAACGTCATACACACACACCAATGATGCCAGCCTCACACTCACCTCTCACAGCTTTCATATATTTCTAGCTATTCACCTATGGGAGGCACATCAACCAAACATCATGCAACCTGGTCACTGACAGTATGCCCTCTCTCTTCTAGGATGGCCCACAATACAAGGCAGTTAAGCAGGTTGCTCAAATCTGGCTATACATCAAATGCTGTGAGTGATCAGCATAAGCAGAATTATATTTAATCACAAATTATAATCCAACACATGGCATATCCCTCACTCTACTATTACCACTAAGCCAACCTATTTGCCCTGGTTCAGTGAGGGATGTAGAGCTCATGCAAAGAACAGCAGCAGGCATGGATACAAATGAGGTGTCAACCTGGTGAAGCTGCAACACAGGGTTATATAATGCTAAACAGCAGATGCAGTATGGCATTGTCAGAGCTAAGCAATCAATGGATCAGATCAAAGCTCTTCAGTCCTGCTACATCCAGTCATGAATGGTGATATACAATTAAACAAGTGTCAGAGGAGTAAGCCCCATGCACATCTCCTTACCCAGTGGTGTGGAGCCCAACACATGAGTGCAATAGACAAAGCTGAAGCATTTATAAACATGTTCAACCAGTAGTGCTGAGAGAATGATCCATCTCAGCTTCTCCCTGAGTCCCCCAGAATCTCAGATAATAATAATCAGTCATCAGCAACATGACAGGAAGTGTAGTCTACAGTGCTATCAAACGGCACTTACTTTGCAACAACCTGTTCACTGAAGCTCAATTTAGGTTCCACCAGGATCACTTGACTCCAGACCTCATTACAGCCTTAAAGTAAAAGCAAAATACTGTGATCTGAAATAAAAATAGATATTGCTGGAAAATCATAGCAGGTCTGGCAGCATCTGTGGCGAGAGAAACAGATTTTACTGCTTCAAGTCCAATGTGACTCTTCAGAAGAAGAAAGAAGACCCTGGGCTGGATTCTCTGCCGGCAGGATGCTCTGTTTTGCCGGCAGCCCGGGGGTTTCCCGACGGCGTGGGGCTGCCCCACAATGGGAAACCCCATTCACCAGCCGGCGTAATGGAGCATCCTGCCGGCGGGGTGAAATAGAAATGTGGCACAGCGGGATGGAGCATCCAGCCTCCTGTTTCTCTCTCTACAGGTGCTACCAGACACGCTGAGTTTTTACAGCACAGTTCTGGCTGATTAAAACCAGCGCCCCCTCCTGCAACTCCCCCTCCCCCACTGCCCCAAGGCCCTGAAAAGATGCCTCGGGTTCTTTTCATATTATGCCCAGTGGGTTCCCAACTATGCGGACAAAGCCCGCCCACTTATCAAAGCCCGACCTTTCCCCTGACGACTGAGGCCCGCCTGGCCTTCAGCCGCATCAAGGCAGATATTACCAAAGCCGCGATGCACACGGTGGACGAGTCCATCCCCTTCCAGGTGGAGAGCGACGCGTCAGATGTCGCCCTGGTTGCTACCCTTAACCAGGCAGGCAGGCCCGTAGCCTTTTTTCCCCGTACCCTCAACGCCTCCGAGATTCGACACTCCTCAGTCGAAAAAGAAGCTCAAGCCATTGTGGAAGCTATGCGGCATTGGAGGCACTACCTGGCTGGTAGGAGGTTCACCCTCATCACCGACAAACGGTCGGTAGCCTTTATGTTCAACAATACACAGCAGGGCAAGATCAAGAATGATAAAATCTTGAGGTGGAGGATCAAACTCTCCACCTATAATTACGATATTGTGTATCGTCCCTGGAAGCTCAACGAGCCCCCAGATGCCCTGTCCCGCGGCACATGCGCTAGCACGCAAGGTGACCGACTTCGGGCCATCCACAATGACCTCAGTCACCCGGCTTCTCCACTTCATCAAGGCCCGCAACCTGCCCTACTCCACCGAGGAGGTCAGGGCCATGACCAGGGATCTGTACGGAGTGTAAGCCGCACTTCTATCGTCCAGACAAGACCCATCTGGTGAAGCCATCCCGGCCCTTTGAGCGCCTCAGCATCGATTTCAAAGGGCCCCTCCCCTCCACTGACCGCAACGCGTATTTTCTTAACGTCGTTGACGAGTATTCCGATTTCCCCTTCGCCGTCCCATGTCCCGACATGACCGCGGCCACTATCATTAAGGCAGGGCACAGCATCTTCACCCTGTTCGGTTACCCCACTTACGTCCACAGTGACCGGGGCTCCTCGTTTATGAGTGATGAGCTACGTCAGTACCTGCTCAGTAAGGGCATTGCCTTGAGCAGGACTACCAGCTACAACCCCTGGGGAAACGGACAGGTGGAGAGGCCGTCCTTCTGGCCCTACGGTCTAGGAGTCTCCCAGTTTCCCGCTGGCAGGAGGTCTTCCCCGACGCGCTCCACTCCATTAGGTCACTCCTCTGCACAGCCACGAACAAGACCCCTCATGACCGCCTATTTGTTTTCCCCAGAAAATCCACCTCTGGGGTCTCGCTTCCATCCTGGCTGACAACACCGGGGCCCGTCCTCCTCCGAAAGCACGAGAGGAGCCATGAGTCCAACCCCCTGGTCGAGAGAGTCCAGCTCCTTCACACCAACCCCCAGTATGCTTACGTGGCGCACCACGACGGCCGACAAGATACAGTCTCCCTCCGGAATCTGGCACCCGCCGGTTCCCCTGCGACCATCACCTACCCCCCCCGCCCTACACCGAACACTGCCCCCGCCCCTACATGGCCTACACCCCGCCTCACCCCATCGCCAACCTACAGTGATGTAGCTCCAGAAGAGACGCTCCTGGAGTCAACGAGCCCAACACCCGTGCCCGCAACGACGAGTTCAACACCCGTGCCCGCAGCGAAACCAGAGCTCAGGCGATCACAGTGAACGATCAAGGCGACGGACAGACTCAATCTGTGAGCCCACTTCACCCCCGCTGGACTTCAATTTTTAACAGGGGGTGAATGTGGTGAATGTATTTACTACTACCATTCACCATTGTAATTGTATTATGTTGATGCCCTTGTGGGCTCCACCTGTGGCTCTGCCCCCTCGAGGGAGGTATATAGAGCTGCAGCCTGTAGGCGGCACTCAGTACAGAACAGACGCAGGCAGGCACAGTTCTAGCTGATTAAATCAACTGTTCACTTCAACTCTCCGTCTCGTGTGAATTGATGGTCGCATCACCTGTCACAACGCAGACCCAGAGGCACTACCTCTGCTGCCCCATTCCTTTTGCAACCCTTGGAGAGAATTTAATTCCCGCCCTTGCTCCATGTCCAGGAACCAGCTAGGAGATGGGGGGTTGCAATCGATTTGGAAGGCAACTTAATTGTCAGCGTGCCCCTGCTTCCTTCCTGACTACCCCGAATTAATTCAGAGGTATGGATGATCAGAAATGTTGGAGTCCAACTGGCCCAATAATAGAGTGGGGGAGGGGGGGGTCTTCCTAACCAGGCATCCTGTGGCCCTTCAGGCTCACCATAGCCATCCACAATGATCCCCCTCCCCCACCTCAGGGCTGGGCCCAGCAAGGACGTACCTACACTTTGGCACTTGCTGCAGTACCAGTAGTGACCGCTACTCCCAGTGGCACTGATGGAAGGAACTGAAGAGCGACCAGCTCTCTGACTAGCTGGCAGCTCTTGCAGGCAGGAACTTCACCCATGAAGACATGGAGGCACTCAGGGAAAGCCGTCAACTGTCCAGTGTTCATTTAATCCCATTGGGGTTTCCAAAAATAGTCACAAAAGTGCTTTTCAGGCTAACCGGCCAGTGAACGGAGCCACTGACACAACCAATAAATTCAGCTGTTTCTGTGCACCTGTCACCTACTCTCCTGCCTCCTCTGTGAGGGTGAGACAATGCTCTCTGGTAAATGCAGGAACTCAAAGGAGCACATTCAAAAACACTGCAGACTACTTTTCAACCTGTTGCAATAAAAAAGGTTTAAAAAATGTACTTTACTTGCAATCAGGATGCTTGGTCGTTTAATTTTTTTTTAAATTATTCATGGGATGTAGGTGTGGCTGACTAGGGTAGAATGTATTGCCCATCCCTAATTGCCCTTGATAAGGTGGTGGTGAGCTACCTTCTTGAACCACTGTGCTGTAGGTAAATCCATCATGCTGTTTGTGAAGGTTTTCCAGGATTTTGACCCAGTGACAGTGAAGGAACAGCTATACAGTTCCAAGTTAGAATGATGGGTGGTTTGGAGGGGAACTTCCAGGTGGTGGGGTTCCCATATGTCAGCTGCCCTTGTCCTTCTAGGTGGTTGTGGGATTGGAAGGTGCTGTCTAAGGAGCAGCACATAGAGGAGAGTGTGAGAGCAGATTAAAAACAGTGCAATGAGAATTTGAGTGCTGGCTTGGAGTTTGGAGCTTGTGAGGTGACATCAGGATTCAAAAGTGACGCAGGACAAGTGCAAGAAACAGATTGGGTGAGTGGCTCAGTATTTACCAAATTTATCACTTACAGTTTCTAAGGTCTTTATTTTGTGGTTTATAGTTTGTAAGGGCTATAATCTGAAGTAACGATGATCAGGGAAGAAGGGCCCTAGATTGGATTTAGATTTAGATTCGTTGTCACATGTAATGAGATACAGTGAAACGTATCGGGCGGGATTCTCCCAGCCTTGGGCCGGGCCGGAGAATCCCTGTGACCGGGCCAAGCTGCCCCGAGGCCGCACGCGAATCTCCGCAGAGCGGAGAATCGACGCCATTGGCGCCCGCGTTGTTGGCACGGCGCCGGTCGCGGGCCGCTCTACGCGGCTGGCCAGCCGATTCTCCGGCCCGGATGGGCCGAGCAGCCGTGGAAAAAAAGCCGAGTCTCGCCGGAGCCGTCCACACCTGCTCGAGCCAGCGCGAACTCTGCGTAAAAGGGTCGGGTGGCGGCCTGTGAGGGGCTCCAACACCGGGTGGGGGGGGCCTCCGATGCGGCCTGGCCCGCGATCGGGGCCCACCGATCGGCGGGCCGGCCTCTCTGTCCCCCGGCCTCTTTTCCTACGCGCCGGTCCCTGTATTACTGCGCCATGTTGCGTCGGGGCCGGCGCGATGAAGGAGGCCACCGCGGTGCACAGTTGGCGCCGGGATCGGCTGCTGGAGCGGCGTGAACCGCTCCAGTGCTGTGCTGGTCCTCTGTCGGGGCCAGAATTACTCCTGGCAGCGGCCCGTTCACGCCGTCGTAAAACACAACGGTGTTTACGATGGCGTGGACACTCTGCCGCAGGGTGGGAGAATCCCACCCATTGTTCTGCATATAGTCCAGGCAGATCGTTCAATGCATGCAAAATCATAAGACATAAGATAAATACACAATGTAAATACATAGACATTGGGTGAAGCATGCGGAGTATAGTGCTAGCAACAATAGAGAAGATGTGTCGAGATATCAGTTCAGTCTATTAGAGGATCATTCAGGAGTCTGGTGACAGCGGGGAAGAGCTGTTTTTTTATCTGTTAGTACGTGTTCTCAGACCTTCGTATTTCCTGCCCAATGGAAGAGGTTGGAAGAGAGAATAACCGGGTGGGAGGGGTTTTTGATTATGTTGCCTACTTTCCCAAGGCAGTGGGAAGTGTAGAGAGAATCACTGGATTGGACGCGGGTGTGCGTGATGGACTGAGCTGTGTTCATGACTCTCAATAGTTTCTTTTGGCCTTGGGCCGAGTAATTGCCATACCAATCTGTAATGCAGACAGATAGTAATTAATATTACTTGATTTAAGTACTTTCCAAAGTTTTCATTTTATGGGGTAAGTCATGGCAGGAGAGCTCAAAGCTGTGATGTGCTCCTCCTGCTCTATGTGTGGAATCTGTATGGGTATGAGTATGAGAAACACCAAGGGACAAAAAGTATTAGTAGGGGTTGTGTGTAGACCCCCAAACTGTATTGAAGATGTTGGGGATGATATTCAACAGGAAATTAGAAATGTGTGTGATAAAGGGACATCTGTATTTATGGGTGACTTTAGTTTGCATACAGATAGATAGTAACAATACAGTAGAGGAGGAATTCCTGAGCTGTGAACGGGGTGGTATCCTCGACCAGTTCGTTGAGGAACCAACTGTAGAACAGAGTATCCTAGACTGGGTATTGTGCAATGAGAAAAGAATAATTGGCAATCTAGTTGTGCAAGGCCCCTTGGGGATGAACGACCATAATATTTTAGAATTCTTCGTCAAGGTGGAGAGTGACATAGTTGATTCTAAGACCAGGGTACTGAATCTTTATAAAAGAAAATATGATGGTAGGGCAGCACGGTAGCATAGTGGATAGCACAACTGCTTCACAGCTCCAGGGTCCCAGGTTCGATTCCTGGCTTGGGTCACTGTCTGTGCGGAGTCTGCACGTCCTCCCCGTGTCTGCGTGGGTTTCCTCCGGGTGCTCCGGTTTCCTCCCACAGTCCAAAGATGTGCAGGTTAGGTGGATTGGCCATGTTAAATTGTCCTTAGTGTCCAAAATTGCGCTTAGTGTTGGGTGTGGTTACTGGGTTAAGGGGTTATGGGGATAGGGTGGAGGTGTGGGCCCCGGTAGGGTGCTCTTTCCAAGAGCCGGTGCAGACTCGATGGGCCGAATGGCCTCCTTCTGCACTGTAAATTCTATGAAATCTATGAAATGTGACGCGAGTTGATTATGATTAATTGGGAAATGTTACTTAAAAGGATGACGGTGAATAGACAATGGCAAACATTCAATGAGTGCATGGGTGAATTGCAACCATTGTTCCTTCCTGTTTGCCGCACACGCAAGAAAGGTGGCCAAATCATGGCTAACAAGGGAAATTAGAGATAGCATTAGGTCAAAGGAGGATGCAAACAAATTGGCCAGAAAAAACAGCAGACCTGAGAATTGGGAGCAGTTTAGAATTAAGCAAAGGAGGACCAAGGGATTGATCAAGAAGGGGAAAATAAAGTACAAGAGTAAGCTTGAGGCTAACATAAAAACTGACTATAAAAGCTTCTATTGGTATGTGAAGAGAAAAGGATTGGTGAAGATAACTGTAGGTCTCTTGCAGTCAAAAACAGAGGAATTTATCATGGAAAACAAAGACCAACTAAATACATACTTTAGTTTTGTCTTCACAAAAGACGACACAAATAATATACCAGAAAAGTTGAGTATACAAGGGACGGAGGAACTGAAGGAAATCAGAATTAGTAGGATAATGGGGTTGGGGAAATTGTTGTGTTTGAAGGTCATTAAATACCCAAGGCTTGATAATCTACATTCCAGAATACTTAAGGAAGTGGCCCGAGAAATAGTGGATGCATTGGTGGTCATCTTCCAAGATTCTATAGACTCTGGAATAATTTCTATAGATTGGAGGATAGTTAATCTAACCCCCCTACCTAAAAAGGGACGTAGAGAGAAAACGGAATTTTCAACCGGTCAACCTTACATTGGCAATGGGAAAATCCTAGAGTCCATTATAAAAGATTTATTGGCAGAGAACTTGTAAAACAAGGCAGCATCGGACAGAGTCAACATGGATTTACAAAAGGAAAATAATGCTTGACAACTGTACTGGAATTTGTTGAGAATGTAACTAATAGAGTTGATGAGCGGGGGGGAGGGCGGGGGGGAGGGGGCGGTGGCAAGGGATGTGGTTTCCTTGAACTATCAGAAAGCTTTTGACAAGGTCCCACATAAGAGATTACTGTGTAAAATTAAAACATATGAGATTGGGGTGGTGCATTGAAATGGATAGAAAACTGATTGGCAAACAGAAAACAAAGATTAGGAATAAACAGTTGTTTTTCCAAGTGGCAGGCAGTGACTAGTGGTGTATCACAGGGATCGGTGGTAGGACCCCAGCTATTCACAATGTATATTCATGATTTAGTTGAGGGAACTAAATGTATTATTTCCACATTTGCAGATGCACAAAGTTGGATGGGAGGGTGAGCTGCGAGAGGGATGCAGAGATGCTTCAGTGTTAGTTAGATGGTGGGACTGACATATGGAGAGAGATTGGGTCGTCTAGAGTTACATTTGCTGGAGTTTAGAGGAATGAGGAGGGATCTCATAGAAACCTACAAAATTCTAACAGCACGAGTCAGGGCAGAGATGCAGGGAATCCAGAAGCAGGGATCGCAGTCTAAGGATACGGGGTAAATCATTTCGGACTGAGTTGAGGAGAAATGTATTCACCCAGAAAGTGGTGAGCCTGTCGAATTCTCTACCACAGAAAGCAGTTGAGGCCAAAAAATTGTACGTTTTCAAGAAAGAGTTAGATATAGCTCTTGATGCTAAAGGGATCAAAGAATATGGGGGAAAGCTGGAACAGGTTTTGAGTTGGATGATCAGCCATGTTCATAATGAATGGTGGAGCAGGCTTGAAGGGCTGCTCCTGCTCCTATTTTCGATGTTTCCACGAGTCTTGGTGAATTCGTGCAGTGCAACATGTAGAAGGTACACACTGTTGGCAATGATTGTTGTTGGTGGAGGAATTGAATGTCTGTGGTGGGCTAATTTTTCTTGGATGATGACGAGCTTCTTGAGTGTTTTTGGAGCTGCACTCAACCAGCCAATGGTAAGCTGCCTCGGCTGTGGCAAAACCTGGAATTTGGGGTGGGCGGGTGCAGTAATATTCTGACCACTGTTCCTCAATACCTATACCTCGATGCACCATTTCCTGGTTTAGTTCATTCTTGCATGTTTTAGATGTTTACTCCTACTGTTCTGTGAAATTTAACTCTATTCCCCCCCTCCACTGTTTTTTATTGGCAGGTTATTCTTATTCAGGTGGTTCATTGTGCCCTTTTGTCATCTTAAACAATGCAATGATTTTTTAAAAAATACATTTGTTTATGGGATGTGGGCATTGCTGGCTAGGCCAGCATTTATTGCCCATTCCTAGTTGCCCTTCAGAAGGTGGTGCTGAGTTGCCTTCTTGAACCGCTGCAGTCCCTGAGGTGTAGGTACACCCACAGTTCTGTTGGGAGGAAGTTCTACGATTTTGACCCAGCGACAGTGAAGGAATGGCAATATATTCCCAAGTCGGGATGGTGAGTGACTTGAAGGGGAACCTCCAAGTGGTGGGGTTCCCAGATATCTGCTGCTCTTGTCCTTCTAGATGGTAGTGGTCATGGGTTTGGAAAGTGCTGCTTAAGGAAACTTGCCGAGCTTATTGTAGCGCACAAAGACTCACGAGAGACGAATAGAGATGAAGCAATGAGGCTTTATTAAGCGTGACTTGGTTCCCCGCAGTTCAGTAGCTGACTGGCCTGCGGGGGAGAACTCCAGGTTCTTATACTTCGCCTTCAGGGCGGAGCTAGAGGTCAACAGCCAACCAGGACCCGGGATCTGTCAGCCAATGACATCACGGCTTCACAGTCCCACATGACCCCTAATGCATACTACCACATTCACCCCTTGTTAAAAATGAACCCGGCGGGGTGGTGCTTCGTATGGTGGTAAGGGTTTACAAGGCTGGTCCTGGGAGGAAAACGTTTGCATGTACAGAGGTTTTTTTTTGTGTTTTGAACTATTTACAGTAACAGGGGGAAAAGGAAAACATTCCCGTTACAGTCCACAATATAGTAATGTTACATTGATGCCACAAGTCGGTCGGGCGATCTGGTCGTCCTCGTCGATTGCCTCGGCCCCGGTGGTGGTGCTTGTTCCCGTGTTGTCGTCTCCGGGAGCCTTACGGTTTCTGCTTCCGCTTCACTTCTGGTCGGACCTGGGAGGAGGACCGATCCCCCCGGGAAGGGGGCGCTCGCGGGGTGCGCCGGTGGCAGGGAGGGGGTGATTGGTGTCGGGGGGGTGTGTGTGTTGCCGGCGGGCGCCAGATCTCGCAGGGAGACCGTGTCCTGTCGGTCGTCGGGGTACTCCACGTAAGCGTACTGCGGGTTCGCGTGGAGGAGGCGAACCCTCTCGACCAACGGGTCCACGAGAGACGAATAGAGATGAAGTCGATGAGGCTTTATTAAGCGTGACTTAGTTCCCCGCAGTTCAGTAGCTGACTGGCCTGCGGGGGAGAACTCTAGGTTCTTATACTCCGCCTTCAGGGCGGAGCTAGAGGTCAACAGCCAACCAGGACCCGGGATCTGTCAGCCAATTACATCACGGCTTCACAGTCCCACATGACCCCTAATGCATACTACCACACTTCTGCAGTGCATCTTGTAGATGAGTACATATGGCTGCCACTGCTCCTGGGTGGTGGAGAGATTGAGTGTTTGTGGAAGTAGTGCCAATCAAGTGGGCTAATACAGGCTCTCACCCAAACTCTTCTCGTTGCATTTAGCCATATGAGAAAAGAAAAACCAAAGACTTTTACAACACCTTTCATGATCTCAGGACAGCCCAAAGCATTTCTACAACCACTGGAGTACTTTGAAAGTTTGGCCACTGATGTGTTGGGTATGCCGGGTCTGCGAAGACTGTGTTTGCTGCAGCAGTGAGAGAGACAGGCTTCCAACACTTGAAGAAATGCAACTCGATTTTATTGAACTCTTAACTATCATACATACTTTAACTGTGGGTTGACACTATGCTGACTTGACTGGAGACCTGAGGCTAACCTGACCAGACTATCTTACGACCACATGGTGTATGTTCTAGTTGCTGCTCATGGGCTCTGACTGTCTCAGAGGCTGGATCCCAAGAGAGCGGGAAAACTAGTGCCCTCTGGCTTTACAGTGGTCCCCACCCCTTTTTTTTAAACTTATTTAAAAAAATGTGTGTAGGTCAATAAATAGTGAGTGTGTGTGTACAGGAGTCTGACTATATACAAAGTATGTTAACGTATTTACATGGGAAGGTGTCTAGTGCAGATAGAGGGCAGATAACAAATTAGGAAGAAACAATATGTACAGATGTGTAAACGGATCACAAGGTAATGCAACATTCAGTCTATAAATTCACTGTCTGTGGCGGGCGACGAGTTCTGGTTGACCGCCTCAAGGGTGGGTCAGGGGCCGCCTGCACTTGAACGGGCGGAACTGCCTCCAATGTAGAGGTCGGTAAAAGAACTGGCAGATCGGTGGCCTCGTGGAAGGGCGCAGTTCCTCCTCCTGAGGAACCAGCATGCGAGGCGGGACATCACGTTGAGGTGCCAGGCGTGGAAGTAGCCGCAGTGCCCGCCTACTACGCCGAAGAAAGGAGCCATCATTCATGCGAACGAGGAACGATCTCGGGGCCACTTGCTTAACCACCACAGCCGTGGCAGACCAGCCACCGTCAGATAGCTGAACACAAACTCGGTCAGCAGGAGTCAGAGCAGGGAGATCTGTGGCGTGGGCGTCGTGCGCCGACTTGCATTGAGCCCGAGACAGTTGCATCCTCTGCAGGACCGGAAAATTGTCAAGGTCCGGGATGTGGATAGCTGGCGCCGGTCATCCATAGTGTGCGGTTCATTAGCAGCTGTGCTGGGGACAGGCCAGCGACAAAGGAGTCGCCCTGTAGGCTAACAGCGCCAAGTTAAAATCCGAACCCAAGTCAGCAGCTTTGACAACAGTCTTTTAACAATGTGGACCCCCTTTTCAGCCTTCCTATTCGACTGGGGGTAGTGGGGGCTTGAAGTGCCGTGCGTAAAATTGTACAGCCGGGCAAAATCCGTCCACTCCTGGCTGAAGAAACACGGGCCGTTATCAGTCATAACTGTAAGTGGAATGCCATGACGGGCAAAAGTCTCTTTGCATGCCTTGATGACCGATGCTGATGTGATGTCAGTCAGTCTGACCACCTCGGGGTAGTTGGAAAAGTAGTCCACAAGGAGGGCATAGTCTCGGCCCTTTGCATGAAAGAGGTCAATACCAACTTTGGACCATGAGGAGGACACCAGTTCATGCGGCTGTCGAGTCTCTTTGGGCTGAGCCGGCTGGAACCTTTGACACGTTGGGCAATTGAGGACCATGTTGGCGATATCCTGACTGATGCCTGGCCAATATACTGCCTCTCGGGCTCGACGGTGACACTTTTCGACCCCCAGGTGACACTCGTGGATTTGGCCGAAGACCAGCTCTCGCATGCTCTGTGGGATTATTATCCTGTCCAGCTTCATTAATATGCCGTCCACTACCGCTCGATCGTCCTTAACATTATAAAACTGGGGGCACTGCCCCTTTTGCCAACCATCCGTGAGATGTCGCATTACCCACTGGAGTAAAGGATCCCTGGCCGTCTCCTGACGAATTTGCATGACCCTTTCGTCAGTGGCCGGAAAGTTGGATGCACAAAACTTCACCTGAACTTCTATCTGACAGACAAAGTCCGACTGCTCACACGGCGTGGAGATGGATCGGCCACAATGAGCTCTTTGCCTGGGGTGTACACCAGGTCGAAATCGTAGCGGCGGAGTTTGAGGAGGATACGTTGTAGCCGTGGCAGCATATCATTGAGGTCTTTTTGGATGATGTGAACCAATGGCCTGTGGTCTGTCTCGACCGTGAATTTGGGGAGTCCATACACGTAATCATGGAATTTGTCAATCCCTGTGAGGAGGCCCAGGCATTCTTTTTCAATCTGAGCGTATCGTTGCTCAGTAGGTGTCATGGCTCTAGAGGCATATGCGACTGGGGCCCAGGAGGAGGATTTGTCCCGCTGGAGGAGTACTGCCCCAATGCCAGCCTGGCTCGCATCGGTGGAGATCTTCGTCTCCTTGGCGAAGTCGAAAAACGCCAGTACGTTTTCGCCCTGAGCTCACGCCACTCTTGCTCATGAGCGGGGAGCCACTGGAAGTCCGTAGATTTTTTGACAAGATTGCGGAGAGCTGTGGTGTGTGATGCAAGGTTGGGGATAAACGTCCCAAGGAAATTGACCATCCCTAGGAAGCGGAGGACCGCCTTCTTGTCCTCTGGGGTCTTCATGGCGTTGATCACCGACACCTTATCTGCGCCTGGCTGCACACCGAACTGCGAAATATGGTCACCAAGGAACTTTATTTCTGCTTGGCCGAACGAACATTTGGCCCTATTGAGTCGGAGGCCATGCTCGTGGATCCTGTGGAACACTCGCTTGAGGCGAGCGATGTGCTCCTGAGGAGTTCTGGACCAGATAATAATATCATCGAAGTACACTCGCGCCCCCTCGATGCCCTCCATCATTTGCTCCATTCTGCGGTGGAACACTTCCGAGGCGGAGATGATGCCAAAGGGCATCCGGTTGTAACAGTAGCGACAGAAAGGGGTGTTAAATGTACACAACTTTCGACTGGACGCGTCCAGCTGTATTTTCCAAAACCACTTGGAGGCATCCAGCTTTGTGAAAAGCTTGGCGTGAGCCATTTCGCTGGTGAGCTCTTCTCGTTTAGGTCTAGGGTAGTGTTCCCTCATGATGTTACGGTTCAAATCTTTGGGGTCGAGGCAAATGCGAAGTTCCCCTGATGGTTTTTTGACACAGACCATGGAGCTAATGGACCATTGACCAGTCCGTGGGTTCAGTGACCTTAGAAATGACGCCCTGGTCCTGGAGGTTTTGCAGCTGCTGCTTGAGGCGGTCCTTGAGGGGTGCCGGCACCCGACGCAGTGCATGAACCACAGGTGTGGCATTCGGCTTCAGTAGTATCTTGTATCGGTAAGGTAGTGTACCCATACCTTCGAAGACGCTGTGGTATTGTGCTATGATGTCATCTAATTGGGCTTGGAAGTTGACATCTGGCGAGGCCGTTGCCTCTACGGACGACATGGTGTGAACCCGTTGCACAAGGTTCAGGATTTTGCAGGACCGAGCACCGAGCAGGGAAGCTCTGTTGGTTCCTACAATTTCAAAGCACAAGGTTGCTTCTGAAGAATGATGGGATACCGCAGGCTGGCATGAGCCACTGGCAGCAATGGCATTGCCATTGTAGTCGATGAGCTGACAGGCCGGTGGAAGAATGCTTGGCTTGACGCGGATGGTGTCAAGGTCAGACTTTGAAATGAGGTTTGCTGAAGCGCCGGTGTCCAGCCTGAAGCGTATGCGAGCCTTGTTGACCGTGAGGGTGGCACACCACTCATCGTCCGGATCAATGCTCATCACTGGGAGTTGTTTCACCTTCTTCGCTGAAAGCATCGTATGCTTGCTGATGATGCCCACCCGGAATGGGGATGTGAGGCCCTCGGCGCCGGAATCTGGAACCATGTCAGAGTCGGAGTCTGCAACGGGTTGCTGTACCGACCGGACGTTCCTGCGCTGCAACTGGGATCGCTGTATATTGGACAGTTGAGCAGATCTGCACAGGGCTGCGTAGTGGCCAAGCTTGCCACACTGGAGACAGCGTCGACATTTCGCGGGACATTGCCGCTTTAAATGGGCGGAGCCACAGTTGTTGCACATCATGGCGCCGATGTCAGGTCGCTCCGTGCGCCACCGCGTAAGCGCGGTGCGGTCGAACGATGTGCGCACCTGCGCAGTTTGGTGTCTGCCTCGCCGTCCCCTTGATTGTGGCGCGCATGCGCAGGAGCCCGGGAAAACAACGCGAAATGGCTGCCCTCATCCAGACTCAGGCCCTGGAGCTGTTTTACGGCCTGCACCCGCTCCGCATCGTGGGGGCCTTGCCGCGCCATTTCTGCCGCCTTGATATGGGAGTACCGGTTGTTAGCGTGCTCGTGGAGGTCGTAGGTTTCGATGGCGATGGTCAGGGTGAGCTGCTTAACTTTAAGGAGCTGCTGGCGAAGGGGATCGGAGTGGACCCCGAAAACGATCTGGTCACGGATCATGGAGTCGGAAGTGGAGCCGTAGTTGCAGGACTGCGCGAGGATACGGAGATGGGTTCAGAACGACTGAAAAGGTTCATCCTTACCCTGAAGCCTCTGCTGGAACACAGAGCGTTCAAAGCTCTCGTTGACTTCGATGTCACAGTGGCTGTCGAACGTCAGCAGGACTGTTTTAAACTTTGCCTTGTCCTCGCCTTCAGCAAAGGCGAGGGAGTTGAAGATGTGAATAGTGTGGTCCCCGGCTGTAGAGAGGAAGAGAACGATCTTCCTGGCATCCGATGCGGTTTTGAGGTCAGTGGCATCAAGATACAGCTGGAACTTCTGCTTGAAAATCTTCCAGTTAGCACCGAGGTTGCCGGCGATGCGGAGCTGCGGGGGAGGGCGGACGCTGTCCATGTTACCGGATGGCTGATCGCTGGTCAAAGGCAGACTATCTGGTAGGTCCGTCAAACTCGAGCATAACTCACTGGTACCATGATGTGTTGGGTATGCCGGGTCTGCGAGGACTGCATTTACTGCAGCAGTGAGAGAGACAGGCTTCCAACACTTGAAGAAATGCAACTCGATTTTATTGAACTCTTAACTATCATACATACTTTAATTGTTGGTTGACACTAGCTGACTTGACTGGTGACCTGAGGCTAACCTGACCAGACTATCTTACTACCACATGGTGTATGTTCTAGTTGCTGCTCATGGGCTCTGACTGTCACAGAGGTTGGATCCCAAGAGAGCGGGAAAACTAGTGCCCTCTGGCTTTGTAGTGATTGTGTCCTGTCTGGTGATTGGCTGCTGTGTTCTGTGTGTTCACTGGTCATCCTGTGTGTCAATCACTGCCTGCCTGTGCACCATCATTTACCTGTGTGTATATTATGCCACTGTTGTAATATAGCAAATGCAGCAACCAATTGTGCACAGCAAGGTCCCACAAACAGAAATGTGATAATGACCAGTCTCTTATCCTGAGGTCGGTTGAGGGATAACTATTGGCCAGAACACTGAGAGAACTCCCCTACTTTTCTTCAAAATAGTACCTTTGCGTCACAACTGACATGACGGACTACAAACCAACTGCATATTGTACTCTGCACGTGACCAGTGGCTGAATCACAACCTCAGTTTATGAGGATTGACTTTACATCATATGAATATTAATTTGTGTCCAAACATCTGAGTATTTACAGTGGGGCTTTTGTGTTACCAGCTTGATAACCGTCCTTTGCTGATTCCACTAGATATAAGCCAGTCATGTGACTTTTGATACTCAATCATGGAGTGGAAATTACTTGATGTAAATCAGAGGTGATCCAGAAATAACCTTCTACTGTTTTTGTTCTTGATTGAATAACAAGGGCAACTCAAAGCTGCCCTTAATCCGGCTCTTGCAACTTCATAAATATTCCCTCAAATAAGCCGCTTGATGCTGTTCTCAGAGACAGGATTGCATTCTTCATGGACAACATCGGCTAAGTGTTCCCCATTTTGTTCAGTGCATGCTGTGCGAATGGTATTATTTTAGCATGTTAATGCCTCGAAATACAGACACACAAACATTAGGGAGCAGGACGAGGCAACTTTCATGGTCCCTGACGCCTGCTCTGCCATTCGATAAGATCACAGCGGCAGGGTCCCAGATTTGATTCCTGGCTTGGATCACTCAGTGTGGAGTCTGCACGTTCTCTCTGTGTCTGCGTGGGTTTCCTCCGGGTTCTCCGGTTTCCTCCCACAGTTCAAAGATGTGCACGTTAGGTGGATTGGTCATGCTAAATTCCCCTTAAGTGTCCAAAAAAGTTTAGGTGGGGTTACTGAGTTATGAGGAGGAGGTGTGGGCTTAAGTAGGGTGCTTTTTTCAAGAGCCGGTGCAGACTCGATGGGCTGAATGGCCTCCTTCTGCACTGTAAATTCTATGATTCTATCATAGTAAAAGCAAATGACTGTGGATGCTGGAATCTGAAACAAAAACAGAAAATACTGGACAATCTCAGCAGGTCTGACAGCATCTGTGGAGAGAAAAGGGAGCTAATGTTTTGAGTACTCTGGCAGTCCCACCTGGATGCCAGATTCGAAATGTTAGCTCTCACAGACAATCTAATTGTAGCGCTGAACTTCACTTTATTCCTGCCCATCAGGAGAGGTGAAAAGTTGCGGAAAAAGAAAGAAGAAAATAGCAAAAAGATTACATCGGACAACAGTTTATGAGAAAGTGATGTGAGTGGATTGGTTAAAATTAAAATTCTATGTCCCGGAAACTGGCTTAGACATTCAAACGCAGCATATATTAGCTTCGAAAATCTTGCTATCCTCTCAGACGGATTTGAATTCCATTAAACTATTATTGTAATATTTCAGCATCCATTAAACAGAAATGTAGTCCTTGAACTGATTAAATTGCTGAGTTTCATCCAGTGCTCCTTAATCTGTGCTTTGTCGTCTATTCCAGCATTACCCACTCATTACAACCATAATAATAGTAACATTTTTCCTCATTAATCTTGAAATTTCAGCCAACTGTCTTCAAACCAGGCATTATCAGCATTGACAGTAAGTTAGGGAATGAACATTAGTTTTCTCCTGCAATATTCAAGTCTGAATAGACCCATTCTCCAGATAACTAGCCCTCCGATAATTATAAGCACTGAGCAGTCTGTCTTCAGTTCACAATGTAAAACGTGGGACTGCAGTTGCGTGGGACGTATACTAAAGGCTCCATGCAAATACAAGTTGTTATTTGAATTTTTAAAAATATAAATGATTTTTATTGGGTCTTTGAACAACGTGGCCGGGATTATCCGACCCGGCGGCGGGTGGGGGAATCCCCGGGGGGATGCGGGAATCGCGCCCTGCCGCCCCGACGCCGGCTTCCCCACTCTCCGGCGCTGATTCTCGGGCACCCGAGGGATTCCCACCGCACCGGTCGGGGGCCGTTGACACCGCCCCCCCCCCCGGCGATTCTCCGGGCCCCAATGGGTCAAGTGGCCGACGGGTTTGGGCTAGTCCCGCCGGCGTGGGTTACTCAGGTCCCACACGGCGGGAGCTGGAAGGTAAGTATGCAGGGGCCCCCACGATCTACGGGATCCCCCACGAGGCCTATTTTATTTCGCGCCGGGTCCTTGCAGGGCTCCGCCATACTGCCCGGGGGTGGCGCAGAGAAGGGAACTCCCGCACATGTGCGGAAATATGACGGCCGTTCCGCGCATGTGCGAACCCGCGCGGGCTGTTCTTCGCCGGCTGGAGCTGCGGGGACCACTCCTGCACCAACCTAGCCCCCGAGGAAGGGGAGCATTCCCCATTATCGGGGACCGTTGACGCCGGAGTGGTTGGCGCCGCTTTTCACGCCGGCGTGTGGACAGCCCCATTATTGAAGAATCCCGCCCAGTACATTTACAGTTATGTACACAGAATGAAATATTTTTTTTTTAAACTTGGGGGGACTGGGGAGGTATTTATACATTTGGGTGTCGGAGAGACAATTACAGTAGTTATGTCCAATACAGAGAGGGTAATACGAGAATGGATCTGGTGTGGTTGTTGTTACTTGTTTCTCCCGGATGGCTTTGATCTTAGCCAGGACAGGAGCGGAAAGGTACATGGACTTCAACAACGTATAACCCGACATCTTTCAAAAGCAAGAGAGAACTCGTGTTTATACATGTCTTTTTCACATTCTCAGGAATTTGATTGAAAATCACTTTGGTAATATATCAATAGATTTTTTTTTAACCTAGAGGGATAGATTTTTGTTAGATAAGGCTATCAGAATATGGAGTAAAGACCATGAACAAAGTTGTGGTCCAGTTTAGTCATGAGCAGCTTCAAATGCAGTCCCTGGGCGCGAGCTAGGGGCCACAATATGCTTGAAAGTCAGGGTGCTGCAGCGCAACACAGCCAGTAGATGCTGGGAGACCCTGCTCTCATGATCTACCCGGCATGCTGCGTCTCGCAAGATCCAACGTGATCTCGCGAGACATCGCCCTCCCGCCCATTGTGGGCAGGATCATTTTGGGGAAAATCTGCATATTAAAGTGAGACTAGTCTCATTCTAATATGCAGTTCCCTGTGGCAACCGAGGCATTGGTATCTATCCCTTTCGCCTCGGAGACCTCAGGCAAGTGCCATTCAATACTGGTCCCCACAAACAGGGGCCAGGTGGAAAGGCACTCGTGGAGATCTCCCAGGGGATCTGAGGCTCCCAAATGTTTGCCCTCTAGGCAAGGTGGCACCCTGGCACTGCTGGTGCCACTTGGGTACCCTGGCAGTGCCACCTGTATGCCAGCATGCCACTGCCAAGGTGCCCAGGTGTCACTGCCAACTGGCAGGGGCACTGTCAGGTTCCAGGTACCAAGCTGCCATTTTTTTACCGACGGAATTGGGCCCTGGGGCTTTCGGGGCGGGGGGGGGGGGGGGGGGGGGGGGGAGAGAGAGATTGGCATCTTGATCGCTCCCTGCACTGAGGGGTTCCAGTGAGCGTGATTCCTCAATGCGGGAAACAGGACGACGTGCGGCTGAGGCCACGCGTTCACCGCTGAGGCCCTGTATCTAACCGGAGTTGCGACAGATAGCATTGTGTTTCTCGGTGCTGCGAGCTCTCGGGTACATGTGGCTAAATGCGCTCACTATGGGACTTTTTGTACAGAATTTAAACATGGGGGTCAGTCATATATTCACAAATTAAGGACAACAAACTAAAATAGGAAATGCATTGGTAAGAATGTGGTATGTGAAATAGATTAGCAGCACAGACTCTGGAACAACAAAGCCTTAATGGCTTTTAAAAAGCAATAGACTGGTTCTTGGCAGCAAATGGAATTCACTGTGTTATGATCTCCACAGACACCGATAATGGTTTCAAAAGAAATTTGAAATTCCAGTTAGTGGCTGTCAGGATGATATGTCAATATTTCACTTTTTAAAAATGACTGTGTCAATGACAAATAGAACAATGACTATGTTCTTTCGTAGAGAAGTTATACTTTTATACTTTCAATTACCAAACACATTTTGCCCCTTTCTGCTTTTAAAGATAGCTTAAAACTCTAATTCTGTTACATTACTCGTTCTTTTAAATAGACATCTAATTTCCAGGAACCATCCCAAAGTGTTTCCCGACTCACACGGATTTACTTCTGTTCTCTTCCTTCCCCAATACTATTTTCCACTGAGTATTCCTGGGGGAATTCTCCCCCCAGCTGAGCTTCGCAAAACATCCAGTCATGTTTTACACCTCAGAAACTGGCTTTCACACTGGTCGCAAGTATCCATTCACATTTCATCCTGTGAACAATAAAAGGTGAGCAACAGAATAACAAAAGTCACTTGCTCTGCTTAAGGTGCAGGCCTGGTCAACATCTATCTCCTGCTCCCCCACTCCCAGACAGATGTAGATCTCCCAGACAAAACTGCAACTCCCCTTCTGTCTTTGATATCCCTGGGTTTATAGGGAAGCCTGTAATCTGGGGCACAATCTAATCAAATTCAGGAACGCCGGGTGTTTCCTGACGGCTGACCGGCGAGGTTGTCACTGGTATCTAATGTTATTTAGGCCACTTGCATTATACCGCAAATGTCTGTTCCACCAGCAGATTCGCTGGGACCACAGCTGGCAGCTTCCTGCTAACGAGTGGGCAGCACAGTAGCTCAGTGGTTAGCACTATGGCTTCACAGCACCAGGGTCGCAGGTTTCAATTCCCGGCTTGGGTCACTGTCTGTACGGAGTCTGCACGTTCTCCCCGTGTTTGCGTGGGTTTCCTCCAGACGCTCCGGTTTCCTCCCAAAAGTCCCGAAAGATGTGCTATTAGGTGAATTGGGCATTCTGAATTCTCCCTCCGTGTACCCGAACAGGCGCTGGAATGTGGCGACTAGGGGCTTTTCACAGTAACTTCATTGTAGTGTTAATGTAAACCTACTTGTGACAATAAAGATTAAATCAAGCCAATCCCGCAGAGCAAACCCCAGACAGCATGCAGCCAGGCCACCGCGTAGACTAGTGCTGCGATGAGGGGATTTCAATCTGGTAAGGCTCATGGATGTGGTGGAGCCTAAGAGGGATATCCTGTTCCCCCAAGGGGGTTGCATGGTAAGCCACAGGGGGAGGCAGTGGCAGCGGCCGTCAGCTTGGGGAATATGACCAGGAGGACCACCACCTAGTTCCAGAAGAAACTTGACCTCCACCTGGCTGCATGGATGAGTTGGCACGATGCCCTGGGACCGATCCTGCCTGCCATCCCCACCCCCCCCGGCAACCTGGCACCTGGCACTCATTCCCATTGGCGCAGCCCCCCCTCCCCCAGACGACTCTGCACCTGGCACCCCCCTCCGGCGACTCTGCGCCTGGCACCACCTCCCCAGCACAATGCTGCGCCCGTGTCCCTGCAGACCATAACACCCACCAGCACACCCCATCCATGCAACGTTTCCCCTCTGTGTCCCCGCAGTAGAAGTTGAATCGACGGGAAGGAGCCTAGATTAACGGTGCGGTACTGGACCTCAGGGTCCTCATCCCCTACGAGGAATGAGCCCTGGTGGCGACAGAGGTGGCCGAGGACAGATCGGGCACTGACATCGAGCTTGGCCCAAGCCATCGAGGTGAGTATCCACTGGAATCCAACCAGATGACCTGTCACACGTGAGTTGTTCATGTCAGCATGATTACCCTTCCCTCTCACTGACCACATGTCTTTTCTCCCACAGGATCTCCAGGGCTTTACCCTGAATCCTCAGACTGTGACCCCTGGTTCTGGATACACACATCATTGGTAACATCTTCCCTGCATCTACCCTGTCTAGTCCCGTTAAAATTTTATAAATCTCTATGAGATCCCCCCTCATTCTTCTGAACTCCAGCGAGAACAATTTCAACGCAGTTAATCTCTCTTCATATGACAGTCCCGCCATCCCTGGAATTAGTCAGGTAAACCTTTTCTGCACTCCTTCGAGAGCAAGAACATCCTTCCTCAGAGAAGGAGACCAAAACTGCACACAATACTCCAGATATGGCCTGTATAATTGCAGCAACATATCCCTGCTTCTATACTCGAAATCTCTCGCGATGAAGGCCAATATCATAGAATTTACAGTGCAGAAGGAGGCCATTCGACCCATCGAGTCTGCACCGGATCTTGGAAAGAGCACCCTACCCAAGGTCAACACCCCCACCCTATCCCCATAACCCCAGTAACCCCACACAACACTAAGGGCAATTTTGGACACTAAGGGCAATTTATCATGGCCAATCCACCTAACCTGCACATCTTTGGACTGTGGGAGGAAACCGGAGCACCCGGAGGAAACCCACGCACACACGAGGAGGATGTGCAGACTCCACACAGACTGTGACCCATGCCGGAATCGAACCTGGGACCCTGGAGCTGTGAAGCAATTGTGCTATCCACAATGCTACCGTGCTGCCCCTTTAATACACCATTAACCTTCTTTACCGCCTGCTGCACCTGCATGCTTACCTTCAGCGACTGGTGCACATGGACATCCAGGTCCCGCTGCTCACTCCCCTCCCCCAATTTACAGCCATTCAGATAGTAATCTGCCTTCCTGTTTTTGCTTCCAAAGTGAATAACCTCACACTTATCCAAATTATACTGCATCTGCCATTGATTTGCCCACTCGCCCAACCTGTCCAGATCATGCTGTAGGATCCCTGCATCCTCGTCACAATTCATCCTCCCACCTAACTTGGTATCATCTGCAACTTTGAGATGTTACGTTTTTTTCCCTCATCCAAATCATTAATATATATTGTGAATAGCTGGGGTCCCAGCACAGGTCCCTGTGGTACCCCACTAGTTACTGCCTGCCAATTTGAAAAGGACCCATTAATCCCTAATCTTTGTTTCCTCTCTGCCAACCAGTTTTCTATCCACCTCAATACATTTCCCCCAATCCCATACGCTTTAATTTTGCACAATAATCTTTTCTGCGGGATTTTATCAAACGCCTTTTGAAAGTCCAAATATATCACATAGACTGGCTCCCCCTTGTCAACAGCAGTGGTTACATCTTCAAAGAATGCCAACAGATTTGTCAAGTGTGATTTTCCCTTCATAAATCCATGCTGACTCTGACTGATCCTGCCACTGCTTTCTCAATGTTCCGCTATAAAGCCCTTGATAATGGATTGAAGCATTTTCCCCACTACCAATGTTAGGCTTACTGGTCTATAATTCCCTGCCTTCTCTCTACCTCCCTTTTTGAATATTGGAGCGATGTGAGCTACCCTCCAATTTGCAGGGACAGTTCCAGAGTTTATTGAATTCCGGAAGCTGACCACCAATCGTGCACGCTCCTTGTGATGCGTGCACACATGTGCATGATCCTCAGGTGGTGGTCACATACAAGATGGATGTTCAGTCAATGGAACGCTTTCCTGTTAATGAACAGTGCTCCTAAACCGCCCGATGCGAGCAAGCCGACATGCGTGCCACCTGTTATCCCCTGGACCTGGGACATCCCGGTGATGGTGGAGAATCCTGCTGCTTGTTCATCTTGATGGGCTTGGTCCAAGTCAATATTCATGTGGTCAGCTGCCTGGGCAAACAGGGCATCCATGACTTCATGGATACACTTGCGGACCTGTTGGTTGTGAGATGCCACACAAGTCCCCGCTCAAGCCCTGAAATGATCCCGAGGTGTAGAAGTTCAGGGCTGTGGTGACCGGGAGCGGTTAGCCTCCTCCTCCAAATGGTGCCAGGTCCGCAATGACGTGGCACAGGTGTCGCGCTGTCTCCTTGTTGAACATGTGCCTCCTGCAACACATGCTGTCCGACATCAATTTGAAAGACCAGCGATGCCTGAACACCTTGGGCCATCGCCAGTCTCCCCCAGTCCCTCCTTGGCCTGATGGGCTGCCAGGTCGTCAGGATGTGGGGTGTGGCCCTGCACATGGTCCGCTGCCTCGGGCCTCTGTCGACGCTGCTGCCGCTACCTTCTCCGGCATCTGGACACTCGGCCTGCCAGCACCACCACGAGGGCAGCTTTCGCGGGGTCCACAATATCATCCATGACATGATGTCCAGAAAGAATTGGAGCGGTTGAGGGACAGACAATCAGCTATGGCTTCCACCCCGGACCCACGGACCCCCAGGCCTCCCCACCCTCACATCCCCTGCTACCCTCATGGTGCCAATCAACACCCCATATGCATGCATCCCCAGCCACAGCAGGTGCCCAATGGCACCGGACCCCAGACTCTGTGCCACAGACACCCACTGGAAACGTTACCTGGACCGGATGTGGTTCACTATCCGGTCCACACACCCACCCTTTGATCTTGGGGAAGTCGCTAGTGCTGTGGCCCAGCTCTTGGGTGTTGGAATGTTGGCTGCTGCCTCTGTTGTGTTGCTGTAGAGTTCAGGCAGAGTGTCCAGGCCTCACAGCCTGATTAGGATTTTAGCAGTAACGACTGCCTGCTTCATGGCTCGCCTACTCACGAGAATCTACTTGTGAGCTGTGAAGTGCTCGCATTACTAGAATTGCCAATTCCCCATCAACAACGGTATTCAGCTGTGCGGCCTGCAGCCACCAAAGCCATTTGCAGTTAAAGTGACCTTCACCATACTACCACGAACAGGGCTCTGTCATGGGGATGTTCGGTAGGACAGACAGGCAGCAGCTGGTGTTACCCCCTTTATGACTCGACACGATCCGGGGGGGTGGCATTGAACCACCCCCCCCCAACCTCCAGCCCAGGGGCGACCCCCACCGATGGAGGCCCATCTCCCCTGACCAAACCTGTTCCCCTCTGGAAGCACCTCCACCTCCCCCCCACCTCCCCGTGCACTGATTGGAAATCAGTTGTCGCCCAGCATAGTTCCCGATTTCGGCCTCTCCCGCTATCTAACCGGTCCGCTCACATTCGCACCCGGCGCAACAAGACCGGTAGATTGTGCCCCTGACACCCAAATGGCTTCCTCTATCCTCCTTTCCATGTCAATGGAAAACACACTGGACCATCTATGTTTAATTATCACTCTTCTTCATTTTAGAAACAGAGACATGTTCCAACACAACTGTTCGTGACTTGATAGCGATCACATCTTTCTGCATATTAGGAGACTTAAGATTTGGTGCCTGCCCTGTGGTTCACCTTTTGATCTAACAAAACCACCCAGGTTTACGAACATGACAGACTCCAGCTAGGTCATATGACTCATTTCATTTAGCCTACCTTCAAAGATGCAGTTTCAAATCATAATATTCTTATAAACCAAAATATACAGTCCTGAAACTTGTTTTAAAATTTAGAGTACCCAATGAATTTTTTTTCCAATTAAGAGGCGGTTTAGCATGGCCAAGCCATGCATCTTTGGGTTGTGGGGGTGAAACTCACGCAGACATGGGGAGAATGTGCCATACAGACAGTGACCCAGGGCCAAGATTGAACCCAGGTCCTCGGCGCCATGAGGCAGCAGTGCTAACTGCTACACTACCATGCCGCCCCTACAGTCCTGAAATATAATAATCATATAAACCCCACACTTGTAACTACAGTTGTTGGAAATGCACCAAGGGAATATTGTGGTCAGGTGGGTGAGACAAACCAATGAACGTTTCCTGGCTGAAACTGTTCCTATGTCACTTTGTGATGGGGTACGCAGAGGAGCTAACTTTCATACAGCAAGGTCTCACAAACAGCAATTAAATAAATGGCGAGAAAATTTGTTTGCGTGTTGTTGGTTGAGGATAGTATATGAGCATGTATAGAGGATTGGCTAACTAATAGAAGACAGTGTTGGGATACGAGGGCCATTTTTAGGATGGCAACCTGTAACTAGTGGAGTACCATGGGAATCAATGCTGTGGCCACAATTATTCACAATATATATTAATGACTTGGATGAAGAAGTGAATGCACTATTGCCAAGTTTACGGATTACACAAATATAGGCGAGAAGGCAGGTGGTGAGGAGGACCCAAAGAGTCTACAGAGGGATATTGACAGGTTAGGTGAGTGAGCAAAAACTTGGCCGATGGAATATAATGTAGGAAAATGTGAAGTTATGCACTAAGGTAGGAAGAATAAAGGAGCTGAATATTATTTAAATGGAGAAAGACTGCAGAAAACTGCAGCGCAGAAGGATTTGGGGGTCCTGTACATAAATCACAAAAAACTAGCATGCAAGTTAAGTAGGTAATAGGGAGGATTAATGGAATTATTTCAAAGAGAAAGGAGTATAAAAATAGTGAAGTCCTGCTAAAACTATACAAGGCACTAGATAGACCACACCTGGAATACTGTGAACAGTTTTGGTCCCCTTATCGAAGGAAAGATATGCTGGCATTGGAGACAGGCCAGAGAAGATTCATGAGGTTTATCGGGGGTATCGAGGGATTTTCTTATGAGGAGAGGTTGAGTAGATTGGTGACCTTATTGAGACATATAGTATGCTCATGGGACTTGATAGGGTAGATGCTGAGAGGTTGTTTCTCCTTGTGGGAGAGGACCAGACAGCATAATCTCAGAGCAAGGGCTCACCCATTTAAGACAGAGATGAGGAGGAATTTCTCCTCTCAGAGGGGAGTGAATCTGTGGAGGGCTGTAGAGGCTGGGTCATTAAGTATGTTCAAGGCTGACATAGACAGATTTTTAATCAGTCGGGGTATCAATGGTTATTGAGATAAGGTGGGAAAGTGGAGTTGAAAGTGGAGTTGAGGGTTATCATATCAGATCAGTCACAATCTCATTGAATAGCGGAGCAGACTCGATGGGCCGAATGGCCTACTTCTGCTCCTACGTCTTATTATCTTCAGGATGAATGTTGGCCAGGGTATCAAGGGAACTCTCTTATTTCTATTCGGAATTGTGTTATGGGACCTTTTATGCCCACCTCAAATGGTATGTAGGGCTTGGATATACATTCAAAATGATGGCAGTGCCAAGTGTGTTGTACTCTCTCAGGTATACTGCACAGAGATCACTATTACCAGCCCATGTCTGCATTTATTGAATGTAACATAGAAAGGAAAATAAGGACGCAGCAGAGCAAAATGCAGACCAATTTTACCTACTGTAGTTATACATTTGTGGGAAAATGTATCTCTGGAATGTAGAAATTAGATTAAAAAATTTCAGTAATATTGCAATTGAATTTTTTTTTAAACTTGGATGGATAGATTTTTATTGGGAACAGCTATCCGGTCATGGAGAGAAGGTCATCAGCCATGAGTGAATTGAATGGTGGAAATGGTGCAAGAGACTGAATAGTTTATTCCTGTTCCTGTATTGGGCCGGTTTAGCTCAGTTGGCTGAGTGAGGCCAGCAGCGCGGGTTCAATTCCCATTACAGCTGAGGATATTCATCATGACTCCGCCTTCTTAACCCTGCTCCTCGCCTGAGGTGTGGTGATCCTCAGGTTGAATCGCCACCAGTCAGCTCTCCCCACAAAGGGAAAAGTAGCCTATGGTCATCTGGGACTGTGGTGACTTTACTTTATTCCTATAAAGCCCTCATTACTATTTGTAGCTTTGGAAGAGTTCAGACAGGGAAGTTATAGATTTACATCAGAATTGAGGCATTCATCAGGCTTTGCTGAAATCCACACTGACAAATAAAACTTTTACCAGTGGTTGTATAGGTATAGTAGAGTAAACAAAATGGGTGCAAATCGGGCTTCTCTCTCTGCCACAACTTCATTACATTCTATCGGGGCGCTCAAATCAGGGATTCACTACATATTGAACTCAGACTTCACTTCAGTAACATTTCTGTCTTGCAGACAGATGTACAAAAATGCCAGCACAAACCGTGTTCTCAGTGTCAGGACAAGATGAAACAAATCCTCTTGTGTTTCTTCGACACAAACACCGCAGCTGGGGTACTAGCTTGTTCCAACACACTGTTGATGGTTTATGTTTCACTGAGGTCTGGATGAGCTATCAATCTGTCAGGAGAGCATTTCTGCAGCCTGCACTCACTTGTCAGCCACATTCCTTTTTCATCAACACCTGGTTTGTTATTTTTCACGAAGGCATGTTGCTGCTGGACACAGCCATATTGCTACATCTTTATCATACATGCCATCCTTTCTTATGTCGTTACAATGATAAATCACCCCAATACCAAGCTGGAGGTAAAGCTGCATATAAAACAAGTATCTGTTCTGTCACTGAGATACAGTGAAATTTGGTTCATGGTTGGGCAGCTAATTTAGATTACGGGCTAAATTTTGCATGCCCCCCCCCCCCCACACACACACACACGCACACACACACATGATCCAGCACTGTGCATTTTAATATATATATAAAATGAAATGTATAAACTTTTATAGATGTTCATTTACTTTTCTATACGCTCGGATGATTGTTGAGATGGGGCAAAGTCCACACAACTCTCTCCAAATGCCTCCCATAAAATAGAAGGACATAGCTCCAAGTTCAGGTAATCTGTCTGACTGAAGCAGTAACTTCAATACCCAATTTACAAACTGTGCTGAAGCAAAATATTGTAGATCTGGAAACATGAAATAAATTTCTTTCAACATCCAGCAGGTCGTGCAGCATACGGGGAGAGAAACAGTTGCCATTTCAGGTCGATGCCCTTTCATCAGAACAGTACATCAAGCTGAAACATTGGTTCAATTTTCATTGAGGCAGATAGGAGTTAGAAGAATCCCCAGCTTGACCCACCTACCTCAAGAGAAAGTGACTGCAATGATGGGATCTTCACTGCATTCAAAATGAGCCTTGGCTCAGAGTCCAAGCATCCATTATTTTTGTTGAAACAGCTGCATCCCAGGGAATACTTTGTTTGATTGACAGCTCTGGCTCTCTGATTTCTGTTGTCAATTTCATAATATTTATTCATATGAGGTTAAGTATATTCAAGGGTATGTAGGGTACGATTTAGCTAAATGGGAACAAGGTCCCATAGGGAGAACATTTAGTCACGCCTTTTCCGGCACTCGCAGCGCCGATAAACACAATGCTATCGAACGCACTCAGGTTAGAAAGGGGTCCTCAGTGGGGAATGTGCGGCTGAGGCCTCAATTAGCCCCATTTTCTGCACTGATGAGCTCCGCTCGATCTGTGGAGCCCCAATGAGACACTCCCCAAGCCCCAGCTCACTATAAGGGAGTCCCCGGGCCTCAAATCACTATGAAGGGATCCGCAGGCCACCCTCCAACACCTGCGCAGGGCACCTGATGCCCATCACCACCGTGCAGAAAAATGATAGCTTGGCATCTTGGCAGTGCCAGTCTGGCACACTGGCAGGACCCCTGCCAGCTGGCAATGCCACCTGGGCACCTTGGCAGTGCCAGGTTGACAACCCAGGTGGCAGTGCCAGGCTGACAGTGCCAGGTACCCAGGTGAAATCAGCTGTTCCAGGGTGCCCCCTGCCCAAAGGGCATGCAGTTGGGGGCCTTCAAGCCACTGGGAGACCTCCATGAGTGCCGAACCATCTGGCCCCCGTTTGTGGAGACCAGTACTGAATGGCGCTCCCCCGAGGTGAGGGCATTAGATCCCAATGCTTCGGGTGCCTCGGGAAACTGCATACTACAGTGAGACTAGCTGCCGCGCACTAATATGCAGATTTACCAAAATGTGATCCCGCGTTAGATCTCGTGAGGCGTTGCGAGTTGGGTAGATCCCGAGAGCGGGGTCTCCTGGCTTTATCATGCATGTTGCACTGCTTTTCAGGCTCAGCATGGCCGTTCAATCGCGCCCGTGGTTTTGTTGCTCGTTTTAGCCTTAGTTTAATTGCTCTTGTTCTCTCACCTTTGCTCTTGAGTCGCCAGGTATCTTTCTGATACCGCCACGTGGTTCAAGTCCGAGTAATGATCAATAATCCAACACACCGCTTAGTATGAGTTAAATCAACGCACATTTATTATATACAGTAATCAATACTTATATATTAATTCTACTTCTAAGCTACTTCCTACAACTAACAGGCCAAAACTTAACTTTGGAAATGGCCCACCAGGTCAGGGAAACGAATGGCCTTTCGTATGGGTTCTGAGCCTGCGGGATTCAAAGCGGGTACAGGTTGATAGTCAGGAGTGCCTGTCTCGTAGCGAGCGTTGGAGTAAGACTTACTGTTTCTTGCGGCTGTTGTAGAGGGTCAGCAGAAGGGTCTCGAAGGGTGCGGAGAGGAGAAGAAGGGTCGATTTGAACTTGGTCCCTATTCTTATAGTCCCCAGGGGCTTCCCGCCTCTCGGGGCGGACCTTGTACCTGGTTCCAAGTGATTGGACTTGGTCCCAATCACTTGGTTCGATATTCTCCAATGCTGGAGCGATTCCTTGATCGATGGGCGGTTTCGAGGTGGTCATTCACCTCTCTTTGTGTAAGCTCCTGCTGGCGCCAAAAAGTCTGGGTTGGCTTTGTGTGTCTAATTTGTAGCATATTGTTCCCGGGGATTGCTAATTAGTATGCAGATGGCTGGTGTGTTGTTGTGTATACATAGTTTTGCCTGCAGCTGCCTGTTTGAGGCCTGTTGGCTGATTTTCCCATCAGGCTCTTCCATTCGCCATTTTAAATCTGGGTTTGGCCATTCTAATCGGGAGTTAGCCATTTTAACTGGCTACAACCCTCCTTGTGATCCTAACGCGAAGCGTGAAGGATCACATCATTATGTTACTTTCCATTCCCTGACCTGGGGGACACACCTCCTACATGAAATGAAAATGAAAATCGCTTATTGTCACAAGTAGGCTTCAATGAAGTTACTGTGAAAAGCCCCTAGTCGCCACATTCCGGCGCCTGTTCGGGGAGGCTGTTACGGGCCTCTGCACTGACCATAGCTATGCACAAAAAATGTTAACTAACAATTCTAAGGGCGCTATGTCAGACAGGGACATGCATTACAAAACAATAAACTTGGAACCTCTAACTTATCCTTAATATACTACACTCGCTTAAACATTCCATTATCCTACCTTCCTCAATCATACAACAAAATCACAGTATTTCATAGTCTTTCCTGGCTTGGCAGTCAAGCTCAGGATCATACAATTTTTTGCTCATGAAAACGTTTTTTACGTCTCTTTATTTACAACAACAATAAGCTCAAGTGAATGCACTTTATTATTTTATTATAGATCGCGGGGGTCGGGGGTCTGGTCGTAACCGAACATAGGGGATTTGATCCTATATACCGGGGTTCGAGCGCGGTAGGCTCTCCTTCTCCATTTTCGTAGACGCATAGTCTGCACTACACAGCAGAGTATCGCCAACGCTAACAGTGTTTCGATCACATAGAACAGGGAGTACCGGGTTATGAACCTGGCACACCAGGATGATGTAGTGTCGCTGGTGACTGGGCTCTGGGTACTGCGGGGCAGTGAAACATTAACGGCAGGGGGGCTTGAAGTCATGGGGTTCGTGGTCACGTGCAACCAAATGTCCATAAACAGTGTGTTGATGAAGGTGAAGGAAGTCCTCATGGCTGTTCTCTTTCCTTCACTTTCTTCTCTTTCTTTATTTTCTCCGGTCCTGGAGCTTCTGGAGTTCTGTAGAAACAAGCATAGTATCTGTAACTATCTTTGTTTACTATCCGGTATGCTAGTGTGTCTGTCCTTTGGTGCCAATTATTCCCTTATAATTGATCACTATGTGTGACTCCCTTATTTTTTTTCAAAACAAATTTTAGGACACGGCACACTTCCCAATCATGAACCAGTGCTGAGTTACCATCCCAATGTTCCAGGATGTAAATAGCAGATGGCGGGCAACCTAAAGGTTCCCTAAACAAACAAAACATTTTGAAATGAAAAATGTCAAAATGAGGTGCGTATGGGCCGTGACGGGTAAGAGATGGATGGAGTCCCCGGGTAGGGCGGCTACCAATACCGTATCTCCCCTACCCGAGCATAGTTGACCAGCGGGGGGTTCCCAAGCAGGGCGGGTCTCAAGCCGTTTCTCCACTGCCTGAGCAACCGACAAGAATGGGCAAAAATGTAGTCATCGTGGTGGGGCTGCCGTAGTGGTTCTATCCTTCGAACCAGAAGGGCAGTTACGAACGGGCGTCTGATACCCGAACAAGTATCAGCTGAAAAGCTAGTTCCTTTGAACGAGTGTGTGGTCTCTTGACCAGTCTCTGCAGATAAGCTAGTTCCGCTGAACAAGCGTGTGGAAAAATTCTCCTATCGGACATACAACATTTAACAAACATACAAACAACATAAAACATTCTGCAGGTTCCATCAGAAAGGACAACACTTTTCCCAAGCGGTTCCTTTTAAAACATCATCTGGACACCTCAGTTCTCGGTTGTGAACAGGGTCGCAAAGGGGTTGGCGGTTTGGGCGTCAGACCTGAGGTCGTCACCTTCTCCCGGGTGTCAAACTCTGGAGTGGATTAGGGCTGATAGGGCTGCATGGTGTGAGTTGGGGTTGCTCTCGTCGTTGCGGACGAGTCGGTATGAGTTGACGCGGTGCCAATAATTGGTGTCTAGTTGTGTGGGGACAAAATCGGGGTCGTCAGTGTGGTTCGGTGGTTGGTGGTGGGGTTTGTTAAGAAAAGTGATCAGGAAGGGATCACTTGGATCGTAGTCGGAGTCGCTGGGTGTGGGTCCGGTTGCATGGGGATAGTAGGGAGGCGTGCTGTGGCTATCGTCCGTGTCACAGTCGCTGTCTCTGCTGCTGCAGTCTGTGGGCATTCCGGGGCAGAGTGTATGTCGGATATCGTACTCAGCCGCATGCACTGTCTTGTCGAAACAAGCCTTGCTCTGTTTCTTTCTGGTGCCCAATTTTACTGCGGCTGCTAACTGAGCCGTTTTCACATTTGCAACTAATTGCTCCACGGCTTTCTCGTGTGTGAGGGCCATTACTTCGGGGCTGGTCAGGTCCAAACCTAACATATTCTGTACCTTTCATGGGGCGTCCAGTCATGAGGGTCTGTGGGGTGTAACCTGTGGGTGTAGAAATAGTGTTACGCAAAAACATCAGCGCAAAAGGGAGGACTGAGTCCCAAGTGGTGTTGTTCTGCTGGACCATTTTTTTGAGGGTTGTTTTTTAGGGTCCGATTCATGCGTTCCATGATACCACTCGACTGTGGGTGGTATGCTATGTGGAATTTTTGGGTGATGCCAAATATCGTGAGGACGTCCCGTAAAATGGGAACCTTGGTCTGATTCAATGCTGCGGGGGAGTCCCCATCTCGTAAAGATGTGGTGGGTTAGAATCTTGGTTGTGGTTTTTGCAGTGTTTGTTCTGGCTGGGAATGCTTCCACCCATTTCATAAACGTGTCTATCACCACGAGTACATATTTATAACCATTCCTGCAAGGGGGCAATGGTCCTATAAAATCAATCTGGAGGTTAGTCCAGGGGCCATTAATGGGTCGGGTGTGACTAAGCTCAGCCTTTTTGGCATATCTGTCCGGATTATTCTGGGCGCAGATAAGACAATTCTCGATGTAGTGATTTACATCGTCCTTTAAATTCGGCCACCAAGAAAGCTGCTTGAGGTGGACTGTAGTGGGATCGATGCCCTGATGTCCATGACCGTCATGGAACAAACAAATTAGTTGATTCCGGTCCTGTTCAGGAACAATATAAAGGGTGTTTTTTAACACCACACCGTCATGTGTGGTCAGAGCATTTTTAAATCTCTCGTAGGGTGCTGGATATTTTCATTTTAAAATCTCCCTGAGATTGCTGTCCTGCTTCTGGGCCTCCACTAGATCCTCGATATTAGTCTGCGAGACCTGAACTGCATTCACTGGTGCGCTTTCGGGGGGTGTCCAACAATATCTGTGCCTGGAACCTGCTTTAGCCAGTGCGTCGGCTTTTACATTTCCAGGGGGGGAGGAACGATGGTGACTACGAACTTTGACTATCCCAAAAGTCCTGTCCTGTGCTCGCTCTAAAATGTGACGGTGTAATGGGGCTGAAGGGAGGGGTTTTCCATCTGCGGAAACACATCCTCTTGCTTCCCACAGGGGCTGGAATTCCGTAAGGCTGTTGCAGACATAGAGGCTGTCCGAGTATATGTCTGCTGGGCTGGGGAAGGAATCTGGGTGTTCCACTATATATGCGATGGCCGCAAGCTCTGCTGCCTGCGCGCCTAAGTGGCCTGGAAGTTTTAATGATATTTCCTGTAGGGCACGTACCTGCGCGTCCTCAACATAAATACCGCAACCTGTTATGCGCTTCCCTTCTAATATTGTGAAAGATCCATCCACATATATCCTTATGGGCTCACACGTGTCTGTGTGCTGGGGGCTCTGGGTTGAACTACCTATCTTTCTGGGGGGCGTTTACGCAATAAAGGGGCCTGTGTTGTGGTGTGGAGAGATAATTTCACATTCATGGGGGGTTCCGGGGTACTGTAAGTTGTCGGCTAAAAAGGTGTGTGTCTTTGTCCTTTTCACAGTGATGTCCCATCCCTGCAAGAGAAGGGTCCATCTAGCTGCTCTTATTTGACTGACTGTACCGTCCTTGAGTCGTCCGTCCAGTAAAAGTTGGGTGGGGGTGTGTTCGGTGAGAATTGTGATGGGGTTCAGTCCGGTAATATACGAAAAATACTGAACTGCCCAAAATACTGCGAGCATGTGCCTCTCACAGGCTGAAAATCCCTGCTCCACAGCATCTAAAATTCTGGAGGCACAAGCTACGGGCCTTAACTGGTCATGCCGTTCCTGGAGGAGCACGGCCGAAAGGGTGCGGTTTGTGGTTGCTACCTCTATAGCGTAAGGGGAAAGCGGGTCTGGAACTTGTAGTGCGGGGGCTGCTATGATTGCCTGTTTTAATGAGTCCACAGCATCCGTATGCTGCGGAAGTCATTCCCAGGGGGCTCCCTTCTTTAGGAGGACTGAGAGAGGTGCTGCCTTGCTGGCGAACCCGTCAATGTGGTTTCGGCAGTAGCCAACCAGTCCTAAAAATGACCAGAGGGCTGAAACGTTCTGGGGAAGGGGCAATTTAGCAATCGAGTCAATCCTTTTATGCTCGATCTCGCGTTTACCATGTGTGATAATTGTTCCCAAATATATCACCTTATCTTCCAAAATCTGGGCCTTTTTGGGGTTGACTTTACAACCAATTGAGTGTAAGAGTTCCAGGAGTTCGGACAGAAGCTCAATGTGCTCTCTCTTGGTGTCTGTCTGCAGTAGTAGGTCGTCTACGTACTGAACCAGGGGCGGTATTCTCCGCAATCGGCACGATGTCCGCCGACCGGCGCCAAAAATGGCGCGAATCAGTCCGGCATCGCGCCGCCCCGAAGGTGTGGAATTCTCTGCAGCTTGAGGGGCCGAGACCTCACCTTGAGGGGCGAGGCCCGCGCCAGACAGATTTCCGCCCCGCCAGCTGGCGGGAAAGGCCTTTGATGCCCCGCCAGCTGGCGCGGAAATGACTTTGCAGTGCGGCGCATGCGCGGGAGCGTCAGCGGCCGCTCACGGCATCCCCGCACATGCGCAGTGGAGGGGGTCTCTTCCGCCTCCGTCTTAGTGGAGACCATGGCGAAAGCGGAAGGAAAAGAGTGTCCCCACGGCACAGGCCCGCCCGCGGATCGGTGGGCCCCGATCGCGGGCCAGGCCACCGTGGGGGCACCACCCGGGGCCAGATCGCCCCGCGCCCCCCCCCAGGACCCCGGAGCCCGCCCGCGCCGCCTTGTCCCACCGGTAAGAGAGGTGGTTTGATTCTCACCGGCAGGGCAGGCATTCCAGCAGCGGGACTTCGGCCCATCGCTGGCCAGAGAATCGCCGGGGGGGGCATGCCAACCGGCGCAATTCCCACCCTCGCCGAATATCCGGTGCCGGAGAATTCGGCAACCGGCGGGGGCGGGATTCCCGCCAGCCCCCACGATTCTCCGACCCAGCGGGGGGCCCCAGACATTCGGAGCGAGAGAATTTGGCGAAACCATTTGCCAGCTGTCGGTGGAAAATGGAGGGGGAGTTGTGGAATCCTTGTGGCAGGCATGTCCACTTGTACTGCTGATTTTTAAAGGTGAAGGCAAATTTGTACTGGCACGCCTTTGCCAATGGAATGGACCAGAATCCATTACTGACATCTAAAACCGTAAAGAATCGGGAATTGAGTCCCTGCTTGAGCATGGTCTCGGGACTTGTTGCTACTGTGGGGGCTGCTGCGGGGGTGATTTTGTTGAGTTCCCGGTAATCGATGGTCAGTCGCCATGATCCATCGGGCTTTCTCACTGGCCAAATCGGGGCATTATTAGTGGAGGCTACTGATCTAAGTACGCCCCGCTCTAATAAGCTTTCTATTACGTTTGAGATTTCTCCCTCTGCCTCTTGGGGAAATCCATATTGTTTTGAGGGTCCAGGGTCAGGTCCTGTGATCTGTACGGAGCCAGTCATCCGTCCACAGTCGTGCTTGTGGGTCGCAATTGCTGCCCTGTTCTTTTGCAGAACTGCCCTAACCTGCTTGTCCGTACTAAGTGTGGTCGGGTTGAACCAAAATTCGCCTACTGCGCTAATTTTGTTCGCATATTCACCTATGTGGAGCGTTGCGGGGGCTCTTGCAGACCTTGCCATTTTCCAGACACACTGGTTGACTGGATCAAATGAAAGATTGTGGGAATTCATGAAATCGATTCCCAGAATGTGTTCTGCTGTGTGGGGCAGATCAACTAAAACTACGGGGTGCTTGGTGGTGATGGTACCGATTTGAATGGGTACAGGGGCTGTGATGTGTACCTGCTGTGAGTGGCCTGTAAAGCTGCTGAGGGTGATAGTGGCTGTAGTGGGCCACGTCTCTTTTTGAAACAGGATGGAGGAATTTCTTGTGGTGCGGGACCCTCCTGTGTCCCATAGAAACTCGATGGGCTGTCCCCGAATTTTCGCTGCAACTACCGGTCGTCCTGACCTATCCCAAAGGGTGTCGCAGACCCAACTGGGGGAGCCCGAACACCGTCAGTCCGTTCCGGTCAGGTCCGTCTGATCTGAACGGGCGCTAACACTATGAATGGGCTCTGTCTTCTTCATACTCAGAGTGCCCGTCTGCTGGGCTCTCTGTGGCTTTCTGGGGCATTGCACTCTCTTGCGAAGTGTCCTAAATGGCCACAGTTGTAACATTCCTGTGACTTGGGTGGGGGTGCTGTTCTTTCCTTCATTCACCCATGCGGGGTTCTGGTGGTTTGTAACTGCCTGTATATCTGCATCGGCCTGCTTTTCCTCGGGATTCTTGACTGCGGGTTTGCTTTGTACAGATTGCTCCCAAGTGCGGGACAATCTTTTCACTACCCACATCTCGTTATGGGCATCCTCTGAGGGATCATAACTCGCCCAAGTTTTCTGTCCTGTTTCTGTGGCATGGGAGATAAGGGTGCGCGTCCATTTGGCCATGTTGTCTGGGGACAAATGGGTGCGGTCTAAGTCTCCAAAGGTTGCTGCAAAGTGGATCCACAGGCGACCAGCGAACGCTGTGGGGTGCTCGGCTTTCTTTTGCCTGCAATTGTTGAGGCCATCTACGGGGTCACCCCGGTTATACCCGATCACATCCAGGATCGCGGTATGCATTTCTGCAAGGGTGCCTCCTCCTACATTCTGTGGGGCGGGAAGGGCTGCTGCTACTGAAGGATCTAACTTAAAACTGTGAGCTTTACATGCTCTCGCTCATCCAGGCCGTACATGGTCGCCTGATGCTTTACGGTGGCAAAGAAATGGTGGGGGTCTGAGGTGGGAGGAACGGTGTGATCTTATCGCACGCGTCCCGTAATTGGGCCACTGTTAAGGGGGTGGAGTATAGAAATTCCGCATCGTCCGATGTGGCTGTGCGGTGGGTGGTGACTGGGTTCATTGGAGCCTGAGCTATCTGCTCTGTGGGGGGTTGGGGCGCTTTCCTCTTTTGTGGCTTTCCCTGCGCACATGTTCCCTGAACATATCACTGCGCTGTTTCATTCAATTCTTCGCAATCAGGGCCGTCTTCCTGATCTAATTTCACTCTAAAGGTTTCCTGGAAACCTTTCTGAACTGAAAGCAGTGATTGCAGCTCTGCAATCTGCTTCCGGCACTTTGCGTGATCTACCGTGCTTTGTCTTTGCTCTGTGGTGGCAGCATGGAGTGCTCTTAATGCTGCCTTTAGGTCACCACACTGTCTCTGCAATGCTTCTACCTGCTTTTCTGTTTCTTCACGTACCAGGACTGCACGTTGCGTGTCCTGATAGGCCTTTTCATATTGAGACTGGAAGCTGCTTAAGTGCGCCAGACAAGACTGGTGTGCCCTTTTGGCATCCTCCACCTCTCCGTCTTTTGCTGCCAATTTCCTCCTCAATTCTAAATTCTCTCTTTCTACCTCGCTTACATCGACCTTACTCATTCGATGTATGCCCTCTACTTCTTTCCGGAGTGTCCTAACGACCTCCTCTGTGCCTCGCAATTGTGCCAAGCAGGACACGATTGCCATCGGCTTGCGAGCTTTCCCTAAACTCTTTTTGTGGATCTCGCTCAGGTTCTCCCACCAAATATGTCCTATACTCCCGGGGCCTGATTCCTCGTTGCCACAGAATTCATTCCAAAGGGGCCATCCTTTCCCTTTGAGATATTTCCTGATCTCTTCCTCCCAAATGGGACATTGTCCCACTCTACTGCTGCTGGTCGCTGCGACCGCAAATTCCTCTGGGTTCATGAGGTGCTGCATTTCCTGCATTGCCATCTTTCCTATCTGAATGCTGCTCTTCAAATGTGGGACAGGGATATTAAGGCGGTGCTATAAATACGGGTACAGCTTTCGCTACTTTCCGATCTCCAAACTCCCGACAGTTTTGTCGCAACAAAAAAAATCTATCAGTTTTACCTTATCGCCCTGTTAGTTACGCATGCATACACACACTTCCGAATTATGAGCATTGATCAGAACTGCTTGAACGCTTGTGTTTTTCTGTTTCCAATTGGATCTCTAATTCAAATTCTTGGGTTCTCCCAGAGTGGTTATGCCACTTCAAGATCGAGTCCCGTCAGGATGTCGCCAAATAATGTTGCTAACTTTCTCCTTGGTTCAATTGCTCTGTTTTATTACCTTTTCTCTCGAGTCGCCAGGTATCCTTATGATACCGCCACGAGGTTCAAGTCCGAGTAATGATCAATAACTCAATACACCGATTAGTAAGATTCAAATCAAAGCACATTTATTATACACAGTAATCGCTACTCATGCACAAATTCTACGTCTAGGCTACTTCTATAACTAACAGGCCTATACTTAACTTCGGACTGGCCCACCAGGTCAGGGGAACAAATGGCCTTTCATTTGGGTTCTGAGTCTGCGTGATTCGAAGTTGGTACGGATTGGTAGCTAGGAGCGCCTATCTCGTAGCGAGCGTTGAATTAAGATTTACTTCATCGGGGGTCACTGCACCGGTCACAGTCAATGTTGGTTTGTGTTGCTGGGTGACCCGGGCAGGACGCAGAGGTGAAGAGAGCGAGTTGAACTTGGGGCTTAACTTAGTCCCCAGGGGCTTCCCGCCTTTCGGGGCGGACCCTGTACCTGGTCCCAAGTAATTGGACTTTGTCCCAATCGCTTGGTTCGATTTTCTCCAAGACTGGAGCGGTTCCCTGATCGATGGGCGGTCTTGAGGTGCTCGTTCACCTCCTTTGTGTTGGCTCCTGCTGGTGCCGCGGAGTCTGGCTTTGCTTTGTGTGTCCAAAATGTTACTTATTGTTCCCGGGGATTGCTCATCAGTATGCAGATGGCTGCTACATTGTTATGCTGATGGTCGCTGGTATCGATGTTGTCTGGCCTTTGCAGAGGTAAATACACAGCAAACCTGCAGCTGCTGGTTTCTGTCTATATTGGCTGACTTTCCCATCAGCCTTTGCCGTTCGCCATTTTAAATTGGGAGTTGGCCAATTTAGGTGGCTACAGTTGTTGAGAGGCTCACACATGAGAATGGGAAAGAAATGGCCTGCAATTGGAAGAGCAGCTCCATGCAGAATCTTCTATTCAAATTCACCTGTTTGAACAGCATTGAGGGGCTTCGGGGTGTGCTTTCAGTCCTTGCGCCAAACATTGGACAAGCCTACTTTAAAGGGTCTGGATGAATGACTCATTTAGTGCATTGTAATTAAATTACTCTTTTTAAAACAATAATAATAACCTTTTATTGTCACAAGTATGAAGTTACTGTGAAAAGCCCCTTGTCGCCACATTCCAGCACCTGTTCGGGTAAGCTGTTATGGGAATTGAACCCACGCTGCTGGGCTTGTCCTGCATCACAAACCAACTGTCTAACCCATGAGCTAAACCAAACCATTCGTCAAAGTAATGAACAATGAATGACTTTTTTAGAGCTATTTTTAAACAGCCTAATGTCATTTTCCATTGCTTGTATACAGTGTACAGTGAGTCAGTGGGCAGGAAAGGGCAATAGCTTGGCGTAGGGACCGTGAGGGACCAAGAGGGGGTGGACAGCGAGCCATAGTTTGGCATGGGGGTATGAGGAGGGCCTTTGGAGCTAACATTTTAAAAGGCCGCTTCATGCATACTAGGATTTATGACTCTTCTCAGGTGCCGTGAACTGCAACTCTTCAAAACCTGGCACCCATAGGCACCCACCCACCATCTTTGAAGGCTTCCTGAGTCTTCCCACCTGTTGTGTTCTGTTTTCTTGTCTAGCAACGATTCAACAGAACTGCTGATGTCTAAATCAGAATGATGTTTTATTTATGTACAGGTGGTTAAGTAACGATACGAATCTTATACAGGCCAAGTTATTACAGAGTTCCTCTAAATGCTCTTGAACTACACTCATGTGCGACTGTCCTTCTGTACGCCTTACAACCTTCAAGTGAGAGTCCCTTGTCACATGACCACTGTCTCGAGACCGAATGGTGGATCTGTACCACCGCCTGCTGGTTGGCGGGCGCACCACCAACTACATACAATATTGTCTCCAGGCATATCACTACCACCCTATGAAAATTCTGCCCGTTATCTCTTTTTCTCTCCATAGTTAGACGCTCCCTGGCTTTTTGAGAAATTCCCAGCCTTTTCTGTTTCTATTACAGCCAACCCTATCTGGCACCCTGTACGGTGACTAGTTTCAGACAGCCTGCTCAACTAGTCATCTGAAGAAGGAATTCCGTTTGTCAGGCTCAACGGCGAACGCTCATCTATATAAAGTGTCAGGTGGATGTACCTTTACGAAATGGGTGTTTATCAAATAGCTGCAGTGATGTCAGTGTGTGGGTGGAGCTGGGCTCTCTGTCTGTCTTTTACTTTTGTTTTTGAGCTGGGAGCAGCAGTGTGTTTAGTTTTGTTTTCAGAGTTAGAGAGCTGCATTCACAGCAAGAAGATGTTATGATCTCCCCCTCTGCAATCTAAGGAATGTCTCCAAATCACTTGATGATTTCACAGTAATACCTGTTTCTGCAGAAGAATTTAAACCTGATGTCTTTATTTAAAAAGGGTTTAACTTATGGATGTTGTTTGGGAAATTATTCAGGGTTACCTACAGAGAGTACTGTATCTTTTGGGGGGTGTTCAGGGTTGGTAGTTGCTAAACTGTTTACTGTGTGTTTATAAAATGTTAACTGGATTCATAGAATAAATATTATTTTTGTTTAAAAATACTTTTAGCTCTCTGTTGCATCCCACCTGTAGAGCGGGCCCTTGTGCTCCCCATAACCAAAATCTATGAACAGTTGTGGGTCATAATCCTGGCCCATAATAAAAGTACATTTAAAAAAGTGGGTTTCATATCATGTAATCTTAAATTGTAAAGAATAAAAAAACAAATACAGCGATGGTCTGTAAACTATTTACTGGCGATGGTAATCTGAGTTGTTTGGGCTGATTTTAATTGTCAATGAGTTTCTGATTAAAAGCTGGTGTTAAAAACTTCAAAACCTTTAATCTACACCAGGCACCTTATTTTTAAAATAAGCTGGATTTAATTTACAATGGAATGTTCTTTTGGCTTGAAAATGTGACAGGCATGATTCATCTGAGCCTTTCAAGTCATCCAATTTTACGGGATGATTTTGAAAGTGTCCCAGTGTCCTCACTTAGTGCCTCCTGTTCCACTGAAACCTCTTTTAAAACTCCCAGCTACTCTTGTAGTAGTGGCATATAGAACAACCGCCCTACAGAAAGTAGAATCACGCATAGAACTTTCAATATAAGCATGTGCAAGGTGAAGTAAAAATCCAAGTAAGTAGATTATGTTTAGTGGCCCAGCTTTTTCTTATTGTTTTGATAGTTGAACCTGAAACAGATTTTGTGAAGTATATGAAAATATCTAGATTCTTAACTTGTTGCCCTGCTGTAAGACTAAATGAGTGAATTTGTCATCCATTATAGAAACCATTATGCTGTGATCTCCATATAACTTTACGGATACTTATCTTAAACTGCTGCTTATCATTACTATCTCAACAGCATATGATGTATTAGTCCCATATGACTTGCAGACAGTCTGTAAGCAGCAGATTGGGGTCAGACATGTGTCTCCCACTGAATACTATCTCTATTCAATCTTATCTTCAAATAAAAAAAACACATTATTGTTTTTTGTGTTATGCTTGGTATGTTTGAATCCAGAACAAGAATGCAACATAGACTATTCAATATGTACTTTCACATGGGCAGTTGGTACCCAACTCAATATTACTCACAGTGGTAAGTTGACAATCTACTTCAAAAGGTTATTGATGACAACAATTTATATACTCTGCCATCTAAATCATATGTACAATCCAACTGATTTCCATTAAGTCCTTGTCTTCCGCCCTTGCAATCAACGTGAATTATCGCTCTGAAGGAGAAGTCAACTTATATCTCATCTACTCCAAAGTAATAAACCTTCTGATTTATGGCATTGTAGAATTAATGATCTGATTCATTTTATAAATCTAACACCATTACCTTGTAGTATAGTTTACCTTCACAAGGCAACAGGATACGTTTTTAGATGTCAAATAATTAATGTTCACCTTCTCTGAGAATAGGAAGACATCCGAGCACAGGCTACAGTGCAGAGAAGGGTGACTAGGTTGATCCTTAATGTGGAGTTGACCTTAATGTCCTTGGAGTGATGAGGTAATACTGAAGAAACATGGGTAGCAAAACTAGGCTTTGTATCGACCATAGTTTCAATGCCACAAAATGGCAGTTGCGCTGCTCGTCACCAATTCCAGTGTCACTTGCACTCTACACCATCTTGATGAAAGCATTGGCACAGGTGTTAGGAGCAGTTGACAAAGAGATGCAGGGTAGGCAGATCGTGGCATCACTCTGCATCTGAATCTGATTTTACACCACGCTGACATTTTTACGCAACTCTGCTTGTCCCACTCCCCAACCCTCTTTCACCGTAACCGTCCAAGATTTTTTTACCTTCCATTTTTATCCAATCCCCTTTTGAACGTCATGAATTAGCCTGCCTCCAGTGTATAACCACTCGCTGCAGAGAAAAACATCGACTTTGGTTCTTTTGCCTTAAATCGGTGTCCTCTGGGTCCTGAAACCTTCGTCAAAGGGAACAGCTTGTCTGTAACTTCTCTGTCGAGGCCCCTCATGATTTTGAAGACGTCTATCAAATTTCCTCTCAACCTTCTCTTCTCCAAGGAGAATAATCCCATCTCCAAGTCCACTCTCTTTACTAAGGTCACACCTTCTCAAGCTGGGCAGCAATGGTCTGGGCTGCCTGGCGAGCAACGGCAAGGGCATTAGTAGAGTGAAAGCAGTGGGAGCACAAATGCTATCACCCTAAGGGAGAAGAGTAGCCTCCCTGCTCTATGGGAGCATTACCCCAATTGGAGCCTCAGCAATCCTAGTAACATGCTGGTGCACAGATTGGTGGACAGCGGTTATACTCTACAAGTCGTGATGGCAAAAGTGGAGATTTTCATAACTTCAATTTGAGCCTTCATGGCAATATTCAGCAGTTGGATATCTTCCACTGGAGCTGTAGTGGAAACCTAGACCTTCCCGGCAGAGGGATTTTTCAATCCTGCTGAAGGTGATTCCCTGTGGCATGTTTCCTGGCGGCAGGACAGGCGGACCACGCAAAACCCCACCAACGTGCTGCCTACACCGGCGGAAAACAGCCATGGCTGGGGGAGTTGGGGGTGGGGATTCCAGCCAATGACAACTCCGCTAGTGTTCTCATAGCATTGGGCACCACGTCTGCGCTGGTCAGGATGGATTCCAAGCTTCGCACAAAGCCCTGTGTCGAGCTAAAGCAAGACTCCATCATGTTCTTTTACAGTGACAGCAGGCTTTCTGGCACACTTGCTAATGCATCAAGCATTTCTAAGTGTATGGCCAGCACTGTAGCACAGTGGATAGCACTTTTGCTTCACAGCTCCAGGGTCTCAGGTTCGATTTCTGGCTTGGGTCACTGCGGAGTCTGCACGTTCTCCCCGTGTCTGCGTAGGTTTCCTCCGTGTGCTCCGGTTTCCTCCCACAAGTCCCGAAAGACGTGCTGTTAGGTGAATTAGACATTCTGTAAGGTTTTCGGGCAATTCAGCCCTTTTTGGACTGCCCAAGAATAAAACCCAGAGACTGTAAACTGGACACTTTTCAGCCAAGGGAACGTAACCAAATTTCCCAGCAGGCTTGGTCCGCTGAGCCGAGTAGGGGCATAGGTATTTACAACCCCCCCCCCCCCCCCCCCCAGGAGATACAAGGAAGAAGGAGCCAGACAACTAAATAAGATTAAAACACAGACAAAGGGGCACGGGAATACACAGGGGGCCTGCCTGCAAGCAGGACAATGGGATGGTCATAGCCTCATGCAGATGTAAATGACTTGGCCTCCAACAGAGCAGAATCCAATCGACACCCCATCAACATAGCGAGGTGAGAATAGCAGCGATCTCCGGAGCAGATGGAAGACTTTGAAAATCTTCACAAGAGAGCTTAACCTCGTTATCCCGAAAGGCAGACTGTCTGGGCTCAGTATATTGCGCTGGAAAAGCCCCTTGAAGATAAACGGTAGAAAAACCCAAGTTGGAGGCGGACCTGGGGGAGGTACTCCAATCTTGACAGAAGCCACCGGCAGGAACTCACTGGGTGGAGGGGGCGGAGTCGGCGCCAAATTCAAATCGCGGCAGGTCTGCCTGGCTGGAAGGAGCGGACCTGCGAGGAGAACCCGGAAGTCAACAGGCCTGACCGGCTCAAAGGGGGCGGGACCAGCGGGAACTTTAAACTTGGACCGATACAACGCAAAGGGGAGGAAAACCCGGAAGTCAACAGCTCTGACTGGCTCAAAGGGGGCGGGACCAGCGGGAACTTTAAACCTTACCAATTCAATGCAAAAGGGGCTGGCTGAACACAGGAAAAAGCCAGGTAAAACGGATATAAAAGGGGCTGTGTTGCGATTGAGGGTCTCTTGGCTTGACCTCTCCACCTTTGACTTGACCTCTCGCAGCCTGTGACCGTAAGTATCCTGCAGCAGCTTGCGAGACTCCCTTGACCTTGATAGTGGTTGAGGCTTTGGGGAAGGGGGCTTGATTTGTGTTTTGTGCCCTTGCTAAAATTGTGTAACAATAAGATTTTACGTTATGTCCGTTAAACTACTTTCTGAATAGACTTAGTTTGTGTTAGAGTTTAAGATTTTATTATAATTTCTTCTGTTTGATGATTTTGACCTGGGTTTTGCAATAAACCTCGATTTGCTGATAATTGGAGTCGTTTAAATTCTTCAATCTCTCACCAGCGATCTCTGACCAAGTCATTGTTAAGATATTCCTCACCTTAATTCCGGGGTCGAGAATCTAGGGTCATCTTGAACGATTCGAACCTGTTCACTCAGGACAGGCTGCTGGTTAGGTAATAAACAGCAGTGTCCTATTCTCTCTCTTGGGAAAGCTACTCCAGCGAAGTAGGAACCGGGTGGGTGTTGCACCACCGGCAAGAGAGAGAATCACCTGGGCATTGGTGGGGGTCTGGATATCTGTGTGATATAAGCCTCAGGCTTCCGGTTAGGGATAAACGGCAGGCTTGATTCAGTGCTCTCTTCCGTGGAGGTGTCCCAGTGCGGCATCCCCTGGCCTCTGAAGTTTCAGTGCCAGCTGGAGAGAGACACACACAGATACTCAAACCCCAGATATCGGCCCAGTAGTGGAGTAGCAGAGATGGAACCCTCTACAATTCTGAATTCTCCCTCTGTGTACCCGAACAAGCACCGGAGCGTGCCGACTAGGGGATTTTCACAGTAACTTCATTGCAGTGTTAATGTCAGCCTACTTGTGACAATGAAGATAATTTTAAAAAGAATGTTTTTCTGCAAGTCATCCCAATTACATCTTTACCCAATCCTCTGCAGCAGAATTTATATACAACTTCATTCTCCAGGGAGCAACTTTATTCTCCAGCCACGCCATCCTTTCCCCCTGTCCTAGTGGCAGCCCTACCATGCCTGGTGGCTCGCCCTATGCAGAGCCACACTCTATGCTGCCCTCTGCGATTTATATATTGGCAGTCTCTGAGAAAGTGGCAGATCGAGTGATGGTGCTTCTTCCTCAATGTTTTTTTTCCTCTTGGACCTCAGCCAAACACCACCCTGTGAGGCTAGCTGGCAGGTTTCAGGTGTCTGAAAGGATAGATTCTCAAGGATAGGGCAAGGGTGAGAAATGTGGAGAGTCAGGGGAAAGAAGAGATGCGTGGTTAAACCAGCTGCAGCTTGTAAAACGTAACAGATTGCAGGATGAATGGCAAGGTAAACTGCCAGGGTAAACTGGCATTCGAGAAGGTGGATTAGGTCGGAACACTGTGGGTGGCACAGTCGTTAGCACTGCTGCCTCACAGCTCCAGGGACCAGGGTTCAAATCCGACCTTGGGCGACTCTCTGTGTGGAGCTTGCATGATCCCTCTGTCTGTGTGGGTTTCGTCCAGGTGCTCCGGTTTCCTCCCACAGTCCAAAGATGTGCAGATTAGGTGGACTGGCCATGCTGAATTGCCCCTCAGTGTCCAAAGATTAGGTGGGGTTATGGGGATAGGGCAGGGGAGTAGGCTGAATGGCCTCATTCTGTTCTCTAGGGATTTTATGGATCACGATCAATGGTTTCAACCCTGCTCCTGGATTCAGCCTCAGTCCATGGTTCCAGCAATGTTTTCCAGCACTTTCTTCTGTATCGGACAAGGACATATAGCTGTGCTTGACCCCTGCCAATTAAATATTGCTGCCTCTGATTATGGGCCACCTTGTCCTGCAAGAGAGATGGATATGTGTCAGTGAATGTAGTGCAATGAATTTGGGTGATGCTACCAACTATTCAACTGTGGAAGATGCGTGTGTAAACTGTGAGATGTAAGCACGTGACTTGAAACAGTGCTAAGCGTATGAAGCTTTAGTGAGGCAATGACGGTGATGTTTGTCCTGATTGATAGAGAACGCTGGTATGTGAGTGAAGGGGCCACGCTGAATGGAGAATTGGTTAAGCTAATAGTTTATTTGTGATGAAATTGAATCCAAGGTGCATTAGCTGATCTTGACCACTTGTGTGACATTGTTGAACTTCTTTTCTCACTGTGCCCAAGGCTTGGGTCTAGATTGGTGACCTTGACTGTGATAGCCGCCTGCTCCCACTGCCTTCTTGGTATCTGCCTGGAAAGCTTCCTGGCTCCCTGTGGGATACTGAGCTCTCTCTTACTGTGCATCTCCTGCACCAGAGCCTCCAGAGTTGCATTGGAGAACATTAGCATGTGGTCTTTGGACTGTTGCACCATTTTCCAAGCCTCTTGGAGCTTATTAACTTGTTTTTCACAGCTTCCAGATTCTTCTGAAGCTGAAATGCACTTCATCTTTAAGAAATGCAGGCTGGCTTTAAATGGTGCTAGACTCACACCAACCTAATCTCGCTGGTGAAGTGTGCAGCCAGTATACAGCTCTTTCAACGATGGGCTGCACCGCACAATAAGTATAATTATCATTTTACATTTTGTCTGCAATATGTTGAATGGGTGTCGGTTGGTTGGGTATTACAATCCTGGATCTGGTTTTAGGCTGGCTATCGAATTTTGCCCCTTTGGGAATTCAGCCTTCAACTAAAAACATCTGATTGGTGTACAAGATAGCAAGTTATGGAAAAGGTTAATCCAGAGTCTTGATATCAAACTATTGGAGTAGGAAACGTTACAATCCCAGTTTATGTTATAACTTGTCGGGAAGATCTCAGAATGGAACCCTGCCTCAAAAGACCATGGGCGGGATTCTCCACTCTCGCGCCGAAGTGGCCGCACCGTCGTGAACGCCGTCGAGGTTCACGACGGCGCGAAACGGCCCCGATCCCGACTGATTCAAGCCCTGACAATGGGCTAGGATCGGGGCTGCGTCATCTACATGCACCAGGCCTTGTCGCCCGCGTAAAGGCAGCGCCACATAGATGATGCGGCCAGCGCCGCATAACTGGCATCATCCACGCATGCGCGGGCTGGCCGGCGCCAACCCGCGCATGCGTGGTTGCCGTCCTCTCTAAGTCCGCCCCGCAAGGAGATGTCAGACGGATCTTGCGGGGCCGCGGAAGGAAGGAGGTCCCTGGCTACCCTCTTGCTTTTTATGTACGTGTAAAAAGCCTTGGGATTTTCCTTAACCCTATTTGCCAATGACTTTTCGTGACCCCTTCTAGCCCTCCTGACTCCTTGCTTAAGTTCCTTCCTACTTTCCTTATATTCCACACAGGCTTCGTCTGTTCCCAGCCTTTTAGCCCTGACAAATGCCTCCTTTTTCATTTTGACGAGGCCTACAATATCTCTCATTATCCAAGGTTCCTGAAAATTGCCGTATTTATCCTTCTTCCTCACAGGAACATGCCGGTCCTGAATTCCTTTCAACTGACACTTGAAAGCCTCCCACATGTCAGATGTTGATTTGCCCTCATCATCCGCCCCCAATCTATGTTCTTCAGTTCCGGCCTAATATTGTTATAATTAGCCTTCCCCCAATTTAGCACATTCATCCTCGGACCACTCTTATCCTTGTCCACCAGCACTTTAAAACTTACTGAATTGTGGTCACTGTTCCCAAAATGCTCCTCTACTGAAACTTCTACCACCTGGCCGGGCTCATTCCCCAATACCAGGTCCAGTACCGCCCCTTCCCTAGTTGGACTGTCTACATATTGTTTTAAGAAGCCCTCCTGGATGCTCCTTACAAACTCTGCCCCGTCTAAGCCCCTGGCACTAAGTGAGTCCCAGTCAATATTGGGGAAGTTGAAGTCTCCCATCACCACAACCCTGTTGTTTTTACTCTTTTCCAAAATCTGTCTACCTATCTGCTCCTCTATCTCCCGCTGGCTGTTGGGAGGCCTGTAGTAAACCCCCAACATTGTGACTGCACCCTTCTTATACCTATCTGCTCCTCTATCTCCCGCTGGCTGTTGGGAGGCCTGTAGTAAACCCCCAACATTGTGACTGCACCCTTCTTATTCCTGATCTCTACCCATATAGCCTCACTGCCCTCTGAGGTGTCCTCCCGTAGTACAGCTGTGATATTCTCCCTAACCAGTAGCGCAACTCCGCCACCCCTTTTACATCCCCCTCTATCCCGCCTGAAACATCTAAATCCTGGAACGTTTAGCTGCCAATCCTGCCCTTCCCTCAACCAGGTCTCTGTAATGGCAACAACATCATAGTTCCAAGTACTAATCCAAGCTTTATGTTCATCTGCCTTACCCGTAATACTTCTTGCATTAAAACATATGCACTTCAGGCCACCAGACCCGCTGTGTTCAGCAACTTCTCCCTGTCTGCTCTGCCTCAGAGCCCCACTGTCCCTATTCCCTAGTTCTCCCTCAATGCTCTCACCTTCTGACCTATTGCTCCCGTGCCCACCCCCCTGCCATACTAGTTTAAACCCTCCCATACATGTCGCTACAGTTTCCTTTATCTAGTATGTTTGCGTCCAGTAATTCTTCCAGTAATGTCTGTCGTGGCAGTTGTGGGTACGTTCTTGTCTCCTTTCGTAGGAAGCTTTTGAGCTGTAGATACCTTAGCTCGTTCCCCCTGGCTGGCTGGAATTTCTCTGTCAGTTCATCCAGTGTTGCGATCCTGCCGTCTGTGTATAGGTCCCTGACTGTCAGTGTCCTTCTGTCCTGTCCCCACCTTTTGAAGGTGGCGTCAGTCAGCACTGGTGTGAACCGATAGTTGTTGCAGATGGGAGCTTTGTCCGACATTTTGGTCAGGCCAAATTGCTGCCGTAGTTGGTTCCAGGATTGGAGGGTGGCTATCACCACTGGGCTGCTGGAGTATTTTTTGGGTGGGGATGGGAGTGCTGCCATGGCGAGGGCCCGGAGGGAGGTCCCCATGCAGGAGGCCTCCTCCACGCGCACCCACTCGGCTTCTGGCTCCTTGATCCATCCCCTTATTTGCTTGGCCGTCGCTGCCCAGTGGTAGAATTGTAGGTTTGGGAAGGTTAGCCCCCCCACCCCCCCGGATTTTGTTTTTTGTAGGACCTTCTTTGGGATCCTAGGATTCTTACCCCCCCCCCCCCCCATACGAACGCCATGATTAGTTTGTCTAGTGCTTTGAAAAAGGCCTTGGTGATGTAAATCGGAATGGATCTAAGTAGGAAGAGGTACCTGGACATTACCTTCATTTTGATCGTCTGGACTCTCCCCGCGAGGGAGAGTGGGAGTGTGCTCCATCTTTGCAGGTCCTTTTTTACTTCCTCCGTCAGACTGGTGAGGTTCCATTTGTGGATCGCTTTCCAGTCATGGGCTATTTGGATCCCAAGGTAGCGGAATTTGTGTTAGGCTTGTTTAAACGGCAGTCCCGTTAGTGCTGCCCCCCTACTTGTGAGTGTACAGGGAAGATCTCGCTTTTGCTCATGTTGAGTTTGTAGCCCGAGAAGGCGCCAAACTTTTTCAGGAGCACGATGATTCCGTCCATGCTGCTTTGTGGGTCTGAAATGTAGAGGAGCAGGTCACCTGCATAGAGAGATACTCTGTGCTCTCTGCCACCCCTTCGGATTTTTTGTAGCAGTCCGCCGGGAACCCATCTGGTCCCGGCGCCTTCCCCGCCTGCATGGAGCTAATGCTGTCCATGATCTCTCCCAGTGCTAGTGGTGCTTCCAGGCTCCATTTTCTGCCCTCCCCCATGACAGGTATGTCCAGTCCATCAAGGAACCGTTTCATCCCAGACTCCCCCATTGGGGGCTCTGAGGTGTACAGCCCTTGGCAGAAGACCTTGAAGGTTTTGTTGATCTTTTCTGGTTCTGTTTCTAGCATGCCTCTGGTATCCCTGATTTGTGCAATTTCTCTGGTGGCTGCCTGTTTTCTCAGCTGGTGTGCAAACAGGCGGCTGGCTTTGACTCCGTGTTCGTATAGGGTCCCACGTGCCTGGCGGAGTTGGTGCACTGCTTTCCTGGTGGAGAGCAGATCCAAGTTCCTTTGTAGCTCTTTCCTCTCCGCCAGGAGCACTATGGTCGGGGCCTCAGAGTATTTATGGTCTACCTCTAGTATGGAGTCGACCAGCTGCTGCCTTGCCACCCTTTCCTCCCTATCTCTTTGAGCTTTGAAAGCGCCTCTTGGTGCTTAGTGGGGCCCCCTCTTAGTGGGGCCTTTAGCGCTTCCCAGAACGTGGAGGGTGAGACCTTCCCTTTCCGGTTATTCTCCGTGTACCCTGCTATGACCCGCAATATCTTTTTGTTGAAGGCCTTGTCAGCTAGTAGGGCAATGTCCAACCTCCATGTGAGGCATTGGGCCCTGCCCGTCTCCAGCCTCACGTCCATGTAATGTGGAGTGTGGTCTGATATCACAATTGTGGAGCATTCCACTTTGTCTATTCCCGGAAGCACTGTTTTCCCCACCACAAAGAAGTCAATTATGGTGTATATGTTGTGCACTGGGGAGAAGAAGAAGAACTCCTTCTCCGTTGGTGGGTGAACCTCCAGGGGGCCACCGCTTCCACCTGCTCCATAAAATGACCGAGTTCCCTTGCCATGCTTGAGGTTTTCCCCGTTTTGGGGTTTGATCTGTCTGTCTTTGGATCCTGTACAAAGGTGAAGTCCCCCCCATGATTAGTCGGTGCGTCGCTATGTCAGGGATTTCTGCCATGGTCTTCTTGATGAAGCTCGTGTCGTCCTAGTAGGGTGCATACACGTTAACTAGTACTACCAGTGCCCCATCCAGGGCCCCCCTGACCATGACGTACCGTCCCCCTGGGTCCGTAACCGTCTTTGTCGCCCTAAACATCGTCCTCTTGCTGATCAGTATTGCCACCCCACTGGCCCTCGTCCCATAGCAGGAATGGGAGGTTTGTCCCACCCAGCCCTTTCTTACCTTCAGTCGGTCCTGCTCTCTCAGGTGTGTCTCTTGGAGGAAGACTATGTCGGCCTTCATATTTCTTAGGTGGGAGAGGACTCTGGATCTCTTCACTGGGCCGTTGAGTCCCCTTTCATTCCAGGTGACTGTCCTGGTGGGGGGCTTCTGTCCCCTCACTCCTGTGGGATTAACCATACTTACCTGGTGGACGCGCCCCTGCCCTCCGGGGTTTCCCTTTGTTCGGAGGCCGTCCAGGATGGCTGCTGTCACTGCTCTCTCCATGCGGTCGGGTCCCTGCGCTCCGGGGTTTCCCTTTGCCCAGGGGGCACCCGACATGGCCGCCTACTGTGTGTCCGCCATGCGAGTAGTCCCCTGCACTCTGGGGTCACCGTTCGCCCAGAGACCGTACTGGGTGGATGCTTGCAGCGATTCCTTGTTTCGAGCCCTTAGTTGTGGCACTTTGTAGCCCAATTGCTATTCCTTTCCTAGCCTTGTTTATCCCTCCTTCCCTGCGCCCCTCCCCCCCGCCCCCCCTGTCTCTCCCTCCCTTTGTCTCTCCTCCCCCGGTCTCTCCCTTTCTCCCCCTTTCTCTCCCTTTCTCCCCCTTTCCCCCCCTCTCCCGTATACCCCTCCTATGTCCCTCTTTCCCCTGTTCCTATCCCTGTTTGCTCTCCCGCCTCTGTTGAGTGGTGCCCCCCCCCCCCCCCCTCCCCCTCACCTGGTGCCTTCCCCCCTGTTGGGGGTGCGCTGCGGCCCTGCTTTGTTGCATGCCTCCGGCACTAGCTTTCCTGCTAGTGTGGTGGCCCCCCTCTTGGGGGTTACTGTCTCGCTTCTCCCTTGCCCGAGCTCGACGGTTTTCTGCCCGCTCTTCCCCCATCCTACCCTGCACTCTTCTTGCTTGCTCTCCCTTCTCCGCTACTCTCGTTCTCTCGTGCTGGGGCCTGGTCTCCCACCTGAAGCGGTCCCTCGGACAGTGGTTTGCTTTTTGTTCAGGGTGCGTTCGCCGTGGCGGGGTGAGGGTGGAGGGGCCTGGCATTGCCTCACCCCCCCCCATCAGCGTGTTGTTGCCCCTTGCCGGGGGCCCCTTATTACTACCCTAGCTGTTGGTTTTCCAGCCCGTGTTCCTCGACAAACTTGTTTGCTTCGGCGGGGGCTGTGAAGAAGTATTCTCTTTCTTGGTATGTGACCCAGACTTTCGCTGGGTACATCATACCAAAACGCACTACATTCTTGTGAAGAGCTGCTTTCGCTCTATTGAATTCGGCCCATCTCCTGGCTAGGTCTGCCCCATGTCGTCGTAAATTCTAATGATGTGTCCTTCCCAATTGCAGGTTCCTTTTTTCCTGGCCCAGTGCAGGATTGTTTCCCTGTCTTAGTACCGGGGCAGTTTAGCTATAACTGCTCTCAGGTGGTCCCCTGCCTTGGGCCTCGGGCGCAGCGACCGGTGTGCTCTACCCATTTCTGGTGGGTTGTGGAAAGTTTTCTTCCCCACTAAGTCGCCCAGCATCTCGGCCACGTATGCCATGGAATTTCTATCCTCGATCCCCTCTGGTAGGCCCACTATCCTGACATTTTGCCTTCTCGAGCGGTTTTCCTGATTGTCCACTCTGCCCTTCAGGCTTCCCTGTGTTGTGCCCAGTTTCGCCACCTCCTACTCCGGGGCCGTGATCTGGTCGCTCATGTCAGTCGCGGCTTTCTCCAGCTCCTTAATGGTCGCCTCTTGGGCTTCCAGTTTCTCCTCTTGGACTTCCAGTTTCTCCTCTGCTCTGCCCAGGGCGAGCTGCACCTCCGCCAAGGCCTTGGCCATTGCTGCCTGCACTGCGGCCTCTATGTCCGCTCTGGCCTCCGCCTTGTTTTCCTGCTGATGTTCCCTCAGCACCTTGGCAAAGGCTGCCTTCCAGTTCCAGTTGCCCCCTGGCCCAGGGGGAGAATGCTCCTGTCTGCCCAGTTCTTTTTGTTGTGGCGAACCTACCGTTCCACCGCTTCGTGCGCTGATTGGCTCGTCTGAACGTGATCGCACATTGCCCCGAGTGCTTTTGATGCCCCTTCTCCCTCTGCTTTGGCTCCCTTCTGGCATTTTTTTCCCCCTTATTTTTTTTCCCCCTCCTTTTTTTTTCCTTTCTTTCCCCCTTTTTTCCCCCCCACTTTTTCTTTTCCCCTCCCTTCTCCCCTTTACCACTTTCTCTATAAAAGTTTTCTTTTCAGAGTTTTGTTTTTGAAAAAGGGGAAGTTCTTTTTTCTTTTCCCTCACTCACCCAGCGTCGAGAGAGAGAAGCTTCTGGCCGGGCCGGGCTTCCTGCCTCGTGGTGGTTGCCGCCGGTGGGGGGGGGGGGGGCGGGGCGGGGGTGGGGGAGGCCGGGGGGGCGGGGCGGGGGTGGCGGGGCAGGGGGCGGGGCGGGGGAGGCGGGGGCGGGGCGGGGCGGGGGTGGGGAGGCCGGGGGGGCGGGGCGGGGGGGCGGGGCGGGGGGGATGGGGAGGCGGGGGGGCGGGGGGGCGGGGGCGGGGGGGGCGGGGACGGGGGAGGCGGGGGGGGGTCGGTTCTTGCTGCTGGCTCAGTCCCCGCTTTGGTCCCTGCCTTGGTCCGGGCCGCCGCTCGTCTTACCCTGCACTCTCCTGCCGGGGGGATGGGGGGTGGGGTGGCTGTCGGTCGTTCCTGCTGGCTCGGCCCCGCTGTCGTCTTATGTAGTTTGGAATAACACAAGCTGCCACTTGATGCAGTTTTGAGTAAAAGATGCTCCAGACTTTGAAGTGAGTTCAATGTGTTTTGAACTATTAGCACAGTTCTCAATGAGTTTGACTCTCTGCTGATCTAAATGTAGTAACTCAGTCTAACTGAACCAGCCTTGCTCTAAGCCACGTGCTGGGGTGTGATGCTGAGGATACACCCTGTCTCACTCTGTAGATGTTGGTCTGTGGAAAGAGGGGGGTGTGAGTGCCTCATCCCTTTTCTCGTGAGATACCACCCCTGAGTTTCCTGACTGCTCATAGGTTGCGTCCTATTCTATGTGTTCATTAGCTGCATGACATCCACTTTGGTCCGGGCCGCCGCTAGTTCTGCCTTGCGCTCTGCTGCTGTGCGTGGGGGGTGGGGGTGCTGCCGGATCACTCCGCTTCCGAGCGCCCAGTTGTCCCGCTCTAATGAGCTTTGGAGTCCGGGTTTTTTTTCGTCCCCACTCTCTTGTTGCGGGGGGCCCAAATGGGTGAATTTACGCGCTTGGCTGCAAGTTCTCGGCGAGGAGCGAGACGCAACTTTGCTCCGCCCCAGGAGCTCCTCCACCCACGATAGCTCTCTTCCCCGCCGGAAGCCGAATTCCCGTACCAATGTGCATAACCTCATACTTTTCCACATTGTATTCCATCTGCCACTCTTTGCCCACTCTCCTTATGGTAATCACCACTGTTGTATATATTAGGAGATGTGTGGTAAGGCCCTGTACTACAGGTATGGGGGTAGTCCCTGCCTGCTGGCCCCCGCCCAGTAGGCGGAGTATAAATATGTGTGCTCCTGTAGCCATCTGGAATGGCCACGTCCCGATTACAAGAATGCAGGGAAAATTGGACAATACTGAGAAACAAGCAGGTGCAAAGACTATCTGTTGATTAGAACCTTAAGCTCTCAGACAGGACAGAAACTGCTAAGCAATCTACATACTAATGAGCCATCTCCAGGGACAAAAGGGAAACATTTAGTTACACAATGTTAAGACAGACACCCCGGCGCCAGAAGAGACTAAAACAAAGCAGACCAATGGTCACCTAGGAGACGGCGAGCAATCAGGGAACCAACCCGCTATTGGAGGAAGATCGATACGAATGATTGGGAAAGGCCCAATTAATTGAGGCCAAGTTCAAGGCCCGCCCAAAAGCACGCAAAGCCCTTTTTAGTATAAGAGGTATCCCCCAAGGGAGAATCTTTCTTCTTTGGCTTTGGCTCTCAGCGAAGAGAGAGACCAGCCTAGTAGCTACACCAGACCAAGTAAGTTCCAAGTCAACGCACGCTACGAGATCGACGCTCCTAGTTGCTACCCTGTAAACAGCTCAACCCAGCATCCTCAGAACCGAGCAACGGCCATTGTTCCTCTGACTGAGTGGGCACCCGAAGCTAAGTATAGGCTTTAGGAATAGTGGTAGTTTAGTTTGTGGAGTTTATGCATCAGTAGATTTTACTGTGTGTAAATAAATGAGCATTGCTTTTAAACTTACTAACTGGTGTATCGAGTCTTTGATCAGTATTCGGTTCTGAACTTTGTGGCGGTGTCGAAAGATACCTGGCGACTCTTGAGCAAACGTAATTAAACAGAGCCAAATTAAGAGACAACAGCCAAAATTAGCAACATTTACTGGCGACTCCTCCGGGACTTGATTTAGAAGTGGCCTAACCATTCCGAGAGAACCCAAATTTGAATTGAGAATCCAAATGGAAACAGAAAAACCACAAGCGTAAGAACAGTACTGATCAAGCCGCTGAGATTTGGAAGTGTGTTAATGCATGTGTACTAACAGGGATATAAGGTAAACCTGAGAGATTTTGTTGCGTAAAACTGTCGGGAGTTTTGTAGGCCGGAAATTAGCGTAAGCCGTACCCATGTTTACATCACTACTTTATCGCCCCCTGTTCCACATTCAGTAGAGATCCTAGTAGAGAGAATGGCAATGAAGGCAATGGAACGCCTTCATTTGAGGGCCCAGCGACCAGTAGAGTAGGACAGTGTCCCATTTGGGAAGATGAGATCAGGAAATATCTCAAAGGGAAAGGACGGCCCCTTTGGAGTGAATTCTGCGCTACTGAGGAAACAGGTTTCGGGAGTATAGGACATACTTGGTGGGAGAACCTGTCAGAGATACACAAGAAGAGCTTAGGGAAAGCTCGCAAGCCGTTGGCAATCGTGTCCTGCTTGGCACAATTGCGAGGCACAGAGGAGGTCGTTAGGACGCTCCGTAGAGAGAAAGAGGAGAGAGACAGAAGTAATGAGGTAGACGTGAGCGAGGTAGAGAAGGAGAATAGAGATATAAAAGAGCAGTTAGCAGCAAGTGACAGAGAGGTGGATGATGCCAAGTGGGCACATCAGTTTTGTCTCGCGCATTTAAACAGTTTTCAGACGCAATATGATAAGGCCTACCAGGACACGCAACGTGCGGTCTTGGTAAGACAAGAGACTGAACAGCAAGTCGAGAAATTGCAGAAACAGTGCAATGATTTAAAAGCAGCCCTACGAGCACTCCATACTTCCACGACGGAACAAAGGCAGAGCTCCGTAGACCACGCAAAGTGCCGGAAGCAAATTGCAGAATTGCAATCTCTGCTTTCTGTTCAAAATGGGTTTCAAAGCACATTTGGACCACAATTAGATCTAGAAAACGGCCCCGACTGGCAGGAATTGAAATAGACTGCCCATATATACGTACATGGGACATGCACGCAGGAAAAACCCCAGAAAAGGAGAGCGCCCCAACCCCCAACCGAACAGGCAGAACACCCTACATGAACCTGTAACCACACACCGCAGGGCCACAGCAGAAGGAGAAGTAGATTTCCTTTACACAACCCCGTTAACTGTGACCCAATTATGGGATGCGTGTGGAAAAATTACACCGTTCTTTCCCACATCAGACCCCCACCAATTTTTCTCGAAAGTTAAACAACAGGCTACCATGTACGACCTGGACGAGAAGGAGCAAGTGAAGCCCACAGTTTTAAGCCTCGACTCTTCAGTCGCAGCAGCCCTTCCCGACCCACAGAAGGTAGGAGGAGTCACACTCCAAGAGATGCACACAGCGATCCTTGATGCGATCGGCTTTAACAGAGGAGACCCCATAGAAGGCCTAAATAAGTGTAGGCAAAAGAAGACCGAGCACCACACAGCGTTTGCTGGATGCTTGTGGATTCACTTCACCGCAGTTTTTGGAGAGTTAGCTCGCGCCCATTTGTCCCCCGATAATATGGTCAAATGGACCCGAATTCTAGTCTCCCACACCACAGAAGCAGGACGAAAAGCTTGCGCAAATTATGACCCCTCAGATGAGACCCACAATGAAAAATGGGTATTGAAGAGATTGTCCCGCGCTTGGGAGCAATCAATTGTAGGCAAAACCGCATTTATAACACCCGATGAAGAGCAGGCAGAGATGAATCCAGTTAAAGTGCACCAGAACCCCGCATGGGTAAATGAGGGCAGGAACAGACAACCCAGCCCAAAGCTCAGGAATGTTACAATTGTGGACAGCTAGGACACTTTGCACGAGAGTGCAACGCGCCCCAAAAGCAGCAGAGAGGTCAACAGACAGGCATCCTAAACAGGAATAGGGCAAAGCCGATCCATAGCATTAGCACCCGTTCAGAGAATGCAGACTTGAACGGCACCGACTGACAGTGTTCGGGCTCCCCAACTTGAGTCGGCGACACCCTTTGGGACAAGTCCGTAGACCAGTGGTAGCAGGCAAAGTCCGGGGACAACCCGTAGAATTTCTTTGGGACACAGTAGGGTCCCGCACCACACTCAATTCCTCCACGATGTTTCAGCGAGACACATGGCCCACAACAGACACCATCACACTCAACGGTTTTACAGGCCATTTACAACAGGGACGCATCACAGCCCCTGTAGAAACACAGACAGGGAACATCACAACTAAGCACCCGTAGTTTTGTTTGACCTGCCCCAGACAGCAGAACATATCCTTGGGATCGATTTAATGAGCTCCCATAACCTTTCTTTTGACCCAGTTAACAAGTGTGTTTGGAAAATGGCAAAAGCAGCACGAGCCCCCACCACACTCACAGTAGGAGAGTAAGTAAACAGGATTAGCTCAGTAGGAGACTTCTGGTTCGACCCTCGAGCCATTAGTGCAGACAAACAGGTTAGGGCAGTCCTGCAGGAACATAAAGCAGCATTTGCACAGCACAAGCACGACTGTGGCAATTTGGCTAGCTTTGTGAACATTACAGGTCCCGGCCCCAAACCCCAGAAGCAGTACGGATTTCCCCAGGAAGCAGAGGGAGAAATCTCCAAAGTAATAGAGAGTTTGTTGGATCAAAGCGTACTCAGATCAGTAGCCTCCACAAACAACGCACCAATTTAGCCCGTCAGGAAACCGGATGGATCATGGCGACTGTCCATTGATTACCGAGAACTGAACAAAGTAACCCCAGCAGCAGGCCCCACCGTAGCCACGAGTCCCGAGGCCATGCTCAAACAGGGACTCCCCGGCACAACTATTGTTAGACGGCCGACTTAAGGATGGCACAGTCAGCCAAATCCGCGCAGTCCGTTGGACCCTTCTTTTACAGGGACGGGACATCACAGTAAAACGAACCAAGATCCACACCTTCCTTGCCGATAATTAGCAGTATGCAGGCACCCCTCATGAATGTGAGATCATCACCACAAAACAGAACACAGGCCCATTTATTCCCAAGACACCTCCCAGGAAAACAGGTAGTACACCCCAGAGACCTCAGGCCACAGACACGTGCGCACCCCTGAAGATTTATGTGGATGGCTCCTCCACAGTGTTAAATGGAAAGAGAATTACTGGTTGCGGTATATATGTAGAGGACGCGCAGGGGTGCGCCCTAGATGAAATTTCATTAAAGTTGCCAGGCCACTTAGGCTCGCAGGCAGCAGAACTGGCAGCAATTGCATACATTGTAGACTACCCCGACTCGTTCCAGACCCCAGCAGACATCTATTCAGACAGCTTGTATGTCTGTAATAGTTTGACGGCATTCCTACCCCTGTGGGAAACAAGAGGATTTGTTCAGCCCCATTACTCCGCCATATCTTAGGGACAGCGAATGATAGGAAATACGGAATAATTAAGGTTCGCAGTCATCAGCGTTCTTCCCCCCCCGGTAACGTTAAAGCAGACGCCCTAGCGAAGGCAGGCTCCAGGCATGGTTATTTTTGGAACCCCCCCCCGAAAGAACCCCAGTATACGCAGTTCAGGTCTCACAGACCAACATTCAGGATCTAGCGAATGCACAGAAAGAGGACGAGAAACTCAGGGAAGTTTTAAAGGGTGCCTTCCCAGCCCCGTATGATAAATACAAGAATGCAATCACCACACACGACGGTGTGATTTTAAAGGATGGCATTTATATAGTTCCCAGCCAGGACAGGAACCAGATCATTTGTCAGTTCCATAACAACCATGGACACCAAGGAATTGAACCCACCCTAGCCCACCTCAGACCGCTCTGCTTGTGGCCTGATTTAAAAATCGATGTAACACACTGCATTGAGAATCACTTAATCTGTGCCCAGAACATTCCGGACAGATATGCTAAAAAGGCTCAACTTAGTCATACCCGCCCCGTTAATGGACCCTGGACAAATCTCCAGATGGATTATATAGGACACTTACCCCCATGCAGAAGTGGTTATAAGTATGTGTTGGTGGTCATAGACACCTTCACAAAATGGGTGGAAGCATTTCCATCGCGAACTAATATGGCCAAGACAACGGCTAAAATATTAACACACCACATCTTTACAAGATGGGGCCTACCACGCAGTATAGAGTCCAATCAAGGCTCCTATTTCACCGGACGTGTAATGAAAAAACATCCTCACGATTTTTGTCATTAGACAAAAGTTACATATCGCATACCACCCCCAGTCAAGTGGTATTGTAGAACGAATAAATAGGACATTGAAAGCCACCCTCAGGAAAATGGTACAGCAGAATAACAGCATCTGGGATTCAGTACTCCCATTTGCTTTGATGTTTTTAAGAAACACGGTATCCACGTCCACAGGATACACCCCCCACACCCTCATGACCGGATGCCCCATGAAAGGCACTGAGTATTTATTAGGACTGGATTAGGCCAGCCCCGCAGTTACAGCCCTCACACATGAAAATGCGGTTAAACAACTGATACAGAACATAAAGGCAGCCCAACTCGCAGCAGCAGTGAGACTTGGAACCAGGAAGAAACAGAGAAAGGCTTGTTTCGACAAAACAGTACACACCACTGAGTTTACAGTAGGGCAAGTTATGCTTTCCCTTTACAACCCCAGTTCATTCCTCTCCCCAAAATTTTCCGGACCGTACTCCATTTCGGACAAAGTCAGCCCCTCAGTATACAAAATAACCTATTCCAATGGTAAGTCTGCGTGGTTTCATATAAACCAGCTCAAGGCTTACAGCTCGCAGAATAACCACACACACCACATCCTGCTCACAGCAGCAGACGAGCACGCCCCGCCCACAGATGACGTATTCCCACCCTCCCCCACCCAGTCCAGCCCGTCCTCCGACACAACTTCAATTCCGCCCCCAGAGGCACGACTCCGCCTCTCCCTTCCCTCAACCAGCAGCGACAGTGACAGTGATAGCGATCACAATGACGACAGCCACAGCACACCACGTTACAACTACACCCCTGCACCAGGCCTCACTCCCAGCGAATCCGAGCATGATTCTACTGACCCATTTGAGATTACTTATATTAAAGCACCTGACCCAGACCCACCGCCCGACAATTACGGATTGAAGCATAGTAGCTCCAAACTCGACACACGATTCTGGCACCGAGACAATTCGTTCAGGCTCATCCAGAATGATGAGATGGACCCCAATTCGCCCCAAGCAGCTTTAACACGGTTACTACAGTCAAGAGTTTGGCAGCCGGGAGAAGATGATGACATAGAGTCTGATTCCCACCAAACGAATCCCTTTGCGACCCTGTTCGCTATTGAGCAGCGAGGTGTCCAGATGATGGAGAAAAAAGGAACCGATGGAGAGATACGGTGTCCTTTCTGATGGAACCTGCACCATGTTTGTTGAATGTTTGTTCGTTAGTGTTAACGTTAAGTGTTGTTTGTAAACTCGAAAGTTTTCACGGCCCCACGTCACCACTCCTTTGACGCCCAATGCCTGTTCATGGAACAAGTTTGTCCCCAGACAATTGTTCAGAGGAACTAGTTTGTCAGCAGAAACCTGTTTAAAGGTACAAGTTAGTCGCCAGACAACCGTTCAGAGGAACTAGTTTGTTGACAGAACACGACTCATAGCTACTCTCCTGATTCGAGAGGAAGCCCCCACAACGAACACATTCTTACCCGTTCTTGTCGGTTGCTCAGGCAGTGGAGAAATGGCATTGGTCCCCGCCCTGCCTGAGGACCCACCCTCTGGTCAGCTACGCTCTGGTAGAGCACAAACGGCATTGATCACCGTCCTACCCGGGGATTCCACCCATTTCTTACCCGCCGCGGCCCATTCGCACCCCATTTTGGCTCGTTACGTTCGAAAATCTTTTGTTTTGTTTTGGCAACCCTTAGGTTGCTTCCGTATGCAATTTACATCCTCAAACACTGGGATGGTAAATCACACAGGCTGCGAGATGGCTCGCAGTACGGCAGTATTTTTCTTAGATGTCTTGTCCCAACATTCGGTTTTTAAAAAAATGAGGGAGTCACATATGGTGACCAATTATAAAGGGAAATTGCCAATAAAGGACAGACAGACAGACATACGAGACCTTAAGCAAGATAATAACAGAAATTATGCTTGTGTTCACAGCCTCCGGAACCTCAGGAACCCCAGAGGAAGACACAGAAGAGGACCGACAAAGATGAAGACAGCCTTCGGGTTCACATGGATCTTAGCGGGATCCCTTCAGTTGCACGCGGACGCTACCCCCCGACCCCTACCACACAAACCGTAAATAACTCTCACCCTTGTAATACACGGAACCCCGAGATAACTAGCCCAGCAACAGCAAGCAATATCCCGACCTGTGTGATTAGTTTATCACCTGGTACTCACTCTCATATGTAGTCGAAGCACTCTTCGTGCTGGTGATACTTTGCAGTGTCGTGCAAACGTTCAGAGTTAGGAAATGGCAAAAGAGAGCATATCGCTCACGGACCCCGGTATACAGGTTTAGGTCCCCCATTTTCGGATTTCACCAGACCCCCGAACACATTGGGACGGATTAAAGTGCATCCATTTTTCTTTATGTATTCTGTGGAATAAAGAGATGTAAACCTCTGTGTCTGACTGCCAGGCCAGAGAAATTTGTGTGCTGCTATTTTGTACAGTTTAAGATGTATAGATTATTTTTGGATTGTTTGAATGAGGATAGTCTATTGAGAATAGTTCGAGGTTCCAGTTTCTTATATTTCTGTAATGCATGTATTAATGTCATAGCGCCCCGTAGAGTTTTATGACAATAAATGTATTTAAAATGGTTTAGGTAAAATTGTGTTGCTTAGGATTGGACAGTGTAGAGCCTAAGTATGGGTGCCCCGTTTGGTCAGAGGATGAAGATGACGTAGTAGTGTGATCCTTCACGCTTTGCGTTGAGGATCACAAGGAGGATGTGTAGCCATCTGGGATGGCCACGTCCCGATTACAAAATGGACACTTGCAAAGAATGCAGGGAAAATTGGACAATACTAAGAAACAAGCAGGTGCAAGGTCTGTCTGTTGATTAGTAAGCTCTCAGACGGGACAGAAACTGCTAAGCAATCTACATACTAATGAGCCATCTCCGGGACAAAAGGGAAACATTTAGGTACACAATGTTAAGGCAGAAACCCCGGCGCCAGAAGAGACTAAAACAAAGCAGACCAACGATCATCTAGGACACGCCCAGCAATCAGGGAACCACCCCTCCATTGGAAGAAGATCGATACGAATGATTGGGAAAGGCCCAATTAATTGAGGCCAAGTTCAAGGCCCGCTCAAAGAACGCAAAGCCCTTTTTAGTATAAAAGGTATTCCCCAAGGGAGAATCTTTCTTCTTTGGCTTTGGCTCTCAGCGAAGAGAGAGACCTGCCTAGCAGCTACACCAGACCAAGTAATTTCCAAGTCAACGCACGCTACGAGATTGACGCTCCTAGTTGCTATCCTGTAAACAGCTCAACCCAGCATCCTCAGAACCGAGCAACGGCCATTGTTCCTTTGACTGAGTGGGCACCCAAAGCTAAGTATAGGGTTTAGTAATAATGGTAGGTTAGTTTGTAGAGTTTATGCATGAGTAGATTTTACTGTGTGTAAATAAATGAGCATTGCTTTTGAACTTACTAACTGGTGTATCGAGTCTTTGATCAGTAGTCGGTTTTGAACCTTGTGGCGGTGTCAAATGATACCTGGCGACTCTTGAGCAAACATAATTAAACAGAGCCAAATTAAGAGACAACAGCCAAAATTAGCAAAACTGTCTATACAGCAGCTATTTCGCCAGCTGCTGTAGGAGGCCACACATCTTAGAATAATAAAGCCTCAGTTGTATTCAACTCTCCTCTCTGTGCAATTGATCGTGCATCAATTTATTACTCTAAGATTTTCAGAAGATGGACCTCCGCATCAAGCCGGATCGCCTGCAGCTGGATCCGCAATCAAGCGACGCCAAAAAGGACTTTCAACACTGGCTAGCTTGTTTCAAAGCTTACATCAAGGTCTGCGCCATACCCAATCCCGGAAGCTCAGAAGATCCAGATACTCTACTCGCGGCTGAGCTCCAACGTCTTTCCTTCTATCCAGGATGCGCCGAACTACGACAAAGCCATGGCGCTACCGAAAGAGAATTACGCCCAGCAGACGAACACGCTGTTTGCCAGACACGTACTCTCTTCTCGCAGTCAACTCCTTGGTGAGTCCGTAGAAGATTTCTGGAGTGCTTTAATTCCTCTGGTCAGAGACTGTGACTGTCAGGCCGTCACGGCCACGGAACATTCGAACCTCCTCATGCGGGACGCTTTCGTCACGGGGATAGGGTCAGACCTCATATGCCAGCGACTTTTAGAGGGGGCCACGCTCGACCTCGCAGCAACAGAAAAACTGGCGCTACCGATGACGGTCGCCTCAAACAATATTCAGGCCTACACCCCCAGCCGCGCTGCCCACCCCTCATACACATCGTGGACTCCGCAGACTGCCGCCCCCACCGGGGGCCTCACCCAGTCAATACGCCTGTACCACGCGCAAGCCAGCCAACCCCAGGGGCCCCCGATGTTACTTCTGCGGGCAACAGAAACACCCCCACCAACGCTGCCGGGCCCACACCGCCCTTTGCAAGGCCTGCGGCAAGAAGGGGCACTTCGCTGTGGTGTGCCAGGCACGCTCAGTCGCCGCTATTGCCCCGACCCCCCTCACGTACGGCCAATGGGCACCGCCATCTTCACCTCCCTGGACCACGTACGGCCAGTGGGCGCCGCCACTTGTCCACCCCCAGATCATCAGGCGCCGCCATCTTGTCTTCCCCACGGCACATGGGCACCACCATTGTTCCAGGACCCGTGCCCCCCCCCCCGGTCACCCCATCGTTCGACACCAGCGCCGACCAGCCACGGTCACGATCAACCAGTCTCGCCCGCATAATCCAGCCAGCGCCTTGACAAGCGTGAAGATCGATGGGCACGAGACCTCTTGCCTGCTGGACTCCGGGAGCACCAAAAGCTTTATCCATCCAGATACGGTAAGGCGCTGCTCCCTTGCACCCCGCCAATCAAAGAATCTTGCTGGCCTCCGGATCCCACTCCGTGCCGATCTGGGGGTACAGTATAGTCACACTCACGGTCCAGGGCGTAGAATTCAGTGTCTTCCGCCTCTACGTCCTCCCCAACCTCTGCGCTGCCTTGCTACTCGGCCTGGACTTCCAGTGTAACCTCCAAAGCCTAAGCTTGAAATTCGGCGGGCCCCTACCACCCCTTACTGTGTGCGGCCTCGCGACCCTAAAGGTCGACCCACCTTTCCTATTCGCAAACCTAACCCCGGATTTCAAACCCGTCGCCACCAGGAGCAGACGGTACAGCACCCAGGACAGGACCTTCATCAGGTACGAGGTCCAGCGGCTGCTTCGGGAAGGCATCATCGACGCCAGCAACAGCCCCTGGAGAGCCCAAGTGGTAGTGGTGAAAACTAGGGAGATACACAGAATGGTCGTGGACTACAGCTAGACCATCAATAGGTACATGCAGCTCGATGCGTACCCCCTCCCACGCACATCTGATATGGTCAATCAGATTGCACAGTACCGGGTCTTCTCAATTGTAGACCTCAAATCCGCCTACCACCAGCTCCCCATCCGTAAGGCAGACCGCCCATACACTGCCTTCGAGGCAGATGACCGCCTCTACCATTTTCTCAGTGTTCCCTTCGGCGTCACCAACGGGGTCGCGGTCTTCCAAAGGGAGATGGACCGAATGGTCGAACGGTACGGGTTGCGGGCCACTTTCCCGTACCTAGACAATGTCACCATCTGCGGCCACGATCAGCAGGACCACAATGCCAACCTTGCCAAATTTCTCCACACCGCCTAAACCTCACCTATAACAAGTGGAAGTGCGTATTCAGCACGAACCGCTTAGCCATCCTCGGCTATGTGGTCCAGAACGGAGTTCTGGGGCCTGATCTCGAGCTCATCGAGTCCACCCTTTTCCCCCTGACGGCCAAGGCTCAACATGCCTTCAACCGTATTCGAGCCGATATCGGCAAGGCCGCGATGCATGCAGTAGACGAGACACTGCCCTTTCAAGTCGAGGACGACGCATCAGACGTCGCGCTAGCCGCCACGCTCAATCAGACAGGCAGACCCATGGCATTCTTTTCCCGCACATTTCATGCCTCTGAAATTCGGCACTTCTCCGTCGAAAAAGAGGCCCAAGCCATCGTTGAAGCTGTGCGGCATTGGAGACATTACCTGGCCGGCAGGAGATTCACTCTCCTCACTGACCAATGGTCGGTAGCCTTCATGTTCAATAACACACAGCGGGGTAAGATCAAAAATGATAAACTTTTGAGGTGGAGGATCGAGCTCACCATCTACAACTACGAAATTTTGTATCGCCCCAGCAAGCTCAACGAACCCCCAGATGCCCTATCCCGAGGTACATGTGCCAGTGCACAGGTGGCGTGACTCCGGACCCTGCACGATAACCTTTGTCACCCGGGAGTCACACGGTTGTACCATTTCATAAAGGCCCGCCATCTGCCCTACTCCGTCGAGGAAGTCAGGGCAATCACCAGAGACTGCCCGGTCTGTGCGGAATGCAAACCGCACTTCTATCAGCCGGACCGCGCGCACCTGGTGAAGGCCTCCCGTCCCTTTGAACGCCTCAGCGTGGATTTCAAAGGGCCCCTCCCCTCCACCGACCGTAACACGTATTTCCTCAGTGTGGTCGATGAATACTCCAGATTCCCCTTCGCCACCCCATGCCTTGATACGACGTCTGCCACCGTCATCAAAGCCCTCAACACAATCTTCGCGCTGTTCGGCTTCCCCGTCTACATCCACAGTGACAGGGGATCCTCATTCATGGGTGATGAGCTGCGTCAGTTCCTGCTCAGCAGGGGTATGGCCTCCAGCAGGACGACCAGCTACAACCCCTGGGGAAATGGGCAGGTGGAGAGGGAGAACGGGACGGTCTGGAGGGTAGTCCAGCTGGCCGTACGGTTCAGAAATCTCCCGGCCTACCGCTGGCCGGAGGTCCTTCCCGATGCACTGCACTCCATTCGGTCGCTACTATGCACCGCCACTAACGACACAGCCTATTAACGTCTCTTTGCCTTCCCCAGGAAGTCCACATCCGGGGTGTCGCTCCTGACTTGGCTCGCAGCTCCAGGACCTGTACTCCTCCATCGGCATGTCCAACTCCACAAGGCGGACCCGTTGGTTGAAAGGGTGCAGTTACTCCACGCTAACCCCCAGTATGCCTACGTAGTGTACCCCGACGACCGCCAGGATACTGTCTCCCTCAGGTACCTGGCACCAGCAGGTTCCACACATACGCACCTCTCCGGCTCGGCTCCACCCCCCCTCCCCCGACGCACCCAGAAGCAACCCCTCCAGGACCATCCGTCCTCCCCCTGCCCACGCCCGAGGAGGAAGACGATTTTGGCACGCTCCCAGAGTCACCGAGGACCAGACCAACACCGGAATCACCGCCACCACTGCGTCGCTCCGAACGCCTCATCAAGGCCCCGGACTGGCTAAATCTATAATTGGTTCGGGAATATCAAACCACCTTGTACTGGACTTCAAAAAGAAATATTTTTTTTCGCTTCTGTATATTAAACTTGCTCTCTATATAGTTCTCCACCCCCCCCGTCGGACTCAATTTTAACAGGGGATGAATGTGGTAATCACCACTGTTGTATATATTAGGAGATGTGTGGTAAGGCCCTGTACTACAGATACGGGGGTAGTCCCTGCCTGCTGGCTCCGCCCAGTAGGCGAAGTATAAATATGTGTGCTCCCTATACAGCAGCCATTTTGCCAGCTGCTGTAGGAGGCCACACATCTTAGCGTAATAAAGCCTCAGTTGTATTCAACTCTCGTCTCTGTGCAATTGATCTGCATCATTCCTAGCCTGTCCAAATCCATTTGCAACCCCCATTTCCTCAATAAAACCTGCCCCTCTGCTTATATTTGTACCATCTGTAAACCTAGCTACAGTGCCCACAGTTCCTTCTTCCAGATGATTTTTAAAAAAAAATTTAGAGTACCCAGTTCTTTTTTCCCAATTAAGGGGCAATTTAGCATGGCCAATCCACCTACTCTACCTTTTTGGGTTGTGGGGGTGAGACCCACGCAGACACGGGGAGAATGTGCAAACTCCACACAGGCAGTGACCTGGAGCTGGAATCTAATCCAGGCCCTCGGTCCTGTGAGGCAGTAGTGCTAACCACTGTGCCACTGTGGCGCTCTCTTCTTCCAGATCATTAATGTATATTGTGAAAAGTTGTGCTCCCAGCACCGACCCCTGAGGCACACCACTAGTCACTGGCTGCCATCCTGAAAAAGGCCCCTTTGTCCCCACTCTCTGCCTTCTGCCAGTCAGCCAGTCCTCTATCCATGCCAGGATCCTACCCTCAACACCATGGCCTCGTAACTTATTTAACAGCCTCCTGTATCGCACCTTGCCAAAGGCATTCTGGAAACCTAAATAGATCACTTGTTCTCCTTTGCCTAACTTCCTTGATACCTCTTCAAAGAATTCTAACAGATTTGTCAGATATGACTTCCCCTTGACGAAGCCTTGCTGACTCAGTCCTATTTCATCATCCACTTCCAAGTACTCCGTGATCTCATCTTTAATAATGGATTCTAAAATCTTACCAATGACCGACGCCAGGCTAACAGCCCTATCATTTCCTGTCTTCTGCCTCCTTCCCTTCTTAAACAGGCGTGTTACATTAGCCATTTCCCAGTCCTCTGAAACTCTCCCTACCTCCAATGATTCCTGAAAGATCGCCAACAATCCTCCACAATCTGCTCAGCTACCTCCTTCATAATCCTGGGTTGTAATCCATCCGGTCCAGGTGATTTATCCACCTTCAGACCTTTCAGTTTCCCCAGAACCCGTTCCTTAGTGATGGTCACTGCACTCACCTCTGCCCCCTGATTCTCCTGGAGTTCTGACATTCCACTGGTGTCTTCCATGGTGAAGACTGATGCAAAGTAATTATTCCGTTCTTCTGCCATTTCTTTGTTTCCTATTACTACTGCTCCAGCCTCAGTTTCCAGTGGTCCAATGTGTATTCTTGCCTCTCTCTTATCTTTTTATCTTGAAAAAACCTTTTGCTATCTTCTTTTATATTGCTAGCTTACACTCATATTTCATTTTCTTTCCATTTATTGCATTTTTAATTGCCCTTTGCTCACTTTTAAAGACTTGTAATCCTCGCCACCTTGTATGCTTTTTCTTTTTCTTTTATGTTGTCCTTGACTTCCCTCGTCAGCCATTGATGCCTCATTCTCCCCTTAGTGTGTTTCCACCTCCCTGGAGTGAATCTCTGTTGTGCCTCCCGAATAATCCCCCAAAACGCCTGCCATTTCTGTTCCACTGTCTTCCCTACTCGGCTCCTCTTCCAATCAACTCTGGCCAGCTCCTCCCTCATGTCTTTGTAGTTACCTTTATTCAATTGTAAAACCATTACATCTGATTCCAGCTTCTCCAAATCCAGAATTGCCTGTTCCCTAGTAGGCTCTACCACAAGCCTCTCTAAAAAAACATCTCTTAGACATTCCACAAATTCCTTTTCTTGGGATCCCAGTCGACCTGCATTTTGAAGTCCCCCATGATTATTGAACTATTGCTCCATCAAACGAGGCTACAGTACCAAAAGAAGATGAATGACCTTCTTCGTAAGGATAAGCCTGCCTCCTCATGTCTCCCGTTGCACCACTTCACACCCATCACCCTCCATGCTGATCTTTCTCCCGGCCAATTACAGGGTCCCAACACATGTCATGCTACCTTCCCTGCTCCCCACCCCACGCCCCCCTTTTGCCATGGCCCCCAAGTAGATACTCTTCTTCTCTCGCAACCCTACTCCCACTCACCTCCCACGCATGCCAAGCGTCATCACTATCTGACTTGGCAGGACTCCCATTTATACTCTCCCCATCTGTCTCATTGAAGGTCAAACTCAAACACAACCGATGTGAGCGGCCACAGCCTGCCAGTCATACCCGAGTTGAAAACCCTAACGCCACTTTGACGAGAGAGCCCTCAAGTTGACCGGTGAAGAACAGGACCGCCCATTTACAGAGGCCGAGGTGAGGGCAAAAGACAAAAGCAAGAGCCCTCAATACCTGCAGCCAAAGTGCAAGCCCTTTGTGAGTTAACTGTCTTCCTTCAGTCTGCCCAATGCTGTACTAATGCCATTTTGGTTATCTTGCAAGTCAATCCATCGAACACCCTCTCCCTCCCCCCCTGGAGACCACTGACCAGTGCAACTCCTGGGAGCTGTCACCTGCACCCTCCACCAGCGTTGACACTCACACCTCGGTGGGAATAGCTAGTAGGCAGACTTCTGGATCACTCACTGTTGAGCACCTCACAGCTGAAGATGCACAGCAGGCGGAGGAAGGAAAATCCCAGGGATCCGTCACCTGGAGGGATGCCTTGCCACTGACCAATGATGTGTCCCTGAGTCTGGTCACTCCGGAGCTGCTGGAGCTACAAAGGCAAACTCGCGACTGTCAGGAAGGGATGGCGGCATCCCTCCTCGAAATGCAAGGCTGACTAGAGGAGTCCCATTGCCTTCTGTCCGAGAAGATGGTGTTGTCACTCCTATGCAACGAGGCCAACACTGTGAGGTTGACATTAATAGTTGGGAAATAATGATAATCTTTATTTGTGTTACAAGTAGGCTTACATTAACACTGCAATGAAGTTACTGTGAATATTCCCTCGTCGCCACACTACAGCGCCTATTCGGGTACACAGAGGGAGAATTCTGAATGTCTAATTCACCTAACAAGCACATCTTTCTCGACTTATGGGAGGAAACCAGAGCACCCGGAGGAAACCCACGCAGACACAGGGAGAGCATGCAGACTCCGCACAGATAGTGACCCAAGCCGGGAATCGAACCCGGGTTCCTGGAGATGTGTAGCAACAGGGCTAACCACTGTGCTACTGGCTCAGGACATGCACTGCATGAGGATGTCCGCTCCATGGTTCAACTCATGACCTCTATGGCTGAGGGCATGAACTTTGTGGTGCAGGGCTTTAACCGCATGGTGCAGGCACTCATGGGAATCCATGAGTGTCAGCGCTAAAGGACGGTGGGTCTTTTGGATCTCACTCCAGCTGCTGCTCTATCCCATGGAGGAGCCCATGCCCCTCCCCAGGAACTCTAAGGGAAGAGGATAGGCAAGAGTGCAGCCCAGGACCTTACACCCAGGAGACTCTGTGGCAGCACGGTAGCATAGTGGTTAGCACAATTGCTTCACAGTTCCAGGGTCCCAGGTTCGATTCCCCGCTGGGTCACTGTCTGTGCGGAGTCTGCACGTTCTCCCCGTGTGTGCGTGGGTTTCCTCCGGGTGCTCCGGTTTCCTCCCACAGTCCAAAGCTGTGCAGGTTAGGTGGATTGGCCATGCTAAATTGCCCATAGTGTCCAAAATTGCCCTTAGTGTTGGGTGGGGTTACTGAGTTATGGGGATAGGGTGGAGGTGTGGGCTTAGGTAGGGTGCCCTTTCAAAGAGCCGGTGCAGACTCGATGGGCCGAATGGCCTCCTTCTGCACTGTAAATTCTATTGTTCTATGATTCTATGATTCGCTGTTAGTGACCGCACACTGAGGAAGGCAGCACTGCAACACCCATGCTGCCCGAAAGTAGACCTGGGCTGTCAAGGTCCGGACCCTCCAGGTGATGCCTGCCAAGGTCATCTCAGTCAACAGAGTGTGAAAGTCAGCAGGTCACTTCCAAATCAGCGATTCTGGGGAGAAACCGAGAGAAGCGTGAGGAAGTCTAATAATTGATAGACATGTAGTGGGCACGGGTGAACCTAGACACTAATAGAGAGTCACCATTGTAATAGAGCACTTGTATTAAAAATCACTTTTTCACCCATATGGAACCTCCATGATGTCATATCATGGCACCATGCTCCGCAAACGCCCCATGTAAACTCGATGCTTTCTCCCTGCACAGTGTGATAATGGCAATGCAATGTCTCTCCCATGTCCCACACTGATGCCGCATCATTTCTGGTGTGGGACCTCCAGCACAAATCCCTCCTCCAACTATGAAGGTTCACCACCCATCCCCAGCATCAATGTTCAGCCTCCCATATTTGCCAGTATTCTGTAGTTATAAGGATGCCAATGGCTGAAAACATGTCGAGTGTCTGTCCACCTCATCAGTCAGTAGAGAAAAGCACCGGGACCCCTGACCTTGGAGGAGGCAGTAGCATCTGAAATGTGTCCTTCAGCCTCTCGTGACCCCTAAACCAGCCCGTTCAGTGGCAGGTCACATTCAGCTCTCTGTCAGGCTGGAGTCAGACATTTCACTGAGGTTAAGGTGAGCATTGCTCTGTCCTCACTTCAAGTCAGCATCATTCTCATGCAGTGTCCGGCCAATTGTTTAGCTCCCTGTCCATGAATGTAGCCACCATCATGATGGCCTCCTATAGGCACCACAGTTGTGGTCATGTCAGATGCCATGGTGGGAGATCTTTTCACACCCCGGTCCTGGTCATCCCCAAACTGAGAGGCTATGAGAGTTTCCCCAGCTCTATGCCCCATGCGGGACCTGGCCATCACACGAGGTCCTTCCCTCTCCCTCCGCCGAGGGTTGTTGTCGCCGCCCTCCTCAATATCCTCCTCACCCGAGGAGATGTGGTGTTCTTCCATCTCCTCCTGGTACATCTGCTCGCCCTGCTGCAGTGTCAGGTTGTGCAGAGTGCAGCAGACCACTATGATGCATGACATCCTGTGGGGGCTGAATTGGAAGGCTCCCCCCAACCAGTCCAGGCACAGGAACCTCATCTAGAGCAGTTCAATCACCTATTTGACAGCGCATGCATTGGCACATGAGCCTCATTGTAGCGAGTCTCCGTGGGTGTTTGTGGCCTCTGCATTTGTGTCATCAACCACCTCCTGAGTGGGTACTCTTTATCCCGTAAAGCCATCCCTCTAGTCGCTGCTCGCCCCCAAAATAATGATTTGGGTCTGCGAGTGCCTCAAGATGTACCTACCATGGACACTCCCCGGGAAACAGTCACACACCTGCCTAATGTGCATCACGTGGTCACAGACAAGCTGGCCATAGAAGGAGTGGACATCTAGCAGTTCACAAACGGTGCCCCAGACCGCCATGCAGAGCGCAGAGTCACATGGGTGCAGCCGATCACACCCTGCACCAGAAGTATGCCAGCTATGCTGCCAAAACCCACTGCTCTGGCGTCCTGGCTCGTTTGGTCCCTGTCCAAGTTGATACACATGTGGGCCCTCACAAAGTGCATCTGTGACCTCACTTATGCACTCCTGCATGGCTGTCTGGGAGATACTCCGCAAGTCCGCTGTGCAGCTGTAAAATGAGCTACTGGCATTGACGTTCAGAGCAGCGGTGACTTTCAGGCCACAGTGACCTCCCAATCATTGTGGTGCCAACTCTTGCATCACCTGGCAAAGGTGGTCCACCGTCCTCCAGGACAGATGTAACTTTCTCCAGCACTAGGACCTCTGACATCTGGTAGTAGGAAGTTCTATGGCGGTCTACCCATGGCCGGGGCTATCTCCTCCGAAGCTTTGCCACCTGTGGCCCTGATCCCACCCCACCCAAGAGATCAACAGGCCATTACCCTCCCCCTCCCCACCCCGACCCCACCACCCCACTCCTTTGCAGGGCGTTGGTCCTCGCCGCTTGCAGTGGTACGTCGATGTCATTGCTGTTGGTCGATCACAATGGAAAAAATTGCCAGCTGGTCTGGTTCCATGATTCGCCAGTATCAAAAACTTAAAGGAAGAGAACGTGAAAGTGAGCGTGAAGAATCCTGACATGGCATTGATCCTCAGCCCTCTCAGGACCTGGCACATCCACCCATGCGCATCCCCTTACCTGAGTGCCTTTCCAATGAGTCTCACTCATTCCGCTGTCACACAATAGCCAATTCCCCACAGTTGCCCCTCTCAACTCCACCTGAATGAAGCGATTCAACCCTTGAGAACTTCAGCGGTCCTCATGAACCCCCCGCCCCCACATCCATCCACACCCACCATTTCACACACACCAGCCTCCCCCCCCGCACCCCCCCCCCCCGCCCCCCCCGCCGCCTCCCCCTACAAGACAAAAGGACAAATATCTGGTGGACCTGGTGCCGGAAGCAGTAGATGTGGCAAAGGCCCTGAGACCGAGCGGGACTGGTGCCACCCCAGAATGGACCTCCCCCAGTGGATGGAGATGGAGGAGTAGGAGCTCACGAGATATGAAGGTCAGGAGATTTGATCATATTAATCTCTGGGTGGTGGCTTCCAAAGGGTCCACCGCCAGGAAGTTCCTGCCCACCTTTGGCCCCTTTTCTAGGGCCAGGTGGTCTGAAGAAAGAACACAGGCTACCCGTCCATTTGAGAAGCTGTGACAATGGCCTCAACAGTTATGATTGAGTGGGTATAGCACTTCACCCTAAGATATTTAGTGATTAATTTAAATGGTGATGGGGCTGCAGGAGCAGCTGGGGCTTAGCAAGCCACCACTCCAGCATAGGTGGCCCTGGCGGCACCGCCACCAGTGAAGATGGTGGCGCTACACTCACCCCAAGAACCTACCATTGTTTTGTGATGTGGGGCGGGGGGAGAATGTTGTTGGAGGCACTATCCCCTAGATTCACTCCAGGTCCCATCTCGCCCCCTGCAGGGCTATGAATTGGTTTCACTTTTTTGCAGGAATTTCAGGAGTAAAGGGCGGGATTCTGCGATCCTGAGGCTTAGGGTTGACGCCGTTGGAAACGCCGTCGTGTTTATCGACGGCGTCAACACGGCCTCAGGATCATGAATTCTGGCCCCTACAGGGGGCCCGCACGGCACTGGAGCGGTTCATGTTGCTCCAGCTGCTGATCCCGGCGTCAACTGGGCGCCAAGGGATCCGCGCATGCGCAGTGGCACCGGCGCCAACACGCGCATGCGCAGTGGCTTCCTTCAACGTGCCGGCCCTGATGCAACATGGCGCAGGACTACAGGGGCAGGCGCGGTAGAAAGGAGACCCCCAGCCAGAGAGGCCGGCCCGCCGATCAGTGGGCCCCGATCGCGGGCCAGTCCACATCGGAGGCCCCCCGGGTCAGACCCCCCTCCCCCTCCACAGGCGGCCGCCGACCCTTCCATGCGGAGTTCCCGACGGCTGAGAGCAGGTGTGGACGGTGCCGGCGAGACTCGGCTTTTTTACGATGGCTGCTCGGCCCATCCCGGGCTGAGAATCGGCGGGCAGGCCTCGCAGAGCGGCCCCCGACCTGCGCCGCGCCAACCACGCCAGCGCCAATGCCGCTGATTCTCCGCAGGGTGGAGAATCGCATGCCGGGGTGGCGTGGCGCGATTCGCGGCAGTCGCGGGGATTCTCCGGCCCGGCGACGGGCTCAGAGAATCCCGCCCAAAACTCCACCGTTTTTACACCGGCATGGGGACATAGTCTCAATAATGGAGAATCATCCCCAGGTCTTTTCCCCCAAGCAAATGTTCATTCAGCAACGGCAGCTCCCAGTTCCAGCAGCAGGTGCTCCCAATGTTTCCAGCAGGTTTCACAATCAGGAGCCAATCAGTGTCGCACTCATGCCTTGGAATGCTGACTAAACTGGAACAAATGAATCATTAAGGAAGGGTTATCGGCTGCAAGGTCGTATTTTCCAATTTTCCAGGCTGCTCGCCGGTGACGTAACGAGATTCCCGATTCTTGCCATATTGAGCGCAAGCATCGCCGTTCTCGCTGCTGGCTAATGCGGGCTGAAAATCACCCCCAAGGTCATTTTACAAAAATGTTGGATGCAACAAAAGAGGTAGTGTTGGGTGGTTCTGGATGAATGAAGTAACATTAAATAGAATGATTTCCTCATGCCAATAGGCACCGTCATTATCCAGACTGGACGATTGGTGGGGCATTTTCTTGCGGAATCATTCACAGCTAGGTTTCCCCGGCACACAGGAATTCTTGTGGAATCAGGACGTGGGAGGCTGTCTGAGGTTGCTGGCTGTTGAACTCGGTTTTAACTGCTGCTGCTAAAGATAATGCCAGTCAAAGTCTATAAAACATTACAACAGCAGGTATACTATCAAGTGGACTGAGAGCAGAGAGTGTGGGGAGTCACTTGATGGCTGTTATCTAATCTCTGATCTTAATGACAGATGCTGCAGTCAGAACTCTTGATAAAGTTCTTGTGCTTTGATGCCGGGCTACGCTCCAGGAGTGCTGGATCGGCAAACTGAAAATGTTCCCCTCCCATCATTGGCTTCATTCACCTGAACAGAAACGAACCAAAATTACTTTTTAAAAGTACTTGATCTTCTTCACATGGGTGCCCCATGCAGTTTGTTCAGAGACCTTTGATTACCTGCCGACCCCACCACCATGAATGAGGTCAGTTATAACGTTGGGCAATAGTCGAATCTGGGTAATGTCGAATTAGCCGCCATCTTATTTTCCTGATTTTCTTTTATAATTAAGTCACTCAAAGGGCGCGGTGCATAACGGGCAGATAATTTGATATTTTACACAATCATTTCGATTTAAAATTACCCCCATTGGTGTATTTTTTGTAATATACCTTCATGAGTGATTTATACAAGTTTCACAATATTGCGAAGCGTTTTTCAGGCTATCAGATACTTTTGAAAAGTCGTGACTGTCGCAATGTAGAATTCACAGCAGACAATTCGTACACAGCAAGCACCCACAAACAGCAATGTGATAAAGACCCGGCAGCCTGTTTCTCCAATGTTGATTGAGGCATAAGTATTGACCAGGACTTCAGGGATAACTCCCCTGCTCTTCTTCAAAACAGTCCATGGGATATTTTATATCTACCCAAAGGGAAAGACAAGGCCTCACCTTTAATAGCATTCCCTTAGTACTACATAGGACTTCAGCGTGTTAATCTACCAAGGGAGAGTCCTAGACTCAACACGGGAATGAAACAAAACAGACATTCAAGAATAATACAAAAGCAAATTACTGCAGATGCTCGAATCTGAAACAAAAGCAGAAAATACCAGACAACCTCAACAGGTCTAACAGCATCTGTGGAGAGACAAAGGGAGCTAACGTTTCGAGTCTGGATGACTCTTTGTCAATGCTAGAGAGGACTGGAAATGGGGTCAGATTTATACTGTGGGGGAGGGGCATGGAGCGTGGGGCTGAATAGGGGGCCAGCTATAGATGGAGATTGACAAAGATGTTGTGGACAGAAAGACAAAAGGAATGTAAATGGAGTGATTAAGGCTAAGAAGGGTGCTGATCTGGCACACAAAGAGATTAGACTGTGTGAATGGCAGAACAAAGGTGAGCAGTGTGTCAAAGGGCAACAAGGATCAGTTGGCCCAAGTGAAGTGGGGGAAGTGGGGGGAACAATTGTGAGGGGAAAAACAGATCAATGGTGAAATGAACATAAATTAATAGAAATAAAAATGGGGTGAAGGTGGAGGAGCGAGTTCACAGTCGTGCCTAGACAGAAGATGAGGTGCTGTCCCTCCAGTTTGTGTTGGGCTTCACTGGAACATTGCAGCAGGCCAAGGACGGACCTGTTGGCATGAGAGCAGGACGATGATTTGAAATGGCGGCCGACAGGAATGTCTGGGTCCTGCTTGCGGACGGACCAATGATGGTCTGCAAAGCGATCACTGTGTTTAGTCTCTCCAATGTAGAGTAGACTGCATTGGGAGCAACAAATGCAATAGACTAGATTGAAGGAGGTGCGCACTTGAAAAGAGTGTTTAGGGCCTGAGATGGTGAGCAGGGAAGAGGTAAAGGGGCAGGTGTTACACTTTCTGCAATTGCATGGGAAGGAGCCGTGGGAAGAGGGTGAGGTGATGGGGGTGATGGAGGAGTGGATTTGGGTATCCCGGAGGGAACAGTCCCTGCAAAATGCTGACAGAGAGTAAGGGGAAGATGTGTTTGGTGGTGGAATCATGCTGGAGTTGGCGGAACATTCCCTTCTCAACATTCCCTTCTTAACTTCATATAAAGCTGTCAATCAAAATCAGGCAGTGAAAATGCATTCAAGAACCCTTCAATCCATTTCATGCTTCTTAATCTTGTCCAAATAAACACACAGGATATCTTCAAAGAAATATTAAGTGATTACAAGGTAATTAAGGTGTCAATCACACAAAACTAGCATTAGTCTTTCAGCTGTGTGAACGCGCCCATCCTGAAATGAGTCTATTAAATCATCCTGGAACTCAGCCAAGCATTCTTGATGAGACCATCTGATACCGTATCAACAGAATCAGTTCGAACAGATGACGAGATATCTGTTTTCTTCCCAAATAGCCTCATAATTTATGTGTTTTTGTCACAAATAGGTAAGCCTGGCTGCCATGATTCCTGTGACGATGGGATGAATAAAATCTGGCTTGCAGTCTGCAACCAAAGCAGTGATCTTTATATTTAATCTACCCCTCCTTCGTCTCAGTATTATGGGGATGGGCTGGGGCAAGACAGAAGGTGGTGCGATGAGCAATGAGCATCCATTCTATCCTGTAAGCGCCCCCCTGCACATAGCACACCAAGTGGAGGCACATTAAATGCAGCTCCATGTATACAGCTCCCTAATCTAACCCTAACCCTAACCATGTTTATGTCTTTGGGATTTTAAATTAAATAGTGGTAGGAAGGGTTCGCAGGAGAAGAGATTTGCAAATTGAAAGAGTAATAGCAAACGCAATTGTGCAAGGTAGCAAAAAGGGTAATGGTAACGAGAGTGTGACAAGAAGGGATAGAGTGCAGTAATGTAATCGGGCAAAGTAGGGAAAAATGGCTTTAAGCTAACAGAGGGGTAGAGGGATAAGACGACGGAAGATTATGAAATCCAAAGATAAAAGTCAAAGCAATAGGAAGACACATCAATGTGGGTAATCTGCTATCTTTCATGATATTGCATGAACAATGAGATTTTGATTAATTGACCTTATCAATGTAATGTTGAACATAGAGTTGAGCACCATGGCAGAAACCATCACTTCCCGAGACAGAAGGCTGTCAAGAAGCAATGCAGAATTTTGGGACAGAATCCAACATCATCTAACCTGGTGGTCTGCCTTTTAACTGACTATAAACCTGTCTACAATTCAAGCAACCCCTCTAGGGGTTGATAATTTTGCGCAAGGTGCAGGCAACCGTACCTTTGGTTTCAATACATAGGGGGCGGGATTCTTGGGCCATTGAGATTCTCTTTTCCCACTGGCAGCGCATTCCAGGCATTAGGCTTTCTGGCGGTGTGGGGTGGCTTCAATGGGAGGTCCCATTGACACGCGCGGGAAACAAATGCTAAATTGTTCCGGTTTACATCTATACGTTTTTTTTGTTTGACATTCATTGTTTATTCTCGTGCATTTCTTTGTTAAATTCCTCTTTGAATGTGTTTCCATAGAAGGAGGTAATAGAACAGTATTAATTTATTAAGATATTTCTAAATTGAGATTTTCCCTTTAGTGCAGACAAATGTTTTTTTAGACTTCTGTTTCATGTGGCGAGAGAGAGGTGTTGAGAAAAACTAGCCACTTCCAAACCAGGGAACTAAACTGGAGTGCGAATCGTCCCAGTCATGCTCATCCTAATGTCTAAAAACAAGCAGGATGGTCATCTGTGTGGGCTTGAGGGATGGGAAAAAATTATGAAAATCAGGTTGGGAAACATATGAAGGACATTTCATGAATACGTGCGTGTGAGATATGTGTGACTACTGCAGTGACTTGATATTGTACCTACTCTACACTTACAGCTTGCTCGGCTAATTTTGAAACACCAGTGATTCAGAGAAACTGCAGATTCTTTTCACACTAAATAGATTATTGCAAGCTTCTTGCTAATTATTTTTGGCTCTTCAATCCCTCTGCTCATATCCTGTAGCAGATTTCCAGATCTAGCTCAAATCTTTGCTTATTGCACAAATGCTTTGTTCTAACCCTCATGGCGGTCACGGGGCGTGCACTATTTGTTTCCTGCGACTTTGTCGGAGTACGAGCTTCCCTATTAAGGGGGCGGGGCTTCCCCTGAACAAGGGAGGCCTGGCGGATAAAAAAAGGTTTAAAGTATTGACTACCAAATTAGTAGTGATGCAGTTTAAAGTCAGGATTTAAATTTTCAAAATTTTACGCCCACACATCTTACACAGCAAAAAACTGTGGGCCGGGGTGGGAGAACCCATCGGGGGAGTGGAGTTTGTAGATTGTATTGTGTGATTAAACCTTTTGGTTTGCATCCATAATCGCTTCCTTGTGGTCGCTCTGCCTGGATCCAACACTGGCGACGAGGATAAAGTGGAGCTCGGCACCAACTTCTCAGGACTTGGCTCACTTTTCAAAGGCCTGAGGAGGTCGCTTTACTGACAGCACATAGGAAAGTTGGAAACCTTTGATGCAGTTACAGATGACTGGGCTCAATATGTAGATCGAATGCAGTACCTTTTTTGTACTAATACCATTATCAAGGATGAGCGCCAGATGGCACGCAGGGCATTCAAGTAATAAAGAACCTCATGTACCCCGACGCGCTGGATACATGGGGTTGGATTCTCCGATTTTGAGACTAAGTACCGACGCCGGCGTGGCAACAGTGGTGTTTTATGACCGGAATAACGGCGAAACAGCTGCACCAATTCAGCAACTCTGAATGGGCTAGCACCATCACCACATGGAACGCAACTGTTTCCATGCGAAAAGGCGCCGGATTCTCCAGGTCCGTGATTGGCGCACATGAGGCTCACATGCCACAGGCGCACTTAAATGGTCCTGCCCCACATACACACTGTCCGAGCCAACAGGATGGCTGGAAGGAGAGCAGCACCACAGTTCAGGAGCGCTGAGCTGGGTACCCTCATGGACGCTGTGGAGGAGAGAAGGATGACCCTGTACCCTGGCTTGGCAGGAAGACCACCAGGCGCCGCCGTTTGCCGTGCCTGTGCGCAGGTGGCAGAAGCAGTCAGCGCCTTGGGCAACACCGTTCGGACTGATGTGCAGTGCCGGACGAAACTGCATGACCTTCTCAGGGCGGCCAGGGTGGGTAGGTAGCGCTGTGCCCCTGGCCGCACACAACCGCCAGGAGTGGGAGAAGACCGGAGGGGGACCACCCGACCTGCGGCCCCGCACCATGACCAAGCATAGGGCACTGGTCATGGTCGGCGGTCTGTAGGAAAGGGAGGTCACTGAGGTGGAGGTCAGTGGCGGGCGAGCAAGTGAGACCCCGCTTAGTTGCGGTTCCCCATGACACATGTGTGGACACCCTCCCCCACAACCCCCTCAACCCCCCTCACCCCCAACACCCCTCATCCTTCACCCCCCCTCACCCCCTTCACCCTTACCCCCCCTAACTCCTCCAACTGACTCAACCACCGCCCCCCCCTCCCCCCACGTCCCCCCGGACCCCTGTCTAACCACACGTGTTGTCTTGTGTCTTACAGGACCTGCCAGTGTTGGGGCCGGTCCATCCATAGCCCCCCAACCCCAGCCAGTGCCAGACCCGGTGCCCCCCAGGCAGCCGAGCACTGGCGGGGAGAGCAGCCCGGACACCAGCCCTCCACCCGAGACTCAGGACACGCCAGAGCTCGGCTCAGAGGTAGACACCGACTTACCGTCACTGCTGACTCCAACACCCTCCACCATCCCAGAGACTATCACCTCGGTTGGGCATATTAGTGAGGTGGCTCCTGGGACACTCACTTATGCGCACCACACATCGCAACCGGTACAGCAGGTGGAGGCAGCAGCAGCCGGTGGAACAGACGGCCAGAGGGCAGGCCGGCCCGAGGAACCAGCTGCCGTCCAGATGGGTCCCGGGCCCCTGTAACATCCAGTCCCAGCTCATAGTGGCAATGCAGTCAGAGACCCGTGGACCAAGAGAGCGGATGACGGTGAGCATCCAGCACCCGCAGGTGCGGTGTTGCCACTTCACTACCAAATCACAAGCAGCAAATGTGTTTCTTGTACTGACCAAATGACCACATAGCCAGTATGTTAGTTCAAAAGACAGTTAAACACAAGACTTATCTCTCTGTGCAATGATACACGCGGCTACGCATTAAACTACACCGATCAACTAAGATGACCTTTACTTCACTTCTGGATGACCGGCTCTGTGCGGGTAGATAAGGCCTTTATCTGAGTCCCCATGTGTGTCGGTTGGAAATCGCCAGGGTCGTCTTGGCTGCGGGTCGTCTCTCTCAGGTAGCGATCATGGGTCTTGAACTTGGCTGGTCGTTATGCTACAATTGGAGTGGGCACAGGCCGGTCCCAAAAGAGATCGATCCCTAGTGCGCAGGGCTTCTTATCCTTCACCTCTTTCACGCTCTTTTGGGCGGGATTAACTCAGGATCCAATGGATCGATAGGGTCCCGATCACTCTGATCGATACCGGCCAATTAGGGGCGGGTACTTGATGGCTGGGCGGGTCCTAGTCATTATTGTTCCAAGTGCGTCGGCCTTTCCAAATAAGGGGAGGTGGCGCTGGTGAGTGTGCTACTGTGGCTATTCCTTAATCTGAATCTATTGTCCTGGGGAAATCGGTGATTGACCTTTAACAGGTGCAAGTTTCAGTTCGGTCTGGTTTTCATTTGCACAATACACAGAGGCGGTGCACTGTCTGTGTCCCGACTTGACCACAATTCCCATTATCCTTTGCAGGCGGTCATTTTAGGTGGCCACAGCAGTTGGAGGAGTCTATCCGCGTGCAGGAGCAGGGGGTAGTGCTGGTCATGCGTGCCACCCAGGCCGAAACCGCACGGGTGGCGTCCACGGTGGAGGCAATGAGGGCTATAGGTCAGAGTGTCCATGGCCTGGGGAATTCTGTGCAGTCACGGTCCGAGGCCCAAGACAGGGCTGCCCTCTCACAGGCAGCCATGTACCACAGCCCTGGAAGTTGCAGCGGCGCTCCTCAGCATGGCTCAGTCACAACAGACCATGGCTGAGAACGTCAGCAGCATTGCCCAGGTGCTAGCTGGCATGGCGTAGACACTGGGTGGGGTGGCTCAGTCCCAGAGGGAGTTGGCCTAGTCCCAGATGGAGGTGAACCAATCTCAGAGGGAGGTAGCCCAGTCACTGGGTGAAGTGGCACAGGCCCTCAGCGTGGTGGCACAGTCGCAGTGTGATGTGACACAGTCTCAGATGGAGATGGTCCACTCTCTGTGCTCCATAGCCGCGAACGCGCAGACCCTGGTCGAGACCACGGCGGGCCTCCAGGATTGGCAGCGCCAAATGGTGGGGGTGCCTCAAGGGATGGCTCCGCTCGCACCCGTCCCATTAGTAGCCCGGGGGCCATCAGACACCCGAGGGAGGAGGAGGTGACGGGGCCCGTGCCGGTGACTCCCGGAGGAGAGGTGCCGGAACACCGCAGCACCTCGGACTTCCCCCTCCTCCTGTCCCTCATAAAATTGATCGGCAGCAGGCAGAGCAGGGCGGCACCACACCACCCGGGATGCCCGAGCAGCGGCCAGGCCCATCCAGGCCTGGTTGCCCCAGGTGACGCGTGCCAACAGTAACCCTTGTCACAAGGCAGGAGTCACAGCAGGCCGCCTCAACCTCTGCTGTACCATCTGGGGAAGCACCTAGGCATAGTATTAGGGCTCGTAAGGCCAGAAAGTTCGACACCAATTAAGTCAGCACGGGTGCAGGGCACAGTTGCGTTCTAGGGGCTAGGGCACAGACTGTATATATTTCTCCACAATAAACACCTGGTAATACCGTTGAAACCTGCCTCAGTGCTTTGTCTGATGGGTGTGGGGGTAGGTTCATCAGTGCAGGCCCCGTGGGTAGACCCTGCACCCCCTCTACCCCCCTCCCCCCCCTTTGCCCCGACCATCCCCAGCACCCCCACCGCAGAGATCCGACAGGACCTATGATGGACTGGCCAGCTCGCATGCAGGGATCTCCCTCGTGGAAGATGCTACTGTGGACATGTGTCAGACATTTTCATACGATGTGGAGCACCAGAGCTCATCACAGAACGAGTTGTCATCATCCTCCATACCATGGACCAGACCCGCTGTTACTGCCAAACCCCAGCTCGGAGCGCCGCAGGTATATGCCAAGCGGGGGATCGGTGGTGTGGGAGGTGAGAGGCTGTGGGTCTGGGATGTGGTTTCCATGCCCCTAGCCGGCAAATGCCCCTTCCCACCTAGTCAGTGAACCATGTCCCCATCAGAGCATCCTGTGCGTGCTGGCCCTGGAGATGCTTGTGTGGCCTCCCTTGCCTGCCTGGGCCACATGTCCTGCTCATCGTCCCCCTCCCCAGCATTCTCCTCATCGGACGAGGCCTGCCCTTCCTCCTCATCCTCCTCCTCCAGCACATCGCCCCTCTGCTGCGCTATATTGTGGAGGACGCAGCAGGCCACTACAACGCGGGCGATCCTCTCAGCCTCATCCTGGAGGGCCCCTCCAGAGCGGTCCAGGCACCTGAAGTGCAACTTGAGGAGGCCAAAGCACCGCTCGATCACATTCCTGGTCGCTGCAAGGGAGTTGCTGTAGCGGGTCGCAGCGTCGGTCTGTGGCCTCCGAACAGTCATCGTCAGCCACAACCGCAGCGGGTAACTCCTGTCACCCAGCAGCCAAACCCGCAGCCGGGGAGAGTACCCCTCAAACATGTCGGGATCATTGAGTGTGCCAGGATGAATGAGTCGTGCACACACCCGGGTATCGGGTGCAGATGTGCATGATGCGCAGCTGTTGATCGCAGACCAGCTGTATGGTAATGGAGTGAAACCCCTTTCGGTTGTTGCACAGCAGCCGTTGCCCGTAGGGCGACATGCATTCCGACGATCACCCCCTGGAACTGGAGCATCCTGGCGATGACAGCAAACCCCGCTGCCCGGGCATCCTGGTGGACTCGGTTCACATGGAATTGGATGTACTGGTCCATCTAGGCGTATAGTTACCCCCTCCTCTCTCAGAGACCCCCGCTCACGCGGCTGCAGGGTATCTCGCAGGGCTGCGGCCATCACCACAGTGGCCACCATCACCGGTTGAATGCCATTGTCTGCAGGGGGTGAAAGGCCAACATGCTAGCATGGCGTATACTCCCATGCCCATCCAGGTACCATGGACTACACAGTGGTCCTGGTTGGCACTGCGGGCCCCCACCATGCATGACCCCCCCCCCCACCCACCTTCGCACCCCTGACATGTCGGTATCCGGCCCCGTCGGCACCCTCGGTCATGGGGCCCGTCCTTGAAGCCAGGGGCACCGTTGTCGGCACTGTCCTCACTGGGGGATGCCTTGGGTGTGGCCCTGGGTGGTCCCCCGGTGGGTGGCTGCTGGTTGGGTGGGGTGCTCGGAGCCGGGGAGGCGCGCGCTGTGGCGGGGGAGTGGGGTGCGGGGGTGGGCGCACCCATACAGCCGGCGCCACTGTAAAGAACCAGGAGCTGGGTGGGTATCCAGCAAGATGGCGGCCGGTGCCCGGGCACCACCCCCAGTCCTGTGAAGGGCACCCCTGCTGCTTGGCCCGTCGGGGAATCGGCCCATCGGAGGCGTGAATCGCGGAGGTCCCGGAGCATTGGGTGTCAGGCCCGCTAATGATATGCCGACTGTACTTTTACCCCACGCGGCCGCACAATTTTACCCCACGAGTGACGCACTAACACCATTTTCAGTGTGCCGGAGCATCCCAATTCGGCGTCAAACCGGCGCCAACCCCGATTTTGGTGTCGGAAGCTATTCTCCGCACAATCGCGTTTTGCGATTTCGGCATCGGCAAGCGGAGAATCCTGCCCATGGTCCTTCGCGGACTTGGTAGCATAGGTGGGTGAGCACTTCAACCCCAAGCCATCCATTATTGTTCGGCGTTTCCGTTTGCACACCACTACCCAAACCCAGGGGGAGTCCATGACAGAGGTTTTGGCCTGCCTGAGGAAGCTCATGGATTTCTGCAAGTTCGGGGCATTGCGAGACAGGATGATTTGCATCATATGCGATGCCCCGACCCAGAGGACACTGTTGGCCGAACCACAATTGGACCAGAAGAAGGTCGGGAAAATAACTGTATCCCAGGAGAGTGCGGAACAAGGAGTACAGGAGCTACATGGTTGTAGTGGTCCTCAATCTGGGAAGCCCAACCGTCCGCAGAGCACCGCCTTCTAGAACCGATGATTCAAACCCCCACCCTGTGGGGAACACCGGTGAGAGTGGACCTGGAAGACCAGGAGTGGAGGGGCCGGGACAGGTATGGCCGCCGGGACCGGGCTGAGAGTGCCAGGGAGAAGGCCCAGCCTCCTGCCGTCACACCAGGAATGACAGAGTTTGCTGAGACGAGACTGGTTGAAGTGCCTCTGCCTTGACTGGCAGCGGGTTAGTCAAATGTGCTCTGAAATTCCTCAAGGTTTTCCAGAAGGGTCTGGGTGCCATCCAGGGGGCCATGGCCAAAATCAGTGTGGACCTGTCGGCTTTAGTCACGTTATTTCCATGCCCGCCCTGTCCTGTATGCCCCGCTGAGCCTGACCATTTGGAAAGCTTGGACATCATCCGCCCCGTGCAGTTTGCGGATTGGGCAGTGCCAGCTATGCCCGTACTGAAGCCCGATGGCACCATATGCCTTTGCGGGGACGACAAAAATGACAGTTAACCATGCTTCCCAGTTGGACCGTTACCCTGCACCACGGATAGAGGACCTATATGCACGGCTCAGTGGAGACCACACTTTCACAAAGATCATCATGAACCATGCTTATCTTCATCTGATCTTGGTCCTGGGATCAAGAAAATTCATGACGGTTAATACACACCGTGGGTTTTATGAGAATACCAGACTACCCTTTGGGGCATTATCAGCCTGCACAATATTCCAGCGTGACATGGAAAATATACTGTGGGGGTTGCTCCACATCGTGGTTTATCTTGATGAGCATTGGGACTTCAGACCAGAAATACTTAAGGAATCTCATTGAGGTGCTCCGACGCTTTTCGGCTGCTGGTGTTCAGCTCCGCAGGGAGAAGTGTGTGTTCCATGCCCAAGAAGTTACGTACCTCAGTTAACACATGGACCACAGCGGCCTTCACCCAGTCGAGGGCAAAGTGAGAGAAATCCGGCAGGCCCCTGTTCCAGAGGAGCCCACGGAACTCTGTATTTCCCTTGGCCTTATTAACTATTATGGGAAAATTATCCCGAACCTCCCGACCCTGCTGGCCCCCTTAAACTGATTTGGTTTGATTGATTTGATTTATTATTGTCACATGTATTAGTATACAGTGAAAAGTATTGTTTCTTGCATGCTGTACAAACAACGCATACCGTACATAGGGAAGGAAGGAGAGACTGCAGAGTATAATGTTACAGTTATAGCAAGGTGTAGAGAAAAGATCAACTTAATACGAGGTAGGTCCATTCAAAAGTATGATGGAAGCAGGGAAGAAGCTGTTCTTGAATCAGTTGGTACGTGACCTCAAACTTTTGTATCTATTTCCTAACGGAAAAAGATGGAAGAGAGTATTTCCGGGGTTCATGGGGTCCTTAATTATGCTGGCTGCCTTTCCGAGGCAGCGGGAATTGTGGACAGAGTCAATGGATGGGAGGCTGGTTTGTGTGATGGATTGGGCTACATTCACGACTTTTTGTAGTTTCCTGCAGTCTTGGGCAGAGCAGGCTCCATACCAAGCTGTGATACAACCAGAAAGAATGCTTTCTGTGGTGCATCTGTACAAATTGTGGTCATCGCTGACATGCCAACTTTCCTTAGTCTTCTGAGAACGTAGAGCCATTGGTGGGCTTTCTTAACTATAGTGTCGGCATGGGGGGGATCCCAGGACAGGTTGTTGGTGATCTGGACAGCTAAAAACTTGAAGCTCTCGACCCTTTCTACTTCGTTCCCATTGATGTCGACAGGGGCATGTTCCTCACTACGCTTCCTGAAGTTGATGACAATCTGGTTGCTGCATAAGGGTCAGGCATTGATGTGGGGTCTACCACAGCAGGCAGCCTTTGCCAAGTCTGCTGTCCCACTTCAACTCCGCTAAGCCAATGATACTCACGGGAGGCACAGTCGCATAGTGGTTTGCACAGTTGCTTCACAGCTCCAGGGTCCCAGGTTCGATTCCCGGCTTGAATCACTGTCTGTGCGGAGTCAGCACGTTCTCCCTGTGTCTGTGTGGGTTTCCTCCGGGTGCTCTGGAGGTGTGGGCTTAAGTGGGGTGCTCTTTCCAAGAGCCAGTGCAGACTCGATGGGCCGAGTGGCCTCCTTCTGCATTGTAAATTCTATGAACTCACCTGCGACGCCCTGTCTTATGGCATCGGAGCAGTGTTAGTCCACCGGATGGATCACGGCACAGAATGGCCCATTGCTTTCGCTCCTTGGACTCTCGCAGTAATCAAGCAAAATTATGCCCAGATTGAGGAATGGGGTTTGCCCGTAGTGTTTGTGGTGAAGAAATTCCATCGATATGTCTATAGCTACACTTTCACCATCCTTTACTGGTGTTGTTCAAGGAGGACACAGCAATCCCTCCCATCGCATCTGCACAAATTCAGCGATGGGCTTTGCTGTTGAATGCTTATGAATATATATTGCAACACCTACCTTGGACGAAGATCCTTCATGCGGACGCACCCACCAGGCCACCAATGCCCGCATGCACTGACAAAGTCATCGCGGCTTTACATTTTATGGATACTTTGCCTGTTATCGCACCTCAAATCAGGACCTGGAACCGGAAGGATCTGCAGTTAGTCCATGTCCGGTGTGGTAGTCACCACTTATGTATATATTGTATACAGAGGATGTCGGTATAGGTGCTTTACGGTAAGGCCCTGTACTACAGGTATGGGTGTAGTTCCCTGCCTGCTGGCTCCGCTCAATAGGTACACGGAGCCCGATATGGTCAATCAGATTGCACAGTACCGGGTCTTCTCAACTGTGGACCTGAAATCCGCCTACCACCAGCTCCCCATCCGTAAGGCGGACCGCCCATACACTGCCTTCGAGGCAGATGGCCGCCTTTACCACTTTCTTAGGGTTCCCTTTGGCGTTACCAACGGGGTCTCGGTTTTCCAACGGGAAATGGACCGAATGGTTGACCGGTACGGGCCGCGGGCCACTTTCCCGTACCTGGACAATGTCACCATCTGTGGCCACGATCAGCAGGACCATGACGCCAACCTTGCCAAATTTCTCCACACCGCCACTCTCCTCAACCTAACCTACAACAAGGAGAAGTGCATGTTCAGCACGAACCGCTTAGCCATCCTCGGCTATGTGGTCCAGAACGGAGTTTTGGGTCCCGATCCTGACCGCATGCGCCCCCACATGGAACTCCCCCTCCCCCACTGCCCAAGGCCCTCAAACAATGCCTGGGGTTCTTTTCTTATTACGCCCAGTGGGTCCAAAAACTATGCGGACAAGGCCCGCCCACTCATTCAATCCACTCTTATTCCCTTAACGGCCGAGGCTCACCAGACCTTCAACCGTATCAAGGCCGACATTGCCAAGGCCGCGATGCATGCGGTCGACAAAACGTTACCATTCCAAGTCGAGAGCGATGCATCAGACATTGCTCTAGCCGCCACCATCAACCAGGCAGGCAGGCCCGTGGCATTTTTTTCACACACCCTACATGCCTCCGGAATTCGGCATTCCTCCGTCGAGAAAGAGGCCCAAGCCATCGTTGAAGCTATGCGGCATTGGCGGCATTACCTGGCCGGCAGGAGATTCACTCTCCTCACTGACCAATATTCAATAACACACAGCGGGGTAAGATCAAAAACGATAGAATCTTGAGGTGGAGGATCAAGCTCTCCAACTATAACTATGAGATTTTGTATCGCCCCGGTAAGCTCAACGAGCCCCCCGATGCCCTGTCCCGAGGTACATGTGCCAGTGCACAGGTGGACCGACTCCGGACTCTGCGTGACAACCTCTGTCACCCGGGGGGTCACACGTTTTTACCATTTCATCAAGGCCCGCAATCTGCCCTACTCCATCAAGGAGGTCAGGGCGATCACCAGAGACTGCCAGGTCTGCGCGGAGTGCAAAGCGCACTTCTACCGGCCAGACCGTGCGCGCCTGGTGAAGGCCTCCCGCCTCCTTGAACGCCTCAGCATGGACTTCAAAGGGCCTCTCCCCTCCGCTGACCGGAACACATACTTCCTCAGTGTGGTCGATGAATATTCCAGATTCCCCTTCGCCATCCCATGCCCCGACATGACGGCTGCCACCGTCATCAAAGCCCTCAACACTATCTTCGCTCTGTTCGGCTTCCCCGCCTACGTCCACAGCGACAGGGGATCCTCATTCATGAGCGATGAGCTGCGTCAGTTCCTGCTCAGCAGGGGTATCGCCTCCAGGAGGACGACCAGCTATATCCCCCGGGGAAACGGGCAGGTGGAGAGGGAGAATGAGACGGTCTGGAGGGCCGTCCAGCTGGCCCCATGGTACAGAAATCTCCCGGCCTCCCACTGGCAGGAGGTCCTTTCCGACGCCCTGCACTCCATTCGGTCGCTCCTGTGCACTGTGACTAATGAAACACCCCTTGAACATCTCTTTGCCTTCCCTAGGAAGTCCACCACCGGGGTGTCACTCCCGACTTGGCTCGCAGCTCCAGGGCCCGTACTCCTCCGTAAACAGGTACGACTCCACAAGGCGGACCCGTTGGTTGAGAGGGTACAGTTACTCCACACCAACCCACAGTACGCCTACGTAGCATATCCCGATGGCCGCCAAGATACAGTCTCCCTCAGGGACCTGGCACCTGCTGGTTCCGCACACTCACACCCCCGGCCCGGCGCCACCCCCCTTCCCCGGCGCACTCAGCCGCAACCCCCACCCCAAGACAATCCGTCCTCCCCCTGCCCACACCTGGGGATGAAGAGGACTTCGACACGCTCCCGGAGCCACAGAAGACCAGACCAACACCGGAATTGCCGCCAGTACTGCGGCGCTCCCAACAGCAGATCAGGGCTCCGGACCGACTGAATCTGTAACATGACCTGGACTTTTAAAACATCATTACTCTGTATATAATTTTCCCCTCCACCCCGCTGGACTCAATTTTTTTTTCTCTCTGTACTTTAAAACGTCTACCTGTATATAGTTCCCCACCACCCCCGCCGGACTCAATTTTAACAGGGGGTAATGTGGTAGTCACCACTGATGTATATATTGTATATAGAGGATGTCGGTGTAGGTGCTTTACGGTAAGGCCCCTGTACTACAGGTACGGGGGTAGTTCCCTGCCTGCTGGCTCCGCCCAGTAGGCGGAATATAAATATGTGTGCTCCTTGTACAGCAGCCATTTCGCCAGCTGCTGTAGGAGGCCACACACCTTAGTGTAATAAAGCCTCGATTACATCCTACTCTTGTCTTTGTGTAATTGATCGTGCATCATCCGGCACATCATATTGTACAGGCTCAGCACTGCGCTTTCATAGAATTTTTTCATAGAATTTAGAGTGCAGAAGGAGGCCATTCGGCCCATCGAGTCTGCACCGGCTCTTGGAAAGAGCACCCTACCCAAGGTCAACACCTCCACCCTATCCCCGTAACCCAGTAATCCCACCCAACACTAAGGGCAATTTTGGACAATAAGGGCAATTTATCATGGCCAATCCACCTAACCTGCACATCTTTGGACTGTGGGACGAAACCGGAGCACCCGGAGGAAACCCACGCACACACGGGGAGGATGTGCAGACTCCGCACAGACAGTGACCCAAGCCGGAATCGAACCTGGGACCCTGGAGCTGTGAAGCAATTGTGCTATCCACAATGCTACCGTGCTGCCGGACGACCTGAGCACTTTCACGACCAAGGTCATGGAGCTCAGCATAGTGGACAGGGTCCTCCTGTGGGGGACATGCACGTGGCCCCGAAAAAAGGTCATGGCCCCATTTTGAAGGATCTCCACAATGGCCCTACCAGAGTGTCTAAAGTGAAGATGCTGGCCCGCACTGTGTGTGATGGCCTCGCATCAACACCGACATCAAAACCCCCCCCAACACCTCAGGAGGCCGACTCCATGAGGGACTCACCTGGCTGGATTCAAATTACAAATCCGAACTTGGGCACAAAAAAGGCGACTCCCTGGGTTCTGTCCGGAACTGATTGGGTGGAAGTGGGGGTTGGATTGATTAGATTAAACCTTTTAAGAGAGAAATCCCAACTTGTACGAGACACAAAAAAACGTATAATGAAAAATGATTTTTTTCTGTGACCAGTGCCCGGAGCACCAGAAAGTTTCCGCCGGCAGTGCCAGGAGCACCAGAAAGTTTCCGCCGGCAGTGCCAGGAGCACCAGAAAGTTTCCGCCGGAATTGCTAGAAGCACCAGAAAGTTTCCGCCGGCAGTGCCCGGAGCACCAGAACGTTTCCGCCGGCAGTGCCAGGAGCACCAGAAAGTTTCCGCCGGCAGTGCCCGGAGCACCAGAAAGTTTCCGCCGCCAGTGCCAGGAGCACCAGAAAGTTTCTGCCGCCAGTGCCCGGAGCACCAGAAAGTTTCTGCCGGCAGTGCCCGGAGCACCAGAACGTTTCTGCCGGCAGTGCCCGGAGCACCAGAAAGTTTCTGCCGGCAGTGCCAGGAGCATCAGAAAGTTTCCGCCGGCAGTGCCCGGAGCACCAGAAAGTTTCCGCCGGCAGTGCCAGGAGCACCAGAAAGTTTCCGCCGGCAGTGCCCGGAGCACCAGAAAGTTTCCGCCGCCAGTGCCAGGAGCACCAGAAAGTTTCTGCCGCCAGTGCCCGGAGCACCAGAAAGTTTCTGCCGGCAGTGCCCGGAGCACCAGAACGTTTCTGCCGGCAGTGCCCGGAGCACCAGAAAGTTTCTGCCGGCAGTGCCAGGAGCATCAGAAAGTTTCCGCCGGCAGTGCCCGGAGCACCAGAAAGTTTCCGCCGGCAGTGCCCGGAGCACCAGAAAGTTTCCGCCGGCAGTGCCCGGAGCACCAGAAATTTTCCGCCGGCAGTGCCAGGAGCACCAGAAAGTTTCTGCCGGCAGTGCCCGGAGCACCAGAAAGTTTCCGCCGGCAGTGCCAGGAGCATCAGAAAGTTTCCGCCGGCAGTGCCAGGAGCACCAGAAAGTTTCCGCCGGCAGTGCCCGGAGCACCAGAAAGTTTCTGCCGGCAGTGCCAGGAGCACCAGAAAGTTTCCGCCGGCAGTGCCAGGAGCATCAGAAAGTTTCCGCCGGCAGTGCCCGGAGCACCAGAAAGTTTCTGCCGGCAGTGCCCGGAGAATCAGAAAGTTTCCGCCGGCAGTGCCAGGAGCATCAGAAAGTTTCTGCCGGCAATGCCAGGAGCATCAGAAGGTTTCCGCCGGCAGTGCCCGGAGCATCAGAAAGTTTCTGCCGGCAGTGCCAGGAGCATCAGAAAGTTTCCGCCGGCAGTGCCCGGAGCACCAGAAAGTTTCCGCCAGCAGTGCCAAGAGCACCAGAAAGTTTCCGCCGGCAGTGCCCGGAGCACCAGAAAGTTTCCACCGGCAGTGCCAGGAGCACCAGAAAGTTTCCGCCGGCAGTGCCAAGGAGCACCGGAAAGTTTCCGCCGGAATTGCCAGGAGCACCAGAAAGTTTCCGCCGGCAGTGCCAGGAGCACCAGAAAGTTTCCGCCGGAATTGCCAGGAGCACCAGAAAGTTTCCGCCGGCAGTGCCAGGAGCACCAGAAAGTTTCTGCCGGCAGTGCCAGGAGCACCAGAAAGTTTCCGCCGGCAGTGCCAGGAGCATCAGAAAGTTTCCGCCGGCAGTGCCAGGAGCATCAGAAAGTTTCCGCCGGCAGTGCCAGGAGCACCAGAAAGTTTCCGCCGGCAGTGCCAGGAGCATCAGAAAGTTTCCGCGGGCAGTGCCCGGAGCATCAGAAAGTTTCCGCCGGCAGTGCCAGGAGCACCAGAAAGTTTCCGCCGGCAGTGCCCGGAGCACCAGAAAGTTTCCGCCGGCAGTGCCCGGAGCATCAGAAAGTTTCCGCCGGCAGTGCCAGGAGCATCAGAAAGTTTCTGCCGGCAGTGCCAGGAGCATCAGAAAGTTTCCGCCGGCAGTGCCCGGAGCATCAGAAAGTTTCTGCCGGCAGTGCCAAGAGCACCAGAAAGTTTCTGCCGGCAGTGCCCTGAGCATCAGAATGTTTCTGCCGGCAGTGCCTGGAGCACCAGAAGGTTTCCGCCGGCAGTGCCAGGAGCATCAGAAAGTTTCTGCCGGCAGTGTCCGGAGCACCAGAAAGTCTCTGCCGGCAGTGCCCGGAGCATCAGAAAGTTTCTGCCGGCAGTGCCAGGAGCACCAGAAAGTTTCCGCCGGCAGTGCCCGGAGCACCAGAAAGTTTTCGCCGGCAGTGCCAGGAGCACCAGAAAGTTACCGCCGGCAGTGCCCGGAGCACCAGAAAGTTTCCGCCGGCAGTGCCCGGAGCACCAGAAAGTTTCCGCCAGCAGTGCCCGGAGCACCAGAAAGTTTCCGCCGGCAGTGCCAGGAGCACCAGAAAGTTTTCGCCGGCAGTGCCAGGAGCACCAGAAAGTTTCCGCCGGCAGTGCCCGGAGCACCAGAAAGTTTCTGCCGGAATTGCCAGGAGCACCAGAAAGTTTCCGCCGACAGTGTCCGGAGCACCAGAAAGTTTTCGCCGGCAGTGCCCGGAGCACCAGAAAGTTTCCGCCGGCAGTGCCCGGAGCACCAGAAAGTTTCCGCCGCCAGTGCCAGGAGCACCAGAAAGTTTCTGCTACCAGTGCCCGGAGCACCAGAAAGTTTCTGCCGGCAGTGCCCGGAGCACCAGAAAGTTTCTGCCGGCAGTGCCCGGAGCACCAGAAAGTTTCTGCCGGCAGTGCCAGGAGCATCAGAAAGTTTCCGCCGGCAGTGCCCGGAGCACCAGAAAGTTTCCGCCGGCAGTGCCCGGAGCACCAGAAAGTTTCCGCCGGCAGTGCCCGGAGCACCAGAAATTTTCCGCCGGCAGTGCCAGGAGCACCAGAAAGTTTCTGCCGGCAGTGCCCGGAGCACCAGAAAGTTTCCGCCGGCAGTGCCAGAAGCATCAGAAAGTTTCCGCCGGCAGTGCCAGGAGCACCAGAAAGTTTCCGCCGGCAGTGCCCGGAGCACCAGAAAGTTTCTGCCGGCAGTGCCAGGAGCACCAGAAAGTTTCCGCCGGCAGTGCCAGGAGCATTAGAAAGTTTCCGCCGGCAGTGCCCGGAGCACCAGAAAGTTTCTGCCGGCAGTGCCCGGAGAATCAGAAAGTTTCCGCCGGCAGTGCCAGGAGCATCAGAAAGTTTCTGCCGGCAATGCCAGGAGCATCAGAAGGTTTCCGCCGGCAGTGCCCGGAGCATCAGAAAGTTTCTGCCGGCAGTGCCAGGAGCATCAGAAAGTTTCCGCCGGCAGTGCCCGGAGCACCAGAAAGTTTCCGCCAGCAGTGCCAAGAGCACCAGAAAGTTTCCGCCGGCAGTGCCCGGAGCACCAGAAAGTTTCCGCCGGCAGTGCCAGGAGCACCAGAAAGTTTCCGCCGGCAGTGCCAGGAGCACCGGAAAGTTTCCGCCGGCAGTGCCAGGAGCACCAGAAAGTTTCCGCCGGCAGTGCCAGGAGCACCAGAAAGTTTCCGCCGGAATTGCCAGGAGCACCAGAAAGTTTCCGCCGGCAGTGCCAGGAGCACCAGAAAGTTTCTGCCGGCAGTGCCAGGAGCACCAGAAAGTTTCCGCCGGCAGTGCCAGGAGCATCAGAAAGTTTCCGCCGGCAGTGCCAGGAGCATCAGAAAGTTTCCGCCGGCAGTGCCAGGAGCACCAGAAAGTTTCCGCCGGCAGTGCCAGGAGCATCAGAAAGTTTCCGCGGGCAGTGCCCGGAGCATCAGAAAGTTTCCGCCGGCAGTGCCAGGAGCACCAGAAAGTTTCCGCCGGCAGTGCCCGGAGCACCAGAAAGTTTCCGCCGGCAGTGCCCGGAGCATCAGAAAGTTTCCGCCGGCAGTGCCAGGAGCATCAGAAAGTTTCTGCCGGCAGTGCCAGGAGCATCAGAAAGTTTCCGCCGGCAGTGCCCGGAGCACCAGAAAGTTTCTGCCGGCAGTGCCAAGAGCACCAGAAAGTTTCTGCCGGCAGTGCCCTGAGCATCAGAAAGTTTCTGCCGGCAGTGCCTGGAGCACCAGAAGGTTTCCGCCGGCAGTGCCAGGAGCATCAGAAAGTTTCTGCCGGCAGTGTCCGGAGCACCAGAAAGTCTCTGCCGGCAGTGCCCGGAGCATCAGAAAGTTTCTGCCGGCAGTGCCAGGAGCACCAGAAAGTTTCCGCCGGCAGTGCCCGGAGCACCAGAAAGTTTTCGCCGGCAGTGCCAGGAGCACCAGAAAGTTTCCGCCGGCAGTGCCAGGAGCACCAGAAAGTTTCTGCCGGCAGTGCCAGGAGCACCAGAAAGTTTCCGCCGGCAGTGCCCGGAGCACCAGAAAGTTTCCGCCGGCAGTGCCAGGAGCACCAGAAAGTTACCGCCGGCAGTGCCCGGAGCACCAGAAAGTTTCCGCCGGCAGTGCCCGGAGCACCAGAAAGTTTCCGCCGGCAGTGCCCGGAGCACCAGACAGTTTCCGCCGGCAGTGCCAGGAGCACCAGAAAGTTTCCGCCGGCAGTGCCCGGAGCACCAGAAAGTTTCCGCCGGCAGTGCCAGGAGCATCAGAAAGTTTCTGCCGGCAGTGCCCGGAGCATCAGAAAGTTTCTGCCGGCAGTGCCAGGAGCACCAGAAAGTTTCCTCCGGCAGTGCCCGGAGCACCAGAAAGTTTCTGCCGGCAGTGCCCGGAGCACCAGAAAGTTTCCGCCGGCAGTGCCCGGAGCACCAGAAAGTTTCCACCGGCAGTGCCCGGAGCACCAGAAAGTTTCTGCCGGCAGTGCCAGGAGCACCAGAAGGTTTCCGCCGGCAGTGCCCGGAGCACCAGAAAGTTTCCGCCGGCAGTGCCAGGAGCACCAGAAAGTTTCCTCCGGCAGTGCCAGGAGCACCAGAAAGTTTCCGCCGGCAGTGCCAGGAGCACCAGAAAGTTTCCGCCGGCAGTGCCCGGATCACCAGAAAGTTTCTGCCGGCAGTGCCCGGAGCACCAGAAAGTTTCCGCCGGCAGTGCCAGGAGCACCAGAAAGTTTCCGCCGGCAGTGCCCGGAGCACCAGAAAGTTTCCGCCAGCAGTGCCAGGAGCACCAGAAAGTTTCCGCCGGCAGTGCCAGGAGCACCAGAAGGTTTCCGCCGGCAGTGCCAGGAGCACCAGAAAGTTTCCGCCGGCAGTGCCCGGAGAACCAGAACGTTTCCGCCGGCAGTGCCAGGAGCACCAGAAAGTTTCTGCCGGCAGTGCCAGGTGCACCAGAAAGCTTTCGCCGGCAGTGCCCGGCGCACCAGAAAGTTTCCGCCGGCAGTGCCAGGAGCACCAGTAAGCTTCCGCCGGCAGTGCCCGGAGCACCAGAAAGTTTCCGCCGGCAGTGCCCGGAGCACCAGAAAGTTTCCGCCGGCAGTGCCCGGAGCACCAGAAAGTTTCCGCCGGCAGTGCCCGGAGCACCAGAACGTTTCTGCTGGCAGTGCCCGGAGCACCAGAAAGTTTCCGCCGGCAGTGCCAGGAGCACCAGAAAGCTTTCGCCGGCAGTGCGAGGAGCATCAGAAAGTTTCCGCCGGCAGTGCCAGGAGCACCAGAAAGCTTCCGCCGGCAGTGCCCGGAGCACCAGAAAGTTTCTGCCGGCAGTGCCCGGAGCACCAGAAGGTTTCCGCCGGCAGTGCCAGGAGCACCAGAAAGTTTCCGCCGGCAGTGCCCGGAGCATCAGAAAGTTTCCGCCGGCAGTGCCCGGAGCACCAGAAAGTTTCCGCCGGCAGTGCCTCTCTATCATTGGGAGTGGCTGGGATGACCTTGTTCGTGCCTTCGCGTCGATTTCACCGGGTCATTCCAGGGATCGATGTTGTTGGTCCTGGTCGGTGCCCACTCTACGTGGATCCACGTTCTCCGGATGATATCGACGACCTCTAAGGCCACGATCGAACAACTCTACCAGATGTTCAGTATGCATGGCATACTGTATGTCCTTGCCCCTGACAACGGGATGGCATTCACAAACATGGAATTTGGGACCTTTTTGAAAACCAATGGGATTTGCCACGTCTGCATCACACCATACCACCTGGAATCAAACCACAGGCTCTTTCGAAACGTGCCTGACCCATTTTCTTATTTGCCACAAAACGACTCCACACACCACAAGAGGTTGGCGCCATCAGAACCGCTCATGTGATGGCGCCTTTGCATGCACCTGAGTCTCATGTTGCCGAATATTGGTTAGAAGATCCACAGCAGACAGGAGCAGGCTGAAATGGACTCCGGCAAACACACGCCCCTGCGCCGATTTCCGTCCGGCGATGCGGTACATTTTCGGAACATCGGCAACGAAGGCAAGTGGATCCCGGGCGTCGCACGTGAACAGAAGGGACCAGTCTCCTTCATGATACAGGCAAGGGACCAGGAATCAAAAAGGCATGTGGATCCCCTCCACAGCCACACTCCAGAACTGGCCAACCCTCGTTCGGATGCCCCAGCACCGTTGTTGCCATCGCCACCGCCGTTGCCACTGTAGCCACCTCCACGGACTCCAGACCCCCAGGGCGCTGAGATGCTTGACGCAGTGATCTCGGTTTCTGACTCCAAGATGCAGACCTAACGTCTGCAGAGCCGAGGACCTGGGCGCAGATACTGGTCAATATGCGTCCGTGCCGTTCCGCTGTCAGTTAGGAAGCGTTGGTCCCCCGTGTGCTACTCGCTGCCGGGTCCCACACAAATGATGACCAAGTGCCAGCCTAGGGTGAAAAAGAGCAAAGGTCCTGCCCATCAATCCGTCATACCAGACGGCGTTCAGGACTGGGGGGTGCAGGAGTGCGAAAACGCTCATAGAGGACATGGGGTGTGGACTATTGGGTTCCCCATGACCTCATCAGAATACAGCTCCCCGTTAGGGGGGCAGGGCTTCCCCTTAACAAGGGAGACCGAGCTGTTCTAAAATCCCTGACCTGGATGTGATTCAGGGCGGGAGAAACCTTTGGGGCGTGGAGTTTGTAGATTGTATTGTGTGATTCAACATTTTGTTTTGAACCCATCATCACTTCCTTGTCGTTGCTCGGTCTGGATCCAAAAAATGTGAAGCAGTTTTTCCACACAAATCTCGTCTTCCACAAATCTTCCACACAAATGGTCTATTCAGCTTCTAGACAGAGAAAATAGAGGTATATCATTTAGCCATGAGACAGGACCTTCCCGCCATTAATAAATATATGTGAATAAAAAGGGAGGGGAAATTTCACCCTGGGGGATAAAACTACCACTAGTAGCTCAACATACATTGCCCATTTTAATTTTCATTAACTCCCAAACAATTGGAGGCCAATCTACTCTGCCAGTGAGTGGAACAGGAGAAGTTCTGCAGTCTGGAGTGTGGCGCTCAAGACCATAAAGGAACATTTCAGTTCTCTCTTATGTTTTGCGTTGACCTTTGTGGCATTCTGGTCAATTGTTTTTTTTTTACAACAGTGATAACTTCACCTTATCTGTCCATCGTTTGCATGTAGATGTGCTCCAAAGTAAAACAAAATGAAGGAAACGAACATCAGACAAGTTCTCGATCGACAGGCCAACCTGTGGTACGAGGTAAAGAAAGTAAAAGTCCATTTGTAATGAAGAATCTATATAAAGTCTTATTAAAACCACCACTGAGCCATTGTGTCTGCATTATAGGAAGGACATTGAACTGACAGAGAGAGTGTAACACAGATTGCCTGCGATACAGCCTGGTTTGTGGCAGTACAAATACCAAGGAGGTTCAAACAGAAGAGAATATTGGGCAAATTGATAGTGCTGGAAAGAGCATGGATACTAAAGTTCCAAAAATAATCCCGCTCGCCAGCCCTGGCCCGGAGCCATGCAATAAATAGATTTTCCCTCAGTATTCACACGTCCCCAAGTAATTTTAAAATCTACCCAACACAAGAAAAGCTCTGAAATGTTGGATGTATATTTGTAATGTATGTTAGGACAAGTCCATGTCCTGCTGCATTTTCAGTGTATCTCCATGTCTTTATGTGTCACAAAATGTGTATCCGGAGTAATTGTTGAGCAATCAGCTTTTTTTCAGCTGATTTTGAAGCTATGAGGCAACTTCTGCTATTAATTAGATTGTACTGCACAGGTCCAGTCAAATACAAATTCAAGTGCTAGTCTGTGAGGCTTTATTCTAGCCTAAGCTTTAGCTACTGTGGTCGAACTTTTCCGGCCCTGCCCACAGGCAGGATCTTCCGGTCCCACCGATGGCGACCTACCATGCAAACAGAGCAAGCAAATTGGCAGGACCGGAAAATCCCCCATCAGCAAATGGTGGGTCTCCTCTGCCGCTGGAAAATGCACCATAGGGAGGGACGGGTGAAAATCCCATCCAATATACATGCTGTAAGATATTGCCCACTTCCTCCATATTCCTCAAGGTTGCAATGGCATCATAAAGTACTTATCCCAAATATTTTAATAGGGAGAATGTTTTAAGTCTCATAACCTTGACAAAAATCATTTTGATGAATCTCTTTACATCATGTGAGACAATTTAGTTCTGATGTTTGGCAACAGTCCAATAAATGGAAAAATGGGGCAAAAACTACTGCAAATGTTGGACATTTAAAATGAAAAGAGAAGATGTTGGAAACAATCAACAGGCAACATCCATGGAGATGCAAACACATCCCAGAGCCACAGAATTGTTGCAGCGCAAACGGAGGCCATGAATCCTATCATGCCTGCACTGTCTCTCCGAATGAGCAACTCACTTTGTGCCATTCTCCTGCAAGCTGGTTTTAGTTAGATACAGCTGGTTGGTGATGCAGAGCGAGACCAACAGCGTAGGTTCAATTCCTGTACCTGCTGAAGTTATTCATGGACACCCTCGCCTGAGGTGTAGCGATCCTCAGGTTAAATCACCACCAGCCAACTCTCTCCCTCAAAGGGGAAAGCAACCGATGGTCATCTGGGACTGTGGCGCCTTTACTTACCCCATAACCTTACGCATTCTTCCTTTTTAGATAACAGTCTAATTCATTTTTGAATGCTTCAATTGGACCTGCCTCCGCTACACTCTCCTATAGTGTGGGCCTTAACCACTTGTTCTGTGAATAGATATTTGTCATAAATCTGTGCCCTCTTGTTCCTGATCGTTTCATGGGCGGGAACAATTTCTTCCTATCTACTCTGCCCAGACCCCTCATTATTTTAAACACCTTTACAAAATTCCTCTCAACCTTCTTTTCTCCAACGAAAGCAGCCTGATCTTCGCCAATCATTCTTCATAACTGAGGTTCTTCACTTCTGAAACCATTCTCATGAATCTATTCAGCACTTGCTCCAATGCCTTCATTTTGTTTATCCATTTATAAGATGCAGGTCTCTGGAAAGGTGAACATTTGTTGCCTATCCAATCATTATTGCCCTTGAACTGAGGACAATGAAGAGCCAACTGCATTACTATGGTTCTGGAGTCACATGTAGGCCAGACCAGGTGAGGTTGGCAAATTTCCTTTCCGAAAGAGCATTAGTGATGCAGATGGGATTTTACAGCCATACCGTTAGACTTTTATTCCAGATTTTATTCAATTCAAATTCCACCATCGGCTTCGATGCTGTGATGAACGGTTATTGTATTACTGTACCCTTATCATCATGTAAGGTGATGTCCCCTTTAAGACCGGGCTTGGTACCATGGGGTCTCCGCCTCTGGCTCCGCCCACCTGGGACTCGTATATAAGAGGCTGCCTTGCAGGCAGCACCCAGTAAGCACCCGTCTCGGCACCAGGCTAGTTCTTAGCTTATTAAAGCCTTCTTTACCGTTTTACTCTGTAGCGTCATTATCGAGGGTACAACAGATGCGATTCGAACTGGGTCCTCATAACGTTACCCTGTGTCTCTGGATTACTAATCCAGTGACAATACTGCTGTGCCATCATCTCCCCCAATGGTGGTGGCGTCATGAGCACCCAGAACTGGAAGCAATATTCCAGCCAAGAATGAATTAGTGTATTATGCAAGTCCAACATAATGTCCTTACTCTTGTGCTCTATGCCTCTAGTAATAAAGCCTAGGCTACTGTATGCTTTAGTAGCTTTCTTCCCAACCAGTTCTGCTACCTTCAATAACTTATGCATATATACACCAAGATCCCTTCACTCCTCCCTTTAGCATTGTACACTTTATTTTATATTTCTTCTTCCGACCAAAATGAATCACTTCACATTTCTCCACATGAAATTTCCACCTGACCACCCATTCCATCAACTTTTACATGACCTTTAGAAGTTCTACACAATCCTCCTTACAGTTAACAATGCTTCCAAGTTTTGTATCAAACGCAAATTTTAAAATTGCGCCCAAGGTTTCGGTCATTAATATAAATCAGGAGGAACAAGTGTCCCATCACCGACACCTGGGGAACTCCAATACAAACCTTCCTCCAGCCTGAAAATCATCCATTAAACACTGCTGATAATAATTTACTGCCTCTTGCTAAATATTCATTTTGTTACCAAAGTGCTTTTCTCAACATGTTAAGCATTTTAGGTTATTCGGCAGTTGTTTTCAAAGCCGTTGCCATAATAATTTACAATCTCTTAGTGTATAAGACGTAAGAACATAAGAACTGGAGTAAGCCATTCAGCCCCTTCAGCCTGTCCCTCATTTAATTAGATCATGACTGATCTGTGGCCCAACACCAGATCCCTGCCTTTGGCCGATATCCCTTAATACCTTTGCTGAACAAAAATCTATCTGTCTCAGGTTTAAAATTAACATCTGTTCCGGCTTCAACTGCTGTTTGTAGGAGAGAGTTTCAAACCCCTACCACCCTTTGTGTGAAGAAGTGCTTTCTAACATTTCTCTGAAATGGTCCAGCCCTATTTTCTAGACTTGCCCCGAGTTTTAGAATCTCCACCCCGTGGAAATTGTTTATATTTATTTGCCATCTTTTTCTATTATCTTGAAGACTTTGGTCAGATCACCCCTTAACCTTCTAAATTCTAGTGAAAACAGACCTAATTCATGTAGTCTGTCCTCGGAACTTAACCCATGTAGTCCAGGTACCATTTTTGTCAACCTATGTTTTACTCCCTTCAAGGGCGCGGCCAGAGGTTGAGTGAGTGCAATGGGGAGGGGACCTGCGTCTGGTCCAGGTAACATGTGTGGGTGTCTAGGAAGCAGGATGTCGGGGCCGGTCTCATCAAGGTCACATCACCCAGCGAGTCGGACTTTCTGCCAAAGCCCTCAGTCATGGCCATCACTGACTGAACGTCTGACTGACGTCTTGGACACCTCCACTCATGCTGCTGACATTGACGATTCTCTTGCAGCCAGTCCGGATGAAATGATCAGTCGAACACCTTGTTACTTTAACATATTTATTTCTCGGCGCCGGAGCTAGGACCACTGTGTCTCTCAAGAGTCACAATAGCAAGCCCAAGTCAATACATCTAACAGCAGTTCTTATACATTTTTGGTTCATTTCTGAGGGCAGCTCCCTTGCATTACTATCTGTGCTCTCAGCTCAATTATAATTCAGCCCCCCTCAATCATAATTATCTTTAAGCCTAGTGCACCCATTCCCAAGGCCGTTATTGCACTTTTGTCTGGTTCAAAACAACCTTGTTATCAGAAGCCTTTAACAGCCTATCTTGTCATTCCTCAGCTTGCTATCAGAAGCCTGTAAGGGCCTGTCTTGACATTTCTTCACACAAAGCTTTACCTAACATTTTGTTTTTCCCATAAAGTTCCAATCCATCTTGAGCCAAACTCTCATTTATCGATCATCAGCCAAACTCTCATTTATCGATCATCAGCCAAACTCTCATTTATCGATCATCAGCCAAACTCTCAACATTGTGCACCAGGCTCTCCATTGTCGGTGCCATCTCCTGCACCTGTAGCCTCTGGGACTCCTCCAATCAGCTATGGACCTGCTCAATGTTTGCTGACATCCCCTTTGAATATTATGGTCACACCCTGTCAACTGCATCAGCTCTGGGTAAACCTGGTCCAGAGGCTCAGCTGGAACCCAGCTGTGCCTGGGATACAGCAGACCTGCGGCTGCTTTCTCACCTGGGCGCTCCTTCCTCCACCTGATGTACATCAATAACTTTATGGTGCTCACCAGTGTGTGCCCCAGAAGCCTGAAACTACCGTTGCTCACCGAAGTGCGGGTCTTTGTGCTGGTTGGGAGTGGGGATGACAGCGGTGATGCATTAATGGTGGCATCCATGGAGCTCTCCTCCGAGATGTTCTCATGGGAGGTGGGGGGAGAGGGGGGGCAGCCCAGATGGGCCAGTGCCATGAGCTGGAGATCCTGCGGGAGAATGGATATGTGGTCAGTGGGAGGGATGGGTCAGTCTGTATGGCATTAACCACTCATATTTGACTCCATCTGGGTGGAGACCAATGGATCATCTTCTCTGTACCACATTGATGACTGCTCTGTACTTGACCACCCCCATAACCTCCAGGGCCCCTTCCTCGAAGATGGTGAGGATTCTGATGCCCAGCACCCCACCGCCCATCTGGGCCCTCTCCCAACGGTTGTGGGACAACATATCCTGTGGGGACACAGAAAGGGCACCCTTAGCTGCACGTGCGGTTCAGCACGGTGGATTGATGGGGAGGGTGTGGGAGAGGGGGCTTTGGATGGGGGGAGTTTGGGGGAGCCAGCATGGGCCACATGGTTGGGCCAGAACACGGCATGGTGCTGGGCGGGGGCGGTGCCAGGCACACCCCTGTGGGGGTCGGAAGGGGATCTATTGCCAACTCACCTGTGCGGCCCAGTGGAGGCCATTGACCTTCTTGCAGCACTTGGTGCCAGTCCTTTTATTCACATTGCCCGACCTGGCAGATGCTGCCACTTCCTCCCAGGTGGCACTGGCTACCCTGTGGCTGACCCTCCGGAACACTCGGGGAAACAGGACATCCCTTCTAGCCTCAACTGCCCCCAGGAGCTTCCCCAGGTCTACATCCCCGAATCATGGGCCAGTCGGCTCAGCACCATGGCTGCGTGCTGAGTGGGATCGGCTGTACAAGTGCAGTCAAGTGCTGCTCGACCTTGTCAGCGGGCGGCTGGCGAGTGCGGTCCCGGTGAATCGACTGGTGAGCCATGATTTGTGGCGTCAAGCCCATGGGGCCTCTTTAAGTGGACCAATTAACGTTTTATACCGGTGACAGCCTTGCCAGGCTGAGCATCAGAAAGCTCATGGTAGTTCCCATTCGCTACCACACTTAGAAACCTTTTCATTGAATCGCACCCTCTATCTTTTCTTTCCTGGCCAATGAACTATAACTTTGCTCACAAGCTGTTGTGTGGCAATGTATCAAATGCCTTTTGAAAGTCCATGTACACCACATCAACAACATTGCCCACATCGACCTTTTCTTTTACCTCCTCAAAAAAATCTCTCAAGCTAACATCAAAGACAAGCAAAACAATTAATCATATATTCTTTTAATCTTTATTGGACACTAACTTTCTTACTTCTGATATCTGTGACTGTATGTGATGGCACTTTTATTATTTAGATTTATTATTTTATTAATTTCTTGGGTTTCGTAGTGAATAATTTTACTCTTTGCCTCAAGAAAACCTGGTTTCATCGGTTCCATATTAATAAATAAATACATTTGGATTGGAAAAGCATTTGTGGGGAAGATGAATTTTAAAAACCTTGTATGAGCTGAATAAAGGAGGGGGGCGGGGTCAACTTACCCTTCTCACTCAGTTGTAACACAATGCACTGACTCCATTGGGAATTGCCCAAAACATTTCAACTTCCAGTGGCCAATTCCCCTGTTCCCCAGGACCCTTTGACTTACTTAGCTGAGTAGTTACCCAAGAAATGTGAGTCAGATTAAAACCTAATTGAACGCCTGGTTAACTATACATATGACCCCCAAACACTCACACTAACTGCCCCCCTCCTGAATGCACCATCAATGTACCAACTGCTTCCCAACCCCTGACTTTCTCCTAACCCATAATGACTAACCCCCACTACCCAACTCTCCCATGGCTCACCCGGCAATGACCCAACCTACCTGACCACCTCCCCGACCCTCCAACTCTGCCCCTGGATCAGATCTGGCCAGCCCCCACCAACAGATTCCCCCACGAACTGACCCAACTCCTCACTGAACTCCCCCCAACCCTACCTGAGAAAACTTAATCATTCCTCCCACCAATCTAGCTATTACCATACTCGTTACCCACCCCATCCCCTTATCCACTTTCCTTACTCATCCTACCCCATGGCCCCTTCCTCACTCCACTACTCCCTTATCCACCCTATCCAATAGAATACACCAACAGTACAATTACATCTTTTTGTTCCTTCATTCTGGCCGAATAGATTCTGCCCTTGGCCTCTCTGGAACATCCTCTTTTTCCAGAATAGCAAAGCTCTCCTTAATCAATACCACCACCATCCCCTATTTCTTCATATCCTATCTTTCCTGAACACCTTTTACCCAGGAACATGTAACACCCATACCTGTCCTTCTTTGAGCCAAGTGTGTATTCCTGCCACCACATTGTATTTCCACGTGTCAACCTATGCCTGTAACCCACCAATCTTATCTACCACACGCTGCAATTTCGCACACATCCACTGGAATTCTCCCCCAAACTCTCGCTTTCTCTCTCCCAACAGTTTATAGCCCCAAAATTTGATCCTAACTCTTGCTCACTTTCTCATAGAATCATAGAATTTACAGTGCAGAAGGGGGCCATTCAGCCCATCGAGTCTGCACCGGCCCTTGGAAAGAGCACCCTACTTAAGCCCCACCTCCACCCTACCCCCCTGTCATGATATTCAGGTAAACATCATAGCACAAACATACATACATACTGATGGACAGATCAATGGACCAATCAACACACACACAACACCACAGCCAATCACAGGCAAGAGCATACACAGTACAAAACAGGGAACACGACATTTCCTGAGCATTCCAGCAGGAGACAGCTCAGGGCACAGAGCTCATAGCAAGCCACTTAGACATCCACCATGTGCTGAGTGCCACTACAAGATAGTATTAGGAATAGGTCCACAGATTCTCGAGTTATGATTGAACCTCAGTAACCAGTTTACCACTGTAAATAAATGTTAGTAATAAAACTGAGTTGTACCATTCGCAACCGTGTTGGTTCGTCTGTGTAGCAGAGTACCCAACACATCACCCCCCTTTATCCCCGTAACCCAATAACCCCACCTAATATTTTTGGACACTAAGGACAATTTAGCACGGCTAATCCACCTAACCTGCACATCTTTGGACTGGGAGGAAACCGGAGCACCCGGAGGAAACCCACGCACACACGGGGAGAACGTGCAAACTCCACAAAGACAGTGACCCTAGCCGGGAATCGAACCTGGGACACTGGAGCTGTGAAGCAACTGTGCTAACCACTATGCTACCGTGCTGCCAGTTTATAGCCCTGAATTCTCCTCCAAACCCTTGCCTTCTCTCTCCTGCCAGTTTACAGTCCCAAAGTCTTCTTAAACTGTTAACATATAAGCTGTTGACATTTCAGGTCTGTGGCCTTTCAATGGAACTGATTATCCAGAAATATTAATTCAGTTTCCTTCCACGGATGCTGCCTGACTCACTCTTCCTGTTTTTGTCTCAACATGAACCCATTTTCTCCTCACTGAAACTTTACAGTTAACGCCTCAAGTATTTTGCTAAGATGTACGTTGTTTGATCAGCATTGTTTTTAACCACTGATCTTTGGATTTGAGCTTTCAAAGTACTCACATAAAATTCATACCTATATTACTTGAAGGCAATCATTATCCCATTTATTTAATTCATAGCCTTGAAACATATGCCTTGAAATAAGTTGGCAGAAGTTTGGTGTGTTGAAAGTGCAGATGTCAAAAGATCACTGGGGAAACTTTTCCGGAGCATAAGGCTATTAAAGTCAGCAAAACATTCAGTATAATACCTGGGCTCGGTGGTCGTGACAGAATACAAATCTCTTCCAAAATAGAGAAGTGCCTATTTTTTTACAAATGTGTTTCTTTTTTAATTTGTCAAGTTTTCCTTCCTTTCAATATGCTGTGGTTTGACTCCATGGTATCTTACCTAATAATAATAATAATCTTTATTGTCACAAGTAGGTTTACATTAACACTGCAATGAAGTTACTGTGAAAAGCTCCTAGTTGCCTCATTCCGGCACCTGTTCGGGTACACAGAGGGAGAATTCAGAATGTCCAATTCACCTAACAGCACGTCTTTTGGGACTTGTGGGAGGAAACCAGAGGAAACCCATGCAGACACAGGGAGAACGTGCAGGCTCCACACAGACAGTGACCCAAGCTGGAAATCGAACCTGGACCCTGTGAAGCAACAGTGCTAACCACTGTGCTACCGTGGTGCCCAAGGAGGTGGGAAGACCAAGGGAATCCCCTCCCTCAATCAGAGCAGGTGAATGGCTTCTCCCCGGTGTGAACTCGTTGGTGTTCCAGCAATGTGGAGGAGCGAAAGAATCCCTTCCCACACTGAGAGCAGGTGAATGGTGTCTCTCCTGGATGAACTCGCTGGTGTGCCAGCAGGTCAGATGAATTAGTATTCCCCTTCCACACTGAGCAGGTGAATGGCTTCTCCCCAGTGTGTCTGTGTCGATGGATCTCCAGCTGAAACGGGGAACTGAATTCATTCTCAGAGTCCCCACATTTCCACGGTTTCTCCATTATGTGGGCGTCCATGTCTCTTTCGAGGTTCATTGATCAGCTGAGGCGTCTACACACAGAGCATGGATATGGTCTTTCTCTGCTGTGAATGGTGTGATGGTTCTTCAGACTGTGGAACTGGTTAAATATCTTCTCCACACCGGAAGGCTCTCACTCGAGTGTATGTCTCGGTGCTGAAGGTATCTTCAGTTGCCTTAACGCTGGATTCATTCTTTATGAAGGCCCGTATGTACGCAATCATCAGAACAGTGTATTCTTCCAAAATGTGTATTTTATACACAAAATGACAGATACTTGGTCAGTCTAACTCTGGGTCACATGTATGGTGTGACTCACATTATTGCTGCTGCTGATTCAAGCACTGCTTGGGTTACTTATTAAACAATGGCAAAACAAACAAGATAAATATTATCAAAAATACATTTTTGTTGTAATTGCACTTTGGCATGCAATTAGGTGCATTCTGAAGTAACCTAAAACTAAATGATTTTAACAATTTAGTGAACAGTCAACCAAAAGCCATCCAATATTGATTTCTTCGGTCCAGTGACAATACCACTATGCAACCGCCTAGTGAGATATTGTCACTTGACTAGTTAGCCAGAGATCCAGAGTAATGCTCCGGGAACCCAGGTTCAAATCCCACCACTGCAGATGGCGAAATTTCAATTCAATAAAAACCTGGAATTAAGAGTCGAATGATGACCGTGAAACTATTGTTGATTGTCGTAGAAACAATCACTAATGTCCTTTAGGGAAGGAAATCTGTCATCCTTACCTGGACTGGCCTACATGTGACTCCAGACCCACAGCAATGTGGTTGGCTCTTAACTGCCCCACTCAAGGGCAATTAAGGATGGGCAATAAATGTTGGCACAGCCTGCTATGCCCACGTCCCATGAACAAATATTTAAAAAAGAGAAGAAAGCAGTGCACATGCAAAAGGAATTGATGTAGCACCAGGGAAGCAGTGAGCTGAATGGAGCCTGAGAACAGGTAGACATTGGAGGGTGAAGTGTAAATCCGCTGGATTCATGCGGTTGAGGAAGCTGGTCTGGTAATTTCTGTAGGAAGGTGAGGGGTACATGAGATTGGGAACAGAAGCTGCTCTGTGAGGTTAAAGGAGAAATTCTGGAAGACCGGTGGAGCAGAGCAGAGTGAGTGGCCACAGCAAGTTAGCAGGTAGCAGAAAAGCTGATATCATTCATTGGTGTGGATTAAAATCCAGAGTAAGGTGCAAACCAACAGGAATAGATGAAAACTAAATGAGTTCAAAGTGAACATCATTCTTTTCCCATTCACCAGTGTCCTTTTGTGGGGTGAAAAGTTGAAGAGCAACATGCAGATGAGGCCCAGGGTTGAAAGTACACAGGCCTTGAACTTGGATATTCACGAAAGGAGTGAGTCAAAGCAATTTGACAAAAGCACTTCAACAATATTATGCTGAGAAATTTCCAGGCTACAATCTTGTTGAAAAGATTCAACACGGCAGCACGGTAGCATTGTGGATAGCACAATTGCTTCACAGCTCCAGGGTCCCAGGTTCGATTCCGGCTTGGGTCACTGTCTGTGTGGAGTCTGCACATCCTCCCCGTGTGTGCGTGGGTTTCCTCCAGGTGCTCCGGTTTCCTCCCACAGTCCAAAGATGTGCGGGTTAGGTGGATAGGCCATGATAAATTGCCTTTAGTGTCCAAAATTGCCCTTAGTGTTGGGTGGGGTTACTGGGTTATGGGGATAGGGTGGAGGTGTTGACCTTGGGTAGGTTGCTCTTTCCAAGAGCTGGTGCAGACTCGATGGGCCAAATGGCCTACTTCTGCACTGTAAATTCTATGATCTATGAAAAGGCTGAAAAGGGAAATGCAAAATTGAGCAGGTTGTTCATTTAACTTCAGGTTACATCTAGTTATCAGTTCACCCCACCCATCCAAAGCACGGACTTCTGTTCCATGACCAAACTTGCATTTAGGAACGGTGTTAGAAAAATATTTATGTTGTGAGCTTATCAAAGAAATGCTGTTTCCAGCTGACTGGATCCAACCATCAGACTATATCTTGCCAATAAACAATTGCTTAACAAACTGAGACACGTTTACAAGGAAATCATAGGTAAATCTATATATGTTCAACTAAATTACAAATCGTATCATGAATTATGCAAAAGAAATTTAATTTAACCATTTCATGCAGTAAATGATCTACAGAAAAGCGCACCTGAGGAGGCATTGGAACTATTTTATAGGAGTTCTAAAAGACTAATATTAAATCTCTTTTATTATTTAATACATTATTTGGGCCTATCACGGATCAAGTCTGGGTCAGAAATCAGGAATTGCCAGCCCTCCAATTTACTGCCAATGATATCACTTTTTAAAATTCATTCTTGGGATGTGGGTGTCACTGGCTATTGACATATTCCTAATTGCCCTTGTGACCATGGTAGTGCACTACTACCTCCTTGAACTGCTGCAGTCCATGTGCTGTAGGTACACCTACAGCACTGTTAGGGAGGGAGTTCCAGGATTTTGACCCAACGACAGTGAAGGAGTGCCGATATATTTCTAAGTCAAGATGGTGGTTGGCTTGGAGGGGAACTTCCAGGTGGTGGTGTTCCCATGTGTCTGCTAGGTGGTAGAGGTTGTGAGTTAGGGAAATGCTGTCTAAGGAGTCTTGCTGAGATCCTGCAGTACATTTTGTAGATGGCATACACTACTGCCACTGTGCATCAGTGGTGGAGGGAATGTATGTTTGCGGATGGGGTGCCAAACAAGTGGGATGCTTTGTCATGGATAGTGTCAAGCTTCTTGAATATTGTTGAAGTTGTACTCATCTAGGCAAGGTGAATATTCCATCATGCTCCTGTCTGGCTCCATTATTATTTGTTTTTCAAACTTTTGACATTTATATATTGTCATGATATTCAAACACACACATCATGATGGACACACCAACAGACAAATCAGAACACACAACACCACAACCAATCACACACAAAGACAGGAACCATATAAAACACGAACATGACATCTGGTGGACAGTAGGTCTGGGGACAAGGACACGGACACGGCCTGTTTTAACATCACAAACAGGGAATCCCCACGTGCAGAGTATCAAGACAAAACTGTACATAGAAAGTTTAAATAAAATAGCGTTGTACCATATACAACTGTGTTGGCTCATCTGTGTGTCAGAACGCCCAACACCACATGGTACAGGAGTGGATTGATACCTGCCAACTAACCTGCCATTCTGGACATGGACCGCACCGACAAACTGCAGCTGTTGCAAGTCGCAGGGAACCTTGGTACCAATTGGAAGCTCTTCAGGCAGCGATTTGACCTGTACATCCGAGCCAACGAGAAACAGAGTGCCTCGGATGAAACGAAGATTGCACTGCTCCTCTTCTACGCAGGGCAGCACGCCCTCGACGTCTTCAACTCACTGGTGTTCGAAGAAGGGGAAAACCAATCCAAGTATGACACGGTCATCCTCAAACTGGACCAGAACTTTAATGTTGAAGTGAATGAAAGTTTTGAAAGATACCTCTTTCAGCAACGCCTGCAAGGTAAGGAGGAGCTTTTTCAACCCTTTTTGACGCACCTCCGAATTCTAGCGCAGTCCTGCGGTTACGGCAGCACCACAGAGTCCATGATCAGGGACCAGATTGTTTTTGGCGTTGCCGCCAGTGGCCTACGCCAGCAGCTTCTTAAAATAAAAGGCCTCACCTTAGCGTCTGCTGTGGAAGCCTGTGTCCTCCACGAGAATGCAACCAGCCGTTTTGCCCGATTTCAGGCATCCGAATTGGCACGGAGGGGGTCCCCTGCCATCGAATCGGAAAGCCAGGCCGCCCACGACGCCGAACGGATCCAGGCCGTCGATTACTTCCCGACCCGCGGCCCCGATGAGAGCGGCCGCTTCCCGCGCTTTTCGCGGTCTCCCGCGCTGGTGCGCGCCAAAAATAACGGCCACATCGAGGGACGCACTGCGCAGGCGCGCCCACCGCAAGGTCGCACTGCGCATGCGCAGTGGCGTAACGAACGCCGTGATGTCATGACGAGCGGCAATTGTGGAGCTGTACACTTAAAAGGGCAATGTCCTGCTAAAAACCGACAGTGCCTCAGATGTGGCAAGATGGGCCACTATGCTGCCCACTGTCGTGCGGCTCAACCCATGGATCCTGCACATCCCCGACAATCTCGCAGACAAGTCAGGACCGTCCAGCCCACGCATCAAGACTTCCAGTTAAGTGATGCAGATGACCAGGATGCCTTCCGCGTTTCCGTCATCGATGTCAACAAGGTCAATGCCATCAATCCAGCCGATGAGTGGTGTGCCACCCTGACGGTCAACCGATCGCGCGTCACCTTCCGTCTGGACACCGGCGCATCCGCCAACCTGATTGCATATTCTGAATTCCAGGCCATGAAGGTCAAACCACCCATCACGCCATCCCAGCTCAAGATGGTTGATTATAACGGGAACGTCATCCCGTCCATAGGATCTTGCCAGCTACAGATAACTCACAAGGCGCACACAGCCACACTCCCCTTCGAAGTTGTCGGCTCATCAAAAGACTCGTTACTGGGCGCACAGGCGTGTAAGGTCCTTCACCTGGTACAGCGCATTATGTCTCTCTCTCCAGATGAGATATATGACTTCCCGGATGCTGAGTTCCACGCAAATCTCCATTCCTTCCTTGCTCACAACAAGGAGGTTTTTGAAGGCATGGGGACATTGCCATACACGTACAAGATTCGACTCAAACCGGATGCCATCCCTGTCGTTCACGCACCTCGCAGGGTTCCTGCGCCACTCAAAGACCGCCTCAAGTTGCATCTGCAGGCTCTTCAGGACCAAGGGGTCCTATCCAGGGTCACGGAGCCCACGCCATGGGTCAGCTCCATGGTCTGTGTAAAGAAGCCCTCTGGCGAGCTCCGCATATGTATCGATCCTAAAGATCTGAATAACCACATCATGCGGGAACACTATCACATCCCGAAACGAGAGGAACTCACCAGCAAGATGGCGCAAGCCAAAATATTTACCAAATTGGATGCGTCCAAAGGATTTTGGCAGATCCAATTGGACCCGGCCAGCCGAAGGCTATGCACATTCAACACCCCTTTTGGCAGATTCTGCTACAACCGGATGCCATTCGGCATCATTTCAGCATCTGAAGTTTTCCACCGCATTCTGGAGCAGTTGATGGAAGGCATCGAAGGGGTACGTGTATATGTGGACGATATCATCATTTGGTCCACCACTCCGCAGGAACACATGCATCGTCTACGACGCGTCTTCACCCGCATACGACAAAATGGCCTGCATCTCAACCGCGCCAAGTGTGCCTTCGGCCAGACTGAATTGAAATTCCTCGGGGACCACATCTCACGATCAGGGGTCCGTCCCGATGCAGACAAAGTTAGCGCCATCACAGCCATGCCATGGCCGGCTGACAAGAAGGCTGTCCTAAGATTCTTGGGCATGGTCAACTTCCTTGGGAAGTTCATTCCCAACCTGACTTCTCATACAACGAATATGCGCCATCTCGTAGAAAATTCAACAGAATTCCACTGGCAGCAATCGCACCAGCTGGAATGGGAGGAGCTCAAGCACAAACTGGTCACGGCACCAGTGCTGGCGTTCTTTGACATGGCTCGCCCTACAAAGATCTCAACGGATGCCAGCCAATCTGGTATTGGAGCGGTACTCCTGCAAAAAGACAGCACGTCGTCATGGGCCCCGGTTGCATATGCCTCACGAGCCATGACCCCTACCGAACAGCGCTACGCGCAAATAGAAAAAGAATGCCTGGGCTTGTTAACTGGACTGGACAAGTTCCACGACTATGTGTATGGTCTTCCACGATTTACGATTGAAACTGACCACCGACCCCTGGTCAACATCATTAACAAAGACCTGAACGACATGACCCCTCACCTCCAGCGCATCTTACTTAAACTCAGGAGGTATGATTTCGAACTGATCTACACTCCGGGGAAGGATCTCATCGTGGCGGACACGCTCTCCCGAGCAGTGAGCACACCACCAGATGCGGAGGGGTTCGTGCGTCAAATTGAGGCACACGTGACTCTGACAGCAGCAAATCTGCCAGCTGATGACCCAAGTCTGGCCCACATACGCGCAGAGACGGCGACTGACCCCCTTCTACAGCGAGTGATGCGCCACATGGCGGAAGGGTGGCTCAAAGGGCAGTGCCCGCAGTTTTATAATGTGCGAGATGACCTTACCAACATAGACGGGGTCCTTATGAAATTAGACAGGATTGTTATTCCGCACAGCATGCGCCAAATGATTCTTAATCAACTACACGAAGGCCACTTGGGCGTCGAAAAATGCAGACGAAGGGCCCGAGAGGCGGTATATTGGCCGGGTATTAATGAAGACATAGCCAACATGGTGCTCAATTGCACAACCTGTCAGAGGTTTCAGCCGGCGCAACCTCCGGAGACACTTCTACCACACGAGTTGGTGACGTCCCCCTGGGCGAAGGTGGGTGTTGACCTATTTCACGCGCTCGGCAGAGATTACATCATTATTATAGATTACTTCTCAAACTACCCGGAAGTCATGCCTCTACATGATCTGACGTCGTCCGCAGCCATTGGGGCCTGCAAGGAAACATTTGCTCGCCATGGCATTCCAAGGACTGTCATGTCAGACAATGGACCCTGTTTCGCCAGCCGTGAATGGTCGTCCTTTGCCGCAGCATATGGTTTCACTCATGTGACATCCAGCCCTCTACATCCACAGTCGAATGGGAAGGCAGAGAAGGGCGTCCACATTGCCAAGCGGCTCCTGTGCAAGGCGGCTGCTGCCGGATCGGACTTTAACCTCGCCTTGCTGGCCTATCGATCGGCCCCGCTTTCCACGGGTCTCTCGCCAGCGCAGCTCCTAATGGGTCGCTCCCTCAGGACGACGGTACCATCCATCCTGGCATCAACAACGGACCATTTGACAGTTCTTCATAACATGCAAATGCAGCGTGATCGCCAGAAAAGTCAGTACAACACACGAGCGACGGACCTGCCCCCCCCTGTCCTCCGGAGACAACGTACGCGTCCATCAACCGTATGGTGGCTGGTCAGCACCGGCCGAAGTCCTCCGACGTGTGGCTCCCCGCTCGTTCCTGATTCGCATGCCGGATGGTTCAGTGCGTCGCCGCAATCGGCGCGCCCTTCGCTGACTTCCACGCTCGCAGCCACACAGTACACACACGCCAGATCCTCAACAGTCTTCCGAGGATGACTTCGTGGAGCTGCCGCAGATCACGCCCTCTCCATCTCACCCATGGCCACGCTTGCACATCAGCCGGTGGTTCTTGACCCACCCTTGAGGCGGTCAACCCGAACTCGCCGCAAGCCCATTAGACTGGACTTATAACACCGTTCATATGTTCAAAAAGTTACACACTTCTGTATTATAACCTGTTGTTGTTTATCGTTCCAGATATCGTCTGACTGGACCACTGTTCAAGTTTTTTTTCTCGTTCGCATTCATGTTCTGTTATGGTACAACCTTGTTGATGTGACGCACCCGACATCGCCCCATGTAAATAGTTACGTCATATGCACATGCTGTACACAACACACACACACACTCTTAGATGCACTCACGACACGATTATATTTATTACCACGTAGGCACATATCTTTGTAAAAAGGGGGGATGTCATGATATTCAAATGCACACATCATGATGGACACACCAACAGACAAATCAGAACACACAACACCACAACCAATCACACACAAAGACAGGAACCATAAAAAAGCACGAACACGACACCTGGTGGACAGTAGGTCTGGGGACAAGGACACGGACACGGCCTGTTTTAACATCACAAACAGGGAATCCCCACGTGCAGAGTATCAAGACAAAACTGTACATAGAAAGTTTAAATAAAATAGCGTTGTACCATATACAACTGTGTTGGCTCATCTGTGTGTCAGAACGCCCAACACCACATATATGAAGGGCTTATTTGCTGCTGAGAATTAGACAGAGTTGCCTCATGGGCTTTCTGCCGCTTTCAAAATCAAATTCTCAAAAATCATGTAATTCAACGGCATGCAGCTCTTAAAATGTGTTGTTGGGTCATGGAACTCAATTGCAAAATATGTATCACTTTTCCTTTGTGAGAAGGAGAATTCAGAACTATGGACATAATTCTTCCAAAACATTTCTATGTGTGGTCTTCGGTGGTAAATGCGGTGAGATGCTTGCTGTGCGGATCGGCGTGATCCAGATTGCAATCCAACCACACTTAGAAATTGTTTTGGAGGGGGTGGCGAGTTTTGCACGGGCACTGCGAGGCACAGTGCCTGAACATGCCGGCAAGCCCGGCTTCACAGAAATCATGACACCTTTTATAAAAGGCAGCCCAATGTAAAAGTGGCAATAAAGGCCCCCACCTCACCACCATCACTGGTATCAGGGCTTCATTGCTCCTCCCTTCTACCACCATACTTGCCGGTATCAACTCCCTCTCCCCACCTCTGTCAAAGGATCGTTCGCATCAGGGCTTCGGGGCTATCCCAATGGGTCTCTGTTCAGGCCCCATGCCACTTGGCAGTGCCAACTTGGCAGTACAAAGACTATCAGTGCCAACAGATTCCAGGGTGCCATGCCATGGCACTGCCCTGCCATGTCCCGGACCACCCGGGTGCTACACTGTCCTTAAAGCCCCCTCCACCCTGACGTGGCCATCACACCTCATCTCCAGTAGCCGAGATGCCTGTAGTGATTCCTGCTGGCTTCACGTTGCGCCGGCGGGTGGGAGAATACCGGGAGCCAGGAGATCCTGGGCAGGAATCTTTTGCCACGCCTGCCGCAAGATTGCCATGGGCAAGACACAGACAATGGAAAAGTCCATTGACCTTGGGCAGGGTTCTCCGGTCGTCCGGCAGGATCGGCAGGAGAATCCCGCCCTCTGCTTCAAACAGTCCCGGCATATTTAAATTAGGACTCAAAAATGCTAATCTGGTTCATGCTCAGTGAGGGCACGAACCAGATCACTCCAGCTACAGTGTGCCAATGGACTTTTTCATTGCCCGTGGTGATCTTGCAGGATTTGCGCCGTACACAACGCGGCCGGACAATGGCCCCCCCATGAGTTCGAAGCCAGGACAGACTGAGAGGGTGGCAGTCCATTATCTGCTTTTCGTTTTTGAAGGACTTCCATAAAATATGTTTGAACTAACTCAACTCAATACCTTGGAGATGTGGGTCAATAACACAAATTTGCTCCTAATTTAGCAATCCTTCTTCGAAAGATTGCAAAATTACTGGATTCATTGAATCACAGAATTTTACACATTCAGAGAGAGTTCAATACATGCTGCCTATCTTGGCTTTCTGAAAGGTCAATTTGCCTGATCCCATTTCCCTATCTAACTTTTTCTCAAATATTCATCCACTCCCATTTTAAAAGCTAGTGGACTCTGCATTCAACCAATGTGCAGTACCTAACCACAGACTGTTTGATGCAAACACTGGGGGATGGGTGGGAAAGGAGGGTCATCTTCGCAATGGTGTTGGCATCTGGGAATCTGTATTGAACACATTAAACATTTCAGGCAGCTCACCCATGTAAGCAAAATTCTTTATTTTTAGTGTGTCCCGTTCCAACTGAGTTTTGGCAGATCTGGGGCGAAATTCTCCCCAAACAGCGCGATGTCCGCCGACTGGCGCCCAAAACGGCGCCAATCAGACGGGCATCGCGCCGCCCCAAAGGTGCGGAATGCTCCGCACCTTTGGGGGCCGAGCCCCAACATTGAGGGGCTAGGCCGGCGCCGGAGGGATTTCCACCCTGCCAGCTGGCGGAAACGGCGTTTGGTGCCCCGCCAGCTGGCGCGGAAATGACATCTCCGGGCAGCGCATGCGCGGGAGTGTCAGCGGCCGCTGACAGTTTCCCGCGCATGCGCAGTGGGGAGAGTCTCTTCCGCCTCCGCCATGGTGGAGGCCGTGGCGGAGGCGGAAGGGAAAGAGTGCCCCCACGGCACAGGCCCGCCCGCGGATCGGTGGGCCCCGATCGCGGGCCAGGCCACCGTGGGGGCACCCCCCGGGGTCAGATCGCCCCGCACCACCCCCCCCCCCCCCCCAGGACCCCGGAGCCCGCCCACGCCGCCTTGTCCCGCTGGTAAATAGCTACTCTAAGTTACGCCGGCGGGACAGGCAATTTATTGGCGGGACTTCGGCCCATCCGGGCCGGAGAATCGAGCGGGGGGGCCCGCCAACCGGCGTGGCCCGATTCCCGCCCCCGCTCAATCTCCGGTACCGGAGACTTCGGCAACCGGTGGGGGCGGGATTCACGGCGGCCAACGGCCATTCTCCGACCCGCTGGGGGGTCGGAGAATGACGCCCCTGAGGTTAAAAAAAAGTTCCAAGCAGACAAGGTCATTCAAAATTAAATTGCCTCACACCCTTCTGAAAGAACACGAGGCAGTTTGGATCTTTTGTGCACAGGTGTTTATTTTGACCATAACAGGTGAACACCTCTATCACGGTTTGTGCCCTCGCCCCAAACACTATCCTGTGTCCTGCCCCCGTGCCAATGTAACTGGTGTCTAACGTTCTGGCCTTACGGGTCCTGACGCTATGTTTGGGTGGATCCCCAGCCGGTACATCAAGGGTGGAGGCGGCCTGCTCTGATTCCCGCCCTGTGACCAGCGTCGTCTTTGGCGGCAGTCGTCTGGAGCAACCGGGCCGGGATGAGCCCGGCAGTCTCTCAGGAGTGCGAGGTGGCATGGTGCCACCCTGTTCTGCGTGCCGAATGCACCAGGGACAGGAGGGGGAGTGTCCCAGCTACTGTGGTGTTTCAGCACATCCCCTGCGGGAGTCACCGGCACAGACTCCATCACCTCCTCCTCCCGCAGGTTGTCCAGTGACCCCTGGGCTACTCGTAGCGATGGGGGTACAACTGGACTGAACTCCTTGGGCTCCTTCACCACCTGGCGCTACCAATCCTGGAGGCCCGGTCTCGTCTCGACCAGGGTCTCCATGCTCGCAGCCCTGGTACATAGCTGCCTGTGACAGCGCAGCCCTGTCCTGTGCCTCAGCCACCGCACACACAGAGTGCCCCATGCCGATACCTTCGCCCCAAGGCCTCCACCACAGATGCTACCCGTGCGGAGTTGGCCTCGGTGGCACACATGGTCGGCACCACCTCCTGCCGCTGCAGGCAATTGGACTCCTCCAAATGCACCTTTTTTAAAAATAATATTTATTGTCACAAGTAGGCTTACATGAACACAGCAATTAAGTTATTGTGAAAAGCTTCTAGTTGCCACATTCCGGCATCTGAGGGAGAATTCAGAATGGCCAATTCACCTCACAGCACGTCTTTCGGGACTTGTGGGAGGAAACCGGAGCACCCGGAGGAAACCCACGCAGACGTGGGAAGAACATGCAGACTCCACACATGCAGTGAACCAAACCGGGAATCGAATCTGGGGCCTGGAGCTGTGAAGCAATAGTGCTAACCACTATGCTATCGTGCTGCCCAGTGCCTGCAGACACTGGATGGTTCCTGACAACCCCTCATGTCGTCCCCGGCTCTGTGTCTGCATCTCCATAATCAATGGGTTCCCCCTTTCCAGAAGCCCGTGACCTTTCTGGGTGGCAGCTAGTCTCTGAGTTCGGGCTGCCGTCTGATCCTTGGGGGTTCCTACCTCTATCTGATGTACTGCTGCACGTGTGTTGTGCATACCAAATTGTGCTCCAGGAGCCTCTTCACTAACATGCCCAACCGGGTGAGTGTCTCTGGGATCATGGAATCATAGAACTTACAGTGCAGAAGGAGGCCATTCGGCCCATCAAGCTCTGGAAAGAGCACCTTATCCAAGCTCAGGCTTCCACCCTATACCCGTAATCCAGTAACCCGATCTAACCTTTTGGACACTAAGGGGCAATTGATCATGGCCAATCCACCTAACCTGCACATCTTTGGACTGTGGGAGGAAACCGGAGCACCCGGAAGAAACCCACGCAGACACGGGAAGAATGTGCAATCTCCACAAGACAGTCACCCAAGGCCGGAATTGAACCTGGGACCCTGGAGCTGTGAGACAGCGGTGCTAACCACCGTGCCGCCCACAATGGTGGAGGGTGCTGGTGACAGCTGTGATACAGTATCGTCACCCGACTGTTGCTCTGGGTGTCCCAGGCTGGCATTTGGTGGTTCCCTTCACTATCCGTTGCCTGCTCCTTGCTGGAATCCACTTGGGGTTGGGCCCGGGGGTTGGGGACACCAGAAGGACCTGCCTCATTGCGAGATGATCCTGCAAGTCACAAGACAGGATTCAGGATTGGATCGTGGGTTGAGCTGATGGGTGGTGTGGGGGTGGTGTGGCAGTTGTGCGGGACTGGTGACAGGGTGGTGAGGGGGAGGTGGGGTGCTGAAGGGGTGGTGCGAAGGTGGTGAGGGGGTCAGGCCACGCATGCCATAGGGACACCGCAACTCAGCGAGGGCGTCAATTGATTGCCCGGTGCCGACCTCCGCCTCGGCGACTGCCCTCTCTCCTGGCCCACTGCCTTCTCCATGACGGTGAGGGGCCGCAGGTCCAGCATTCCCCCTCTGGCCTTCTCCCTCTCTCTGCGGTTATGCATGGCCTTCTTCTGGGGAAGCACAGGGAGACAGAAAGCACACAGTGTTAGGCACTCGGACATGTGAAGCACAGAGGGTGGGCAGCTGATGGCCTTTGTGGCCAAACCATCCAGCCATGGTGGGCGGTATGTGTGCTGGAATGTGGGGAACAGGGCGGCCCGCCTCTCCTCCTTGGCATCCAGCAGGGTCTCAAGCTCTGCAAACCATTGTGCCACTCTCCGTGCTGTCATCTTGTTGGCTGGGATGAGTGTTTGTGGGGAGCGGTGCGCTAATATGTGGCTGCAGCTTGTCAGCATCTTGAATGGCAATCCCGACCATGGCGAATCGGACACTGATTTTCATTGGAATCAATCGAGTTCCACTTGGTGCCGGTGCTAGCCCATTAACGGACATGAATTGCTCCGGAACAGCACAAATTTAGCTTTTGTTTTCGTTGAAAATAAATTTGAAGGGTGAGATCCACACAGATATGGGGAGAAGGTGCAATCTCGGCATGGTGACCCCTGGCCGGGATTAAATCCGGGTCCCCGACGCCGGGAGGCAGCAGTGCTAACCACTGCATCACCTTGCCGCCCCAACCAGCAACAATTTAGTTGCAGTGGAAGTCCACCGATTCAGTCCCGGCATCATCATATACTTTCGGAAACGGAGAATACCACCCAATATTCTTCAGAGTAGGGCTTGCACCAGAGGTGGACTTGCGGGACTCCGGGCTCACCTTAATTTCTTCATAAAATCAGCAATTACATCATCACAGGTAACATCCTGTAAGACGCACTTTCAATCGTCAATATTGCTAAACTTGTCAAATTTTCCTGACTCATCATACTTCTCAAATAATTTTAAACTCTTTTTAATGCAGTAAAAGAACGTTCACCAGAAGCGTTTGTCTTTTTTAAGGTATTTTCATTCAAGGTCTTAACATTTTAACATTTCCAGATATCTCTCGATACCGCCACGAGGTTCAATCGAATACCGATCAAAGAGCCAATAACACCAGTTAGTTAGTTCAAAGTCAATAATACTTTATTTACACACAGTATGATTTACTGATGCACAATAACACTCCAGGCTAAACTATATCTACCACTAACACCTATACTTAACTTCGGGTGTCCACTTAGGTCAGAGGAACAATGGCCGTTGTTCGGATCTGAGGCTGTTGGGTTAGAAGGGATAACAGGAGTGCAGCTAACGTCACCCGTCTGGTAGCGAGCGTTGAACTTGACTTTACTTGCTTCTGGTGGTGCAGGTGGAAGGGTCTCTCTGCTTGAGAGCCAAATCCAAGAGACTGAACCTTTGGCGGGGGTTCCTTCTTATACTTGGAATGGCTTTGCGCGCTTTTAGTCGGGCCTTAGACTTGTGCCCAATTAATTGGGCAGCTTCTTGATCACTGCCATCGAGTAAAGCCAATAAAGGGGCGGGTGCCTTGATGGCTGGGCGGGTCCTAAGTGGCCGTTGGTCTTGCTTTGTTTGTATCTTCTTGCTGGAGTAGTGGCGCTGGAATGTCTGGGATAGTATCGGCTACCTGGGCACTAGTTCTTTGTTCCTCGGAGATGGGCCATCAATATGTAAATCGACCCAGAGTTTCGGTTCCGTCTGCAGACTGCCTTCCAAATATACATTCAGGCTCTGTGCCTGCTTGTTGCTTTGCATTGTCCATTTTTCCCTGTATGCTCTGCGAGTGTCCATTTTATATACTGAAAGTGGCCATCCAAGATGGCTACAAGGCCCTTCGCCCCTCCAAGTCTGTACTGGTCATGATATCAACCTTTGCCAAAACCCTCAGCGCGTCAATGTGCCGTATCCCTCTATGCCCATCCTATCCATGTATTCGTCAAGATACCTTTTGAACGCCGTTAAAGTATGTGCTTCCACAACCTCCCCTGTTTTGTGGATCTTCGCTCTAGCCCCATCTGTGAATTTTCTCTCATAGCTAGCTCCATAGATGTGGCAACTTCAACAGCAGCTTTCAGAATTAAATCACTTACAGTAAGCAGCTTCCTCTGAATTGCTTCACTGCGTAACCCACAAATCAGCCTGACTAGAAGTGTACCATCAAATGTAACAAATTCCCAAGATCTAGCTAATCTTCTTAAAGATGCTATAAACTGTAAAATGGTTTCATCTTCTTCCTGACCACGGTGGTTCAATTGGAGCATTTCTGCAATCAATAACGGTTTAGGGGAGAAATATTCCTCTATGATTTTCAGTAAGTGGAGATGCCGGCGTTGGACTGGGATGAGCACAGTGAGAAGTCTACACCAGGTTAAAATCCAACAGGTTTGTTTCGAATCACTAGCTTTCGGAGAACAGATCCTTCCTCAGGTGAAATGAGGAAGGAGCAGTGCTCCGAAAGCTAGTGATTCGAAACATATCTGTTGGACTTTAACCTGGTGTTGTAAGACTTCTCACAATTTTCATTAACTCACTAAAGGACTTATCTCCTGGTTTTGCTGGGTGAACAAGGTTTTGTAGCAGCATAAACGTTTTATGGCCAACTGAGCTGAGAAATGTTACGGCCTTTAGGTCCTCCGGTGTCTGATTTACTATTAGAACAATTGGAATATTTCTTCATATCAGTGGCATATTTCATAATCCTCATCAAACATGTCCGTGTTGCCCATTTTCCTGCTATTTTTGGATCATGGCTTCTAGGGACTACACTTCCTCCTTTCTGACTGTGTTGCAATGTATGGCACAAACTATCCCTTCAACAAGCAACTAAGAAATCTTTCCCTTTTATGCCTGAGTATTTCAACTTTTCACCCCAAGTATTGACCCATGCAGCGTCGGCAAACTTCAAAATCCCCATTCCCCGCCGTCCATGTAGCTTTGTCACATGCATGCAGCCCAGACTCCACTAACTTTAACGAAAGCAAGGCTTCCACGACTGTTGGTCTTCTTACTCACAGTATCTGATGAAAACTTCTGTCAAAACTTGGGTTTTTAATAAGCATTCATGAGATAAAATGACATCCCCGATAGATGTCATTTAGCTATGTAAATAGCTCCATGGGACACTCAACCTGCCTTTAATCTGCAAGGAAATTCAGGAGGTCAAAATCCCTGACTAATTTTCCAATTTTGAGAATCTGGGGCTGGATTCTCCGATTTGGAGACTATGCCCCCCCTCCCCCGCTGGCGTGGGAAGGGTGGCGGAAAACTGACGTAAAACGGCCACAGATACCTCGTTTTGCGGGGGGGGGGGGGGCTAGCAGGGAGGCAGCGTAGAGCACCCGGCTCTAGCTGCCGACATGGCCTGGAGAATTGCCGGGTCCGTGGCCGCACATGCGCACGGTGGCAGCCTGCAACGGCCGTGCCGTGCTTCATGGCGGATGCCACTCGTGGACCCGGCCAGCGAAATAGTCCCCCCTTGCGGCCGGCTCGCGTGCCCCGGACCGGCCCACCACAATGCCCCCAGCCCAAAGTAATGCCCCCCCTATCCACAGATCGGCCTTCCCCCATCTTTGACGGCGCTGGACTGAGTCCTCAGCTGCCATGTTGAATTCCCGACGGTTGAGACCAAACGCGACCCACGCCGTCAGGAACTCGGCCGGTCAGGGGCGAAGCATCAGGGAGAGGGCCTCAGGCAATGGCCTGAGGCCGTGGATACGTGGCGTACTCTGCGAGAATGCCGCTTTGGAGGGGGTGGAGCATCACGGATGCGGCAGCGCCCCCAATTAAGTCGGGAATTTGGATTCTCTGGCCCGACGCCGAACGCGATGTCGCCGTCGGCGACCGGAGAATCCAACCCCTGGTTTCTGCCCTTGCATCAAAACTTGCTCCCTCACCCACCATGATTCCTGCTGCTGGTCAGAGCAGAAAAGTCCACACGATGTCAGTTTTCCTATAGAAGTCGGATATAAACCAAAGGTTTTCTCATTCTTTGATTTACAACCTTGGCCATGCTGCTTTTATCAGAACCAGAACTGGTGGAACATTAGGCATGGATATTCTTCCATTGTACCACCTGAAGCAGTGGTAGAGGAGCAAGGAAAATGGAGCAGGAATCCCTACTACTGGATGCATATCCATGAAAAGAACACGAGGCAACAACATCCCGATGGTGGAGAGCAAGTTTAAGGAAATTAGCTGATTTTCCTTCTGTCAGAGCACCACAGAAGAAGGCTTGTGGGACTTACTGGAGCAGTAATGGGAAATGACAGACCAACTATTTGTCAACTTTTCCACTCCTATGTGGTCTGTTGTTGACTCCTCCCGTGTCACTAGATCTCATTAAAAAATGTCACTTTCTAGGGCTTCTTCACTAATAATCTTGGTTCCTGTCCCATCTGATGCTGCTGAAAGTGTCCCATCCAGTAGCACTTGCTATCCCTCATTGGCAGCAATGGGATCCCTTCAGAACCTCCAGAATCATGAAACCCATGAAAAGAGATAAGCGTCACTGCAGATTAGCAGTGAATATAGCTCCTGTCCAAGAAGAAAATCCAAGCCCAAAATTCTGAATTCTCCAAAGCGTGATGAGTGGTTTCATTGTTAAATTGAACTCTTGTGCTAGGCTTGTTAAAGTCAAGTTAAAGTGAGGCTTGACTGTAAATATTTGAATTTGCCATGTTGTATGCTCTTCCGCAAATATTTCACTAATGCTCGGCAGCAATTGCTTTGGGAAAGGTGTTTGGAATTTAAATTTTAAAAATATTTAATTACAGGAGAGAATTCTTCGAGACCGGATTTATTCCCATTTGGAAGCAAATGGACGTATTAGTGAGAGGCAGCATGGTTTTGTGAAGGGGAGGTCATGGCTCACTAACTTGATAGAGTTTTTCAAAGAGGTCACAAAGATGATTGATGCAGGTAGGGCAGTGGATGTTGTCTATATGGACTTCAGTAAGGCCTTTGACAAGGTCCCTCATGGTAGACTAGTACAAAAGGTGAAGTCACACGGGATCAGGGGTGAGCTGGCAAGGTGGATACAGAACTGGCTAGGTCATAGAAGGCAGAGAGTAGCAATGGAAGGATGCTTTTCTAATTGGAGGGCTGTGACCAGTGGTGTTCCGCAGGGATCAGTGCTGGGACCTTTGCTGTTTGTAGTATATATAAATGATTTGGAGGAAAATGTAACTGGTCTGATTAGTAAGTTTGCAGACGAAACAAAGGTTGGTGGAATTGCGGATAGCGATGAGGATTGTCAGAGGATACAGCAGGATTTAGATTGTTTGGAGACTTGGGCGGAGAGATGGCAGATGGAGTTTAATCCGGACAAATGTGAGGTAATGCATCTTGGAAGGTCTAATGCAGGTAGGGAATATACAGTGAATGATAGAACTCTCAAGAGTATTGAAAGTCAGAGAGATCTAGGTGTACAGGTCCACAGGTCACTGAAAGGGGAAACACAGGTGGAGAAGGTAGTCAAGAAGGCATACGGCATGCTTGCCTTCATTGGCCAGGGCATTGAGTATAAGAATTGGCAAGTCATGTTGCAGCTGTATAGAACCTTAGTTAGGCCACACTTGGAGTATAGTGTTCAATTCTGGTCGCCACACTACCAGAAGGATGTGGAGGCTTTAGCGAGGGTGCAGAAGAGATTTACCAGAATGTTGCCTGGTATGGAGGGCCTTAGCTATGAGGAGCGGTTAAATAAACTCGGTTTGTTCTCACTGGAACGACGGAGGTTGAGGGGCGACCTGATAGAGGTCTACAAAATTATGAGGGGCATAGACAGAGTGGATAGTCAGAGGCTTTTCCCAGGGTATAGGGGTCAATTACGAGGGGGCATAGGTTTAATGTGCGAGGGGCAAGGTTTAGAGTAGATATACGAGGCAAGTTTTTTACACAGAGGGTAGTAGGTGCCTGGCACTCGCTGCAGGAGGAGGTGGTGGAAGCAGGGACGATAGTGACACTTAAGGGGCATCTTGACAAATACATGAATAGGATGGGAATAGAGGGATACGGACTCAGGAAGTGTAGAAGATTGTAGTTTAGTCGGGCAGCATGGTCGGCACCGGCTTGGAGGGCCGAAGGGCCTGTTCCTGTGCTGTACTTTTCTTTGTTCTTTGTTATTTGTGTCATTTGATGATGTGTGTGCATGTGTGAGCATGTGTGTGTTTGTCTGTGAGTTGTGTTTGCATGTATAGCTTTGCATGTTTGTACATGGGTCTGTGTGTGTATGCAGATGTGTCCATGCGTGTGTGCAAGTGCGTGCGCATTTGTGTGTCTTTGTGTAATCATGAAGATCAGAGAATAGAGTATTTTCTCATCAAGTCAGCTTTCTGTAATTCTAGGCCAGTACATTTGGGCCCAGTTCCAGGGTGAATTCTTCCCTAAAAAAAGTGTCACACATGTCATATGTCAGTTGTTAAGATGGAGTCTCAGACAGCAGGACACTGTTTTCTGGCAAAATTCAACATGGGCTTGTCCTCTCCACCCTCTAGTTTTATACCTCCAAAACCAAGCTGTGATCACACTGCTTACAGAGACTGCAGTCTCTGCCAAAAGCACAGGGAAATTAAGAGAAATTCAGACAAGGATGTTAGTCAGCTATACTCCGGTAGGAATGAACCTAAGTAGGACACAGGGAATGAATATGAACTAAAGAATATGGAAATGAGAGTGAGGGGTAGGGGAGAACTGGGTGACAATGAAGGCAGTGGTAATGGAGTGAAGGGGAAAATAAATGTTAATAAAGTGGTTGCAAAATATGAGGAGAGCTCCTACTTCTCCTAGTTAAATAGAAAGGTTTTTATTTTAATGTGTTGGGTGCAGGCATTCCACTGCCAGTTGATCAGTGCTGTATTAATTTTTCACCTATAAAACAGGCACACCAAAACAAAATAATTGATGGTGTGCCTCATGGACCTCAGAAAGCCAGCACTAACTAGTTAAAAGCATAGGGAGAAAAAAAATCGCAGAATGGTTACAGCACAAAGCCAGCTCATCATCCAAGTGCTGTTCTCTGCAACAGCAAATCACTTTGTCCCATTCATCTGCTTTTATTTCCCTGCAGCTCTGCAAATCTTTTCTCTCTGGGCAGCGATTCAATTCCCTTTTGAAAATCAAGATTGAATCTACCTGTAAATCTAACAACTTGTCTCAAGGCGTTGCTGCAGACCAATTCTCCAGTCAACAGGGTGACCAGTAACACTGGGCAGAATTTTCGATGAGGCAATCGTAGTCGAGGTTGCAAGACCTGTGACGGGTCAGGAACGCGAATGGTGAAGTGGCAAACTTTAGTCGTGGTTCTGTGCCTGGGTTCCATGGTCTGTCGGAGAGAATGGGCAGAATGGCACACTGAATCTGTCAAGGGAAACCTTTCCAATTAAAGGGACCCAGCATGGGCTCAACTAGACAAGGATTCCTGAGTCTGCAGCAACCTCAGGAATGGAGAGGGGACCAAGGAAGGCTGAGCCATGTTCTCCCTCTCTGTCTCTCTCTCTTACCCAGAGGTCTTACTGCAGGATCTGAGGGACTAAAGTGAGTGGATCTTTCCTAAGGACAGGAGGAAAAGTGAGTGACTTTCTGGCGCCAAGGCCCAAACTCCCAACATTCTCTTGCACACTCAAAACAACACACCATCAGTCCCGATCATTCCTCTCACTCCAGGCACCTCGTTACCCCATCCAAACAGCCAACGCTCACACACACCCTCATCCTATTGCCCACTTGTACCCATGGATCACAGTCACCCTCAAAAAATGTTGTTCTCCCTTACTCCGCACAAACCATTTCTAACACCCGACTCTCTAATTTCACTCCTTGCAGGGGAAATGAGCAGAGAATAGATGCGGGCTGGTTGGAGAGTGAGGGGAACAGAGGATTCATTGTATTTGGCCCTCGATTGACAGGACTTTGACAGCTACTGGAAATGTGTGCTCTCCGAGAAGGCTGCAGATGCCAGCAACAACCTGCCATGAAAACCTGAGACCCCTGCTGCAGATGCTATAATGAAGGTGACAGCAGAGCAGTGACGCTGAAGGTGAGTGAAGGGCAAGGCAAGTGAACTAACTTGCATGAATGTGGCAATCACGACTGAAAGCACTCCCTGAGCATGAGTGCTATAAGGAGCAGTCTATCTCACCTGGCCATGACTGCAGCTTTTCAATTCCACTTGTCAAAGACTTTTCAGCCTCTCAGTTTCATTAAGGGAGCACTCCTCTCTGTGCACTCACCGTGGTGACCCTGATGAGTTGCTCATAGCTCAGGAAATGGGTGTGCTGGCTGCTAAAGCCACAATGGTTAGGTAAGTCAGCAACGAAAGACCTAATTGAATATTGTAATAACTTATCCAATAGTCACATGGTGGTTCCCAGTTCACCTTCAAGCCTGCCATGGTAAAACCCTAAAATGGATGGGATAATGTTGGGATCCCGACGTCACCTTTAGAGAAATTAATTCCCTGCACACAGCCAAACCTGGCCCAACTGGCCTGCTAAATTTCCAGCCACCCCTTCATCATGTTCAATTGTGAGCAACGCCACCGGGTTTTAATGAAAACTGTAAAAAAAAAAGTGAACTTGTTTTTGTTGTTGATGTGGTCAAAAATATTTTTTGCAGATTTACGTTGCAAGTCTGAAATAGCTTGTATACTTCTTTTTGATTCCCTCTGAATGTCTTTCTTCGAGTTTGACAAGTTCCTGCTTATTAAGCTGCCTTTATAGTTCACCACCCTGACAATGAGAATCAGCCTGGTTTCTCTTTTCTCTTCACTGAAATCTCAAAGCAAAATCCCTTTTTTGTTCATAATTACAGTAAGAAGTCTTACAACACCAGGTTAAAGTCCAACAGGATTGTTTCAAATCACTAGCTTTCAGAGCACAGTTCTCCGAAAGCTAGTGATTTGAAACATACCTGTTGGACTTTAACCTGGTGTTGTAAGACTTCTTAATGTGCTCACCCCAGTCCAACGCCGGCATGTCCACATCATGTTCATAATTAGGCTTAGATTTGAAACAGGATCTGCAACTTCAGGATTTTCTGATAAACTGAGACTACAGACCTTTCTAAATGCATGTTCCACCTCTATCAGATGGCAGGTGATGTGTTGGGTGTTCTGGATCACATACAGGTCACCAACACTTGAAGTAGTGCAACACTATTTTATTAAAAGGTTAATGATTTAAACATACTTGAACTGTGGGTAAATACGATACCAGCTTTAACTAAAGACCTTTGCCTTGGCCTAACCAGTTGATGCACTCAGCACATGGTGAATGTCTGTGTTGCAAACTGTGAGCTCTGTGCTCCTTGCTAGCTGCTACTCGAATGAGCGGGAACTCTGATGTCCCCTGTCTTTATAGTGCGTGTGCTCTCACTGGTGATTGGCTGCGGTGTTGTGTATGTTAATTGGTCCCACTGTGTGTTCATCAGTGTGTGTCTGCACCATGATATACTGGTGTATATTATGACAGCAGGTAGCCACCAAAACACCTGAACTGTGTCTAGGCAGATACTAGAGGAGTGTTATGTGTGTTAAATGCGGGCTATGTTGCTGTCTTGGACCTAGCCTTGGAGGAAATCAAAAAGGATCCCTTTGTCACTCATGTCACACCTACTTCGCAAGAATATTTAACTCCACGCAATCTGGTGATTGCATCTGCAAAGTACAAAGATAAACCGAGCCCACACCCAATGATTAGGCACGATGACACATGCATTCTAATTCTTGAGATGGGAGGGAAAGAACAAAAATCAGGGATCACCTTTTAAGTTGTTAAGGCCCCAAAGATAGATTTGCAACAATGACTTTGTATACACTTTTGACCGGCAGGTTTTAATCCTGCCGTCAGTCACCCAGTTGGAGGTAAAATTAAATGAATTGCTCCATTGAATCGTAAAACAATTGTCAGATATAAACGGCAAGACTTACTGTTCTCACTGTACCAGTGAAGGACTTAACAGTCCAAGGAGGACAGAAAAGATTATGCTTGACATTATATCAAAGGCAAAATACTACAAAATGCTGAAAATCGGAAATAAAACAACCAATGCCAGAAACACACAGCCAGTCAGGCAGCAATCAAAGTTACGCAATAAAAAGGGCACTTGCTGGAAACACTTAACAGTTCAAGCAGCTTCGGTGGAGAGAGAAACAAAAAAATCATCAGTTAAATGTTAACTCTGGGCGGAAGTTTGTGCTGCTCCCCGAGTGTGAACCAAGGTCAGAGGGGGAACTTAACTGAGCTGCAGGCCAAATGTCAGCTTCCTGATGATAGAATGAAACTCAGAGAAGGTTCTCAGGAGTTTGAAGGCAGGTCGAGTTTCCTTATGGCTTCTGCGTGTCAGGCATGCTCATAAAAAGGCTATCTCGCCAGAATTAATTGCACCTTTCATGTTAATTTATTAATGAGCAAGAAATGCTTGTCTTCAGATTCATGACTGCATACAAATGGCATGTAACCATTGCCTTTTACTTCTTTGGGGAGTGTTGTTTCATGACAGGTGATGGCTGAGATTGGGTGGTGGCAGTCAATATGGGGTAGGGCTGTCTGAAGCATGGATGCTTGTGATGAAGGTGATCTGTCTGACTGCGGTGCAGGATGTTAAAGCTCAATTTCAGGAGTTGTGAAGCGACTTTATGGAGGCAGTGGTGGTGGACGAGAGGGTTCTTATTGCAGAGAGAGCACGGTGCCTGGTGGAAGCCCGTCTCCACATGGTTGAGTTCTTGTTGCATCGCCTGCCGTCATTCCTGAGGAATTTGAATGATGATGAGGGGGAACTGGCGAGGAACCTGGTTGTGTCTTGTGTCTTTGGTGAGATGGTAGAGATGTTGCCAGCCAAGTTTGAGAACTGGCTGCCATGTCTTGGGAGTGTCGATCTGGAGGCCGGGCAGTTTGGATTCGATGGAGCACATTTAATCTCGTCTCCGAGGCCTGGGGTTGGGTTGGCCTTGCAGCTCCGAGTTCAATGTGAACCTGTTCCTCTTGTCAGTCATGAGGGGTTGGATTTGTCTGAGCTGGATGTGCCACCCTCCCCTGCTGCAACCCAGGTAGTTGACCACATAGAGTCATAGAGTTATATAGTTTTACAGCACGGAAAGAACCCTTCGGCCTATCGTATCCATGCAGGTCATCAAACACTTAACTATTCTTATCCAATTTTACAGCACTTGGTCCGAAGCCTTGCATGCCATGGCATTTCAAGTGCTCAACTAAATACTTCTTAAAGATTGTGAGGGTTCCTGCCTCTACCACCCTTTCAGGCAGTGACTTCCAGATTCCAACCACCCTCTGGATGAAAAGGTTTTCCTCACGTCTCGTCTAAACCTCCTGCCCTTACCTTAAATCTATGCCCTCTGGTTATAGATCCTTCCACTAAGAGGAATAGTACCTTCCTATCTACCATTTCTATGTCCCTCATAATTTTATACACCTCAATCATGTGCCCCCTCAGCCTTCACTGCTCCAGGGAAAACAACTCCAGCATGTCAGTCGCCTCCAACGCGTGTTCAAACACACATGGGAGCAGGGCCTTAGCCTCAACAGAGCCAAACGCTCCTTTGGTCAGATGGAACTCAAGTTCCTCGGGGACCACATCTCCCAGATGCGGACAAGATGGCTGCTATCACTGCCATGAAAACGCCAGAGGACAAGAAGGCGGTCCTCCGATTTCTGGGCATGGTCAATTTCCTAGGGAAGTTCATCCCTAACCTCGCCTCTCATTCCCATAACAGCCTTCCCGAACAGGCGCCCGAATGTGGCGACTAGGGGCTTTTCACAGTAACTTCATTGAAGCCTACTTGTGACAATAAACGATTTTCAATTCATTTTCATACCACGGCTCTCAGGAACCTGGTCAGGAAGACGACAGACTTCCCATGGCTTCCTGCCCACGAGCACGAATGGAGACATCTCAAAACCAAACTCACCACGTCCCCGGTCTTAGCTTTTTTTGATCCAACGAAAGAGACAAAAATTTTGACCGATGCCAGCCAATCTGGCATTGGGGCAGTGCTCCTGCAACGCGATGAGGCCTCATCATGGGCCCCCGTTGCATATGCATCACGCGCCATGACCCCCACAGAACAGTGCTACACGCAGATAGAAAAGGAGTGCCTGGGCCTTTTGACCGGTGTCGTCAAGTTTCATGATTATGTGTACGGCCTTCCCCAATTCACCGTCGAGATCGACCATCGCCCGCTGGTCAATATAATGCAGAAAGACTTGAATGACATGACGCCTCGCCTCCAGCGTATTCTGCTCAAGCTCCGGCGATACGACTTCCAGCTGGTATACACCCCGGGCAAAGACCTAATCATTGCCGCCGCGCGCTCCAGGGCAGTCAACACTCCGTGTGACCCAGCGGGATTCGTCTGCCAGGTTGACGCCCATGTGGCCTTCGTGGCCTCCAATCTACCTGCCACGGATGAACGCCTCGTTCAATTTCACCGCGAGACAGCGGCTGACCCTTTGCTACAGCTTGTCGTGCGCCATCTAACAGACTGGTGGCTCAAGGGCCAATGCCCGCAGTTCTACAACATCAGAGATGAACTGGCGGTAGTCAATGGTGTTCTCCTGAAACTGAACCGCATTGTCATCCCGCACAGCATGCGCCAGCTCATCTTGGAACAGCTACACGAGGGCCATCTTGGCATGGAAAGTGCCGCCGACGGGCCCGAGAGGCAGTGTACTGGCCCGGCATTAATGAAGACATAGCCAACACAGTGCTCAACTGCCCCACTTGTCAGCGCTTCCAGCCGGCCCAACCACGTGAGACCCTGCAGCCCCATGAGTTGGTCACGTCCCCTTGGTCCAAGGTCGGCATCGACCTGTTCCACGCGCTGGGCAGGGACTATGTCTTGATTGGAGACTACTTTTCACACTACCCGGAGGTGGTACGTTTACACAACATCACATCGTCTGCATTCATCCGTGCCTGTAAGGACACCTATGCTCGTCACGGCATCCCACTCACTGTGATGTCGGACAATGGCCCCTGTTTTGCAAGCCAGGAATGGTCCAACTTTGCCAGGCGGTACAACTTTGTGCATGTGACATCCAGTCCCCTGTGCCCCCAATCCAACGGCAAAGTGGAGAACGGCGTCCACATAGTCAAACGGTTCCTCTGCAAGGCTGCCGATGCTGGGTCCTGCTGGCCTATCGCTCGGCCCCACTGTCCACTGGCCTGTCTCCAGCCCAGCTGCTCATGGGTCGCACCCTGAGGACGACGGTGCCGTCCATTCATGTCCCAGACCTCGACCACGTTCCGGTCCTTCAACGAATGCAACTGTCTTGTGCACAGCACAAGGCGGCTCATGACGCCCGTGCAGCTGATCTCCCTGCTCTGGCTCCAGATGACAATGTCCGCATCCATCTTCCAGATGGTGGCTGGTCTGCAACCGCTGTGGTTCTTCGGCAGGTGGCTCCCCGCTCGTTCCTGGTTCGTCTACCGGATGGCTCCATTCTGCGCCACAATCGATGTGCCCTAAGTCTCGTTCCGTGCTCGCTATGTGATCCTCCACCATTGCCACGCTCTCCTGTTGACCCTGACCTGGACTATGCAGAGATTCCGGTCACTCTGCATCCTCCTCACTCTGACGCAGTCCAACCCGCTCCTCAGCCGGCAGCTCCCGACCCACCCTTGAGGCGGTCAACCAGAATTCGTCGCCCACCACAGACTTCATTTGTGAACTTTGTGGACTTATGGACTTTCTGATTTGTTCTGCTCTTCCGTTTAATCGTTCAAGTGGTTTGTACTTATGGACTTTGTTCCTATTTACTTAAATCAAACCCATGATCTCCCTTTGACACAACCATGTTGACTATCCTTGATTAATCCTTGCTTCTCCAAGTGAAGCTTAATTCTGTCCCTCAGCATTTAATTTGGTAGTTTCCCTCCCATTGAAATTAGACTCACCTAGTCTAATTTCCTGGTTTGTCCCTACTTCCCTTCTTGAATAATGGTAACACCTTAGCTGTCTGCCAGTCCTCTGGCACCTCTCCTGTGGCCAGAGAAGATTTGAACATTTTTTTCAGAGCTGCTGTAATCTCCTACCTTGCGTGCCACAGCAACCTGGGATATATCTCATCTGTCCCCCGAGTTTTATCCACTTTTTAAAACTATTAATACCTCCTCCCAGGCTCGGTCAAGTCGAACTAATGAGATTTACGCTTTGTCGTTGAAACCCTTGGAAGTCACTGAAGAGTGCTCTCTGTTTCATATCCTGTCTTATCTTGGATGTCTCATTCATCGTGTGTCAGTGGATGGCCTTTATCCTGAAGAGTGCCTCATTTCTCAGTTGTTATCCTGGACGCTACGTTCGAGGAAGATTCCCCCATAGTTAAAGTTACATTGCCTTTTTGGGCTCCACCTTTTTTGTCTTCAGGCCCAGGCGGACCGTATATAATCCTATTGAGGACTGGGGTTTGTCGGACCATCATTTGCGGGGAGTCGATGATTTGTCCGGATGTGGGTCTCCCTCTTGGGCTATTTCAACTGCTGTTAGACCTCTTGTGAGTGAGGTTGGTCTGAATATGCTGTATCTGATGGTAGGTGAGTGTCTATTGCGGTGGTCCCTCTCAAGAGTTTCTTTTATTTATTCTCTTCTCTTGTTGGGGCGTAGGGTGTTAGTTCTGTTGAAATGTGTGGTGGATGATTTGAGAGAGAGGAGAGATGTCGTGTTCTGCACGGGACTGAACTGGCTTGGCTACAGAGGGGTATAGGGATAGGGGTGTCAAGGGAGTCCTTGGAGCCAATTCCACGATTTTGTTTTCTTTGTGGCGGTGCTGGGCTAGGCCAAGCTTGGCATTGCAGTCAGTATCCTAGACGGGGGTTCCTCTCTCGGGACTGTGGTGGGTGAGTCATGTGTGGGTAGGTCCATATCTGGAGAGACAAAGGCTGGAGAAGAGTCGGAGGGCCGCATTCAGTAATTATCCTTGTTCTTTTTGTCTTGGGAGTTTGAAGGGTCCACTTGGCAGTTGGTTGACCAATTCTCGTTTGATAGTAATGGCATGGGAGGTGGTTTATGGATCTAAAGGGTTAGTGCTGGTTGTTTTTAGAACCAAAGAATCACAGAATCATAGAAACCCTATAGTGTAAAAGGAGGCCATTTGGCCCATTGAGTCTGCACTGACCCTCTGAAAGTGCACCCTACCTAGGCCCACCGCCCCAACCCTATCCCCGTAATGAATAACCCCACCTAACCTTTTGGGCATTAAGGGGCAATTTAGTATGGCCAATCCACCTAACCTGCACACCCTTGGACTGCGGGAGGAAACCCACACAGACACGGGGAGAACATACTAACCCCACACGGACAGACCAAAGATTGGGATTGAACACGGGTCCCTGGCACTGTGAGGGAGCAGTGTTAACCACTAATTCACTGTGCTGCCCTTGATATTCTTCTTCACCTTTCCTCTGACTTTGAGAGGAGTTAGGTGTTGCTTCTACTTCTCTCTTTGTATTGGTCCCTGTGAGGGCTGGCTGTGGTGGTGAGCTTTGGTGACTTGGACATTCAGATACAGATCTAGTTTGGCTTTTGCCTGGCCTAATCTTTTCTTCTTTTGAATGCTCCTGGTTGTGGGGTGGGGTGGGGGGGGGGGGGTGGAGAGTCTCACGGTCCTGGGAGCGCTGGGTCAGCCCTCCATCCCAGGGCACACCCCAGTATTGGGGTCGCTCTGACAACCCTCCCGACCTGGAGTGCACATATTCCTTTTGGTACTTAGCCCCACAATATTCTATTGTTCTATTGAGGGTGGTACTGGTGCTGGTGGTCCGGTATCCTGTTCTGTCCTTTGATCTGGGGTTGGGGAGTGGAATTATGGAAGTTCTGATTCGTGCCATTGACTCTTGGTCTTGCTCTCTTTTTCCTTCTTCTTTGGGAGATCCCAGGCTGAGTATTAAGGGTTTGTTTGTGCCCAGCCTCCTCTTTGTCGTGTTTTTTGTCATTTTGCTACCTGGACAGAGTGGGATGGCTGAGTGTTCCAGCCTGGATCTGGAGAAGAGTTTAAAGTTGCTGTAAGAGTTAGTCAACTCCTCTTCTCACTGGGATTCTAAGGATAATATTTTCTTCTTCTGTCAATTTGCTTTGTAACTATGGATGAGATGTAGATCTATAATGTTGACTGTATCCGGTTTGGGTATTGAGTCATTTATTCCGTGGGTGGAACATGTTGGGGTTTCTGTCCTGTGTTATCCTGTCTTATTTGTTCCTAATTATGTAATGACTATTGTTTTGAACTATCTTGCAGATTTTACTTGTTTATTGTTTGTTGCAGATTTTTTGAAAATGCCAACAAATAGACTTTTTTTAAAAAATTATGAAGGGGTTCAGTGGGCAAATGTTTTCAATTGTGGAAATTCTAAAACTAGGAATCATGAATGTGAGTTAATCACTGCTAAATCAAACAAGGAATTCAGGAGAAAGGTCTTTACTCAGTGAGTGATTCGATTACGAAACTTGCTCGCATGTGGAGAAGTTAAGGTAATTAGTATGGCGGCCTTTAAGAGGAAATTACTCTAAATACACAGGGAGATATGAATAGAAGGATAGTTTGATAAGAGAAGTTGGGAAGGTGAAATAAATTGGGAGGATGCTAATGGGGAACTTGTTGGATCGAATGCAATGGAAGGCGAAAATAAACTGTCCCACAGATGCTGAGTGACACATGTAAATATGTGTCTAGAGTGTGAACAAGTTACTGATTACATATTCAATTAGTGGTCTATCACATCAAGTTTATTGCCATCTGATTAAAATCTAAATTGTAATGCAAGCAAATTGTAATCAAAGCCAAATATTTATCAATTGTTTCTGTTCTTTACGACAACTGAAAGTTATCTACAAGAGATTAGTTACAAGAGATTCAGCATTTCACAGCCAAAAATTAATTATCCTAATTAAATCAATGAGAGTAATTAACTTTTTTCAGCTTGAATAAAAATGCTAAATATATTCAATGTCATAAATTAATCCTAGAGTGGTGAATAATTCTCAGTTTCTCTCACCTGCATTTGCCCTGCTGAAGAATCAGGAACAAAAAATATGGTCTATTCTCATTACCCTGTTAAGTGAGCAGGAGCTATGTACAGTTTAGAACATAGAACATACAGTGCAGAAGGAGGCCATTCGGCCCATCGGGTCTGCACCGACCCACTTAAGCCCTCACTTCCACCCTATCCCCATAACCCAATAACCCCCTCCTAGCCTTTTTGGTCACTAAGGGCAATTTAGCATGGCCAATCCACCTAACCTACACGTCTTTGGACTGTGGGAGGAAACCAGAGCACCCAGAGGAAACCCACGCAGACACAGGGAGAACATGCAGACTCCACATAGACAGTGACCCAGCAGGGAATCGAACCTGGGACCCTGGCGCTGTGAAGCCACAGTGCTATCCACTTGTGCTACCGTGCTGTCCATTCCGTGGGATAATGTGTAAACCTTGCATTGCTATGATCCAGCAGCCCTGTTAACCACGGGCGCAAATCTTGAAATGACCATAACATCTTGAGAGAGAGGCCAAAAATGGGATTTGCGGCAGCACTGTTGGAACAGTGAGAAAATGAGAAGACGTTACACTTGTTGGAGGTTCCGCTGATTCACCTTCTTTTTGATTCTGCATACGTTCCTCTGGTGACATAATCAGATTCATGCTGACTGAGCTTGAGGCCATATCGTCCACCCAAGACATCTATTTGCCCACACCAGCGCCACGCCGGCGCGAATCACTGCTAGTTTTCAAAGGCGAAAGCCAGTCGTGGTGACCACATTGGGGGGAGGTGCCTGTGGGCAACAGGGGTTGAGGGTCATGTCTGGTCATTGCCCCCTGCCAGCACCCATTGGGGATGTGGTGGCATCATGGTATTGTCACTGGACTAGTAAACTAGAGACCCAAATTAATGCTCTGGGAACCCAGGTTCAAATCCCACCATAGCAGATGGTGAAATTTGAATTCAATAAAAATCTGAAATTAAAAAGTCTAAAGATGATAATGAAACCATCGTCGATTGTCACAAAAATCCCATATGTTTCACTAATGTCCTTTAGGAAAGGAATACTGCTGTCCTTGGGTGGGATTCTCTGGTCTTCCAGCCATGGGTTTCTCAGCCACGCACCGTTCGCTGGCAGTGAGATTCCGCTGCTTGCCAATGGGATTTCCCGTTGTAACCATCCCACGCAACCAGGAAACCCACAGGCGGGTGTGTCCCGGCAGCGGGATAAGTGAATCCAACAACCCGAGAATTCCGGCCCTTACCTGATCTGGCCTACATGTGAGTCCAGATCCACAGCAACATGGTTGACTCTTAACTGCCCCCTCAAGGACAATTAGGGATGGGAAGTAAATGCCAGAACAGCCTGCAATGCCCACATCCCATGAACAAATAAAATATCTGCATTTTTCAGAAAATCCCAAGAGCTTCAAATAGTTGCACAGTGCATAATCAGGATTGGTTAAGGTGGGGTTAGCACGGTGGTGCAGTGTTAGCACTGCTGCCTCGCGGCGCCAAGTTCCCAGGTTCGAATCGGGCTCTGGATCACTGTCCGTGTGGAGTTTGCACATTCTCCCCTTGTTTGCATGAGTTTCGCCCCCACGACCCAAAGATGTCCAGGGTAGGTGAATTGGCCATGCTAAAATTGCCCCTTAATTCAAAAAAATGAATTGGGTGCTCTAATTTTTTTTTTTAAAAAGGACTAGTTAAGGTGAAGAAGGCCTTTCAGTTCATTTGATCTGATAAGAACACAAGTAATACGGACTGGAGTGTAGACTACCGAACACATTAATACGATCATGGGTTTCAATTACATATTCCTGCCCACTTCCCAATCCTTTAATCCACTGAGAGACCAAAAATCTATCCATCCCAGCCTTAAATATATTCAACAATGGAGCATCCATAACCCTCTAGGGTGGAGAATGCCAAAGATTCACACCCTCCGAGTGAAGTAACTTCTCCCCATCTCAGTCCTAAATGATTGGCCCCATATCCTGAGTCTGTGTCCCTGTGTTTTTGATTCCCAACCAGTGGAAACAATCTCTCAGCATCTATCTTATTAAGCCCCTTCAGAATTTAATTTGTTTCAATGAGATCCTCTCTCATTCTTTTAAATTCAGGAGAATATAAACCCTATTTACTCAACCTCTCATAAAAGCACTACTCCCTCATTCTAGGCACCAATCTTTGTTCTTACTGCCTCCTTAAATATGGAGCCCAAAACTGAACACAGTCTTTGAGATATGGTCTCACCAAAGTTCTGTACATTTGCAGAAAAAGTTCCTTCTTCCGATACTCTAATCCAGTATTTTTCAAACTTTTTTTCTCAGGACCCATTTTTGCCAACCAGCCGACCTTCGGGACCCATGCTGGTTGAACTTTGCAAACCACGCCGGCTGACCAACCTGAGAAAGATTGAGACCATCTTACCTTTAATGCGAAAGGAGATTCAACGGAATCTCGTGTCATGTTGCGATCTGGGACTCGCTCTCGTTGGGTGACATCCAGGCACTCATAATTAAATGAACCATTAGGGTCATTTAAATATACGCTCGCCCAATTCACCCAGATCCTGAGATTCACCAGCCTTGCCAGCTAGACATCAACCAGATAGTGTTTGGTACTGGTTCATAAAGTCGTTAACCAGTTGTGATGGCACCTCGGGGGTCTCGCTGGGGAGTTGAGACCCCTGGGTGGTTGAGCACTGGGCATGGTCTCGGCCTCTACCACCAACTCAGGCAGCAAATTCCAGACACCCACCACCCTCTGTGTAAAAAGGTTTTTACTCATGTCCTCTGTAATCCTTCTGCCATTTAGTTTGAATCTATGACTCCCTGGTTGTTGAACTCTCTGCCAAGGAAAACAGGTTCCTCCTGTCTACTCTACCTCTACCCTCACAATTTTGTTCACCTCAATCATGTCACCCTTCCGTCTTCCCTGTTCTAAGGGAAACAACCCCAATCTCTCCATTCTCACCTCATAGCTACAATTCTCCAGCCCTGGCAGCATTCTAGTAAATTTTCTCTACACTCTCTCCAGAGCAATTATATCCTTTCTGTAATGTAGTGACCAGAATTGGCCACAATACTCCAGTTGAGGCCTTGCCAGTGTTTTATACTGTTCCATCATTATATCCCTCCCTCTGACTTCACCTGATGAAGGAGCAGCGCTCCGAAAGCTTGTGATTTCAAATAAACCTGTTGGACTTTAACCTGGTGTTGTGAGACTTCTTACTCTGAAGAAGTTATTAGTACTTTCAGGCTCAAGGCCACTAATATGGACACTTTAAAGGCTGCTAAATATTTTTTTTATTTTATAAGAAGCACCCAATATATCTGGCAAATTGGTTTAGCTGGACTGGTTTAGCACACTGGGCTAAATCGCTGGCTTTTAAAGCAGACCAAGGCAGGCCAGCAGCACAGTTCAATTCTCGTACCAATCTCCCCGAACAGGCGCTGGAATGTGGCGACTAGGGGCTTTTCACAGTAACTTCATTTGAAGCCTACTTGTGACAATAAGCGATTTTTATTCATTTTCATTTTCAAATTGATCCGCATATCATTTAAAATTGGTTTCAGTAGTTTCAATTCAGGGTTTTCACAGGCTTTGGATTGACACTGATTAAATTTCAATTCTTTGTGACAAAGCCATTTTCAGTTGTACTAATTAAACTACAGCAAGTTACCAAATATATGTATGTATGTACACAATATATACATTATATATATATACATATCAAGGCTATTTTTTAAACATTTCTCCACATTACATTCTAAAACACTGCCCGCTTGCACTGGTTCATGGTAAATTTTGAATTTGGTAATATGCAAATGATTTTGAGTGGAAACTCAAGGGAAATAAAACACTCCTAAAATCCAACACAATTTCTGCACGTCTCTTCGATTGCACGCAAACGGAAACACTACCATGCTGAAACACGCTTATCATATCAGGAAAGAATTCCAGTATGTTTGATGCAAGAACATTCATGTTCTCGACAGGAATCTGATCACTAATTCCTTTTCTCCGTCATTTCTGTAAACATGTAACTTTAAACTCAATCTCTTTAAATTTCACTATTGACTGACTTCTCTTGACAAACATTTTTACTGAGGTAACTTTCGAATTGCATTTTGTTTACAGTGGTTCACTGCCACATGGAAACTGATAAATATTAGTATGACTAAAATGTAACTTATTTGTGCTTGGCGGAGACATTTGGACCCAGACTATGGGGCAGAATTGCTCAATGACATGACATGCAGCATCATGCAGGAAAAGCATAATTGTTATCATTGAAATACAGGGTGAGGTGAGAGCAATAAGATTAAAAATAAGTCAATATTCTTTTGAGCAGAGGCTGAAATGAGCAAATACACTTTTAGTAATTCCTCAAATCCCGGCTTATTATCTTGAAACATCCTTTGTGGCATTCTAAATCGTGGGAAATAAAACAATCTGAGAATTTTGAAACCTACATTTTGGGGAAAAGGTCTTGAAAATACTTGGCAAACTTAATTGACTAAAATTTCTTAAAGACTAGAGTGTAACTGTTGGCCCAAAGGACTAAGCCAAAATTGGACTCAATTTCTTCGGAAAGATGTTATAGAATTATCGAGTGGTTACAGCAAAGAGGGTGACCATTTGGCCCATTGAGCCCACATGGGCACTCTAAATGAGCAATTCAGCTAGTCCCCCACCCTTTTTCCATAGCCGTACAAGTATTTTCATTTTGTGTACTTATCTAATTCCCCTTTGAAAACCACAATTGAATCTGCCTCCACTACCCTTTCAGGCAGTGCATTCCAGACCATCACCACTCGCTGCATGAAAAGTTGTGTCACTTATTGTTATTCTGCAAATCACCTAAAGCCAGTCTCATCTGATTTTTAATCTTATACATTTCAAGACACCTTGTGATTTTGAACATCTTCATCAAATCTTCTCCCAACCTTGTTAACCCTCAGTGGAACAACTCCCAGCTTCTCCGATCCATCCACGTATCTGAAGTCCCTGACACTTGGAACTGTCCCAGTGAATATCTTCTGCACCTTCTCTCAGATCTTTACGTCCTTACCAAAGTGCAATCTATGAATTGGTTACAATGCTCCACTTGTGGTGGAACCATTATTTAGAATTTTCTTACTGTTCAGCCATTCTCGCCAGCGGGATATTCCAATCCCGCCGATGGCGATCCCCCTTCACATGTTTCCCAGCGGGAAACCCTCTTGACAGCGGCGGGATGAGAAGATCCCACTGCTGACAAATGGTGGACCGCTTCTGCCCCAGCGAGACACGCAGCGGGCACACATGGAAAATCCCACCCATAACGCTCTATGTATAAATTAAATTCTACATGACAATTACAATTTTATCATAGGATTTAAATATCACTGGTTCCAAACCCTATTACTGGATCTGAAGGCAGATGAAATATCACTTTTCAGCACTAATTCGTGGCAGTGTCTCATACTAAAAAAATTAAGATGGTTTAAGAATACTGATGTGAAAAAATAGTACTTGTACATTCAATAATCAATCCATTCAGGTACTTGTTGCTAGAATATATATTCTTCTAATAATTTTGTACATTGTCCATTTAAATTGCCATTTACCATTCCCATAATCAATTATAAAACTGTTGTTCTCAGTAAGTTCAGGGAGCTGCCTACTTTGAGCGGGAACAGACGTTTGATGAGCAGCTCACATCTCGTTAAGGGACAATCCATAATCCCCTCTAAATGGAAAGGGATTGATTGAAACACATTCTAATTTGATTTGAAATGGTGAATTTGCAAACACGGTACAATCTTGATACATTTAATACTTTGGCCGAGACAGAAATGTGTATCCCTGGCAAAAGGCATTAGCACAATATACCATCGGAAAGAGTAAGGATTATGCTGCTGGAGTCTATGGCTCTTAAAATAGTTACTTCTACCTCATCAATGTTTCTTAATCCAGCTTTACCTAAAATCAGATTGTTAACTGTGTCATACCGTTCAACTAATTGTGCTGCTTAAATATAGGCAGAGGTGGTGAATGTTACAGCCATTTCTTATCATTGCTCTGTCCTCAACTCTCGGAACGAAAGATAAATCTTTCCATCGTCTATTTTTTGAAGAAAGGAATAGGTTTTTTGCCACTAGATGATTGATCTCTCGACATTTCAAAGATTGGATCATTGACAGAGGGCATTTGATTTCCTTTATCTGAAACCCTCATGGCTTCTCTCTAAGTTGTGCAGGCATTGCACTATATTTCAGTTCTTTCACAGAACTTACTTATCCTGTTGGCTGGCAGCAATCTCCAAGCACCGGTAGAAAAGAGTAAGAGGCAAGCCTGATGTTATTCAGATCAAGAAAGTGACCGAGATTTTCCTGTTGCACCCTTTTTAAAAATTGTGAGTGCATATGGCCTGCAGAGATGGTTTTTTGGGTCTCCCAATTTGCACTTTCATGTTGCTGCCTGTCCCTACAGCAATGACAATACATTTCGGCATCCTTGACTCTCGCACCACTTCCAGATTCTTGATCTCCTGATGGGTCACCAGAGATCAAAACACAGGAAAACAAATTCCGTTTTACAGAATGCATTTTTGTTTTACCCATCCAGCTCAGAATATCACATTTCAGCTATCTACTTCAAATATGCAGAGACTTAAAAAACCGCCCCCTTTTGGAGAAAACTTTCCTCTTTGTAATGAAGTTGTAATCCATACCTGAAGTAAGGTATTGCACTGCAGAGAGAGAGGTGGAGGGGGAAGACAGAGGGAGAGAGCGAGGGAGAGAGAGAAAGAGAGAGATAGAAAGAGAGAGGATGGGAGGGAGGGGCATAGGGGAGAGAGGCAGCAGAGGGGAGATGGGGACAGAGGGGGAGAGGGGAGAGAGAGTAAAGGCGAGAGAGGAGCAGGTGAGTGAGGGCGAGGGAGAGAGAGAGAGGGGGAGAGAGGGGGTGAGTTGGAGGGCGAATGAGGGGGAGAGATGAGGTGAAAAGAGAGGGAGAGACAGGCGGTGATAGGGAGTGAGGGGGTGAACGTGAAGGAGGGGGAAGCGAAAGTGGGGGGAGAAAGTGGAGAGGGGAGAGAGAAACGGGGCGAGAGAGAGAAAGGGAGAACTTGAGGGAGAGAGGTGGTTGGGGGAAGAGAAGTGGAAAGAGAAAGGAGGGAGGGGGGTTGAATATAGGGAGCAGGGGGGATGGGTTGGCAGCAACAGTGAGAATGAGGAACAAAGGGAGAGAGGGGTGGGGTGAGGTAGAGAAATATAACCTGTTCTGTCTTAAAACTTAATAGCGCTGACCTTCTGTACTAGGTGCAGCCTTTAAAAACACAGCAACAAACTTGGAAACAAACAGTCAAAAGTCAAACAGTGCTTGGACCCTTTATCTCATGCTCAGATTACTTTGTTGTATGACATAGCAATATTTTTCCCATACCTGTACAAAATTATAACTACTCAAATACCATCTGGGTCAAAAGGCTAGCAGGGTACGACCCATTTCAGTAGACAAAGTCACAACTTAATTTGTTAAAACCTCCAAGCCCTCATTGAACAAATTGGGACCAATGGGTATTGACTCTTGGATCTGCATTTCACCAGCCCCATAGGGAACGGAACTTGTGGTACGTGGAAATGGCACTACTGGCACTGAGTGCCAATCTCCTGACCACTCACATTTTCAGTGCTTTCCCATCCTCCTCCCCAGGATTACTAATCAATGCTGAGGACGGCACAGTGGTGCACTGATTAGCACTGCTACCTCAAGGCGTTGAAGACCCGGGCTTGATCCTGGCCCCGGGTCACTGTCAGTGTGGAGTTTACACATTCTCCTCATGCCTGCGTGGGTCTCACCCCCACAACCCAAACATGGGCAGGGTAGGTGGATTGGTCACGCTAAATTGCCCGTATTACGTTGCCGGCCTCGCCAGGTTGAGCCCCGGGAAGCTTGCGGCTGTTCCCAATCGCTACTTTGAATTCTTTCCAGAGAATGGTGCCCTATATCTAACTGTGGTTACACAGCTTCCCAATGCCAGTTACAGACATAATTTAAACCCCTTCCTCTACTTTAATGGCTCAAGTCTGTAATTATTTGCCTCACCCCTTCCAAAAGGAACACTCTACTCATCTCCAAGTGTCATAGAATTTACAGTGCAGAAGGAGGCCATTCAGCCCATCGAGTCTGCACCGGCTCTTGGAAAGAGCACCCTACCCAAGCCCACACCTCCACCCTATCCCCATCACCCAGTAACCCCACCCAACACTAAGGGCAATTCTGGACACTAAGGACAATTTATCATGGCCAATCTTCCAAACCTGCACATCTGTGGACTGTGGGAGGAAACCGGAGCACCCGAAGGAAACCCACGCAGACAGGGGGAGAACGTGCAGACTCTGCACAGACAGTGACCCAAGCCGGGAATCGAACCTGGGACCCTGGAGCTGTCAATTGTGCTAACCACTATGCTACCGTGCTGCCCACTTCATTAACTCCATCTTTTTTCTGGACAAATTGATGTTTGATGCCTACCAAGGCCAGACCACCAGAACGTCATTCTCACCTTTAAATACCTCTCCCTCTTTGACAAGAATCATCGGTGCTCACTCAGCCAGGGCTGCAGAAAATGGTGACCTCACAGTCGCACAGTGGTTAGCACTGTGAATGTGGTGACTAGGAGATTTTCACAGTAACTTCATTGCGGTGTTAATGTAAGCCTACTTGTGACACTAATAAAATTATTATTATCAGTAACATATTGCCAATGCCATTTTAGTAATTACACACATACAAAATCACAGAATCACAGAATTGTTACGGCGCAGAAGGAGGCCATTTAGCCTGTTGTGTCTGAACCAGTTCTCCAAATGAGCATCATGACCTATTGCCATTTCTCTGCCATCTCCTCGTACCCCTATGCATTGTTTCTATTCAGATAATCATCTAATGCCCTCTTGAATGCCTCACTGACCCTGCCATGTACCTATCGGCCAGTGGATTCCAGACCCAAACCACTTGTTGTCTGAAAAAGTTTTTCTCACATCACATTTGCTTCTTTAGCAAATCGCCTTCAATCTGTGCCCTCTCGTTATTGATCCTTTTATGAGCGGAATCAGTTTCTCCCTATCAACTCTGCCCAGCCCCTTCATGATTTTGAACATCTCCACTTAGCCTTCTTCTCTCCAAGGTGAACAATCCCAACCGCTCCAATCTACCCTCAGAACTGAAATTTCTCATCCCTCGAACCACTCTTGGAAGCCTCTTCAATGTGTTGACACCTGTGGTGCCCAGAACTGTATGTAATATTCCAGCTGAGACCTAATTAGTATCTTGTGTAAGGTCAGCATAACCTGATTGCCCTTAGACTCCATGAGTGTGATTTTCCACGCAACGTGCTGCCTGTTTCGCGGCAGCAGAGGGTGCCCACCATTGGCGAGCAGTGGGATCTTCTGGTCCCTCCGTTGTCAATGGTGTTTTTCTGTTTAATGCCCCCTCACCGCTGGGACTCCAGTGGCAAGGTTGTGCCATTGGCAGGACCAGAAAGTCCCGCTAGTGTGAACGGCCATAAAATTCCTATCTATGACACTATTAATAAAGCCCAGAATAATATATGCTTTATTAACTGCACTCTCCAACTTTTTTTTCTTAATGAATTTAGAAATTCATTTTTCCCAATTGAGGGCCAATTTAGCGTGGCCAATCCACCTACCCTGCACATCTTTGGGTTGTGGGGGCGAAACCCATGCAAACACGGGGAGAATGTGCAAACTTCACATGGACAGTGACCCAGAGCCAGGATCGAACTTGGGACCTCAATGCCATGAGACAGCAGTGCTAACCACTGCGCCAATCTACTCTACTAACACTAGTCTCCACACTCTATTTATAACTGTTCTCTACACTCTCTCACTGTTCCTCTCCAATGTTCTCCAGCCTTCCCCCAGAAGTGCGTGAGTCAGTGCTTTATATAGTTCTGTATGTAGCTCCATCTAGTGGTTAATTATGATATGACATTAACCCTTTGTATTCTGAACATTTCACATAATGTCATAGAGGGCAAGGCACAGGAATAGGAACGGGGAGTTTCTTCAAAGGAAGGTGAGGATTACGCAACATCCCTTCCAGGCTTCTCCATCCTTCCCCCATCTCCCTCCCTCCCTCCCTCCTGAACCCTCTTCAACTTATCATTTGCAGCAACTTCTTCCCACTCCCAAGCACAGACATATGTACTTTAACCTCGGTGCGAGGGTGGGGGGTTAATTCGATAGTAATTGCGAGGACGTGAGTTTGTGTGATTTACACAGGACCTAGGTGAGTGGGGAGTACAGAATGGATATACAACCTTACAAGCATAGATAGGGGCAAATGCTGCAGTAGCTTCGAAGTTATGGAATTCTGAACTTACAGGTACTCACTTGAAAAGTAAGGTTCTTGAGGAGAAACATGCTGATTGGAAGCTCTGAAGTCAATCCCTGAGGGTGTGCAGAAATTTAAAGGGGTTACTCTTCAATCTATGGCTGTCTTTTGTGGCAATATCACAGTGGTTTTCTCCCTTTCAGGCACCAATGGAGCGATTGGCAGCTCAATAGAAACTACAGCAGATCCCCAGGTAGGAAGCAGCCAAGGACCAGTCATTGTCTCCTCTTCCATAGCAGAATAGACAATAAATCTGGAAGTAAAATGGGACAGAATATAGTAGAGTCTGAATCATTACTTCCAGCGTGTGGAAATTACTGTGTCGCAGGGCTTTCGGACTCATATATCTACCACTGCAATATATCCCGTCATCTTGCTGGTTAAAGGAGCAACAGATCCATAGCCTAGTAGAATGGTGATGGCTGGAGCCCACCTGCCTGATATTACGTCATCTCATGACATCGGCACATGCCAGCCTCTGGCCTCCCCTCTCAAAAAACCATGCTACGAAAGCAGGGGAGATGAGATTAGGGATGTAGTGATAGGCATCTTTATGCTAGGAGTCAGCTGACACGAGACAAGTGCCATTTCAATGCAATGAACATTCAGGATCCAAGTCTTCCGGTAGCACTTACAAGGAACACTGGAATAAACAATCAAAAGGCCACGTGGTCAAATTCGAGAAGCAGGCAGTAAGGAAGGTGTAGATTGTTTGCGTTTTGCAATAGCAATGCAAAAAGATACTGGGCTTTCATCTTGTTCTTTGCCATTTGTAGATGTTATAGTCATAAAGGAAAGACTTCGCTCACTTGGCCCAAGTTTATTCACATGGCTGATGATTACTGAGGTGGTTTTATGGCAAAGAAGGTTGATCTGTTGTGTTGTCAAATGGTGCGGTAGTGGATTTATTTGCAAGTGAGAGAGAAAGAACTCAGACAAAGGTGTCAAAGGAAGACCTATTTACCTCGAGAGGAAGAATTCTGTGATGGCCTGTCCTTTGATAACTCTTGCAGCAGTCCCTTGATGGTTTGCTCCATATGGTTTCATATTCCTCACTTCTGCCTTGATCAGTTGATCCTGGCAACTGCCATGAGTCAGTTTAATATACGCAGCCTGCAATAGTGGTGCAAAACCAGGAAATTCGCCACTTTTACATCGGGGTCTCGCTCCAATTTTCCAAATGAGGCCGCAGGGGTAGACTCAGCATGCACATGCAGACTGCAGTATGATGTCACTACAAGACATGCAAGGAAGAGGCCTTTTTAAAAAGTGCACATGTGACCCAAATGACTGTCGCACAAATTCTCTTACTAAAAGATTCCTTGCAATGATAATGTACTGAAAGCAGTTCAGCTCCCCTATCTTGCTTGTTAACAGCTGCAGAAGAAAACAGCTGCAACAAGAGGCATTAGCAAACTTGCCATCAGCAAAAACAAGACAATGTTGATGAATGTCTAAATTTCAAAAGGCAAAGAACAACCAGTACAGACTTGTTTATTTCTCCCGTCTTTAACAATCACTATTTTCCCAGTGTACTCCCAAAATAGTTCCTTAACAATTCATACAACACAATTGAATTGAAATAGGTCATCCGACAACATTCCTGCTTAAGTGTCACAATAACAGATTATTGCTCAATAATACACACTACTGATTATACACGACTGATGATTTCTGCATATATATTTCTGATTATATACTGCAAGCATGACAGAATATGTACTGCTGATTGATCATGTTAATGAAATGTTGCTTTTACAGTACAATATGTGTAATAACCCCCACGAAACCCACGGGGTCGACCCGATTGATTTCCCCGTGGGACTTGTGGAATAGCGGGGCTCATTAAAATCCACTGGTAAAAGCCGACCAGGAAGGGAACCAGCATCTTCGGATGGCCCCAGCTGGGACTAGATGTACTCCCTGCCATTTTGTGGCTTGGCTTTGGCTCATTGAATAAACCTTCTGGGCAGCATGGTGCCGCAATGGGTTAGCCCTGCTGCCTCACGGCGCCGAGGTCCCAGGTTCGATCCCGGCTCTGGGTCACTGTCCGTGTGGACTTTGCACATTCTCCCCATGTCTATGTGGGTTTTGCCCCCACAACCCAAAAGATGTGCAGGGTAGGTGTATTAGCTACGCTAAATTGCCCCTTAATTGGAAAAAATTAATTGGGTACTCTAAATTTATATTTAAAAAAAGGATAAACCTTCTGATTTGAATCCGTCTTGTGACTCCTGTGATTGTAACACTGGTGATGAGGAAAACGGAACCACATGCGACACTGCTGGACATCCAGACCACGGCTGAATCTCGCTACAGAGAGCAAGGTCAGAACAGATTTTAAAATGCCGCTCTTCGGGAGGCTCGATGCTTTTGACAGGAGCATAGAAGACTGGACCCAGTACACTGAATGTGTTACTTTTTTAAGGCGAACACCATTATAGGGGATGACTGCCTGTGGGTTCCTATCTTTAGTCTGACCTACCCTGTGGTCCCAAATTCCAAAACATTTGACGAACTGGTGGCCCTCGTGGCACCAGTTCACTATCATCCCAACTGCCGGCCATTGTCCAAAGGTACAGGTTCATTACAACTGGAAGAACCCCAGGAGTCAGTCATAGAACATTTGAAGTCCCTATGCAAGCTGACCGAGCACTGTGATTATGGGCCATGCCTTCCGGAGATGCTGAGGGACTGCCTTGTGTGTGGAATCAACAGCATGGTAACCCAGCATAAGTTGCTGGTTGAACCATCTTTGGACCTGAAAAGGGCCTTAGAGATATCTCTCTAGTGTGGAAATACAGAAGGGAGCCCAGGAGCGCCAAAGCTCACTGGAGATGGATGTGAATAGTGTCAGAAGCACCCCCCTCCCCCATTCAGGTGAACAACAGCCCCTAAGAGTAAAGCCTCTGGGACCCAGCCATGTCAGGGCCAGACCCGTAGGCCAAGTGTCTCTACAGCCCAGCGAGACATCTCCCTTGAACCCCAGGAGGAGGACTCACAGCCGTGCTGCACCTGTCGTTGTTGAAACCGTTGGGACCAGGAACGCCAGATCCACCAACAAGCGCGCCCACTGGTCAGTGACATGCCGACCTAGAGCCAGGGCTTTACACCTGATTCAGCCCGACGAGGACGAGTGCATGCAGTTAAACTGCACCGCCGCACCAAGAATAATCGCCATCAAAGTCACAGTCCAAGCTAATGGCTACCTGCTTGAAATGGAAATTGACAGAGGGCTGCTATCATGGTCATAGGATGGCAGACGTACCAGAAAGTCAGAACAGGTGTGTTTGGCAACATGTACAAGCGAATCATTGGCCATCGCAGGCATGACCATGACTCCAGTTGTCCACGGATAGCAATCCATCCATTTGCCATATTCTATTGACTGCTCATGATGTTGTCTCCTCTATAGTGGGAGACCAAATTCATCACAATATGGCCGTCGAAAGTACCCCTGTGGTGGGTACCATATTGAGGAACCAGAAAATCCCGCTGGTTTAAAGGAGTGGAGAATCCCGCCCATGATTTTCCCATGGGAAACTCTTTATGCTCTTGCTATAATGGGGAGGACAAGAAGATAAGAGTAGAAGCTAGATTGGATGCTCTGAAAGTGAAAATGGGTTCACCCTGTTCTGTGTGCCTCAGTTAAACAACAGCTATTTATGTTCATAATCATTTTTTGAGGTAATCCATCCTTTCATTCTTATTTGCCTTTTACATTTAGTCTTCCCCAGTGCAGTTTGCGTTTTGCAAATTGGTAACTTGTCAGTTCCATGTGGAATTATCATCCGTAAAGCGGATGGTTTTTGAAATGATTTGAAGAAATTAGCTTCAATTCACTGATCCTGGTGAACATAGAAAATACAGCACAGAACAGGCCCTTCGGCCCACGATGTTGTGCCGAACCTTTGTCCTAGATTAATCATAGATTATCATTGAATTTACAGTGCAGAAGGAGGCCATTCGGCCCTTTGAGTCTGCACCGGCTCTTGGAAAGAGCACCCTACCCAAACTCAACACCTCCACCCAACACCAAGGGCAATTTGGACATTAAGGGCAATTTATCATTGGCCAATTCACCTAACCCGCACATCTTTGGACTGTGGGAGGAAACCGGAGCACCCGGAGGAAACCCATCTACAAATTCACTCAAGCAACCACGATTATCCAAAATTTATGATTATCAGAATAGATTTGTAATATGCTCGACCGCCACAGTAATTATTTGGAGTCACAGGCACCATGAAATCACAGTCAGCTATCAATTATTTTTCCCATGTAAATTATTTTTGCATTCATTTCACTCCGATTTTAACTAGCAGCAATTTCCACTGTATGCTTGACACTTGTCTGTGCGCTATTCGCAATTATCTGATTAATGCATCAGAATTGAAAAGATGTAACTATATTCCTGGTTACTGTGACCACGGCGCACAATCACTCATCATCTTTATCAATCTGTCTGTAACTTGTAATCTGGTTGACTACGACCCTCCTCCAACACCTCTGGCAGCTGAATGGGACTGCTTTCAGCTGGTTGCTCTCTTACCCATCGAATTGTAGCCAGAAAATCTCTTGCTTTTCTTCTCACTGCAGCACTGTTACCTCTGGAGTTCCTAAAGGGTCTTTGGCTCCTTGCTATCACTCCTCTATATGCTGCTCAGCAATAAAAGAAGAAATATAATTAGTCTTTTGAAAGTACATTTGAGTATTGCTGAAGAAAGACACATGCTGTCGAAGCTTCTCATCGTGCGCTCATCAGGACAAATATGCAAAACCACCAATTGTAAAGCGAACAACAATTTATTTTGCATGAGAAGAGATGGCTGATTGGTTGGCAAGTGGTCTCTGATTGATAGAGGCATTGCCATCGAGAATGCACCAGGAAACAGTTAACTGCCAAGCCTTTTCAGCAAATAACACATTAGGTTTGAGGTTGATGTGAAGTCTACCATCTTACAGACAGTGATGTATGTTGGTATAACTTTTCCCATTTCTTCTCATCTCTCATTTGACCGCAATAAGATATGGTCTTTTGGGGGGAGTGTTTAAGACATTTTGAGTGTTGTTAGACATGAAGCAGGCTTTTGGATAAGTTAAAATCAGATGAATGTTTATTCACACAACACACCAAAATGTAAACATGAGGAAAAGCACTCACCCTCTCTCGCACAAAGACACACACGTACAAGTAGAGATGGATTCTAGAGAATGAATCATGCCGCTTAATTCTCTATCGGCAAGAAGTATTAACAGAATAACAAGAAGCAAATCATGTTATTAAATAGTCCTTTCGGATGCACACTTTGCAGGTCTGGATTTTTTGGAGATGAGATTATAGTCAAATTTCTGCAGGGAAAAAACATATTAGTCCCCCTCACATTGCCTGAATTGACAGATTGACAGGCAGAGTTGTTTTTCTGGTTGGAAAAATGGTCCCTCTTCCCCTGATGGTTTTCAGACTGATCTGTTTCTGCCTAGTTGTGGGGGTAATAAGATTTGTTGTCTGACGTCAGTTTTGATCATGTGACCACATGATCAATACTTCTATTATCCACATAAATGATTTGAAGTTAGAAGTCATTACTACACAATGCGGGTATAATGGTTGCTATTCATAGCTGCTAGTGATGAACTGGTTTCTCTTCAGACACTACATCTGGCCGGGAGGCAACTGATTTTGAATTTTGATTAATACACAGACAATGGAGATGTAAATTCCTCAAGCAATTTTGCCTCCAGCCTTCCCATTCAAGGAGGGCACCCCACCCATGTTCATTTTCATTTTAGAACATTCCAGAAGCATGTTTGAACATGAATTAATCATAGAAGGTGACCTGGTTCTTTTTGATAGACATTATTCACTTTTTAAAGTCATGTTTTAAAAGGTACACATTCTGTGGCCAAAATTTTCCGGCCGTTCCCGTCAACAGGGTCTTCTGGTTCCCCTGATAGGGAAACCCCATCTCAGGTTTCCTGGTGGATGGGGTCCATGCAACGGGAAACCCCATTGCCAATGTCAAGCCACCTCTGCCACCACAAAACGCACCGAGGGGACACGGAAAATCCTGCGTGCATCTTATGGTGCGTCCGCATTTGGAGTATTGCGTGCAATTCTGGTCGCCGCGTTATAGGAAGGATGTGGAAGCATTGGAAAGGGTGCAGAGGAGATTTACCAGAATGTTGCCAGGTATGGAGGGAAGATCTTATGAGGAAAGGCCGAGGGACTTGAGGCTGTTTTCGTCAGAGAGAAGAAGGTTAAGAGGTGACTTAATTGAGGCATACAAGATGATCAGAGGATTGGATAAGGTGGACAGTGAGAGCCTTTTTCCTTGGATGGTGATGTCTAGCATGAGGGGCATAGCTTTAAATTGAGGGGAGATAGATATAAGATAGATGTCAGGGGTAGGTTCTTTACTCAGAGAGTAGTAAGGGTGTGGAATGCCCTGCCTGCAACAGTATTGGACTCGCCAACATTAAGGGCATTCAAATGGTCATTGGATAGACATATGGACGATAAGGGAATAGTGTAGATGGGCTTTAGAGTGGTTTCACAGGTCGGCGCAACATCGAGGGCCGAAGGGCCTGTACTGCGCTGTAATGTTCTATGTTCTATGTTCTAAAAGTTATGTCTAAATAGGCATGACAATTGCAGCACTACTTCTTTCCACCACTCTGCTGCCTTTGTGTTATCAGACTGCTTGTCCTGGAGGAGAAAACATTTCCTCAAAATGAACCTTAAAAATACCATGGTCATATTCTTTGGTTGTACCACAAACTCCATGCCCTAACAACAAATTCATTCCTCCTCCCTGGCTAAAGTCTCAGGCTGAACAGGACAGTTCACAGGAACATAGGAACGTAGAAGGTCGGAACATTGGAACATAGGAATTAGGAGCAGAAGTAGGCAATTCAGCCCTCCGAGCCTGCTCCGCCATTCAATCAGATCATGGCTGATCTCTTCCTGATCTCAAATCCACCTCGCCACCTGTTGCCCATAACTCTTCAACCCTTTTTTTATTAGAAATATATATACCCCCTTCTTGAAACCATTTAATGACTCAGACTCCACCGCACTATGGGGAAGTGAGTTCCATAAATTCACCACCCTCTGCGAGAAGTAATTCCTCCTCATCTCAGTTCTAAATCCAGTGCCTCTCAACCTATATCCATGACTTCTCATTCTAGATTGCCCCACAAAGGGCATCATTTGGTCCATGTGTTTATCAATCTCATTTAATATTTCATACACCTCTCATCTTTCTGAACTTCAGCGAGTATGAGATTTCTTCTCATACGTCAACCCTTTCAACCCCAGAATCAATCTGGTGAACCTCCTCTGAACTGCCTCCAATGCCACCACATCTTTCCTCAAATAAGGAGACCAAAACTGGACACAGTACTCCAGATGTGGTCTCAGCAACACCCTATACAATTGCAACAACACTTCCCTACTTTTATACTCCAGTCCTTTGCAATAAAAGCTAGCATTCCATTTCCCTTTTTAATTGCATGCTGTACCTGCATACCGACTTTGGGAAATTCACAAACAAAGTTACCCAGATCCCTCAACCCAAATGCATCTTGAATCTGCTTTCCATTTCGATAATAATTTGCCTTTCTATTCTATCGGCCAAAATGGATAACCTCACATAACCTCAGTAACCTATTAACACACATCTCAGCTTCTAATCCCATCTTCTGCTGAAACCTTCAACCTTCTTTTATTACCCCCAAGCTCAACTGTGTCAACCGTTTGTCTTCCATGTTCAATAAGTTTTGTTGCCTTTTCTGTGGCTCTGCTGTAACTACGGCAATCAGTGAGTTTGCCCTCCTTTCTTTTGATATCTATATTTTAATGCTCAGAGTCGCCAGGTATTGAATGATACCACCACAAGGTTCAACCGGCTATCGATCAAAGAGCCAAACACCAGTTAGTTAGTTCAAGGTCAAGGGTACTTTATTTACACACACAATTAGTCATGCAACATACACTGCTAGTTAACTACACCTATCGACTAAGACAACCTGTATTTAATTTCAGGCACCCAGCTTAGGTCAGAGGAACAGTGGCCGTTGTTCGATTCTGGATCTATCGAGTCTGGAGAAGTAACTGCTGCTCAGCTGGGCTCATCCGTCTGTAGTGGGTGTTGAACTTGGACTTGCTTCTGGTGGTGCTGCGATTGGAGATGGTCGTTGCCGGGGCGCCAGGTCCAAAAGAGGACAAACATATGGTGGACTCTCTTCTTATGCTTGGGGGTTTTCGCGCTCTTTTGGGCGGTCCTTCAGTTTGGACCCCACGAATTGGGTGATCCCTGATCACTTTGTTCGATTTCGAACCAATAAATGGGCGGGTGCCTGGATGGCTGGGCGTGTCCCAAGAGGTCACTGACCCTGTTGTTTACACTTCCCTAGCACAGGGAGTGGTGCCGAAATGTCAGGGACTGTACCGGTCGCTCAAGTACCAGTCCTTTGTCTTGATGAAGATGGGCCATCAAATGCTAATCGGTCCATCAAACGCTAATTGGTCGGAGTTTCGATACCGTCTGAATTCCTCACTTGCAAATATACATTTCAGGCTCTGAACCTGCCTGAATCTTGCTCTGTCCATTTTACCCACCATGCTTTGCGACCATCCCTGTTCCTGGTTATAAGTGGCCATCCCAGATGGCTACAGTTTAAGCTTGTCTTAGCTTCGCCTGCTGGCATCCTAGCTCTTGCCAATTCTAATTCACCCATCGCCTCTGTGTTCACTGACTTCCTATTTCCTTTGTCCTGTCATTGGCATACATGCCATCAGCCATTTAGGCTATGAACACTATAATTCTCTCCTCTGAATATCTCTACGTCTAGATCCTCCTTTAATACATTGCTTACTATCTATCTCTTCGACCAAGCTTTTGGTTACTTGTCTTAATATTCTCCTCCTTTAACCTGTTTTAAATTTTTGTCAAGTTATGACCTGTGAATTAATAATCTTTTATTGTCACAAGTATGAAGTTACTGTGAAAAGCCTCTAGTCACCACATGCTGACACCTGTTCAGATAAGCTGGTACGGGAATTGAACCAGCGCTGCTGGCCTTATTCTGCATCACAAACCAGCTGTCTAGGCACTGAGCTAAATCAGCTCTACATTGCAAGGTGTTGGGTATAGTTTGATAGGTCTTATTAAGGCATTTATCATCTTAGGTAATTGAACAGTAAGTATTTATTAACTAGTTGAAATATATGTGTAGGTACAGCAAAGCAATGTTTTTCAAACATTTTTTTCCCCGGAACCACTTTTGCCAACTGGCTTATCTTCGGGACACACAACATGTTCACTTTCGCAGCTTATCCTGAATCAAGGCAGTGTTTGGGACACTAAAGTATTCATGCCCCAGTCAAGGGATGGAAAGAAAATAGTCTAGTTTTCCTGTTCGCATTTACTATCACTGGTGTATTAGATTTATGTATAGTCTTATGTTATTACTAATGCAAAAACTGCTATGAAGGAAGATCCAGAAATACTACTCTATGCCGGACTCTACTTAAAGTTAATCTTTGTAGGGAAAACTCTGCAAAATTTCCCCATGCCTTCCAATGGTAATCAAGAAAACTTGAGTAGATCTGTGCATTTCCACATCCCTAACAATTGTGAGAAGCCAAAGGAGCATTGACTTTGTGAAGGTTGAAAGACTGCACTCTCAGACATCAGAAAACTCATTAAAGGTTATGAAATCTTTACAAATTAATACTTTTAAAAACACAGAATCTCTTACCTTCCTTACTTCAGCACTAAATGCTATCTCTTTTGCCACCATTCCAAAAATAAGAGTGAGGCATAAATGTGAGATTTAGAATGTACCTACCGCCATGATCATTCTGCAAGGCAGAAGTCACAGATTTGGGATGCTATGTCGCTAAGGAGTATTTCTGGCTTCCACTTCTGGTATTGTTCAAAGTGCTGAGGGGCCAGTACTTTAGTATGGGTCGAAATAAATCACCAGGTGAATGGATGCTGGTGACAGCAACTGACTCCTGACACTGAACAGTTGTGACAAGCCAGGAATGGTGCTAAGGGCACCGAGTGACACGATGCACAGCCAGCACAAGATATTTGTTCCACATGGTTGAGTAAGTGAGCTCAGCAGCTCCTTTGCTTTCAATATTTTCCTCACCCCTTCTGTCACAGTTCTGTTTCTCACTCACTCTCACTGGATTGTTCGAGTGATAGGACTATGTGTCCATGAACCTGAATTCCACACACTTCCCGCATTAAAAAAAGTGCAGACCATGACTTTCTGGCACCCGCCTGTGACCCACTTGCGGGTCGCGTCCCGCACTTTGAAAAATCCTGCAGTAAAGGTCCAAGTTAGGATTTGTCTCCATTCATGGCTCTAACACTACACTGACCCCGAGTTGACCCTGGTTGGAGGATTGTGCAAGTTGGGTCTTTGCAGGGCCAGGAATTTTTAACGGGGGTACACGTTGTTGGAATTCTGCTGGAGAAGCTAACTAATGCTGGGATCCTTTTGGAAAAGCCAATTAATGCCAGGTGTTTTCAGGAAAAGCACCTTGTCCTCTCACCTTTACAGTGATCACGAACTACAAATGAATAACTTGGGAGATGTTAGTGAGAATCTCCATAATTCTCTGCTCGTGCCTTGTTGTTCTTCCCAGTAGCACCCTCAAGATCAAGGCTGATGCAACTTTTGCCACCATTTCCCTGTGCTCCATGTCTCATGGCGTGTTAATTCCTCATCCACAATACTTGTGCCCTCTTGAATTAAAGATGCTGAGCTGCTGCGGGAAAGGAAGAGGGTTAATGATGGGGTGGGGAGTGACTAGTGTTATCAGAGATAGAGCGGATGAAGTAGTGGTGATTTGGATGACTGCATCTGCTTGGCAGACACAAAAATGTAGCTTCCTGTCAAGCAATAGCATACATTAATCACCTGTTTAAACGGTGGCGCCTCTGTTGTTATCCATTTCAAGACCGTAAATCAAGTGGTTAAGTGGAAAGAATTAGGCAATAGCGTCTTCTTTGTTGTGGAACTTGATTTGACTCTGGGTAGGGTTTTAAATGACTATTATTTTCTTCCCTCCTTCCTTTCATCGGTGGCCCTTTTACACCTTTGTAATGTTGAAAGGGTGGAGGCAGCTTTTCTTTCCACTGCACCTTGCAAGAAAATGCTTCATAATGGCGTCATCCATGAAAGTGAAAATTATCTTTAACCAGTTCACTCGCTGTGTTTAATAGTTACTTCAGACCAAATGTTTAACATCCAGCGCTGCTTTAGAATGCCAAACTTATCAAGGAACAGAGAACCAAGATTGAAAGTGTTCAGAAACAAGAATTGAATCTGACCCGAGGTAACACTTACCAAAGCCACTCTGAGAGAAACAACTGCATAATGTTCCTCAGCCACAAAGCAGAGAAAGCTCTGACTGGACTTTGCTATATATTAAGCTGTAATGTCCAAGTTCCACAGCGTCAGATTTGAAGCATACCCCAAAGATGCTCTGGGAAACCCCTCTCAGAACTTCACAGGTAAGTATTTGCAGAGCAATTGGACAGAAGTGCAAACTTCCTCCGGGCAATTTGGCTGCACTGTGAACCATCCATAAAGAGTGATTTACATGGGCAGCACGGTAGCGCAGTGGTTAGCATTGTTGCCTTACAGCACCAGGGTCCCAGGTTCGATTCCTGGCTTGCGTCACTGTCTGTGCGTTCTCCCCATGTCTGAGTGGGTTTCCTCCGGGTACTCCAGTTTCCTCCCACATGTCTCAAAAGGCGTGCTGTAAGGTACTTTTCTCCATGTTTGTAAAAGGTCCTCCGTGCCTGGCGGAGTTGGTACACTGCTTTCCTGGTGAATAGCAGGTTAAAGTCCATTTGTAGCTTGTTCCTCTCTGCCAGCAGCTCTACGGTCAGGACCTCAGATTATTTTCTATCTTCCTCCAAGATGGAGTCGATCAGCTGTTGCCTGGCCTCCCTCTCTTCCCTATCTTTCATGCTTTGTAGGCTATTATTTCCCTTTGGACTACAGCCTTCAGTGCCTCCCAGAAGGTGGAAGGTTGTTAGTCTATGACCTGCGATGTTTTTTGGCAGAAGGCCTCGTCGACCAGGAGGTCCGTGTCCAGCCTCCATGTGTGGCGCTGGGCACGGCCCGTCTCCAACCTCATATCCATGTGGTGCGGAGCGTAGTCGGAGATGACTATCGCGATGTACCCTGCTCCTTTAATTCCTGGAAGCCCCACTGCAAAGAGGTTGATGCGAGTATATACCTTGTGCACTTGTGAAAAAAATGAGAATTTGTTTTCTCCCGGGTGGGGGAAACCCACCGTGGGGGCACCCCCCCCGGGGTCAGATCGCCCCGCACCCCCCCAGGACCCAGGAGCCTCCACGGGCCCACCTCCCCCATCTACTCCATAAATGCTCCGAGTTCCTTAGTCATGCCTGTCGTTTTCCCCGTTCTGGAGTTTGATCAGTCAGTCAGTGGGTCCTGTACACTGTTAAAGTCACCCCCAATAATCAGCCTGTGCATGTCAATGTCGGGGATTTCCGGTCTTCTTTATCGTGTCGTCCAGTTGGGCAAGTACACTTTTACCAATACTACTCGTGTCCTGTCTAGGACATCACTGACAATGACATACCGTCCCCCTTGGTCCATGACTGTCCTTGCCTCCGTGAATCTCGTCCTCTTGTTAATCAGAATGGCTACTCCCCTAGCCCTCGTCCCATAGCATGAATGGTCCGTCTGTCCCACCCAGTCCTTCCTTACCAGTAATCTGTCCTTCTCCCTCAGGTGTGTCTCCTGTAGGTAGACTATGTTGGCCTTCAGGCTTCTCAGGTGGGCGAAGACTCTGGATCTTTTCACTGGACCGTCTCTTTTTGTTTAGGGACCCTCCAAAGTGTCAGCCTGCGGTGCCATCTTGATTCCTCAGCCTGCACCATGCCTGCTGAGGCCTGTATCTGTCTCGTTGCCAACCCTTTCCTATCCTTCTGCCCCTTTTCTGTTCTGTGAGTCCCCCGCCCCTCATTCCCCCCTTCCCCTCCCTGTGCCCCCCTCCCTTTCCTGCCCCGCCCCCCCCCCCCCCCCCCCGGCCAGATGCTCCCTCTCTCCTGAGAGGTGCGCAGCGGCCCCCTTTACTGCTTGTCTACACATGTTAGCCCTTCCTGCTAGTATGGTGGCTCCCCTCCCTGGACTGGTCTCACCCTGTCTCTGTTCTGTCTTCCCGTCTTCATTCCCTTCCCTTCACCTCACCTGGGGCGAAATTCTCCCCCAACGGCGCGATGTCCGCCGACTGGCGCCAAAAACGGTGCCAATCAGACAGGCATCGCGCCGGCCCAAAGGTGCGGAATGCTCCGCATCTTTGGGGGCTGAGCCCCAACATTGAGGGGCTAGGCCGACGCCGGAGGCATTTCCGCCCCGCCAGCTGGCGGAAATGGCATTTGTTGCCCCGCCAGCTGGCGCGGAAATGCGGCGCATGCGCGGGAGCGTCAGCGGCCGCTGACAGTTTCCCGGCGCATGCGCGGGAGCGTCAGCGGCCACTGAAAGTTTCCCGCGCATGCGCAGTGGGGAGAGTCTCTTCCGCCTCCGCCATGGTGGAGGCCGTGGCAGAGGCGGAAGGGAAAGAGTGCCCCCATGGCACAGGCCCGCCCGCGGATCGGTGGGCCCCGATCGCGGGCCAGGCCACCGTGGGGGCACCCCCCGGGGTCAGATCGCCCCGCGCCCCCCCCAGGACCCCGGAGCCCGCCCACGCCGCCTGGTCCCGCTGGTAAATACCAGGTTTAATTTACGCTGGCGGGACAAGCAATTTCTGGGCGGGACTTCGGCCCATCCGGGCCGGAGAATTGAGCGGGGGGTCCCGCCAACCGGCGCGGCCCGATTCCCGCCCCCGCCCAATCTCCGGTACCGGAGACTTCGGCGGGGGCGGGGCGGGATTCACGGCGGCCAACAGCCATTCTCTGACCCGGCGGGGGGTCGGAGAATGACGCCCCTGTTTCCCCTCTCCTCGCTTCCCTCTCTCTGAGCGCCACCTTTAGTCCGAGAACGAGGCAGGACAGTCCCGCGCAAACATAGAGTCCATACAACAGATCTTGGTCACATTTTGTCCTCCACTTTCCGTCATTTTCCCCGCTGCCCTCACCGTTGCTGCGTCTGATCTTTTCCTAGATTGTTGGCCTTCACAAACACCACGGCCTCTGCTGGGATGCCAAAGTAATGTTCTTTACCTTTATAGGTTACCCAGAGTCTGGCGGGGAACAATATGCCAAACCTCATCCGGCTCTTGTAGAGCACCAATTTTGCCTTATTGAATTTGCGAGGTTAGCCCCAATGTTCTGATAGACCCTTATTCTGTGTCCTTCCCACGAGCACGACTTTGTCTGTCGGGCCAACCTCAGGATCTTTTCCCGATCCTGGGACCAGTCCATCTTCGCAATGATCGCTCTCGGCTGCTCCCAGTCATGGGTTTTGGCCGGAGCGACCTGTGTACCCTGTCGAGTTCTGGGGGGTTTGGGAAGCTGTTCCTCCCGACCAGGTTGCCCAGCATGTGCGCAATGTAGGCCTTCGGGTCCCTTCCCTCCACTCCCTCAGGCAGACCCACAATAGGACGCTCTGTCGCCTGGACCTGTGTTCCTGGTCCTCTACTTTTCCCCTCAGGTTCCCTAGGGCCGCCACCAACCTCTTCACCTTAGTCTCCTGAGCCACAGTCCTATCACTCTGGTCATTGTCACCCTTTCCATGTCCAGGATCGTCCTTTCCTGGGCTTTCACCTTTTTTCCCAGGCTGTCTATCGTGCGCTGGAGGGCGGTCATCGCTTCTGTCACCACCTCCTTCACCACCTCTTTCATCACCACCACCTCCCTCATGGCAGCCAGTTTTTTTTAAGGATTGTCTGGCATCCCTCCCCCGGTTCAGTGGGGGGCATCGCTGCTTGTTCATGTTCCTCTGTTCGGGTCACCAGTCGCCCCCTCCCTTGTTTTGCTGGGCCCTCCGCCTCGCCTCCTGCGTCCGCTGGTTCATCGGCTCACTGCTTTTGTCCCTTGCCGCCACTTCCTACCTTCTCGCCGGCCCTTTGAACTACCATTTACCGGCATTTTCCTTTTGGCTTCTGCGCCACTGGTGTCTTTTGGGTTTTTAGGAGTTGTGGGTGGCAATTTGAGCTACGAATCCTAGAAAATGTGTTATTTTGGGTCCAATTGGGAAGAGAGCCACCTAATGTACAGCCGGTCAGCACATCGTCACCAGCGGAAGTACCCCCCCCCCCTCCCCACCCCCCCACCCCGACCATCTTGACATGACCCCACACTGTAGGCCCGACCTGACCCCCAAACCTCTGCCTGATTGGTTTTGGTACTGCTTATGACCAACCACGCCCACAGCAGATCTGACCCCGTCCCACTCCCCAATCCGACACCCCAGCATCCAACCACACGCACCGTCCCAGACGAGGCCTGACTCCTCACACACTCCCAATGCCCCTCCCCCCAATTTGCATCCCCCATTTCCTCAAAGTCCAAGGCCCGTATCCCACTGATGTCCAATCTTCCCAGATGTCTGACCACCTCCCCCTCCCCACCCACACCTCCACCCTATCCACGAGGTCTGACCACCCTACCAGATGTCTGTCATCCCCACTCTCACCCCCAGAAATCGAACAGCCCCGTCCCACACTGGCCCAGATATCCAGTTACCTTCGGCACTTAGCTTCTCCCTGGTCTGTCAGTTTTAATCAGACCTTTAAACTTACCTGGTTGTCGCCAGCTCATCTTGGATTGTGATGCTGGGCTTTGGAGACAGATGCACAACCTGGATCTCACCCGGCCTGAGTTGGATGGTGTAGAAGTCCTGGGTTCCCAAAAGACTGGTAACCAAGGACTTGTAACAAACAATACTTTATTCAACAGCCTGAGCAGCTACTCCCTGCCTGTACTCTGCCCATGTTCCTGTTCCGGGGAGAACTCCTGCCCTTTCGTCATCTGACCTCTTAAGTAACTACATCATTCCGTGACCACTCGGTCTACAGAAGATCAGGCGAGGCAGGCACGGAAGAAATTTGACCTGGGTAATCGAGGAAATTACAGCCCAATAGTGAACTTATTAGTATACCGAAATATTCACAATTGTTTAATCCTTTTATTATTTTATACTTTAGTTTTACTTTGATTATTGTCTATAATTCTATTGTTTTATTTGTATCATCACAATTTGGCACTTTTTAAAATATATGTGGTTGCTGCTGACTAGTTCTCCAATTATTGCCCATGCCTAATTGCCCTTGAGAAAGTGAACCTGCCGCCATGATGCTTTTCTAATTAACCAATTATCTGTCTATCCATCTATCTATCTATCTATCTATCTACTTATCTATCTATCTATCTATCTATCTATCTATCTATCTATCATCTCATCCTTTGGCCGAAGAGATTCAGAGAGCTCACCACAAAATAAAAGCAAAACTGGTTATATATTAAACAAGAACAATATATATTTACTTGGGTTTCCAATAAAATTGAGACCCTGAGTTCTCTTACCTAGCCCCATCTAGGTTTTGATGTCAGAACCCAAGGGAAAAATTTAGCTTGTGCCCAACAGAACCCAAAATTAGCAGAGTAATTACTTCAGAGCAAGGTCAGCCTGAAGCCGATGCCAAATTTGACTTTGGGTTTCATTTAAATGCTTCTGGTGAGCTGTGGGGAACTAGAACATAGTGCAGAAGGAGGCCATTCAACCCATCGAGTCTGCACCAACCCACTTAAGCCCTCACTACCACCCTATCCCTGTAACCCAATAACCCCTCCTAACCTTTTTGGACACTAAGGGCAATTTAACATGGCCAATCTACCTAACCTGCACGTCTTTGGACTGTGGGTGGAAACGGGAGCACCCGGAGGAAACCCACGCAGACACGGGGAGAACGTGCAGACTCCGCACAGACAGTGACCCAGCGGGGAATCGAACCTGGGACCCTGGCGCTGTGCAGTCACAGTGCTAGCCACTTGTGCTACTGTGCTGTCCAAGAGAAGTGTTGCTACACTTAAGGTTAGAGTGAGATAGAGAACTGACTGTATGTCACCAGCTTGGAGCTCAGACTGTGAGTAGCAACATTAGTGCCAAGGAGGGTCACAACATGGGACATATCTTGTATTTGAAAGTACAAAGAAATACTGGGCAGGATTCTCTGTTTGAGAGGCTATGTTCTCCTGCCGGAGATGAATCACCTCTGTGTGCATTTGTGGAGTGGCATCCAGGCTATCCCTTGCCGTGCAAATGTATGCCTGACAGGGATTGCAAGGGATTCCATCATGAATTCCGCTATTGGGCAGGCATTTTGAGCGGTCGACCTGATAGTGAGGTCCGGCAGCTGGCCTTCCTACCTCCCACAGCACAAATCCTGCCCCTCCTGCCCCCACACACACACAAACCACGGGATTTTCTGTGCTTTCTGCTGAGAAAAAGAGGAAGTGAAAGCACTTAACTGCTCTTGATGTGGTCAAGAGCTGTCAATCATAGTTAGATGCTTATAAACATTGGTTGGTTTCACAGCTGGGTACTCGTGATCCATTCAAGCATTAAGGGAAATTAAATTAAACTATTCAAACATCTTGCTGTCTGGAAGCTATCAATCACATCTGAATAAACGTTCTTTCTCATTGATGTGAATGAAAGCTTTTCAGGATTTGAGGGGTGTACTTTTCACTTTCGAGGAATTTACAGCTGCTGCTTTCTCTGCCTGAGGCAGTAGCTGTAAGGCACACCTCAGTTTTAAAGCAGGGATTATTTCACTTTTAATGTCATGACTGCTCTTTAGCTTCCAGGCAGGTGTCTCTGTTATGGGGGGATCTCTGTTGAGGTGGGGTGGAGTCTCGTTATGGGCAGGGTCTCTGTTATGGGGATCTCTGATGTGGGATCACTGTTATGGGGGTCTCTGTTGGGAGTCTCTGTGGTGGGGGTCTCTGCTGGAGGCCTCTGGTTGGGGTCTCTGGTGGGAGCTCTGATGGGGGCTCTAATGGGATATGGTGGTGTTGGGGTGGACACGATTTGCATTGTGGGTGGGGAGGGGAGCCCTGCGATGGATTTTGGCGGCACCCATGTTAAAGACATACCATCGTGAGGTATACTTGGCTAAATTTGACCGATTTGCATCCTCCCACTGGCACAGGGCGTGAACTTCAATGTTGCCGCCAACGGGGGACCGGAGAACTGGAAGTAGATTACTGCCTTTGCCGACTTTAGGTCCTCCACCCGATCGCAAATCTCTACCAGCATCAGGCAGTTGAGAATCCAGTCCACAATCTCGTCTGAAGTACTAATAAATCCAATAGGGTAATAAGGAAATGTTACTTGCTCAGTGATCAAAATATGGAACTCACTATTGCAAAAAGAGGTTGAGACCTAGGTTAATGCTCTTGAGGCCCAGGTTTAAATCCTGCCACGTGGAATAAAAATCTCAAATTAAAAGTCGAAGGATGACATGATGCCACTTTCAATTTTCCTACAAATTGGTTCACTAATGCCTTTTCAGGAAGGAAATCTGCCATCCTCACCTGGTGTGGCACACATGTGACTCCAGATCCACAGTAATGTCATTGAATCTTAACTACCCCCTGAAATGGTCGAGCACGTTGTATCAAATGGTGACCGAAAATTGCACAAGGAATGAAACCGGACGGACAACCTGGCTACGATCTAGATACTGGAAAGGACTAAAATAAACTCAGCACTTTTAACCCTGCAAAGTCTTCCTCAGTAATATTTGGGGACTTGTGCAAAAATTGGGAGAGCTGGCCAAAGACTCAAGCAACAGCCTGACATGGTCTGGGATTCTCTGCGGCCAATCGGAATAGTCGGGTTCAGTGGCAACATCAGAAAATCTCTTCGGAAGGCCCTAGGCGTGTTTCTCAGTGACATAAGTCCAGCACGCAATTGTCCCCTCCCCCTGTCAGTAATAGGCTGTGTTTCCCGCTTAATTTGAATACTTTTGCACCTTATTATTGTGGCCACACTTCAGACTCACCGCCCGCCCGGTCAGATTTAAATCCCACATCAGTGTGATTTTAGAACAGTGTGATTTACAACTGCCTTTAAAAGGTGCACACCACTGAACTTTGAAGGGAACTCAGAGGTGTGTGCACACAACGTAGCACAGCACTCACAAGGATCCCAAAACAAGGAAGTGGCTCTTCAGATTCAGGGGGAATCACAGACAAGTCCCCAAAATGGCTTCCTCATGGTTGGTTTGTGGTTCTGGGGCAAGGGCAACAGTGCTGGGCAGAAGAGAAAATAGGAAACATTAGAGACAGGCTAATCATGAAATTGTGTGGTCATTGAATTAGCACTAATTACTGAGAGTTAATCCCTCACACACAGACTTCAAAATCGAATGAGTCCTACAGTGCTGCAGAACCATTGGTTGACTAGCAAGCTTGAGGATCTCCTTGGGACAGTGGCCATGGAGCATTGACCCAGAGGGATGTGCTTCTAATCCATTGCATTATGTTTAATTAGGCATTGAAAAGTCACCCTATGGTCCAAGCACGGCGTGAAGCCTTGGATTGCAGGTTAGGACAACACCTGTGCCTGGGATGAAAGTTCAGGATGCAGTCGGGTGGCTGAAGCTGTCGCATATGGTGTGGGGCAGTGGTGGTTGGAGTTTTGATCAACTATCATGTGCACGAAATACTGGGCAACCTTGTGGTGGCCAGGACTCACCAGCAAGCATAATGGGACCTTGAGAGGCAGCTGCAGGGAATGATATAACCAAGAGTGGTCCTTGGGTGAGAATTGCTGACTCTTACATCTCTCTCTTTGATACTGCAATGAGGAGACCATCAGGAAGGCAGAACCTGGTAATCTCACCGTCTGTCTCATCGTTTATAGGCAGGAGAGACGGAGAAGAATGCGTTGGAGGAGCAGAACCATCAATACCAAAGGGTGGCAGGCCCTTCTCCGCACATAAAGTGTGAACTTTAGGGACCGTTGTTCATAGCTGCATCACTAGACCGAGGGACTATAGACGCCATATGTGCTACCTGCAGATAAATGAGAACCTGTGTGCTGAAGGCTGGGCATGACAAGGGAGCTGGTCACACACATATGCCACTTTCTGAAGGATTTGTCACCATGGGGACACAGAGGGCGTTCACTGCCAGGAACAGTCAAAGTGACCGCTGCGCTCAATTTCTATGGCAGTGGTTCCTTCCAGGGCTCCACTGGGATCTGTACAGGATCTCACAAGCCTCCATCCACAAATGTATCCAGGAGGTCACAGATGTCATTTTTACCAAGGCGCTCAACTTTGTCAACTTCGACAGAGATCTGGCGAAACAGGAATCAAGACGTCTGAGATTTCTGAGATTTCCGAATTCCCACAGGCGCAGGATGTCATCAACTGCATTCACATGGTTATCAAAATCTCCCTGGCAACAAGCAGTCCAGTATGTGAACCACAAAAGCCTCCAGTCTCTCAATGTTCAGGTGGTCTGTGATCATAACAAATGGATCATGCACGTTTGTGCAAAATACCCCAGGATTATCCACGACTCATAGATCTCCAGCAGGTCTCAGATCCCTGACACATTCCATGGACAACACAGCAAAGGTGGAGGCAGTCCCATGTTCCCAAGCTTGCCTTTAGAGCTCCAATAACTGAGGCCAGAGGCTTCTCACTTGACTTGGATTCGACAAAGTCTTAGCCTCCAACAATCCTCCGAGTCCCAGCACCCTGGGATGTCCCTGCCTCTGCTTGCTGTGGATCAGGTAGCGCAATGTGCTCACTAGATTGTGAGCCCAAGGCTACTCTGAAACTAGTTCCCACCGAGGTGTGTGGCTCTGCGCTGTTGGCGGGTGTGGGTGGGTACTGTGATGGGTCTTCAATGTCAGTGTCTGCAGATTCCTCTTCAGTGGAGTTCTCAGGGCAGGAGTTGAGGACCTGGCTTGTAGACCCACTCAGCTGCTTCCAAAATGAGCCTGCAAAAGAAACTAGAGATAATTAGTGCGTGGCAGGGGCCTGAAAACAGGAGCCATCACTCACAGCATGGTTGTCTGATGGAAGAAAAACAGAAAATGCTAGACAAATATAGCAGGTCTGGCAGCATCTGTGGAGAGAGAAACAGACTTAACGTTTTGAGTTTGTACGACTCTTCTTCAGAGTTAAAGAGAAAGAGGAATGGGATGGATGAGAGACTGCAAAGAGGAGGAGGAACAGCTGGGGCAAAAGGTCAGTGATTGGTGAGAGCCTGGAGAGATTGAATCCTGTGTGGATCCGAGTCACGAGGGATGGAATCTCAGTTGGAATTCAATGGGTTTTGTCAGAGTTGGAGACAGTCGCTGTGGAAGGAACTGTGGCTGTGGAAGCAAATTTTGGTAAACACCTTGTCAAGCACCAAGAGGGAAATGGAAAGCATTGAAGGTGAACATGGTGAAAGAGACAGTTAGAAATCCCTTCGAGGAGAAGAGCAGTACTTCTTCAAGTTAAACATTCCTGGTAGAAAAATGGCACTGAATGAAATCATGCCTGATAGATGTTGCAGTCCAGGAAATGAAATGGAATGAAAATGAAAATCGCTTATTGTCACAAGTAGGCTTCAAATGAAGTTACTGTGAAAAGCCCCTAGTCGCTACATTCCGGCGCCTGTTCGGAGGGGGGGGGGGGGGGGGGGCTGGTGCAGGAATTGAACCGTGCTGCTGGCCTGCCTTGGTCTGCTTTAAAAGCCGGTTCTTTAGCCCTGTGCTAAACCAGCCATGTCCACAGGGTGGTTTATCACCACCTCCCTTACCGTCAGCACACTAACGGTCCACATCCTCACTTCCAGCTGAATTGAACCATTTCAAAGTCTGCCAGCCACTCATCCACCAGCCAGTGTTCTCTCCCTTTTGTCATGTGCCAGCTTGTCCTGTATGAAGACAGATGGAGAGAGTGTATGCAGGACGCCTGCCAGGCCAACTGATAAGGATGCCTGCCATGCGTGTGTGGTGAGTGGGGCCATTGACCTGGATTGAGGACATGACTCGTAAGGGAGATTAAGGTGCATGTGGGAGAGTGAGCGGTGGTGTCCCTCGAGCTGGCGCTGAGTGAGATCCCTATGGATGCATGATAGATCTGGGAATGTGTGAGGTAAGAGTGATGTGAAGAGCGACTTTCCCTGGTGGAACAGAGGAGGACATTCATCCTCTTGAGGAACTAGATGGCTGCCCTCTTGTGTGTTTGCTTTGACCACCGATGCCCCCACCTCCCATTCTGGATCAGTGTCTTTGCTTGCTGCTTTTTGCCCAGAGCAGGGATAGAGGACATTACGGCAGACCTGCACAGCATCAAGTCAAAGCTCGAAGAAGGCATCAATTTTGGGTCAGCAGTTTCCTTTCCCTTGGAGAGTGCTGGCTCTGTGCAGGGGTAGCCTTCGAATATGATGCTTGGATTACTGAAGCTCTGAGGTCATGGCAGGGCCACCCCACCAGTGAACCAATGCAAGAAACATGCCTGTGATATTATTTTACAATGTTCCTCATGATACGGAATGAACACCAATGGTCAAACACCAAATTCCCCACCCGATATCGGGCTTTTGCCAATTTCTTCAAAATTCTGCTCAGAGTCACACTCATGCAATCATACCTAACACATAATGTCCCAGACACAATCCCACCATCCCTGGCCATGTCCTGTCCCACAAGCAGGACAGACCCAGCAGAGGTGGTGGAACAATGGTATGCAGTCAGGAAGGAGGGGAGTCCTCAACATCGACTCTGGACCCATGAAATCTCATGGCAACAGGTCAAACATGGGCAAGGAAAACTCCTGCTGATTGCCACATAATACACCCCCAGCCCCCAAGTTCCTCAGCTGATGCATCAGTACTCCTCCATATTGAACACCACTTGTAGGAATCACTGAGGGTGGCATGGACACAGAATGTACTCTGGGTGGGGGACTTCAATGTCCATCACCAAGAGTGGCTCGATGGCACACTACTGACCCAGCTGGTTGAGTCAGTGAAGCACATAGCTGCTAGCCTGGGTCTGAGATAAATGCTGAGGGAACCAGCAAGAGGGAAAACCATACTTGACCTCATACTCACCAAGCTGCCTTGTGGAGGCGTAGCCCCGTCTTCACATTGAGGATACCCTCCATCGTGTTGTGTGGCACTACCACCTTGCTGAATTACATTTCGGACACGTATAGGAATTCAAGGCTAGGCAACCATGAGACGATGTGGGCTATGAGCAATGGTAAAATTGTATACAACCACAATCTGTAACATCATGACCCGGCAGATCCACTACTCTACAGTTACAACCAAGCCAGGGATCAACCCAGGTTCAATGAAGAGTGCAGGAGGGAATGCCAGAAGCAGCACGAGGCACACCAAAAATGAGGCGACAACCTATGGAAGCTACAACACAGGATTACTTGTGTGCCAAACAGTAAATAATAGACAAATCTAAGTGAATCCACACCAACCCATCATAGAACATTACAGCACAGTACAGGCCCTTCGGCCCTCGATGTTGCGCCGACCTGTGAAACTACTCTAAAGCCCATCTACACTATTCCCTTATCGTCCATATGTCTATCCAATGAGCATTTGAATGCCCTTAGTGTTGGCGAGTCCACTACTGTTGCAGGTAGGTCATTCCATGCCCTTACTACTCTCTGAGTAAAGAACCTACCTCTGACATCTATCTTATATCTATCTCACCTCAATTTAAAGCTCTGCCCCTTGTGCTAGACTTCACCATCCGAGGAAGAAGGCTCTCACTGTCCACCCACTCCAATCCTCTGATCATCTTGTATGCCTCAATTAAGTCACCTCTTAACCTTCTTCTCTCTAACGAAAACAGCCTCAAGTCCCTCAGCCTTTCCTCATAAGATCGTCCCTCCATACCAGGCAACATTCTGGTAAATCTCCTCTGCACCCTTTCCAATGCTTCCACATCCTTCCTATAATGCGGTGACCAGAATTGCATACAATACTCCAAATGCGGCCGCACCAGAGTTTTGTACAGCTGCAACATGACCTCATGGCTCCGAAACTCAATCCTTCTACCAATAAAAGCGAACACACCGTACGCCTTCTTAGCAACCCTCTCAACCTGGGTGGCAACTTTCAGGGATCTATGTACATGGACACCGAGATCTCTCTGCTCATCCACACTGTCAAGAATCTTACCATTAGCCCAGTACTCTGTCTTCCTGTTATTCCTTCCAAAATGAATCACCTCACACTTTTCTGCATTAAACTCCATTTGCCACCTCTCAGCCCAGCACTGCAGCTTATCTATGTCCCTCTGTAACTTGTAACATCCATCCGCACTGTCCAGAACTCCACCGGCTTTAGTGTCATCTGCAAATTTACTCACCCATCCTTCTACGCCCTCCTCCAGGTCATTTATAAAAATGACAAACAGCAGTGGCCCCAAAACAGATCCTTGTGGGACACCACTAGTAACTGGACTCCAGTCTGAACATTTCCCATCTACCACTACCCTTTGTCTTCTTCCAGCTAGCCAATTTCTGATCCAAACTACTAAATCACCCTGAATCCCATGCCTCCGTATTTTCTGCAGTAGCCTACCGTGGGGAACCTTATCAAATGCTTTACTGAAATCCACATACACTACATCAACTGCTTTACCCTCATCCACCTGTTTGGTTACCTTCTCAAAGAACTCAATAAGGTTTGTGAGGCACGACCTAACCTTCACAAAACCGTGTTGACTATCTCTAATCAAATTATTCCTTTCCAGATGATTATACATCCTATCTCTTATAAACCTTTCCAAGATTTTGCCCACAACAGAACACTGGTCTATAGTTACCAGGGTTGTCTCTACTCCCCTTCTTGAACAAGGGGACAACATTTGCTATCCTCCAGTCTTCTGGCACTATTCCTGTAGACAAAGATGACTTAAAGATCAAAGCCAAAGGCTCAGCAATCTCCTCACTAGCTTCCCAGAGAATCCTAGGATAAATCCCATCCGGCCCAGGGGACTTATCTATTTTCACACTTTCCAGAATTGCTAACACCTCCTCCTTATGAACCTCAAGCCCTTCTAGTCTAGTAGCCTGAATCTCAGTATTCTCCTCGACAACATTGTTTTTTTCCTGTGTGAATACTGGTGAAAAATATTCATTTAGCACCTCTCCTATCTCCTCGGACTCCACGCACAACTTCCCACTACTGTCCTTCAGTCCTACCATATTCAGTCGTGAATGCTGGTGGATTATGCTGGAGGAAGAGGCTCTACAAATGACCCCATCCTCAATGAACGGGGAGCTTGTATATCAGTACAAATTAGAAGGCTGAAGCATTTGCAACAATCTTCAGCCGGAAGTGCCGAGTCAGTGGCTGATCCATCTCAACCTCCTTCATAGGGCCCAGCATCACAGATGTCCGTCTTCAGCCAGTTCGATTTACCTCACATGATAGCAAAATAGCAAAAACAGCTGAAGGCATTGGATACTGCAAAGGGTATGGGCCCGAACAATATTTTGTCAATGGTACTGCAGACTTCTGTTCCAGAACTTGCTGTGCCCCCCCAGCCAAGCTGTTCCAGCACAGCTAAACTGGTATCTACCCAGAAATGTGAAAAATTGCCCAGGTATGTCCTGTCCACATAAAGCAGGACAAATCCAACTTGGCCAATTATCATCCTATCAATCTACTCTCGGTTAGTAAAGTGTTGGAAGGGGTCATCAACAGTGCAATTAAACGGCACTTTCTGTGCAATAACCTGCTCAATGGTGCTCTGTGTGGGTTCTGCTATAGCCACTCAGCTGCTTACTGATGTGTTGGGTTTGCCGGATCTGCGAGGACTGCATTTGCTGCAGCAGTGAGAGAGACAGGCTTCCAGCACTTGAAGAAATGCAACTTGACTTTATTGAACTCTTAACTATCATACATACTTTAACTGGGTTGACACTATAATGACTTGACTGGAGACCTGAGGCTAAACTGACCAGGCTATCTGACTACCACATGGTGTATGTTCTAGTTACTGCTCACGGGCTCTGACTGTCTCAGAGGCTGGATCCCAAGAGAGCGGGAAAACTAGTGCCCCCTGGCTTTATAGTGGTTGTGTCCTGTCTGGTGATTGGCTGCTGTGTTCTGTGTGTTCACTGATCATCCTGTGTGTCAATCACTGCCTGTCTGTGCACCATCATATACCTGTGCGTATATTATGACATTGCCCCCCCTTTTTTTTTCTTATTAAAAAATGTGTGTAGGTCAATAAATAGTGAGTGGTGTGTGTACAGGAGCCTGACTATAGACAAAGTATGTTAACATTTTCACATGGGAAGGTGTCTAGTGCAGATAGAGGGCAGATAACAAATTAGGAAGAAACAGTATGTACAGATGTGTAAACGGATCACAAGGTAATGCAACATTCAGTCTATAAATTCAGTGTCTGTGGCGGGCGACGAGTTCTGGTTGACCGCCTCAAGGGTGGGTCAGGGGCCGCCTGCACTTGAACGGGCGGAACTGCCTCCAATGTAGAGGTCGGTAAAAGAACTTGCAGATCGGTGGCCTCGTGGAAAGGTGCGTCCTGAGGAACTAGCATGCGAGGCGGGACATCACATTCAGGTGGCAGGTGTGGAAGTAGCCGCAGTGCCCGCCAATTATGCCTAAGAAAGGAGTCATCATGCATGTGAATGAGGAACGATCTCGGGGCCACTTGCTTAACCACCACAGCCGTGGCAGACCAGCCACCATCAGGTCGCTGAACACAAACTTGGTCAGCAGGAGCCATAGCAGGGAGATCTTTCGTCAGGTCAGTGGCCGGAAAATTGGATGCACAAAACTTCACCTGAGCGTCTATCTGACAGACAAAGTCCGACTGCTCACACGGCGTGGAGATGGATCTAGAGAGTGCGTCGGCCACAATGAGCTCTTTGCCCGGGGGTAGACCAGGTCAAAATCGTAGCAGCGGAGTTTGAGGAGGATACGTTGTAGCCGTGGCGTCATATCATTGAGGTCTTTTTGGATGATGTGAACCAATGGCCTGTGGTCTGTCTCGACCGTGAATTTGGGGAGTCCAGACACGTAATCATGGAATTTGTCAATCCCTGTGAGGCATTCTTTTTCAATCTGAGCGTATCGTTGCTCAGTAGGCGTCATGGCTCTAGAGGCATATGCGACTGGGGCCCAGCAGGAGGATTCATCCCGCTGGAGGAGTACTGCCCCAGTGCCAGCCTGGCTCGCGTCGGTGGAGATCTTCGTCTCCTTGGCAGAGTCAAAGAATGCCAGTACCGGGGCCTTGGTGAGTTTTGCCCTGAGCTCACGCCACTCTCGCTCATGAGCGGGGAGCCACTGGAAGTCCATAGTTTTTTTGACAAGGTTACGGAGAGCTGTGGTGTGTGATGCAAGGTTGGGGATAAACTTCCCAAGGAAATTGACCATCCCTTGGAAGCGGAGGACCGCCTTCTTGTCCTCCGGGATCTTCATGGCGTTGATCGCCGCCACCTTGTCTGCATCTGGCCGCACACTGAACTGCGAAATATGGTTGCCAAGGAACTTTATTTCTGCTTGGCCGAACGAGCGTTTGACTCTATTGAGTCGGAGGCCATGCTCATGGATCCTGTGGAACACTCGCTTGAGGCGAGCGATGTGCTCCTGAGGAGTTGTGTACCAGATAATAATATCATCGACGGACACTCGCACCCCCTCGATGCCCTCCATCATTTGCTCCATTATGCGGTGGAACACCTCTGAGGCGGAGATGATGCCAAAGGGCATCCGGTTGTAACAGTAGCGACCGAACGGGATGTTAAATGTGCACAACTTTCGACTGGACGTGTCCAGCTGTACTTGCCAAAACCCCTTGGAGGCATCTAGCTTTGTGAAAAGCTTGGCGTGAGCCATTTCGCTGGTGAGCTCTTCTCATTTAGGTATGGGGTAGTGTTCCCTCACGATGTTACTGTTCAAATCTTTGGGGTCGATGCAAATGCAAAGTTCCCCTGACTGTTTTTTGACACAGACCATGGAACTAGCCCAGTCCGTGGGTTCAGTGACCTTAGAAATGACGCCCTGGTCCTGGAGGTCTTGCAGCTGCTGCTTGAGGCGGTCCTTGAGGGGTGCCGGCACCCGACGCAGTGCATGAACCACAGGTGTGGTATTCGGCTTCAGCAGTATCTTGTATCGGTAAGGTAGTGTACCCATACCTTCGAAGACGCTATGGTATTGTGCTATGATGTCATCTAATTGGGCTTGGAACTTGACATCTGGTGAGGCCGTTGCCTCTGCGGACGACATGGTGTGAACCCGTTGCACAAGATTCAGGATTTTGCAGGCCCGAGCACAGAAGCTCTGTTGGTGCCTACAATTTCAAAACGCAGGATTGCTTCTGATGGGATACCGCAAGCTGGCATGAGCCACTGGCAGCAATGGCATTGCCATTGCAGTCGATGATTTGGCAGGCCGGTTGAAGAATGCTTGGCTTGACGCAGATGGTGTCAAGGTCAGACTTTGAAATGAGGTTTTCTGAAGCACGGTAGCATAGTGGTTAGCAGAATTGCTTCACAGCTCCAGGGTCCCAGGTTCGATTCCGGCTTGGGTCTCTGTCTGTGCGGAGTCTGCACATCCTCCCCGTGTGTGCGTGGGTTTCCTCCGGGTGCTCCGGTTTCCTCCCACAGTCCAAAGATGTGCAGGTTAGGTGGATTGGCCATGATAAATTGCCCTTAGTGTCCAAAATTGCCCTTAGTTTCCAAAATTGCCCTTAGGGTTGGGTGGAGTTGCTGGGTTATGGGGATAGGGTAGAGGTGTTGACCTTGGGTGCTCTTTCCAAGAGCCGGTGCAGACTCGATGAGCTGAATGGCCTCCTTCTGCACTGTAAATTCTATGAAAGCACCAGTGTCCAGCCTGAAGCGTATGCGAGCCTTGTTGACCGTGAGGGTGGCACACCACTCATCGTCTGGATCAATGCTCAGTACTGGGAGTTGTTTCACCTTCTTCACTGGAAGCATCGTATGCTTGGTGATGATGCCCACCCGGAATGGGGATGTGAGGCCCTTGGTGTCGGAATCTGGAACCATGTCAGAGTCGGAGTCTGGAACGGGTTGCTGCACTGACCGGACGTTCCTGCGCTGCGACTGGGATCGCTGTGTATTGGGCAGTTGAGCAGATCTGCACAGGGCTGCGTAGTGGCCAAGCTTGCCACACTGGAGACAATGTCGAGATTTTGTGGGACATTGCCGCTTTAAATGGACGGAGCCACAGTTGTTGCACGTCATGGCGCCGGCATCAGGATGCTCCATGCGCCACCGCGCATGCGGGGTGAGGTCGAACGATGTGCACACCTGCGCAGTTCGGTCGTCGGCCTCGCCGTCCCCTTGGTTGTGGCGCGCATGCGCAGGAGCCCGGGAAAAGCGCGCGAAATAGCCGCCCTCATCCAGACTCAGGCCCTGGAGCTGTTTTACGGCCTGCACCTGCTCCGCATCGTGAAGGCCTTGTCGCGCCATCTCTGCCGCCTTGATATGGGAGTACCGGTTGTTAGCGTGCTCGTAGAGGACGTAGGTTTTGATGGCGATGGCAAGGGTGAGCTGATTAACTTTAAGGAGCTGCTGGCGAAGTGGACCCCAAAAACGATTTGGTCGCGGACCATAGAGTCGGAAGTGGAGCCGTAGTTGCAGGACTGCGTGAGGATACGGAGGTGGGTTAAGAAAGACTGGAAAAGTTCATCCTTAACCTGAAGCCTCTGCTGGAACACAGAGCATTCAAAGCTCTCGTTGACTTCGATGTCACAGTGGCTGTCGAACTTCAGCAGGACTGTTTTAAACTTTGTCTTGTCCTCGGCTTCAGCAAAGATGAGGGAGTTGAAGATGTGGATAGCGTGGTCCCCGGCTGTAAAGAGGAAGAGAGCGATCTTCCTGGCATCCGATCCGGTTTCGAGGTCAGTGGCATCAAGATACAGCTGGAACTTCTGCTTGAAAATCTTCCAGTTAGCACCGAGGTTGCCGGCGATGCGGAGCTGCGGGGGAGGGCGGACGCTGTCCATGTTACCGGGTGGCTGATCGCTGGTCAAAGGCAGACTATCTCAAGGTAGGTCCGTCAAACTCGAGCATAACTCACTGGTACCATGATGTGTTGGGTATGCCGGGTCTGCGAGGCCTGCATTTACTGCAGCAGTGAGAGAGACAGGCTTCCAACACTTGAAGAAATGCAACTTGATTTTATTGAACTCTCAACTATCATACATACTTTAACTGTGGGTTGACACTATGCTGACCTGACTAGAGACCTGAGGCTAACCTGACCATACTATCTTACTACCACATGGTGTATGTTCTAGTTGCTGCTCATGGGCTCTGAATGTCTCTGAGGCTGGATCCCAAGAGAGCGGGAAAACTAGTGCCCTCTGGCTTTATAGTGGTTGTGTCCTGTCTGGTGATTGGCTGCTGTGTTCTATGTGTTCACTGGTCATCCTGTGTGTCAATCACTGCCTGTCTGTGCACCATCATATACTTGTGTGTATATTATGACACTTACTTCATTACAGCCTTTATTCAAACATGTACAAAAGAGCTGAATGCCAGAGGTGAGTTGAGAGTGACTGCCTTTGGCATTAAGGCAGAATTTGCTTGAATATGGCATCAAGGAGCCCTCGCAAAACTGGAGTCAATAGGAATCAGGGGGAAACACTCTGCTTAGAAAAAGAGTTCCAAGAACTCACAGCCCTCTGAGAGACAATGGGTGGGATTCCCCGGTTGCTGACGGCGAAATCGCGTTTGCCGATCGGCCGGAGAATCAACGTTCGCACCGAAATCGGGGGCGCCCCCTTCAAAGCGGCATACTCTAGGAGTACGCCGCATGCCGTATCGACGACCTCAGGCCCTCCCCCCCGATTCTCCGTCCCTGACTGGCTGAGTTCCCGACGGCATCAGTCGCGTGTCGGGAACTCGGCGTGGCGGCTGCGGACTCAGTCCAGTGCCGCTACAGTCGGGGGCGAGCCGGGCAGGGGGGCTTTGGCAGGGGCTGGGGGCACTGTTGGGGGGTGGTCCGGGGGTCGCGAGCCTGGCCAAAGTTGGGGCACTATTTGGCAGGCCAGGTCCGTGCCCGGCCGGCGCCATGTTGCACGGCGCAGCCGCTGCAGGCCATGGACCCGGCAATTCTGCGGCCATTTCGGCAGCGAGAGCTGGGTGCTCTACGCTGCCTGCACGCTAGCCCCCAGCCAAACGGAGGGTGGTGCACCGTTTTGCGTCGAATTCCCGGTTGTAAAATGCCACTGTTCCCACATCGCCGTCAGGACATAGTCTGAAAATCGGAGAATCCAGCCCAATATTTCTCCTCACCTCTTTCTTAAATGAGTGACTCCTTATTTTTAAACAAATACCCCTAGTTCTATATTCTCCCACAAGAGGAAACATCCTTTCCACATTCACCCTGTCAATACCCCTCAGAATCTTAAAGGTTTTCATCAAGTCGCCTCTTACTCGTCTAAACTCTAATGGATACAAACCTAACCTCTCCAACCATTCCTCGTAAGACAGTCCACCCATTCCTGCTGTTAGTCTTGTAAACCTTCGCTGAACTGCTTCTACTTCACTTACATCTTTTTTTCAATAAGGAGACTATAACGTAAACAATACCCATGATGCAGTCTCACCAATGCCCCATCCAACTGAAGCATAACCTTCCTACATTTGTGGTCAATTCCCCTCACAATGAACAACAACATTCTATTAGCTTTGCTCATTACTTGCTGTACCTGTATACTAACCTTTTGTGATTCAAGCACTAGGTCACCCAGGTCTCTCTGCACCTCAGAACTTTGCAATCTCTCACAATTTAGATAATAAGCTTATTTTCTGTTCTTCCTGACAAAATGGACAATTTCACGTTTGCCCACATTTGTCAGATTTTTGCCCACTCACTTAACCTATCTATGTCCCTTTGTAGCCTGTGGTTGTCACCACTAGTTGTATTACATATATTACAGCACCGCCCGTATAGTAGAGGTACATGGGTAAATCCCTGCCTGCTGGCTCCGCCCGGTAGGCGGTGTATAAATGTGTGTGCTCGCCGGTACTGCAGCCATTCTGGTTCCAGCTACATGAGGCACAACATCTTTTCTCAATAAAGCCTCGATTATTCCACTACTCTCGTCTTTGCGGTAATTGATAGTGCATCAATTTATTGAGCAAAGATTATTAAAACGATGGATCTCCGCATCAAGCCTGATCGCCTGCAGCTGAACCCTCAAGCAGCCAACGCTACGTCCACCTTTGACCACTGGAGAGCCTGCTTCGAAAGCTACCTCTGAATATCCGCTGAGGAACCCTCAGACTCGCAGAAGCTCAAAGTCCTCTATTCACGGGTGAGCCCTGACATTTTTCCTCTCATCCGGGATGCGCCCACTTACTCCGAAGCGATGGAGCTCCTGAAGGGACATTACGTTCGACCAGTCATTCAAGTATACGCCAGGCACCTCCTGGCCACGAGACAGCAACTCCCCGGGGAGTCTCTGGACGATTTCTGGCATGCCCTGCACATCCTAGGTAGGAACTGTGACTGCCAGGCAGTTTCGGCAGTCCAGCACACAGAACTTTTAATTCAAGACGTTTATGTCACTGGCATGAAGTCTGCGTACATCCGCCAGCGGTTACTGGAAGGGGGTGCGCTTGATCTTGCGGCAACTAGGCAGCTCGCTAATTCGTTAGAAGTGGCCTCCCGTAACGTCCAGTCCTATGCCCCCGACCGCGCGGCACCCTCGTGGGCATCGTGGGCCCAACGAGCTGCCGACTCTAGCTCACCGCAAGCCTGCGCCGCGCGGCAGCCAGCCAACTCTGGGGGGCCCCAAGTGTTATTTTTGCGGGCAAAACAAACACCCCAGGCAGCGCTGCCCGGCGCGGAGCGCGACCTGCAACGGCTGTGGGAAGAAGGGACACTTTGTTTCTGTTTGCCAGGCCCGGTTGGTCACCGCTGTTTCCAGGCCAGGCGTTCCTACACCCCCCACAAGCGACCCATGGGCGTCGCCATTTTCCCCTTCGCAAGCCACGTGCGGCGCTTGGGCGCCGCCATCTTTTTCACCGCAAGCCACGTGCGGTCCATGGGTGCCGCCATCTTTGATGCCACCCACCATGTGCGCCCCGTGGCCGCCGCCATCTTCGACGCCATTTTGGATGGCGTCTCAGGACTCAAGCTCGTCTGGCCGTTCATCGCCTGCCACTACCTCCACCACTGCTGACCAGCCCAGGCCTTCCCAGCATCTGCCGCAGCTTGCCTCTATCACCCTGGATCAGTCCCGGCCCCGCAACCTCGCGACCGCGTCGACGGCGGTGAAGATCGATGGGCACGAGACGACCTGCCTTTTTAACTCTTGGAGCACAGAGAGCTTCATCCACCCCACTATGGTAAGGCGCTGCTCCCTCCCGGTACACCCCGTCACCCAGAAAATATCCCTGGCCTCCGGATTCCTTTCTGTGGAAATCTGGGGGTACTGCATCGCGACCCTCACCGTCCAGGGTGTAGAGTTCAGCAACCTCCGGCTCTACGTCCTCCCCCACCTCTGCGCTGCCCTGTTACTCGGCCTGGACTTTCAGTGCCATCTCCAAAGCCTTACCTTAAAATTCGGCGGACCCCTACCCCCCCTGTCATGATATTCAAACACACACATCATGATAGACACACCAACAGACAAATCAGAACACACAACACCACAACCAATGACAGAAAGATATAAAAGCACAGACACGACCCCCGGTGGTCAGTATTAGCTGCAGAGGAGGACCAGGACAGACCTACTACACGACACACTCAGGGAGACAGCACGTGCAGAGTATCCAGAACGAACTGTATTATAAGAGTTAAAATAAAATAGAGTTGTACCACATACAACTGTGTTGGCTCATCTGTGCACCAGAGCACCCAACACCACATGGTACAGGAGTGGATCGATCCCTGCCGGCATACCTCAGTGTACACAGACAACCAGCAGTGCCCAGGCAAAATGATAGCGCTCCCGGTTCCGCAGCCGCTCCAGTGCTACGGCGATCTCCGCGAAAACTGGCGGCGATTCCGGCAAGTGTTCGAATTGTTCCTGGTGGCAGCTGAACTCCAAGACCTGGATGATAGCGAAAAAATTGAATTTCTCCTCACCATCGCCGGTGCAAGGGCAAGAGAAATATTCACAAGGTTCAGGTTCTTCAGGAGGCAGCAAAGGTACGATTACCAGGCAGTCCTGGACAAATTCTCCAAGTACTGTGAAGAAAACGCAATCCAATCGGCAAGTAAAGGTAAGAAAAGCTGCAGTACTCACCTCGTGGCTGGGATCCCAGAGCCCGAATTCCCAGAGGCCGAAATCCCGGGCCTGAGAGAGGGCTGGGTCGAGGTCGGCGGCCATCTTGCTAAAGGTATCACGCTAGCACAGTTGCGCGAGCAGTGCGCAGAACCGGAAGTTTCGTTTGCGCATGCGCGAGATGCTGCGCATGCGCAGTCAAGAAAACGGACATCGGTAAAGGAACAGCGATCTGAGCATGCGCAGTCGCTTCCTAAGTGCTACATACCGAGCGTCAGGATGTCAGAGGCCCCAGACCGCACCAATTTAAAGGGGAAACGTCCCAAATCCAATTTAAAAGGGAAACGTCCCAAATCAAAAAAACAAAAATCTGTTAAAGCTGTAAAACAACCTTCCCTCACCTGGAATGACAGCACATTGCCGCAAATTGACCCAGGAGATGAATTTGACCTCCGAAGAACCCTCCGACAAGCAGTTACCTACGCACAAGCCGATGATTCCGACCTCGAATACTTCGATGACGATCTTTACAGTGTTTCCGGACCTCGCGAGCCCAATGATAGCTCCGTGGTCCTATACGACTATGACTCGGACGAACCTTTCATGTTGCACATTGGCGGCCCCCACATTGAATCCGACGCAGATGCGGATTCATTTTTCGGATTTGAGGATCTTCAATCCAGCAGATATGACGTCCCAACTTATCAGTACCGGATGATGCTGCAGCCTGACATTAACAGACAGGGAGCGCTGCAAGCACACGGAGAGCGCCCTGCTGCCACACAGAGCGTGGTCCACGTCCCGCTCAACGTTCCCGACTCTATGAAAGAAGACATGCAAGACTCCAGAGCGCAGTCCTTGCATGCACAAGAAGTGACTCCAGTGTCACAAGCCTCCACAGAGAGCTCGTGGACAGCCTCCACGATAGAAGCAACGCAAGACTCCAGAGCGCAGTCCTTGCATGAACAAGAAGTGACTCCAGAGTCACAAGCCTCCACAGGGAGCTCGTGGACAGCCTCCACGATAGAAGCAACGCAAGACTCCAATGTGCAGTCCTTGCAGGAACAAGACCATGAGGGTCTAGCATCCTCTCCTGACCAACCAGCGACAGACGATGCAAGTCTGCCATGCTCACGTGAACAGCAAGAAGGCTATAACAGCCTACCATGCTCCACTACACAGCAGCATGACCATGACGGTCTCTCATGCTACAATGAAGGGCACAGCGCTGAAGACTGTTCAAGCCCAACTGAAGACAAGCCAAAGGAATCGCCTCATCCAAGCCCGAAGAAAAAAGGTTTATGCGCTGACCTTCAGGATCATTATAGCCGAACAGAGATTAATAATGCTGCACGGCCACAGAAGGATGCTGAGGATTTGCTAAAGAAATTAATTGAATGTTTAACTTGCAAGGAGCAGACTGAGAATTGCCAGTGTTTTAGTACGGATCAAAAAAATGGACAAGACATTGATCCTCAGGTAATGGAAATAACACAACCTGAATCATATCTACAGCAGGGACAAATGTCTCCCTTCAACACAACGCCGCAAAGTCCCAACTTCGGAGACCAGCAGTTAGTCAGTAATGACTCTTCAAACCTTGAGGGGAACATTAATTGCATTGAACCTATACACACTCCACTGATAAATGAGCAGAACATTGGAGCAAGAATCCTGAGGACACCGACATCGAGTAGCCAGATAACGAATTTAAAACCTACAGCAGTTTCAAGTGAACCAAGTGTGCTTTCCACTAATGGTGAAGATGCAGATAAGGTCGACCCGATTATCCATTGTACCACACTAACCCCAGTGATTAAGCAGTTATGTATGGGGAGTATAATGTGGGCAATTGAGAACAGTAAAAGAGAGACTGTGACCATGCCAGTCCCAGCAAAATCAGACCCAGAGACCATGAAGGCATGTACATTAGACAAAGATACATATGAGGTACCTGAGAAGAAAAGTGAAACGGAATGTTCTTTGGAAAATAGTACAATGTTGATAGAAACATTGGATCCTATATTCGAGACCATACATATGGGAGAATTTGGGGGTAATTAACAAGGTTCTGCAATGTCTGGGGGAAGATTAAAAATTCCAAAGAAGAAAAGCCCAAATGAAGGACAACGGCAAGACAATGACAGTCCACCAACATGGTGTGCACCACCAGATGAAAACTCTGACAATTTACCCAACCCTAGTGAACAGCAAGCTGCTAATGAGGATCTATCCACGGGATGTGAGACGAGTGACGACAGCATCCCACTTCCCATGCAAAAGGTGCAAGGTGACAGACCTCGCCTAGTGCGTACCGAGGCACTCGACGATCACGGTGGGACCACTGACGACTGCGGTGGCGGCGCACCGCTTCCACCCTCGATGGCTCGAGCCTCTCCACTGGTTGGTGCATTCCTGCATGTTCCGACTCCAGAAGTGCAGCTTCAGGGAATCTCGGCTGCCTCCAGTGAACCTGTTGGGACTCCGGACGGGGGGGCATCGACGGAAGGCAGACCGGACTCCAGATGGGGAGCAGCCGAGCGCCGACTCTGATTCGCGCACGCCAGACCTTGCTCCGGACGGGCGGTGTCGCGGCCTCGGTGATGGCACGCTCACGGTGACGGCGGATGCCACGGCGACAGGGAATGGATCGCGTGGCAGTCCCACTGGGTCGGCAGTGGCAACCAGCACCGGCGGTCCAAGATGGACACACCAATTCGCGCCATCGCCAGACGTTGATGCGAGCAACAATTCTCTCTCCAAGGCGACATGCTTCGACGTTTCTCTGCGGAGTCGCCCTTCCGGCACAGCAAGTGGCCGGAACCAGCGTGCACGGTCTCGGCCAACTTCCACATCTGGCACAGTCATCGCCTTGCATGATATTAGTGATGGTGCTACTTCGATGGCAATGACCCATCGGCTACAAGATGCCGTCCACCACAAACATAAAAAGAAAAAAGACTCCACCTTGTTCCTGGCATGCAGGGCGGATGGATTGGTGCGTAGGCGTAATCAGCGAGCTTTGCGCCGCCTTCCACGCTCGCAACTGAACCGTACGCACACGCCGGATCCTCCACTGGTTCCCAAGGATGACTTCGTGGAGATGCCACGGATCATGCGCCTTCCATCGCCACCAGAACCAAACCACAGCCAAGGCAACACTAACAAAGATGTTGAATGTTATATTTGCACGAATGAAAAACCAAGCACTGCACGAAGTACAACAAATGGTAAAGTAGAGACTTCGGCAACAGCATCACCTCCAACAGTCCAAGGTGAACCAGTGTGACCCCAAATCTCCACAGCTGAACCGGCTTGAGGACCAGCCCATTCTTGAGGTGGTCACCCATTAGACTGGACTTATAACGCTGTTCATACGTTCAAAAAGTCAAACACTTCTGTATTATAACCTGTTGTTGTTTATTGTTCCAGATATCGTCTGACCGGACCACTGTTCAAGTTTTTTTTTTCTCTCGCATCCATGTTTTGTTATGGTACAACCTTGTTAGTGTGACGCACCCGACATCGCCCCATGTAAATAGTTACGTCATATACACACGCTGTACACAACACACACACACACTCTTAGATGCACTCACGACACAATCATATTTATAACCACGTAGGCACATATCTTTGTAAAAAGGGGGGATGTCATGATATTCAAACACACACATCATGATAGACACACCAACAGACAAATCAGAACACACAACACCACAACCAATGACAGAAAGATATAAAAGCACAGACACGACCCCCGGTGGTCAGTATTAGCTGCAGAGGAGGACCAGGACAGACCTACTACACGACACACTCAGGGAGACAGCACGTGCAGAGTATCCAGAACGAACTGTATTATAAGAGTTAAAATAAAATAGAGTTGTACCACATACAACTGTGTTGGCTCATCTGTGCACCAGAGCACCCAACACCACACCCCCCTCACTATCTGCGGCCTCACGACACTTAAGGTCGATCCACCTTCCCTGTTTGCGAACCTCACCCCGGATTGCAAACCCGTCGCCACTCGGAGCAGACGGTACAGTGCCCAAGACAGGACGTTCATCAGGTCGGAGGTCCAACGGCTTCTGCGGGAAGGGGTCATTGAGGCCAGCAACAGTCCCTGGAGAGCTCAAGTGGCTGTAGTAAAGACTGGGGAGAAGCACAGGATGATCATTGACAACAGTCAGACCATCAATTGGTACACGCAGCTCGACGCGTACCCCCTCCCACGCATATCTGACATGGTCAATCAGATTGCGCAGTATCGGGTCTTTTCCACAGTGGACCTGAAGTCCGCCTACCACCAGCTCCCCATCCGCCCGGAGGACTGCCAATACACTGCATTCGAAGCAGATGGCCACCTCTATCAATTCCTTAGGGTTCCCTTCGGCGTCACTAATGGGGTCTCGGTCTTCCAGCGAAAGATGGACTGAATGGTTGACCGGTATGGACTGCAGGCCACCTTCCCATACCTAGATAACATCACCATCTGCGGCCATGATCAGCAGGACCACAACGCAAACCTCCTCCAAAAATTCCTCCAGACTGCCAAACTCCTTAATCTCACACACAATAAGGAGAAATGCGTGTTCTGCACCAACCGCTTAACCATCCTTGGCTATGTCGTGGAAAATGGAGTCCTAGGGCATGACCCCGACCGCATGTGCCCCCTCATGGAACTCCCACTCCCCCAATGCCCCAAGGCCCTGATACGATGCCTGGGGTTTTTCTCCTACTATGCCCAGTGGGTCCCTAATTATGCGGACAAGGCCCGCCCACACATTCGGTCCACAGTTTTCCCGCTGACGGCTGAGGCCCGCCAGGCCTTCAACCGTATCAAGGCAGACATCGCCAAGGCCACGTTGAACGCAGTCGATGAGTCCCTCCCCTTCCAGGTGGAGAGCGATGCATCTGCTAGATCGAGCGCACCTGGTGAAGGCCTCCCGCCCCTTTGAGCGCCTCAGCATGGACTTCAAAGGGCCCCTCCCCTCTACTGACTGCAACACGTCCTTTCTGAACGTGATTGATGAGTACTCCCGGTTCCCTTTCGCCATTCCATGCCCCGATATGACTTCTGCCACGGTAATTAACGCCCTGCACAGCATCTTCACTCTGTTCGGTTTCCCCACCTACGTCCACAGCGATCGGGGATCCTCTTTTATGAGCGATGAGCTGCTTCAGTTCCTGCTCAGCAAGGGCATCGCCTCGAGCAGGACGACCAGCTACAACCCCCGGGGAAACAGGCAGGTGGAGAGGGAGAACGGGACGGTCTTGAAGGCCGTCCTGCTGGCACTGCGGTCTAAAAATCTCTGAGTCTCCCGCTGGCAGGAGGTCCTCCCCGACGTGCTCCACTCCATCCGATCGCTCCTCTCCACCGCGACTAACGAGACCCCTCACGAATGGGTGTTTGCCTTCCCCAGGAAGTCCACCTCCGGGCTCTCGCTCCCAACATGGCTGACAGTTCCTGGGCCCGTCCTCCTTCGGAAGCATGTGCGGACCCATAAGTCGGACCCCTTGGTCAAAAAAGTCCACCTCCTACATGCGACCTCGCAGTACGTCTACGTGGCACACCCCGACGGGCGCCAGGACACAGTCTCCCTCCGGGACCTGGCACCCGCTGGATCCCCACCCACAACCCCCGACCTGACACTGCCCCCTCCCCCCCCGGTTGCCTCATTCATCCCTGCGCCACTCACCCTCCCTCCAGCGAACCCCACCCCAGCAGGATTCGTCCTCCCACTGGTTCCACTCAGGGGTGACGAAGACGAGGACAACACGCTCCCGGAGTCACAGGTGACCAAGTCGGCGCCCACATCACCACCAAGATTGAGGCGATCGCAGAGGAGGGTCAAGGCCCCCGATAGACTTAACTTGTAATGTTTTCCACCACCCCTGCTGGACTCTTTATTTAACAGGGGGTGAATGTGGTAGTCACCACTAGTTGTATTACATATATTACGGCACTGCCCGTACAGTAGAGGCACATGGGTAAATCCCTGCCTGCTGGCTCCGCCCAGTAGGCGGTGTATAAATGTGTGTGCTCGCCGGTACTGCAGCCATTCTGGTTCCAGCTACAGGAGGCATAACATCTTTGCTCAATAAAGCCTCGATTTTTCCACTTCTCTCGTCTTTGCGGTAATTGATAGTGCATCATAGCCCCCTTACGTTGTCTTCACAATTTGCTTTCTTGCCTATCTTTGAATCGTCAGCAAATTTAGCAACAATCCCTTCGGTCCGTTCTTTAGATAATTAGATCATTTATTTAGATAAATTTAATCACTCCTCTCTTCCACCTGATTACAACCATTACCCTTTGTTCTTTTTCCACCCACCCCCATTTCACTTGCTTAAAACCTACTACATTTCTAACTTTTCCTCGTTCTGATCATCAAGCAGAATCCGTTTGTCTCCACAGATGCTGCATGACTGGATGAGTGTATCCAGAATTTTCTGTTTTAATGTTATCTTAGCTTCCAGAGTGGTGAGCAATAAGCACAACGCATATCCCACATGAATGTTAAGTTACTCCATATCAGAGCTGTCCTTGTTGTTACACTCATAACCATAGATGTGAAATTCATTAGTCAGCCTGCAATTTCAACACATTGAGGGAACAAAGTTCGTTCCGTGATGTGGAAAACTCCTGATCAAGGTCTGCACATCAACACAAGGAAGTTTTATTGGTAAAAAAATTGAACTGAAGAAATAATTATAGCTTGTCAAACCAACTGCTGAAGAAGCATGTTAACACGGAAGAGATGGTCATTTTATTCCTGATAACGAAATATGGGAAATTACCCACTTCCTTGTCGAAGAATTGTGATTTAGGTTATTGAAAAACAATAAAGCATTGTTGGTGAGTATAAAGGAAAAATATGCCCTTCTCTGCTATTACTTTGCTTAATATGTTGTCAGTCTGCACTGCCAGGTGAGAAACACTGAGAATGTCTACGCACGTCACTGGAAAACATGAGGGAAAATCACAGGATGAGCCATCCTGCTCTGCACTGTGTTGCTTTCATGATGAACTTAAATAAACACTCAGAAAGACCCAGGAGCAACTTTCTGAGCTAGAGAACCATAAGTTGCATTGAAAAGTTAACAGTTGACAGAAAAATAAGCAGGAGGAGGAAGCTCTTTTTTCCCCAGCATGTATATCAAACAATCTTTGCTCAACAGTGCAGTTCATATCAGCCATCAAAGATGCCAAAAGACAGTACTGGGCCAAGCTCGAGTCCCAGGCTAGCCACACGGATCACCGTCGACTATGGCAAGGTCTGCAAGACGTAACAGGCTACAAGATGAAGGCATGTAAAATCTTCGGCTCCAACGCAACCCTCCCCGATGAGCTCAACACATTCTATGCCCGCTTTGAGCAAGAGGTCAGCGAGAGCGAGCCCTCCACCCAGAAGCCGCGAATGAACTTGTATCTGGGATCACCACTGCAGACATCAGAGCAGCCTTCTCGAAGGTCAACCCACGGAAAGCCACTGGCCCAGAAGGGGTACCCGGATGAGCACTCAGGTCTTGCGCGGATCATCTGGCGGGGGTATTCGCAGACATCTTCAACCTCTCTTTACAACAATCTAAGGTCCCTATCTGCTTCAAGAAGCCGACCATCATCCCTGTACCAAAAAAAAGGCAAGCAGCGGCCTTAATGACTATTGTCCGGTGGCTCTGACATCCATCATCATGAAGTGCTTCAAAAGGTTAGTCCTGGCACGAATCAACTCCAGCCTCCCGGATTGCCTTGATTCACTACAGTTCGCCTACCGCTGCAACAGGTCCACAGCAGACGCCATCTCTATGGCCCTGCACTCTACCCTGGAACACCTAGATAACAAAGCCACCTATGTCAGACTCCTATTTATCGACTACAACTCAGCCGTCAACACCATCATTCCTACAAAACTCATCTCCAAATTCTGTGCCCTTGGCCTCGGCTCTTCCCTCTGCGATTGGATCCTGAACTTTCTCACCCACAGGCCACAATCAGTAAAGATAGGCAACAACACCTTCTCCACGATCATCCTGAAGACCGGTGCTCCACAAGACTGTGTCCTCAGCCCCCTACTATACTCCTTATACACCTATGACTGTGTGGCCAAATTCCCCTCCAACTCGATTTTCGAATTTGCTGATGACACCACCGTTTTGGGAGTCTAAGGCCCCATGCCGGCGTGAAAACGCTGGCGCCAATTCCCTGCTCGGGGAAGGTGTGGGGAGGGGAGCCAGCAGGGAGGCAGCGTACAGCTCCCAGCTATAGCTGCCGATAAGTCCTGAAGAATTGCTGGGTCCGTGGCTGCGCATGTGCACGGCGGCAGCCTGCAGCAACCGCGCCGTACTTCATGGCAGGCGCAGCCCACGGAGCCGGACTGCAAAAATCGTACTCCCCTTCGGCAGCTCGCGATCCCCGGACCGCCCCCGTCCCGCAGTGCTCCCGGCCCCGATTGAAGCCCCCCCCTGCCCACGGATCGGTCCTCGCCTGACTGTGGCCGCGCTGGACTGAGTCCGCAGCCACTACACTGAGTTCACGATGTGTGAGACCACATGTGTCCAACGCCGTTGGGAACTCGGCCAGTCAGGGACGGAGCATCGCAGGGCGGGCCTCAGGCAATGGCCTGAGGCCGTGGATAAGGCATGCGCCGTGCTCCTAGAGTACACTGCTTTTCTGTGGCATAGCATCGCAAAAGCGCCGCCTCCCCCGATTTGGTCCTCATCATGGATTCTCCGCCCGGCGCCGAACGCGATTTCGGTGTCGAGGATCGGAGAATCCAGCCCCATATGTGTGCTGTTAAAACAGGAATCCAGAAGTTGATGTCAATGATTCTATATTGTTAATGTCTTGTCAATAACATTAGTAGAGTTAAGAAAGGCGATGGCTACTAATTCTCTTTGCGCACACATAAATAGGGGATATTCCACAACAGGTAGGTTCTGCGGGGATTGAGGTGCAGCATCAATCCCTGTATTGATGTTTTAGTTTAATTAGTTAAATTTCCTGTGACATTTTGGGCACGATCTATGGGCTGCGCTGCACCCAACATGGGCTGCGCAGCCGGTAGGTGCCTGGAGGTCCCTCTTCTGGGATCTACCCAGCTCACCATGCCTCATGATCTAATATGCGTTCCCGTGATCTACCCGAGGCGTTGCAATCTATCCTCTTTACCTCGAGGACCTTGGACGAGTGCCGCTCAGTGCTCACCCCACAAATGGGAACAGGCAGAATGACACTTCTGGGGGTCTCCCAGGGAATCGGAGGCCCTCAGGTGCTTGTCCTCTGAGCAGGGTGGCACCGTGGCATTGGCACCTTGGCACTGACAACCTGGTAGTGCCCAGGTGGCAGGGGATTGCCAGGATGTCAGTGACAAGGTGCCGGGCTGGCATTTTTCCTGCGCCCAGGATCAGACCTGGACGTGCCATGTGCGTGTGAGGTGGCGGCCCGATCTCTTCGTACACTGAAGTGCAGCGAGCAGAGCTCCTCAGTGAGGAAATGGGACTAAGTGCAGCCTTAGTGGGAAGATCTCCAAATTTAAACAGAGTCCCGATAGATGGTATGGTGTTTCTCGGCACTGGCTAAATGCACTCATCACCAAACTTTGCTCCAATTTGGTTAGATATGTGCATGTCGCAAACATTTATTTCACTGTCGGTAAAATGTTATGTAAAGAAAATATACCTTTTCCTTCCTGGCTTGCTACTTGTGAGAATATTGCAATGTGATTGACCGTTTACTCTGTTTGACAACAACTCTGTCGCTGAGTGCTTTGACTTGACACTAGATTCAGACTGATGTCAGAAAAAGTAAAATTCACACCAGACTTTTGTGGGCAACTTTCCGAGAGGTGAGAGCCATTGTTTTGCATCTGACCATAAAATTCAGGCCTTTTGGCGGGATTTTCCCACAGGCTTTGAGGCCCCAACATTGGGACCAAATGGGGCCTGAGACAATACTAACAATATCATTGTTAGCAAGCTGTCAATGCTGCAGGCCTAATAAATTGGCAGGTAGCTCTGGAGGCACCATTTTCCACTTTCACGACTGAAATGCCATTTCCATTGGAGGGAGCACAAGGGGTAAAATTGGGACCATCAATATTTCTTCTGGATCAAAAGACCAGTGGCACAGGTGGAAAATAAATGGTCATGGCAGCAGAGATCCTTACAATTGGATCAGTACCACTTTGCGACATGTTAAGCATGATTTGCCAGCTGGTATTAATACAGCCTCAAGCAGCCTTACCCGAAAGAGGATAAAGTTTAATTTAAATACCATGAGGCATTTTAAAGAAGAAAACTGCCCACTTAAACAGGAATGTGAGGGATCCTCCCTTTTTTCATGTGGCGAGGGCCTCTGGGAAGCTTTACTGGTTTTCCATAAGTCACAGAAACAATGTGGGTATAGTATGCAGGATGCCTGTGGTTTCCTGGATTTTCTAAGATTGGCCATCGTTGCTTTTTCATGATGTGCTCTTTGGCCATACTAGGCCGAGTCCTGCCAGCTCAACAATTGAGTGGGGCAGGAAATTGCACAGACTAACAGTCCAAAAATTAAAGCCATGTGGCTGATTGAAGGTAAATGGGACCACAGTAAGGCAAAAACAAGAGGCCTTAACAAAGCTGGGAACATTTTCTCGGCCTTCCCAAAGGTTCTTTGAGATTTGAAAAGTGGCGACAAAACCCAACGGTTGCCAAAGTAAATGTGAAGGCAGAAAAAAAAGAGTCCATTGTAACGCCCAAATGAGCATGCTGATGTACAAACTTTGTGTGAGACGAGTTTCACTGTTTGACTTCTAAGGTGGAGATTAGAACTGAAGCATCACTATCAGCAGGGCAGGGAAAATATGTTCCTCGTGATGGTGAAACCAAAGCACACACTGGGACTACACGGCAGTGCATCATAATTAGAAATTATGGAAACTGGGGCAGCACGGTGGCACAGTGGTTAGCATTGCTGTCTCACGGCTCTGAGGTCCCAGGTTCGATCCCGGCTCTGGGTCACTGTCCGTGTGGAGTTTGTACACTCTCCCTGTACATGAGTACGGCCTCAACCGGGACCTTGGATGCATTCCCCCCCCCCCCCCCCCCCCCACCATCTGGCCTGGGCTTGCAAAATCCTACCAACTGTCCTGGCTTGAGACAATTCACACCTCTTTAACCTGTGATTATCCCTCTCTCCAGTCGCTCCATCTGGACCTGTAAAGACTTAATTACCTGAAAAGACTCAAATTCAAAGTATCGTCTTACATCATTGACTTTGTCTATATATGTGTTTCTGGAAGCCTCCTCTTCATTCACCTGGGGAAAGAGCTGCTCTCCGAAAGCTAGTGATTCAAAACAAACCTTTTGGGCTTTAACCTGGTGTTGTAAGGCTTCTTACTGTGCCAACCCCAGTCCAACAACGGCACCTCCACATCTTGGTTTAGGTTAGAGAGCAAACATCTCTCTCAGCTTGGCCCAGAAGAAAAGCCATACCATGGAGTAATGATTAAGAAAACAAGTGCAGATATCTGAAGAGCAGCTTGTTAAGGGAAATAGAGAAATGAAGAGACGTTTCCAAGAAATTTGAGGTTCTAGTTCAGAGCAATGTTCAGTAAAGACAGGCTGAGCTGAGAAGAAGGCCAAGACATCAGAAAGATATCTGAAATTGTTTTTAGGTTTGTGATATTTCTGGTCCTGTGACTCTGTTACTCCATGTTTTATTAATAAAAAGTAACGTTTATGGTCTTTTCAGCCACAGTTCCAATCTGGGATTTTCCCTTCCAGTTATAACATCAACTGGGATTGTAACATCACCCAGAAAATGACTAAGTGTAATTTTGGGCGAGTTTGGCAGTGTGACATTTTGGGTGAGATCCAGATAATATTCATCCACACTTAGTCACTTTTAAAATAAAAATTTCCAATTAAGGGGCTATTTAACATGGCCAATCTACCGACCCTGCACATCTTTGGGTTGTGGGGGTGAGACCCACGCAGCCACAAGGAGAATGTGCAAACTTCACATGGACAGTGACCCGGGGCCGGGAATAAAACCCTGGTCCTCGGCGGTGTGAGGCAGCAGAGCTAACCACTGCGCCACCGTGCTGCCCTCTTAGTCATTTTTTGGGTGCTTAGGGAGTTTCGCATTGGTAAATCCGATATTTTTCTGCAGTGGGGAACTAAACTCGCCCGCCAGGCTGACTCCTCAGAGACGGGCTGGATTCTCCGCCCCGCAACGCCGGCAATGGGGATCACGATCAAGCAGAGAATGAGCGTCCAGCCGAAATCAAAGTTCACACCAACGCAGAACCAACCACTGTGCTGCCGCCCCCCTTTCGTGGTGGAATCGGGATTCGTGCCAGCGGGAGGATACTAATGGGTCATTAGGGCCATTTGCATCCACTTAGCAGGCCTGGCTCCAGAGTCATCAGGCCCTCACAATTCTCCAGCCCACCAGAACGGAAATCACGGGGTGGGAATCACTACTGGTATTTATCAACATGGCCCTGATATGGTAGACCCATGGTGGACTCATGGCAACTTTGGAGTTGCCCCCAAAGCCCACATGAGCGGCACCCTCCCTCCACAATGCACAACCCTATCAGACCACCCACAGCCCCCAGAGACTCCCCTAAAATTGGAGACAATGCCAGAGGCCTCCTAGATAGGGAGACCCCCCAGAGACTACCTGGATAGGGGGAGCCCCCAAAGACCCCCCAGATAGGGAGACCCCCCACAGAGAACCAGTAGATAGGGAGACCGCCACAGGGACCCTATAGATAGGGAGACCCTTCTAGAGACCCCCAAAATGAGAGACGCACCCGAGACCTACTAGGTAGGGAGCCTCCCCCCCAGACGTTCCTTGGATAGGGTTCCACTCAGAGACTCCCTGAATCAGAGGACAACCCCTAAAAACCACATAACTAAAGGAAACCTCCCCTAGAGACACCCTAACTAAAGGGACTCTCCCCCAGGGAACCCATAACTAAAGGGATAACTCCCAGAGACCCATAAGTATAGGGACTCTCCCCAAAATACCCCAACTAAAGGAACCCTCTCCCAGAGACCTACTAACTAAAGGGACCCTCTCTCTGAGATCCCTAACTAAAGGGACCCCAAGACACTCACCTGCACATACAACTGCTGGCTCAGACAGACAACATAGCATTGTATTTCTCGGCACTGCGAACGCCGGGAAACATGTGGCTAAATGCCCTCGCTATGGGACATAGCTCCCGTTTCGTTCAATTGCACCCAGTCTTTTAATTCTTTCCTGATATGAATATCTGGTAGCATCCGTTGTTGAGGTGGATACCGTTTAGTGGGTCTCAATGAATTTTTTGTTTTCTTAAGTATGCTAAGTAGGCACTATCCTCTGCCTCCCCTTAACCATGATATGCACCATGCTGCATCATCCCTGTAAATCTTCTCTTCAACCTCTCCTGTGCCACTATGTCCTTTTTATAATATGAATCACGTGCAGTGTTGTAGTTGCTCTCTGAGACTCCTTTATTCCTTTCCGTCACCTAGGCTTGTGCCTTCTGAATAATAAGTAAGCTCTCGATTCTTCCTATTAATATTGACTACCACACATTTATCAGGGTTGAACTTTATTTACCAATTATTTGCCCATTCTGCAAGTTATTGCTGTCTTCCTTTCTTTGATTTATTGCAGTTATTTTTGCTAATGATGAGTTCGCCCAAAATTTGTTGACATTTTCAAATTTATGAATTGTGTTTTGATTCCAAACATCAACTGCCATCCTGGCAACCTGGCAGTGCCCACCTGGGCACCTTGGAAGTGCCAGGCTGGCACATCAAAGAGAGTTAAGTACATTCCAATCACCCCCTTCAAGATTAGGTAATTTTGAAGTGCTGAGCTGGACATCAACAGCACTTAACTCTCTTTGAAGCGGTTGATGTTTGTTAACATTGTGGTCAGAGGACTTCGAGTTACTCATCCATGACGGGAGATGAATGAATCAAGGCTAACTGCTGTGCTTGTGGAAGCTGTCAATCACAGCCCACAAGGGGAAATGAATGAATGGCTTGAAGCTAATGGGGTTTAAACATAGGTCACTGCTTTCCACTTTCCAGGAATGAACAAGGCCAAGACCACAGTTAGTCTCGTTTCCTACGCTGAGCGGCTCCGCTCGCTGAAACTCTTCAATGCAGGGAGAGATCGGAATGCCATTTTTAAATGGCGTCACAATCTCTCAACCTCTGGATGTGACCCAACTTCCCCAAAGCCCCAACTCACCTATAAGGGGGTCCCTGTCCCCATCCCAACACCCACCTCACATGCGCAAGGTACGCCCAATCACCGCTGTGCAAAAAATGCCTGATTGCACCTTGGAACTGCCAGCCTGGCACACTGACAGCACCCCTGGCAGCTGACAGTGCCACCTGGGCACCTTGGCAGCACCAGGCTGGCACCCAGGTAGCACGGCCAGGGTGTAAGTTGGCAGTGCCAGGGTGCCAGTCTGGCAACAGCAGTGCCAGGATGCCACACGCCCTGGGGGCAAGCACCAGGAGACCTCCAATCCCTTGGGAGATCCCCATGAGTGCCGTTCTGTCTGGTCCCGTTGTGGGGAATAGTACTGAACAGTGCTTGTCCAAGGTCTCCAAGGCGAAGGGGACAGATCCCAAAGCCTTGGTTACCTCAGGGAACTGCATACTAGAGTGAGACTAGCTGTCTTGCTCTAATATGCAACTTTCCCAAAAAGTGATCGTTCCCACAATGGGCAGGCTTTGCTTTGCGACGTCTTGCGCGATCGCGTTAGATCTCGAGAGGCATGGCGAGCCTGGTAGATCCTGGGAGTGGGGTATCCCAGCATTTACAGGCCACATTGCACCATGGCACGCTGTTTCTCGGGCACAACGTGACTGGTAGATCTCGCCCTAATTGTTATAACCCACTCGAGACTCACGTGGATGAACCTATTAGTTTCCCTGTGAGCCTCATGGCATACGAATGTCCCCACTGAGGGGCATATTGGACTTGGACATAAAAGCCACCCCAGGTAGGAGCCATGCTATTATGTGCAGTCCTGGCTGAGACAAGAATTGTTCTTGCACATAGTTTACTTTGATAATAAACCTTTTTGTTGAACTCTCTTACCGGACTCCTCTGTGACCACTAAACTGAGTCTCTTTCCTCTTAATGTAAGAAGACTGTCCTCATCCAGGTCTTTAACAATATGAAAGGTTTTTTATAGAGTGGATGCAGAGAGAATATTTCCTCTTATGGGAAAGACGAGAGGCCATTAATATAAAATGGTCACCAAGAAATCCAACCTTAACTTCATGGGCGGGATTCTCCAATAATGTGGCTATGTCCCCACACCCACGAAAAACCGTGTGCAAATCACACTGGAGTTAGCTGGAAAAGGTCTAGGGTGATTCTGCAATTTGCAGGTGGCTAGCAGGGCCCCGGAGCTCTCCTCGCAGATCCGGCTGCCGATACAGGGCGTCCGGTTGGGGGCCCGCGCATGCGCACGGTGGCAGCCTTTGGCGGCCGTCCGCGCGACATGGCATGCCCACACCGCGGACCGGCACCAAGAAGATAGGCCCCCCTCCAGATCGCACGCACTCGCGGATCGATGGCCCCCAGATCAATAGCCTGGCCGTCCTGGAGCCCCCCCCCCCCGGTGAATGATTCCTCCCCCACCCCCGCCCCCATCAGGACGGCTGCGGACTGAGTCTGCAGCCACCACGCCGAGTGCCTGCTGGGTGGAACCATGAGAGATCCACGCCGGCAGGAACTCGGCCAGCTGCACTTGGAGAATCGCCGCAGGGGCCTCTTTCAATGATCCCCGACCTGTGCCGCGTCAACCGTGCGTGCCTGATTGGCAGCGATTCTCCGGGTCTGATGCCCATTCTCCGCCCCCGCGCAGAGCGTAATTTCGGTGCGGTGCCTCGGAGAATCCCGCCCCAGTCTTTACCAAAAGAATAGTGAGAATGTGGAACTCGCTACCATGGGGAGTGGGTGAAATGGATAATATAGATGCAATTAAGGGAAAGCTAAGCAAGCATAGAAGGGAAAAAAGAATAGATGATTTCAGTGATAGATTTGACAGGGAAAGATGGGAGTGGAACATAAACAATAACTTGGACTGATTGAGCCAGATGACCTGTTTCTGAGTCATAGATTCCATGTAGTACCATGTAAAATAAAGGGACTGAAGATTGCAAGACTGGTTTACACTGAGGCGCCTGGCATCAGCTTTGATGGAGAAAAACAGGTTGGTGTGCATCAGGCAGAGTCAATAGTACCATCCATAAAGCAGCGACCAGGAAGGTAAGCTTTTACAACATACTGACCTGATTGTGAAACTGAGAGGAGCAGGAATAAAATCAATAGAAATTAAACTCCTGCGCCAGGCTACAATTTCAGTTTTATGCCGAGGAAATACATAAACATCTCTGACTGGAGACAGAGACTTGAGAACTGTGCACAACTCTCGCCGTGAAATTCACTCTGCAAATGTGGTGCCTATTGATATTGATCATCAGTATGTTTCGAAAAAATAAACTAATTAGATTAAAACTGACCATCAATAAGTAAATGAGCAATCCAAAACAATAGAAAAGTTTAACTGGATTGAATACACGCAAAGGTGGCATGGATTAAGAATGTATCATGGGGTCACGTGATGCAAACGCGGAACACACAATGTGTCTGTGGGCTTCGGCGCTATTTATTCATTAATCTTTTCATGTATCGTGCTTACGCAGCCCATATCTACCTAATCCGGGAATGAAACTCCATATTATGTCCCTGGATGATTTCTGGCTAAACGTTGGAGACAAAATGGTGAGAAACCTAAGAAAATCGTCGACAAAAAACAGCAGTCTGAAGCGACTGGGATGGAGCCTGTCATGATATGCAACCATGCAGCTAATGAACACATAGAATAGGACACGACCAATGATCAATACTCATAATTCGGAAGTGAGTGTCTGCATGCGTAACTAACAGGGCGATAAGGTAAAACTGATAGATTTTTTGTTGCGACAAAACTGTCGGAACTTTGTGTTTCGGAAAGTAGCGAAAGCCGAACCCGTATTTACAGCACCGCCTTACTACCCCTGTCCCAAATTTGAAGAGCAGCATTAGGATTAATACCCCTGTCCCAAAATCTGAAGAGCAGCATTCGGATAGGAAAGATGGCAATGCAGGCAATGCAGCACCTAATGAACCCAGAGGAATTTGCGGTCGCAGCGACCAGCAGCAGTAGAGTGGGACAATGTCCCATTTGGGAGGAAGAGATCAGGAAATATCTCAAAGGGAAAGGATGGCCCCTTTGGAATGAATTCTGTGACAACGAGGAATCAGGTCCCGGAGTATAGGACATACTTGGTGGGAGAACCTGAGCGAGATCCACAAAAAGAGCTTCGGGAAAGCTCGCAAGCCGATGGCAATCGTGTCCTGCTTGGCACAATTGCGATGCACAGAGGAGGTCGTTAGGACGCTCCGGGAAGAAGTTGAGGGCATACATCGAATGAGTAAGTTCGATGTAAGCGAGGTAGAAAAGGAGAATTTGGAATTGAGAAGGAAGTTGGCAGCAAAAGATGGAGAGGTGGAGGATGCCAAAAGGGCACACCAGTCTTGTCTGGCGCACTTAAGCAGCTTCCAGTCTCAATACGAAAAGGCCTATCAGGACACGCAACGTGCAGTCCTGGTACGTGAAGAAACAGAAAAGCAGGTAGAAGCATTGCAGAGACAGTGTGGTGACCTAAAGGCAGCATTAAGAGCACTCCATGCTGCCACCACAGAACAAAGACAAAGCACATTCGATCACACAAAGTGCCGGAAGCAGATTCCAGAGCTGCAATCACTGCTTTCAGTTCAGAAAGGTTTCCAGGAAACCTCAGGAGAAAAATTAGATCAGGAAGACGGCCCTGATTGGGAAGAATTGAACGAAACAGCGCTGAGATATGTTCAGGGAACATGTGCGCAGGGAAAGCCACAAAAGAGAAAAGCGCCCCAACCCCCCACACAGCAGATAGTTCAAGCTCCAATGAACCCAGTAACCACCCACCGCACAGCCACATCGGACGATGCGGAATTTCTGTACTCCACCCCTTTAACAGTGACCCAATTACAGGACGCGTGCGATAAGCGCACACAGTTCCTCCCCACCTCAGACCCCCACCATTTCTTTGCCACAGTTAAGCATCAGGCGACCATGTACGGCCTGGATGAGCAAGAGCATGTAAAGCTCACCGTTTTAAGTTTAGACCCTTCAGTAGCAGCAGCCCTTCCCGACCCACAGAATGTAGGAGGAGGCACCCTTGCAGAAATGCATACCGCGATCTTGGATACGATCTGGTATAACAGGGGTGACCCCGTAGATGGCCTCAATAAGTGCAGGCAGGAAAAGACAGAACACCCCACAGCGTTTGCTGGACGCCTGTGGATTCATTTCACAGCAGTTTTCGGTAATTTAGAACGCGCCTATTTGTCCCAAGACAGTATGGCCAAATGGACCCGCACCCTTATCTCCCATGCCACAGAGACAGGACAAAAAGCCTGTACGAATTATGACCCCTCAGAGGAAGCCCACAATGAGAAATGGGTTTTAAAAAGTTTGTCCCGCACCTGGGAGCAGTCTGTACAAAACAAACCCGCAGTTAAAAATCCCGAGGAAGAGCAGGCAGACATGCATCCAATTAAAACGCACCAGAACCCCGCATGGGTAAATGAAGGAAGGAACAGCTCCCCCCACCGCCCCCCCCCCCCCCCCCCCAGAAACCACCGGAATGTTATAATTGCGGACAATTAGGACATTACGCACGGAAATGTCAAGCCCCCCTGAAACTGCAACGGAATCAGCCCACAAATGCCCCCCGAACTAGCAAAGACACCAACAGCCCCGACCCCCCCACCCAGGGAACCACACCCAAGGGAACAATGCACCAGAGAGCCTGCTCCACCTTATGTGCCCCAGGGGTCGTGTTACAACTGTGGGCAGCCAGGACACTTCGCCCGAGATTGCAGGAGACCCCCACCAGCTAGACTAGCCCCCAGATATGAAAGAGAATACCACCCACAGCAGCTACAAGGTCCCAGCTGCCCCATGCAAACTGTGAGCGCTTACCCACCACTTCTCATGGCAGCGTTACCTCAGCAAGGTCACTTCATTTTTGTTTCACTCCTCCTTCCTTTCTTCTTCGGTCACGCTGCCTCCATATGCTAGTTACACCTCAGCCCAAATGTGATTTGCGATGTCCCGTATTCTGATGGAACCTGCCGCATGTTTTATGTTGTTTGTAAGTTTGTTAAATGTTGTTTGTCAGACCGAAAAAAAAAAATTCACGCCCCCACGCCTTTTCAGCAGAAACCTCTGAGGACTTGCCCACAGAGACTTACTATTGGCCAGACACTAGTTCAGAGGAACTAGCTTGTCTGCAGACACTTGTTCAGATTCCAGACGCCAGTTCAGCTGAACTCGTCTGTCGACAGATACCACACACCCGTTCATAACTGCCCTTCTGGTTCAAAGGAAAGAACCACTACGGCAGCCCCACCACGATGACTACATTTCTTGCCCGTTCTTGTCGGTTGCTCAGGCAGTGGAGAAACGGCTTGGGACCCACCCTGCCTGGGAACCCCCCTCTGGTCAACTACGCTCGGGTAGGAGAGACACGGCATTGGTGGCCGTCCTACCCGGGGACCCCTTCCAACTCTGACCCGTCGCGGCCCATACGCACCTCATTTTGGAAAATTTAGTTCAAAAAGTTTTGTTTTGTTTCAGGTAACCCTTAGGTTGCCAACCATGTGCTATTTACATCCTGAAACATTTGGATGGTAAATCGCACAGTCTGCGAGACGGCTCGCACTGGTTCATTATTTGGAAGTGTGTCTTGACCTAAAATTCGGTTTTTGAAAAAAAAATGAGGGAGTCACACATAGTGACCAATTATAAAGGGAGTAATTGGCACTAAAGGACAGACAGACTATCGTACGAGATGTTAAACAAAGATAGTTACAGACACTATGCTTGTTTCCACAGAACTCCAGAAGTTCCAGGGCCGGAGAAGAGAAGGAAAGGAAAGAGAAGAGCCATGAGGACTTCCTCCACATGGATCTTCACCATAATAATGGACATTTGGTTGCGAGTGAATGCGAACCCCATGACTTCAAGCCCCCCAGCCGTTAATGTTTCACTTCCCCACAGTACCCAGAGCCCAGTCGCCAGCGACACCACATCATCTTGGTGTGCCAGGTTTATAACCTGGTACTCTCTGTCATATGTAATAGAAACCTTACTAGTATTAGCGATACTCTGCTGTATCGTGCAGACTATGCGCCTAAGGAAATGGAGAAGGAGAGCCTACCGCGCTCGAATCCCGGTATATAGGATCAGATCCGCTATTTTCGGATACGACCAGACCCCCGACCCCCGCGATCTATAATAAACAGCATTCATTTGCGGTTTTATTGTAAATAAAGAAATATAAAGAACTGTTCATGAGCAAATTGTACGATCCTGAGCTTGACTGCCAAGCCAGGAAAACTGTGTATAAACTGCTATGATTTTGTTGTATGGTTGAGGAAGGTAGAATGATGAAATGTTTAAGTGAGTGTAGTGTATTAAGAATAGTTAGAGGTTCCCAGTTTATTGTTTTGTAATGCATGTTCCTGTTCGACATAGCGCCCTTAGAATTGTCAGTTAAAATTTTTTGCATAGCTATGGTCAGTGTAGAGGCCATGAAGGAAGTGCCCCTCCACCCCCCGGGTCAGGGAATGGAAAGCAACATAGTCATGTGATCCTTCACGCTTCGCGTTAGGATCACAAGGAGGGTTTGTAGCCACTTAAATTGGCCAACTGCCAATTCAAAACGGCGAACGGCGAAGGCTGATGGGACAGTCAGCCAACAAGACAAAAAACAGCAGCTGCAGGTTGGCTGTGTATTTACCTCTGGAAAGGCCAGACAATATTGATACCAGCAACCATCAGCATAACAAAACAACAGCCATCTGCATACTAATGAGCAATCCCCGGGAACAATAAGCAACATTTAGACACACAAAGCAAAACCAGACTCTTCGACGCAGGCAGGAGCCTACACAAAAGGAGGTGAACGAGCACCTCAAGACCGCCCATCGATCAGGGAACCGCTCCAGCATTGGAGAAAATCGAACCAAGCCATTGGGACAAAGGCCAATCACTTGGGACCAGGAACAGGATCCGACCCAAAAGGTGGGAAGCCCCTGGGGACTATAAGAATTGAGCCCCAAGTTCAAATCGCTCTCTTCTCCACCTCTTCTCCACCTCTTCGCTCTCTTCACGCTCTTCTTCCTGCCCGGGTCACCCAGCAACAACAAACCAGCATTGACCGTGACCGGAGCAGTGAAGATCGAAATCGTAAGTCTTAATTCAATGCTCGCTACGAGATAGGCGCTCCTAGCTACCAATCCGTACCAACTTCGAATCCCTCAGGCTCAGAACCCGAACAAAAGGCCATTTGTTTCCCTGACCTGGTGGGCCAGTTCCAAGTTAAGTATAGGCCTGTTAGTTGTAGAAGTAGCTTAGATGTAGAATTTGTGCATGAGTAGCGATTACTGTGTATAATAAATGTGCTTTGAGTTGAATCTTACTAATCGGTGTATTGGATTATTGATCATTACACGGACTTGAACCTCGTGGCGGTATCATAAAGATACCTGGCGACTCGAGAGCAATGGGAATTAAACAGAGCAATTGAACTAAGTCAAAGTTAGCAACAAACCAATTAGTTTACCTGTGAGCCTCATGGAATACAAGCTTTCCCGCTGAGGGGAATATTGGACTGGGACATAAAAGCCGGCCCAATTTGCAGCCATGCTGTTATGTGCAGTCCTGGCTGAGTCGTGAATTGTTCTTGCACATGGTTTATTTTGATAATAAACCTTTTTGTTGAACTCTCTTACCGGACTCCTCTGTGACCACTAAACTGAGTCTCTTTCCTCTTAATATAAGAAGGCTGTCCCCATCAAGGTCTTCAACATGATGAAAGGTTTTTTATAGAGTGGATTCAGAGAGAATATTTCCTCTTATGGGAAAGACGAGAGGCCATTAATATAAAATGGTCACCAAGAAATCCAACCTTAACTTCATGGGCGGGATTCTCCAATAATGGGGCTATGTCCCCACACCCACGAAAAACCGTGTGCAAATCACACTGGAGTTAACTGGAGAAAGTCCAGGGTGATTCTGCAATTTGCAGGGGGCTAGCAGGGCCCCGGAGCTCTCCTCGCATCTCCGGCTGCCGATACAGGGCGTCTGGTTGGGGGTCCGCGCACGCGCATGGTGACGGCCTGTGGCGGCCGCCCGCACGACATGGCCGACCCACACCGTGGACCGGCACCAAGAAGATAGGCCCCCCTCCAGATCGCACGCACTCGCGGATCGGTGGCCCCCAGAACAATAGCCTGGCCGTCCTGGAGCCCCCCCCCCCCCCACCTCCCCGGTGAATGATTCCCCCCCACCCCCACCCCCATCAGGACGGCCGTGGACTGAGTCTGCAACCGCCACGCCGAGTGCCTGCTGGGTGGAACCATGAGAGAACCACGCCGGCGGGAACTCGGCCAGCTGCACTTGGCGAATCGCCGCGGGGGCCTCTTTCAATGGTCCCCGGCCGGCGCCGTGTCGACTGTGCGTGCCTGATTGGCAGCGATTCTCTGGGTCTGATGCCCATTCTCCGCCCCTGCGCCGAGCGTAATTTCAGTGTGGAGTCTCGGAGAATCCCGCCCCAGTCTTTACCAAAAGAATGGTGAGAATGTGGAACTCGCTACCATGGGGAGTGGGTGAAATGGATAATATAGATGCAATTAAGGGAAAGCTAAGCAAGCATAGAAGGGAAAAAAGAATAGATGATTTCAGTGATAGATTTGACAGGGAAAGATGGGAGTGGAACATAAACAATAACTTGGACTGATTGAGCCAGGTGGCCTGTTTCTGAGTCATAGATTCCATGTAGTACCATGTAAAATAAAGGGACTGAAGCTTGCACGACTGGTTTGCACTGAGGCACCAGGTATCAGGGGCCACGTGATGCAAACGCGGAACACACAGTGTGTCTGTGGGCTTCGGCGCTATTTATTCATTAATGTTTTCATGTATCGTGCTTACGCAGCCCATATCTACGTCATCCGGAAATGGAACTCCATATTATGTCCCTGGATGATTTTTGGCTAAACGTTGGAGACAAAATGGTGAGAAACCTAAGAAAATGGTCAACAAAAAACAGCAGCCTGAAGCGACTGGGATGGAGCCTGTCATGACATGCAAACATGCAGCTAATGAACACATACAATAGGACACAACCAATGAGCAGGCAGGACACCCAGGGGTGGTATCTCACTATAAAAGGGATGAGGCACTCACACCCTACCTCTTTCCATAGACCAACATCTCCAGAGTGAGACAGGGTGTATCCTCAGCATCACACCCCAGCACGTGGCTTAGTCAAGGCTGGTTCAGTTAGACTGAGTTACTACATTTAGATTAGCAGAGAGTCGAACTCATTGAGAACTGTGCTGATTGTTCAATAAAACACATTGAACTCACTTCAAAGTCTGGAGCATCTTTTGCTCAAAACTGCATCAAGTGGCATCTTGTGTTATTCCAAATTACATAACACAACAGAGCCCAAACTCCCCAACATTTCACCTTAACACTCAAACGTGCTCTCGATGCGGCACTCTCGAAGGCATTACAGCTAGTGATTGCTAATATTATTAAAGTCATTGATGAGAAACTCAGCTTATTTCGCAGAATGTCAGTGCTCATGCTGTTGAACAGCAGAATACTGGTAAAAGGCTCGATGAAGCAGAGAAGAGAATCCTAACGGTCAAAAGTGCAACTTTGTCAGTTGAGGCCCGCTTGCAATCCTTGGAAAAGCAGCTGCATGGTGTGTCAGAGATTCTGGACGATCTGGAGAATCGAGGTAGGAGGAAAAATGTCTAGGTCGTTGGTATGCCAGAAGGAGTGGAGGGTAGCTCCCTATTAAATTCTTTGAGAGCTGGCCACTGCAGTTTCTTAAGTTGGACACGAATGTCGGGCGTATTAAGTTGGAAAGGGCACATTGTATCTTGTCCTGGAGGCAGAGGGATAATCAGCGTCCCTGACCTGTAAATATGCGTTTTCATAACTTCAGGGATCGATAAAGGGTATTGGAAGCAGCTCTATGAGGGAACAAAGATCTCTTCCTTCCAAAATTTCTTGAGAGCTACACAACAGAAGCACAGGGGCTTCAATGAAGTTAGAAAATGGCTCAAGGCTATTGGAGTGCAATATGCCATGCTATATCCTGCTACACTGAGGGTGATATCCAAAAACTCTGTGAAGACGTGCGACAATCCAGCTAAGGCCTTGGTCTTTGTGAACTCCGTTGGAAGACAATAATCTGAATCTGGAGCAATAATTAGCAATTCACTGTAAATTCTGGACCCCATCCCTTGTCATTATAATTCCTTCATGATCCTATATTAAATTCATACTTGTGACAATAAAAGATTATTATTATTGTTATTTATCATGTTGATTTGGATGTTTTAGTAATTAAGCAGTACAATGTGTGTTTTATCCTTAAGAATACAAAGGACTTACAATTTTCCTGACTGGAAAACACCCCTCAGAACGCTTCTTCTATTTAAGGAGGTTATATGGTACTGTAACCATCGGCGATGGCCACTTCCAACTCGGTACAGAGCAACTTGCAAAGACTGATGGGTAAAATGGACAAGCCAAGAATCAGGCAGGCTCAGAGCCTGAAATGCATATTTGTCAGCAAAGTCCAGATGGCAACGAAACTCCGTCCCATTAGCATGTTAATCAGGCCAATTAGCAGGTGATGACCCATCTTCCCCAAAACAAAGGACTGGTACTCCAGCAACCAGGACAGTCCCAGATATTGCAGCGCCACTCCCTGTCCAAGGGAAACGCAAACAACGGGGTCAGTGACCGCTTGGGACACGCCCAGCCATCCAGATCCCTGCCCACTTATTGGCTAAGGAAACGAACAGAGTGATCAGGGATCACCCAATTACTAAGGCCCAAATCGAAGGACCGCCCAAAAGAGCGCGAAAACCCACCCTTTCTATCTATCTATCTATCTATTTATCTAACTGTCTTTCTTTCTTTCTATCTGTCAATCTAACGATCTATCATTCTCTCTATCTGTCTATCTATATATCTATATATTCATATATCTAAAAGAAGAGTTCGCCATATGTTCGCTCTCTCTTGGCCTTGGTACCCCGGTCACGGCCATCGCCAATTGCAGCAACACCAGAAGCGAGTACAAGTTCAACGCCCGCTACCAGACGGATGAGCCCAGCTGAGCAGCAGTTACCACTTCGAACCCGAGAGATCCAGAATTGAACAGCGGCCACTGTTTCCTGACCTAAGCCGGGTGCCCGAAGTTAAGCACAGGTTGTCTTAGTAATAGGTGTAGTTGACTAGTAGTGTTTATGTTGCATGACTGATTGTATGTAAATAAAGTACCCTTGACCTTGAACTAACTAACTGGTGTTTGTTTCTTTGATCAATAGCCGGTTGAAACGTGTGGTGGTATCATTCGATACCTGCCGACTCTAAGCATTCGGACATAGACAATATAGAAAGAAGGCACATTCACAGATTGCCTTAATTGGAACAGAACGACAGAAAAGACCAAGTAGTAGAGAAACGCACAACAGTTATTGGCGAATTCTGACGGGACTCGACCCAGAAGTGACCGTGTCACTCCGAGAGAACCCACAAAAGCATTTGAATTAGAATCCAAATTGGCAAAGTAAAAGAAACCACAAGCGAAACCAGTATCGATCAAACCTCCAGAATTTGGAAGTGTGTAATTTGCATGCGCACTAACAAAGGGATATTAGGTAAACTCAATAGATTCTGTTGCGTGAAACTTTCGGGCGTTGCGTAAACCGGAAAATAGGTTAAGCTGTACCCGTGTTTGCACCACCGCTTTATTCCCCCTTGTTCCAAATTTACGGTAAGAGACAGAGTATTTGTAGGGATGGCCATGAAGGCAATGGAACGCCTTATGCATCCACAAGAGCCCGAGGTCGCAGCGACCAATAGATCAGAACAGTGTCCCGTATGGGAAGAAGAGATGAGGAAGTACCTAAAGGGGAAAGGATGGCCCCTATGGTCTGAGTTTTGCGCAAATGAAGAGACAGGTCCTGGCAGCATAGGACAGACTTGGTGGGACAGCCTGACCGAGATCCATAAAAAGTGTTTGACTAAGGTTCGTAAGCCGATGGCAATCGTGTCCTGTCTGGCACAATTGCGAGGCACAGAGGAGGTCGTGAAGACGCTTCGCAAGCAGCAAGAGGAGAAGGAGGAAAGTAGAGAAGGAGATTTAGGTAATTGCGAGAGATTAAATGTACAGCTCCGGGAGCAGTTAGCAGCGAAGGACAAGGAAATGGATCATGCCAAGAGGGCACATCAATCCTGTCTCGCCCACCCTAGCAGCTTCCAAATCCAATATGATAAGGCCTTCCAGGGCACACAGCGGCTGCACTGGTAAGAGAAGAGACAGAGAATCAGGTACAGCAGCTAAAGAAACAATGTGAGGACCTAAAAGCAGCCCTCCGAGTACTCCACAGTTTCACCACGGAACAGAGGCAGAGTTCGGTGGACCATGCCAAATGCAGGCAGCAAATTGCAAGGTTGCAATCCCTGCTATCAGTTCAAAATGGGTTTAGAGACACCTTTGGCCCACAGCTAGACCAGGAAGACGGCCCTGATTGGCAGGAACTCAGTGAAACGGCCTAACGGTAAGTAAGCGAGACCGAGAATCAAAATAGAGCCCCCAGACCAAAGAACAAAGAACAAAGAAAAGTACAGCACAGGAACAGGCCCTTCGGCCCTCCAAGCCCATGCCGACCATGCTGCCCGACTAAACTACAATTTTCTACACTTCCTGGGTCTGTATCCCTCTATTCCCATCCTATTCATGTATTTGTCAAGATGCCCCTTAAATATCACTATCGTCCCTGTTCCACCACATCCTCCGGCAGCGAGTTCCAGGTACCCACTACCCACTGTGTAAAAAACTTGCCTCGTACATCTACTCTAAACCTTGCCCCTCGCACCTTAAACCTATGATCTCTAGTAATTGACCCCTCTACCCTGGGGAAAAGCCTCTGACTATCCACTCTGTCTATGCTCCTCATGAATTTGTAGACCTCTATCACGTCATCCCTCAACCTCCGTCGTTCCAGTGAGAACAAACCGAGTTTATTCAACCGCTCCTCATAGCTAATGCCCTCCATACCAGGCAACATTCTGGTAAATCTCTTCTGCACCCTCTCAAAAGCCTCCACATCCTTCTGGTAGTGTGGCGACCAGAATTGAACACTATACTCCAAGTGTGGCCTAACTAAGGTTCTATACAGCTGCAATATGACTTGCCAATTCTTATACTCAATGCCCCGGCCAATGAAGGCAAGTATGCCGTATGCCTTCTTGACTATCTTCTCCACCTGTGTTGCCCCTTTCAGTGACCTGTGGACCTGTACACCTAGATCTCTCTGACTTTCAATACTCTTGAGGGTTTTACCATTCACTGGATATACCCTACCTGCATTAGACCTTCCAAAATGCATTACCTCACATTTGTCTGGATTAAACTCCATCTGCCATCGCTTCGCCCAAGTCTCCAAACAATCTAAATCCTCCTGTATCCTCTGACAGTTCTCATTGCTATCCGCAATTCCACCAACCTTTGTGTTGTCTGCAAACTTACTAATCAGACCAGTTACATTTTCCTCCAAATCATTTATATATACTACAGACAGCAAATGTCCCAGCACTGAACCCTGCGGAACACCACTAGTCACAGCCCTCCAATTAGAAAAGCATCCTTCCATTGCTACTCTCTGCCTTCTATGACCTAGCCAGTTCTGTATCCACTTTGCCAGCTCACCCCTGATCCCGTGTGACTTCACCTTTTGTACTAGTCTACCATGAGGGACTTTGTCAAAGGCCTTACTGAAGTCCATATAGACAACATCCACTGTCCTACCTGCATCAATCATCTTTGTGACCTCTTCGAAAAACTCTATCAGGTTAGTGAGACACGACCTCCCCTTCACAAAACCATGCTGCCTCTCACTAATACGTCCATTTGCTTCCAAATGGGAGTAGATCCTGTCTCGAAGAATTCTCTCCAGTAATTTCCCTACTACTGACGTAAGGCTCACCGGCCTGTAGTTCCCTGGATTATCCTTGCTACCCTTCTTAAACAGAGGATTAACATTGGCTATTCTCCAGTCTTCCGAGACATCACCTGAAGACAGTGAGGATCCAAAGATTTCTGTCAAGGCCTTAGCAATTTCCTCTCTTGCCTCCTAAAGTATTCTGGGGTAGATCCCATCAGGCCCTGGGGACTTATCTACCTTAATATTTTTCAAGACGCCCAACACCTCGTCTTTTTGGATCTCAATGTGACCCAGGCTATCTACACACCCTTCTCCAGACTCAACATCCACCAATTCCTTCTCTTTGGTGAATCCTGATGCAAAGTATTCATTTAGTACCTCGCCCATTGCCTCTGGCTCCACACATAGATTCCCTTGCATATCCTTCAGTGGGCCAACCCTTTCCCTGGCTACCCTCGTGCTTTTTATGTACGTGTAAAAAGTCTTGGGATTTTCCTTAACCCTATTTGCCAATGACTTTTCGTGACCCCTTCTAGCCCTCCTGACTCCTTGCTTAAGTTCCTTCCTACTTTCCTTATATTCCACACAGGCTTCGCCTGTTCCCAGCCTTCTAGCCCTGACAAATGCCTCCTTTTTCTTTTTGACGAGGCCTACAATATCTCTCGTCATCCAAGGTTCTTGAAAATTGCCATATTTATCCTTCTTCCTCACAGGAACATGCCTGTCCTGAATTCTTTTCAACTGACACTTGAAATCCTCCCACATGTCAGATGTTGATTTACCCTCAAACATCCGCCCCCAATCTGTGTTCTTCAATTCCCACCTAATATTGTTATAATTAGCCTTCCCCCAATTTACCACATTCACCCTAGGACCACTCTTATCCTTGTCCACCAACACTTTACAACTTACTGAATTGTGGTCACTGTTCCCGGAATGCTCCCCTACTGAAACTTCTACCACCTGGCCGGGCTCATTCCCCAATACCAGGTCCAGTACAGCCCCTTCCCTAGTTGGACTGTCTACATATTGTTTTAAGAAGCCATCCTGGATGCTCCGTTCAAACTCTGCCCCGTCTAAGCCCCTGGCTCTAAGTGAGTCCCAGTCAATATTGGGAAAGTTGAAGTCTCCCATCACAACAACCCTGTTGTTTTTACTCTTTTCCAGAATCTGTCTACCTATCTGCTCCTCTATCGCCCGCTGGCTGTTGGGAGGCCTGTAGTAAACCCCCAACATTGTGACTGCACCCTTCTTATTCCTGATCTCTACCCATATAGCCTCACTGCCCTCTGAGGTGTCCTCCCGTAGTACAGCTGTGATATTCTCCCTAACCTGCAGCGCAACTCCGCCACCCCTTTTACATCCCCCTCTCTCCCGCCTGAAACACCTAAATCCTGGAACGTTTAGCTGCCAATCCTGCCCTTCCCTCAACCAGGTCTCTGTAATGGCAACAACATCATAGTTCCAAGTACTAATCCAAGCTCTAAGTTCATCTGCCTTCCCGTAATACTTTTTGCATTAAAACATATGCACTTCAGGCCACCAGACCCGCTGTGTTCAGCAATTTCTCCCTGTCTGCTCTGCCTCAGAGCCATACTGGCCCTATTCCCTAGTTCTCCCTCAATGCTTTCACCTTCTGACCTATTGCTCCCATGCCCACCCCCCTGCCATACTAGTTTAAACCCTCCCGTGTGACACTAGCAAACCTCGCGATATTTATTCCTCTCCGGTTTAGATGCAACCCGTCCTTATATAGGTCACACCTGCCCCGGAGGAGCTCCCAGTGGGCCAGGTACCGGAAACCCTCCCTCCTACACCAGCTGTTTAGCCACATGATAGCTGCTCTATCTTCCTATTTCTAGCCTCACTGGCACGTGGCACAGGGAGTAATCCTGAGATTACAACCCTAGAGGTCCTGTCTTTTAACTTTCTGCCTAGCTCCCTGAACTCCTGCTGCAGGACCTCATGCCCCTTCCTGCCTATGTCGTTAGTACCAATATGTACAACAACCTCTGCCTGTTTGCCCTCCCCCTTCAGGATGCCCTCTACCCGTTCGGAGACATCCTGGACCCGGGCACCAGGGAGGCAACATACCATCCTGGAGTCTCTTTCACGTTCACAGAAGCGCCTATCTGTGCCCCTGACTATAGAGTCCCCTAGACTATTGCTCTTCTGCGCTTTGACCCTCCCTTCTGAACATCAGAGCCAGCCGTGGTGCCACTGCTCTGGCTGCTGCTGTTTTCCCCTGATAGGCTATCCCCTCCGACAGTATCCAAAGGGGTATACCTGTTTGAGAGGGGGACAACCACAGGGGATTCCTGCACTGACTGCCTGCCTTCTCTGACTTCACCCATTTCTCTGCCTGCACCTTGGGTGTGACCACATTTATATAACTGCTATCTATGACGCTTTCCGCCACCTGCATGCTCCTAAGTGCATTCAACTGCTGCTCCAACCGAACCATGCGGTCTGTGAGGAGCTTCAGTTGGGTGTACTTCCTGCAGATGAAGCCATCCGGGACGCTGGAAGCCTCCCGGACCTGCCACATCTCACAGTCAGAGCAATGCACCCTATAATTGACATTGCGTCAATTAATTAGTAAATTAAATTTAAAAGTTTTTAAAAAGTTACTGTTAACAATATGTTTCCTAGCACTAGATTTCTACTATAAATGTGAAAGCTAAATAGAGTACTCTCCGATCTCTGGCTTAGATACCCCTCTAAATTATAATTAAGTAATTATGTTTAATTAGTTTACCAATGCTTAATTTTTTTAATTTAACGTAGATTCCCAACCAACCAATCAGGTCACAGCTTTTCTGTGAAGTCACTTGAGTTTCCCCACCCCCCCCCCCCCCCCCACACACACACACACAATTTGAAAAGGTAATAAAAATAAAAATAAATAAAAATTACTTACTTACCTTCCCAGGTTCTCATGTGCTCTCTGGTTCTCTCCCTGCAGATTAAAAGTTACAGGCCAGAAGAAAGCGAGAGAACAAAACAGTAGGGAAAAAGCACCTTCTCCTACTCTGCACCGAATTTCCTCACTGCACCAAATTACCAAGTTCCAAATTCCCACTCTGGATTTGTCTCACTCTGGATGTGTCTCTTTGACCCCGAAGAGAAAAGCACCCGCACCACCGACTGCACAAACAGCACCCAACCCAATGAACCCCATCACCACACAGCGCAGGGTTACCACGGAAGACCAACCCGATTTTGTGTATACTACCCCATTATCGATCACCCAGTTACGAGACGCCCACGAGAAGATAGATACTTTCCACCCCACATCGGACCCACATCACTTTTTCGAGTTAGCAAAACAACAAACCCTGTTGTATGGTTTAGACGAGCCGGAGCAGGTTACGATCATAGTTATGTGCTCAGACCCCTCAGGTAGTTCAATCCTTCCTGACCGACAAAATGTAGGAGGAGGGAGCCTCCAAGAAATGAAAACGGCCATTTTAGACGCCATAGGGTATAACAGAGGAGATCCGGTAGACGGACTCAACCGGTGCAGGCAGAAAAAGGAAGAGCATCCAACAACATTTGCTGGAAGCCTTTGGATCCATTTCACTGCGGTATTCGGTGAGTTAGCCCGTGCCCATTTATCAGCAGACAATACGGCCAAATGGACCCATGCATTAGTGTCCCACGCCACAGAGGCAGGACAGAAGGTATGCGCCAATTATAACCCCTCAGACCCAGCGCACAATGATGTGTGGGTTCTGAAACGATTCTCCAGAGCTTAGGAACAGTCGATACAGAAAAAGACAGAACATGAGAGAGTAAACACCACAATGAACCCAAGAAGGACACATCAAGACCCCGCATGGGTAAATGAAGGTCGAGGTACAGCGCAGCACCCGAAGACGCAGGAATGCTATAATTGCGGACAGAAAGGACATTATGCTCGAGAATGTCAAGCCTCTCCCGAAGCAGCAAAGGAATTAGCACCCAAACGCACCCCCCCCCCCCCCCCCCCAGAAACAATACCCGACCCATTCACAGCGTTAGTGCCCGACCAGATAATTCGGCCACTGATTAACTGTGTTCGGGCTCCTCAACTTGGGTCTGCGATACCCTTTGGGATAAGTCCGGAAGACCGGTAGTTGCAGGCACAGTCCGGGGACACCCCTAGAGTTCCTTTGGGTCACAGGAGGGTCCCGAACCACGTTAAACTCCATCATGTTCCAGGAAGATATTTGGCCCACTACGGATACCATTACCCTTAGTGGCTTTACAGGTCACCTCCAGCAGGGACACATCACAGCCCCTGTGGAAGTACAGCTCGGTAATATTAGGACAAAACATTTGGTTGTTTTAGTAGACTTGCCCCAGGCAGCAGAACACATTCTAGGTATCGATTTCATGAGTACACACAACCTCTCATTCGACCCAGTTAACCGATGCATCTAGAAAATGGATAGAGCAGCGGGAGCCCCCGCCATGCTCACAGTAGGAGATTATGCCCATAGAATCAGCTCAGTAGGGGAGTATTGGTTTGATCCACAAACCATTACCACAGTCAAAGCAGTTAGGGAAGTCTTGAAAAGACATAAGACAGCATTTGGCCAGCACAAGCACGACTGCGGTAAATTCCCAGGTGTTGTAAACATTACAGGTCCCATTCCCAAGCCCCAGAAACAGTAAGGCTTCCCCCAGCAAGCCGAGGGAGAGATAGCCAAGGTAATTCAAAGCTTATTGAAACAAGGCATGATTCGACCTGTTGCATCGACAAATAATGCCCCGATTTGGCCAGTAAGAAAACCCGATGGATCATGGCTACTGACCATCGACTACAGAGAATTGAACAAAGTGACTCCCCTAGCAACCCCCACCATTGCCACCAGTCCCGAAACCATGTTGAGACAGGGACTCCAGTCGAAATTTGTTTCGGTATTAGACATCAGTAATGGCTTTTGGTCCATTCCACTGGACAAAGCTTGCCAGTATAAATTTACGTTCACCTTCCAGGGACAGCAGTACACGTGGACGTGCCTTCCACAAGGCTCCCACAACTCCCCCTCTATTTTTCCACAGACAATTGGCAAACGGATTATCTAAATTTTCCTGCCCTGAATGCCTTGTTCAGTATGTGGACGACTTGCTTCTATAGACTGACACCAAGGAAAAGCACATCTCACTCCTCTCTGAATTATTGGAACTCCTTACAATGAGTCAATGCAAAATTAACCCCAAGAAAGCCCAAATTCTTCAGGAAAAGGTCACTTATTTAGGTACAGTCATCACGCATGGGAAGCGTGAAATAGAACTCAAACGGATTGATTCCATCATAAATTTGCCCTTGCCCCAAAACTTACAGCCCTCCGGTCATTTTTAGGACTGGTTGGTTATTGTCGGAAGCATATCGACGGATTGGCCAGAAAGGCCACCCCACTCTCCGATTTACTAAAGAAACAGGCACCATGGAAATGGCTTCCACAGCACATGGATGCCGTGAAATGCGCCCTGAGCACAGCCCCCGCTTTGGAAGCCCCCGATCCCCACTCCCCGTATGCGATAGAGGTAGCGACCACAGATCGCACCCTATCGGCCGTATTCCTGCAGGAAAGGCACGATCGTCTGTGACCCGTAGCCTATGACTCACGAGTCTTAGATTCAGTCGAACAAGGATTTTCAGCCTGCAAGAGGTACCTATTAGCAGTTTTCCGGGCGGTACAGTACTTCTCGTACATAACCAGACTCAACCCAGTAACCATTTTGACCGCGCACACCCCGACACAGCTTTCATTGGATGGCAGACTAAAGGACGGCACAGTAAGCCAAATTCGAGCAGCGCGATGGACCCTACTCCTACAGGGACGCGACATCACTGTAAAACGGACCAAAACGCACACATTTCTGGCCGATAACTTGCATTATTCAGCGACCCCACATGAGTGCGAGATCATAGCCCCAAAACACACCACAGGACCCTTTGTTCCCAAGTCGGTACCAAGAAAGACAGGTATCAGACCACAGCCCACAGACAAAGCACTGAGAATTTATGTAGATGGATCCTCCACAGTCTTTGAGGGAAAAAGGATATCAGGTGTGGCATTTATGTAGAGGACACGTACGGACGCACTTCAGAAGAGATAGCTTTAAAGTTGCCTGGACACTTAGGTTCGCAGGCAGCCGAGTTAGCGGCCATTGCTTACATTGTCCAGCACCCCGATTCATTCCTGACCCCTGCAGACATATATTCGGACAGTTTGTACATCTGCAACAGCCTTACGGAATTCCTACCCCTGTGGGAATTGAGAGGATTTATTTCCGCGGACGGAAAACGTCTATCCTCAGCCCCACTACTCAAACATATCCTTCAGACAGCTGAAGGCAGAGGATACGGCATCATCAAAGTAAGAAGTCACCATCGCTCCTCCCCACCCGGTAATGTGAAAGCTGACGCCCTAGCAAAGGCAGGCTGACCACATGGCCACTTTTGGCAACCCCCCGAGAGTACCCCAGTACACGCAGTTCAGGTCTCACAGACCAACATCCAAGGCACAAAAAGAAGACGAAGCATGAAAGGAGATTTTAAAAGGAACCTTCCCAGCCCCCTATGAAAAATGTAGAAATTCTTTGACGGTCCATGAGGGAACCGTTCTCAAAGATGGAGTTTATGTAGTCCCCACCCAGGACAGAAACAAGATAATTTGCAAGTTCCATGACGGACATGAACATCAAAGGATTGAATCCACCCTTGCCCACCTCCGACCCCTCTGCTGGTGGCCCGAGATGAAAACCGACATGTCGCACTACGTCAAAAACTGTTTAATTTGTGCTCAAAACAACCCCGATAGGTATGCGAGAAAAGCCCAGCTCTGACACATCCGCCTTGTAAATGGCCTGTGGACAAACCTCCAATTGGATTATATTGGTCCCCTCCCCCCCCTGCTGAAATGGTTACAAGTATGTGTAGTGGTGACACATTTACGAAATGGGTCAAAGCGTTTCCATTGAGAACAAACACAGCCAAGTCCATCGCAAAGGTCTTAACAGAACAGGTTTTTGCAAGATGGGGACTCCCCCGTTGTATTGAATCGGACCAATGTTCCCACTTTACGGGAAGGGTCATGAAAAATGTAATGACAATATTTGGAATTAAACATAAGTTCTACACTGCCTATCACCCGCAGTCCAGCGGCATTGTGGAGTGCATGAATCGGATGCTAAAGTTCCCTTAGGAAAATGGTGCAGCAGCACAATACAACATGGGACACAGTGCTCCCATTCACGCTGATGTTTATTAGAAACACAGTGTTGGGCTCTACAGGATATACCCCCCCATACCCTCATGACCGGAAGGGTACCGAATACTTATTCGGATATGACTTGGCCAGCCCCGCAGTGACCGCCCTGACCCATGAGAAAGAAGTCCAGCTCATGGTAGAGAATATTAAAGCAGGACAGCTCGCTGCAGCTGTTTGACTAGGCGCTAAACAAAAGCAGAGTAAGACCTGCTTTGACAAAACAGTACACCCGACAGAGTATACGATCGGACAGCAAGTAATGATCACCTTGTACAACCCTAGTTCGTTCCTCTCCCCTAAATTTGCAGGACCCTATTCAACTTCAGACAAAGTAAGCCCCTCGGTTTATAAAATCACGTTTCCAAACGGAAAATCAGGATGGTTCCATGTAAATCAGCTTAAGGTTTATGGAATGCAGTGCAGCCACTCGCACCACCTCTCATTGGCGATGGCAGACAATGAGGACCCGCCCATTGACAACCCGAGTTCCCCCTCCCCCAGCAGCAGCAGCCGTCCACAGACAAGACCTTGACCACGCCCTCAGAATCAAATTTCACCCTGATGCTCGATTCGGCTGCCAGCGACAGCGACGGCTTAGTAATAGGTGTAGTTGACTAGTAGTGTTTTTGTTGCATGACTGATTGTATGTAAATAAAGTACCCTTGACCTTGAACTAACTAACTGGTGTTTGGCTCTTTGATCGATAGCCGGTTGAAACTTGTGGTGGTATCATTCGATACCTGGCGACTCTAAGCATTCGGACATAGACAATATAGAAAGAAGGCAAATTCATGGATTGCCCGAATTGGAACAGAGCCACAGAAAAGACCAAGTAGTAGAGAAAACGCACAACAGTACTAACTAGAGCTGTGAGAGATAGATATCCGCCTTTTCTTCTTCTTATCTGTACGTTGATAATGGTGACATATGCTTTATGTTCTCCTTGATTTAATCATGATCAATACGAGTAGCACCACCGCTGGGAGGTGAGAAAGTGGTTTAAGTCTTAATGGGAGGGGTTAGAATTCAGGAAGTGCATTCGGCACTCATCCTTATTGTGGTTTATTTTTCCTCCTCCTTTTTGAGGGGAAAGACTCCTTGGCGTAATGATGGAAAGTCTGCAGCTATAGCCCTATAGGCCTTCACAATTGGTGAGAAATACCTTACAAGGGTACAGGCAGGTCTCGTATCCGAGGAAAGGACTTTACAATGTATCGACAGTGCCTCTGTTATAATTGGTGATGGGGGTATGTTTTGGTGAATGGCCGAGCGAGGCACGAAAATCCCAGGCTTGTCAGCCTTTTTTCTCTTTGTGTCAATATCCTATACTCTCTTTGACTGAATAAGCAATGGCGGTAGCTACTTTGAAACTTTGTTCCTGGAATGTGCAGGGAGTACATTATCCTATTAAGAGAAAAAAGCTTTTGTCTTACCTTGAAAAGGAGAAAGTTGACATAGCTTTATTGCAAGGAATTCAGTGAGGTGACAAGGAGCACCTAAAATTGAAGAGGGACTGGGTGGAGAAGATTTTTTTTGCTTCATCCTCGACCAATAGTTGCAGTGTTAGTCAATGAAAATGTGCCTTTCAAAAAGGAGGACTGTGTGAAGGATAAGAGGGCTAGGTATGTGATTGTCGAGGGGCTACTGTTTGGGGAAGATGTCTCAATAATGAATGTCTATGTTCTACCAAACCTTTACCCTGAGTTTGTTATTAAAGTCTTCATGGATGTAGCTGAAATAGCACCAACTAATTCCTTTATAGGTGGGGACATCAGCTGTCATCTTAACCCTTTAATGGACAAACAATCCATAACTAGAAATCCCCCACGCAAGAGTTCACTTTCTTTTCTGCTCCACATCAATGTCATACTCGAATTGACTATTTTTTAGGCCAAGGATAATTCGACACTTAGTGGCTTCCTGCTCTATAGGTAGTACCGTGATCTCTGACCATGTGCCTGTCTTTCTGGAATTTTTATTCAAGGGGACCCATCCATGATTTAGGTCTTGGAGATTTAATGCATCTTTGCTCAGGGATCGTAACTTTAACTCATAATTTAAGGCTGAATTTGATCCCTTCTATTCAATCAATTCTCTTTCTGATGTGAAACCCTCAATCCTGTGGGAAACCTACAAGGTTTATGCTAGGGGTTTGGTCATTTTGTATACGGCCAACAAAAGGCGTAAAATGCTGGAGCAACTGCACCATTTGGAAGTAAAATTGTCAGAAATAGAGAGGGAGTGTGGCAGGAACCTATACATTTGTTGCTGAAAGAAATTAATGCAACTTGAACAGCTCTGGACTCATTGTTGACTCAAAATGCTGAGAGGAGTTTAAAGTTTGCCAAATACACGTTATTTTGTTGGAAACAAACCGAGTAGATTCCTGGTTTTTCCATCTGGAAGAGAGCTGAGTGTTCTTCCCTCTGTCCTAGATTCCAAGGGAAACAGAATGATTAAAATGGAGGACATTAACAAGGCATTAAAGGTTCTTATACCGATTTATATAACACAGGCCAGCCTGGTGATGCATTGCCACTTAGCTAGATTGAATTGGAGCCTTTCTTCTTCTCCCTTAACTCCCTACAATTTCTGAGGACCATAGGTCGCTCCTGAATGCACTCACTTCTAGAAGGAAAGCGGCTCTTGCCCAGAGCGAGCTTCAATCTGCTAAGACCCTGGGGCCTGATGGTTTTGGATGTGAATTTTGCAAAGAATTTAAAGACTTGCTAATAAACCCATTGATTGGCATGTATATGTGGTAAACCACTGTTGCACCTCTATTAGGTGCTGTATGGTAGGACCTGTACTACAGGTTCGTTAGTAGTCCCTGCCTGCTGGCTCCACCCAGTAGGCGGAGTATAAATATGTGTGTCCTCCATGCTGCAGCCATTTCGCCAGCTGCTGTGGGAGGCCACACACCTTAGAGCAATAAAGCCTCAGTTGTACCCAACTCAAGTCTTTGTGTAATTGATCGTGCATCAATTTATTGCTCTAAGATTTTCAAAAGATGGACCTCCGTATCAAACTGGATCTCCTGCAGCTGGATCCGCATTCAAGCAACGCCAAAAAGGACTTTCATCACTGGCTAGCTTGCTTCGAGGTGTACATCAACTCGGCGTCCACCCCGGTCTCGGAGGCTCAGAAGATACAGTTGAGCTCCAGCGTCTTTCTGCTAATCCAGGACTCGCCGAACTACGCCAAAGCCATGACGCTTCTCAAGGAGAATTACGCTCAGAAGACGAACACGCTCTTCGCCAGGCACGTACTCGCCACACGCTCTCAACTCCCTGGTGAGTCAACAGAAGACTTCTGGCGGGCCCTAATCCCACTCGTCCGTGACTGTGACTGTCGGTCCGTTACTGCCACTGAACATTCAAACCTCCTTATGCGGGACCCGTTTGTTACGGGGATTGGGTCGGACCTCATACGCCAGCGACTGTTAGAGGGGGCCACGCACGACCTAGCGGAGACAAAGAAACTAGCGTTCTCCATGACGGTCGCCTCGCGCAACGTTCAGGCCTACACCCCCAGCTGCGCAGCCCACCCCTCCTACGCGTCGTGGACCCCACAGACGGCTGCCCCAGCGGGGGCCTTACCCAACCAATACACCTGCACCACATGCCAGCCAGCAAACCCCGGGGGTCCCCGATGTTATTTCTGCAGCCAGCAGAAACACCCCCTCCAACGCTGCCCGGCCCGCGCTGCCCTTTGTAAGGCTTGAGGCAAGAAGGGGCACTTCACCACAGTGTGCCAGGCCCGTGCAGTCCCGCTATCGCCCCCAACCCCCTCATTTACGGCCTGTGGGCGCCGCCATCTTCCCCCCTGAGCAACACGCGCGGCTCATGGGCGCTGCCATCTTGTTCAACCCCCGCCATGTGCGGTCCATGACGCCGCCAGTTTGTACTCTTCTAGATCTTCAGCCACCATTTTGTCCTCCTCGAGATCTTCAGGCGCTCCCACGGCACATGGGCACCGCCAGCGTTCCAGAACCAGGGCCCCCTGGGTTCCCCGTCATCATACACCAGCGACGACCGACCACGACTCGCCTCAGTGACCATCTACCAGTCTCGTCCGCACAACCTGGCCACCGCATCGACCAGCGTGAAAGTCAACGGACACGTGACCTCTTGCCTGCTGGACTTCGGGAACATGGGGAGCTTCATCCACACGGATACTGTAAGGTGCTGCTCCCTCGCGGTACACCCGGCAAATCAAAGAACCTCCCTGGCTTCCGAATCCCATTCCGTGGCGATCCTGGGGGTACTTTACGGTCACACTCACGGTCCAGGGTGTAGAACTCAGCGGCTTCCGCCTCTACGTCCTCTCTAACCTCTGCGCTGCCCTATTGCTAGGCCTGGATTTCCAGTTCAACCTCCAGAGTCTAACCCTGAAATCCGGCGGGTCCCTACCACCCCTCACTGTGTGAGGCCTCGCGACCCTAAAGGTCAATCCGCCTTCCCTCTTCGCAAATCTAACCTCGGATTGCAAGCCCATCGCCACCAGGAGCAGACGGTACAGCACCCAGGGCAGGACCTTCATCAGGTCCAAGGTCCAGTGGCTGCTTCGGGAAGGCATCATCGAGGCCAGCAACAGCCCCGGAGAGCCCAAGTGGTAGTGGTGAAAACTGGGGAGAAACACAGAATGGTCATGGACTACAGCCAGACCATCAATCGATACATGCAGCTCGACGCGTACCCCCTCCCACGCATATCTGATATGGTCAATCAGATTGCACAGTACCAGGTCTTCTCAACTGTCGACCTCAAATCCGCCTACCACCAGCTCCCCATCTGTAAAGCGGACCGCCCATACACTGCCTTCGAGGCAGACGATCACCTCTATCACTTCCTCAGGCTTCCCTTCGGCGTCACCAACGGGGTCTCGGTCTTCCAAAGGGAGATGGGCTGAATGGTCGACCGGTACGGTTTGCGGGCCACCTTTCTGTACGTACCTAGACAATGTCACCATCTGCGGCCATGATCAGCAGGACCACGATGCCAACCTTGCCAAATTTCTCCACACCGGCAATCTCCTCAACCTCACCTACAACAAGGAGAAGTACGTGTTTAGCACGACCCGCTTAGCCATCCTCAGCTATGTGGTCCAGGATGGAGTTCTGGGGCCCAATCCCGACCCACAATCTGCCCTACTCCGTCGAGGAACTAAGGACAGTCACCAGGGACTGCCAGGTCTGTGCGGAGTGAAAGCCGCACTTCTACCGGCTAGACCGTGTGCGCCCGGTGAAGGCTTCCCGCCCCTTTGAACGCCTCAGTGTGGATTTCAAAGGGCCCCTCCCCTCCACCGACCGTAACACGTATTTTCTCAGTGTGGTTGATGAGTACTCCAGATTCCCCTTCGCCATCCCATGCCCCGATATGACGTCTGCCACTGTCAACAAAGCCCTCAACACAATCTTCGCTCCGTTCGGTTTCCTCGCCTACATCCACAGTGACAGGGGATCCTCCTTTATGAGTGATGAGCTGCGTCAGTTCCTGCTTAGCAGGGGTATAGCCTCCAGCAGAACGACAAACTACAACCCCCGGCGAAACGGACAGGTAGAGAGGGAGAACAGGACGGTACGGAGGGCCGTCCAACTGGCCCTACAGTCCAGGAACCTCCCGGCCTTCCGCTGGCAGGAGGTCCTCCCTGATGCACTACACTCCATTCGATCACTACTGTGCACCGCCACTAACAACACACCCCATAACGTCTTTTTGCCTTCCCCAAGAAGTCCACATCTGGGGTGTCACTCCCGACTTGGCTCGCAGCTCCAGGACCCATCCTGCTCCATAGGCACGTCCGACTCCACAAAGTGGACCCGTTGGTGGAAAGAGTGGAATTGCTCCATGCAAACCCCCAGTATGCCTACGTGTGTACCCCGACGGTCGCCAGGATACTGTCTCCTTCAGGGACCTGGAACCAGCAGGTTCCATCCCCGCCCCCTCTCCCCCCTCCCCGCCCCCCCCCCCCTCCCGGCCGGGCGCCAATCTACCCTCTCCCGGCGCTCACAACAACAACACCCCCCCCCCCCCCCCCCCCGGGGACCATCCGTCCATCCCCTGCCCACGCCCGAGGAGGAAGAGGATTTCGGCACGCTCCCGGAGGCACCGGACATCGGATCAGCATCGGCATCTCCGCCACTACTACGTCGCTCCCAGCGACACATCAAGGCCCCGGACCGGTTAAACGTCTAACAAAGACATTTTTTTCTCCCTCTGTCAAGGATTGTAAATGTAAAAAAAAAAACATTTGTTGTATATAGTTCTCCACCACCCCGCCGGACTAAATTTTAACAGGGGGTGAATGTGGTAAACCACTGTTGCACCTCCATTAGGTGATGTATGGTAGGACCTGTACTACAGGTACGTTGGTAGTCCCTGCCTGCTGGCTTCGCCCAGTAGGTGGAGTATAAATATGTGTGTCCTCCATGCTGCAGCCATTTCGCCAGCTGCTGTGGGAGGCCACACATCTTAGAGCAATAAAGCCTCAGTTGTACCCAACTCAAGTCTTTTTACAATTGATCATGCATCAGTATAATCATTCAATTAAATCAGGTTTGCTGCCACAGATGCTCCATGAAGTTAATGTTTCCTTAATTTTAAAGGCAGGCAGAAATCCTGAAGGGTGTGCATCCTATAGGCCAATCTCGCTCCTGAATGTAGATTTGAAATTTCTGTTCAGGTGCTGGCGCTATGCTTGACAGGAATTCTCCCTCTGACCATCCTGGGGGATTAGTCTGGTTTCACAAAGGATTGAAATTTATGTAACAATATCAGCAAGTTACTAATACCATTCGGGTCTATCAAAAGCGGCGGTTAGATGGGTTAGTGATATCTATGGATGCAGAGAAAGCACTTGGCCAGATGGAATGGAATTATTTATTTAATACATTGCAGAAGTTTGGGTTGGCAGGGGAGTTTGTTAAGTGGGTTCAAGTGGTTATAGAAGCCCACTGGTAGCAGTTCTTACCAGTGGTTATAGACCTGTTCATTTGTATCCCCAGTGAGGGACTCGGCAGGGCTGCCCGCTATCCCCGTTATTGGCCACAATAGTCATTGAGCCCCTAGCGGAGATTGTTAGACAGGATCCTTCGGAATTTGGGCTTTTCAACGGAGGAAAGCAGCATAAGATTATGCTGTCAGCGAGTAATATGTAGCTACTTGTATCTGAGCCGCACGGTTCAGTTCCCACGATTATTGATGTGATGGGTATGTTCAGCCTCTTCTCGGGTTATAAAAATCAATTTTATTAAGTATGAGGCTGTACCCCTGGGAATGTTTAGAGGGAGAACCCTCTCCCCCTTTGCTAATTCCCCATTTAGATGGTCCCCTCAGGGTTACTTATGTGGCTATTTCTGTTACACTTTCTTTCAGACATTTTTAATGGGGCAAAAGTCCCCTCATACATGTGCAAAGTGGGACCTACATTTTGGTCCTCCTTGCAGATACCATGGCTGGACAGAATATCACTGATCAAGATGAATGTGTTGCCTAGGTTATTGTATCCTTTACAGATTCTGCCAGTCTTACTTTCTGCTAAACTCCTTGTAGAATCCGACGGCATGAAACACTTATAGGACGGATGGTAGAAAACAAAGAAAGAGATTTATTAAGATACACTACTAAACTCCCACACCCCATAGGGTCACCCTCCCCAACCTGCACCCAGGCCGGGGTTTTTATTCCATGGAGCCTTTCCTGTTAAGGTGGAAGCTCCGCCCCCAATTACTGGGGGAGTTCATGCTCATTATGAGTTGCTGTTTCTTTCCTTTTCTGTAGCTGGAAAGAAGCGCAGTTTTTATCAGATATCTGAGTCTTGGAACACTGGGCTCAGGGAGATGTCTGAGTCCAGAAAGCAATCCGGTTTGAAGCAAGAAGACGTTGTGTGACCTTGTCCGTGACATTGATCCAAATAGGCCACATGAAGACACCGTTGAAGAAATGCTTTTGCAGATTGCTGATGCTTTTGTTGCTGGTGTGGTGAATGCTGCATGTAACTGGCACGTCACCGTGGGTTAAACATGTGGGATGTTAAGACTGTTCAAGTGCACCTTGAGTGCCAGTGGAATATGTGGATGCCTAGATTTGGTTCCGGTGGAATTGGGCCTTGCAGGAGGGCCTGCACAGCTGCAGCTCCTAGATGGAGAATGGCACTGATATGTGGAACAAGTCACACATTGAAGGACAGATCGGGCGGGATTCTCCGACCCCCCACCGGGTCGGAGAATCCCCAGGGGGAGGCGTGAATCCCGCCCCGCCGCTTCCACCTGACGACCATATTCTCCGGTGCCACTTTGCGGGCGGGGGCGGGGTTTACGCCACGCCGTTTGAGAGCCGTTGGCAGCGCCCCCCCCCGGCAATTCTCCGGGTCCCGATGGGCCGAGCGGCCGTCGTTTCCTGGCCAGTCCCGCCGGCGTGAAATGGACATGGTCCATCACGGCGGGACCTGGCTTGTCGGCCGCCTAGCGGGGTCCTCGGTGGGGCGTGGGGGGAACCGGCCTGGGGGGGGGGCCCCACGGTGGCATGGCCCGCGATCGGGGCCCACCGATCTGCGTGCGGGCCTGTGCCTTGGGGGCACTCTTTCCCTCCGCGCCGGCCTCTGCAGGGCTCCGCCATGGCCGGCGCGGAGAAGAAGCCCCTGCGCATGCGCAGGAACACACCTGCCGGTCTGCACATGCGCGGAACCTCACCAGCGGTTCTGCGCATGCGCCAACTCGCGCCGGTCCTTTGGCTCCAGTTGGGCCTTGCAGGAGGGGCTTCTACACTGGGGATATCCCAGTGACCGAGTGGTGAGTGTGTGGATCAGGGGAGGGTACCTGAGCACGGTCTCCCTAATGTTCCCGGCAGGGGTCTGAGGTCTAGGGCTCCGGGGGGGTGAGTGTGCAGAGCGAAGTTCTTCGACAAAATTGGCTTGCTGGATGACACTCTGGGAGAAGGGACACGTAAGTGTAGGGGAGGCTGGGGGAATTTGGGGGTCCCGGGGTGGAAACCATAACTGATTGTTGGCCTCCCTCCTTCTCCAATTCCTTACAAATACCACGCTGGATGATGTTGACCCTGCAGAGGCAGTCCTCGCAGTACTGATGGCAGCCCAGGCAGACAGACGCTGGAGATAGCAGCGTCAAAGCAGGCTAGAGGTGGTACCACACGTGCAGGGGGCCACTGCACAACCTGCAGATCCGGCCACCCACCAGGCTGAGGAGAGACCCAGAGGGAGTCGCAGGCGACGGCCCAAGGTGTACAGGAGTCTTTGGTTGTGCGAGGAGATGACGGACAGCTAGTGCTGCAGGAGGGTCCGTCTCAATAAGGAGATGGTGCGGCACCTGTACCATGCCCATGCGGACTTGGCACCCCGTGGAGGAGCAGAACGCCCATCCCGGTGGCGTGAAGGTCACCGCAGACCTGAACGTTTATACCACTTTTATACCACTCAATCATTGCAGGGCTCGAGCTGGGATTTGTGCGACATATCATAACCTACAGCCCACAAGTGTATCCGTGAGGTCACAAATGCCCTGTATGGCCAGGGAGCAGACTATATCAAGTTTGAGCTGGACCAAGCACATGAAGATGTCCAAGCAGCAGGATTGCCCCATCACAGGGATGCCCCAGGTCCACGGGTAATAGACGACATTCATGTCACCTTGCGCGCATCGGGGCAGCAGGGAGTGCCCTTCATTACCAGGAAAGGGTTACACTCCTTGAATGTTCAATTCGTGTGCGACTACCCCCTCCAGATCATGGACGTGTTTGCTTGCTTCCCAGGCTACATACATGACAGTTACATCCTGGGGCTCTCGGAGATCCACGGCGTCCTAGAGAACCATCCCATGATGACAGGTTGCCTCTTGAGGGATAAGGGGTACCCGCTGAGGTCCTGCAAGATGATGCCGGTGTGGAGTCTGAAGACCAAGGTGGAGACCCGATATAACGGGCAGCACGGTAGCACAGTGGTTAGCACAGTTGCTTCACAGCTCCAGGGTCCCAGGTTCGATTCCCGGCTTGGGTCACTGTCTGTGCGGAGTCTACACGTTCTCCCCGTGTGTGCGTGGGTTTCCTCCGGGTGCTCCGGTTTCCTCCCACAGTCCAAAGATGTGCGGGTTAGGTGGATTGGCCATGCTAAATTGCCCTTAGTGTCCAAAAAGATTAAGTGGGGTCACTGGATTGCGGGTATAGGGTAGGGAAGTGGGCTTGAGTAGGGTGCTCTTTGTAAGGGTCGGTGCAGACTCGATGGGCCGAATGGCCTCCTTCTGCACTGTAAATTCTATGAATATATGATTCTATGAATCAATGGGCAGGATTCTCTCAGGCTGAGCCGGTTCGGAGAATCGGAATTCGCGACGGTTTTTTGCACGATGTCGGTCCGACGCCGTTTCGCGATTCTCACAACCAGCAAAAACAGCGTGATCGGCGCCGCGCTGCCTGGAGAATCGCCTGAGGGGGTCTGTTCATCGATTCTCCGGGGGATTCTGCAGCTCGGATGGGCCGAAATCCCGATAGCGTGACCGGGGGTCACGCCAGCGCCATTCTAACCTGCTAATAAAAATCGTCGGCCAGTCGTGCTGGCTGACGATGCGGGTGCAGGAGGTGAGGGGCCGGCGTGTGGGAGGACCTATGTCTGTCTGGACGGGCACGGCCGTGGCTGTGGGTGAGGGGGGGAAGGGCCTCCATGTTCGGGGAGGGGGTGAGGGGCGTGGGGACAACAGGGCCGCCCGCCTGGAATGGTCTGACATGGCAGGGCGGCGCCAAAGCCACGGCCATCATTACGGCGGCCAGGCTGATGGACACCAACCCCGGCCGCTGGCTGAGCGCACGCCTGCCGGACGTGCGCATGGCTGCTGGGCCCCGAGGGGGCGGCCTGCCCAGCAGGCGGCACCCACCGGAGGGTAGGTCCAGAGTTGCACCCATGGCAGTCCCCCATGAGGGCAGTGCCATCCAACAGTGGTGCTAGCAGGAGAGACGGGCAATAGTGGTTGGAACACTGAGGGTGTGGGCAGGGGTCTGGGTGCATGTGTGGTTGTGGTACAATCAGCCAACCAGGGCAGACACGTAGCCCATGGCACCTGGCTGAAGGCGGGGCCATGCGCCATCGTTAAACATGTTGAATACCCCCCACCCCCTGCAGATCGTTATGTTTGGACACCAACCAGCGATGTTGGCTGCCGTGGCGGGAGCCGCTGCCCTGCATGCAGCCCTGTGGCAGCGTCGGCTCAGAGAGGCTGCGGCAGTGGCAGTCGCAGCAGAGGGACAGCCTGCAGAGGGCCAGGTGGCACCCGCTCAGGTTGCAGGGCCGCCTGCCCAACGGGCGCAGGGGGAGGAGGAGGACGACAACAACGAGGGCGAGGCATAGGATGAGGATACCGATGTGGATGAGGAGGAGGAGGAGGAGGAGGAGGTGGTGGTGTCAAGGTGCCAGAGGAGCCGGATTAGGCCTTGTGTCTACCGGCGCCACATGTCCTTCGAGGACCTGCCGGACAGGGCATGCAGGAGGAGACTCCGAATGAGCTGGGAAACCGCCGCCCACATCTGCCATCTGATGGCACACCTGGCACTGCGTGGCACAGGGGGAGGACCTGCTCTCCCGGTAGCCATCAAGGTGACAGTGGCCCTGGACTTCTATGCCACGGAGTCGTTCAAGTCGCTAAGTGGGGACCTGTCCGGCATCTCCCAGCTATCGGCGCACCGGTACAACCATGCAGTGACTGACGCCCTGTATGACATCGCGGACCGGTTCACCCAGTTCCCTGTGGACTGGGCCCACCAGGATACCCGGGCAGCGGGATTCGCTGCCGTGGCCAGGATACCCATGGTACAGAGGGCGATGTGGCCACCAGCAGAGAACAGGGCTATGTTCATGAACAGGAAGGGGACCCACTCCATGAACATTCAGGTGGTCTTTGACCACCAGATGAAGATCCTGCACGTCTGCGCCCAGGCCCCGGGCAGTGTACATGACGCGTTTATCCTGGCACAATCGTTCATCGCCGCCATTTTCGAGGGACGCCCCCCCACTCCGGCTGAGGGGCTGGTTGCTGGGCGACAAGGGTTACCCATTGTGGTCGTGGCTCATGACGCCTATACGGAGGCCACAGACCGACAGGGAGAACCGCTACAATGAGGCCCATGCAGCAACCAGTGATGTGATCTAGAGGTGCTTTGGGCTGCTGAAGATGCGCTTCAGGTGCCTGGAGTGCTCCGGAGGGGCCCTCCAGTGCCAGTCGGAGAGGGTCGGCCGCATTGTTGTGGTCTGCGGCGTCCTGGACAATATTGCCCAGCAGAGGGGGCGATGTGCTGGAGGAGGAGGAGGAGGACGAGGGGGAGCCCTAGCCCGAGTGCGGGGCCGCCTCTCCAGATGAAGAGGATGGGGAGGAGGGGGGCAATCAACGCGACATGGGGGCTGGATATGGACACGAGGCTGCACAACGCCACTGGTTTGGCCAGCGAGCATGCAAGGCGTTGATCGCCGCACGTTTCACCAATTAGGGGCTAGGGGCTCACTGAGCAGGGGCCCTGGCACCACTGTACCGCACCACCTCACCACCCCGCACTCCCACCTCCCACAATACCCATGAGATGCACCTCCCACACCACCCACCACCTTAGCCCCCACATGACCACATGCGCAACACCCCTCCATTACACACCCACCTGCGGCACAACGCGCTGGGCTCACACGATTGCCTGTGGAAGCGGGTGTGATTGATGCCATGGAGGGTGATGACCACCCGTTGTGTGATGAGCTGTCAACTCCAAATCGTTAGACACTGTCTGACTCATGGCTCTCATAATATACACCAGTATATCATGGTGCAGACACACACTCTGATGGACACACAGCAGACCAATCAACACGCACAACACCGCAGCCAATCACCAGTTAGAGCACACTTACTATATAGACAGAGGGCATCAGTTTTCCCGCTCATTCGGGATGCAGCCTCTCAGAAGGACAGAGCTTACAGCTTACAGCACAGATCTTCACCATGTGCTGAGTGCATAGACTGTTAGGACAGGCATAGGTCTTTACTTTAATCTAACATCGTGTTAACCCACAGTGAAAGTATGTTCAACAGTTTCTAACTTAATAAAATAGTGTTGCACTATTTTAAGTGTTGGTGGCCGGTATGTGTTTCACGGATCCAGAGCACCCAACACATCAGTGGCCACGTTTGCACCCTCTACCTGGGTGGTCCCTGTATGCGAGACGTGCCGTCCATCACATGGCCATGTTGAATCGGTGGTGGCGGGGTGGTGTGGACGTGGGGGGGGAGGGGGGGGGGTAAATTACACCCACCTGGGCTCAACATTCCATCACTCCTCAACCAGAGTGCCACTCAGTCCCAAAACCGACCCGCAGGCATCGGACATAACACAGAGGCAGCTTGCATTGGTGTAACAGAGAGTTTAATTAGAAAGATTACATTTACATGCCCTAGCCCATATAACTAAATTGTGCCCTGCACCCGTGCCAACTTACTAGGTGTCAAACTTCCTGGCCTTACGGGCCCTACCACTACGTCTCGGTGCCCACCAGACGGTACAGCAGGAGTGGAGGCGGACTGCTGAGACTCCTGCCCTGCGACTTGGCTCCTCATTGGCGCTCGTTTCCTGGGGCATCCCAGCTTGGAATGGCCAGGCTGCTCCGCGGGCGTGCTGGATGGCATGGTGCCACCCTGGTCCGCCCGGTGCCCACCAGATGCACCAGGGACGGGACGGGGGGAGTCCAAGGTGCCGCGGTGTTCCAGGCCCTCCCTTGCAGGAGTCACCAGAACGGGCTGCAGAAACTCCTCCTCCCTCAGGGTGCCCGGTGGCCCCCGGGCCTCTCTAGGGGACGGCGGTGCGAGCGGATACAAGCCCCGAGGCACCACCGACACCTGGTGCTGCCAGTCCTAACGTCAGCTGCAATGGAGCCCAGGGAGTGGGCCATCCCTGTCTGGGACTGCGCCACCTCCCTCTGGGCTTGTGCGATGCCATCCAGCATCTGGGCGAGGCCGCCGATGCTCTCAGCGAAGGCCTGCTGAGACTCGGCCAGACTGCGGAGCGCGAGTGAAATGTCCAGCTGGCTCTGGCACACGGCTGCCAGTGAGAGGGCAGCCCTGTCCTGGGCCAGGGATGACGCGTGCACATGAAGCCCCATGCCTTGCATAACCTGTCCCATGGCCGACACATAGAACATAGAACATAGAACATAGAAAATACAGCACAGAACAGGCCCTTCGGCCCACGATGCTGTGCCGAACCTTTGTCCTAGATTAATCATAGATTATCATTGAATTTACGGTGCAGAAGGAGGCCATTCGGCCCTTTGAGTCTGCACCGGCTCTTGGAAAGAGCACCTTACCCAAACTCAACACCTCCACCCAACACCAAGGGCAATTTGGACATTAAGGGCAATTTATCATTGGCCAATTCACCTAACCCGCACATCTTTGGACTGTGGGAGGAAACCGGAGCACCCGGAGGAAACCCACGCAGACACGGGGAGGACGTGCAGACTCCGCACAGACAGTGACCCAAGCCGGAATCGAACCTGGGACCCTGGAGCTGTGAAGCAATTGTGCTATCCACAATGCTACCGTGCTGCCCTTGAGAACAAATAAATCTACACTATATCATTTTACCGTAATCCATGTACCTATCCAATAGCTGCTTGAAGGTCCCTAATGTTTCCGACTCAACTACTTCCACAGGCAGTGCATTCCATGCCCCCACTACTCTCTGGGTAAAGAACCTACCTCTGATATCCCTCTTATATCTTCCACCTTTCACCTTAAATTTATGTCCCCTTGTAATGGTTTGTTCCACCCGGGGAAAAAGTCTCTGACTGTCTACTCTATCTATTCCCCTGATCATCTTATAAACCTCTATCAAGTCGCCCCTCATCCTTCTCCGTTCTAATGAGAAAAGGCCTAGCACCCTCAACCTTTCCTCGTAAGACCTACTCTCCATTCCAGGCAACATCCTGGTAAATCTTCTTTGCACCTTTTCCAAAGCTTCCACATCCTTCCTAAAATGAGGCGACCAGAACTGTACACAGTACTCCAAATGTGGCCTTACCAAAGTTTTGTACAGCTGCATCATCACCTCACGGCTCTTAAATTCAATCCCTCTGTTAATGAACGCGAGCACACCATAGGCCTTCTTCACAGCTCTATCCACTTGAGTGGCAACTTTCAAAGATGTATGAACATAGACCCCAAGATCTCTCTGCTCCTCCACATTGCCAAGAACTCTACCGTTAACCCTGTATTCTGCATTCATATTTGTCCTTCCAAAATGGACCACCTCACACTTTTCAGGGTTAAACTCCATCTGCCACTTCTCAGCCCAGCTCTGCATCCTATCTATGTCTCTTTGCAGCCGACAACAGCCCTCCTTACTATCCACAACTCCACCAATCTTCGTATCGTCTGCAAATTTACTGACCCACCCTTCAACTCCCTCATCCAAGTCATTAATGAAAATCACAAACAGCAGAGGACCCAGAACTGATCCCTGCGGTACGCCACTGGTAACTGGGATCCAGGCTGAATATTTGCCATCCACCACCACTCTCTGACTTCTATCGGTTAGCCAGTTCGTTATCCAACTGGCCAAATTTCCCACTATCCCATGCCTCCTTACTTTCTGCATAAGCCTACCATGGGGAACTTTATCAAATGCCTTACTAAAATCCATGTACACTACATCCACTGCTTTACCTTCATCCACATGCTTGGTCACCTCCTCAAAGAATTCAATAAGATTTGTAAGGCAAGCCCTACCCCTCACAAATCCGTGCTGACTATCCCTAATCAAGCAGTGTCTTTCCAGATGCTCAGAAATCCTATCCTTCAGTACCCTTTCCATTACTTTGCCTACCACCGAAGTAAGACTAACTGGCCTGTAATTCCCAGGGTTATCCCTAGTCCCTTTTTTGAACAGGGGCACGACATTCGCCACTCTCCAATCCCCTGGTACCACCCCTGTTGACAGTGAGGACGAAAAGATCGTTGCCAACGGCTCTGCAATTTCATCTCTTGCTTCCCATAGAATCCCTGGATATATCCCGTCAGGCCCGGGGAACTTGTCTATCCTCAAGTTTTTCAAAATGCCCAACACATCTCCTTCCTAACAAGTATTTCCTCGAGCTTACCAATCTGTTTCACACTGTCCTCTCCAACAATATCGCCCCTCTCATTTGTAAATACAGAAGAAAAGTACTCGTTCAAGACCTCTCCTATCTCTTCAGACTCAATACACAATCTCCCGCTACTGTCCTTGATCGGACCTACCCTCGCTCTAGTCATTCTCATATTTCTCACATATGTGTAAAAGGCTTTGGGGTTTTCCTTGATCCTACCCACCAAAGATTGTTCATGCCCTCTCTTAGCTCTCCTAATCCCTTTCTTCAGTTCCCTCCTGGCTATCTTGTATCCATCCAATGCCCTGTCTGAACCTTGTTTCCTCAGCCTTACATAAGTCACCTTTTTCCTCTTAACAAGACATTCAACCTCTCTTGTCAACCATGGTTCCCTCACTCGACCATCTCTTCCCTGCCTGACAGGGACATACATATCAAGGACACGTAGCACCTGTTCCTTGAACAAGTTCCACATTTCACTTGTGTCCTTCTCTGCCAGCCTATGTTCCCAACTTATGCACTTCAATTCTTGTCTGACAACATCGTATTTACCCTTCCCCCAATTGTAAACCTTGCCCTGTTGCACGCATCTATCCCTCTCCATTACTAAAGTGAAAGTCACAGAATTGTGGTCACTATCTCCAAAATGCTCCCCCACTAACAAATCTATCACTTGCCCTGGCTCATTACCCAGTACTAAATCCAATATTGCCCCTCCTCTGGTCGGACAATCTACATACTGTGTTAGAAAAGCTTCCTGGACACACTGCACAAACACCACCCCATCCAAACTATTTGATCTAAAGAGTTTCCACTCAATATCTGGGAAGTTAAAGTCGCCCATGACTACTACCCTATGACTTCTGCACCTTTCCAAAATCTGTTTCCCAATCTGTTCCTCCACATCTCTGCTACTATTGGGGGGCCTATAGAAAACTCCTAACAAGGTGACTGCTCCTTTCCTATTTCTGACTTCAACCCATACTACCTCAATAGGGTGATACTCCTCAAACTGCCTTTCTGCAGCTGTTATACTATCTCTAATTAATAATGCCACCCCCCCACCTCTTTTACCACCCTCCCTAATCTTATTGAAACATCTATAACCAGGGACCTCCAACAACCATTTCTGCCCCTCTTCTATCCAAGTTTCCGTGATGGCCACCACATCGTAGTCCCAAGTGCTGATCCATGCCTTAAGTTCACCCACCTTATTCCTGATGCTTCTTGGGTTGAAGTATACACACTTCAACCCATCTCCGTGCCTGCAAGTACTCTCCTTTGTCAGTGTTCCCTTCCCCACTGCCTCATTACACGCTTTGGCGTCCTGAATATCGGCTACCTTAGTTGCTGGACTACAAATCCGGTTCCCATTCCCCTGCCAAATTAGTTTAAACCCTCCCAAAGAGTACTAGAAAACCTCCCTCCCAGGATATTGGTGCCCCTCTGGTTCAGATGCAACCCGTCCTGCTTGTACAGGTCCCACCTTCCCCAGAATGCGCTCCAATTATCCAAATACCTGAAGCCCTCCCTCCTACACCATTCCTGCAGCCACGTGTTCAACTGCACTCTCTCCCTATTCCTAGCCTCGCTATCACGTGGCACCGGCAACAAACCAGAGATGACAACTCTGTCTGTCCTGGCTTTTAACTTCCAGCCTAACTCCCTAAACTTGTTTATTACCTCCACACCCCTTTTCCTACCTATGTCGTTGGTACCAATGTGCACCACGACTTCTGGCTGCTCCCCCTCCCCCTTAAGGATCCTGAAGACACGATCCGAGACATCCCTGGCCCTGGCACCCGGGAGGCAACATACCTTCCGGGAGTCTCGCTCGCGACCACAGAATCTCCTATCTATTCCCCTAACCATTGAATCTCCTACAACTATTGCTTTTCTATTCTCCCCCCTTCCCTTCTGAGCCCCAGAGCCAGACTCAGTGCCAGAGACCTGGCCGCTAGGGCCTTCCCCCGGTAGGTCATCCCCCCCAACAGCATCCAAAACGGTATACTTGTTTTGAAGGGGAACGGCCACGAGGGATCCCTGCACTGTCTGCCTGTTTGTTTTTTTCCCCCTGACTGTAACCCAGCTATTCTTGTCCTGTACCTTGGGTGTGGTTACCTCCTTGTAACTCTTCTCAATCACCCCCTCTGCCTCCCGGATGATCCGAAGTTCATCCAGCTTCAGCTCCAGTTCCCCAACACGGTCTTTGAGGAGCTGAAGTTGGGTGCACTTCCCGCAGGTATAGTCAGTGGGGACACCGGTGGTATCCCTCACCACCCACATCCTACAGGAGGAGCATGTAACTGGCCTAGCCTCCATCCCCTCTTACCTGACAGAATATAGCTGCCCTGTGGGCTAACTAGATCTCCGCCCTCCGACCCTGCTCCCAGTCAGCTACACTTTCTGTAAACTCCTGGCTCTCTTCGCACTCTTTGCGGAAATGTCGGAAACAAAATGAAAGGAGCACCTTACTCCCTCCTCACCTAACTCCCTCGGTCACCAAACTCTCACTATCGCACTCAAATGCACCAAATTCAGCACTCCCTCGGTCACCAAACTCTCACTATCGCACTCAAATGCACCAAATTCAGCACTCCCTCGGTCACCAAACTCTCACTATCGCACTCAAATGCACCAAATTCAGCACTCCCTCGGTCACCAAACTCTCACTATCGCACTCAAATGCACCAAATTCAGCACTCAGTGCAAACAAAGTCTGCACTGTAGGGGATCACTTTTATACTGTGAATCTAGCCTCTGAAAACTGGCCTAATCCTATTAACTAATTAACAAGCTCCAGCTGCAAGTGCCTACAAGTAGAAGCCTGTTTAAAGCTGCTTGAAAATTCACCTTCTTCTAAACCAAACAGCAACTTTTAAGTTAATTAAGTAAATAAAAGAAAGACTAAACTTTAGATAAAAATGAAGCCTTATACTCCCTCGGTCACCAAACTCTCACTATCGCACTCAAATGCACCAAATTCAGCACTCAGTGCAAACCGTTGCACCCATTGCCTCCACCGCGGACGCCACCCGTGCGGTGTCGGCCTGGGTGGCAGCCATGACCAGCACCACTCTCTTCTCCTGGACGTGGATGGACTCCTCCACCCCCGTCTTCAGCTGCTGGAAGCCGGCCGTCATCCCGTTGTCTAGTCCCTGGGTGTCTGGCTGCATTGGATCAGTGGATGGGTCTGGAAATTCCAGGAACCCGAGAGGCGCCTGGGCGGCAGCTGGTTGCTGGGGCCGGTCTGCCCTCCGACCGTCCAGCCCCTCGGCTGTTCCTACCTCCACCTGCTGTACCAGTACGGCTGTGTGGTGCGCACCAGTGAGTGTCCCAGAAGCCTCATCACTAAAGTGCCCAACCGAGGTGATAGTCTTTACAATGTGGAGGATGTGGGAGACACCAGTGACGCGAAGTCCAGGTCTTTAACGGAGCCAAAGTCAGGGGTCTCCTGCGCTGACCCTTGGCCCGATGGCCCTTGTCTCGCCCCCGTCTGAGGGTCACTGTCCGGTCTGTCCGTCAACTGGGTTGCCGTCCTATGTCACTGTCCTGGGTCGCCATTCTCTGTGTGTCACTATCCTGGGTCGCTGTCCTCTGTGTGTCACTGTCCTGGGTCGCTGTCCTCTGTGTGTCACTGTCCTGGGTCGCCATTCTCTGTGTGTCACTGTCCTGGGTCGCTGTCCTCTGTGTGTCACTGTCCTGGGTGTCGTGTGCACCTGCGACCTGCTTCTCTGTGTCCTGACTATCGGTGTCCTGGGTGTCCGTCCTCTGTGCGTCAGTGTCCTGGGTGTCAGTGTCGGTGGAAGGACTTCCTTGCTGCCTGCCCTCCCCGCCTTGGCGTGCGTCCCTGGGGTCTCTGGACCTGGCACTGGTCGTGGGCCAGACGGGCCGGGACGAACGGTGGCAGGTCCTGGAAGACACAAGACAGCAGGTATTGTTAGACAGGCGGACTGGGGTGAGGGGTTGTAGTGGGGGTGGAATGGGGTGAGGGGGTGTAGTGGGGTGGAATGGGGAGAGGGGATGGAGTGGGTAGGGTATGGGGAGAGGGGGTGGAGGGGGTGGGGAATGGGGTGAGGGTGTGGAGGGGGGAGAATGGAGTGAGGGGGTGGAGGGGGGAAGTGGGGGGTGGGGGGGGGGTGTAGCCAGGCAGGGGTGTCTCACTTGCTGGTGCGCCTCCGATCTGGCAAGGGGCAACTTCCCGGTCTTCGGCTCCGCCAATGAGGTCCAGTACCCTTTGCTTGTGAACTGTGAGGGGGTGCAGGACGGGTGGACCCCCTCCGGTCCTCTCATGCTCCCTGTGGTTGTGGGTGGCCGTCTCCTGGGGGGGGCGAAAGCATCAGAGTTAGGCGGTCCGCCGTGTGCCGCGCAGCTGTTGGGTTGATGATGGCATGGGAACACGGGGCACCCGGCCAAAGCGGCTCACATGGGTGGGTGCAGCCCATGTGGGTCAGGTGGGGATTTTTGTCCCCCTCCTGGGGGGGTGGGGGGGGGTGGGGGGTGGGGGGGGGGGGGGTGGGGGGTGGGGGGGGGGGGGTGCCCGGAGCGCGTCTCCGTGTACTCACCCTGGCTGCCCTCGTCAGGTTGTGCATCTTCTTGGGGCACTGTTCGCTGGGTGGGGTGTGCCCCACGGCACTGATGGCATTGCCCACCTCCCTCAAATTACGCCGGACTGTGCTGCTCAGGTGGCGGCGTCCCCGTCTGGGGCACAGGATCGCCCTCCTCTCCTCGACCGCATCCAGCAGCGTATCGAGGTTGTGGTCCCTGAACCTCGGGGCGGCGGCCACCTTGCCGGTCCCGGGACTGCTCGCCGCTTGCGCAACTTTAGGCGCCACGGCGCCACGTCATTGACATGTCCCGCGTATCCGACGCCGGTCTGGCCCCATTTCCGGACCTAAATCGCTCCTCAGAGCAGCCCGTTAACGCCGTCGTAAAACACGACACCATTTACGAAGGTGTCAACACTCTGCCGCGGGATAAGAGAATCCCAAGTTGTCATTGAATGGACTGGTCGTAATGCGTTTCCGATGCCTGGACCGCTGTGGTGGTGCACTGCAGTACCACCCCCTGGAGAGTCTCCCGCTTTGTAGTGGTCTGCTGTGCCCTCCACAACCTGGCACAGCAGTGGAGCAACGTGCTGGAAGAGAAGGATGAGGGAAATGGGCCTCGTCTGAGGAGGACAAAGAGGGGCTGGAGGACGAGCCCAGGCAGGAGCCACAGAATCAGCCAGAGGATGGAGAACAGGCAGTGGCAAGTGTCATGCCCAGAGGACCAACGTTGAGACTTTGTCCATCAGATCACCCCCCTCTATTACTCCTCAATTCTTCTTCCACTCCAACCCCCCTTTACCCGATCCCTCCATCCCCTCCAATCCTACCCTCCTCCCATTCCCCTCCTTCCCCACTTCCATTCCTGCACCCCGCTCAATCCCCCCACATTCACCCCCACCCCATTGACCACCCCCACATCCATCCCTATCCTTTCCACCCATTCCCAAGCCCTCCCTGATTCCCCCCCAATTACCCAATTCCAGCTTCCCAGAGTCTGCGTAACATCGCCCCAGGGTGAAGGGCCTGTGTTGGCACTGTCAGTGAATCAGCATACAAGGCAGGAGAGTGATGATAGCCGGCTGTGAGGTAAGCTCTGCTGCTTCTCAGTTTATGCCATAGCCTGACTCCTGCCGTTCTGCTGGCAGTGCGCTTACACCCATCACCTGAACGGGGTCTGCATTGGGGGGGGCTGCTGATCTTGCACCACTGTGTCCCGGGGGGCAGCAGGTGGGGGGAGCGGAGGGCAACTGGGGGTGGGGGTTCAGGCAGGCCCACTGTGCAGAATAGCATGGCAGAGGATTCAGAGATGTTTAGAACTGAACATTTGAAACTCCATTGTCCATAGCTACAGATAGTGCCACCCCCGTCCCCTCAGTAACCCCCCCCTCCCCATGTTCCCACTGAGTGATCCTCAATCTGCTTTATCTTCTGTGCTCTACCGCTACATCCAGGTGTGTTCCCAGGATGCAGATCTCAGGTGGGGGCAGCCGGCTGCTTCTCGTACTCTTTGGCCTGTGATGCCCTTGGCAGATGTCCTCTGAAGGGCCTGGAGCCTGAGGGCCTCGGCCGGCTTACCCATGCCACAGGCATCACCGTGCCACGCTTTCCTGCCTGCTGACCTTGAGACGCGCCAGTGCTCCAGCGGCCTCTGCATTATCTGGCTCTGTGGGTCCTGGTGACTCCCCATTGTCCGCACCATGCCATTGACGCCCTCATCAATGCTCCTCAGTGACTGGGACTTGCTCTGGAGTGCCTCGGCAGTGTCCACCTCCATCTGGGACATGTCCCTCACTGATGAAGAGAGGTTGTCAAGGCCCTCAGCCATGGTCGTCATTGACTGAGCCCTGCTTTGAACACCACCGCTCAAGGCGCTGACAGTGTGCTCGAGGCTCTCCACTGTGGTCGCCATCCTAGCAGTGTTGGCCTCGGTGCCGCGAATTGTTGGTGCCATCTCCTGCGCCTGTGGCCTTTGGGACTCTTCCAATCGGCTATGCACTCGCCCGTGTGCCGCTGACATCCACTCTTGAATCTCACGGTTGTGCCCCAGCGTCTGCATCAGCTCCAGAATAACCTTGCTCAGAGTCTCGGCATCTGACTGGGAACCAGCTGAATCCTGGGATCCAGCAGACCTCTGACTGCTGACTCCCTTGGATGTTCCTACCTCCACCTGATGTGCATCAGCAGCTGTATAGTGCTCACCAGATTGTGTCCCAGAAGCCTGTCCACTGTTATGGGCCAGGGTTTAGAGGACCCCAAAGTGTATCATGGGGTTCACCTGAACCACAACTTTTACTAGATTGTGGTATGGGGAGAACACGGCCTACTCTACAGTGCCGGAGGAGAGAGCCGGGAGATTTAAAAAGCGCGGGAGGAGAGAGCCGGGACAGCGAAAACAGCGCCGGAGGAGAGAGCCGGGAGATTTTAAAAGCGCGGGAGGAGAGAGCCGGGACAGCGAAGACAGGGCCGGAGGAGAGAGCCGGGAGATTTAAAAAGCGCGGGAGGAGAGAGCCGGGACAGCGAAAACAGTGCCGGAGGAGAGAGCCGGGAGATTTAAAAAGCACGGGAGGAGAGAGCTGGGACAGTGCTGGGAGAGGTGAGTGCACAAAAGGTGTGGCAGGAGTGCTGATTGGAACAGAGTGCATCTGAGTTTAGGTGAGTGACTGAGTTTGGGTGAGTGGCGAGAGAGGGCTGTGTTTTTGTTGGTGTTCGGGTTTATCCTTGAGGTTATATTTTTAAAATTTTTTAAAATATTTTAATTAATTAACTAGTTGAATATGGCTGGACAGGTGATGTGCTGCTGCTGTATGATGATGGAACTGGTGGATCCCGTTGAGACCGTCAGTGACCACATCTGCAGCAAGTGTTGGCTGCTCGAGGAACTTCGGCTCAGAATTGATGAGCTGGAGACCGAGCTGCACACACTGCGGCACATCAGGGAGGGGGAAAATTACCTGGACCCTTTGTTTCAGGAGGCAGTCACACCCGGTAGAATAAGTACTGTTAATTCGGACAGTGGTCAGGGACAGAGTGGTGTGACTGCAAGGGAGGCAGGTAGGGGAATCCTAAGTTTAGGAGTTGAGGAGCCTCAGCCCATGACCTTGTCCAACAGGTATGAGGTACTTGCTCCCTGTGTGGATGAGGAAGAGGGCTGTAGGGAGGATGCGTTGACTGACCACTGCACCGTGGTACAGGAAGCCATTCAAGAGGGGGGAGCAAAAAGACAAGTGGTAGTTGTAGGGGATTCTATAATTAGGGGGATTGATGGCATCCTTTGTAAGCCAGATCGAGTGTCCCGCATGGTATGTTGCCTGCCCGGTGCCAGGGTGAGGGACATCTCTGATCGGCTTGAAAGGATTTTGGAGAGGGAGGGGGAGGATCCAGTTATTGTTGTCCACATTGGGACTAACAACATAGGTAAGACTAGGAAAGAGGACCTGTTTGGGGATTATCAAACACTAGGGACTAAATTAAAGAACAGGTCCTCCAGGGTTATAATCTCTGGATTACTACCCGAGCCACGTGCCAATTGGCATAGGGTTGAGAAAATTAGAGAAGTTAACACGTGGCTAAAGGAGTGGTGCGGGAAAGAGGGATTCCATTTCATGGGGCATTGGCATCAGTACTGGGGCAGGAGGGACCTGTACCGTTGGGACGGTCTTCACCTGAACCATTCTGGGACCAGTGTTTTAGCGAATAGGATAAATAGGTTGGTCACAAGGACTTTAAACTAGCAAGTTGGGGGGAAGGGAAATGTAAAGCTATGGACAGTATAATGGTTAATGGAGATCAAAGCAGCAGGTTACGTGACAGGTTATTATGTAGAGATATGGGTTCAAAGACAAGGAAAATTAGGAGAAAGGGTAAGAGGAAAAATAAATTGCGAAAAGTTACTGATCAAGGTGTTAGGATTCATAACAAAGACATAAAAAACAGCATAAGTGTACTTTACCTGAATGCTTATACTAAATAAGGTAAATGAGTTGATGGCGCAAATCATCGTGAATGACTATGATTTAGTGGCCATTACTGAAACATGGTTAAAAGATGGTCACGACTGGGAGTTAAATATCCAAGGGTATCAGACTATACGGAAGGATAGAATGGACGGTAAGGGCGGTGGTGTAGCTTTGGTGTTTAAGAATGGCATCTGGGCAATAGTAAGGGATGATATTGGTGCTATGGAGGACAAGGTTGAATCAATTTGGGTGGAAATCAGGAATAGTAAGGCGAAAAGGTCACTGATAGGAGTAGTCTATAGGCCACCAAATAGTAACAGGATGGTAGGGCAGGCAATAATCAAAGAAATAACGGATGCATGTAGAAATGGTACAACGGTTATCATGGGAGATTTTAATCTGCATATCGATTGGTTTAACCAGGTTGGTAAAGGCAGCCTTGAGGAGGAGTTTATAGAATGTGCTCGGGATAATTTCCTGGAACAGTATGTAATGGAACCTACAAGGGAACAAGCGGTCCTAGATCTGGTCCTGTGTAATGAGGCAGGATTGATTAATGATCTCATAGTTTGGGATCCTCTTGGAAGGAGCGACCACAATATGGTGGAATTTAAAATACAGTTGGAGGATGACAAGGTAAAATCAAACACTAGTGTTTTGTGCTTAAACAAAGGCGATTACAATGGGATGAGAGAAGAACTAGCTAAGGTAGACTGGGAGCAAAGACTTCATGGTGAAGCAGTTGAGGAACAGTGGAGAACCTTCCGAGCGATCTTTCACAGTGTTCAGAAAAGGTTCATACCGACAAAAAAGAAAGACGGTAGAAAGGGGAAAAATCGACCGTGGATATCTAAGGAGGTGAGGGAGAGTATCAAATTGAAGGAAAAAACATACAAAGTGGCAAAAATTAGTGGGAGACTAGAGGACTGGGAAGTCTTTAGGGGACAACAGAAAGCTACTAAAAAAGCCATAAAGAAGAGTAAGGTAGACTATGAAAGTAAGCTGGCTCAGAACATAAAAGCAGATAGTAAAAGCTTCTACAAATATATAAGACAAAAAAGAGTGGCTGAGGTAAATATTGGTCCTTTGGAAGATGAGAAGGGAGATTTAATAATAGGAGACGGGGAAATGGCTGAGGAGCTGAACAGGTTTTTTGGGTCAGACTTCACAGTGGAGGACACAAATAACATGCCAGTGACTGATGGAAATAAAGATATGATAGGTGAGGACCTTGAGATGATTGTGATCACTAAGGAGGCAGTATTGGGCAAGCTAATGGGGCTATAGGTAGACAAGTCTCCTGGCCCTGATGGGATGCATCCCAGAGTGTTAAAAGAGATGGCTAGGGAAATTGTAAACGCACTAGTGATAATTTATCAAAATTCACTAGACTCTGGGGTGGTCCCAGAGGATTGGAAAGTAGCAAACGTGACACCACTGTTTAAAAAAGGAGGTCGGCAGAAAGCGGGTAATTATAGGCCGGTAAGCTTAACTTCGGTTGTCGGGAAAATGCTGGAATCTATCATTAAGGAGGAAATAGCGGGGCACCTGGAGGGAAATTGTCCCACTGGGCAGATGCAGCATGGGTTCACAAAGGGTAGGTCGTGTCTGACTAATTTGGTAGAATTTTTTGAGGACGTCACCAGTGCAGTAGATAACGGGGAGCCAATGGATGTGGTATATCTGGATTTCCAGAAAGCTTTTGACAAGGTGCCACACAAAAGGTTGCTGCATAAACTAAAGATGCATGGCATTGAGGGTAAAGTGGTAGCATGGGTAGAGGATTGGTTAACTAACAGAAAGCAGAGAGTGGGGATAAATGGGTGTTTCTCTGGTTGGCAACCTGTAACTAGTGGGGTCCCTCAAGGATCAATGTTGGGCCCTCAATTGTTCACAATTTACATAGACAATTTGGAGTTGGGGACCAAGTGCAATGTGTCAAAGTTTGCAGACGACACTAAGGTGAGTGGTAAAGCAAAAAGTGCAGAGGATACCGGAAGTCTGCAGAAGGATTTGGATAGGTTAGGTGAATGGGCTAGGGTCTGGCAGATGGATTTCAATGTTGTCAAGTGTGAGGCTATCCATTTTGGGAGGAATAACAGCAGAATGGATTATTATTTAAACGGTAAGATGTTAAAACATGCTGCTGTGCAGAGGGACCTGGGTGTGCAATGTTAATGTAAGCCTACTTGTGACACTGATAAAGATTATTATTATCGGCACTAAAAGCCGTTAAATACGTGCCGCAATCCCGCCGGCTTGGCCATCGAGAAACATCTAGGAAGTTGCGCCCAAAATTACACTTAGGACATTTCCCATTAGATCGCGTCCATTGTTGATGTGATTACTTGCTGCAAACTGGCTGTCCTTTAACAAAAAACTCCCTTCTCGTATCTTCAATGGTTTCATGTAAATTCAAGTTCCTTTTCCCTTGTTCCTGGTTATTCTGACTCTTTTTCTCTACACTGAATTTCACAATTAATTTCCAACGCTCCTTCCTGATTTTCTCAGGGAGTTTTTGGAATCATCATACTATCGAAGCATTGAATAGGTACAGCAAAGAAAGAAGCCATTCAGCCCCTCTCTTCAAGAGCCCTCCTATTCACCCACCTTTCTTCCATTACTCTGCGATTTCTTTCTCTGCAATCATCTAATACTCTTTCGAAGGCCTTTACTAAATCTGCCTCCATTACACTCCCAGGCAGTGCATTCCAGATACAAAGCACTTTCTGTGTAACTAAGTTCATATTGCTGCTTATTCTTTCGCCAGTACCCTATACCTGTGTGCTTTGCTTCTAGATCTTTCTGCCAAAGGGAACAGTTTGTCCCTATTTATTCTGCCCAGCCTCCTCAGATTTTGAACAACCCTATCAAATCACCTCTTAATCTTCTCTATTTGAAGAACAGTCTGAGTTTTATCAATCTATTCATGCAACTGAAGTTCCTTATCCCTGGAGCCATTCTTGTTAATATTTTATGCACTCTCACTAAAGCCTCCACATCCTTCCTACTGTGTGGTGCCCAGAACAGGACACAGTGTTCTAATTGTGTCCGAGCCAGTGTTTGATATAGGATTATCGTTGGCCGAATGTTTGTCTGGACTTGGAAGTGTGTTTTTGTGTGCAAATGGCCCTGCTTAGTTTTTCTATGCATTCCTGGCCTTTTTGCTAAATCATCATTGAAAGTCAAGCAGGAAAAGGAAATTAGAGTGATTCTTGGCATTGCATTGCATTATTTCCATTGTGTAAATCAACCTGAAGTAATTCCATTACTCACATAATACTTCCCGCTGAGATGATTTGTCATGCTTATGAAAGATAACTGAGTAGAGCAGCACGGTGGCGCAGTGGTTAGCACTGCTCCAAGGACCCAGCCCTGGGTGGAGTTTTCATATTCTCCCCGTGTCTGCATAGGTCTCACCCCCACAAACCAAAGATGTGCCGGGTAGGTGGATTGGCCAAGCTAAATTGCCCCTTAATTGGAAAAAAAATTAATTGGGTACTTTAAATTTTAAAAAAAGAAAAACAAAGAAAGATAACTGTATGATGGAACACGTAACAGTGCAACACCAATGCGACAATGATTACACCATATATTTAAATTTAATGGGCTGGATTCTGCATCGGCGGGATCCTCCATTTCACCTGCAGCGCACTCACGTCCATGGATTTCCCAATGGTGTGGGGATGTCCACAATGGGAAACCCCATTGGCCGGCACCGGGAATGAGAATCCCGCTGCCGGTGGGGGCGTGACACACCAGAAAGTGGATGCGGCGGGACAGGGAATCCTGCCCAGTACTTTTCTTTGTCACGGACAAAATGTATGTGTTCGTTTGCTGCCCATAATCAGTATGTGTTCGTATGGAAAGAGTGGAGCGTGTATTCCAATTAAATAATTCAGCAGTAAGCTATTATGAGTTTAAAATGATGAAGGTTATTCATTTCCACACACTTACCCTGAATTAACAGTCAGTCATAAAGATTGGATACAGATAATGATTATGCACTTTTACAGATTGCAATTTTGTTTTTATTCCTTCATAGGATGGGGGCATCACAGGCTGGGTCAGCATTTATTTCCCATCTTTAGTTGCCCTTGAGGGACAGTTAAGAGTCAGCCAGGTTGCTGTGCATCTGGAGCCACATGGAAGCTAAACCAGATAAGGACAGCCGATTTCCTTCCCTAAAGGACATTAGTGAAGCAGATGGGTTTTTATAACAATCAGCAATGGTTTCATGGTCATCATTGGACTTTTTAATTCCAGATTTCTTTATTGAATTCAAATTGCACCATCTGCAGTGGTGGGATTTGAACCTGGGACCCCAGGACATTACTCTGGGTCTCTGGTTTACTAGTCCAGTGACAATAACACTGTGCCACCACCACACCCCAAAATAATTCAATCTCTGATTTACAATTTCTAGTCTCCCATGGATTTTAAGTTGAAGTGAGTGAATTGTAAAGTGCAGGGTTCACAGGAGGTTCTGCAGTTACTTGTAATCAAATGTCTAGGAAGTTGGATATCAGGTCAACTTTGAAATGGAAAGGGTAAGTACTTTGGCTGTATGGCTGCTTGTACCTAATTTCAGTCTGGTTCTCGGAACGCTGGAGATGATTCATAGTGGATTGAAAACGTTAACTCGATTTCCCTCTCCACAGATTCTGCCAAATCTGCGGAGTTTTTCCAGCATTTTCATTTTTTATTTCATGTCTTCAGCCTCGGCAGTATTTTGCTTTAATTTACTGGTTCTCAGGCTGCCTGCCTGCTGGTGGTTCATAAAAAGCAAATATATCACTGCCATTCCTACAGTTGCTGTTCCTCACGTGATTTTCTGCACACTGCCCTGGGTCTCTCTGAGTCTTTATATAAAACTCATTATCCCAAGCAAATGTTGATCACACGACCAACACTGGCATGTCTAAACAGAATGGTTTGGAAGTCCAAAGCCATCACTACACAATAGGACTTGGGGTCTCTCAGACTTAATTTTGGATAACTAGTCTTGTTATCTTTCATTTGTTAAATTGCGACCCAGGAGAAATAGAGTCTAGGGCCGTGAATCTCCAGGGCTACTCACTAGCCGCAGATCCCCATTGGTCCACTGAATCCTGCGCTGAGCCAAAATTGGGATTCACGCCAGGCGCCAAATCAGCTGCGGGTCGCTCGGTCACCCAGCCTGCCATAACGAGTTTCCCGACATCCCCAAAGAGCTTCCCGCCCTGACCCACCAGGAACATGCAAAAACTCATTAGAGCTGTTCAGCATGTTATTGATGGGCAGAATTCCCGATTCACCTGCCAGCTGGGAAGATGTAGCGGGACCCCCACCCCCAGTCGAGAGCCTCGCTGGCATGTATTTGGTGTAAGACCTGAGGAGTGTGGAACTGGCAGCTTGCAGTTCGAGGTGTGGCAAGGTGGTAAGTGATCTCACTACAATTGATTCCAAGGTGCAGAAGTGGGTCCTTCATGGGAAGTGAGGGTCAGAACGACTTCTGCTGGGCTGGAGGACTCAGGTCAGGGATGGAATTCATTTGGCTGCTCTCCCCATCTGCAGCCTTTAAACCCATCAACAGTCAGTATTTCAAAATTAAAGTTTTCTCATGAGAAAGTGAAAGTGTTCTCACACATATACCCCTAAACCCATTAAACAATCAGTCTGTATCACATAAATACACATCTATCATAATATAGTTAAAGTATCCCATCTATACTCGAAACCCTTTAAACAGTCTGTCAGTATGCCAAGTTCAAAGATCTGTGAGATGAATGTAAACGCATTTCATTTGATGTGGTGGAAAACTTGGAAGCGGTTTTCCCACAGTCAATTGCATTGCCCTTTAAATTATTGAAGACTGTTTGCATGCCGGGAAAGCTAAGAGCTTTTAACTGCATTGGTTACATTCCATTTCATGCACCATTGCTTGCTAAAAGCGTTTTGATTGACAAGTCGAGGTAGTTTCAAAGGGGGATTAAGATTGTTTATTTTTATGGCTCTGCAAGGATCCATTAACTCAGGGGAGCAGGTGTTTTTTCGAAACATAGTTTTTTTTAGGATGCTGCCTTTTTGATCTCTAGTGCTTCTCAGAAAGGGGAGAGGTTGCCCCCAGCTACTCTTTATAGGAAGCACTTTGGATTGAACCACATCTCAGAAAAGACCCCCAACCTGAGCCCCGCCAGCTCAGCACAAGCCCCCCTGACCCCCAGCACCCATTAAGGACACCCCTCCCCACCAATATCTTGGACGCAATTGTAGGAGGGGTTCTTAACCCCTTGCCACCCCTCGGACTGCAAGGTGCCAGGTTTGCTCTGCCAAGGGGTAGGAACTGAGGGGGTGTGAGGATGTGCTGAAGGGCATTACTAAGGGTGGGGTGCCCTGCCAGAAATCTGGGCGGGGGGGGGGGGGGGGGGGGGGGTGGGCTGCTGCATCTTTAGGCTGGGGAACCTTTAAACATGGAGACTCTGAGGTGCGGGCATGTCAGAGAGATTAAATCCCTGCACTTTCAATCCCAGCACGGATCCCAGTCTGCCATATAATGACACTGAAAACCTGTTTGTGGCAAAAAAAAAATTCAATGTGCCATTGCATGGCACATCGGAGTCTCTCCTAGCACCAGCGCATATCACTCTGGTTTTTCCACTGGCGGGAGCACTTAGTCATAGATTGGGAGCATCGCACTCTAGGAGTCCATTGACTCTGTATTTTGAGCAGGTTTAGAACAATGGCAGGCTTGACTTCCACAGAGGTGTACTGTCTGGATATGTCCATTCCAGGGAGAGGCTTCAATTAGAACTTTCGGGAAGTTTGATAGTGCAGATAAGCAAAGGTCACCTAACCCTTTGGCAGTCATCTTAACACTTCATCAGTGTTCATTTAAACAAACAAAAAACAATTCCAGAAGTTTCCATACAAACACAGTCCATATTTAAAGTTATAAATATGACATGCCATTAGCTGGGCATGACATAATTTACTTTACGAATACCTGTTATCCCACCTAAATCTGGAGATTAGAATCAAAACTGTTGAAGAAGCACCTGGCTAGTTTTGGTTTTGTAAATGCAAAATAAATCTGTGGAAACGTTTACGCAACCCAGTCAGTTTTTTTCTGAGTGTTCTGTTGGCAATGGTGGGAGACAAACATTAGCTCACACATACTTCAATTCTGTGAGAACAATGCCAACACAAACCCAAACCAATTTATTGCATTTGGGCCTCTAATAAAAACAATAATGTGGTGTGGAGATTAGAGAAAGAGGAACAAAGCAAAGGCTTGGATTTAAATTGTGCACTTCAGGCCTTCAGTGAAGTTTCATGCAACCAATGAAGTGTAGTAGCTTATCGGCATGCAGGAAATACAACAGCCACTCAACATTTGACACCATCCAGGACAAAACACCCACTTGATCAGCACCCCAAACACCACATTCTGGGGCGGGATTATCCGACGCCCTGCCGGGTCGGAGAATCGCCGGGGGGCGGCATGAATCCCGCCCCCGCCGGCCGCCGAATTCTCCTGTCCCGAAAATTCAGCGGGGGTGGGAATCGCGCCGCGCCGGTCTGCGGGCCCCCCCTCCTGGCGATTCTACGGCCCGCGATGGGCAGAGGTCCCGCTGCTGTCATGCCAGTCCCGCCGGCGTGAATCAAACCACCTACCTTCCCGGCGGGACTGGCGGCATGGGCGGGCTGCGGGGTCCTGGGGGGGTGGGGGGCAATCTGGCCCTGGGGGTGCCCCTACGGTGGCCTGCCCCGCGATCGGGGCCCACCGATCCACGGGCGGGCCTGTGCCATGGGGGCACTCTTTTCCTTCCGCCTCGGCCATAGCCTCCGTGATGGCCGATGCGGAAGTGACCCCCCCCCCTGCGCATGCGCGGGGATGACGTCAGCAGCGCTGACGCTCCCACGCATGCGCAGACTTCCGCCGGCCGGCAGAGTCCCTTCGGCCCCGGCTGGCGTGGCGCCAAATGCCTTTCCGGCCGGCGGTGCTCCATCCACTCTGCCGTGGGCCTAGCCCCTCAAGGTGAGGGCTTGGCCCTAAAGGTGTGGAGAAATCCTCACCTTTGGAGCGGCCCGATGCCGGAGTGGTTCCCGCCACTCCATCCCTCTGGGACCCCCCACCCCGCAGGATAGGGGAGAATCCCGCCCTCTATCATTAAATCCCTCCATCACTGATGCACAGTGAAAGGAAAGTTGCCAAAGTCCCAGATGAACGTAGGCTGCTCCCCTTTTGAGAGAGAGCCTACAGGTGGTGATTTAACCTGAGGGTCACCACCCTTCAGATGAGGGACAAGATTGGGAAGGTGGGGCCTTCGTGGGTAACCTCAGCCGGTATGGGAATTGAACCCATCCTGTTGGCATCGCCCCACATCATGAACCAGCCATCCAGCCAAATGAGCTAACCAAACAGGGATACAATAGGTACATTAAAGACAAGGATGGGACTTGAACCCCCGTCTGCCGGCCACACTGGATTATCAGCCCATCGCCTTACCTCTCAGCGTGAAATTGTCTTAAGAGCCCCATTTTCAGGTTATTCACGTGCCACAGCAGCTGCTTTGCGACTCCATTAGACTATCAATATTTTTGTCCTTACTCTCTCCTCTTGTTTCCTCCACTGGTATCCTTTCCAACCACAAATGACCATTACTGCTACGTGAAGCCCATCATTTCATGCTCCTCATGAGGATGGAAGCAAGAAATTAATTTGTTAATAGTCCTCTCTCACCATCATCTTCCAATCTGCCTCTGTCACCACCCTCCATATTGTATTGATGTTGCCAAGGCCAGCAGTTCTCTGACAGTCCTCTCTTTTTCTTTCGGCTCTCCAAGAATGAAAACCTGTTCCACTGGGCTGAAAACTATAACTCCCCACAAAAGCAGAAAATGTTGGAAAATTCCAGAAGGTCTGACAGCATCTGTGGAGAAAGAACAGAGCTTATCATTTTGAGTCTGGATGACCCTTCACCTCGAAGAATCATCCAGACTCAAAACGTTCGTTCTGTTTGGGCAGCACAGTAGCACAAGTGGCTAGCACTGTGGCTTCTGTGCGCCAGGGTCCCAGAATCGATTCCCCACTGGGTCACTGTCTGTGCGGAGTCTGCACGTTCTCCCCATGTCTGCGTGGATTTGCTCCGGGTGCTCCGGTTTCCTCCCACAGTCCAAAGATGTGCAGGTTAGGTGGATTGGCCATGCTAAATTGCCCTTAGTGACCAAAAAGGTTAGGAGGGGTTATTGGGTTACGGGGATAGGGTGGAAGTGAGGGCTTAAGTGGGTCGGTGCAGACTCGATTGGCCGAATAGCCTCCTTCTGCACTGTATGTTCTATGTTCTATATTCTCTCTCCATAGATGCTGTCAGACCTGCTGAAATTTCCCAACAATTTCTGTTTTTCTTTCAGGTTTCAACATCTGCAGTAATCTGCTTTTACTATAAGTCCGTAGACTGCTCCTCTAATTGATTCTACTTCAAATAATGGCCGTGATTCTCTGCGTGTTCACGATGGCAGGAGACGGTGGGATCTTCTGGTCCTGCCGCTATCAGTGGGGTTTCCCACTGAATCCAGGAAACACATGACATGGGTACATCGCTCACGGGACCGGAAGGACCCTCCAGCGTGAACAGCTAGAACGTCTTGCCCAATGCCTGTATTCAAATAGTCGAGAGAGAGGAATTTGATACAAGCATGTTAAATTCTTCATCTGACACCATCAGTAAGAATGATTATTAACATCAGTGTTTTTCTGCAGTTTGGGCTCTGAGGAATTCCTCTTGAAAATAAATCTAATATATGTTCCATAACATTAGGAAATGAATTAAGCTTGTAGATAAATACACTATCAAGATGAATGAATCAATCAATCGGGTAAGTTTGTGTCATTGAGAGGGTTATGGTGAGTGAGGCATTAATTGTGCCCTACCTGCCAACTTGTCACTGATTAAAATTAAGTGCAATAGCTTTGTACAACAGCATGACTAGATTCTTATGCACAACATTATACCAGTGAAATTATACCAGTTGATTAGTCATGCAGGGTGTATCACCAGTGACATCAACCAAATAATGGGTAGGGCAGAGAACCGGACGCTTTGGTCTGCAAGTGCACGAGAACAATATCACGTAACATATAACTCTAGCAATTCTTGGGCAGAGGGGAGATAAAATAGCTTAAAAGGGAGAAGGGATGAGTAGTCAGATTTTGACAGATGAATGCTTTAGCTGGGGATATCCATTGAAGAAAAGATTTAATTGTTCGATTGTGCAATCCATCTATCAATAGTCATGAAATATATGAAATTAAGAGGTGTTAAATGATATGATTAAATGGTAAATGGAATACTTTATGGTACATCATATAATGTATGGCAAGAATATCTGGAGTATCTAAGGAAATTCCATTAGCTTTTTTTCCAAAATGGATCAGTAACCTGGGGTGCGATTCTCCGACCCCCCACTGGGTCGGAGAATTGCCGGGGGCTGGCGTGAATCCCGCCCCCGCTGTGTCCTGAATTCTCCAGCACCAGAGATTCGGTGGTGAGGTGTTGGGTGCTCTGAGGTACAGACGAACCAACACGGTTGCGATTGGTACAACGCAGTTTTATTCCAACCAACTATTTATACATCTGACTTGGTACTCAGCACGTTGTGACTGTGTAAGTGTCTTGCTAATGAGGTCGTGGCCCTGTGCTGTCTCCAGATGGACTGCCCAGGAAGTGTTGTGTTTCTTGTCTTATACTGCGTCTGCTCTTGTCTGTGATTGGCTGTCGTGTTATGTGTGCTAATTGGTCCGTTGGTCTGTCTATCATTATGTATGTGTTATGATGTATGTTTGAATATCATGACATCCCCCCTTTTTTACAAGATTATGTGTCTACATGGTTATAAATATAAATGTGTCCTGAGTGCAGCTAAAGGTGTGTGTGCGTAATATTTACATCATGTACATGGGGCTTAACTATATACAAGGGGCGATGTCAGATGTGACATGCTAACGAGGTTGTTCCATAACAAAAGAAGATCAACGTTGAAATTTGGAACGATCAAACGAGGCCTGGAACGATAAAACAGTGACATGTTACAAAACAGTAGTTGCTAAAGTTTGACGTGTGAACAGTCTCATAAGTCCAGTCTAGTAGGTGGGCAACAAATTCGGGTTGACCGCCTCAAGGGTGGGTCGAGAACCATCTGGTTGAGGTGCGAGCCTGGCCACGGGTGGCGACAGAAGGGGCATGGTATATGGCAGCTCCACAAAGTCGCTTTCAGGAACCAATGGAGGACACGGCGTCTGTGTAGGGTCCCGTTGCGAGCGTGGAAGTAAGCGAAGGGCTCGACGATTGCGCTTATGCACGGATCCATCCGGCATGCGTACCAGGAACGAGCGGGGAGCCACGCGTCGGAGAACTTCGGCAGGTGCTGACCAGCCACCGTCTGGTAGGTGGATGCGGACGTTGTCTCCAGGGGTCAGGGCGGGAAGATCAGTTGCCCATATGTCGTACGATCTCTTCTGGCGATCGCGCTGCAGTTGCATCCTATGCAGTACCGGAGCATGGTCTATTGTTGGTGCCAGGATGGAAGGCACAGTGGTTCTGAGGGCGTGACCCATCAGCAGCTGTGCTGGTGAGTGACCCGTGGCTAGTGGGGCCGAGCGATAGGCCAGCAGGGCGAGGTAGAAGTCCGCCCAGCAGCAGCAGCCATGCAGAGGAGCCGCTTGGCAATGTGAACGCCCTTCTCCGCCTTTCCATTGGACTGGGGATGCAGAGGGCTGGACGTCACGTGTGTGAAGCCATACGAAGCAGCAAAGGACGACCATTCATGGCTGGCAAAACAGGGCCCATTGTCCGACATGACAGTCATCGGAATGCCGTGGCGAGCAAAAGTGTCTTTGCAGGCCCTGATGACAGCAAACAACGTCAAATCGTGCAGGCGTATGACTTCTGGGTAGTTTGAGAAGTAGTCAACTATGATGACATAGTCCATGCCAAGCGCATGAAATAGGTCGACACCCACCTTTGCCCAGGGGGACGTCACCAGCTCATGGGGCAGAAGCGTCTCAGGAGGTTGGGCCGGATGAAACCTTTGGCAGGTTGTACAGTTGAGCACCATGTTGGCAATATCGTCACTGATGCCCGGCCAGTATACCGCCCCTCGAGCCCTCCATCTGCACTTCTCAACCCCCAAGTGGCGTTCGTGTAGTTGGTCGAGAACCAGCTGGCGCATACTGTGCGGAATCACAATCCGGTCCAGCTTCAGAAGGACACCATCAATGATAGCTTGGTCGTCCCGTACATTATAGAACTGCGGACACTGCCCTTTGATCCATCCTCCCGTCATGTGGCGCATCATTCGCTGCAGAAGGGAGTCGGCCGCAGACTCTCGGCGGATACGGGCCAGACTGGAGTCGTCAGCCGGCAGATTTGCCGCTGTAAAAGCTACCTGTGCCTCGACCTGACATGCGAACCCCTCCGCATCTGGCGGCGTGCTCACTGCTCTGGATAGGGCATCCGCCACGATGAGGTCCTTCCTGGAGTGTAGACCAGTTGGAAGTCATACCTCCTGAGTTTAAGTAGGATGCGCTGGAGGCGAGGGGTCATCTCGTTCAGGTCCTTGTTTATTATGCTGACCAGGGGGCGGTGGTCAGTTTCGACCGTGAACCGTGGAAGACCATAGACGTAATCGTGGAACTTGTCGAAACCGGTTAGCAAGCCCAGGCATTCTTTTTCGATTTGCGCGTAGCGCTGCTCTGTGGGGGTCATGGCCCGCGATGCATAGGCCACTGTGGCCCTTGATGCCGTGTCATCCCTCTGCAGGAGCACTGCTCCAATGCCGGATTGGCTGGCATCAGTTGAGATTTTGGTGGCACGAGACGTGTCAAAAAACACCAACACTGGTGCCGTAGTGAGTTTGCGTTTGAGCTCCTCCCATTCCAGCTGGTGTGTGTGTTGCCACTGGAACTCTGTGGATTTTCTGATGAGGTGGCGCAGAGTCGTCGTGTGGGAGGCAAGGTTGGGAATGAACTTCCCCAGGAAGTTGACCATGCCAAGGAAGCGTAGGACAGCCTTCTTGTCGGCCGGCTGCAGCATGGCTGTGATGGCGCTCACCTTGTCTGCATCCGGATGGGCCCTTGACCGGGAGATATGGTCCCCCATGAACTTCACCTCGGTCTTGCCAAAGGAACACTTGGCTCGGTTGTGGCGCAGGCCGTTTTCCCGTATGCGGGCAAAAACGCGTTGGAGACGATATATGTGCTCCTGTGTTGTGGTGGACCAGATGATGACATCGTCCACATATACGCGCACCCCTTCTTGCCTTCCATCATCTGCTCCATGATTCTATGGAAGACCTCGGATGCCGAGATGATGCCAAATGTCATCCAGTTGTAGCAGAACCTGCCGAAAGGGGTGTTGAAGGTACATAGCTTTCGGCTGGACGGGTCCAGTTGGATCTGCCAAAATCCTTTAGAAGCATCCAGTTTCGTGAATATCTTCGCCTGGGCCATTTCACTGGTGATCTCCTCCCGTTTGGGTATGGGATAATGTTCCCTCATAATATTATTATTGAGGTCTTTGGGGTGTATACAGATGCGGAGCTCGCCAGAGGGCTACTTGACACACACCATGGAGCTGACCCATGGCGTGGGCTCCGTGACCCTGGATAGGACCCCTTGGTCCTGGAGATCCTGCAGCTGCTGCTTGAGGCGGTCTTTAAGTGGCGCAGGAACCCTGCGAGGTGCGTGAATGACTGGGTTGACGTCCGGTTTGAGGCGAATTGGGTAGGTGTATGGCAGTGTTCCCATGCCCTCGAATGCCACCTGGTTGTGGGCGAGGAGCGATTGGAGCTGTGCGTTGAACTCTGCATCCGGGAAGTCAGATGTGTCGTCTGGAGAGAGAGAGAGAATTCGTTGCACAAGGTGGAGAGCCTTACATGCCTGTGCGCCCAGCAGGGAGTCCTTCGATGAGCCAACTATCTCGAACGAGAGTGTGGCCGTGTGTGTTTTGTGTGTCACCTGCAGCTGGCAGGATCCCATGGCCGGGATAATGTTCCCGTTGTAGTCGACCATCTTGCACCGGGATGGCTGGATTGGTGGTCTGACCTTCATGGCGTAGAAGGCTGACCATGCTAGGAGGTTGGCGGAGGCGCCAGTGTCCAGGCGGAAAGTGAGCGGCGATCGGTTGACCGTTAGGGTGGCACTCCATTCGTCGCCTGGATTGATGGTGTTGACCCGGTTCGCATCAGTGACCGCAACACGGAAGGTGTCTTGGTCATCTGTGTCGTCGGTTTGGATGTCGTGATGTGGAGGCTGAATGGTCCGCACGTTCCTGCGAGGTTGTCGGAGATGTGGAAGACCAACAGGTTGAGCCGCTCGACAATAGGCAGCGTAGTGGCCCATCTTGCCACAGCGTAGGCATTGTCGGGTTTTTGCAGGACATTGCCCTTTTAAATGTGCAGCTCCACAGTTGCCGCACGTCATGACGTCATGGTGTTCGTTATGCCACTGCGCATGCGCAGTTCGGTCTTGCGTCGGGCGCGCCTGCGCAGCACGTCCCTCAGTGTTGCCGTAGGTTTTGGCGCGCACAAACGCGGGAGGCCTTAAAAAGCTCGCAAAACAGCCGCCCTCGTCCGGGCCGCGGGCCAGGAGAAACTCGATTGCCTGGATGCGTTCGGCCTCGTGGGCGGCCTGGCTTGCCGATTCGATCGCGTGGGACCCCCTCCGTGCCGATTCGGTCGCCTGAAATTGGGCATAGCGGCTGGTCGCATTTTCATGCAGGACACAGGCTCCAACTGCAGATGCTAAGGTCAGGCCTTTAATTTTTAGAAGCTGCTGGCGTAGGCCACTGGAGGCAACGCCAAAAACGATCTGGTCCCGGATCATGGACTCTGAGGTGGTGTCCTAACCGCAGGACTGCTCGAGTATGCGGAGGTGCGTCAGGAAGGACTATCAGAGCTCATCCTTACCATGCAGGCGCTGCTGAAAGACATACCACTCAAAGCTTTCGTTGACCTCAACGTTGAAGTGCTTGTCGAGCTTGAGGAGGACCGTGTCATACTTAGATTTGTTCTCGCCTTCCGCGAACACCAAGGAGTTGTATACATCGATGGCGTGCTGACCTGTGGTAGTGAGGAGCATGGCAATCTTTGTTTCGTCCGAGGCGCCCTGTTTTTCATTGGCTTGCATGAAGAATTCGAATCGCTGCTTGAAGAGCTTCCAATTTGTGTCCAGGTTCCCAGCGACTTGCAACGGCTGCGGTTTGTTGCGGGTGTCCATGGCTCAGGATGGCAGATTTGCCGGTAGGCATCGATTCACGCCTGGTATCATGAGGTGTTGGGTGCTCTGAGGTACAGACGAACCAACACGGTTGCGATTGGTACAACGCAGTTTTATTCCAACTAGGTATTTACACATCTGACTTGGTACTCAGCACGTTGTGACTGTGTGAGTGTCCTGGCCCTGTGCTGTTTCCAGATGGACTGCCCAGGAAGTGTCATGTTTCTTGTCTTATACTGTGTCTGCTCTTGTCTGTGATTGGCTGTCGTGTTATGTGTGCTAATTGGTCCGTTGGTCTGTCTATCATTATGTATGTGTTATGATGTATGTTTGAATATCATGACAGGCGGGGGCGGGAATTGCCCCACTGCGCCGGTTGGTGGGGGCAGGAATCGCGCCGCGCTGGTCGGCGGGCCTACCCCCGGCGAATTCTCCGGCCCACGATGGGCCGAAGTCCCGCCGCTGTCTACCCACTCCTGCCGCCATGGATTAAACCACCTACCTTACCAGCGGGACAAGGCGGCGCGGGCAGGCTCCGGGGTCCTGGGGGGGGCACGGGGCGATCTGGCCCCGGGGTGTGCCCCCACAGTGCCTTGGCCCGCGATTGGGGCCCACCGAACCGCGGATGGGCCTGTGCCGTGGGGGCACTCTTTTTCTTCCGCCTTCGCCATGGTCTTCACTATGGCGGAGGCGGAAAAGACCCCCTTCCCTGCGCATGTGCGGAGATGACGTCAGCAGCCGCTGACGCTCCTGCGCATGCGTCGCCCGGCGAAGACCTTTCGGCGCCAGCTGGCGTGGCAAGGAGTTGGGGAAGATGGTGAGAGGTGTGGATGGGAAACAGAGCAGTTTTCTTTTCCTTGAACAGTCTGGAGTTTTAAATCCAGTGCATGTTTTACAAGTTTCTCCTGCCTTCAAGGCCTCCCACTTAGCCAGTTTGACAGGTCACCTAATGGATGAGCAATCTTGCAACGCACACGACTGCAGTGTGAAGCAGGGACAAGGTCTGATGGTGATGGGACGCAGGAATCACAGGAAGTGGGAAATACAGAGAGATCATTGGGTGGGGAAATGGAGATATCATGGTTGGGACAGTTTGGTGTTGGACAGGTTTCAGAAATGAGGTTTGACTGCTCTGCCTGACTCACAAACCAGGCTGTAAAATCACTGAAGGGTCCTCCTTTCATTTGCAAGGTTTCCTGGCAATAGGGAAATTTGATAGTTCATTAAAAGAAGGCACTATTAATATAAAAGCATGCAGTCTTCTTAAAAGGTTACACCAGTTGACCCAAAAGCGGTTTGGTTGACAGCATATTTTGTCCCCATACCTCCACCGCCTCACCCCCTACAACAAAGCCAGAAGTGGACTGCCATTCTCTCCCCAACATTGACACCTCCCCTCCGCGTGAAGTCACCCAGGAGCACATCACTACTGGTCCTTAAAAGTGGGTGCCATGGGCTACAAAGGGGAACACGGAGGTGAGTACCCCTCTCCATGTAACTCCGGGGAGCACAAGGGCTCAGCAGTCGTAGGCCAGGTGCTCTGGGAGGATCCTTCAAGGGAGCTGGGTGTTGTGGGGGGCTCAGGTTAGACTGGAGGAGGCCAGGTCGGGGGGCTCCCTGAAATGGGGGCAAATTTGAGTCTGTTTCTTTCATGTTTAACACCCACTAACAGGGCAAAGTACAGCTTCAGCCTATCTGTCCTAAAATCCTCTCACAGAACAGAGCCATTTTGCAACTTGTTTCTTGGAGAAGCATTTCACTCCCCTTGAAGGTTCAATAAGATCTGTGGTTTCACTGTTACAGTATGCCTCCTTTTATCCATTTATTCTTGGTTGTTTACATTGAATTTCGCACCGATCGACTTTTATAAGTCACTTGATTGGCAGCTCTATGCTATCTCAAAGGACCAGTAGCCTCTGGGACTGCTCCAACCAGCTATGGACCTGCTGGAGTGTCGCTAACATCCCCCTCTGCATCTCACAGCCACACCCTATGGTCTGCATCAACTCTGGATGAGACTACCAGAGGCTCAGCATCTGACTGGGACCCAGCTGGGTCCTGGGATCCAGCAGACCTCCAACCGCTGCCTCTCCTGGCGGTTCCTGCCACCACCTGATGCGCACCAAAAGAATATGCTCCAGAAGCCTGACCACTACTGTCATCTACTGAGATAAGTGTCTCTGCACTGGTGGAGGGTGGGGATGACAGCTGTGCAGCGATAACGGTGGCATCCTTGGAGCTCTCCTCCGAGTTGTTCTCTTGGAAGGCGAGGGTGGCCATCTAAATAGGCTAGCACTGTTGGCTGCAGGTCCTGCGGCAGAATGGACATGTGGTCAGTGGGAGGGATAGGTCAGTCTGCATGGCATTATCAACTAATGTGTAACAGGTCATCTGGGTGGTGGGCTGTGATTCCTCACCTTTGCACCATGCGCCAACCTCTACGGTGGTCACTGCTCAGTCCTCGGCCTCCCCTGTGACCTGTGACCTCCAGGGCCCGTTCCTCATAGGAGGTGAGGACGCTGGGGCGGGATTCTCCGCAAACGGCGCAATGTCCGCTACCCGGCGCCAAAAACGGCGCGGATCAATCCGGCGTCGGGCCGCCCCAAAGATGCGGGATTCTCCGCACCTTTAGGGGTCAAGCCCTCACCTTGAGGGGCTAGGCCCGCGCCGGAGCAGTTTCCGCTCCGCTGGCTGGCGGGAAAGGCCTTTGGCGCCACGCAAGCCGGCGCCAAAAGGACTTCGCCGGGCGACGCATGCGCGGGAGCGTCAGCGGACGCTCACGGCATCCTCACGCATGCGCAGGGGAGGGGGTCTCTTCCGCCTCCGCCATAGCGAAGACCATGGCGAAGGCGGAAGAAAAAGAGTGCCCTCACAGCACAGGCCCGCCTGCGGATCGGTGGGCCACGATTGCGGGCCAGGCCACCGTGGGGGCACCCCCCGGGGCCAGATTGGCCCGCGCTTCCCCCCCAGGACCCCGGAGCCTGCCCGTGCCGCCTTGTCCCGCCGCTGAAAAGGAGGTCTAATCCACGCCGGCTGGCGAGGGTTGACAACGGCAGGATTTCGGCCCATTGCGGGCCGGAGAATCGCCAGCGGTGGGCCCGCCGACCGGCGCAATTCCCGCCGAACGGCGGGGCGTGATTCTCGCCGAATCTCTGGTGGCGGAGAATTCGGGACACGGCAGGGACGGGATTCATGCCAGCCCCTGGCGATTCTCCGACCCGGTGGGGGGTCGGAGAATCGCGCCCCTGATGTCCAGCACCCCGCCACCCATCTGGATCCTCTCCCGCCGATGGTGGGACAACGTCTCCTGTGGGGACACAGAGGGGGCATTGTTAACCGCACGCATTGTTCATCATGGGGGGGAGGGGGGTGCTGGGAGAGGGGGCTTGGGGAAATGGGTCGTATGGGAGGGATGGGGAGTATGGGGCGGGATGGGGAGTATAAAAGAGGGGTAGTATCGGGGGGGGGGGATGGGAAGGCGTGGGTGGCACTGCTGGACATGGGTGGGCCGTGGCATGGAACGGTGCTGGGCATGGACAGTGCCAGGCGCATTCATTTGTGGGGGAGAGGGGAGTGGTTGGAGGATCCGCTGCAAACTCACTGGAGCAGCCCGGTGGAGGCCGTTGGACTTCTTGTGGCACTGGGTGTCGGTCCTCCTGGCCACGCTCCCCGAGCTGACTATCTCTGACGTTTCCTCCCAGGCGGCACTGGCCGCCCTGTCTGACTCTCGGGGCAACAGGGCATCCGGTCTGGCCTTTACCGTTTTGTGTAGTCTGTCCAGGTCGGCATTCCCGAATCGTGGGTCTGGTCATTTCGGAGGCATGGCCGCGAGCTGAGTGGGGTTGACTGTGCTCGATCGGTTTAAGTGCTGCTCTCCCTTGTTAGCAAGGGGGCTGCCGAGCGCGGTCTAAGCGAATCAGCCGGCTGGACCACGATTTGTGGCGAGAAGCCACACATCTTATTGCGATGATAGCGTCACGAGTCAGGAAGCTTGGGACAGTTCCCGCTCGCTACCACACTTAGAAACTTTTTGGTCAAATGGTGCCTTTGAATTTTTTCACCACTTGGCTCCTCAGAGATTGGGCCACCATTTTGAAAGGGTGTCCCGATCTCTTCGTGAGCTTGAGGGTCCCCCACACTCACCACACACAGGCAATGTCACCCCCACACACGTGGGCATTACCCCCCCTCCCCCCCACAGGTGAGGACATCCTGCTATGGGGTCGCTGAGGGCCACCCTTTTCAGGCTTTCCCACGTCCCCTTATGGGCCACCCACTTTCAGGACCCCCATCTTCACCCACCCTACCTTCCGGAGGCCCCTTCATACCCACCCTTCACCCACCTTTCATCCCTCCTTTCATGGGCATGGTCCCCCTCAGGATCTGACCCTTGGCAGTGCCACCCTGGCACCTGAGCACTCGGGCACTGTCACCCTGGCACCCTGGCAGAGCTCCTGCCAAGCTGGCATGCCCGGGTACCGTACTAGTGCCAGGGTGGCGGTTCCAAGATGTCCTGGGTTCCAGGGGAGAGAGTGCCACCCTGTCCTGTCCCTGACCTCCCAGGTGATGCACAATCAATTGCAGAAAGACGAGAGTTGAATACAACTGAGGATTTATTGCTTTAAGATGTGTGGCCTCCCACAGCAGTTGGCGAAGTGGCTGCTTCACGGAGGACACACATATTTATACACCGCCTACTGGGCGGAGCCAGCAGGCAGGGACTACCGTCGTACCTGTTGTACAGTCCTACCATACATCACCTAATAACGGTGCAACAGTGGTTTACCACGTTCACTTGCTGTTAAGATTGAGTCCGGCGGGGATGGTGGAGAATTATATACAACAACTGAATTGTACACATACAATTTTTGTGAGAAAAAAAATGTGTTTTGAAGTCCAGTGGACCAGATAGAGATTCAACCGGTCCGGGGCTTTGATGTGCCGCTGGGAGCGACGCAGCGGTGGCGGCGATGCCGATGCTGGTTTGGCCTTCGGTGACTCTGGGAGCGTGCTGAAATCCTCTTTGTCCTCGGGCGTGGGCAGGGGAGGACGTATGGTCCTGGGGGGGTTGCTGCTGGGAGCGCCGGGGGAGGGGAGGGTGGCACCGGGCCGGAGGGGTGTGTGTATGGGGAACCTGTTGGTGCCAGGTCCCTGAGGGAGACAGTATCCTGGCGGCCGTCGGGTTACACCACGTAGGCATACTGGGGGTTCGCATGGAGCAACTGCACCCTCTCCACCAACGGGTCCGCCTTGTGGAGTCGGACGTGTCTACAGAGAAGGACGGGTCCTGGAGCTGCGAGCAAAATCGGGAGCGACATCCCGGATATGGACTTCCTGGGGAAGGCAGAGACTTTCATGGGGTGTGTTGTTCGTGGCGGTGCACAGTAGTGACCGAATGGAGTGTAGTGCATCAGGGAGGACCTCCTGCCAGCGGGAGGCCGGGAGGTTCCTGGACTATAGGGCCAGTTGGACGGCCCTCCAGACCGTCCCGTTCTCCCTCTCTACCTGTCCGTCTCCCCGAGGGTTATAGCTTGTTGTCTTTTGGAGGTGATACCCCTGCTGAGCAGGAACTGACGCAGCTCATCACTCATGAATGAGGATCCCCTGTCACGGTGGATGTAGGCGGGAAAACCGAACAGAGCGAAGATTGTGTTGAGGGCTTTGATGACGGTGGCAGACGTCATATCGGGGCATGGATGGCGCAGGCAAATCTAGAGTACTCATCGACCACATTGAGAAAATACGTGTTACGGTCGGTGAGGGGAGGGGCTCTTTGAAATCCACGCTGAGGCGCACAAAGGAGCGGGAGGCCTTCACCAGGCGCGCACGATCCGGCTGGTTGAAGTGTGGTTTTCACTCCGCACAGACCTGGCAGTCCCTGGTGATTGTCCGTACTTCCTTGACGGAGTAGGGCAGATTGCGGGCCATTACAAAATGGTGCAACCGTGTGACTCCCGGGTGACAAAGGCTGTCGTGCAGGGCCCGGAGTCGGTCTACTTGTGCGCTGGCACATGTGCCTCGGGATAGGGCGCCTGGGGGCTCGATGAGCTTGCTGGGGCGATACAAAATCTCGCAATTATAGGTGGAGAGCTGGATCCTCCACCTCAAGATCTTATCATTCTTGATCTTGCCCCGCTGTGTGTTGAACATGAAGGCTACCGACCGTTGGTCAGTGAGGAGAGTGAATCTCCTGCCAGCCAGGTAATGCCTCCAATGCCGCACAGCTTCAACGATAGCTTGGGCCTCTTTTTCGACGGATGAGTGCCGAATTTCTGAGGCATTAAGGGTGCGAGAAAAGAATGCCACGGGTCTGCTTGCCTGATTGAGGGTGGCGGCTCGGGTAACGTCTGATGCGTCACTCTCCACTTGAAAGGGCAGCGTCTCGTCTACTGCGTGTATCCCGGCCTTGGCGATATTGGCTCTGATACAGGCGAAGGCCTGTGGAGCCTCGGCCGTCAGGGGAAAATGGGTGGACTGTATGAGTGGGCGGGCCTTGTCCGCATGGTTTGGGACCCACTGGGCATAGTATGAAAAGAACCCCAGGCAGCGTTTGAGGGCCTTGAGGCAGTGGGGGAGGGGGAGCTCCATGAGGGGGCGCATGTGGTCGGGATCGGGACCCAGAATTCCGTTCTGGACCACATAGCCGAGGATGGCTAAGCGGTTTGTGCTGAACATGCACTTCTCCTTGTTGTAGGTGAGGTTGAGGAGAGTGCCGGTGTGGAGAAATTTGGCAAGGTTGGCATCGTGGTCCTGCTGATCATGGCCGCAGATGGTGACGTTGTCTCGGTACGGAAAGGTGGCCTGCAAACCGAACCGGTCGACCATTCGGTCCATCTCCCTTTGGAAGACCGAGACCCCATTGTTGCCGCCGAAGGGAACCCTGAGGAAGTGATAGAGACGAGCGTCTGCCTCGAAGGCAGTGTATGGACGGTCCGCTTTGCGGATGGGGAGCTGGTGGTAGGCGGATTTGAGGTCTACCGTTGAGAAGACCCGGTACTGTGCAATCTGATTGACCATATCAGATATGCGTGGGAGGGGGTACGCGTCGAGCTGCGTGTGCCAATTGATGGTCTGGCTGTAGTCCACGACCATTCTGTGTTTCTCCCCAGTTTTAACTACTACCACTTGGGCTCTCCAGGGGCTGTTGCTGGCCTCGATGATGCCTTCCCGAAGCAGCCGCTGGACCGCGGACCTGATGAAGGTCCTGTCCTGGGTGCTGTACCGTCTGCTCCTGGTGGCGACGGGTTTGCAACCCGGGGTTAGATTGGCGAAGAGGGAAGGCGGATCGACCTTTAGGGTCATGAGGCCGCACACAGTAAGGGGTGGTAGGGGCCCGCCGAATTTCAGAGTTAGACTCTGGAGGTTACACTGGAAGTCCAGGCCGAGTAGTAGGGTAGCGCAGAAATTAGGGAGTGCGTAGAGGCAGATGCCGCTGAATTCTACGCCCTGGACCGTGAGTGTGACCGTACAGTACCCCCGGATCGCCACGGAATGGGATCCAGAGGCCAGGGAGATTCTTTGATTGGCGGGGTGTACCGTGAGGGAGCAGCACCTTACCGTATCCGGGTGGATGAAGCTTTCGGTGCTCCCGGAGTCCAGCAGGCAAGAGGTCACGTGTCCATCGATTTTAACGCTGGTCGATGCGGTAGCCAGGTTGTGCGGACGAGACTGGTTGATGGTCACTGAGGTGAGTCGTGGTTGATCATCGCTGGTGTTGGATGATGGAGTGCCCGGGGGACACGGGTCCTAGGACGCTGGTGGTGCCCATGTGCCGTGGGGGAGACAAGATGGCAGTGCCTGAAGATCTTGGGGATGACAAAATGCCCATGGGCCGCACGTGGCGGGGGTTAAAATAGATGGCGGCACCCATGGGCCGCACGTGTTGCACGGAGGGGAAGATGGCGGCGCCCACTGGCCGCGCGAGGTCTGAGGGGGAGAAGATGGCGGCGCCCACTGTCCATAAACGAGGGGGGTGGGGGTGAGAGCGGTGACTGCGCGGGCCTGGCACACCGCGGCTAAGTGCCCCTTCTTACCGCAAGCCTTACAAAGGGAAGCGCGGGCCGGGCAGCGTTGGCGGGGGTGTTTCTGCTGGCCGCAAAAGTAACATCGGGGACCCCCGGGGTTAGCTGGCTGGCGCATGGCGCAGGCATATTGTCTGGGTAGGGCCCCCGTTGGGGCGGCCGTCTGTGGGGCCCACGATAGGAGGGGTGGGCTGCGCGGCTGGGGGTGTAGGCCTAGATATTGCGCGAGGCGACCGTCATAGAGAGCGCTAGCTTATTTGTCTCTATGAGATCGAGCGTGGCCCCCTCTAGAAGTCACTGGCGTATGAGGCCCGACCCAATCACCGTAACAAAAGCGTCCCGCATAAGGAGGTTTGAATGTTCCATGGCCGTAATGGCCTGACAGTCACAGTCCCAGACTAGTGGGATTAGGGCCTGCCAGAAGTCTTCTATGGACTCACCAGGGAGTTGAGAGCGAGTGGCGAGTACGTGCCTGGCGAAGAGCGTGTTCGTCTTCTGGGCATAATTCTCTTTGAGTAGCGTAATGGCTTCAGCGTACTTTCGCACGTCCTGGATCAGCGGAAAGACGTTGGAGCTCAATCTCGAGTACAGTATCTGTATTTTCTGAGCCTCCGGAACAGAGTTGATGTACGCCTCGAAACAAGCTAGCCAGTGCTGAAAGTCCTTTTTGGCATCGCTTGATTGCGGATCCAGCTGCAGCCGATCCGGCTTGATACGGAGGTCCATCTTCTGAAAATCTTAGAGCAATAAATTGATGCACGATCAATTGCACAAGGACGAGAGTTGAATACAACTGAGGATTTATTGCTCTAAGATGTGTGGCCTCCCACAGCAGCTGGGTTGCTGCACAGAGGACACACATATTTATACACCGCCTACTGGGCGGAGCCAGCAGGCAGGGACTACCATCGTACCTGTAGTACAGTCCTACCATACATCACCTAATATAGGTATAACAGTGGTTTACCACACCAGGGGCCTCTAATTGCCTGGGGGACCCCCCCCCCTCCCCCCGCTCCCCCCCCTCCCCCCCAGATGCCTTTTCCCCTGGTACAAGTTGTGTGGACCAGTAGATCGCACACCAAATCATCATTGGGAAGATTCCGCGCCATCTCTTTTTAAAACAGTAGCAGTCAATCAGCAGCTTGCTAACTTGTATATTTTAAATCTTGATGTCATGAATTTGTCAGTTCATCCTCCTCAAAAATGTTAATCATTCTTGCCACTGTCTGTAAAGACCACAAAAATGAGACAGGATGTAAAATATGTGCAGTGATATGCACTTAATGTTAACCACCTACCCAGACATAGGCAGGATAACAGCCAGCATTTGTTTGCCCTGCTCAGTTTTCATAGGCATAGGCAGACCAGGAATGTGAATATGCGGCTGAAAGACTGATATGGGAAGGAGGAGTACCATTTCACTCAATTTTAGCACGAATACCAGGCCAAGAAGGAGCTGTACCACTCGACCACCTCCATCTGAACTCGACTGTGATTCATATCCTAACAGGAAAGATAAAACAAACTGTCAATAGAATCAAGAAACATGGAAAATGGGAGCAGGAGTGGGCCATTTGGCCCTTCGAGCCTGCTCAGCCATTCAATAGGATTATGGCTGATCCTCTTATTTCAACACTATACACCCACTCTTTCCCATTGCCTCTTGCACCTTTAGAGTTTAGAAATCTATCTATTTTCTTCCTAAATATATTCAGTGGGCTTAACCTAACCAAATTGGAACAGAGTCCCGCGGCAAGTACATTCAGTCATGTGTTTCCCGGTGCTCGCAGCGCCGAAAAACAGCACACTATCTACTGGGACGGGACTCTGTTTCAATTCGAGGCCTCAGCGGGGAATGCCCAACCGAGGCCACACTTAGTCCAGTTTCCTGCACAGAAGAGCTCCACTTGCCAGAACTCCTCAGTGCAGGAAGAGATCAGTACGCCATTTTTAAATGACGTCCCGATCTCTCGACTCCTTGAGGCCACCCAGAAATCCCCAAAGACACATACACATATAAGGCGGTCCTCGTGCCCACCACAAGCCACCCCACACATGCAGGGCACCCCAAGCCCGATCCCCGCCATGGGAAAAATGCCAACCTGGCACCCTGGCCGTGCCCCTGCCAGCTGGCTGTGCCAGCTGAGAACCTTGGTAGTGTCAGGCTGTCACCCAGGTGGCACTGCCAGGGTGCCCAAGTAGTACCAGCAGTGCCAGGGTGCCATCCTGCCAAGAGGGCAAGCATCTGGAGGCATCCGATCCCCTGGGAGACCCCAAAAAGTGCCATTCCGTCTGGTCTGGTTTGTGGGGACCAGCCCTCACCCGAGGTCTCCGGGGCGCAGGGATTAGTTCCCAATGCCTCAGGTAGATCAGGGGAGCATATATTAGAGTGAAACTAGCTGTCTAGATCTCTATTTCCATCTTACTAGTTTATTAAGTCCTACTTGCCAGAGAGGGGATGCTGTGAAAGTTTCCCAGACTGATTCCTGGAATGGCAGGATTGTCGTATGAGGAGAGATTAGGTCAGCTAGGCCTGTGTCACTGGAGTTTAGAAGCATGAGAAAGGTACTCATCGAATCGTAGGCCACAATAGGTGGGATTCAGATTGCAGCATTGCGCGAGATTGCGTTGGATCTTGCGAGACGTGGCGAGCCGGGTAGATCCCGGAAGAAGGATCTCCCGGCATCTACCGGCTGCACTGCCGACCGTGCCCAGTGACTTGACCTCCCATAGCCTTGTGTGGCAGGGACATTCCACAGGTTCACCACCCTCTGAGTGAAGAAGTTTCTCCTCATCTCAGCCCTAAATGACCTACCCTGTATCCTGAGTGTGACCCTTTGTTCTAGACCCCCCAGCCAGAGAAAACAACATCCTTGCATCCTGCCCCGTCTGAATTTTATGCGGACAGGACTTCACAGCCCCTCCTGCCCAACGAGACATTACTGTCCCGCCGGATTAAACAAGAATTTAAACAGCTCGCCGCATCTGCTGCTGGGTGACACACTGGCGACGCTGTAAAATCCTGTCCTATGTTTCAAGGTGGGATTATTGGGTTACAGGGATCGGTTTCGAGGCACGTGCTTAAGTAGGGCGCTCATTCCAAGGGCCGGTGCAGACTCAATGGACTGAATGGCCTCCTTCTGCACTGTAAATTCTATGATTCTATGATTCTACATGGATTGAAAAAATTGGGTGGGAAGAGATTAGTCCAAGTAAAAGTGGTAGAGTACAGAAAGGGAAGTGGGGAAAGTAATATGTAAACAAATGTATGAGATGAGTTTATTTTTAAGAGTACCTTCACACCCACTCACTTGTTTTTTACCCTCTGGGGAATAGTGGGGGAAGGATTCCGGAGCTGATTATCAGCCCTTTGAACCGTATTGTGAACACTCCTTCCTTGGCCAACTTGGGCAGCACGGTAGCATTGTGGATAGCACAATTGCTTCACAGCTCCAGGGTCCCAGGTTCGATTCCGGCTTGGGTCACTGTCTGTGCGGAGTCTGCACATCCTCCCAGTGTGTGCATGGGTTTCCTCCGGGTGCTCCGGTTTCCTCCCACAGTCCAAAGATGTGCAGGTTAGGTGGATTGGCCATGATAAATTGCCCTTAGTGCCCAAAATTGCCCTTAATGTTGGGTGGGGTTACTGGGTTACTGGGGATAGGGTAGAGGTGTTGACCTTGGGTAGGGTGCTCTTTCCAAGAGCCGGTGCAGCCTCGATGGGCCAAATGGCCTCCTTCTGCACTGTAACTTCTATGACTCTATGAACCCAGAGCACTTGTCAAACGCTGGCCTTCTGTGGAGCACAGATGACCAATTAGGAGGACCTCCACTCTTACCCCACAGGGAGGTCACTATGTTTTACTGGGCCTCACCTTCCTTGTCACTGTTAAATGTCTCTGGAATCATGAAGGTGACAAGCACGCCACTCCTTTCCTATCCTCAGCATTTTACACCACTTTACGACTTCTCATGTGTTCATGAAGGACTCCTTTCTTAATCAATAAGTAAAATGCCTATCAGTAGAGGAAACACTGCTGGACCTAGTGATTGGTAATGAATGAGAACATTTTTGAAAAGTAAACAGAAAAGAACAAGTCGGCAATAACAGTCACAACAAAATAATATCTTTAAGAAGGACATAAGTAAGATAAAGATCGATGTAATGAATTAGAAAAACATGTTTACAGGGGGTTGAGAATGGAACTAGGTAAATACAAACCTAAAAATAGAAGAGCAGTGGGAACCATTTAAAACGATGATTGATCCATGTAAAATCAAGTCCACAAACATGCAGGAACAAATGAGCCAGTAATGACACTCATAAATAATGAAATCGGGTAAAATTTGAATGGAAAAAAAAACAAAACACATGGACAACAAAGGCAAGGATAACAAAGAGGAAAATGGAAAGGTTCGGAAGGAAGTCTGAGAAACAATTCGGATCAAAAGTAAAATACTATCAAGGAATTTTTACAAATAGTAAATCATTCCACAGCACATAAATAACAGAAGATAAATCAGGTTAGAGATCGGGCGACTAAGATACACATGCCAAACTCAGATAATGATGACAAAATGGCAGAAATATACAATGGCCGGAATTCTCCGGCAGTGAATGGCGCGTCAAATTATCCGTCCTCACTAGCAGTGGTAGCAGGCCGGACTCACAACGGAGAATCCCGGCCAATGCTTTGCCTCAGTACTTGCTGGCGAGGCCAACATGGTGGATATGTGTAGCCACTGAAAATGGCCAACTCCCGATTCAAAATGGCGAATGGCAAGGGCTGATGGAAAAGTCGGCCAACCAGACAAAAATGAGCAGCTGCAGGTTGGCTGTGTATTTACCTCTGGAAAGGCCAGACACTATCGATACCAGCAACCATCAGCATAACAAAACAACAGCCATCTGCACACTAATGAGCAATCCCCGGGAACAATAAGCAACATTTAGACACACAAAGCAAAACCAGGCTCGTCGGCGCCAGCAGAAGCCAACACAAAAGGAGGTGAACGAGCACCTCAAGACAGCCCATCGATCAGGGAACCGCTCCAGCATTGAAGAAAATCGAACCAAGCGATTGGGACAAAGTCCAATCATTTAGGACCAGGTACAGGGTCTGCCCCGAAAGGCAGGAAGCCCGTGGGGACTATAAGAATTGAGCCCCAAGTTCAAATCGCGCGCTTCTCCAGCTCTTCACTCTTCAGCAGCTCCTCTTCAGCTCTTCTTCCTGCCCGGGTCACCCAGCAACAACGAACCAACATTGACCGTGACCGGAGCAGTGAAGAGCGAACCCGTAAGTCTTAATTCAACGCTCGCTACGAGATAGGCGCTCCTAGCTACCAATCTGTACCAACTTCGAATCCCGCAGGCTCAGAACCCGAACTAAAGGCCATTTGTTTCCCTGACCTGGTGGGCCAGTTCCAAGTTAAGTATAGGCCTGTTAGTTGTAGAAGTAGCTTAGACGTAGAATTTGTGCATGAGTAGCGATTACTGTGTATAGTAAATGTGCTTTGATTTAAATCTTACTAATCGGTGTATTGGATTATTGATCATTACTCAGACTTGAACCTCATGGCGGTATCATAAAGATACCTGGCGACTCAAGAACAAAGGTAATAAAACAGAGCAATTAAACTAAGGCAAAGTTAGCAACATTATTTGGCGACATCCTGACGGGACCCGATCTGGAAGTGGAAAACCACTCCGGGAGAACCCAAGATTTTGAATTAGAGATCCAATTGGAAACAGAAAACCACTAGTGTTCAAGCAGTTCTGATCAATACTTATAAATTCGGAAGTGTGTATGCATGTGTAACTAACAGGGCGATAAGGTAAAACTGATAGATTTTTTGTTGCGACAAAACTGTCGGAAGTTTGTATATCGGAAAGTAGCGAAAGCCGTACCCGTATTTACAGCACCGCCTTAATACCCCTGTCCCAAATTTGAAGAGCAGCATTCGGATTAATACCCCTGTCCCCAAATTTGAAGAGCAGCATTCAGATAGGAAAGATGGCAATGCAGGCAATGCAGCGCCTGATGAACCCAGAGGAATTTGCGGTCGCAGCGACCAGCAGCAGTAGAGTGGGACAATGTCCCATTTGGGAGGAAGAGATCAGGAAATATCTCAAAGGGAAAGGATGGCCCTTTTGGAATGAATTCTGTGACAACGAGGAATCAGGTCCCGGGAGTATAGGGGATACTAGGTGGGAGAACCTGAGCGAGATCCACAAAAAGAGCTTAGGGAAAGCTCGCAAGCCGATGCAATCGTGTCCTGCTTGGCACAATTGTGAGGCACAGAGGAGGTTGTTAGGACGCTCCGGAAAGAAGTTGAGGGCATACATCGGATGAGTAAGGTCGATGTAAGCGAGGTAGAAAAGGAGAATTTGGAATTGAGAAGGAAGTTGGCAGCAAAAGACGGAGAGATGGAGGATGCCAAAAGGGCTCACCAGTCTTGTCTGGCGCACTTAAGCAGCTTCCAGTCTCAATATGAAAAGGCCTATCAGGACACGCAACGTGCAGTCCTGGTACGTGAGGAAACAAAGAAGCAGGTAGCAGCATTACAGAGACAGTGCAGTGACCTCAAGGCAGCATTAAGAGCACTCCATGCTGCCTCCACGGAACAAAGACAAAGCACGCTAGATCACGCAAAGTGCCGGAAGCAGATTGCAGAGCAGCAATCTCTGCTTTCAGTTCAGAAAGGTTTCTAGGAAACCTTTGGAGGAAAATTAGATCAGGAAGACGGCCCTGATTGGGAAGAATTGAACGAAACAGCGCAGAGATATGTTCAGGGAACATGTGCGCAGGGAAAGCCACAAAAGAGGAAAGCGCCCCAACCCCCCACACAGCAGATAGCTCAAGCTCCAATGAACCCAGTAACCACCCACCGCACAGCCACATCGGACGATGCGGAATTTCTATCATCCACCCCCTTAACAGTGACCCAATTACGGGACGCGTGCGATAAAATCACACCGTTCCTCCCCACCTCAGACCCCAACCATTTCTTTGCCACAGTTAAGCATCAGGCGACCATGTACGGCCTGGATGAGCAAGAGCATGTAAAGCTCACCGTTTTAAGTTTAGACCCTTCAGTAGCAGCAGCCCTTCCCGACCCACAGAATGTAGGAGGAGGCACCCTTGCAGAAATGCATACCGCGATCCTGGATGCAATCGGGTATAACCGGGGTGACCCCGTAGATGGCCTCAACAAATGTAGGCAAAAGAAATCCGAGCACCCCACAGCGTTTGCTGGACGCCTGTGGTCCACTTTGCAGCAGTCTTTGGAGACTTAGACCGCGCCCATTTGTCCCCAGACAACATGGCCAAATGGACCCGCACCCTTATCTCTCATGCCACAGAAACAGGACAGAAAACTTGCACGAGTTATGATCCCTCAGAGGAGGCCCATAACGAGAAATGGGTAGTGAAAAGATTGTCCCGCGCTTGGGAGCAATCTGTACAAAGCAAACCCGCTGTTAAGAATACCGAGGAAAAGCAGGCCGGCGCAGATATGCAGGCAGTAAAAACACACCAGAACCCCGTATGGGTGAATGAGGGAAAGAACAGCCCCCCACCCAAGTCACAGGAGTGTTACAACTGCGAACAGTTGGGACACTTCGCAAGAGAGTGTAATGCCCCTAAAAAGCCACAGAGAGCCCAGCAGACAGGCACTCTGAGTAAGAAAAAGACAGAGCCCATTCATAATGTTAGCACCCGTTCAGATCAGACGGACTTGACCGGAAAGGACTGACAGTGTACGGACTCCCCCAGTTGGGTCTGCGACACCCTTTGGGATAGGTCCGGACAACCGGTAGTTGCAGCAAAAATTTGGGGACAGCCCATCGAATTTCTATGGGACACAGGAGGGTCCCGCACCACCATAAATTCCTCCACCCTGTTTCACAAAGACACGTGGCTCACTACAGCCACTATCACCCTCAGACTTTACAGGCCACTCACAGCAGGGACACATCACAGCCCCTGCACCCATTCAAATCAGTACCATCACCACCAAGCACCCCGTAGTTTTAGTTGACCTGACCCACACAGCAGAGCACATTCTGGGAATCGATTTCATGAATTCCCATAATCTTTCATTTGATCCAGTTAACCAGTGTGTCTGGAAGATGTCAAAATCCGCAAGAGCCCCCGCAACGCTCAACATAGGAGAGAACAGAATTAGCGCCAAAGGCGAATTTTGGTTCAACCCGACCACGTTTAGTACGGACAAGCAGGTTAGGGCAGTTCTGCAAAAAAACAGGGCAGCATTCGCGACCCACAAGCACGACTGTGGACGGATGACTGGCTCCGTATAGATAACAGGACCTGACCCTAAACCCAAAAACAGTATGGATTTCCCCAAGAGGCAGAGGGAGAAATCTCAAAGATAATAGAAAGCTTATTAGAGCAGGGCGTACTTAGATCAGTAGCCTCCACTAATAATGCCCTGATTTGGCCAGTGAGAAAGCCCGATGGATCATGGCGACTGACCATCGATTACCGGGAACTCAGCAAAATCACCCCCGCAGCAGTCCCCGCAGTAGCAACAAGTCCCGAGACCATGCTCAAGCAGGGACTCAATCCCGATTCTTTACGGTTTTGGACGTCAGTAATGGATTCTGGTCCATTCCATTGGCAAAGGCGTGCCAGTACAAATTTGCCTTCACTTTTAAAGCACAACAGTACACGTGGACATGCCTTCCACAAGGCTTCCACAACTCCCCCTTCATTTTCCACCGACAGCTGGCAAATGGTGTAGCCAAATTTTCTCGCCCCGATGTCTGGTACAGTACGTAGACGACCTACTACTGCAGACAGACACCAAGGAAGAGCACATTGAGCTTCTGTCCGAACTCCTGGAACTCTTACACTCAATCGGTTGTAAAGTCAATCCCAGAAAGGCCCAGATTTTGGAAGAAAAGGTGATATATTTGGGAACAATTATCACACATGGTAAACGCGAGATCGAGCATAAAGGGATTGACTCGATTGCTAAATTACCCCTTCCCCAGAAAGTTTCAGCCCTCCGGTCATTTTTAGGACTGGTTGGCTACTGTCGAGACCACATTGACGGTTTCGCCAGCAAGGCAGCGCCCCTCTCAGACTTCCTAAAGAAGGGAGCCCCCTGGGAATGGCTTCCGCAGCATACGGATGCTGTGGACTCTTTAAAACAGGCACTCATAGCAGCCCCCGCACTACAAGTTCCAGACCCGCTTTTCCCTTACGCCACAGAGGTAGTGACCACAGACTGCACCTTTTCGGCCGTGCTCCTCCAGGAACGGCACGACCAGTTAAGGCCCGTAGCTGACACCTCCAGAATTTTAGATGCTGTGGAACAGGAATTTTCAGCCTGTGAGAGGCACCTGCTCGCAGTATTTTGGGCAGTGCAGTATTTTTCATATATTACCGGACTGAACCCTATCACAATTCTCACCGAACACAGCCCCACCCAACTTTTACTGGACGGACAACTCAAGGACGGTACAGTAAGCCAGATTAGAGCAGCTAGATGGACCCTTCTCTTGCAGGGATGGGACATCACTGTTAAAAGGACAAAGATGCACACCTATTTAGCCGACAACTTACAGTGCCCCGGAACCCCCCATGAATGCGAAATAATCTTTCCACAGCACAACACAGGCCCCTTTATCGCTAAACCCCCCCCCCAAAAAAAGATAGGTACTTCAACCCAGAGGCCCCAGCACACAGACACGTTTGAGCCCATAAAGATCTATGTGGATGGATCTTCCACAGTCTTGGATGGGAAGCGCATAACAGGTTGCGGTATATATGTCGAGGATGCGCAGGGACGCGCCCTTGAGGAAATATCGTTAAAACTTCCAGGCCACTTAGGCGCGCAGGCAGCAGAGCTCGCAGCCATCGCATATATAGTGGAACACCCAGATGCCTTCCCCAGCCCAGCAGACATATACTCGGACAGCCTCTATGTCTGTAACAGCCTCACGGAATTTCTGCCCCTGTGGAAAGCAAGAGGATTTGTTTCCGCAGACGGAGAACCCCTCCCCTCAGCCCCATTGCTCCGTCACATCTTAGAGAGAGCACAGAACAGGACTTTTGGTACAGTCAAAGTTAGAAATCACCATCGTTCCTCCCCCGCTGGAAATGTGAAAGCCGACGCACTGGCTAAAGCAGGTTCCAGGCACAGATATTGTTGGACACCCCCCGAAAGCGCACCAGTGAGTACAGTTCAGGTCTCACAGACAAAGATCAAGGATCTAGTGGAGGCCCAGAAGCAGGACAGCAATCTCAGGGAGATTGTAAAAGGAAAATATCCAGCTTCCTATGAGAGGTTCAAAAATGCACTGACCACACATGACGGTGTGGTGTTAAAAGACATCCTTTATGTGGTTCCTGAACAGGACAGGAATCAACTGATTTGTTTGTTCCATGACAGTCATGGACATCAGGGGATCGATCCCATTACAGCCCATCTCAAGCAGCATTGTTGGTGGACGAATTTAAAGGAAGATGTAAACCATTACATCGAGAATTGTCTTATCTGTGCCCAGAATAATCCAGACAGATATGCCAAAAAGGCACAACTCAGCCACACCCGACCCGTTAATGGCCCCTGGACTAACCTCCAGATTGATTTTATAAGACCATTGCCCCCTTGCAGGAATGGCTATAAATATGTACTTGTGGTAATTGACACATTTACAAAATGGGTGGAAGCATTCCCAGCCCGCACAAATACTGCAAAAACCACAGCCAAGATTTTGACCCACCACATCTTTACAAGGTGGGGACTCCCCCGCAGCATTGAATCAGACCAAGGTTCCCATTTTACGGGACGTGTCATGCAGAACGTCCTCACGATATTTGGCATCATCCAAAAATTCCACATAGCATACCATCCACAGTCGAGTGGCATCGCGGAGCGCATGAATCAGACCCTAAAATCCACCCTCAGAAAAATGGTCCAGCAGAACAACACCACTTGGGACTCAGTCCACTCCTTTGTGCTGCTGTTTTTGCGTAATACAATTTTGACTTCCACAGGTTACACCCCACACACCCTCTTGACCGGATGCCCCATGAAAGGCACAGAATATTTATTAGGTTTAGACTTGACCAGCCCCGAAGTGACGGCCCTCACACACGAGAAAGCAGTAGAACAATTAATGGAAAATGTTAAAACGGCTCAGCTAGCAGCCGCAGTAAAACTGGGCACCATGAAGAAACAGAGCAAGGCTTGTTTCGACAAGACAGTGCATGCGACTGAGTACAGTATAGGACAGTAAGTTATGCTCTCCGTATATAACCCCAGCACATTTCTGTCACCAAAATACTCGGGTCCGTACTCCATTGCGGATAAATTAAGCCCTTCCGTATATAAAATAAAGTATCCCAACGGTAAGACTGCGTGGTTCCATATCAACCAGGTGAAGGCATATGGAACACAGTCGAACCACGCACACCACGTCATGCTCGACGCAGCACACCACGCCCCGCCCACAGCCAACGTAACCCTACCATCCCCCAACACGTCCAGCCCAGCCACGGACTCGACCGCGACTCCACCCCCGAAATATACACTCCGCCCCGGAACACCCACAGACTGCAGCAGCAGAGACAGCGACTGTGACTCGGACTCTAGCCACAGCATGCCTCCCTACTATCCCCATGCAACAGGACCCACACCCAGCAATTACAACTACGATCCGAGTGATCCCTTCATGATCACTTTCCTGAACAAACCCCACCACCGACCACCGAACTACCATGACGACCCTGATTACGTCCCCACACAACTAGACACCAATTATTGGCACCGAGATAACTCGTTCCGACTCGTCCGCAACGACGAGAGCGACCTCACCTAACACCATGCAGCCCTTTCAACCCTGATACACTCAAGAGTTTGGCACCCGGGAGAAGATGACGACCTTGGGTCTGACTCCAGTCGAGAACCCCTTTGCGACCCTGTTCGCAACCAAGAACTGAGGTGTCAGATGATGTTTTAAAAGGAACCGCTTGGGAGAAGTGGTATCCTTTCTGATGGAACCTGCCGCATGGTTTATGTTGTTTGTAAGTTTGTTAAATGTTGTATGTCAGACAGGAATTTTTTTTTTCTTCACGGCCCCACGCCTTTTCGGCCGAAACCTCTGAGAACTTGTCCGCACGCTCATCAGCAGAAACCTCTGAGGACCTGCCCACAGAGACTCACTATTGCCAGACACTAGTTCAGATGAACTAGCTTGTCTGCAGAGACTGGTTAAGGTGCCAGACGCCCATTCATAACTGCCCTTCTGGTTTGAGGGAAGAACCACTACGACAGCCCCACCACGATGACTACATTTTTTGCCTGTTCTTGTCGGTGGCTCAGGCAGTGGAGAAACGGCTTGGGACCCGCTCTGCCTGAGAACCCCCCCCCCCCCCCCTCTGGTCAACTACGCTCAGGTAGGAGAGACTCGTCATTGGTAGCCGTCCTACCCGGGGACTCCATCCAACTCTTACCCGTCGCGGCCCATACGCACCTCATTTTGGCACTTTCAGTTCAAAAAGTTTTGGTTTGTTTCAGGTAACCCTTAGGTTGCCACCCACATGCTATTTACATCCTGAAACATTTGGATGGTAAATCGCACAGTCTGTGAGACGGCTCGCACTGGCTCATTATTTGGAAGTGTGTCTTGTCCTAAAATTCGATTTTTTGAAGAAAACAAAATGAGGGAGTCACACATAGTGACCAATTATAAAGGGAGTAATTGGCACTAAAGGACAGACAGACTATCGTACGAATAACAAAGATAGTTACAGACATTATGCTTGTTTCCACAGAACTCCAGAAGCTCCAGGACCGGAGAAGAAAAGAAAAGGAAAGAGAAGAGCCATGAGGACTTCCTCCACATGGATCAGCATCATACTAATGGACATTTGGTTGTGAGTGAACGCGAACCCCATGACTTCAGGCCCCCCAGCCGTTAATGTTTCACTTCCCCACAGTACCCAGAGCCCAGTCACCAGCGACACCACACCATCTTGGTGTGCCAGGTCTATAACCTGGTACTCTCTGTCATATGTAATAGAAACCTTACTGGTATTGGCGATACTCTGCTGCATCGTGCAGACTATGCGCCTGAGAAAATGGAGAAGGAGAGCCTACCGCGCTCGAATCCCGGTATATAGGATCAGATCACCTATTTTCGGATACGACCAGACCCCCGACCCCCGCGATCTATAATAAAGAGCATTCCCTTGCGTTTATTGTAAATAAAGAAATGTAAAGAACTGTTCATGAGCAAATTGTACGATCCTGAGCTTGACTGCCAAGCCAGGAAAACTGTGTATAAACTGCTATGATTTTGTTGTATGGTTGAGGAAGGTAGAATGATGAAATGTTTAATACTTTAATACTTAACTAGTATTAAGAATAGTTAGAGGTTCCCAGTTTATTGTTTTGTAATGCATGTCCCTGTTTGACATAGCGCCCTTAGAATTGTCAGTTAAAAAATTCTTGCATAGCTATGGTCAGTGCAGAGGCCATGAAGGGAGTGCCCCCCCCACCCCAGGTCGGGGAATGGAAAGCAACATAGTTATGTGATCCTTCACGCTTCGCGTTAGGATCACAAAGAGGGAATGTAGCCACTTAAAATGGCCAACTCCAGATTCAAAGTGGCGAACGGCAAAGGCTGATGGGAAAGTCAGCCAACAAGACAAAAACGAGCAGCTGCAGGTTGGCTGTGTATTTACTTCTGGAAAGGCCAGACACTATCGATACCAGCAACCATCAGCATAACAAAACAACAGCCATCTGCATACTAATGAGCAATCCACGGGAACAATAAGCAACATTTAGACACACAAAGGAAAACCAGACACTTCGGCGCCAGCAGAAGCCGACACAAAAGGAGGTGAACGAGCACCTCAAGACCGCCCATCGATCAGGGAACCGCTCCAGCATTGGAGAAAATTGAACCCAGCGATTGGGACAAAGTCCAATCACTTGGGACCAGGTACAGTGTCCACCCCGAAAGGCGGGAAGCCCCTGGGGACTATAAGAATTGAGCCGCAAGTTCAAATCGCGTTCTTCTCCAACTCTTCACACTTCAGCAGCTCCTCTTCAGCTCTTCTTCCTGCCCGGGTCACCCAGCAACAACGAACCAACATTGACCGTGACCGGAGCAGTGAAGATCGAACCCGTAAGTCTTAATTCAACGCTCGCTACGAGATAGGCGCTCCTAGCTACCAATCTGTACCAACTTCGAATCCCGCAGGCTCAGAACACGAACTAAAGGCCATTTGTTTCCCTGACCTGGTGGGCCAGTTCCAAGTTAAGTATAGGCCTGTTAGTTGTAGAAGTAGCTTAGACGTAGAATTTGTGCATGAGTAGCGATTACTGTGTATAATAAATGTGCTTTGATTTAAATCTTACTAATCGGTGTATTGGATTATTGATCATTACTCGGACTTGAACCTCGTGGCGGTATCATAAAGATACCTGGCGACTCAAGAGCAAAGGTAATAAAACAGAGCAATTAAACTAAGGCAAAGTTAGCAACACATGACATTAGAGCATCACAGATAAAAATACATTTACCATAGAAATAGATGAGATAGCTGATAACCTAATTAAACATAGAGAGAATAAAATTTGTGAACTGGAGAGATTTAATATGAACAGATTAAAAGAAGTAGGAAAAATTGTCAGAAGCAATATTACATTTACATATAAATTAAAGGGCTGCACGGTAGCACAATGGTTAGCACTGTTGCTTCACAGCGCCAGGGTCACAGGTTCGATTCCCGGCTTGGGTCACTGTCTATGTGGAATCTGCACGTTCTCCCTGTGTCTGCGTGGGTTTCCTCCCGGTGCTCCGGTTTCCACCCACAAGTCCCGAAAGACATGCTGTCAGTTAATTTGGACATTCTGAATTCTCCCTCTGTGTAGCCTAACAGGAGCCGGACTGTGGCAACCAGGGGCTTTTCATACTAACTTCATTGCAGTCTTAATGTAAGCCTACTTGTGACAATAAAGATGATGATAATTATTATTATTATTAGCAACAGTAAGAGTGCCAAAGAATGGGGAGCTAATGTTACACCTACGTTTAGAAAGGGAGATGGAACTTTCAGGGAACTGTAAACCAATTAGCTTAACACTGATAGTAGGAAAGCGCATGGATACTATTGGTCACAATTTACATTGACATAAATGATGTGGTCTCAGGAATTGCTTTTCAAAATTTACAGTTGGCACCAAATTGGTGGATGTAGTTAATACAGAGGAGCACACCGACAAAATACAAAAACAAACTAGCTCGGAGTCATTAGCTTTGCTGACACAGGTGCCTTGGGCAGAATGTTACAAAAACCGTCCGCAATAGGGATTGCAACAATCAGGGTCTTTGCACTTACCAAGGGGTAACACTTGCTTGGAAGCATTTTGTCGGGACAGTAAAATTAGGAGCAGGGCACCTGTTAGGAAGTTAGCATTTACATAGGACATTGCCAGTCGACAAATAATTGCCATAGGTTGGGGCTGCCCCAAGAACACAGAAGTGGCTAAAATAATTGTCACAGATTGAGAGTTGCTGTAAGAATCCAATATAGGGATCAGTATTAGAATCCAGTCTTAAGGATAAAGATAATTACTTTAAGAGAAAGTAGCCTGGGAGAAAAATAAAACATTCAGCAAGCAGCTGTGAAATGTGGAGCTTCTGCAGTTAAGGTGGACTGAAAGCTCCAGCAGTTATGGTAGACTGGGAAACCCGAGTTGACGTTTGCAAGCTGCAAAGGGGTTTGTATGCATGTTCGAGTTAAATCGACTGAGTTAAAATCTTGAAGGATGTTGTGAGTCAAGAGACCAGATCAAAGAAACCAAGAAAAAGAGAAGACCCCAGAATCTACAGAAAGACAGACTGACACATGTTGAACTTGTGCCATGTATCAGCCAGTGAAATGTTAAGTATTAATCTTTCTGAATCAATAAACCTGGTTAGTTTGCATTCTAACTGCCAATAAGGTCATTTCACGACAATAATTTTCTTATTCAGGGATTTAGTATAGAGTCCAAATGCCTACAATCCTGTTGGAGTGACAGTACTTCTATAGAACCTGCTATTCTCGGGGACACAATATTTATTCGCTCGCCACTGTTAATCCACAGTGCCCAACTGCCTATTAGCCAACAATGCCCGGCAGCTGCAGTAGCCACCACGGATCTTGACACTCACTCTGCCAAGTGCTACAGGGCTTCCCTAGAATGCTCCAGGCAATTGCAACATTTCTTAAGCATGCCAATGATCTGCTCTATCACATTTTGTATGGCAGCATGGTTTACATCATATGCTTACTGCGTAAGTATAGCGGATTGTGCATCAGTTACCAATCATGTCGTCAGTCGCTAACCTTTGTTGCCCACTAGCCACTCTTCAGTTTGTCATGGTGTCTGAAATGCAGCTGGTTTGGTGGACTGCCACAGAATGAAACCTGTCAGAATACCAGGCAGTGACCTGCATGATTCATGACCTAAGGTCTCACATACATCAGCTTGATGTTGAGAGGAGAAATCTCTCCTGGTTCCAGTGCAGTTCAGAGTTGATATATATACCATAAAGTGATGTGTTTTAACCTTGCACTATGGGGAATCCTTTTGAAGCTGGGTGCTCACTCACCTTGATTCATTCTGGCAAGAGACAATGGAATGTTGTTATCCCTCATTTTGTCAACAGCCTCCGTGGCCTCACCTGTCCACGATGAAGGGTAAACCGCAAGATAGCATTGGCAATCAAAATCTATGCAACAGGAGAAAAGGATGCTAATTGGTTGGCAAGTCAACTCTGATTGGCTGAGACATTCCCATGGAGAAAGCAACAGGTAACTATTGGCTAAAATTCCCTGGAAGCTTTTGGCTTCCCATTGCATTCTCCATGGCAGCACCCTGGCCAATTAGAGTCAGCACAATAAGGACCCTTTTCTCCTGTAGTGTAAGTTGTGATTTCTGAAATTTGGCATTTTTGTGTTTGTCCGGATCAGTGCTTCAGCAGCATATCTCTCTCTACAGCAATATTCAAAAGTGTTTAGCTTTAACTAGGAAGGAAGCAAATGCTGAAACGCTTATTGCCACAGTCACCCTCACAAGGTCACTGACAATATGATCCTTGCCCTGCTCTGAAATTGCAATTATGGGTGCAACAGGAGGCAGTTTTCGGTGAGGATGTCCTTACTGAAATTCTGTATTGTTCCTTGCTGGGTTTCCGCTGGAGATTTTAGTCCTGAGCCCTGGGTGGATGGTCACCTTCCAAGAGCCCTTTTCCCTCTTTTAGAAGCTTCCCTTGCTCTTTATGACCTCTTTTCATTCTACCAGTCATGCTGTATACCAGTGCATCCACGTCTGAGAGCGACTGATTTCTGCAGGAGCCTTGAGTTCAGCAAAATCCCCTTCAGCACAAGCTCTGCATATTTCCAATGTCCAATCACTGTACACACGCTGACACCCTCACAACATGGCGTCAGATGAAATTTGCCCTGAGTGTGCCACGCCCATTTGGAGCTCTCGGGGCAGTTAGAACTTTATGATTTATGTATCCATTGGTTTATTTTGCCCAGCAAGGTCAACATTACACAGAAAAATGTTAAAACGGTCAGAAAAAGTAGTATTTTACTTTGAAGAAATGAATCAACTGAAGGTGTAACCCTCTCCTGGAGTGACTGCTTTTTTATTGGTGCATAGCACACACAGGGAATCCGAGTTCTCAAAGCTTTTGCAGGTCATATTAACATGCACATGAGGTATGGCATGCACCATACTAATAATTAATCAAAAATAATTAACCTTTGTTCTCTTTTAAAGTCAGTATTTTTCTCAAGGTTGCGCCTTGGTTTCTAACTGAAATAAACGTATTGTCTGCTCCATGTCATTGTTAAAATGAAATTCAATCTTGCTGATAAACACCCAATCAAGTTGCATGAATCAATACTAGGGCGAGTTCTAGTTATTGAGAGCTGCGCACTTCCTGCCAATATCAGCTCAGCTTGGATGCCAACAAAGATAATTTTACATCACGCAAATAGATGCTTCACGTCACAGTGAGTTGCTTGTGACTATATTCATATGCACATTTTATTATACTATGGAAACAGCCAGTTGGTTGCTCATAGTCAGCACAGTGTGCCAACAGTAATTTCAGCCAAGAAATTAGAAGAGTGGAGAATCTGCACAGTTTGATCTTGAGTGGAGGAAGAGTAATACTGTGTAACACACAACTGTAGCAGGTCTTGGACTGAGGGGAGAAGAGATTGACTAACAGGTCATTGACCACGTACTGAATTCGGCCATCACAACATGACATCAACTGACAGGAAGGTCCCCATCTCTATTCTTGATGGGAAGCCATTTGGAACAGGCCCAATATTTCACCCAGTGTGAGGCCCATCTGTGCACCCACAACCTCCACACACCCAGCCCATGACAAGATCTCCCCCCACCAGCACTCTACCCTCCAGTGGGAGGTGCAATCTTCTCCCCACCACTTCCAATCTCAAAACCTGATCAATGCTCTTCACTTGGCCACCAGTCACTATTTCCCCAGCTCAAGGTGCATCTCTCCATTCCTTACTCCAAGGTTTGAATTTCCCCTATCCCCAACCACCACTGAAGCCCAATCTCTCTCGTCCTCAGCCCGAGGCCTAACCTTCCACCTTCCTAATCCCTGCCCACTGCTCTTTCTTCTTGTTCCACTTTCTGGAAACAAATGTTCATTGTTAGACAACTTGGATCTCACCATTCAGCTGAAGGGGTTGTACCCTGCACAATGAGTATACCCACATTTCTAAGCCATTAGGTGAGGTTTTTCTCATTAAACTTCGACTGTATCTTGGACCACTCACAGAAACATTTTTTTAAAATTATTTATGGCCCAATAACAGCTAATGAGATTATGCATTTCAAAATATTATGTCATATGATCAACTGTTCAGTATAGAGAAGGTAGAAAGCATTAAAATTGAGCTGGATAAATTATGGAATGTGAAGTTTAATGCTAATAAGGTTAGTTTAATAAGGACATGGGAGTTCACACCAAGTAAAATAAAGAAACGTAGTTTTATTTACAACAAAATATATACGCTGCCCAGTAGATCCCGACCGGGCTCCTTTTCTGGTTGGTGCCTTATTGGCCGACCTTTTATGCAGAGGTTAATAGAGATCCCCTGCCCCTAACGGGTGAATTGGTACTACACAAGGACCATGGGGAAGATAATCATCCCCATCCCATAGTCCCTGTGCAAGCTATTACAATTAAGTTAATTAGTAGTAATGCAGGAAACAAGAACTGTGTGTACTTAGTGAATGGTCACCTCATGTCAAGAATAGGAAAGTAGAAACATTTGAGTGGGACTATTGATCATTCAATGAAGGTGGGTACCATGGTTCCCATTCCAGTTGGTAACATAGGACAGAGAACCATCTCCTGTGTAGGGCTCTGGAAATACAGATGCCCATGTCCCCCATTGGTTCTACTGTGCCCCCTTCGATTGTGTTTCCCCTTGTCCTGCGAGAGAGAGAGAGAGCAGAATGTCAGTGGTTAGGTAGCACTGTGTTTGGGAGGTATGCCTGCTATAGCTGAATAGCTTTATTCATATTTAGAGTGCCGAATTATTTTTTTTCCAATTAAAGGGCAATTTAGCATGGCCAATCCACCTAACCTGCACATCTTTGGTTGCGGGGGTGAAACCCACGCAGACACGGGGAGAATGTGCAAACTCCTCATGGACAGTGACCCAGGGCCGAGATTCGAACCCAGGTCCTCAGCGCCGTAGTCCCAATGCTAGCCATTGCACTACCGTGCTGCCCCACATCGAGACCATTCTGATGGCATCAAAGCCTTGCACCTCAACAGTGCAGATAGTGCCACTTGGAGCAGTGGCCAAAGCCGGTACTGTAGCAAAGCTAAGGAGGAGGAGAGCAGCCATGGATCAGGACCTCCAGGGATCTCAGGCAGACGCCGGTGAGGAGGGTGAGGGTGATGGGAAGAAACGTGAGACAAGACAGTGGGAAGGTGGACACAGGGAGGAAAAACAGTGGTGGGAGGATGCTTCAATTGGCAGCATGGATCCGGATAGGAGGCATCCCCCTCTTCACTGGCCAGGAGCCAGCAGGATCTAAAATACAAGGCTGCAGGCTGGGCACAGGCCTTTTGTGTCATCAGTTAAATTTGAGCAGTGACAGGTGAAGGCCCTTAAGTGGGCATTGAGGGCACCTATTGCTCTGCAGGTAGGCAGCCCTCCCGACGCCTTCCTTGCCATTAATAAAACTGTGGGCACCGTGTGTGCCAACTAGCAGCTGGCACACCACAAATGGAATGATGCCCTTTTTTACACGTATACCCACCTACTTTCTTGCCCATGGGTGGCCCAGAAAATCCAGCCTCTTGTTTCTCCTGGCTGGGGAAGCAAGGACTAGAATCCTAAACTCAGAATAAGGGCAGATCTTATTGGACTGGGAGGAGGACAAATTCCTTCACTCGGAGACTTGTAAACCTTATATCACCATCATCTATACTTCATATCATCATAAAGGCTTGAGTCACCACTCAATCTTGTCTCTCCTGTAAAAAACATATTCTGTTCAATAAATCTATTAATTTGATTAATTTGAGTTTAAGTCCTCCTCTGTAACTTCCTTGGTCCACCCATATCATTTTCAAGATAATAAATTTACATTTTCTACCCCAGAGAGCTGTGGATGTTCAATCCTTGAATATTTTCAAAACTAGGATAGTAAAGGAATCAAGCAATTGGGGATAATGTGGGAAAGTGAAGTTCAGGTGGAAGATCCTATTGACAAAGAGTCATCCAGACTCAAAATGTTAGCTCTGTTCTCTCTCCACAGATGTCAGACCTGCTGAGATTGTCCAGTATTTTCTGTTTTGTATCGGATTCCAGCACCACAGTAATTTGCTTTTATCTTATTGAATGTCAGAGGAGGCCGAATGTGTCTTGTGGTCAAATCCTTCTCTGTCCATTGTAATGCTCCTGGTTAGCATCCACTGCTGTGTGAAGTTTAACGTTTCGAGCCCCAGCTTTCATGAGGAACAGTTTCTCAACTTTGTCGGGTCATCATTATTTTATGCAAGTTTTTGCCAGAGAAAAGCCCGGTTTTGGAAAAGGGGACCCTGTTTAAAACACGTGCTGTTGGTTCCAAAACCTGAAGGGACAAGAGTTTTTCTGATGCTAAATCAAATCCAACCCCACCCCACAGAAATTGTGATCACCTAATCGCTGGCTCCAAATTGGTGAGGGAGACATTGGGCGGGGTTTTCCAGTTCCCCAGCTATGTGCTTCTTGACCACCTGCCGTTTGCTGGCAGTGGGATTCTATCTTCCCACCACTTGTCAATGGTATTTCCCATTGTAAACACCTCACATCACTTGGAAACCTATGGGCAGGAGTGCGCTACCAGCAGGAAAAATGAATCCCAATGACTGGAGAATTCAGGCAAATGATATCCACCAGTCTGATGGAATCAAAGAGATAATAGAGCCCATCAGAAGACAGTTCACACATTGTATAATATTCCAGATAAGGAGTTCCTACAATACCAGCTAGTTGAGGGGCAGGCAAACAATACACATTCGATCAAAGCTTTCGGTCCCAGGGGACCTATCGATTCAATTTTTGGGTTTGCTTTTGCTGCCTGGGTAGATCAGGCAGAAAAGCGGTAAAATTGGGATAGCCTCTGAAATGGAAAGTGGGTCAAACCAGGGAGTGAAATGAAAAGGAAAGAACACGAGGCGCACAGCTCGACAAGATCGGTACATCAGAGCAGTGTCTGGTGCTTTCTCTCACCCTCCTTCTACAAACAGAACCGAAGGAAGTCTCATACCTCAAGGAACAGGTGCTGCCCAAGGACTTTGATCAGAGAGGACACGATGAAGTGAACGCTTCATCTGTAGCCTGTGGAAAACTCAGCCCATCACCATGTGAAGAGTCACCTCGCATCACCCGACCAGACCTCGGGTAATTTTGAGGGTTTAGCCATGAGCAAGGGAACCCAGATGGGCTTCGCTTTGTGAAGTCCAACGAGAAGTAATCTGTTTTCTTATCAGCCACCAGGTTTGGTTGGTTGGGAGATGTGAGACAACTCTCCACATGGCATTGGGCTGAGTACCCAGCAGGCTACAGATTCGCTGGACGTAGTAAACACATTCGGATTATTCAAAACTTGAATCCTGTGTTGATATTCATCATCCTTCAGCGTGGTCATTCATGTAAGTCCAGACTTTTAACCGTAAAAGAGTAAGTTCGGTTGTGACCAGTAAAGATGAACGACCCTCAGACGATCGTAAACACCCTACAACTACTCTTTTAAATTTCTTGTCTTGGAAAAGATGTGGATGGACCAAGGCAGCTACGGAGAACGGCGTAAATGATTTGAGGGCTGAAATTCACTGAATCTGTTTTTTTACAGGAGAGAAAATGTTGAATGCCGATATTATTCAAGCCTTTACGATAATATGAAGGACAGATGATGTTGATCTTTATAGTTTATTAACCAGTTGATATCACTCTGCAAGACGACATTAATTTAAGATCACCATGGCCGGGATCCTCAGATATCGCGGCCAAGTTGTGACGCTGGCGTCGAAACCAGCGTGAGCGACTCTGGCGTCGAGCTGAGCAAAGGTGCACATATTCCGCGCCACGGAAGGGGCCAGCACGGGCGTCACGGGTAGTGCAACGGCGCGGCCCAGAACAGCGTCATAGACGGGCGTGGTGTAATTTACGCCGCGTCGTTGTTAAATAGACGCCACCAGCACAAACAAAGGCCAAAGCGGGAAGATGGCCGCCCGCCACGCAGCGCCAAGGTTCCAGGACTGTGACATGGAGATGCTCCTGGACGCCGTGGAGCAAAGGAGGGAGGCCCTGTACCCTGGGCACGGCCGCAGGGTCGCAGCCGACACCACCTGCCGCCTGTGGAGGGAAGTGGGAGAAGCAGTCAGCGCCCAGGCATAACGCCATGGACAGGCAGCCAGTGCCACAAGAAGGTCAATGACCTAGTCACGGCAGCCAGGGTGAGTACCACCAACTGTGCCCATGGCATCAACACCCCACACATGTGGCACCAGCCCCCCCCCCCCCCATTCGCAGGGGGGGGCGGAACAACCCTAGCTGAGACCCACATGGCTACTCCCACCCATGCAAGCTGCATTGGCAGGATGGTCTATGAACCTATGCCAACATACACACAACCGCTGGGCTGCACGTATATGTGCGCCTAACACTGTTGGTCTTTTTGTGCCCCCCCCAGGAGAAGTACGCCCATAACAACCGGAGCGTGCCAGGACCGGAATTGCGCCCCCTCACTGCGTATGAAAAGAGGGCCCTGGACCTTGCAGGCGGACCCGAGGACCAGGAGGTTGTGGATGCCGAGATCGGGGGGCTCCACTAAGTGAGAACCACACCCCCCATGCCTGGCCTCCCTCCGTCCTCACCATCCCATCCCGCCTTCACCCCCCATCCCCCATTCCCCCCCTCCTGCCACCACCCCTTCTCCACCTCCTCCCACCACCCCTTCCCCTCTCCTCCCACCACACCTTCCCCCCTCCCACTAACCCTTCCCTCCCTCCTCCCACCACCCCTTCCCCCCTCCTCCCACTAACCCTTCCCCCCTCCTCCCACCACCCTTTACCCCCTCCTCCCACCACCCCTTCCCCCCTCCTCCCACCACCCCTTCCCCCTCTCCTCCCATCACCCCTTCCCCCTCTCCTCCCACCACCCCTTCCCCCTCTCCTCCCACCACCCCTTCCCCCCTCCTCCCACCACCCCTTCCCCCCCTTCTCCCACCACACTTTCCCCCCTCCTCCCACCACCCCTTCCCCCCTCCACCTGCCACCCCATCCGCCCCTCCTCCTACCACCCCCTCAGCCCCATCTGCGTGTCCAACAATGCACGCTGTATTGTGTCTTGCAGGGCCACACGGCGATCGACCCATCCCAGCGGATGGAGGCCACCCCCAGCCAGTGCCGGGGCGACCACAAGCCAGGGATCGACCCGGGCCGTCAGCCGGAGGCCACCCCCATCCAGTACCAGTGCGGCCACGCTGTAGGGATTCATCCAGCGACGGGGAGGGCAGCCACACTGACAGCAACCCCCCCCCCGCGCCCCCCCCCCCCCCCCCCCCCCCCCCCCGGCCCAGTCAAGTCACGACGCCACAACACAGGAGACGGAGGCACAGGGGACAGATGGGCGGGACACCACGACACAGGGGACCAACACCGATGACACCGACACACAGGACACACAAATCCAGGACACCCACACACAGGGGACGGACGGACAGGACACCCACACACAGGGGCCGGACAGACAGGACACCCACACACAGGGGACGGACAGACAAGGCACCCACACACAGGGGACGGACAGACAGGACACACACACACAGGGGACCGGCAGACAGGACACCCACACACAGGGGACAGAAGGACAGGACACCCACACACAGGGGACGGACAGACAGGACACCCACACACAGGGGATGGACGGACAGGACACACACACACAGGGGGCGGACAGACAGGACACCCACACACAGGGGACGGACAGACAGGACACCCAGACACAGGGGACGGACGGACAGGACACACACACACAGGGGACGGGCAGACAGGACACCCACACACAGGGGACGGACAGACAGGACACCCACACACAGGGGATGGACAGACAGGACACACACACACAGGGGACGGACAGACAGGACACCCACACACAGGGGATGGACGCACAGGACACACACACACAGGGGACAGACAGTCATGACACCCACACACAGGGGACGGACGGACAGGACACACACACACAGGGGATGGACGGACAGGACACACACACACAGGGGATGGACGGACAGGACACCCACACACAGGGGACGGACGGACAGGACACCCACACACAGGGGACGGGCAGACAGGACACCCACACACAGGGGACGGACAGACAGGACACCCACACACAGGGGACGGGCGGACAGGACACCCACACACAGGGGACGGGCAGACAGGACACACACACACAGGGGACGGGCAGACAGGACACCCACACACAGGGGACGGACAGACAGGACACACACACACAGGGGACGGACGGACAGGACACACACACACAGGGGACGGAGGGACACACACACACACACCCAGGGGATGGATGGACGGGACACACACACACAGGGGACGGACAGACAGGACACACACACACAGGGGACGGACAGGACACACACACACAGGGGACGGAGGGACACACACACACACACCCAGGGGATGGATGGACGGGACACACACACACAGGGGACGGACAGACAGGACACCCACACACAGGGGACGGACAGACAGGACACACACACACAGGGGACGGACAGACAGGACACCCACACACAGGGGACGGACAGACAGGACACACACACACAGGGGACAGACAGACAGGACACACACACACAGGGGACGGACGGACAGGACACCCACACACAGGGGACGGACGGACGGACAGGACACATACACACAGGGGCCGGACAGACAGGGGACACACACACAGGGGACGGACGGACAGGACACCCACACACAGGGGACGGACAGACAGGACACCCACACACAGGGGACGGACAGACAGGACACACACACACAGGGGATGGACGGACAGGACACACACACACAGGGGACGGACGGACAGGACACCCACACACAGGGTACGGACGGACAGGACACACACACACAGGGGACGGACGGACAGGACACACACACACAGGGGATGGACGGACAGGACACACACACACAGGGGACGGACGGACAGGACACCCACACACAGGGGACGGACAGACAGGACACACACACACAGGGGACGGACAGACAGGACTCCCACACACATGGGATGGACGGACAGGACACACACACACAGGGGATGGACGGACAGGACACACACACACAGGGGACGGACGGACAGGACACCCACACACAGAGGACGGACAGACAGGACACCCACACACAGGGGACGGACGGACAGGACACACACACACAGGGGACGGACGGACAGGACACACACACACAGGGGACGGACGGACAGGACACACACACACAGGGGATGGACGGACAGGACACACACACACACAGGGGACGGACGGACAGGACACACAGGGGACGGACAGACAGGACACCCACCCACAGGGGACGGGCAGACAGGACACACACACACAGGGGACGGACGGACAGGACACACACACACAGGGGACGGACGGACAGGACACACACACACAGGGGACGGACGGACAGGACACACACACACAGGGGACGGACGGACACACACACACACACCCAGGGGATGGATGGACGGGACACACACACACAGGGGACGGACGGACAGGACACACACACACAGGGGATGGACGGACAGGACATCCACACACAGAGGACGGACGGACAGGACACACACACACAGGGGACGGACGGACAGGACACACACACACAGGGGACGGACGGACAGGACACACACACACAGGGGACGGACGGACAGGACACACACACACAGGGGACGGACGGACAGGACACACACACACAGGGGACGGACGGACAGGACACACACACACAGGGGACGGACGGACAGGACACACACACACAGGGGACGGACGGACAGGACACACACACACAGGGGACGGACGGACAGGACACACACACACTGGGGACGGACGGACAGGACACACCACCCCAGGGGACCCCCGACTTTGTGTTCAATGAGGACCTCCACGTGACACCACTGCTGTCTCCCACACCCTCCACCATCGCAGAGACACTCACGTCGGTTGGTCACTTTAGCGATGAGGCTTCTGGGACACTCACTGGTGCGCAGAACACAGCCGTCCCGGTACAACAGGTGGAGGTAGGAGAAGCCGATGGACTGGACGGTCGGAGGGCAGCCTGGCCCCAGTAACCAGCTGCCGCCCAGATGGGTCCCGGGTTCCTGGCGTTCCCACCCCCACCCATAGACACGATGCAGTCAGGGACCCTGGGACAAATGGAGGGGGTGATGGCCGGCTTGCAGCACCTGCAGACGCAGGTCAAGGAGTCCACCCACGTACAGGAGCAGGGGTGGGTGCCGGTTATGCATGCCACCCAGGCCGTCCGCGGTGGAGGCAATGGGTGCGATGGTGTCAGACATGGGTAGCAGTATGCAAGGCCTGGGGTTTTCTGTGCAGGCAGTGTCCAAGGCCCAGGACATGGCTGCCCTCTCACAGGCAGCCTTGAGCCAGAGCCAGCTGCACATCACAGAGGCGCTCAACGCCGCGGCCCAGTCTCAGCAGGCCATGGCCCAGTCTCAGCAGGCCATGGCCCAGTCTCAGCAGGCCATCTCTGAGGGCATCACAGCCATTGCCCAGGTGCTGGCCAGCGTCGCCCAGACACAGACAGGGATGGCCAACTCCCTGAGCTCCATGGCTGCAAATTTGAAGACCCTTGTCGATACCAGGGCGGGCCTCCAGGACTGGCAGCGCCAGATGCCGGGGGTGCCTCGGGTGCTGGATCCGCTCACACGCCCATCCCATGGAGAGTCCTGAGGGCCATCGGGCACCCCGAGGGAGGAGGAGGTGCTGGGACCAGTTCCGGGTCCCCCTGCAGAGGAGGTCCCGGAACACCGCGACACCTCAGACTTCCCCCCTTCCGTCCCAGGTGCATCTAGTGGGCAACGGGCAGAACAGGCTGGCAGCACAACATCCCGCTCACCCGAGGCACAGCCGGGCCCATCCAAGCCTGGCCGCCCTAGGAAACGGCCTCCAAAGGGGACCCTAGTCACAGGGTAGGTGTCACAGTAGTCCGCCTCCAGTTCTGGTGTACCATCTGGGGAAGCACTTAGATGTAGTCATAGGGCCCCTAAGGCCAGAAAATTAGACACTGAGAAAATTGGCACGGGTGCAGGGCACAGACTAGTTCTTGGGGCTACGGCACGTGTATGAACCTTTTGTCATTAAACTCACTTTTACACCTGCGGAAGCTGCCTCTGTGCTCTGTCCGATGCATGCGGGGGTGGGGTGGGAAGTGGGCGGCAGTGTGTGTGAGGGGTGATAAGACATCGAGCTCAGATGAGTGTGGCGTGCGCCCCCCGGGTCTTCCTCACCACCCCGCCCCCAGGCAGACGATGGGTCCGTGCGCTGCAGTGTCCAGGCCGCTTGCAAGGACAATCCAGGTGGAGGGTGGTACTGTGGCCATGAGTCAGACATTGTCTAACGATGTGGAGCCCGGAGCTCATCGCAGAGCAGGTTGTCATCATCCTCCATGGCCTGCAGTAGACACGCTTCCACAGGCGACCGTGTGAGCCCTGCCCTAGTCGCTGCATGGGCATCGTTGTAGCGGTTCTCCGCGCCGGTCTGTGGCCTCCGTATAGGCATCATCAGCCACGACCTCAACGGGTAACCCCTGTCACCCAGCAACCAGCCCCTCAGCCGGGGGGTGTCCCTCGAACATGGCGGGAATGAACGATTGTGCCAATATGAACGAGTCATGCACACTGCCCGGGTATCGGGTGCAGACGTGCAGGATCTTCAACCGGTGGCCACAGACCACCTGAACGTTCATGGAGTAGGACATGGCCCTGTTATCTGCTGGTGGCCGCATGGCGATGTGCACCCCATCGATCGCACCCTGGACCATGGGAATTCTGGCAACCGCGGAAGAGCCCGTTGCCCGGGAATCCTGGTGGGCGTGGTCCACAGGGAACTGAATGTAGTGGCCCGCGATGTCGTACAGGGTGTCGATCACTGCACGGATGCACCTGTGCACTGACGCCTGGGAAATGCCGGACAGGTCCCCACTCGGCGACTAGAACAACCCCGTCGCGTAGAGGTTCAGGGCGACCGTCACCTTGATGGCCACAGGGCAAGGATGTCCACCCCCAGTCCCACCCGGTGCCAGCTGTGCCATCACAGATATGGGCGATGGTTTCCCGGTTCATCCGGAGTCTCCTCCTGCATGCCCTGTCCGGGAGGTCCTCGAAGGACATGCGGCGCCGGTACACACGAGGCCTCATTGGGTGCCTCCGTCGCCGTGGCACTCCTCCACGCCTCCACGCTGTCTCCTCCTCCTCTTCCTCCTCCTCGTCCTGACGGGCAGGCGGCTCTCCAGCCTGGGCGGCTGCCACCTGCCCCTCTGCGGCACGTTACTCTGCGGCAGCCTCCGCTGCTTCCCTGGCACGCCCCTGCTCCAGCTCCCATAGGGCTACATGCAGGGCAGCGGCGGCCAACATCGCTGGGTGATGGCCAAACGTAACGGTCTGCAGGGAGTGGGCGGTAGACGACATTTCATCATTGCACATACCCCCCTCCGCAATCAGCTGGCATGGGCTACATGGTCGCCACTGTTGCCAGCTGGCAACTAGCCACGCAACCCCCCCATCCCTGACACTCCCCACCCCACCCCCTGACCCCCTGCCCGGCACGTCCCACCACCCCCCTCCAGAACCACTCCCCGGCACTCCCCAACCCTCCCGACCCCCTCCACGGCACTCCCCAACCCCCCCAACCCCCTCCCGGCCATTCCCCCCGACCCCCTCCATGGCAGTCCGCCCCTGACAACCACATCCCCCGTAGCCACGGCCATGCTGTCTCGACATCTGTGGCGAACCCCCCATGCCAACCCCGACTTCTTCCTTCGTCGGCATCAGCCAGCACGACAGGTTGACGCCTTTCAAAAGGCGGGACTTCGGCCCATCCGGCCCGGAGATTCACTGCAGGCCCAGGGACCAGCACATCGCAACAATTCTGACGATTCTGCGACCCGCGCGGCGCACTCCCCGTTGGCGAGGTGTTTCCCGGGTCGGAGAATCGGAGTCCCGGCGCCGGAGCGGCGGGGTTCGCGCGCCCCCTCGGCGATTCTCCGTCCCGGCACGGGATCGGAGAATCCCGGCCCATGTCTCTTGTAGAGCTACAGACTTTCAGATTTTTTCCTTCAACATAAAGTGATTGACTTAAGGAGCATTCATGACTATTCATTAACAGAGTTCCTTTAAAACCAAGTTTGGTGATTTTCAGCTAAGAATCTATTCATGGTTTAAGGCTAAATTTAGGCCTAAGCAATTTGGTGATCGATATTTCAGTCATTTTTTTCAATGTAGTTTACCTACATTCAACAATGTGTCCCTCTTGCCTGATTCTTGCACACAGATACTGTAAATTGAATGTTGTAGAATACGATCAGTCACACCCCATGCTCATATTTGCTGGGAAAATGCCTCATATATGTTTTGCGGGCGGGTTAATCGAAGGGCTGAGATTGAGATCAACTTGCAGATTATTTCTTGAAAGTGTGGGCTGGGATCAGTGGGTTAGTCTAAGGAACAGGATCAAAATCTGAGGAGAGGGTTTCATCTGAGGAGTGAGACTGGAATTTGGTGGTTTGCTCTGAGGAAGGTGATCCAGATTGGTGGTATTGACCTGGTGGATTGATATCAGGATTGCGAAAGTTGGCCTGAGGGAAGGAATTGGAGACAGGGTTATTCTGAGGGATGGGATTGTGGCCCTAGGGTATTCTCTGCCATGGAGCCAGTTTAACAGGTGGTCATCTATTCAAGCCTTTACGACAATATGGAGAATGGATGAGGACAGCACGGTGGCGCAGTGGGTTAGCCTTGCTGCCTCACGGTGCTGAGGTCCCAGGTTCGATCCCGGCTCTGGGTCACTGACCACGTGGAGTTTGCACATTCTCCCCATGGTTGCGTGGGTTTCGCCCCCACAACCCAAAAGATGTGCAAGATTCGCCACGCTAAATTGACCGTTAATTGGAAAAAATGAATTGGGTACTCTAAATTTTTTTAAAAAAATATGGAGACTGGATTATGTCGATATAAATAGTTTATTAACCAGTTGTGATCACTCAGCTCAAAGACATCAATGTAAGATCGTCCTGCCTCATGCAAAACATGATCAGGATCAGTGAGGTTTAGTTTGAAGGATGGAATTGGAATCCAGGCAGGTATGTCTCAGGAGCAGAATTGGAATCAGAATCCAGAACAAGGGCAGCACAGTGGCGCAGTGGGTTAGCCCTGCTGCCTCACGGCACCGAGGTCCCAGGTTTGATCCCGGCTCTGGTCACTGTCCGTGTGGAGTATGCACATTCTCCCCATGTTTGCGTGGGTTTCACCCCCACAACCCAAAGATGTGCAGACTAGGTGAATTGGCCACGCTAAATTGCCCCTTAATTGGAAAAAATGAATTGGGTACTTTAAATTTATTTTAAAAAAAGAATCCAGAACAAAGGGTCTGTCAAAGAAGCGGTGTCTGAATCAGGAACATAGTCCGAAAGGTGGGATTGGGATCCAGGAAAGTTAGGTGGCAAGTGGGATTGGTTACAGGGAGCATTAGTTTGAGGAGTGGGATTGGGATTGGAAACGTTGAGGTGAATTGCAGAATGCAGTTGGGCTTTTATTTCACAAAGACATAATTCTTCCTCCTCCAATTTCTGCCAACACTCGATACTTTGTATATTTATACTTGGAAGAAGTTGCTGAATTATTTGCCAAAATAACTCTATACGACTGTCAGGCACACCTCTCTACCCCCACCCCCAAACTGCCACATCCACCACCTCAGAGGAGCTTGCAAGTGAGATTATCAACTCAGAACAAACATACTATGTTGACAATTCAGTCCTGGTCTGAAACGGCTTTTCAAGATAGCCAGAAGCTCACATTTTAATGTGAGTTTGAAGGAATTCAGCATGACAAATTAGGTACAAATTAACTAACCAGAATCTGAATTACTAAGAAATAGATATTAATGCAACACTGCGCTCAGGTGTTAAAACTGACAAGGTGGGAGAGTGCCCAGATAAATCAAAGGCTTATTCATTTCTTATCACAGCAATGCCAAAGTTCTCTTTAAAAAGTGCTGATGAGATCACTGGCCCTTTAAGACAGCCAGCAGTGCTTATGAACGCCCCACCCAGAACATAGTGGTTGAGAAAGAAAACAAGAAACCTGAGCTGTGTCTCACAGCGTCAGACTGCTTCACGCAGTGTTGGGTTTAACATTTAGTGGGGAGTCCATCTCAGAAGCTTGTGCGTCGGAACTTTTAGCCCACTCCCTTCCTGTGTCAGTCCTTGTGGATGGAAAGCCTGTAAAGCTTTTTTCAAACGGGTGAGTCCTTCATTTTATTTTGAGAATGAGAAGCAGCAAAAAATATGATCGACCCATTTAATGAAATCTGAAATTGACTATTAGAAGGGTGGAAAGGATATTCCAAACTTATTGTAGGAGTATAAGATACTATTTGAATTCATACTGCAGTAAAAATCACTAAAATCGCGGCTGTTGTATTCAGCAATATTTCTACTTTTCATCAAACTGGCTGTTCTTCCATCTGAGGAGCAATAATTTGTAAAACGGCAATTTGGAATTATGTTATTCTCCCCCTCTACCAGCCTACAAGCCCTCTCTCTGCACAACGTGGTGGTTCAAAGTAATTTACATTTTTGTCTTCTACTTTGTTCAGGTAAAGAAGGCTCCGCACTTGCAATAATCGTACAAGTAAAGATACCGTCCATTCTGGTAAGAAACCTGTCACAGTACAAATCAGTTTGTCTCAAATATCAGTGAAGGCAGGCGAGCTATAATTCTTAAAAGAAATGTTGAGTCGCAAAAATAGTGGGGAGGTGGGAATCCATTTCATCAGGTGGAATAGTTCATTGTGTACAACACTCCTAGGGTTCTCCCTGTCAAATGAGGGATTGCCCCTGCTACTGTGTTGGTTGTATGTTAAGGTTAATTACTGTCCTTTGACTGAAAGGTTTTGTGATTTCTCCACCTTGATGATTCAAAACGAAACACTGATATACAAGAGCAATGAAATGAAAATCGCTTTTTGTCACAAGTAGGCTTCAAATGAAGTTACTGTGAAAAGTCCCTAGTCGCCACATTCCGGCACCTGTTTCGGGGGGGGGCTGGAACGGGAATTGAACCGTGCTGCTGGCCTGCTTTAAAAGCCAGCGATTTAGCCCTGTGCTAAACCAGCCCCTAAGACAAAAGGAAAAACCTGTTCCGGGTTGAAGGAAAATAGATTCCTCTGCATATCAAGCTCATTCTACAGTCGCATCATCCCACATTTACTCTGTAGCTAAATCACCTTTCTTTCAATTATTGAATGTTTGTTCTTATTTCTTTCTACCCTGGGATGTACATATTGTCAAACCTCTTTGATTGAGGTTGTGCAACAAAATTCCGAGACTGGGTATCATAGAATTTACAGTGCAGTAGGAGGCCATTCGGCCATCGAGTCTGCACCGATCCTTGGAAAGAGAACCCCACTCCAGCCCACACCTCCACCCTATCCCCGTAACCCAGTAACCCCATCTAACCTTTTTTGACACTTGAGGGCAATTTGGAATGGTCAATCCACCTAACAGCGCATCTTTGGACTGTGGGAGGAAACCAGAGCACGCGGAGGAAACTCACGCTCATACGGGAAGAACGTGCAGACTCCGCACAGGCAGTGACCCAAGCCGGGAATCGATCCTGGGATCCTGGAGCTGTGAAGCAACTGTGCTAAGCACTGTGCTACCATGCTGCCTACATTGTTTACATTTGGGGTGTGGAATGGGGTTTGCGAGACGAGAGGGGTGTGGGGGGGGGGGGGGGGGGTGCAGTTTTTTCAGTTCATCGGTGCCAACAAGGAAACAATGGTTGGTGGTGAACTACTTCCAAGTCACGTACAATTTCATATTTCTGCCCATGCACCCTCGCCAGTGTTGGATAATGGCATGTACAGACCAGCAATGAACTGCATGCCCAAAGACTGACACCCTGCACAATCTAGTGTTGCCATTTTAGTTCTTATCCAGCAGCACTGAAAGTGTCAGTATAATAAATATAAAGGCAACATCAAATGACCACAAGCAGTTGACAGGCATGTCATTTCCAACAACTAAAACCGCAGCAATAACTTGTACTTAAAAGCAGCTTGAACGTTGAGCAGTGTTTCACAGAACCCATGAGGTGAAAGGAATAGCAAACCAAAGGAGGGGCGACCAAAAGATTGGTTAAAGGTAGAAAGGTGGAGAGGTTTCAGAAGGACAGAAACATTAGGGACCTTCAAGCAGCTATTGGATAGGTACATGGATTACGGTAAAATGATATAGTGTAGATTTATTTGTTCTTAAGGGCAGCACGGTTGCATTGTGGATAGCACAATTGCTTCACAGCTCCAGGGTCCCAGGTTCGATTCCGGCTTGGATCACTGTCTGTGTGGAGTCTGCACATCCTCCCCGTGTCTGCGTGGGTTTCCTCCGGGTGCTCCGGTTTCCTCCCACAGTCGAAAGATGTGCTGGTTAGGTGGATTGGCCATGATAAATTGCCCTTAGTGTCCAAAATTGCCCTTGGTGTTGGGTGGAGGTGTTGAGTTTGGGTAGGGGGCTCTTTCCAAGAGCCGGTGCAGACTCAAAGGGCCGAATGGCCTCCTTCTGCACTGTAAATTCAATGATAATCTGTGATTAATCTAGGACAAAGATTCGGCACAACATCGTGGGCCGAAGGGCCTGTTCTGTGCTGTATTTTCTATGTTCTATGTTCTATGTTTAGACAGGAATTCTGGAGACCCAACCCAGGTAGTTAAATGCACAGCTGCCACTAGTGTGCTGAAGGGAATGGTGACATACAGACTGTCAGAGTCAGGGGGTGAGGGGTCAAGAGGTTGTTGGGTAGGCACAGAGGGTTATAAAGCTATAAGGCATTGTGGAATTGGGAGCTGACATTAATCAGCAAAAAATGGGGTGATGTTTGAGCAGGACAGGACATGGCAGAATAGGCTTGAATTAATTGCATTGTAGGGAAAATAGAAAACTGGCAAGGAGAGCATTTTGTGGCACTTAGGCTGGACGTAGAGGAATGTGGGCAATTCACTGGTAGCACACTCAATCAACCAATCACAGACAGCCCAGTCAGAAAGGGGTATGTAGTTTGCCTCCACCATTCCCTTCCTCCTCCACCCTCAGCCGCTCACCAGACCTCTGGTGGCCCTCAGGATGGTGAGGTTGTGCAGGGTACATTAGACCATGACAAATTATGGTTCTGGTGAGCACTGCAGACTCCTCCAGAGATGTCCAGACAGTGAAAGTATTGTTTGAGCACCCCAATGGTCTGCTAGATGGCACTTTGTGTGGCAGCATGGCTTTCCTATAAACATGATGCCCATTTGTGTATTGTGACCAAAACATAGTCATGAGCCATATGGTCAGTGGATGGCCCTTGGCGCGCAATAGCCATTTTATTTTCTGGTGGCTCAAATGTTACCACCTATTGGTATAGAATAAAGGCATTGTGGCTCTTTTCAGGACCTTCCATGATGTGCTGAATGTAGTCACATACCAGCTGTACATTGAGGAACTGGACTACTTTGCGGCTGCTGTACATCTTTGAATTCGCATGCGGCACCCACTGAACAATGTATGCAGTAAATGGTACTCTGTACCATGGGGGAAGCCCCCTACCCTGGCATGAGCTTGCTCTGCCTACCTCTCTCTAGAAAGAGAGATTGAAATGCATTCTCTTCTCTGTGTATGCAGGGGGTCAGTTGCCTCCCTTATACAACAATTGGTGATGTGCCTGAAACAGCAAAGCTTTACAGGAACAAATAACTCCAGAAATATGAACTGTTTATTAACCTAAAGGAAATATTAACCTGAGTAACAAACAAAAAGGGCTGGATTCTCCGTTTCTGAGGCTAGGTGTTGACGCCAGCGGAGCATGTGTGGAGTTTCACGACAGGAAAATCAGTGCCTAGGCCCCACCCCAGTTCTGTGGGGGGGGGGTTACCCTGGCTGCTCGTCCTGTTCCCCCCTCCCCCGGCCCTGGCAGGAGCCCCCCCCCACCCCAGCCTGCATGGCCAGTGTCCAGTCCAGCAGCCCACAGTCGCTCCTCTCGATGTGCTACCTCTTCTCCCTCTCAGCAGCCAGCATGCCAGGTTCAAGATTTTTGAAACCACAAGTGAACTGCGCCCTTTCGGAGGCCCCGGAGAATACCGGGTCAGGCCCGCTAATGATATGCAAATGGCATTTAAACACCGCGTGTCACGGTTACGCCATTTTCGGGGTGCCGGAGAATCGCGATTTGGCGTGAAACCTGTGCCTACCGTGATTTTGGCGCCAGAGGCTATTTTCCGCCCAATCGCGTTATTCGATTCCCCCGTCGGCCGACGGAGAATCCCACCCAAAGTATTTGTTGTCTCCAACAGTACGTTATGCAAATAGAATGAACTGGTCGTCTTATTCTCAATTGCATACCTTATTAATGCTTAAAAGTTTATTGAGTATCACTGGCCGGGATTTTCCGTCCCCTCCGCGGTGGATTTTCCGATGCAGAAGACGCTCACCATTGGCCGCTGGCGGTATCTTATGGTCTCTCCAAAATAAATGGCCATTTGCGTTGCTTGCCAGCCGCGCCGCCAAGGAACCTTGGAACCTGAAGAAGGGGACCACCTTCTGAGGTGGGAAGGGTCAGAAAATCCTGACCAGTTTTTGTCTTATTCACAATCATTGCAAACAAAGCAAGTGCTTTCCTCTTTCCCATCATGTCATATGAACCAGTAATAAGGGATGTGGAACAAAGGCATTGAGTTCCGAACCAGTGACCTACTTGACTGGTAGAACAGGCTTGAGAGGCTAGATGGCTGACTCTTGTTCCAATGTTCTGTTTCTTGTCTCTCCTTATCTGGCTCTGATTGCCTACCATCTTAAAGGAAACAAGTATTCAGTTCATGAGGCTAACTGCCCTGAAAAGTAATTCATTTCATAATTTGTGCACAATCATCTCTGTGCTTTCACAGAGAGAATGGATAGATAAGAATATGTGCATTATGTGAAGCTGCCATACAAAGAACAAAGAAAAGTACAGCACAGAAACTGGCCCTTTGGCCCTCCAAGCTTGCGCCAACCAGGCTACCTAAAACTTTCTACAATTCCGGGGTCTGCATCCCTCTATTCCCATCCTATGATGTATTTGTCAATACGATCCTTAAACGTCATAATCTTACCTGCTTCCACCACCTCCTCCAGCAGTGTGCTCCAGACACCCAGTACCCTCTGTGTAAAAAACTTCCCTCACATATCTCCTCTAAACTTTGCCCCTCACACCTTAAACCTATGTCCCCCAGTAATTGACTCTTCCACTCTGGGAAAAAGCTTCTAACTATCCACTCAGTCCATGCCTCTCATAATTTTGAAGACTTCTATCAGGTTGCCCCTCAACCTCTGTCGTTCCAGTGAGAACAAACCAAGTTTATCCAACCTCTCCCCACAGCTAATGCCCTCCATATCAAGCAACATCCCGGTAAACCTCTTCTGTACCCTCTCCAAAGCCTCCATATGCTTCTGGTAGTGTGGCATCCAGAATTGAACACTATTCAATTGTGGTCTAACTAAGGTTCCATACAGCTGCAGCATGACTTGCCAATTTTTATGCTCAATGACCCGACTCATGAAGGCAAGCATGCCATGTGCCTTCTTGACTACCTTCTCCACTTGCATTGACACTTTCAGTGACCTGTGGACTTGTACACCCAGGTCCCTCTGCCTACAATACTCTGAAGGGTTCTGCCATTTATTGTATATTTTCCATCTGTATTAGACCTTCCAAAATGCATTACCTCACATTTGTTCGGATTAAGCTCCATCTCCCACCCCTCCGCCCAAGTCTCCAAACAATCTATATCCTTTGTATTCTCATCGCTATCAGCAATTCCATCAACCTGTGTGTCGTCTGCAAAATTACTAATCAGACCAGTTACATTTTCCTCCAAATTATTTATATATACTACAAACAGAAAAGGTCTAAGCATTGATCCCTGAGGAACACCACTAGTCACAGCCCCCATTCAGAAAAGCACCCTTCCACTGTCCTCCGTTGCCGAGCTAGTTCTGTATCCATTTTGCTAGCTCACTTCTTATCCCGTGTGACTTCATCTTCTGTACCAGTCTGCCATGAGGGACCTTGTCAAAGGCTTTACTGAAGGCTGTGTAGACAACATCCACTGCCCTACCTTCATCAATCATCTTTGTCACTTCCTCAAAAAACTCAATCAAGTAAGTGAGACACGACCTCCCCTTCACAAAACCATGCTGCCTCTCACTGATACGTCCACTTGCTTCCAAATGGGAGGCCATTCAGCCCACCTTGTCCATATCAGCCCGAGGACACCCAGGTATCTAATCCCACCTTCCTGTACCCGATCCATAGCCCTGTATCATACAGCACTTAAGGCGCAGGTCCAGGTACTTTTTAAAAAGGTTTAGGGTCTCTGCCTGCAACACCAACGCGGGCAGCGATTTCTAGACTCACACTACCCTCTGCGTGAAAAAGTTCTTCCTCATGTCCCCTCTGCACCATCTACCACCTATCTTGAGTCTATGTCCCCTGGTTCTAGAATTCTCCACCAAGGGTAACAATTTTATTCTGTCCACTCCATCTCTTCCCCTGATAATTCTTTACACCTCAATTAAGTACCTTTCAGCCTTCTTTGTTCCAAGCAAAATAAATCCAACCTATTTAATCTCTCTTCGCAGCTACACTTTTCTAGCCCTGGCAACATTCTTGTAAACCTCCTCTGCACTCTCTCCAGAGCAATTTAATTCTTCCTGTAATGTGGTGACCAGAACTGCGCACAATACCACAGTTGTGGCCTCACCAGTGTTTTAAACAATTCTAACATTATATCCTTACTTGTATATTCTATACCTCTGCCAGTGAAGGAGAGCATTCCGTATGCTTTCTTAAGAGCCTTGTCTCTTGATCTGCTGCCTTTAATCACCTATGTATTTGTACACCAAGATCTCTTACTTTATCTACCCTTCTTAGTATATTCCCATTTATTGTGTACTCCCTACGACTGTTTGACCTCCCTAAATGCATGACCTCACAATTCTCTGTGTTAAATTCCATCTGCCACCTTATCGCCCACTCCACCAATCTATCTATATCATTATAGAGATTACAGCTATCCTCTACACTGTCCACGACTCGGCCAATCTTTGTGTCATCTGCAAATTTCCCAGTTGTATGTCCAAATCGTTAATATATAACACAAATAGTAAGGGTCCCAACACTGAGCCCTGTGAAACACCACTTGAAACAACTTTTAAATTGCAAGGGAAGCCATCAATCATTACCCTTTCCTGTTACAAAGTCAACTTTTTGTCCAGTTTGTCCCTGTATCCCATGGGCTTTCACTTTCTTGACCAATCTGCCATGCAGTACTTTGCCAAATGCTTTGCTAAAATCCATGTACATCACATCCATTGCACTATCTTTGTCAACTCTTCCTGTCACTTCCTCAAAGAATTCATTCAAATTTGTGAGGCAAGACCTTCCTTTAACAAATCCATGCTGACTATCCCTGAATAGTCCATGCCTTTCTATGTGACAGTTAATCCTATCTCTCAGGACTGATTCTACTAATTTGCCCACCACCGACTGGCCTATAATTGTTTGGCATTTCCTTCGATCTCTTTTTAAACATTGGAACCACGTTTGCATTTCTCCAGTCCTCCGGTACCTCCCCTGTATTTGGTGAGGATTGGAAAATGATCCTTAGAGCATCTGCTATCTCCTCCCTGGCCTCCTTTAGGTTCTGTTTAACTGTGGCACCCCAAACATAGGTGGCATGGTAACCCAGTGGTTAGCACTGTTGCCTCAAAGCACCAGGGACCCAGGTTCAATTCCGGCCTTAGGTGTCTATATATAGTTTGAACTTTCTCCCCGTGTCTCAATGGATTTTCTCCAGGTGCTCCAGTTTCCTCCTACAGTCTAGAAGTAACAATCTGGAAATGAATGTGGATGCCATTGTCACTGGACTATTTGGCTGCACGGTAGTACAGTAGTTAGCACTGTTGCTTCACAGCACTAGGGTCCTGGGTTCGATTCCCGCTTGGGTCACTGTCTGTGCGGAGTTTGCATGTGTCTGCGTGGGTTTCCTCCGGGTGCTCCGGTTTCCTCCCACATGCCCCGAAAGATGTGCTTGTGGGTGAATTGGACATTCTGAATTCTCTGAAATGTGCAGATTTGGTGGGTGGGCCATACTAAAATTGCCCCTTAGTGTTCAGAAATGTGCAAGTTAGGTGGGGTTATGGGGATAGGGCGGAGTATGGGCCTAGGTAGGGTGCTCTTTCAGAGGGCCAGTGCAGGCTTGATGGGCTGAATGACCTTATTCTGCACTGTAAGGATTTTATGAATCAGGGGCGAAATTCTCCTACCCGCCCCGCCACATTTCTGCCCCGACCGGCCGGCGGGAGTCTCCGTAACACCGGCCGGTCAATGGGGTTTCCCATTGTGGGGCAGCCCCACGCCGTCGGGAAACCCCTGGGCGCCGGCAAAACGGAGACTCCCGCCGGCGGAGAATGACGCCCATGGTTTTTTTTTCAGATGCTGTGTGTTGCCAGCTTTCCATCTGTTTATGTTACTCTTCTCTCGGATCGAGTTCCAGCATTTTAGAATTTTGTTTACACTCTAAATGCTTTCTCCATTTTTAAGTGCTGTCATTAACAGAGGCAAATGGATGTTTTGCAATTCTTTTTAACTTAAGCATGATGTTCGATGGAATTACAGCAAAATCGGGCCATCATGAATGGAAAAAGTGCATTTTCCTTTTGCATTAGACGAGTCAGTGACACACACTTCCACTTTCTCATTGCTGCCAAAAACCTGGTAACTTTACAAATATCTTCGTTAAAATTTGTCTTTCTTTGACACTTGTAGTGTTGCCATGCATGTTAGCCCTCAATAATGAGCAGCAATAATGAGCAATGGTGACAGAAATCTTTTATCGATCTTGCCTCAGCAATCAATCTTAGTGGGTGGGAAATATTTATTTTGAAACCAGGGGCGTCATTCTCCGACCCCCCGCCGGGTCGGAGAATGGCCGTTGGCCGCCGTGAATCCCGCCCCCGCCCCCGCCGAAGTCTCCGGTACCGGAGATTGGGCGGGGGCGGGAATCGTGCCACGCCGGTTGGCAGGACCCCCCGCTCAATTCTCCGGCCCGAATGGGCCGAAGTCCCGCCCAGAAATTGCCTGTCCCGCCGGCGTAAATCAAAGCTGGTATTTACCGGCGGGACCTGATTTCCCCACTGCGCATGCGCGGGAAACTGTCGGCGGCCGCTGATGCTCCCGCGCATGCGCCGCATTTCCGCGCCAGCTGGCGGGGCACCAAACGCCATTTCCGCCAGCTGGCGGGGCAACAAACGCCATTTCCGCCAGCTGGTGGGGCGGAAATCCCACCGGCGCCGGCCTAGCCCCTCAATGTTGGGGCTCGGCCCCCAAAGATGCGGAGCATTCCGCACCTTTGGGCCGGCGCGATGCCCGTCTGATTGGCGCCGTTTTTGGCGCCAGTCGGCGGACATCGCGCCGTTGGGGGAGAATTTCGCCCCAGTTTCCCCGCAGTGATGAAATATTAAAACATGACTCAATGCAAGAACTAGATTGCAGAAGTGTCACAAATGCCTCTGTATCACCTGCTTGTACCTTGAAATTTCCCTTTAACTTAACCGTTGGCATACCATGGACATTTCACTTATTGGAGCATGCTCTTTATCTGTGAGCTGTTGACATGTTTTCCTCTCTTTTAGCAGTTTAAGACCATAAGACATAGGAGCAGAATTAGACCACTCGGCCCATCGAGTCTGCTCCGCCATTCAATCATGGCTGATACTTTACTCATCCCCATTCGCCTGTTTTCTCCCCATAAACCTTGATCCCCTTCTCAATCAAGAACCTATCTATCTCTGTCTTAAAGACACTCAGTGATTTGGCCTCCGCAGCCTTCTGTGGCAATAAATTCCATTGATTCAACACCCTCTAGCTGAAGAAATTCCTCCTCACCTCAGTCTGAGGCTGTGGCCTCGGATTCTAGTTTTTCCTACCAGTGGAAACATCCTCTCCTCCTCCACTCTAACTGGGCCTCTCAGTATCCTGTAAGTTTCAATAAGATCCTCCTTCATCCTTCTAAACTCCGAGTACAGACCCAGAGTCTACAACCGCACCTCATATGACAATCTCTTCATTCAAGGGATCATTCTTGTGAACCGCCTCTGGACCCTTTTCAAGACCAGAACATCCTTCGTTAGATAAGGGACCCAAAACTGCTCACAATACTCCAAATGGGGTCTGACCAGAGCCTTATACAGCTTCAGAAGTACATCCCTGCACTTGTATTTTAGCCCTCTCTTTAGCCCTGAACCTGCATGTTAACCTTAAGAGAATCTTGAACTAGGACTGCTAAGTCACTTTGACCTTCTGATTTCTTGAACCGTTTTCCATTCAGAAAATAGTCTACCGTTCCATTCTTCCTGCCAAAGTGCACAATGTATTCCACCTGCCACTTCTTTGCCCACTCTCCTAGTCTGTCCAAGTCCTTCTGTAGCCCCTGCTTCCTCAATACGACCTGTCCTTCTCCAAATATTTGTATCATCTGCAAACCTTGCAACAGTGCCCTCAGTTTCTTCTTCCAGAACGTTAATGTATATTGCGAAAGGTTGTGGTCCCAACACCGACCTGAGGCACACCACTAGTCACCGTCTGCCATCTGAAAAAGATCCCTTTATCCCCACACTCGGCCTCTTGCTAGTCAGCCAATCCTTTATCCATGCCAGTATCTTACCCTTAACACATGGGCTCTTAACTTGTTTAACAGCCTCCTGTGCTGCACCTTGTCAAAGGCCTTTGGAAATCTAAATAGATCACGTCCACTGGTTCTCCTTTGTCTAACCTCCTTGATACTTCCTCAAAGAACTCTAACAGATTTGTCAGATATGACCTCCCCCTGACGAAGCCGTGCTGCCTCAGTCCTATTTTATCATGCACTTCCAAGTACTCAGTGATTTCATCTTTCATAATGCACTCTAAACTCTTACCAATGACCGAAGTCAGGGTAGCCGGCCTATAGTTTTGTATCTTCTGTCTCCCTCCCTTCAAATGTGTGAGACAAAGCATGTAAGCAGATGCTGACTTTCTCAAGACCCCTCCATCCATGCATTTGAGCTGATTAGACGTACAATAGCGACATTATAAAAATCACATCCCGTGAGCCAAATAAAAAAGAAATATAATCTCAGTCTGAGAAATCAGCAGCTAAAATTTAAACAGCGTCCTTATCTAGTCTGACACAATTACACTGTGTGCTTAGGGAATTTTGTTAAACAAATATGTAGTGCAGGACACGTGTGTACACCATATAACATATCAATATTTATCTTGCTGTCAAAAGCCAAATTTTCTCATTGATGCACAACATTGCACAGATAAAAATGTGGCTGTGTTGGAATACGACTTAATGCAACCATTTTGTGTGGCTCCAGTTGCATGCATGATAAATTGTTAAGAGGTAAACACTGCTGCTTTATCTTATCACTGTCACTCAATTTCATCTATTTTCTGTAATGATATTACGAAGCAGAGCAGTTTGGGCGGCATGGTGGAACAGTGGTTAGCACTACTGCCTCATGGTCCCGAGGACCCGGCGTCGATCCCGACCCCAGGTCATTGTCCGTGTGGAGTTTGCACATTCTCCCTGTGTCATCATGGGTCTCACTCCTACAACCCAAAGATGTGCAGGATAGGTGGATTGACCATGCTAAATTGCCCCTTAATTGGAAAAAATGAAGCAGCGCAATCTGTTTGTGCTGCAACATTCACAGCCAGCTTGGGTTTTCCTCCGAAATACTCCATGCAGCAACTTTCCAGTTAAGGCCTGTGCCATCATGGGCAGCTGCCAAGCATAGTACAGCTGCTTCTCCGAGGAGCAGGAAGAAAACTGATTCAAAGATTACATTGCATTGCCTGTTCTTCCAACCAAGGAACATACAATGTGAGAAGCAGAAAAATCGCTGTGAGTCACCTTATTGGACAAAGGCCTGTTCAAACCAATTACTGTAGAATGGGGACTCAGAAATGTAGGGTGGCACGGTAGCACACTGGTTAGCACTGTTGCATCACAGCTCCAGGATCCCAAGTTCGATTCCCGGCTTGGGTCACTGTCTGTGTGGAGTCTGCACAATCTCCCCGTGTCTGCACAGGTTTCCTCCAGATGCTCTGGTTTCCTCCCACAGGTCCCGAAAGATGCGCTTGTTAGGTAATTTGGACATTCTGAATTCTCCCTCTGTGTACCCGAACAGGCACCGGAATGTGGCGACTGGGGGCTTTTCACAGCAACTTCTTTGCAGTGTTAATGTAAGCCTATTTGTGACAATAAAGATTATTTTAAAAAAGTTAAAGAGAACCTCTCCTGACTCCCCGATATCCTTGGCTCCATCATTGCCTTCAGCTGTCTCGGCTGCCTCGCAATTCCCTCCCATATCTCTCTGCCTCTCCGCAGCTCTTTCCTCCTTTAAGAATCTCCTTAAAAGCTCTGGGAGAGATCTTCCGGCTGTTCACACCGGCGGGATCCTCTGGTTCCACTGACAGCACACCCCCGGCGCGGGTTTCCCAGCGGCATGGGTGGATTCAATGGGAAATCCCATTGACAGCAGTGGGACCAAATGATCCCACCACCGGCGAAAGCCAAGCCGCCTCCCACTGCTGAGAAACACAACGTGGGGAGGCCAGAAAATCTCGCCCTAACTCTTTGACCAAGCTATTGGTCACCATTCTTAGTATCTGATCGTGGCTTGGCATCACACCTTGTCTGATTAAGCACTTTGGAATGTTTTACGATGTCAAAAGAGCGATATAAGTACAAGCTGCTGTTGCAACAGTTAGCACTACGAATGTCTCACTGTCAATTACAGTTTGGATAAAGGGGACCAAAGATTTACTTGCGGGATTCCTGCAGTGCTAACAAAATCAACAAACCTTCCCATGGGGAGCAAGATTAATTTAGCAACCCATAGCTCACCTATGACTTGTCTTATGCATGAATGAAGTGCAGTCTGACCCAGATTGGATATTTATTGTGCTGTCAAAAGCCAGTCTCCAGCTGCATGCCTAACATGACCCTGATGCATAGAAAGTCGAGGAGGGTAGTGATCATGTTAACCACCATGGGAACTGTAGTGCCAGCACTAACAGTGGGCTCCTGTTTTCGTCACAGGGCTCTGCAGATGTCCAAGTTGATTTCTCAGATGAAGACAGTGTCCTCACTGAGACCCAAGTAGCTCTGAGTCTATAGATAAGACCACTTGCTTCCTGGGCTCCTTGCATGAGCAGTTCCTAGTAGACCCCCCAACATTAGTTGCTGGTGCTCCTGTTCTTCCACTTCCTGAAGCCTAAAAGAACAGCCAATAGCAATTACATCCTTCATTGAAGCAAGTTGTTAAAATGTCAAAGAAAAAACAGAATGTTTGCTCCGAGAACACTCATCTAAAAGCTCCTTCAACTTGCCAGACACCAGTGATTTGGCTGTTTCCACTCAGTATTGCCCAACAGTAATTGGTGAATCCAAAACTGAGTTAAAAGGATGGAAAGAATATTTAGGTTCCAGTTGATATCATAGGATCCTGATTCACATACTTCAATGAGGCACCCAACCTGATGCTGTGGACCTCAACGGAAATGGTGGTGGGTGAGTGTATTGGCAGTGGGACCAAGCACTCTGCTTTTCATAGCGACACTGTGAACAATGAAACATACATCATAAAATGTATCATATGCTCCTTAAGTAATCTGTTGTCCACCAGATGAAATAATCTGATCTGAGAAGTAGATTTCAACAGAGGCATGTTAACGACAATAGAATCAGCCATTCTCTGTTTCTAGGTCAAACCCTCAATCTCTTTATATCATTCAAATGGGAAATGTACATGCAGTGTATTGCCTGAAATGACATTATTATATTCTAACTGTAAGAGATGAATCATTACGTAGTTTTATTTTTGTTATAGGTTGAAGGTTGATACCTCCAGGTACCATGGACTGGAAGACACTACAAGGGGTCCTTAGCGGCGTAAATAAATATTCTACAGGGTTTGGACGGATTTGGCTGTCAGTAGTCTTCATCTTCCGCGTGCTAGTGTATGTGGTAGCAGCAGAGAAAGTATGGGGTGATGACCAGAAAGACTTTGACTGTAACACCAAGCAACCTGGGTGCACCAACGTGTGCTTTGATTTCTTCTTTCCCATCTCCCACATCAGGCTCTGGGCTTTGCAATTGATCTTCATCTCTACACCTTCCCTACTGGTCGTCATGCACGTGGCCTACAGAAAAGACAAAGAGAAAAAGTACCATATGAAACACCCAGATACCGACACCAAACTATATGAGGATGCTGGAAGAAAACATGGTGGGCTCTGGTGGACCTATTTGCTCAGTCTATTTTTTAAAACTGTGATTGAAATTGCTTTCTTGTACATCCTTCATCGGATTTATGACAGTTTTGATATGCCTCGCCTGGTCAAATGTGAGGTAGACCCTTGCCCCAATGTAGTAGATTGTTACATTGCCAGACCAACTGAGAAAAGGGTTTTCACCTATTTTATGGTTGGGGCTTCAGCTCTTTGCATTGTTATAAGTATAACTGAAATGATCTACTTGATCTTCAAAAGGTGTTTCAGGTGCTGTATGTTGCATTGTAGGAAAAGAAAATCAGTACTGTCCGAAGTCAAGGCTGACTATCATGCCCATGTGCTCACTCATACAAATTATTTGCCTAATGGCAAGTCACTGGACTACATTCATGCTTCTGCTCCTAACCTTTCCGCAATGTAATGTGCTTCTCCTATTTCTCGGTGTGGTGACTTGCAAGTGACAACACAACAGTGAACTTTTTAACCAAAGATACATCAGATCAAATAGCAACCTTTGCAACATTTGAATGTACGCTTCCTCAGACAAATAAGTAGTGCAATTTTTCTTCCCAACCTGGCTGGATTTTCTACAAGCATTGGGCAAACTAGTACGGGTCTCAGAGGCAGAGAGGGAGAGATATAAACCTTGAATACCAGGGATCTGGGCCTCTCGGTGAGCAGCCAAAGTGTGGCTTGGCTGGAGAATGACATACAAATCCATGGACTGGACTGTTGCATTCTCATGCTCAGGAAGGTTAAGCAGCCCACAACCGTGTAGGAAGGTACCTGGGAGGACAAGAGGGAAAAGGAAATATTTCAGGCAATGAATGAAAGTTGCTTTATTACAATTTCCTTCTATCTTCATCAGCAAACAAAAGCAAAAGTTCCCTGAACAGTGCTAAAGGAAAGTTAATTTCCAGTATCAACTTTTGAAATTAATATTACCGTTGGTTTTAAACATTTCATCAATCGATTTCTGGTGATTCTGAATGTTGGGGAACACACCAATTAAACAATTAGCTACAAAGTCAAAAATCCGAAGATTAATTTGAATACATGTGACTGAAATAGTGTTGAAATTACTTTGTATTCAGTAATCGTATTAAAACTCCAATACATTATCACCACTCCATCAATAGCCCTGATAATGTCATCAAGATTCATTTATTAAATCAAGATCATTTACAATCATTCCTCAGCAACTTTATGCATGAGCAGCATTTCAAAACAGTCAAGCAGGATAGTGTTGTAAAAATAAAAGGGATAAAAGTTTTGATTATTGGTTTAATAGAGTAAACCAATTGTGACGATCTCTACTGTTACTAACCACACATATAAGCAAGATAATTGGCATGCAGAATTTTGCACATACTCTTGAACAAAGAGAACCCGAAGGGACCATATGAAGTTGGTTCAAACATTTTAGAATAAAGTTTATTTTTTCAGAAGAAATGAGAGGCTGAAATATTAAACAGCACAGATTGCAGTTTGATTCTTCCAATATTCTAAAGCTCCTTTATGGAACAATTCAGAGAGGTAAATCTGCCTAGGTCTTAGCATGCACATGCATGGCAAACTAATCTCCCACATTAAAAAGCAATAATTGCTCATTTCACAACATATGAAATATGAAGAGAATCAATCAGTGTAGAAGGCATGTCAAGGGATACAGAGCATTGAATTCTAGATGCTGATAGGGAATGTCAAGAAGCGGGAAAGCTAGAACTTTATAGCTATCCTAACCCCAGAGTTAGAATAGGTTAATTTAACTATTTCTGATGACTATACTTGATACTTTGAAGAAAAATGGTTTTGGGGAATGCAGGCATTCACTGTTCATCCTCTTAAGACCTGATGTATTTCGTGACCAAACCGTGCACTTGTAAAGCATGTTGCCGAGAGGCATAAGAGTATAGCTTTGAATGATTGCCGCTCACTCTATCTTCTACAAACTTGTGTCTGTCGCACATCATAATCAAATACTGCCATACCATTTGTTATGACTTAATTACAAGTCTCAGTAAATGTATAATTTTCGTTGATTCAATTCAATGTTGATAGAATCAACAAAGTATCAGTGTTTGTGATTTCTCTAAACTGTTTACATAGCTCAAATGTATATTTATGTTTTTGACATCAATGTGTATCATATTAACAATGCTTCTCAGAAATACTGATTTATAGTAATTCTGGAGAGGGAATAGACATCCCACTTCCCTGGGCTATGCTAATGAATTACCTTATATCCTTTGCCACTGGAGAGGTTTGCTTAATTAGCTTTGTACTTTACTAGGGATGTTGCATGAATTTAAAGAGGATCGATAAGACTGCACACCAGTAAAAGCTTTGACAAAAGTAGACAGGAGTTAATAGTTAAAACAGCAACTTGACTTTGATAATTACTAATGTTTCTCAAAGACTTTTAAATAGACATGTGGTTTCAATGTGGGCTGAGTAAATGATGAAGCATGCTGCTATTTCTTTATGCCTAATGCCAGTGTTGAAAGTTGGAGTTGGAAGATATTGCTTAAACCACAATCGAGGATGTAAGATTGCGATGAAGAAAAAAGTAAATGGTATGGCAGATCAATGTTTGATTTGACGCCCAGGTATAAAATTGCTGTTTATAGTAAACACTTGATTTTAATTTCCGACAAGACAACTGTTTCACAATGGCAGCTGCACCCCCGAGTGACAAGCTGAAAATCATCTGCTGCATTTCTTGAGTAATAGTGTCAAATTGGACAGAAGCATCAGCTTTGGTAGTAATGGATCAACTGCTCATTATACATATCGCCCAATCGTCTGTTCTATTGAAGTCAATTGAAAGGTAAATCAGGCAGATGGATATTGGGCGGCCAATAGGTTCCTGCAAATTTTACACCCCATTCAAGCTAAAAGTTTCACTCACTGTTTCTGAAGGATACTGGTTGCCTATTTGTCCATTGCATTCCTTTGAGCCATAGACTATGGAAGCCTTACCTCCAAGCAATCCTGTGTAACATAAGAAAACAATTAGGAAACGTTAGACGAGGAATTATGGCTTGTTTTTCACATGCTAGGGGAAGAAATCTTTTAAAAGCATTCTCCATGTAATGATTTATATTCCCATTCTGCTGGTTTATGTGGATCAAACATTTTACCCGCAACACTGAATGTATTACTTTCCTATGGAAATGCTGTCACTGGATGCATATTCATCAAATTTTCCGCAGTTTTCTTGTTCTTGAATGACCGTGTACTGTACATTTTCCCATATTTATATTGTACATATTTTGGAATAAAGTGAATCATTCATTAAATAAATATTTTCAAGTGATTTACAAGTGACACAATTCCTTTATTTCATCTAAGAATGAGCATGATTCTTTCTTCCTTTAGATAAATGATATTGCTCTTCAGGTTGTCAGTTTGAGGCAGATAGCTGACAAAAAGATGGAACTTGTGACTTTATCCCAGACTTCTGCCCATTCCACTCAACAGAGGAGATGCCAAGGCATATGGAAAAGTTGTCTAGGTTGATTTAGCCCCTATCTTTTCTCTCCAACTGCTCTGGAGAAAGCTTCTGTACCCATAACTGAGATTAGTGATCCATCACATTGACCATTTCCTACTCCCTGCATTTAGTTATTCAATTTATTCGTAAAGTAAGCCAACTGTTAGTAGAAAGGTCTAATTAAAAACTTGCTGGTGAAAGAAAGCAACCTTTCTATAATAAATGGTTTCTAAGTTATTTGTACGCTGATGAATCATTCAGTGCGGTAAAGAATGATGAGGAGCAATTGGTTAGCATCCAAACCAGCGGAAAATAAGGTATGTTGAATTTTGAAACCAAAGCGCACAGCTAACTGCATGAACAACATATGGGGTAGATTAGAGGTCAGGACAAATCAGCATGGAATTACGTGAGAGTGATTTTGTTTGATACAATGTGAAGGTTCTTTTAAAAAGTATTGGATGCTTCAAAGAAGATGAAAAGGATGGTTGCTTATGGAGATGTGTCAAGGGTGGCAGTTGACTCCAATGAGATTAGTGCTCAGTGATTTGCTATTTAATGATTAAAAGGTAGGGTTCAAGGCAAATCTGTCAAAAATGGCTAAAGTCTGCGAGGTGGCGATGGCGGCAAGCAAACAGGTTCATCAAGTCCTGACATAACGAGTTGAGTAATGGAAAACATAGCAAAGGTGACAAGGATAAAATGATGAAACTAAAAGTGTTGACCATGCTGGGGACAGTAGCATAGTGGTGATGCTGCTGGAACAGTATTCCAGAGGCCTGGAGTCATGAGTGCAAATCTCAGCACAGCAGCTGTGGAACTTAAATCCAGTTAATTTATAAATCTGAAAACGTTATATATTTGGGCTTGTGTTGTTTTGTGGTCATTTTAAGAGTCGAGTCATATGTATCGAGCGTGACATCATCAGCTGTTTCGCGGACTTTGCCTCAGTCTAGATCAAGCCTTTGACTGCTATTCAATAAACCTGCATTGTTATTTGCATTCAACCCCATGTGCTACAACTTCTCAATGTTTTGTGCTAAGGGTGCAGAACATAACAGAAAAGAAAGCCACACCTCATTGACGATGATCATGGAAGTACCAGATTGTCGTAAAAGTGCGTCTGGTTCATTTTGCCAGAAATCTACGACCTTTACCTTGTCTAGCCTACATGTGACTCCAGACCCACAGACTCTTAACTGCCCTCTGAAATGGCCTAACAAGCCATTCGGATGTATCCACTTTCTACAGAAGAGTCAAATAAGAAGAACAGCAGACAGACCACCCGACATTGACCTCAGCACTGAAAATGATAAAGGTGCTCACTGCAAATCTCCTCATTGGCATTTACTGAGTTACGACAAAATTGGGAGGTTTGTCCTTCAGCCTGAATTATACCTTACAACTATGGTCCTAGGTACTACCATCACCGCAACCCCCACCCTTGGTATGTCCTGTCCCACCGACAAGACAGATCCAATAGAGGTGGTGGTGGCACAGTGGCATACCATCAGGAGGAAGTGGCCCTGGGAATCTTCAACATTGACTCCAAATCCCATTATGTCTCATGGTATTAGATCAAACATAGACAAGGAAACCTCCTGCTGATTGCTACCTAATGCTCTTCCCTCCTCAGCTGATGAACTCCTCCATATTGAACATAACGTGGAAGAGGCACCAAGGATAGCAAGGGCTTGGAATGTATACTGGGTGAGGGATTTTAATGCCCATCACCAAAAGTAGTTCAGTAGCACCAATGTTGATTGACCAAGCTCGTTGAGTCCAGAATGGGCCTGTGGCACGTGGTGAGAGAACCACCAAGAGGGAAAAACCTACCTGACCTTGTCCTTATCAATCTATTTTTCAAAGGTGCATTGTTAATGACAGTATTTGTAGGGCTGACCACTGCACAGTCCTTGTGGCGACTCTGTCATCTTCACACTAAGGAAGCCCACCTTCATGCTATGTGGCACTACTACTACGTTGAATGGGATAGAATCAGGGCAAAAGTAACAGCTCAAACCCAGGCAACCATGAGGAGCTACGCTACGTAAGAGAAATGCGTTTAACCACAATCTGTAATCTCATGGCCCAGCACAACCTCATTCTAGCTTTACCGTCCAATCAGGAGGCCAATCCTAATTCAATGAAGAGTATTGCGGAGCAAGGCAGGAGCAGCACAAGGCATTCATAAAAGGTGCCTACGAAGCTACAACACAGGACCGCATACATGCCAAACAATGTGTCATGTGTTATGGACAAGAGCTAAACAATCACACAACTAACAAATCAAGTCAAAGGCTCTACAGCACTGCCACAACCAGCCATGAACGGTGATGGAAAATTAACTCTCCAGAAGAGGTGGCTTCGAAATACAGCCGCATCCTTAATGAAGGCTAAAACATCTACTATCAGATGTTGCATCATCGTTGGACTTGTGAATATTCTCATGGATTTGGCCAACACCTCCCAATTTGGGAAAGGCAGAAATAATGTATTTATAACTATCTTCAGCTTGAAATGCTGAGTGAATGATGCATGTTGGCATTCTCCTGTTGTCCCAACCACCATGGATTCGAGTCTTCAGCCAATTCAATTCACTCTCTGTGACATCAAGACAGTCATATGTGAAGGATTATTAAAAATAGGCATTGGAATTAGAAACAAAATGGTGTTAACTGAATACAGCAGAGGAAAATATTCTGGGATATTGCCAGACAGATCATTAAAAGCACACAAAGAGTGTGGGTCATATATAAATAAGATCTTGAGAAGTCACGGAATAGAATGCAATCACAGGGTATGATCCTAATCTGACGCAATGTGAGTGTTTTTAGCCACATTGTCAAATCAGAGGGAGGGTGGCTGCTGGGAAAATTGTGGCTGGCCTCGATTGGGCCCAGCATTTCGATTCAGCATGCTTTCTACCTTTGGAAACCATGTCTTCACTGGAGCTGCCTTGGGCTGCGAATGCTATGCCTGGCTGCCATTTAAGTATGGTGCTCAGAGTTAGGAAGTGCTGAGGTCATGGCAATGCGGATAAATCAGATGCCACCTGTCAGCAAAATAGCGTGATCCTCGTGGATGGATGGATGGATGGATAAGTAATGAAGTTCGAATCACACAATACGTTGTGGCTGATGAGTGGAATGACATTTTCTATGCCCACTAACACACTTTGTGCGTTTCATGGAAAACCCTAGTCATTTGACAGTGAGGTAGGATGAAAGCATCATGACTGCTGCCAGGATAGTGGCATTCACCAGCATTCACCAACATATGCGTGCACACCAATTTCACTTTGAACAAATGGTGACCATAGAACCATAGAATTCAGACAATGGGAGACCATTCAGCCCATTGAGTCTGTATCCTCTCAAAGAGCACCCGATCTAGAACCAATCCCTGCCCTATCCTCATAACCCCATAACCCCACCAAATCTGCACACCTATAGGGACAATTTAGTATGGTCAATCCACCAAACCTGTACATCTTTAGACTGTGGAAGGAAAGCAGAGCACCCGGAGGAAACCCACAGACACAGGAAGAGAGTTTGAAGTCCACACAGTCACCCAAGGCTGAATTGAACCTGTGTCCCTGGTGCTGTGCGGCAGCAGGCTAATCACTGTGCCACCATGCTGCCCTTTGCTTTAACCTTTTCAGTTGGGGTACGTCTCAGCATTGAGATTCGACACCCACAAATTCATATCTGGCAAGCAGTGGCACCCTGCGCCAGTTATCCTGGCAAGGCCACGTGCTCTCTTTGTTTGTTTCTTTGTTCAGAAAGGACATAATGAACTAACTTTTCTGGCATAAAGACAGTCTGTCATCTCTGTGATCCAACAGTGGACAATGAACTGGGAGATGTTACACATGTTGCCTGCTCCAACTGTGAGGGAATTCAGGACACCATCATCCGAGCCACTGGCTGCATTGGCTTTTGCCCTTTTTCATGTGCACACACTCACACTGCTCCTGGCTTCTGTGGAGCTAAAAGAAATGCTCCTGCATGTTGAACAAGGCTTCCCTCTATGCTCCCTTCTTCTTCCTTCTACTCCTAACTTTGTCAGTTGCTGGGCGGCACGGTGGCACAGTGGTTAGCACTGTTGCCTCACAGCACCAAGGATCCGGGTTCGATCCCAGCCCCGGGTCACAGTCCATGTGGAGTTTGCACATTCTCCCCTTGTCTGCGTGGGTCTCACCCCCACAACCCAAGGATGTGCAGGGTAAATGGATTGGCCATGCTAAATTGGCCATGCTAAATTGCCCCTTAATAATTTTTTAAACATTTTATCAGTTGCTTGCCCTGTTCTTTGTTGGCTCTGCTTCATCTCCCTCTCCAGCAGTCCAACGAGAATTGCAATGGTGGCACCTATTGCTGGGAGCAAGTGGTCACCATAACCCTTCTGGTCACTACCAAGGCCTTCTCCACATGCAACACCATTCCCTGCTGACTTTGTTAACTTTAACCAAGTCATTGAAACACTTCCACAACCTCAAGCAGAGCCAGCAGAAATTAATTAGCAACTAGCCTGAAAGATGATCCCTTTTAATAGGTATGGGGTTCTTCCTGCTGCTGAATGCGCAGTTAGTGATATGTGTTATGTTAGCTGGGATAGTGAGACCAAAAATGGCAACCCTGAGTGATGTCACAATCGGTGTACTTCCACAGTGCACTTATACCTGCACTCACGTCACCACGAAGATGTTGTTTGGCAAGCACCAACGAGTGAGACGCAGACACCATTTTGGAACCAAAATGGCAACCATCATGTCAAAACTACAATCCAATTAGAGTTCAATTTTGCAAACAAACATGTCCTAATGTGCTTGGAGACCAAGTAAGGCTTGCATTTCCAAGTGTCAAGAACATCACATATGAAATACAGCCTATATTAATTAATGTTTTGTTTTTCCCAATGGCAACGCTGGACTGTCAATCAAAGAAATCAGGCCTGCTCAGAAAATGTGGAATAAAAACAGAAAGTGATGGAAAAACACATCAGGTCTGGCAGCAGCTGTGGAGAGAGAAACAAAATGTTTGGAGTCAAATATAACTCTTCTTCGGAACTCAGAATATATGGATGTGTACCAAGAAGTAGAATGGAAACATCTGTGTCAAGTGAATGGACATTACATCTGTGTCTACATATTTCGAAATACTGGGAACATAGAGTCCTAAAGTGACTATGGGTTTCCATTTCTGTTCTTAATTGGAAACAGCAAAGACATTAGACATGACAAGCAAAATCTTTTTACTTTCCAAGCTCTTCAATTTGCATTTGTTTTGACTGAGTCCCTCTCAGAGTGGAAAGCAGGAGTCCAGTGTTCAAAGTGGCTGTTGAACCATTCGGCCACCGGTAGTATCAAGCCTCATTTTCCTGTCACAACATTGAGTCACATCCAAAGGCCATCACTAGTGGGCAAAAATCCAAATTGGTGCAAGGTAAGGCTGTCACCAAAGACTCACAGAGACGGTTCCTGGCAAACATATAAATGTAGAAAATAGGTGCGGGAGTAGGCCATTTGGCTCTTTGAGCCTGAACCACCATTCAATATGATCATGGCTGATCATGCAAATTCAGCATCCCACTCCCGCTTTCTCTCCATTCCCCTTGATCCTTTTAGCTGCAAGGAAGGATCGTGTCCAGCTCCATCTTGAATATATCCAACGCACTGGCCCCAACTACTTTCTGTGGTAGAGAATTCAACAAGTCACAACTCTCTGAGAGAAGTTGTTCTTCCTCATCTCAGTCCTGAATGGCTTACCCCTAACTCTTAGGATGTGACCCCGAGTTCTGGAGGTCCCCAACATCGGAAACATTCTTCCCACATCTAGTCAGTCCAGTCCCATTAAGATTTTATGTATTTCTATGAGATGCCCTCTCATTCTTCTAACCTCCAGTGAATACAAACCCAGTCGATCCAGTCTTTCTTCATATGTCAGTCCTGCCATCCCAGGAATTAGTCTGAGGAACCTTCACTGGGCACCCTCAATAGCAAGAATGTCCTTCCTCAAATGAGGAGACCACAACTGCACATAATACTCATGGTGTGGCCTCACCAAGGCCCTGTATAACTGCAGAAGGACATCCCTGCTCCGATATTCAAGTCGTCTCGCTATTAAGGCTAGCATGCCATTAACTTTCCTGACCGCCTGCTGTACCTGCATGCCAACCTTCAGTGACTGTTCCTCCGTGACATCCAGGTCTTATTACACTTCCCCTTTTCCTAAACTGCCACCATTCAGATAATAATCTGCCTTTCTGTTTTTGCCTTCAAAGTGAATAACCTCACATTTACAATGCATATAAGATTTGGGCAAGGGGGGTTAACAAGTTCATGATTAACAAGGGTGGTGGTGCAGTTCGCGGGGAAGGGGAGACAAACAAACTGGGGACAAAGTATCGCTTTGTTCCTCCTTATCTGCGAGATCCCAATAAAAATATTTAAACGTCACTTACCTTGGCCTCCTTTAGCTATGGTATTTGCTGCGATCAGCTTTTGCTGGCATGTTACAAGTCTTAGATATACAAACAACAAAGAACAAAGAAATGTACAGCACAGGAACAGGCCCTTCGGCCCTCCAAGCCCGCGCCGACCATACTGCCCGACTAAACTACAATCTTCTACACTTCCTGGGTCCGTATCCTTCTATTCCCATCCTATTCATATATTTGTCAAGATGCCCCTTAAATGTCCCTATCGTCCCTGCCTCCACTACCTCCTCCGGTAGTGAGTTCCAGGCACCCACTACCCTCTGCGTAAAAAACTTGCCTCGTACATCTACTCTAAACTTTGCCCCTCTCACCTTAAACCTATGCCCCCTAGTAATTAACCCCTCTACCCTGGGGAAAAACCTCTGACTATCCACTCTGTCTATGCCCCTCATAATTTTGTATACCTCTATCAGGTCGCCCCTCAACCTCCTTCGTTCCAGTGAGAACAAACCGAGTTTATTCAATCGCTCCTCATAGCTTATGCCCTCCATACCAGGCAACATTCTGGTAAATCTCTTCTGCACCCTCTCTAAAGCCTCCACATCCTTCTGGTAGTGTGGCGACCAGAATTGAACACTATACTCCAAGTGTGGCCTAACTAAGGTTCTATACAGCTGCAACATGACTTGCCAATTCTTATACTCAATGCCCCGGCCAATGAAGGCAAGCATGCCGTATGCCTTCTTGACTACCTTCTCCACCTGTGTAGCCCCTTTCAGTGATCTGTGGACCTGTACTCCTAGATCTCTTTGACTTTCAATACTCTTGAGGGTTCTACCATTCACTGTATATTCCCTACCTGCATTAGCCCTTCCAAAATGCATTACCTCACATTTGTCCAGGTTAAACTCCATCTGCCATCTCTCCGCCCAAGTCTCCAGACAATCTAAATCCTGCTGTATCCTCAGACAGTCCTCATCGCTATCCGCAATTCCACCAACCTTTGGCTTAAAAAAACTGTGTCCAGCTCATATCATGATTTTGTTGTTTAAAATAGGATCCCACTTGTCATAATATACTCACAGGCATATGATGGTGCACAGGCAGGCAGTGATTGACACACAGGATGACCAGTGAACTCACAGAACACAGCAGCCAATCACCAGACAGGACACGACCACTATAAAGCCAGAGGGCACTAATTTTCCCGCTCTCTTGGCATCCAGCCTCTGAGACAGTCAGAGCCCATGAGCAGCAACTAGAACATACAGCATGTGGTCGTAAGATAGTCTGGTCAGGTTAGACTTGAGTCTCCAGTCAAGTCAGCATAGTGTCAACCCACAGTTAAAGTATGTATGATAGTTAAGAGTTCAATAAAATGACTTCCGGGTGCGGCGATGACCAGCTAAGTCGCACGTTTCGGCAGCTCCCGGTGGAACGGACTTTTGGGCTCTTAATAAGAGCCCCAACGGCAATTTTAATGGCTAAAAGCACTGTGCGGTAAACCAGAAGGGAATCCCCCCTGGATACGGATGGAAAAAGGAGAGGAAAGTGGCCGGATTGCGGTGGATCCTTTAGAGCAGCGGCAAGGAAGGCAAGCAAAAACCAAGATGGCGTCGGAAGGTGGCAGTTTAATATGGGGCCCTGAACAACACGAGTTTTTGAAACGCTGCGTGGAAGAGCTTAAAAAGGAGATGAAGAAGGAGCTGTTGGCCCCGATATTACAGGCGATTGAAGGGCTAAAAGATGAGCAAAAGACCCAGGAGCGGGAGCTTCGGGTCATGAAGGCAAAGGCTGCCGAGAACGAGGACAATATACAGGGCCTGGTGGTGAAGACGGAGATGCACGAGGCACACCATAAACGATGTGTGGAAAGGCTGGAGGTGCTGGAGAATAATGCGAGGAGGAAGAATTTAAGGATTCTTGGTCTTCCTGAAGGTGCAGAAGGGGCGGACGTCGGGGCATATGTGAGCACGATGCTGCACTCGTTAATGGGAGCGGAGGCCCCGGCGGGTCCGTTGGAGGTGGAGGGAGCATACCGAGTGATGGCGCGAGGACCGAGAGCAGGAGAAATTCCCAGAGCCATAATGGTGAGATTCCTCCGTTTTAAGGACAGAGAGATGGTCCTCAGATGGGCAAAGAAAACTTGGAGCAGTAGGTGGGAGAACGCAGTGATCCGCGTATATCAAGACTGGAGTGCGGAGGTGGCGAGAAGGAGGGCGAGCTTTAATCGGGCCAAGGCGGTGCTTCATAAAAAGAAGATTAAATTTGGAATGCTGCAGCCGGCAAGACTGTGGGTCACATATCAAGGGAAGCACCACTACTTTGAAACGGCGGATGAGGCGTGGACATTTATTGTTGAAGAGAAATTGGAATAAGCGGGTTATTAAAAAAGAACGTTTGAGACAAAGTGGTGGGGCGAATATGAGGGGGGAAAAAGGGGGGAGAGATGATTTTTATGTTGTTAATCCTACGACCCGGTAACTTTTCTCTCTTCCACAGGGTGTGGGGGAGGGAGGAAGGGAGGTGGAGGAGCTGGGGGCGTTGGCCATTGGGGACGGGGCCAAAAGGGAAGCGCGGGCTTTGTTCCCGCGCTATGATAATTATGGCGGGAAGAGGGAAGCAGGAAGGAGGGGGCGTCGCACGGTGCGAGCCGAGGTCACGGGGGGAAGCCGAGGTCGGCCAGAGTTTGCTGACTTCTGACTTCTGGGAGCAACATGGGGGGTGTAACTACGCTAGTGGGGGATCTAGCGGGGGGTGGTGGGAGGGGGGGATTTACTGGGTTGCTGCTGCTGGGGAGAAGGGGGAGCTGGTATGGGGTGGGGTGGGCGGGGCGGGAGGGCACCGCCTGGGGGGTACACAGCTGCGTGGGAACCGGGTGAGGAGCTGGATAAAAGGGGATGGCTAATCGACAAGGGGGGAGGGGGGGGGGGGTAAAGAGCCCCCCAACCCGGCTGATCACGTGGAATGTGAGAGGGCTGAACGGGCCGATAAAGAGGGCACGGGTACTCGCACACCTTAAGAAACTTAAGGCAGATGTGGTTATGTTACAGGAGACGCATTTGAAACTGATAGACCAGGTTAGACTACGCAAAGGATGGGTGGGGCAGGTGTTTCATTCGGGGCTAGATGCGAAAAACAGGGGGGTGGCTATACTAGTGAGGAAGCGGGTAATGTTTGAGGCAAAGACTATAGTGGCGGATAGTGGGGGAAGATACGTGATGGTGAGTGGCAAATTACAGGGGGAGGCGGTGGTCTTAGTGAACGTATATGCCCCGAACTGGGATGATGCCAACTTTATGAGGCGCATGTTAGGACGTATCCCGGACCTAGAGGTGGGGAAGTTGGTAATGGGTGGAGATTTTAACACGGTGCTGGAACCAGGGCTGGACAGATCGAGGTCCAGGACTGGAAGGAGGCCGGCAGCAGCCAAGGTGCTTAAAGATTTTATGGAGCAGATGGGAGGAGTAGACCCATGGAGATTTAGCAGACCCAGGAGTAAGGAGTTTTCGTTTTTCTCCGATGTCCACAAAGTGTATTCGCGAATAGACTATTTTGTTTTGGGAAGGGCGTTGATCCCGAAGGTGAGGGGGACGGAGTATACGGCTATAGCTATTTCGGATCACGCTCCACACTGGGTGGACTTGGAGATAGGGGAGGAAAAAGAACGGCGTCCACCCTGGAGAATGGACATGGGACTAATGGCGGATGAGGGGGTGTGTCTAAGGGTGAGGGGGTGTATTGAAAAGTACTTGGAACTCAATGATAATGGGGAGACCAGGTGGGAGTGGTCTGGGAGGCGCTGAAGGCAGTGGTTAAAGGGGAGCTGATATCAATCAGGGCACATAAAGGAAAGCAGGAGAGTAGGGAACGGGAGCGGTTGCTGCAAGAACTTCTGAGGGTGGACAGGCAATATGCGGAGGCACCGGAGGAGGGACTGTACAGGGAAAGGCAAAGGCTACACGTAGAATTTGATTTGTTGACAACGGGTACTGTAGAGGCACAGTGGAGGAAGGCACAGGGTGTACAGTACGAATATGGGGAGAAGGCGAGCAGGTTGCTGGCCCACCAATTGAGGAAAAGGGGAGCAGCGAGGGAAATAGGGGGAGTGAGGGATGAGGAGGGAGAGATGGAGCGGGGAGCGGAGAGAGTGAATGGAGTGTTCAAGGCATTCTATGAAAGATTATATGAAGCTCAGCCCCCGGATGGGAAGGAGAGAATGATGTGTTTTCTGGACCAGCTGGAATTTACCAAGGTGGAGGAGCAGGAGAGGGTGGGACTGGGAGCACAGATCGAAATGGAGGAAGTAGTGAAAGGAATTAGGAGCATGCAGGCGGGGAAGGCCCCGGGACCGGATGGATTCCCAGTTGAATTTTACAGGAAATATGTGGACTTGCTCGCCCCGCTACTGATGAGAACCTTTAATGAGGCAAGGGAAAGGGGACAGCTGCCCCCGACTATGTCAGAGTCAACGATATCGCTTCTCCTAAAGAAGGAAAAAGACCCGCTGCAATGCGGGTCCTATAGGCCTATTTCTCTCCTGAACGTAGACGCTAAGATTCTTGGGGTACATTGCATAGGTTAAATTTAACGCGGTTGGTGGAACAGATGGAGGAGGACTTCAAGAGATGGGACATGGTATCCCTGTCACTGGCAAGGAGGGTGCAGGCGGTTAAAATGGTGGTCCTCCCGAGATTCCTCTTTGTGTTTCAGTGCCTCCCGGTGGTGATCACGAAGGCTTTTTTCAAAAGGATTGAGAAGAGTATCATGAGTTTTGTGTGGGCCAGGAAGACCCCGAGAGTGAGGAAGGGATTTTTGCAGCGTAGTAGGGATAGGGTGGGGCTGGCACTACCGAGCCTAAGTGAGTACTACTGGGCCGCCAATATCTCAATGGTATGTAAGTGGATGGGAGAAGAGGAGGGAGCAGCGTGGAAGAGATTGGAGAGGGCGTCCTGCAGGGGGACTAGCCTACAAGCTATGGTGACGGCGCCGTTGCCGTTCTCACCGAAGAAATACACCACAAGCCCGGTGGTGGTGGCTACTCTGAAAATTTAGAGGCAGTGGAGGCGGCATAGGGGAAATACGGGAGCCTCGGTTTGGTCCCCGATAAGAAATAACCATAGGTTTGCTCCGGGGAGAATGGATGGGGGATTTGGAACATGGCAAAGAGCAGGAGTAGCACAATTGAGAGATCTGTTTGTAGATGGGACGTTTGCAAGTCTGGGAGCGCTGACCGAAAAATATGGGTTGCCCCAAGGGAATGCATTCCGGTATATGCAACTGAGGGCTTTTGCGAGGCAACAGGTGAGGGAATTCCCGCAGCTCCCAACGCAGGAGGTGCAGGACAGAGTGATCTCAAAGACAGGGGTGGGGGTCGGTAAGGTATCAGACATATATAGGGAAATGAGGGACGAGGGGGAGATTATGGTAGATGAGCTGAAAGGGAAATGGGAAGAGGAGCTGGGGGAGGAGATTGAGGAGGGGCTGTGGGCTGATGCCCTAAGTAGGGTAAACTCATCGTCCTCGTGTGCCAGGCTAAGCCTGATACAAGTTAAGGTGTTACACAGGGCGCATATGACTGGAGCACGGCTCAGTAAATTTTTGGGAGTAGAGGATAGGTGTGCGAGATGCTCGAGAAGCCCAGCGAATCACACCCACATATTCTGGTCATGTCCAGCACTACAGGGGTTTTGGGTGGGGGTGACAAAGGTGCTTTCGAAGGTGGTGGGGGTCCAGGTTGAACCAAGCTGGGGGTTGGCTATATTCGGGGTTGCAGAAGAGCCGGGAGTGCAGGAGGCGAAAGAGGCTGATGTTTTGGCCTTTGCGTCCCTAGTAGCCCGGCGCAGGATACTGTTGATGTGGAAGGAAGCCAAGCCCCCGGGTGTGGAGACCTGGATAAATGACATGGCAGGGTTTATAAAGCTGGAACGGATTAAGTTCGTCCTAAGGGGATCGGCTCAAGGGTTCACCAGGCGGTGGCAACCGTTCGTCGAATACCTCACAGAAAGATAGAAGGAATGGAAAAGAAGAAGACAGCAACAGCAACCCGGGGGGGGGGGGGAGGGGAGGGGGGGCAGGGGGAGGAACCAGAAGGACTCTCAGGGATGTTAGTGTATAAGTATAATATGTATAGGTTGTTGTTATAGGTAATTGTATACTGGACTGCTGAATTGTATTTTTGGAGAGTATTTATTTGGGACAAGGCAGTTGCCATTTAGTTTTGTTTTTTAATTTTGATGTTGTTTATATATTATTTATTTCTTGTTTAAAAAACTGGCCATTGTTATTTATATTGTTATATTACTGTGTAAAAGATACACAATGTACTGTTATGGTTGGCCAAAAATTTTGAATAAAATATATATTTTTAAAAAAGAGTTCAATAAAATCGAATTGCGTTTCTTCAAGTGTTGGAAGCCTGTCTCTCTCACTGCTGCAGGAAACGCAGTCCTCACAGACCCGGCATACCCAACACATCATGGTACCAGTGAGTTATGCTCGAGTTTGACGGACCTATCTTGAGATAGTCTGCCTTTGACCAGCGATCAGCCACCCGGTAACATGGACAGCATCCGCCCTCCCCCGCAGCTCCGCATCGCTGGCAACATCGATGCTAACTGGAGGATATTCAAGCAGAAGTTCCAGCTGTATCTTGACGCCACCGACCTGGAAATCGCATTGGATGCCAGGAAGATCGTTCTCTTCCTCTCTACAACCGGGGTCCACGCTATCCACATCTTCAACTCCCTCACCTTTGATGAAGGCGAGGACAAGACAAAGTTTAAAACAGTCCTGCTGAAGTTCGACAGCCACTGTGACATCGAAGTCAACGAGAGCTTTGAACGCTCTGTGCTCCAGCAGAGGCTGCAGGGTAAGGATGACCCTTTCCAGTCCTTCTTAATCCATCTCCGTATCCTCGCGCAGTCCTGCAACTACGGCTCCACTTCCGACTCCATGGTCCGCAACCAGTTCGTTTTCGGGGTCCACTCCGATCCCCTTCGCCAGCAGTTAAGCAGTTAAAGTTAAGCAGCTCACTCTTACCATTGCCATTGAAACCTGCATTCTCCACGAGCAAGCTAACAACCGGTACTCCCATATCAAGGCGGCAGAGATGGCGCGGCAAGGCCCCCACGATGCGGAGTGGGTGCAGGCCATAAAACAGCTCCAGAGCATGAGTCTGGATGAGGGCAGCCATTTTGCGCGCTTTTCCCGGGCTCCTGCGCATGCGCGCCACGACCAAGGAGACGGCGAGGCCGACGACCGAACTGCGCAGGTGCGCACATCGTTCGATCGCACCTCGCATGCGCGGTGACGCACGGAGCGTCCTGACGTCGGCGCCATGATGTCCAACAACAGTGGCTCCGCCCATTTAAAGTGGCAATGTCCTGCGAAATCTCAACGCTGTCTCCAGTGTGGCAAGCTTGGCCACTACGCAGCCCTGTGCAGATCTGCTCAACTGCCCAATACACAGCGATCCCAGTCGCAGCGCAGGAACGTCCGGTCAGTACAGCAACCCGTTGCAAACTCCGACTCCGACATGGTTCCAGATTCCGACGCCGAGGGCCTCACATCCCCATTCCGGGTGGGCATCATCAGCAAGCATACGATGCTTTCAGCGAAGAAGGTGAAACAACTCCCAGTGATGAGCATTGATCCGGACGATGAGTGGTGTGCCACCCTCACGGTCAACAAGGCTCGCATACGCTTCAGGCTGGACACCGGCGCTTCAGCGAACCACATTTCAAAGTCTGACCTTGACACCATCCGCATCAAGCCAAGCATTCTTCCACCGGCCTGTCAGCTCATCGACTACAATGGCAATGCCATTGCTGCCAGTGGCTCATGCCAGCTTGCGGTATCCCATCGTTTTTCAGAAGCAACCCTGTGTTTTGAAATTGTAGGAACCAACAGAGCTTCACTGCTCGGTGCTCGGGCCTGCAAAATCCTGAATCTTGTGCAACGGGTTCACACCATGTCGTCCGTAGAGGCAACGGCCTCGCCAGATGTCAACTTCCAAGCCCAATTAGATGACATCATATCACAATACCACAGCGTCTTCGAAGGTATGGGTACACTACCTTACCGATACAAGATACTCCTGAAGCCGAATGCCACACCTGTGGTTCATGCACCGCGTCGGGTGCCGGCACCCCTCAAGGACCGCCTCAAGCAGCAGCTGCAAGACCTCCAGGACCAGGGCGTCATTTCTAAGGTCACTGAACCCACGAACTGGGTTAGTTCCATGGTCTGTGTCAAAAAGCCGTCAGGGGAACTTTGTATTTGCATCGACCCCAAAGATTTGAACAGTAACATCATGAGGGAACACTACCCTATACCTAAACGAGAAGAGCTCACCAGCGAAATGGCTCAAGCCAAGCTTTTCACGAAGCTGGATGCCTCCAAGGGGTTTTGGCAAATACAGCTGGATGCGTCCAGTCAAAAGTTGTGTACATTTAACACTCCGTTCGGTCGCTACTGTTACAACCGGATGCCCTTTGGCATCATCTCCGCCTCGGAAGTGTTCCACCGCATAATGGAGCAAATAATGGAGGGCATCGAGGGGGTGCGAGTGTACTTCGATGATATTATTATCTGGTCCACAACTCCTCAGGAGCACATCGATCGCCTCAAGCGAGTGTTCCACAGGATCCATGAGCATGGCCTCCGACTCAATAGAGCCAAATGCCCGTTCGGTCAAGCAGAAATAAAGTTCCTTGGCAACCATATTTCGCAGTTCGGTGTGCGGCCAGCTGCAGACAAGGTGGCGGCGATCAACGCCATGAAGACCCCGGAGGACAAGAAGGCGGTCCTCCGCTTCCGAGGGATGGTCAATTGGGAAGTTTATCCCCAACCTTGCATCACACACCACAGCTCTCCGCAATCTTGTTAAAAAAACTACTGACTTCCAATGGCTCCCCGCTCATGAGCGAGAGTGGCGTGAGCTCGAGGCGAAACTCACCAAGGCCCCGGTACTGGCATTTTTCGACTCCGCCAAGGAGACGAAGATGTCCACTGACGCGAGTCAGACTGACATTGGGGCAGTACTCCTCCAGCGGGACGATTCCTCCTCCTGGGCCCCAGTCGCATATGCCTCTAGAGCCATGACGCCTACTGAGCAACGATACGCTCAGATTGAAAAAGAATTCCTAGGCCTCCTCACAGGGATTGACAAATTCCATGATTACGTGTCTGGACTCCCCAAATTCACGGTCGAGACAGACCACAGGCCATTGGTCCACATCATCCAAAAAGACCTTAATGATATGACACCACGGCTACAACGTATCCTCCTCAAACACCGCCGCTACGATTTTGACCTGGTCTACACCACGGGCAAAGAGCTCATTGTGGCCGACGCACTCTCTAGATCCATCACTACGCCGTGTGAGCAGTCGGACTTTCTCTGTCAGATAGACGCTCAAGTGAAGTTTTGTGCATCCAACTTTCCGGCCACTGATGAAAGGGTCATGCAAATTCGTCAGGAGACGGCCAGGGATCCTTTACTCCAGTGGGTGATGTGACATCTCACGGATGGTTGGCAAAAGGGGCAGTGTCCCCAGTTTTATAATATAAAGGACGATCTAGCGGTAGTGGACGGCATATTAATGAAGCTGGACAGGATAGTAATCCCACAGAGCACGCGAGAGCTGGTCCTCGGCCAAATCCATGAGGGTCGAGTCCGAGAGGTAGTATATTGGCCAGGCATCAGTCAGGATATCGCCAACACGGTCCTCAATTGCCCAACGTGTCAAAGGTTCCAGCCGGCTCAGCCTAAAGAGACTCTACAGCCGCATCGGTGGACCATATTGCAATCATACTTGGAGCCAGAAAATGACGGTCAAAAGAATTTGTGACACCAGGTGACCTGCTCGATCACATGCTGTTTTAGCTTTGAAAATGAACTTTGTTGATATAAAGGAAACCTTATCAGTCATAGCTGGATTAAATTCAAAAAAGCCACGTTTGAAAGTTGAAGCAGCAAAGTTTGAGAAGGACGATATTGTTATTTTTACTCTTTTGTGGAACTATTTGTTTCAAAGAATTACTGCCACCAGCAGGTCACTGCAACATTTTGAGACAATTTTATTGAATGCTATACAATTGTTAGCCTTAGTTAAAATTTTTGTTAATTACGTTCAAAATAACTATAGCTTGGTGAAATCAGAGGCACTAACTTTAACAAAAATATATGTCACTCTGATGATGAGAAGTTTACAAGACACAGAATGTTAATTTTTTATGAAACTAGAGACAACAAAGTCACTCTAAAAGAAAAAGAGAAGATCATCATTGAGGCTGTCTATGTTATTTGTAACAAAATAATGGTGCAATTGCAGAGTAGAAGTGAATCTCTGAGAAAACTGTATTTGCTTGTATTTCAAAAGAATTTTGAATGAGAATGCTAAAAACTACTGCAGTAAGAAATTAAGTGAATTGTACTGGTCAATAGGAAAGTGTTTTTTTAATGTGGGCAATATTGTAGCTAATCCAGGGGAAGGTATGTGATGGACAGTGGGAAACTGGATGGGATGCCAGTGGTCCTGGTGAATGTTTATGACCCAAATTGGGATGACTTGGACTTGATGAGGAGGGTAATAGGCAAGATCTCTATCTGGACACACACAGGCTGATAATAGGGGGCAATTTTAACATGGTTCTGGATCCGAACATGGACCGGATGTGTCCCAGATCATGAAAGGGGTCGGCGGTAGAGAGGGCGGTGAAGGGATTCATGCACCATATGGAGGGGAGGGCAGACCCGTGGAGGTTTGGGAGGCCAAGGGCGATAGAATTCATGTGTGAACTCACGGATCATTTATTTTGCGTTGGACAAGACGCAGCTGGTGGGGATGGCTAACTCGGAGTATTCGGTGATCGTGGTTTCTGACCACGTGCTGCATTCGGTGGATTTGCAGGTGGCACAGGGGGAGGCCAGAGTGGAGATTTGACATGGGGTTGTTAGCAGATGACAGGGTGTGCGAGAGGGTGAGTGCCGCTATTCAAGGGTACATGGAGTGGAATGACACAGGGGGAGGTTTCGGCCTCCACGCTGTGGGAGGAATATAAGGCAGTATTTGTGATTTTATCTTGAACTGGGTGCATAGGCAGAGGTGATACGAGAGCAGGGAGTAAGGCCAGAGGATGAGATTTTAAGGTACCCCGCTGTGCCAGATGAGGGACTATTAAAAGAGCAGCAGAAGCTCCAGATGGAGTTTGGGCTAGTGTCCATGGGTAAGGCAGTAGGGCAATTGCAGAGGGCCAGTGGGGCAGTGTACAAGTATGGGGGAAAGGCGAGTAGGATTTTGGCCACCAGGTGAAGAAATAGACATTGACGAGGGAGATTGGGAGGGTGAGGGATGAGAAGGGCAATGTGGCGTCCAGCCCAAAAGAGTGAATGGGGTATTTGAGGCCTTCTACAGATGGTTGTATGAGTCGGAACCTCCATCCACCAGGGGAGGAGGATATGAGGCATGTAATGTTCTTGTCGGATGGACTGATTTATATTACAAGAACACTTGCAGCTAAAGCTACAAACAATTTATTAACATAAACTGTGGGCAAATTATATACAAAACAACAGATGATTAACAGTATTAACATGCACAAGCAAGCTCTCTTCCAGCTCTCCAGTCAGCCTGAAGTCACCTGACTCTAACATTCACTTATATACTGATGGTCGATCTGTGAATTTTAAGGCGGTTCTTGCACGAGTTTGAGTTCCCTAGGGTAGAGGAGGGGACGGTGCAGGGATTGGGGGCTGAGATTGGGCTGAGGGGGGTGGTGGACGGTGTTGGATTGATGCAGGCAGGGAAAACCCGCAGTGAGACGGGTTCCCGGCGGAGTTTGACAAGACGTTTGGTGTGGAGTTGGGGCCTCTGCTAGTGGGGATGTACTACAAGGCAATGGGTAGCTGGGGGCGGGGATCTCCCCACAATATTGTCGCAGGCATCCATTTTGCTGATTTTGAAGAAGGATAAGGATCCGGAGCAGTGTGGTTCGTACCGCCCTATATCACTTCTTAATGTCGATGCAAGGTTGTTAGTGAAAGTATTAGTGGATAGAGGATTGTGTACCGGGGGTGATAGGGCCAGACGGGATTCATGAAGAGGCAGTAGTTGTCAAATTTGATGAACTATTACTGGGCAGCGAAGACCGCAATGGTGAGAAAATGAGCAGTAGTGGAGCGATCGATATGGAGCGGATGGGGGCAGTGTCCTGTAGGGAGATGCGTTTGAGGGCACTGTTGTTGGTGCCCCTTCGTTCTCGCCGGTCCGGTACTCCATGGTGGTTTCAGTGTTGTGTGTTTGGAGCCAGTGCAGGCAACACTTCAGGTTAGAGGAAATGTCGTTACGGGCGCTGGTATGTGACAATCACAGGTTTGTGACGGCAGGGTTGGATGTGAGGTTCCAGGGGTGGCAGCAGGTGGGGATAGAGTACTTAAGGGACTTGTTTATAGGGGACAAGTTTGAGGTTCTGGATAGGTTGGAGGAAATGTATGAGCTGTCTAAAAGGAACGGTTCCAAATACCTGCAGGTGAGGGATTTAGTGAGGAGGGAAGTGCCGTCCTTCCCGGGGCTGCTGCCTCCTATGCTGCAAGATAAGCTGTTGTTGGAGGATGATATTGGGGGAGGGGAGACTATCAGACATTTATGGGGAGTTGATGGAGAGGGAGTGTGCTCTGGTGGAGGAGATCAAGCGCAAATAGGAGGAAGAGTTGGGTGAGGAGGCGAGGGCTGGGACATGGAAAAAAGCCCTTTGGAGGGTGAACGCATCCTCGTCATGTCCAAAGTTAATTCTCATCCAGTTTAAGATGGTGCCTAGGGCCCATAAGGTGGTTGCCTGGATGAGTCAGTTCTTTGCAGGGGTGGAGGATAAGTGTGGACGGTGTGTGGGGAGGTGGAGGCGCAAATCAAGTCCGCATATTCTTGGCTCATCAAAGCTGAGGTGATTCTGGCAGGGCTTCTTGGATGTCATGTCTGTGATTTTGGAGTTGGGGTGGCCCCAAGTCCGGAGGTAGTGATACTTGGCCTGTCAGAAAATCCGGGAGTCCAGATGGGGAGAGAGGCCGATGTATTGGCCTTTGCTTCCCTGATAGCCCGGAGATAGATCTTGATGTGCCAACGGGACCCGGAACCGCCAAAGTGTGGGTGAGTGGCCTGGCAAAATTCCTGCATTTGGAGAAGGTCAGGTTCGCCTTACAGGTGGCCTAGGAGCGATTTACCTGGAGGTGGAAGCCGTTTATCGATTTCTTCAAGGTGAATTGAAGTGGTCCAGGCCTCGCAGTATCTTGTACATTTCAATAAGATCCCCTCTCGTCCTTCTAAACTCCAACGAGTACAGACCCAGAGTCCTCAAACGTTCCTCATATGACAAGTTCTTCATTCCAGGGATCATTCTTGTGAACCTCCTCTGGACCCTTTCCAAGGCCAGCACATCCTTCCTTAGATATGGGGCCCAAAACTGTTCACAATACTCTAAATGGGGTCTGACCAGAGCCTTGTACAGCCTCAGAAGTACATCCCTGGTCTTGTATTCTAGCCCCCTTGACATGAATGCTAACATTGCATTTGCCTTCTTAACTGCCGACTGAATCTGCACATTAACCTTCAGAGAATCGTGAACAAGGACTCCTAAGTCCCTTTGTGCTTCTGCTTTCCGAAGCATTTCCCCATTTAGAATATAGTCTATGCCTAGATTCCTCCTTCCAAAGTGCATAACCTCACACTTTCCCACATTGTATTTCATTTGCCACTTCATTGCCCACTCTCCTAGCTTGTCCAAGTCCTTCCGCAGCCCCCTTGCTACCAAGAGCGGCTCGGTAGTACCACCACAGACTGAGCTGGCCAGGTCGTAAAGGACATAGCTGCTAGATTGGGGCTGCAGCAGGTGGTGAGGGAACAAACACGAAGGAAATACATACATGACCTCATCCTCACCAATCTACCTGCTGCAGATGCATCTGCCCATGACAGTATCGGTAGAAGTGGCCGCCGCACAGTCCTTGTGGAGACAAAGTCCAGTCTTCACATTGAGGATACCCTCCATCGTGTTGTGTGGCACTACCACCATGCTAAATGGGATAGACTTCGAACAGTCTTCCATATTCTTTTGTTTAAATTGTGCCTTTCGAAATGGACCATTGCTGGCCTGAAATAATGGCTCCAGCTGGTCACATGTTGATAGTCATAATCACCATCGCTCTGAAAGCTAGCCTTCAGAAAGTTACTTCAGGGCAAGGAACAGAATCCTCCACACATAGCCATTGATATTGGACTTGGACTCAGTGGACACACTACTCGCGTGAATTTATAGCAATAACTTCTTTGACTTTGTGATGAAGTAAGGAACTTAACTTTTAAAACTGAATGAGACTCTGTGAAATATCCTGAATGGCAGTGTATTTATCTTGTTGATTGGAGTATATGCTCCACATTGCACTGGCTCATTCTGTCCAGCAGTGGCCTGTGCTGCAATGATGTCATCGGCTGGGTTTTCCATCTCTTTGCTCATCAGCAAATGCCATGTTTGCTCACCTCAAGACACACACATCGCAATATTGATCATCTTTACCGTCATTCTGACAAGAGGTGAGCTTGCATTTCAAATCAGCAATTATTCTTATAGGTGTGTTTTTACAAGTTAAAAATCACTATAGCAGTTAAGCAGTGATGTATTTGTGCATTTTTGTTGCTTGCACCTTTGCAGTTTATGGGTAAGGGTGGGTGGGGTTGGGAGGGGCGTCATTGGCAGGAGTGGCGTGGTCATTGGAGGGCCCAGAAATGAAGATGAGTGCGAGGTCGCACAAAATATAAGTCTGCCACTGTGACACGGAGATTGTAACATTGCAGCTTTAGCAACATGTGTTACAGCCATACAGGCGCAGTGTGAAGAGGCTTTTTAAAGATAGTTATGAATGGCTGATGATCTGTTTCAACAATTGCAGGGTGCCCATTTATGAAGTCATGACATTTTTGACAGGCGAAGATGAAGGCAAGGAGCTCCTTTTCAATTTGTGCATAACGAATCTCAGTGTCAGTGCGGGCCCTGGAAGGAAAGGCTATTGGTCTGCCATTCTGGATGCTAACTGCTTCAAGTCAGTGCTGGGAGGCATCTGCTGATAGAAGTACAGATGCTTGAATGTCAGGGTATTGTAGCACTGGTGGGGCCTACAAGTGCCTGTTTGAGTCTGTTGATGCCCTGGTGGAGGAGTTGACAAAGAAGCCCAGTGTCCTCACGATAACACAGAATTAACTTAGAAAGATAATTTGTCATGCCAAGAAAGTGCTGTACAGCGTGCTTGTCCACAGGAGTGGCTATCTGTCATATAGCCAGTGTCTTGCACCAATGGAACACCTCGCTGCAAGTGGAGATCCCACAGGGCATACGGAAAAAACTATATCTATGTACCAGAGACATCGTTGTGGTTAGTTTTGAGGATTCGGGGCGTATCAGTGGTTAGCACTGCTGCCTACGACGCTGAGGATCCGGGTTCGAATCCCGGCCCTGGCTCACTGTCTGTGTGGAGTTTGCACATTCTCCCCGTGTCTGCGTGGGTTTCACCCCCACAACCCAAAGACGTGCAGGTTAGGTGGATTGGCCACACTAAATTGCCCCTTAATTGGAAAAATATAATCGGGTACTCTAAAATTTTTTTAAAAGTTTGAGGATTCTTCATCTGAAGGGATCTGCCAGAATCTGGATTTTGCATCGAGGATTCGGAACACGCATTTGGCATGCCTGCTTGTTCAACCTGGGGGCTTGTGCCAAATTTGGGAGAGCTGTCTCACAGGATAGTTAAGCAACAGCCTGACATAGTCATACTCACAGAGTCATACCTTACAGACAATGTCCCAGACACCACTATCACCATTCCTGGGTGTGCCCTGTCTCACCAACAGGACAGACCTAGCAGAGCTGGCGCCACAGTGGTATACAGTCGGGCGGAGTTGCCTGTGAGTCCTCAACATTGACTCTGGATTCCATGAAGTCTCATGGCTTCAGGTTAAACATGGGCATGGAAACTTCCTGCTGATTACCATGTACCAGCCACCATCAGCTGATGAATCAGTACTCCCCCATGTTGAACACCACTTGGAGGAAGCACGGAGGGTGGCAAGGGCACAGGAAATGCTCTGTGTGGGGGACTTCAATGTCCATCACCAAGAGTGCTCGGTAGTACCACCACAGACTGAGCTGCCTAGGTCCTAAAGGACATAGCTGCTAGAATGCGGCTGCAGCAGGTGGTGAGGGAACCAACAAGAGGGAAATACATACTTGACCTCATCCTCACCAATCTACCAGCTTTAGATGCATCGGTCCATGACAGTATCAGTTGAAGTGACCACCGCACAGTCCCGTCTTCACATTGAGGATATCCTCCATCGTGTTGTGTGGCACTACCACTGTGCTAAATGGGATAGACTTCAAACCGATCTAGCAACTCAAGACTGGGTATCCAATAGGCATGTGGGCCATCAACAGCCGCAGCAGAATTGTATTCAACCACAATCTGAAACCTCATGACCTGGTATATCCCCCACTCTACCATTACCACCAAGCCAGGGTATCAACCCTGGTTCAATGAAGATTGCAGGACAGCATGCCAGGAGCAACACCAGGCATACCAAAAACTGAGGTGTTGACCTGGTGACGCTACAACACAGGACTACATGTGTGCTAAACAGCATAAGCATCAGATAATAGACAGAGCTAAGCGATTCCACAACGAACGCATTAGATCTAAGCTCTGTAGTCCTGCCACATCCAGCCATGAATGGTGGTGCACAATTAAACAATTCATTTGAGCAGAAGGCTCCACAAATATCCCCATCCTCAATGAAGGAGGAGCCCAGCACGTATGTGCAAAACACAAGGCTGAGGTATTTGCAACAATCTTCAGCCAGAAGTGCCGAGTGGACAATCCATCTCGGTCCCCTCCGGCGGTCCCCATTTATCACAGATATCAGTCTTCAGCCAATACGATTCACTCCACGTGATATCAAGAAAGGGCTGAAGGCTATGGAGACTGCAAAGGCTATGGGCCCTGACAATATTCCGGCAGTGGTGCTGAAGACTTGTTTTGCAGAACTTTCTGCACTCCTAGCCAAGCTGTTCCAGTACAGCTACAACACTGACATCTACCCGACAATGTGGAATGTTGCCCAGGTGCAACCTGGACACAAGAAATAGGACAAATCCAACCAGTCAATTACCGCCCTATCAGTCTACTGCAGAGGGCAGTAGAGCGGAGCTGCTGATTGGCTGTTGCTGGGAAAATTTGCATCAGTGCATTGTGGTCATTGCATCCAGAAAGTGTACCTGAGCAAGACACCCTAGGTGTTCAAGTCAAGGCAAGCATCCAGCAGAGGGCAGTAGAGTGGAGCTGCTGATTGGCTGTTGCTGGGGAAATTTTCATCAGTGCATTGCGGTCACCGTATCTTGAAGGTGGTTTGTGGAGGAGCTGTTGTCAAGTGACAGTTAAACCTGAAACAATTCTTCAGTGTTTCCCTCCCTACCTCCTCCTCTAACCAAAAAAAAAAGACAATCACTGTAAGGATCCCAGCCGAGTAACGATCAAGAGGGAGGCTCGAGGGCAGGTCGAAGTGGAAAGAAGTTGAACTGTGACGTCACAGCCTGCAGTGAAAGAGCACGAGGAGAGCAATGGGGACTCAGTGAAAGAGCACGAGGAGAGCGGCGGAGACTCAGTGAAAGAGCGCGGGAGAGCGGCGGAGACTCAGTGAAAGAGCGCGAGAAGAGCGGCGGGGACACAGGATAAAAGAGCGCGAGGAGAGTGGCGGGGACACAGGACAAAAGAGCGCGAGGAGAACGGCGGAGACACAGGACAAAAGAGCGCGAAGAGAGCGGCGGGGACACAGCTGCCGCAGAAGCGGCCTTCTGATTTTCGGCGGAAGCAGTGGCCAGGGGTCTGTCGGGAAGGTAAGTTTTCCTCTTTAAAAACTTTAAAAACTTACCTTGAAGAGTGACATCACAGCAAAGCAGTGACCTGATTGGCTGGTAAGGAAAGTGCTCCAATTAGCAGTAGCTGGGAGAAATTTAACTCTTCGTGTATTGGTAAGTATTGTGATTGGTAACTAATATCTTTATTCCTTTCACTTATTAATTATTTGATCTTATATTTTAATCAGTTAAGGTAAAGTGTCAAAATGGCAGGAGATCCCAGACCCGTGTTATGCTCCTCGTGCTCAATGTGGGAGTTCAGGGACGCGGCCGATGCCCCTGACTCCTTCATGTGCGGGAAGTCTGTCGAGCTGCAGCTCCTGTTAGACCGCATGCCGGCTCTGGAGCTGCGGATGAACTCACTTTGGAGCATCCACGATGCTGAGGAGGTCGTGGATAGCACGTTCAGTGAGTTGGTCACTCTGCAGATTAGGATTGGTGAGGGAGACAGGGAATGGGTGACCAAAAGGCAGAGAAAGAGCAGGAAGGCAGTGCAGGTGTCCCCTGCGGTCATCTCCCTCCAAAACAGGTATACCGTTTTGGATATTGTTGGGGGAGATGACTCACCAGGAGAAGGCAGTAGTAGCCAGGCTCATGGCACCGTGGCTGGCCCTGCTGCACAGAAGGGTGGGAAAAGGACTGGCAGGGTTATAGTCATCGGGGATTCAATCGTAAGGGGAGTAGACAGGCGATTCTGTGGTTGCAAACGAGACTCCCGAATGGTATGTTGCCTCCCGGGTGCACGGGTCAGGGATATCTCAGACCGGCTGCAGGACATACTGAAGGGGGAGGGTGAACAGCCAGTTGTCGTGCTGCATATAGGCACCAACGATATAGGTAGAAAATGGGATGAGGTCCTACAATAAGAATTTAGGGAGTTAGGAAATAAATTAAAAAGTAGGACCTCAAAGGTAGTAATCTCAGGATTGCTACCAGTGCCACAAGACAGTCAGAGTAGAAATTCAAGAATTGTCAGAATGAATACATGGCTTGAGAGATGGTGCAGGAGGGAGGGGTTCAGTTTTTGGGACATTGGAATCGGTTCTGGGGGCGGTGGGACCAATACAAATCGGATGGTCTACACCTGGACAGGACTGGAACCAATGTCCTAGGGGGTGCTTTTGCTAATACTGTTGGGGAGGTTTTAAGCTAATGTGGCAGTGGGGTGGGAACCGGGGCGCGATTCTCCGACCCCCCACCGGGTCAGAGAATCGCCGGGGGCTGGCGTGAATCCCGCCCCCGCTGTGCCCCGAAATCTCCGCCACCAGAGATTCGGCGGGGGCGGGAAACGCGCCGCGCCGGTCGGCGGGCCCACCCCTGGCGATTCTCCGGCCCGCGATGGGCCGAAGTCCCGCCGCTGTCAACCCTCTCCAGCCGGCGTGGATTAATCCACCTTGTGAACGGCGGGACAAGGCGGCACGGGCGGGTACCGGGGTCCTGGGGGGGGTGCAGGGCGATCTGGCCCCGGGGGTGCCCCCACGGTGGACTGGCACGTGATCGGGGCCCACCGATCGGCGGGCGGGCCTGTGCCGTGGGGGCACTCTTTTTCTTCCGCCTTCGCCATGGTCTTCACTATGGCAGAGGCAGAAGAGACCCCCTCCCCTGCGCATGCGCGGGGGTGACGTCAGCAGCCGCTCACTCTCCCACACATGCATCGCCCGGCGAAGTCCTTTCGGCGCCGGCTGGTGTGGCGCCAATGGCCTTTCTCGCCAGCCGGCGAAACGGAAACCTCTCCGGCGCGGGCCTAGCCCCTCAAGGTGAGGGCTTGGCCCCTAAAGGGGTGGAGACATCTGCACCTTTGGGGCGGCCCGACGCCGGAGTGATCCGCGCCGTTTTTGGCGCCAGGTAGCGGACATTGCGCCAGTTTGCTGAGAATCCCGCCCCTGATTAGGACGTTAGAGGTCAGTAAAGAGGCAGCAACTAAAGCCAGTAAGGTACTAGATAATAAACTCAATGTGACTAAGGGGAAGAATAGACAGGGTAGACTTGGTTGAGGGAAGGGCAAGACCGGCAACTAAATATCCCAGGGTATAGATGCTTCAGGAGGGATAGAGAGGGAGGTAAAAGGGGTGGAGGAGTTGCATTACTGGTCAGAGATGATAGCACAGCTGTGATTAAGGAGGGCACAATGGAGGATTCGAGCACTGAGGCAATATGGGTAGAGCTAAGAAATAGGAAGGGTGCAGTAACATTATTTGGACTTTACTACAGGCCTCCCAAAAGCGAGCGTGAAGTAGAGGTACAAATACAAATACAGATTATAGAAAAATGTAGGATCAATAGGGTGGTCGTGATGGGAGATTTTAACTTCCCCAACATTGAATGGGACTCATGTAGTGTTGGAGGTGTAGATGGAGCAGAGTTTGTAAGGAGCATCCAGGAGAGTTTTTTAGAGCAGTATGTAAATAGTCCAACTCGGGAAGGGGCCATACTGGACCTGATATTGGGGAATGAACCCGGCCAGGTGGTTGAAGTTTCAGTCGGTGATTACTTTGGGAATAGCAATCACAATTCCGTAAGTTTTAGAATACTCATGGACAAAGACGAAGGTGGTCCTAAAGGAAGAGTGCTAAATTGGGGAAGGCCAAGTATATCAAAATTCGGCAGGAGCTAGGGAATGTGGATTGGGAGCAGCTGTTTAAGGGTAAATCCACATTTGAAATGTGGGAGTCTTTTAAGGAAAGGTTGATTAGAGTGCAGGACAGACATGATCCTGTGAAAATGAGGGATAGAAATGGCAAGATTAGGGAACCATGGATGACGGGTGGAATTGTGAGATTGGCTAAAATGAAAAAGGAAGCATACATAAGATCTAGGCGACTGATGAAGCTTTGGAGGAATATCGGGAAAGTAGGACAAATCTCAAACGCGCAATAAAGAGGGCTAAAAGGGGTCATGAAATATCTTTGGCTAACAGGTTTAAGGAAAATTCCAAAGCATTTTATTTGTATATAAGGAGCAAGCGGGTAACTAGAGAAAGGATTGGCCCACTCAAAGACAAAAGAAGGAATTTATGCGTGGAGTCAGAGGAAATGGGTGAGATTCTGAATTAGTACTTTGCATCAGTATTCACCAAGGAAAGGGACATGACGGATGTTGAGGCTAGGGATGGATGTTTAAATACTCTAGGTCAAGTCTGCATAAGGAAGGGGAAAGTTTGGGGTATTCTAAAAGGCATTATGGTGGACAAGTCCCCAGGTCCGGATGGGATCTATCCCAGGTTACTGAGGAAAGCGAGGGATGAAATAGCTGGGGCCTTAACAGATATCTTTGCAGCATCCTTGAGCACGGGTGAGGTCCCGGAGGACTGGAGAATTGCTAATGTTGTCACTTTATTTAAGAAGGGTAGCAGGGATAATCCAGGGAATTACAGACCTGTGAGCTTGACGTCAGTGGTAGGCAAACTGTTGGAGAAGATACTGAGGAATAGGATCTATTCACATTTGGAAGAAAATAGACTTATCAGTGATAGGCAGCATAGTTTTGTGCAGGGAAGGTCATGTCTTACAAACCTAGTAGAATTCTTTGAGGAAGTGACAAAGTTAATTGATGAGGGAAGGGCTGTAGATGTCATATACATGGACTTCAGTAAGGCATTTGATAAAGTTCCCCATGGCAGGTTGATGGAAAAAGTGAAGTCGTATGGGGTTCAGGGTGTACTAGCTATATGATAAAGAACTGGCTGGGCAACAGGAGATAGAGAGTAGTGGGTGGAAGGGAGTGTCTCAAAATAGAGAAGGGTGACTAGTGGTGTTCCACAGGGATCCGTGCTCGGACCACTGTTGTTTGTGATATACATAAATGATCTGGATAAAGGTATAGGTAGTTTGATTAGCAAGTTTGCAGATGATACTAAGATTGGTGGAGTTGCAGCTAGCGAGGAGGACTGTCAGAGAATACAGCAAAATATAGATAGATTGGAGAGTTGGGCAGAGAAATGGCAGATGGAGTTAAATCCAGGCAAATGTGAAGTGATGCATTTTGGAAGCTCTAATTCAAGAGCGGACTATACGGTCAATGGAAGAGTCCTGGGGAAAATTGATGTACAGAGAGATCTGGGAGTCCAGGTCCATTGTACCCTGAAGGTGGCAACGCAGGTCGATAGAGTGGTCAAGAAAGCACACAGCATGCTTGCCTTCATCAGACGGGTTATTGAGTACAAGAGTTGGCAGGTCATGTTACAGTTGTATAGGACTTTGGTTAGGCCACATTTGGAATACTGTGTGCAGTTCTGGTCGCCACATTACCAGAAGGATGTGGATGCTTTAGAGAGGGTGCAGAGGAGGTTCACCAGGATGTTGCCTGGTATGGAGGGTGCTAGCTATGAGGAAAGGTTGAGTAGATTAGGATTGTTTCCGTTGGCAAGACGGAGGTTGAGGGGCGACCTGATTGAGGTCTACAAAATTATGAGAGGTATGGACAGGGTGGATAGCAACAAGCTTTTTCAAAGAGTGGGGGTATCAATTACAAGGGGTCACGATTTCAAGGTGAGAGGGGGAAAGTTTAAGGGAGATGTGCATGGAAAGCTTTTTACGCAGAGGGTGGTGGGTGCCTGGAACGCTTTGCCAGCGGAGGTGGTAGAGGCGGGCATGATAGCATCATTCAAGATGTATCTAGACAGATATATGAACGGGCGGGGAACAGAGGGAAGTAGATCCTTGGAAAATAGAAGACAGGTTTAGATAAAGCATCTGGATCGGCACAGGCTGGGAGGGCCGAAGGGCCTGTTCCTGTGATGTAATTTTCTTTGTTCTTTGTTGTACTTTCCATCATCAGCAAAGTGATGGAAGGAGTCATCAACAGTGCTATCAAGTGGCACTTTCTTGCCATAACCTGCTCACGGATGCTCAGTTTGGGTTCCGACAGGGTCACTCAGCTCCTGACCACATTAAAGCCTTGGTTCAAACATGGATGTGGTATTACCAGGTATTGTAGTACCCGAGAGGCTGTATACCGTTGGGTAAACCTAGGAGTTTACCATTGGCTGTTTGGTATGTAGCTCCGCCCTGACAGGCGGGGTATAAGAACCGGTGCCATCCCAGCAGCCCTCATTCTGTACCGAAGCTGCTGGGGAACAGATCTAGTCTATTAAAGCTTTCAGTTATGTTACAACCTCGTCTTTGAGTTTAATTCGTGCATCAATGGATAAAAGAGCTGAATGCCAGAGGTGAGGTGAGGGTGACTGTCCTTAACATCAAACCAGCATTTGACTGAGTATGACATCAAGGAGCCCTAGCTAAACTGGTGTCAATGGGAATCAGGGGTAAAACAGGGGCAGCACGGTAGCATAATGGTTAGCACAGTTGCTTCACAGCTCCAGGGTCCCAGATTTGATTCCCAGCTGGGTAACTGTCTGTGCGGAGTTTGCACTTTCTCCCCGTGTCAGCGTGGGTTTCCTCTGGGTGCTCCGGTTTCCTCCCACAGTCCAAAGATGTGCGAGTTAGGTGGATTGGCTAAATTGCTCTTAGTGTCCAAAAAGGTTAAGTGGGGGTTACTGGGTTACGGGGATAGGGTAGATACGTGGGCATGAGTAGGGTGCTCTTGCAAGGGCTGGTGCAGACTCGATGGGCCGAATGGCCTCCTTCAGCACTGTAAATTCTATGATTCTCCGATGGTTGGAGTTATACCTGGCACAAAGGAAAATGGTTGTTATGGTTGGAGGTCAATCTCTCAACTCAGGGACATCACTGCAGGTGTTCCACAGGGTAGTGTTCTAGGCCCAACCATCTTCAGCTGCTTCATCAATGACCTCCCTTCCATCATAAGGTCAGAAGTGTGGATGTTTGCTGGGGACTGTACAATATTCAGCACCATTCACGGCTCCTCAGATAATGAAGCAGTCCATGTCTAAATGCAGCAAGATAATATCCAGGCTTGGGCTGACAAGTGGCAAGTAACATTCGGGCCACACATGTGCCAGCCAAAGACCATCTCCTACAAGAGAGGATCTAACCACTGCCCCTTGACATTCAATGGCATTACCATTGCTGAATTCCCCACAATCAACATCCTTGGGGTTATCATTGCTCAGAAACTGAACTGGACTAGCCACATTAATACTGTGACTATCAGGGCAGGTCAAAGGCTGGGAATCCTACGGTGAGTAACTCACCTCCTGACCCCCCAAAGCCTGTCCACCATCTACAAGGCACAAGTCAGGAGTGTAATGGAACACGCTCCACTTGCCTGGATGAGTGCAGCTCCAACAACACTAAAGAAGCTCAACACCATCCAGAACAAAGCAGCCCACTTGATTGCTCCTCCTTCCAGAAACATTCAAACCCTCCACCACTGACGAATAGTAGCAGCTGTGTGTACCACCTACAGGATGCACTGCAGTAACTCACCAAGGTTCCTTAGACAACCCCTTCCAAACCCACAATCATGACTATCTAGAAGGAACTGAGCAGCAGATACCTGGGAACCCCACCACCTGGACGTTCCCTTTCAAGTCACTCATCACGCTGATTGAGAAATATATCACCATACCTTCACTGTCGCTGGGGCAACATCGTGGAGCTCCCTCCCTAATAGCACTGTGGGTACACCTACACCTCAAGGACTGCAGCGGTTCAGAAAGGCAACTCACCACCACCTTCTGAAGGGCTACTAGGGAAGGGTAATAAATGCTGGCCTAACTAGCAATGCCACATCCCATAAATGAATTTTTTAAAATGTGATGATGAACAGCGGCTTGTTCAAATGCACTAAACTAATGCAAATCTTGACCTTGCCATCTTTCCTTATTGCGGCCACCATTGCTGAAACCCATTCTGTGCTCTCATCTACAGGAGTTATAACACCAAATGTTGTCATCTAATGCAGCTCATTAACTACGTTTTGCTTCATGGCTACTGATACACTTCTCAGAGAACAAACTGTTGGCGATATCGAATCATCTAGTCTCATGTGGTATACAACTGGAGGTTAACCAATGATGACACAGCTGAAGAGGTCTTTGTTTGGTAGCACTTCTGGGGCCTGGTGTTGTAAATCATGCTTTTCTGGACCAAACTGAATGAGCACCAATGTAATGGTGTCCTGAAGACGTAATGGTGGCCTTACATTCTAGTTAACTACATGAAACTTGAACCTGCCATGTGTGCAGTGGAGAGTGGTGACATCTTTGGTGCAGATGGTTTGTCTGCCATTATCCACCTTGTCCATCTGGGTGCTGGGGTCTGATGCGGTATATGGGTCTAGTTCCTGTAACATTCGGCTGGACAATATGTTACACTTCGCTCCAGTGTCAATCTTTACCTTCAGTCTTGCATCGCTGCAAGTCTTGTTGAGGGGGGGGGGAAGATCTTACCCTTTTCTGGGATGTTGTCTCTTCAGGAATTACTTATAATATTATTGTTTTTACTTCAAAGAATTGTCCTTCATCATAGAATTTACAGTGCAGAAGGTCATTTGACCCAGCGAGTCTGCACCAGCCCTTGGAAAGAGCACCCTACCTAAACCCGTGCCTCCACCCTATTCCCGCAACCCAGCAACCACACCCAACCTTTTGGGTACTGAGGGGCAATTTAGCATGGCCAATCCACCTAACCTGCACATCTTTGGACTGTGGGAGGAAACCGGAGCACCCGGAGGAAACCCACACAGACACAGGGAGAACGTGCAGACTCCACACAGACAGTGACCCAAGCCAGGAATCGAACCCGGGTCCTGGCGATGTGAGCAACAGTGCTAACCACTGTACTACCGTGCCGCCCATAGAGCATATTTTTAATTCACTTGATATTTATTAGTTACCATTTCTGATTCTAATGAACATTTGATTAGATAAGTGACGTCTCGACTTGAAGCAAGTGGTACAGCATCAATGTCTCCGCATTTTACATTTTAAGGGACAATTCTTTGACTGCCAAATGCACCATGAGGAAACCCACCAGCCATTTATGCACAGATATCATGGACACATAAAAATCATTACCAACCGTTCATTTTGAGATTGTTTCTGTGGTGTGTGAAGTGGAGAGTGCCCAGTCTAAAGGCACAGTGACATCTGCCAAGAAAAGGTTTTCTGCTTTTCAGTTATTGCTTTCTGGAAAACGTTCTTTATTTTGTGCCTTATGATCACATTGTAGATTCACAAGAAATGTTGGGATTAGCATTCACTGGTGCATGCCCTCATTGTCTTTTCAAGTGTGGTTTATCATTTTGCTTGGAAGACTGTGTAGTTTGTGTTATGAAGGTCTCTTTCATGTCGACATAGTTATATGTGTTGAATTACTTCTCCATTCAGATTTAATCATTTGCTTCTTTTTCCACAGCGTGAGTCATGATCTGTACAGCTGGAGCTCAGAAGCACTAATCTTGCCTCTGAGTCAGAAAGTTGTGGGTTCAAGGCTTACTTCAAACTGTTGAACACAGTGAAGGATGGTGGAATGCATTGTGGTAAGTGTTGTATATTGCACTATGACAAAACGTAAGTTCAGAAGATATAGGAGCAGAATTTGGCCATTCGGCCCATTGAGTCTGCTCCGCTATTCTCTCATGGCTGATATGTTCCTCATCTGCTACCTACAATGTTATAGGTCAAGAGCGAGATTGCACAATCAGCCAGAGCATCTCCTCTGGGAGTAGCCAATTTAGCCTCCCGAGTCTAAACACCTTCAATATAATCATGGCTGATCCAATCATGGCCTCAACTCCACCGTCCTGCGCATTCTCCATAACCCTTCAACCCATTACCAATTAAAAATCTGTCTAACTCCTCCTTAAATTTACTCACTGCCCCTGCATCCACCTCACTCTGGGGGGTAACATGCTCAAGTGCAGGCAGCCATCATTAAGTTAAGCAACTATATAACAAAATGCTCATATATTGCATTTGTGGGAAACTCAGATACGTACCTCAGAGATGGGAAACTTCCATTTCCAATGGACCTTGGGCCTCCTGTGTGTTTTGTTATGCTCTTGTCGTAGCATAAGCTGCTTCCTTGATGTGCACTCTGACAAAGGAAGGTTCAGACTTGGAGATAGCTTTATCACATTTATTACTGTTAACAAATCTCCTACTTGGATTCGATGCTACTGCTAATCCTTCTCTAGCTACTCAGACTGACTAACCAGTCTGCTACAATCCACGTGGTGGGTGTGATGTTCAATCAACCCTGTGTCTGTACTCACTCAGAGTCTCCACTGAAAAGAGCCTGAGCATGTGTGATGTGTCCTTTTATATGGGTTGGTGTAATGCCCTCCTGTGGTAGTGTCGCCTCTGTGTGTATCGTGACTGCCCATTGGTCGTGTCCTATCTTACTGACCTATTGGTTGACCGTCTGTGTGTCATGTCTCTGGTGTTCCTTCTAGTGTATAGCTAGGTGTAGCGTATGTACATTAACCCTTTGTGTACTTACAGTGATGTATATTACCACATCCCCCCTTTTTTCGTGTTACATATTTTCTGTACAGTGTTAAAGAAAATTGAACAAATGAGGTAGATGAGTGATACTCTGTACAAGTTATGATAACAGTGATCATTAAACAATAAGTTCAAATCACATGCATGAGTCCAAAGTTCATTAATTATTATGGTTGAGTGGCTTTCTTGTTTGGTTGGTGAGTTGGTGATGTTGATGGTGGCATTGCATTGTAAACGCTGTCAGTGTCCCTGTGCTGAAGGAACCAAGAAGTGGTCAAATTACTTCGTTGTCGGATTTGGACTCTTTTTCTTTACTTTCGATGCTTGTGCTGGTAATTCTTGATGGCATCTGTCCTGAAAGCCAGGTTGCCTGTTGGTAGTGCAGCAAACGTGAATTGGTAAGATGCATCGTCCTGCCACGGTATGTCATTGTACTGAGCTGAGCAGTAACAGTGTCCCTCATTTGCAGAGTTGTACCATGTCGTACCAGTCGTAGTTCCATTGATGTTGTTTTTGTTTTGCTTGTTGTCGACGTTGTTGCCTTTGGTACGCATCTTGCTATTGTCTTTGATGTTGTTGTTGTGTTGGTTGGTTTTGTTGTCCTGTTTGCTGAGCTCAAGGACCACACTCTGTGGATAATACGAGTCCTTCACACAGCTACTCGTGTTAGCGTACTTTGTGGCATCTGCTGTTTCCTTGAGCGTGCCGCCACTGAGTTCGCGGCGCTCTCCGTCTGGAGTCATGTCCGGCTTACTTGAATCAGCTTTGGCTTGTGGATGCTCCCCGTCTGGAGTCTGGTCTGGTTCACCTGAATCAGCTTTGGTTTCTTGATGCTTCCCGTCCGGAGTCATTTCAGGTTCACTTGCATCTTCTGAGATCTCTTGATGCTCCACTTCCGGAGTCATTTCAGTCAGGAATGCATTTGCTTGTGGAGAGGCTCAAGCGAATGAGATTTGAAGTTACGTGGTATCACTGTAGTCACCAGTAGTCTCACTGCGATCGTCGAGTGCCTCTGTACATTCTAGCTGAGGTCTGTCACGTTGCACAGCTGGTATGGGAAGTGGGATGCCGTCGTCACTTGTCTCACATACAGTGGGTAGAGCCTCAGTGTCTTCTTGTCATTCACTTGAGCGTGGTAGACTGTCAGAGTATTCTTCTTGTTCTCTGGAGCATGGTAGACTGTCATAGTCTGCTTACGGTACACTGGGGCATGGCAGACTGTCATAGTCTTTCTGTTGTTCACTTGAGCATGGCAGGCTTGCATTGTCTGCTGCTGGTTGCTCAGAGGAGGTTGCTAGACCCTCATGGTCTTGTTCATGCAAGGACTGCGCTTTGGAGTCTTACATTGCTTCTATCGTGCAGGCTGTCCATGAGCTCGCTGTGGAGGCTTGTGTCGCTCCCTCTGTGGAGTCTTGCAGCGTTCCTTGTGTGGAATCGTGCATTGGTCTCTCTGTGGAAACTGTCATCACTTCTTGTTCATGCAAGGATTGCGCTGTGGAGTCTTGCGTCGCTTCTATCGTGGAGTCTGTCCACGAGCTCGCTGTGGAGGCTTGTGTCAGTGGAATCATTTCTTGTGTGGAGACATGCAGTTGTCTCGCTGTGGAGTCTTTCATCGCTTTCTGTGTGGAGGCTGGGACCCTTTGTGGTGCGTGGACCACTCTCTGTGTGGGGCCGGGGACCCTTCGCAGTGCGTGGACCACTCTCTGTGTGGCAGCAGGCCGCTCTCTGTGGGCTTGTACCGCTCTTTGTCTCTTGGTGTCAGGCCACAGCATAATCCTGCACTCACGTGTCGGGATGTCATATCTGCTGGGCTGAAGATCCTCAAATCCGAAGAACTCGTCGTCGGGGTTGTCAATGTGGAACACGTCTGGTTGCGGTTCGGATTTGGTACTGGGGTAGCCTCCCAAGGTGAAAGCTTCGTCTGAGTTGTTGTCTTCCAAGACCATATCATCACGTTTTGTGTCGGAACTGGCATTGGCTCGCGATGTCCAAAGAAGAATTCAAGGTCTGAGTCATAGTCTTCAGGGACTGTATCATCTCTTTGGGCGGTGCTAACTGTTTGTTGCAGGGTTCTGCGGAGGTTATTTTCAGCTACTGGTCGAATTTTAGGCATTGTGCTGTCGTTCAATGTGAAAGAATCTGGTTTTGAGGCTTAAAATCTTTTTTTTTGTGTGTTGGGACATTTCCCCTATAAGTGGGCGTGGTCCAGTGCCTCTGATATCATGAAGCATGTGACGTAGTCGTGATTGCACGTGCGCAGATCATTGTTCCTTTACTTGGGGCCTTGTTCGCCCCTTTTCCAAGATGGCTGCAATTCAAAACTGCCATTCGTTGCTGCAAGCCTACCTCGCGGTGAGTTTTGTCGCCTCTTTTACCTTTTCTTCTTGTATGTTCCTCGCAGAATTCTTGGAATTTGTCCAGGACTGCCTGGAAATCGCTCTTATTTTGCCCCTTTGAGTATTTGAAGGTCTGGAAGATTTCAGCTGCTTCTGGACCTGCGATGGTAAGCAGAAGCTTTATTTTCTCTGCATCCGCCATGCCATCTAGGTCGCCGCTATCAGGTAGATCTCGAATCTCTGCCGGAACCAACGCCAGTTTTCATTGAGATTGCCTTGGTACTGGAGCTGCTGTGGAATCGGAATCCCGAACATCATCTTGCTTGGCTTTTGTTGCTGGTTGCCACTGTTCGCTGAGTTGAAACTATATGGATTTAACAGTTTACTCCTGGAACCATGTTTTGTTATGCTCTTGTCGTAGCATAAGCTGCTTCCTTGATGTGCACTCTGACAAAGGAAGGTTCAGACTTGGAGATAGCTTTAACACATTTATTACTGTTAACAATTCTCCTACTTGGATTCAACGCTACTGTTAATCCTTCTCTAGCTACTCAGACTGACTAACCAGTCTGCTACAATCCACGTAGTGGGAGTGATGTTCAATCAACCCTGTGTCTGTACTCACTGAGTGTCTCCACTGGAAAGAGCCTGAGCATGTGTGATGTGTCCTTTTATATGTGTTGATGTAATGCCCTCCTGTGGTAGTGTCATCTCTGGTGTATCATGACTGCCCATCGGTCGTGTCCTATCTTACTGACCTATTGGTTGACTGTGTATCATGTCTCTGATGTTCCCTCGAGTGTCTAGCTAGGTGTAGTGTATGTACATTAACCCTTTATGTACTTACAGTGATGTATATCACCACACTGTGCACATGGTGGCTGGGAAGTGGCCGCACATGCGCAGTTGGTGTCTTTTACCAACTTTATCCCAATGGGACCTGTGCGCATACACAAAGGAGCAAAGGTGTGAAACGGCACAAAGCTGCAGATCGGGTGACCGGAACAGGAGCACCATTTCAGAGAAGGTATCCCAGGGAGCAGGACACAGGGAAGAGAACAGGCAAAGTTCCCAAAAAAAAGAATTGGCCAAGGGACAAAGTCAGGGATCGGAAAGAGGTTCCAAAAAGATAGATAAGAAAGAAGCCTTGATCAATAAAGTTGAAAGAAAGGAATAGAGAAAGGTTCCAAATTAGTGACAAAGCTGCAGTGAACCGACTGAATGCAAAATGGGTTCAAGAGAAGCCTTGACGATCTGAGGAGACAGCTGAAGTTTGGTGACTCTTTACTGTAGGCCTTTTTGAGTAGTGGTGCTCTGCTTGACATGGTCAAAGGTCTGAAATTGAGCTTGGAAGATGAATCTTGAGTATACTCAGAGATCCAAGGGAAATTAATCTTTGAACGTTAGATTGAAGCCCTGAAGTTGGCCGAGCAGGATTTTTGAAGAGAATTACAAGGCAAGTTCTTCAAATTTGGAGATTGGGTATCTTCATGAGAAAGACACAGTTTCCATGAGACTCGTTGGCTCACAATGTTACAAACATCTGAGTGGGTTGTTGAGAAATCCATGGAGTCTGCTTTGGTCACATCTGTTGTTTGTTTTGGAGTGTGGTGTGTCTGACCACAGTTCACCTGCTCATTCACATGGACCTCGTATTTATTCTGGATGTTAGAGTATAATGTAGTTATTATAAATTGCCTATCTGTCTGAATTTGTACGTGTCTGTAAAGATATAGCTGGGGTAAAGGAATTGTGTGATTTGAATCATTTTCATGTGTTGGTATTGAGATATTTCCAACCTTTCTAACTGGTGTAATTTTTCTTGTTTAATAATGGTTTTATTCTTTGTGCTAAAGGTTCATCAGTAGACACCTGTGAATTTGATCAGTAACTTTCTTCCACTGAAAAAAGCGTCAGCATTCATCAAGCCAAATTTCGCTCTGAGATTTGACTTCTCCAGTATTAGCAGAAGCCAGGATTCGAACACAATATACTATAGGAGATGGCATCTTTAGGATAAGAAGGTTAATTCAAAGCCCTATTTACCCTCTGAGGTGTACATAAAAGATCCCATGGATTATTTCTCAGGAGAGCAGGGGAATTTTTGTTAGTAAGACTTTGCTGTGTGCAATTTGGCTATTGTGTTTCCACAATACGACAGTGATTATACTTGAAATGTACTTCATTGATTGTACAGTGCTTTGAGACCGCCTTCAGTCATGGAAAATTATATATAAATACAAGCAATTCCAAGTGAAATCAGTCACTCAGCAAAGAAGGTGCAATTGAAGATAAACATAAGAACATAAGAACTAGGAGCAGGAATAGGCCATCTCGTCCTTCGAGCCTGCTCCGCCATTCAATGAGATCATGGCTGATCTTTTGTGGGCTCAGCTCCACTTTCCCGCCCGAACACCATAAATAACCCTTTATTCCTTTATTCTTCAAAACACTATCTTAATCTTGAAACCGTGTTCCTTTTCAATTAAAGTGCTTCTCCTTTATCTTCATTTCCCATTACTTTCTGGAGCTGAGTTCATTTTTGGCAAATTGCACAACAGTTTGCAAATGGATTTGATCATGACATCTTCTTGGCACCTGTCGTCCTTTTGTCTATGAAATAGATGAAGCAATCGTGTTTGGGCAAAGCCAGGAACCAGGAAGGCAACGATACCCAAAAATGTTCAGGCTCAATGCTTTGAATTTTATATCTGCAAGAAAATAAATGAAGGCCTTTTAAATCGGTATTACACGCTAATTTTGTTATTAATATTTGGCAGCAATCAGGTGACATTAATGGACTTCTAACCATGTTCAGCTTGGCTCAATATGTATAGCAATCTCACCTCTGAATCAGTCATTTATAGACTCAAACATGCTCCAGAAATTCAGCAGTCAATTTGATTTGACTCTCCATTACAGTGCTGAAGGTACGGGGCTCTTTCTACATTGTGAATGGTGCCTGCCTTTCAAATGAGGTGCTAAATTGAAGGGGCACCTGAAGGAGCAGCTAAACTGAACAGGCAACTTACCTGTCTGTTCTGCTGGATGGTAAAGAAACTGTAGCCGGTTTGCAAAACATCAGAGAGTTTTCCAAATGTCTTTGCCAATGTTTTCCCATCAACAAACACTTTAACAAACAGATGAACTGCTGATGTGGGATTATGCCTTGCATAATGGTTGCTATGTTTGTCTACATAACAGTTACTACTTTTTCATTGTATGTGAAGTTTGCAGAACAGAAAGCGCAAGGCGCTTTTGTATCACAGTGCATTCATGACCGTTTGCAGGCATTACATTTTATTAATAGTTGCAGATCAATGATTAATCCAAAGTATTGCTGCCTATACTCTAACCTGCACCCATTCATGCAGCACCCCTGTGCACAATAGCCTACATTGGCTTCTTGTCCAATAATGTTAGAGTTCTCATCCTGCATTGGAAGTCTCCCCATGACCTCGCGCGTTACCCCATCCAACAACAACTCTTGAGATCTCTGTTGCCCCTCCAAATCTCCAAACATGACAAGGAACCAACTAGAGAGCAGGCTAACATAGACTGGGTATTGTGCAATGAGAGAGGATTAATTAGCAACATTGTGGTGCGAGAAGAGGGAAGAGTGACCATAAAAGGTAGAATTTTTCATTAAGAGTGACACAGTTAAGTCTGAGGCTAGGTCCCTGAACCTAAAGAGAGATAGCTTTGATAGTATGAGCCATGCATTGGCTAGGATAAGCTGTCAAAGGATACTTGAGGGGTTGACAGTGGATAGGCAATGGCAGACATTTAAAGAACACATGGATGAACTTCAATAATTGTACATCCCTGTCAGGCACCAGAGGAGGGCGGGGCAGGTGGCTCAACCATGGTTTACAAGGGAAATTAGGGGCAGCATGTGGCACAATGATTAGCACTTCTGCCTGCAGCGCTGAGGACCGGGTTCAAATCCCAGCCCTGGGTCAATGTTCATGGGGAGTTAGCACATTCTCCCCGTGTCTGCGTGGGTTTCACCCCCACACCCCAAAGATGTGCAGGGTAGGTGAATTGGCCACAGTACATTGCCCCTTAATTGGAAAAAAAAATAATTGGGCACTCTAAATTTAAAAAAAACAAGGGAAATTAGGGATAGTGTTAAAGCCAAAGAGGAGGCAGAGAACTGAACAGAACTCAACTAGCAAGAATACTACAGACAGTTACCTGCAGATCCAACCAAAGAACACACACGCCAACTCAACAGACTGATCAGACCTTGAATCCAGATGTTCAGAGCACCCTATGTGCTCTCATCACACGTACTCTCCACATTGGAGATCCCTACTGCCTCCTGAAAATATACAAGGCCAACACACCAGGCCGTCCTATCGTATCAGGCAATGAAACCCTGTGTGAGAACCTCTCTGTCTACATCGAGGGCATCTTGAAACCCATCGTGCAAGGAACCCCCAGCTCCTGTCACGACACAATGGACGTCTTACAGAAACTCAGCACCCATGGACCACTTGAACCAGGAACATTCCTCGTCACAATGGACGCCACGGCATTCTACACCAGCATCCCCCATGACGACTGCATTACTGCAATAACCTCAGTACTCAATACCAACAACTGTCAATCTCCAGACGCAATTTTACAACTTATCCGCTTCATCCTGGATCCCAACGTCTTCACCTTCGACAACAAGTTCTTCATCCAGATACATGGAACAGCCATGGGGACCAAATTCGCACCTCAATATGCCAACATCTTCATGCACAAGTTTGAACAAGACCTCCCCACCGCACAGGACCTTCAACCAATGCTATACACCAGATACATCGATGGTATTTATTTCCTTTGGACCCACGGCGAAGAATCACTGAAACGACTACAGGATGACAACAATAAATTCCATTCCACCATCAGATTCACCATGGACTACTCTCCAGAATCGGTTGCATTCTTGGAAGAACACATCTCAATCAAGGACGGTCACCTCAGCACTTCTCTTTACCGCAAGCCCACGGATAACCTCACGATGGTCCACTTCTCCAGCTTCCACCCAAAACACATTAAAGAAGTTATCCCCTATGGACAAGCCTTCCCTATACACAGGATTTGTTCAGACGAGGAGGAACATAACAGACATCTACAGACGCTGAAAGATGCCCTCATAATAATGGGATATGGAGTTCAACTCATCGATCGACAATTCCAATGCGCCACAGCACAAAAACGCATTGACCTCCTCAGAAGACAAACGAGGGACACAACCGACAGAGTACCTTTCGTCGTCCAGTACTTCCCCGGAGCGGAGAAACTATGACATCTTCTTCGCAGACTTCAACACGTCATTGATGAAGACGAACATTTTGCAAAGGCCATCCCCACACTTCCACCACTTGCCTTCAAACAACCGCGCTACCTCAAACAGACCACTGTTTGCAGCAAACTACCCAGCCTTCAGGAGAACAGCGACCAGAACACCACACAATCCTGCTATGCCAACCTCTGCAAGACATGCCAGGTCATTGATATTGGTACCACCATTACACGTGAGAACACCACCCACCAGATATGCGGTACATATTTGTGCGACTCGGCCAACGTTGTCTACCTCAATCGCTGCAGGAAAGGATGTCCCGAGGCATGGTACATTGGCGAGACCATGCAGACACTGCGACAACGGATGAACGGACATCGCGCAACAATCGCCAGGCAGGAATGTTCCCTTCCAGTCGGGGAACACTTCAGCAGTCAAGGGCAGTCAGCTTCTGAACTTCGGGTAAGCGTTCTCCAAGGCGGCCTTCAGGGCGCACGACAATGCAGAATTGCCGAGCAGAAACTGATCGCCAAGTTCCGCATGCATGAGTGCGGCCTCAAACAGGATCTTAGATTCATGTCTCACTACATTTGCTCCCTACCATCTGGCCTGGGTTTGCGAAATCCTACCAACTGCCCTGGCTTGAGACAATTCACATGTATTTAATAAGAGTGGTTATCCCTCTCTCCAGTTGCACCTGTAAAGACTTAATTACCTGCAAGGACTCCCATTCAAAGTATAATCTTGCATCATTACTTTGCATGTATATGTGTTTGTGGAACCCACCTCTTCATTCACCGGATGAAGGGGCAGCGCTCCGAAAGCCAGTGATTCGAAACAAACCTGTTGGACTTTAACCTGGTGTTGCAAGACTTCTTACTTATTAGCCAGGACATTGTATTGGGGAAGTTGATGGGATTAAAACCCAATAAGTCCCCAGGGCCTGACGTTCTGCATTTCAGAGTAGTTAAGGAAGTGGGCCTAGAAATAGTGGATGCATTGGTGATCATTTTCCAGCATTCTATAGACTCTGAAAGAGAGTTCCAACAGATTGGAGGGTAGCTGATGTAACTCCACTTTTAAAAAAAAAGAAGGGAGAGAGAAAATGGGGAATTATAGATCTGTTAGGCTGACATTGGTGGTGGGGAAAATGCTGGAGTCAATTATTAAGGATGAAATAACTGAACATTTGGAAAGTGGGGACAGGATTGGTCCAAGTCAGCATGGATTCACGAAAGGCAAATCATGCTTGACAAATCTCCTGAAATTTTTTCGGGTGACCAGTAGAGTGGACAAGAATGAACCAGTGGATGTTATGCATCTGGACTTTCAAAAGGCTTTTGACCAGGTCCCACACAAGAGATGAGTGAGCAAAATTAAAGCTCATAGTATTGGGAGTAATGTATTGACATGGATAGAGAACTGGTTGACAGATTGGAAGCAGAGAGTGGAATTAATGGGTGCTTTTCAGAGTGACAGGCAGTGACTAGTGGAGTACCATAGGGTTCAGTGCTGGGACCGCAGCTGTTCACAATATACATTAATGATTTGGACGAAGGAATTGCATGGAATATTACCAAATTTGCAGATCACACTAAACTGAGTGGCAGTGTGTGCTGTGAGGAGGATGCAAAGAGGCTGCAGGGTGATTTGGACAGGCTGGCTGAGTGAGCAAATACTTGACAAATGCAATATAATGTGAGTGATGCACGATCAATTACACTCAAGACGAAGTGATTTCATAACTGAAGGCTTTAATTGACTAGAACTTGTTCCCCAGCAGCTTCGGTACAGAAAGTGAAGGCTGCTGGGACGGCACCGGTTCTTATACTCTGCCTGTCAGGGCGGAGCTACGTATCAACAGCCAATGGTAAACTCCTAGGTTTAACCAATGGTCATCAGACTCTTAGGTACAGCAGTACATGATAATACCACATTCACCCCATGTTAAAAAAGAGTCCGGCAGGGGTGGTGGCCAGTGGTAACAGTCGCCTTTAACATGGTATGATCAGATATGGAGGTACCGTGATACCTCCTTACAGGGCTGTCGAGAATATTTACAAAGTGTTCATTCATGGTTAAAGTCACAGCGAAGCAATCAGTCGATCGGGTGGCCTGGTCGTCCTTCTGGATCGTCTGGACTTCGGTGGTGATTCTGGTGGGGGTCCAGGTGGTTGCGACTCCGGGAGCGTGGTTTCGGCCTCCATGGCAGCTTTGTCACCCCTAGGCGGCGCTGTTGGGGCAAACGGTTGACATGGGGGGGGGGCTGCCGGGGGGGTGGGCGGGCCAAAGCAGGAGCGGCGGGAGTACTGACCCTCCAGTGAGGTGCTGGTGGGGGTAATGGTTCGGGTACGCGTGGGGTTCCGGCAGGTGCCAGGTCCCAAAGGGAGACTGTATCTTGCCGGCGGTCAGGGAATGCCACGTAGGCGTACTGGGGGTTAGCGTGCAGCAGGTGGACCCTCTCGACCAACGGGTCCGACTTCTGCGCCCGCACGTGCTTCTGAAGCAGGATGGGTCCGGGTGTCGCTAGCCAGGTTGGGAGCGAGGTCCCGGAGGAGGACGTCCTGGGAAAAACAAGGAGACGTTCATGAGGTGTCTGATTGGTAGTTGCACAGAGCAGCGAGCGGATGGCGTGGAGGGCCATCGGGAGGACTTCTTGCCAGCGGGAGACAGGGAGATTCCTGGACTGTAGGGTCAGTAGAACAGTCTTCCAGACCGTTCCGTTCTCCCTCTCCACCTGTCCGTTTCCCCGGGGGTTGTAACTGGTCGTCCTGCTTGAGGCAATGCCCCTGCTGAGCAGGAATTGACGCAGTTCGTCGCTCATAAAGGAGGACCCCCTATCACTGTGTATGTACGCGGGGAAACCGAACAGTGTAAAGATACCCTGGAGGGCCTTGATGACGGTGGTTGCGGTCATGTCTGGGCAGGGGATGGCGAACGGGAACTGGGAGTACTCGTCAATCACGTTCAGGAAATACGTGTTGCGGTAGGTGGAGGGGAGGGGGGCCTTTGAAATCCATGCTGAGGCGTTCAAAGGGACTGGAAGCCTTTATCAGGTGCGCCCTCTCTGGCCGGTAGAAGTGCGGTTTGCACTCTGCACAGATTTGGCAGTCCCTGGTGACTGTCCTGACCTCCTCGATGGAGTAGGGCAGGTTGCGGGTCTTGATGAAGTGGAAGAAACGAGTGACCCCCGGGTGGTAGAGTCCTCGTGGAGGGCTCGGAGGCGGTCCACTTGTGCAGTGGCACAAGTGCCGCGGGACAAGGCATCAGGAGGCTCGTTTAGCTTCCCCGGACGGTACAAGATCTCGTAGTTGAAGGTGAAGAGTTCTATCCTCCACCGCAAGATCGTGCCGTTTTTAATCTTGCCCGCTCTGCATTATCGAACATGAAAGCAACCGACCGTTGGTCCGTGAGGAGAGTGAATCTCCTGCCGGCCAGGTAATGCCTCCAATGTCTCACAGCTTCAACTATGGCTTGTGCCTCTTTTTCGACCAGGGAATGGCGAATTTCGGAAGCATGGCGGGTACGGGAGAAGAAGGCCACGTGCCTGCCCGCTTGGTTGAGGGTGGCCGCTAGAGCTACGTCGAACGCATCGCTCTCGATCTGGAAGGGGAGGGACTCGTCGATGGCGCGCATCGTGACCTTTGCAATGTCTGCTTTATGCGGCTGAAGGCCTGGCGGGCCTCCGTCGACAGGGGGAAGATGTGGACTGGATTAGGGGTCGGTCTTTGTCTGTGTAGTTAGGGACCCACTGGGCGTAGTAACTGAGAAACCCTAGGCAGCGCTTCAGGGCCTTGGGGCAGTGAGGGAGGGGGAACTCCATAAGGGGGCGCATGCGTTCAGGGTCGGGGCCTATAACTCCATTTCGCACTACGTAGCCGAGGATGGCTAGGCGGTCGGTGCAAAATACGCATTTATCCCTATTGTACGTTAAGTTAAGGATTTTCGCGGTCTGGAGAAATTTTCGGAGGTTGGTGTTGTGGTCCTGCTGGTTATGGCCACAGACGGTGACGTTATCCAGATACGGGAACGTTGCGCGTAAGCCGTACCAGTCAACCATTCGGTCCATTTCTCGCTGGAAGACCGAGACCCCATTAGTGACACCAAAGGGAACTCTTAAAAATTGATAGAGCCGCCCATCTGCTTCGAAGGCAGTGTATTTGCGGTCACTATTACGGAGGGGTAGCTGGTGGTAGGTGGACTTGTGATCCACCGTGGAGAAGACCTTGTATTGCGCGATCCTGTTTACCAGGTCGGCTATACGGGGGAGAGGGTACGCGTCCAGCTGCATAAACCTGTTGATGGTCTGACTGTAGTCAATGACCATCCTATGTTTCTCCCTGGTCTTTACCACCACTACTTGAGCTCTCCAGGGACTGTTGCCCGCTTCGATGACCCCTTCCCTCAGTAGCCTTTGGACCTCTGACCTGATGAAGGTCCGGTCCTGGGCACTGTACCGTCTGCTCCTGGTGGCGACGGATTTGCAATCCGGGGCGAGGTTTGCAAACAGGGAAGGCGGGTCGACCTTAAGGGTTGCGAGGCCGCAGACAGTAAGGGGGGTTATAGGGCCGCCGAATTTAAAGGTCAGGCTTTGCAAGTTACATTGGAAGTTCAACCCCAGGAGTGTAGCCGCGCAGAGGTGCGGCAGGACATAAAGGCGGAAATTGTTGAATCTGCTGCCTTGGCCAGTGAGGTTCGCTAGGCAGAACCCCTTTATCTCCACCGAGTGTGACCGGGAGGCCAGGGAGATCCTTTGGTTTACAGGGTGGGTAACAAGTGAACAGCGCCTTACCGTGTTGGGGTGAACAAAGCTTTCCGTGCTCCCAGAGTCAATCAGGCAAGATGTCTCGTGGCCGTTGATGAAGACCGTCGTTGTTGCTGTTGTGAGTGTCCGAGGTCGACTTTGGTCCAGTGTCACCGAGGGCAGATGAAGCAGTTGCGAGTTCTGATTGGGCAGCGTGTAGTCGGCCGTTCTGGGGGCCTGGGGCCCCATCCAAGATGGCGTCTCCTATGGGTCGCACATGGTGGCCAGGGATGGACAAGATGGCGGCGGGGATTGACAAAATGGTGGCGCCCACCCGTCCAGCGTGGTGTCCGGGGGGCAAGATGGTGGCGCTCGTGGGTCGAACGTGGCCCTAGGATAGGGGGGTGGCGATGAACGCTGGCCGGTCGGGGCCTGAAGGGGGGGTTGCCGCGGCGGTCCGGAGTCACTGGAGACCGCGGCCACGGTGCGGGCCTGGCAGACCCCGCCAAGTGGCCCTTCTTGCCGCACCCTTTGCAGGTGGTGGTGCGGGCCGGGCAGCATGGGCCGGGATGATTCGCCTGCCCGCAGAAGAAACAGCGGGACCCGGCGGCGTTAGCGGGCCGTCTCACTGCGCAGGCCTGCGGGGTCAGGGGGAACGTCTGTGGGGCTGCCGCTGCGGGGTGCCACGCAGCCCAGGGGGCCGCCGCGCGGTTGGGCGCATAGGACTGTGCTTTTTGGGAGGCTACGTCCATGGACCCTGCCAGGGCCCGTGTCTCTCTAAGTCTCACGGTGTCCTTTTCTAGGAGTCTTTGGTGGATCTCTGAGGAGCTCATACCTGCTACGAAGGAAGCCCTGATTAAAAGTTCCATGTGCTCGCTCCCTGAAACTTGCGCGCAGCCACAGTTTTGGCCCAGCACCAGTAGCGCCCGGTAGAAACCCTCCAACGATTCCCCGGGGCTTTGCCGTCTAGTTGCAAGCAGGTGATGTGCGTAGACCTGATTTACAGGGCGGAAATATAGTGTCCTTTTAACAGTTCGATCGCGGCATCATAGTCCTCCACCTCCTCGATAAGGGTGTAGATCCCAGTGCTGACCCTTGCGTGCAGGAGATGCATTTTCTGTTCTCCTGAGGGGGTGCCTCCAGCCGTCTCAAGGTAGCCTTTCAAGCACGCCAGCCAGTGTTTAAATATTGCAGCCGAGTTCTCCGCGTGGGAGCTGAGTTTTAGGCACTTCGGTTTGATTCGGAGATCCATCCTTCCAGCTTAAGTCTAGTCGATTAAATTGATGCGCGATCAATTACACTCAAGACAAAGTGATTTCATAACTGAAGGCTTTAATCGACTAGAACTTGTTCCCCAGCAGCTTCGGTACAGAAAGTGAAGGCTGCTGGGATGGCACCCGTTTCTTATACTCCATCTGTCAGGGCGGAGATACGTATCAACAGCCAATGGTAAACTCCTAGGTTTAACCAATGGTCATCAACCTCTTAGGTACAGCAATACCTGATAATACCACAGTGAGTAAATGTGCGGTTATCCACTTTGGTGGCAAAAACAGGAAGGCAGATTATTACCTGAATAATGGCAGTTTAGGAAAAGGGGAAGTGCAACAGGATCTGGTGGAATAGTCGCTGAAGGTTGGCATGCAGGTACAGCAGGCGGTGAGGAAAGCTAATGGCATGCTGGCCTTCATAGCGAGAGGTATTGCGTATAGGAGTAGGGATGTCTTGCTGCAGTTATACAGGGCCTTGGTGAGGCCACACCTTAAGTATTGTGTGCAGTTTTGGTCTCCCAGTTTGAAGAAGGATATTTTTGCTATTGAGGGTGTCCAGCCAAGGTTCACCTGACTAATTCCCGGGATGGTAGGGCTGACATATTAAGAAAGACTGGATCAAGTGGGCTTATACTCACTGAAGTTTAGAAGAATGAGAGGGGATATCATAGAAAGATATAAAATCCTGGTGGGATTGGACAGTCTCGATGCGGGAAGAATGTTCCCGATGTTGGGCATGTCCAGAACTAGGCATCACAGCCTAAGAATAAGGGGTAAGCCATTCAGGAATAAGGTGAGGAAGACCGTCTTCCCTCAGTGAGTTGAGAACTTGTGGAATTCTCTACCATTGAAAGCTGCTGGGACAGGTCGTTGGATATATTCAAGAGGGAGCTGGACGTGGCCCTTGAGGCTAAAGCGATCAAGGGTATGGAGAGAAAATGGGAGTGGGATACTGAATATGCATGATCAGCCATGATCATATTGAATGGTGGTGCAGGATCGAAGGGCCGAATGGCCTACTCCTGCGCCAATTTTCTATGTTTCTATTATTTGCCAGAAAACAATAAGGTGATGCAAATACCAGAGAATCAGGCCTGGAACATAAGCCAGAGTTGAGGGTATATGTCAATAATTGATCGTATGGGCGAGCCAATGGGCATGGTTCCTTATTACAGATACAGTCACCTTTGGGTGAATCACACTATTGTCAGGCACAGTGTCAGGTAATTAAACTTCAATAGGATTTTCGTTGAATCAGAGGGAGGTTTAAATGTGACACATTTCCACTCTGCGGTGGAACATCACTCCAGTGGGGGAGGAGGCAGAATTTGGGAAATTCCAATGAGGAGATGAAACTGTGATATGATTCTGGTGGGGACTGAAATCTGGGGTGGAATCACGATCATTTGTCCTCTAATAGAAACCATATACTCGATTACACTTGTTAAAACTGGCTCCCTAATCTCGCAGTGGCTCTTGGGGGTCTAGCTGGAAGTGTTCTCCAGCTGGTGAAGTTTCCATTATGGGCAGACTGAAAGACCTCTGAAAGCCTTTAAAATGTTGGACCTCTGTTCCCTCAGAGTATTATGAAGACATTTCACAAGCACTTTTCTTCCATCTAATTCAGGTCCCTCTCAGAGTAGGAGAGCGCTGTGCAGGAGCAAAAACTCCTGGGGTGAGATCTCCCAGTTGTTCACACCTGCAGAGTATTTTGATCCCGTCGATGGCACATCTCTGTGGGGTGGATTCAATAGGAAATTTCATTGACAGCATGGGGCCAGAAGCTCCCATCACCGGCCGATGGCAGGCCAACGCTTGCCGCCGGGAAAGACACCGCAGGGAGGCCAGAGAATCTCGCCCCTGACCTCTCCATATACCCTTCACCAACTCGCACCCCCCTCACCCCCACTAATGTGCGTGAACAGCTCTGGATTTGAGAACAAGCTCAACCGCAGCAGGGCAAGGCGGCAGGCAGCAATGCGACCCCACACATTTCTGTCCCTTCAAACATCTGCAAATTGTTATTCAGAGTATTCACTCTCTTTCAATGTAATTTTTAAACAAAATGCGAGTAAATACAACATTGGGGACTGAGCTGCATAGAGAAGGAGTTTGCCAATTCAGTACTACTGTGGATCACTGATTTCAACATCAGATACTACTGATCCGGAGAAAGGAAATCTGCAGTTGGAATGTGCCTGTGTATGTGGTTGCTGGATGAAGTCAGTGTTCAGCTGAGATTTGTAGCTTCCTGTTGTCCTGCAGTTTTCCAATAAGCCGCCTACATAAGTGTGCATGTGTGAGGCCGTAGTAGCAGCAAGGGGCCTGAATAATTGACCCAATGGTTCCTCAGAGGGATAAGATTTTCTGGGTGGCACAAACTCTCCGGCGCCTGCACAAATGCTTCAGACTCTCCCAGCTTCCTATTACATGGACATCTCTTAAAGCCACTCCGAATGAATGAACAGGAAATTGATTGAAAATGCACCAGATACTCCTTTCACAGAAAATCCTAATACGACTCCTTTTTTTGTCATTTGACATAAGATGTGGGCATTGCTGGCAAGGCCAGCTTTCGTTTCATATCCCAAGTTGTCCTTGAGAGCAGTTAATGTTGTGGGCCTTGAGTAGACCAGACAAGGGAAAGACCGTGGCTTTCCTTCCCTAGAGGGACATTAACGAAGCAGATCTGTTCTTATGACAACCAATGATAATTTAATTAATGCCATTAATGTGACTAGCTTTCAATTCCACATTTTATTTTCAATTGAATTTCAGTTTCACCAGCTCCTGTGGTGGGATTTGAAACCTTGCCCCCAGAGGATTAACTATGCCACCCACTTCCCCCTTCAGTGTGCAATGTCTTGAAACCGAGACCTGAGGAACTAAATGACTGTGTGTCAACCCTCTGTTCTCTCGTAGAGTCTGTATAATACATAGGTGGGGTTAACCTCTTACCATACAAGAAGGTCATTGCTGTACACATTTAGCACAAACTTCCTATTAGTCAAAGATACTTCATCAAGTAATGCTTTTCCAATGTGTTCCATAATTCCCTTCCAGTGTTGTGATTTCTAATTGTATTGGGCATGTTCAGTGAATTATTAGGTAATAAAGAAGATATTTCTATTCTGGCAGTTTGAAAGCAGCCAGTACTCAAAGGAATGATTGTGTACAAAATAACGAGTCTGTCGACAGAATTGCAAAATACTCTTTGACAACTAACAGCCTGGAAATTGTTGGTTCATCAACAAGTTGGGATCAGTGCTATTTGGATTGTTGTCATATATAAAAAATGTACAGTTGATCTACATCAACCAAACAAACCAGCTGCAGTGACCAAAGCTACGATTCCAAAAGCAATTTACGTGGTTTGGCTGTGACAAATAGAAATTATTAAAGAGCCCCACCTTTCCCTTTGCGCAACACTGAGATGCGATCTGTGGACATGTCATTACAGCGCCCTGTGAATAGTCTCCGTTTCAGCAACAGGCTTGTGGAATTAATTGGAAATAAGTGTACGTGAGCTCTCACCAGCAACTCCACTGCAAAGTGGCAAAATATTCCATAACCTGCCACTTAATAGACCTCCACTTCATGACTCCAAAATTAAGCTATTCAGTGTTCAGTCTCTCTGGGAAACGTATTGAGTGATGTCAAAGAACTTTTGTCAGCCTTTAATCTGAGGAGAAAGACTGAAATGCAAGCATACAAAAATGACAGACAGGAGGAGATCAGCTGGTTGAACAAACCGCACTTATGGTGGATGGATCAGCATGGTCAGACAGATCTTAAACCCCCCCATACAACCATGTAATCTCCTGAGGGTGGCAAGATTAACAGGTAAACCAAGTCCAATAACGGGAGCAAGTATGATATTCCCCTCTGATCCCCTCAAGCGATCAGAACCAAATCACATTACCTTCTATTGCGCTGTCAAATTTGTAGAGTGATCTCCGACTCCTGTAAGATCCTTTAGTTAAGCAGGGATTACGTTCCCTCGATGTAAATGTTAAAGCAGTGCTCTGCCATCTGTGAATGTAAAGTCCAATTTCCTGCTTCTGCCAGAACCACGGAGGTAGCTCATATTGGGGCGCATGCGTAAAACTGCCCTGATCATCTAATTTAAGTAATAATTCGGCACTCCAGGCGCTGATTGGGCCACACGCTGCCAATGCGGAGCCTAAAGGCACAAGGTATTTGGTAGAGCAGCTGTCCTATCTTAAAGGGGCACCTTCACTTCAAGTGCTGTCAGAGAATGATGTTCCTCAGTTGTTACTCCTGCATTTTGAAAGATATCAAAGGAGAATACAAGGTCAAATGATGAAGGGAGAACTCATCCCTTTACAGTCAGGGCGCTATAGCCTCCGCTCAGAAAGTGAAATGAAGAGCAACTGTTATTTTTGGGTTGAAGGGATTGGGTGAGGGTCAGGTGTGGCAGAAGTTTAGCACATGAAGCACGTTTGCCAAGGTTAGTACCTGTTGAGTTGTCAGTGTTCTAGGATAGCATGGCAATAGCACATACGTTCCCCAGCTGCATCCTCTCAGTGGCGCCCTATGATCTGTCCCAAACCTTCACACGGCAACACCATTTCAGACATAGCCTTCCTCATTCGTGGATGGCACGATGGTACAGTGATTCGCAGAGCTGCCTCACAGCTCCAGGGACCCGGGTTCAATTCCGGCCTCGGATGCCTGTCTGTGTGGAGTTGCATTTTCTCCCCGTGTCTGCGTGGGTTTCCCCCAGGAGCTCCTGTTTCCTCACACAATCCAAAGATGCGTAGGTTAGGTGGATTGGTCATGGTAAATTGCCCCTTAGTGTCCAAAAGGTTAGGTGGGGTTACTGGGTGACCGGCATAGAGTGGAGGCATGGGCTTAAGTTGGGTGTTCTTTCCAAGGGCCGGTGCAGACTCGATGGGCCGATGGCTTCCTTCTCCACTGTAGGGATTCTATGATTCCTAGGAAACATAATATTTGGAATTCTGTAAGTACTTGTCCACTTTCAGGTAAGAGTCAAAGTGCAAGAGAAGTGACTGTGAAGAAAGTCCATAAAATGTTGGAGAATTAACAGGGAGGACGGCTTTCTCTGCGACACAGGGAAGGAACCTGAAAAAATTCTCATCTAAAACATGAGGATGAAGAGTTAGGGGAGCCTGAGGAACTAAAGCTAAGTGATCAGCTTATTTTATCACAAGTACAAGTGTATAATTTATTATATAACTAAGTTTGATACTTAACAAAATAATCAGATCTGGGGGATAAAATTATATTTAACTAAATACAGGATATTACCCTTCAAGGGTACTGAATTTTCATTAGTTTGAAATCTCACATGTGTAAATTTAAAAATGTTAAGGAGTTGATCAAATAAAAGAGCTGATAAACCAAGGGAGCAGAGCAAAGAGTGAAAATTGAAGCACTTTAACAAAACTAATTAAATTCTTAAATTACATAACCCCGAGAACACATGGGGCGTGATCGTATGGCCTCATCGTGCCCAACTCGGTGATGTGGCAAGGCTGTTAAATCTCGCTGGGCAAGATCCACAATGTCATATTTAAGTGAGCAGTTAGGCACACATAAATATGTCGGCGCACAAAGCTCCCGAGGCTCGGCATTGAATGCCCATTCCTGGGAGAATTCACCATGGCTCCGTTTAGCACTGGTCCACACAAACATGGACCAGGCATAACTGCGGGAGGGCGTGGGGGTCTCCCAGGCCATCAGGGGCCCGTGGGTGGGCGGGCGCTGGACAAGATGGTACCTTGAACACTCCTGCTGCCACCTGAGCACCTTGGCACTGCCAGCCTGGCACCTTGGCACTTCCACACAGGCACCCTGGCAGTGCCATATTTTCACTGCCCGGATGCCCTGGTGGCACTGCCAGCATGGCAGGGGCACTTCCAGGGTGCCAGGCTGGTAGTGCCAGGTTACCCGTGTCAGGGATTGAGACCGGGGGTGCCCTGCCCTTATGAAGTAGGGTGAGGGGGAGGGAGGCTCGAGGATCTCCTAATAGATAAATTGGGGCATTGGGGGAGTCCAGGAGCCATGGTGGGGAGTCCGAGGGGGGTCGGGAGATCTGGACACCATTTTTAAATGAGCTCATCAGTGCAGGAAGTGAGTTAAGTGCGGCCTCAGTAGGGCTTTCCCCGCTGAGGTCAAAAAAAAAGAAGAGTCACGTTTGATAGCGGTTCTTGGCGCCGAGAAACACCCTATTGAACACGCCCAAATGGGACTTTGATTTTTTCTCCGTCTAATCACGCCCGTACAGTTTTAGTGACTATCATCCAAAAGATAGTCAGCACTCCCTGAGTACTGCACTGATGTGTCAGCTTATTTTGTGCCAATTACCTTAAATCTGTGTCCTCTGCTTCTTGATCTTTCCACCATTTTGAACAGTTTTTCCCTGCTCCTCTGTCAAGAATCCTCCTGATTTTAAATACCTCCACCAAATTTCCTTTCAACCGTCTCCTGTCCATGGACAACAGTCCCAGCTTCTGCCAGAAATCCTTCTACGTAACAGAAGTTCCTCATCCTTGGAACCTACTCCACTCTCATATCTCCCTTTTTCACGCAGTGAATGGTTAAGACCTGGATTGCACTGTCTGAGAGTGTGGTGGAGGCAGAGTCAATTGAGGCTTTCAATAGGGAATCGGTTCATTTTCTGCAAAGGAAACATTTTCAGGGCTACAGGGAAAAGGCCAGGAAGTGGCGCTGGGTGAATTGCACCTTCAAATGGGCAACACAGAAACAATGGGCAGAATGGGTGTAACAATTCTTTGACTCTATGATCATTTTGGATTCAGCTTCAAAATTGCTACACTGAAGCCACAGCAAGGACCAATAAAATCTATTCGAGGCTCTCATATGTGGCCCACTTAAATCTCCAAATCAAACGTGTTGGTGCAGCTTTTCTTCACCCATCTATAAACTTGTCACACATTTAGATGTTTGGACTGATCATTCCAGGAGTTTAACTCCATCACTATGACAACAGCGTCACAGGGCTATGACAGACTGACCAGTAGTGCCCCTGACCTGACAGTGGAGGAGCTGCGTTTAAGGTTTTTTGAATAAAGCAGTAGGGTGCCAACACTATCTGAAGCACTCAGCTGGTGCAGGCTGAGGAAATTATTTCAGTTTCACCGTATCCAAGTGGCCCTGTACCAGAGGGAATAACAAATGGAACAACCCAAAACCACCAACCAGTCTTGCCTCTTTCACTGAGAACAGAATTTAAGGGGGTGGATGAAAGATATGTCTGCCCCAATTGCTGACAGGAATGTCACCATCTGCCACAAATGGTGGGCTGAACTGGGTCCTGCCCTGATGCCCATCACCTACCACCATTAAAGTCCCAACTGCCCTTTCCAGTATAAATGTGTCTACTTAAACCTACAATTATTGTGAATTTTGAAGGCCTTTGTTCGGACACAAACAAGAAAGCCACATAGCATTACTGAACGTTTGGCGAGTGAAATGAAGAGCCCTTCCTAGCTGCAGACGATTGTCCTCTGGAGAAGGGCTGAGCACACAATCTAGCTGACCTACACTACTGTAGGGGTGCTGTATTGTTAAAAATCATCCACCTTGCCATCCATCCTGAGGATGAGATCTTAAACAGAGGGTCTGTCTCCCCTCCCAGGTGGACATAAGAGATCTATCCCTCAGCCAACGTCACTAAAAGATATTATCTGGCCTTTAATAAAGGTGAAGGGTGTCCAAGGAATAAACAAAAAAAGGTGTTAATTAATAAATAATTATTTTCATGAAACCCAGTTATACCTCACTGGGTTCTCTCTCTGTGTTGGTTGGTTCCTGACTGGCCCACCTTTTACACAAGCATGGTTAGCAGCCCTGTAGTTCGCGGGGAAGCTCTAACCTCACGTTATTACATGGTTATGATCACATGATTGCATTGCAGGTTATTACATGGTCTTGATCACATTTTCGTTTATGGGAAATTTCTGTGCACAAATTGACTGCCATGTGGGGCAGCATGGTAGCACAAGGTCAGGGTCCCAGGTTCGATTCCCCGCTGGGTCACTATCTGTGCAGACTCTGCACGTTCTCACCATGTCTGCGTGGGTTTCCTCCGGGTGCTCTGGTTTCCTCCCACAGTCCAAAGACGTGCAGGTTAGGTGGATTGGCCATGATAAATTGCTCTTAGTGACCAAAAAAGTTAGGAGGGGTTATTAGGTTACGGGGTTATAGGGATAGGGTGGAAGTGAGGGCTTAAGTGGATCGGTGCAGACTCAATGGGCTGAATGGCCTCCTTCTGCACTGTATGTTCTATGTTATGTTCCCTGCATTACAATGAATATACTTCCAAAGTACTTCATTTGCTTACAGTGCTCTGAGGCACCCTATGGTAATGAAAGCTGCTATATAAATGCAAATCTTTCGTTTGTTCTTACCAATGCATCTGGGATTGCTGCATGAAGTGATATGCTGCAGACCTGACATTTCTGAACCAGAGACGTTTAAGAGAAGCCAGATGTTCAAGATGGCAATGATATCAGAGTCATGGATGAGGTTTGCAGGTTTGATTGGATAAGACTGCCTCCATAAAGAGGTGTGAGCACAGAGGCAGTTCTTTTCTGAAAGAACTGTAACACGGTGTGCTTGCTGAACCTTCCCTCTACACAGTGCACCAGCCATCACTGAGGCCTGGCAAAAAAATACTAGCATTAATATAGCCCCTTTCATGGCTACAGAACAGCTGAAAACAGTGTCGAGTCACTGAGGTATTTCTTTGTAAAGTGAGAAATGTGGTAGCCAATTTGTGCACAGCAAGACTTCACAAACAGCAATAAACTAACCAGATCATCTGTTTTACATGTTCATTTGTATTTAAAATAACTGGTCAAATCATCTATTTTAGCTGTTAGTTGAGGAATATCTGTGTCCATTTAAATCCCCATGCCTGAAAAGCAGCACTTCCAAAAGGGCAGTAATTCCTCAGCACTGTGCAGAACCTGGGCTATATGCTCAGGCCTGAGCCCTCCTGACGCGGAGTCAAGAGTTCTTCCACTGAATCAAGTCTGGCATCTAAAATTCTTCCTCATCTTCTAACTTGCTGAGGTCAAGAGGACTTCTCAAAGGGATTGTCTAGCTGTTGGATTGTTTCTCGTTAGAGAACCGCATTTCTGACTGCGTAAATGCAAACACTTTACAGGCCAGAAACAAACTGAGAACTGATATAAAAATGAATGAAACTAACCAAATTTTAAACAAGTACAATAACAGACTCAAGACACCAGAAGCAAGGCTGTGAACATTTTAAGAACCTTTCTTCTGCAGCACCTTTCAAAACAGTGCACACTGATGTTGCATTTCAGGAAATGTGCAACAGAAAGGCCCTGGCTTCATTCATACTTTTCTGTAACCTCTAATAAAGTTCACGCAAATCTGAGAAAATAATACCGACCCAGTTCATAGAACATAGAACATACAGTGCAGAAGGAGGCCATTAGGCCCATCGAGTCTGCACCGACCCACTTAAGCCGTCACTTCCACCCTATCCCCATAACCCAATAACCCCTCCTAATCTTTTTGGACACTGGGGGCAATTTTCGGCCTTCTCAGCTGTCCATTGTTTCGTCAATCGATACACTGCACACATTTGTGCTACTGGATCAGCAGGAAACCTCTTTAGTTCCGAGTGCCAATCACTATTAATTGGCTGTGGGTGACATTGCTGAAGAATTAGAAATCATTTTATGCAATATTGACTGGAAACTTTTCCACGGTTCAAAGGAAAACCAGCAGTCCGATAGATGTTTGAAGCAAGCGGTACAGCATTACCTGCGACATAAAGAACAAATGGTCTGTAGAAAAACCACAGCGGATCTAACAACTTGAGGACACCAAAGACATGTGTGGCTTCTTCAGCACTGTAAGACAATCTTACGTCCAAACACGCCATTGAGAGGTAACATAGAGGAGAGCTCATGAAGGACAAGAAGGTGATCACTGAGGGAACATTTTGACATTCTCTTCAACTGAGACTCTGGCTGGATTCTCCGAGCCGAAATTGCATTCGGCGCGGGGGCGGAGAATGGCCGTTTACCCAGAAATCGGGACCGGCGCCGCTGAAGCGATTCTCCAGTCCCCAGGGAATCGCTTGGGAGGCGCTTGCACGCGATCTACGCAGCGCGGGTAGGTGACCAGCGATTCTCTGCGCAAAAATGGCCGAGTTCCCGACGCCATGGTTCTAACCACGTATCGGCCGTCGGGAAACTCGGGTGGTGGCTGCCCTGGTGGGGGTCAGGGAGATCGATCACCGGGGCCGCGGGGGGGGGGGGGGGGGCCCTAATGGACGGCCATGGGTGCGATCGGGTGGCATGGACCCGCGAGCGCCCGCGATCTCGGGGGGGCCTCCATTTCTGATGGTAGACCGCGGTGCGAGTCCACCATGTCCAATGCGCAGCCGCCGCAGGCCGCCGTGCGCATGCGTGGACTCCAATCCGGATGTGCAGGGCCCCGTATCCGCAGCCAGAACTGTGAGGAGCACTCCGAGGCCCTGCCAGCCCCCTGCAGGTAGGAGAATCGCTCAGGACTTTCTTAAGGAGTGAAACACCAGCCTTTTTACACTGGCGTGGCGACATAGCCCATTTTTGGAGAATCCAGCCCAAGGTCTTTGATTTGAATATCCTCAAGTTCATTCTTCAACACCCTGTCCATCCTGGTGTCAGCTCTTCCCCAACCCGGAGCAGAGTTGTAAAAGCCACCCTATAGCTGAAAAACATCAAAGCTCCTGGGCCAGATAATTCCTTCATGAAAATCTGAAACACAGATGGACAGACGCATGGCGTGGATGCACAACCTCATCTGTGAAGAAGACTTCATGTGACCGAGGATCTCAGGACCATGGGCATCATGATTATACTCAAGAAAGGATGCAAGTCCAATTGTGGTATAAACAGAGGAGTCTTCCTGCTGTCTGCCACAAGGAAGGTCATTGCCAGGAGCTCCCTCAATCGCTTCCTCCCAGTGGTCTTCCAGAGTGACAGTGTGGTTTTTGCTCATCGCAAGGCAACTCAGGCATGATTTTCACTGCACACCAAGTTCAAGAAAAGTGCAGGGAGCAGTGAGCTTGTGCATGCAATCATTCAGAAACTGATCTCCAGGTCATTGTCGACGTCTTCGCCATGGCACGGTGGCACAGTGGTTAGCACTGCTGCCTCATTGCGCCAGGGACGAGGGTATTATTCTGGCCTTGGGTGGCTGTCGGTGTGGAGTTTGCATGTTCTCCCCGGGTCTGCATGGGTTTCCTCTGGGTGCTCCAGTTTCTTCCCACAGTGCAAAGATGTGCAGGTTAGGTGGATTGGTAATGCTAAATTGCCCTTAAGTTTCCAAAAATGTGCAGGTTAGGTGTATTGGCCATGCTAAAATCACCCCTTAGTGTCCAAAGATATGCAGGTTAGGTTGGGTTACGGGGGACAGGGGTAGGTGGGGTAGTTGGCCTAGGTAGGGTGCTCTTCCAGAAGGTCGATACAGACTCGATGAGCCAAATGGCCTCCTTTTACACCGTAGGGCTTCTTTAGATCCAAAGGAGATGAGAAAATGGGCCTTTCACTTAACATACAAAAGACGAAGGTCGCCTACTAACCAGCTTCCACAACATTTAAGATGAATGGCAAAATCCTGGAAAATGTGAACCATTTTCTGTACTTTGGGAGTCTCCCCTCGACCAAGGCAGACATAGGTGGCAAAATTCAGGTTCGCCTCCAATGTGCCACTCAGTCTTTGGCTAACTGAAGAAAAAAGTATTGAACACCAGGGTCTCAAGCCTGAGGCTAAGGTCATGGTTACTGGGCAGCAGTGACCGCCGAGCTACTATCTGCTCTAGTAGCTCAAAGCACTGGAGATGTACCACCTAGTACCTTCACAAGATCCTCCAAATCTGGTGGCAGGAAAGACATTCCAACAACAATGTCCTCTCCCAAGCCAATCTGCCGAGCAGAGAGACATTAATGACTAAAAATCAGCTTTGCCAGTCAGGACATGTAATTTAAGACTCCCAAAATACAGAAAATTGTCCACATTTTCCAGACTCCTAAAGCAACTGCTCCACTGGAACTGGGGCAGGGCAGGAGTGTTGCAGGAAGATGGCGGGACATGCTTTAGAAATGTCCAGAAGACATACCTAGAGAGGTCAAGCATGCCCGTTAACTCATGTGAGACCCTGATTGGGACAGACTGAAATTGAGAAGGCTCAATGAGAAGACGCTGAACACACTGAGAGACTTTGTCAGGACCGTGCAGAGATGAATTGAGAGAGAGCACACAGACCTCCAGACTACCTATTAAACCAACCCTTCGAGCACCGCCTGCCCCACATGTGGCAGGGTCTTCAGGTCACTCAATGAACTTCTCAGCCATCTCAGAGCCCAGTGAACCAGAGTGGAAGCAAGTCACCCACGATCCTGAGGGGCAGGAGAAGGTGCCTCAGAGAAGGGACACACAACAGCATCACCAGCAGGAATAAAAGGGTATTACAGCACCAAATTCAGCACACATTTTGAAAAAGAATCACAGAACCAGAGAATTCCTACAGTGGAGAAGTAGGCCATTCAGCCCATCGAGTCTGAACCGAATCTCCAAAAGAGCACGCAATCAAGCTCCATTCCCCCCACTCCATTCCCATAACCCCATAACCCCACCCAATCTGCACATTTTTGGACTGTGGGAGGAACGGAGGAAACCCGCACAGACACAGGGAGAACGTGCAAACTCCACACAATCACCCAAGGTCAGAACTAAACCCCAGTCCCTGCCGCTATGAGGCAGCAGTGCTAACCACTGTGCCACCCTACTCTCCAGGATAAGGCTTCCTTCAAGCCAAAGAACTTGCATTCATGCAGCAACTTTCACATCCTCAGGACTTCCCCAAATGCTTCACTGCAAATCAAGTACTTTCAAAATATAGTTGCCGTTGGAATGCAGAAGGCAACTTGCACCCAGCAAGTTCCACAAACAGCAATGAGATAAATGGCCATTTTATTTTTTATATTAGTGCCGTTGGCTCCAGGGATTGGTGAAGGTTATTCAGAGCACCGGCTGAACTCCCCTGTTGATCCTTTAATAGAACCGTGGTACTTTAACATCCAGCTGCAAGGACAGAAAGAGTCTCAGTTTGCTTTGCAATGGAAAGTGCAATACAACCTCAGTACTACACTGAAAAATGAACGCAGATTATGTGCTTAAGTTTCTGAAGTGATAATTTAACGCACAACCTACTGACTCAGAGACAAGATTACTATATCTGAGCCACCCGGAACATTTACCAGGAAAATTATTGTTTGTATTTCCCTGATTTCTTCATCTGTGCCTGAATAGCTCACTAATTTTACTTCCTCAAGGACTTCAGATCAGGAGCATGTAGGCACACACTGTGAACTTCATAACCTAAAAGAATACCCATCAGTGGATCCTGTCAGTCAATCGCTCTATATAGATCAGTTATCTCTATTACACCAGATTGCTAAGGCTCAGCAGGTCAGAGTGAACAATGCCGCCAAACGCCTGGTGCTCTACAATTGCTGCCCCTTACTTAACTCTGCTGTTTGACAAATGAACATTAAGGCAATTCTATGGTCCCACAGTTTATTCTTTCCTGATTCCACCTGTCAAAATATAGTTTGCTGACCACTAATATGAAAGCAAAATAACGCAGATGCCAGAAATCTGAAATAAAAACCAGAAATGCTGGAAACACTCAGCAGGCCGGGCAACATCTGTGGAGAGAGAAACAGAGTTAATGGGGGGAGGCGGGGGGGGGGGGGGGGGGGGGGGGTTCTGCATCCCCTGTGGTGTGTTTCTGGGTGGCCCGCCGTGGGCCAGGTGTTGGATCTTCTAGTGCCGCTGCTGTCAAAGGGATTGAATCCACTTCACGCTGCCGGGAAACCCAAGGCAGGTGTCTCCCATCAGCTGGGCCAGAAGATTCCGCTGGTGACAACGGCCAGAAATTCCCCCCCCCCCCAGTTAGTGAGACTTTCCAGTCCCTTCCATCAATGGGATTTTCCGGTCCCGCCAAAGTCGATCCCTCGCGGCGTGTTCTTCAGCAGTCGGGCGGGCGAGCCATGCCAAACCCCGTAGACTTCGGCGGGACTGGAAGATCCCACCGGTGGCCAATGGCTCACCAGATCAGGTGCAGGAAAACCTGCTGCGGTTGGGAATGGCGGTGGGTGGGCAGTAAATCTCAGCCAATGTTTCAGGTCGGTGACCTTTCATCAGAACTCATTGATCCTTTTGGGCTGTGTCGGGCAGAATTTTTGGAATAGGATTTTTATTTGCTCGTCCGTGTCATATTAGATTGAAGCTATGGAAATCACCAAATGTCCATTCAATTCTCGGACATTGTTATTGTGAACTTGTTTCAGATTAATGAGTCTCCTGCCTGCTGCCTGTGAGAACTCTAATACAGCTGCAGTCTCGACTATAGTACTTAAATGGCCATGCCTTCAGATCCCCAGTCCCTGAACTCTGAAACACTACACCTCTCTACCTGGCCTTCCTCTTTAAGGCAATCTTTAAAACTTTGACCAGCTTTAGTCACCGGACTTGATTCCATCTTAGGTGACTTGTTTTAGAATACTCCCTTGAAGCACCTTGGGACTTTTTATTTTATTAAAGGCATTATATGAATAAAGATGTTGGGAAGGGGGGTTGATGTTGGTGCAATGATATTGTCGCTGGACCAGAGATCCAGGGCAATGCTCTGGGGACCCGGGTTCAAATCCTAGCATGGCAGATGGTGGAATATATATTCAATATAAAAATCTGAAATTAAAAGCCCATTTTCTGAAAAACTCATCTGGTTCACTAATCCTCTTGAAGGTAAAGAAACCTGCCCTCCTGACCGCTCTTAAATGCCCTGAACAAGCCACTTCAAATGAAACTGGACGGGCCCACCCGGCATCGACCAAGGCACTGGAAATGCCTTCACTGTCGCTCCCTAACAGCACTGTGGGTGTATCTACATGTCTGAGGCTGCAGCAGCTCAAGAAGGCGGCTTCCCACCAAGGACAACAAGCGATGGGTAATAAGCACTGGCCTAGCCCACATCCCACAAACAAATAACTAAAAAAATAGCCCCAGTAAATCAGCAGTTTTGAGCCTTGCCACTGAAGACTTCTGCAATTTGTTGTTAGCAAAATGGGAACTAAGTCTTCAACACTTAGAAGCCACAGGCATCTGGCTGCTTTCCAAATAAAATAGAAAAGCCATTCTAAGTGCTGTGGAGTTTAAACCCCAGGGAATCATCTCATGCTAATGACACCTTGCTTGAAAATGTGCTACGTAACAGAAAACATCTCCTATCCTTTGCCTTGACACTCACGGAGACGATTACCTCTAGACACACCCATGGAAAAATGCGGGTTAGTAATATGAGTAAAACTGAAACTCAGCCAAAGCATTATCAGGGGTGCGGGGATTGTTGGAATCACTTCAGTTTTCAACTAATCCCGTGTCTGAGTGAGGTTGTGAACAAGGGAAGCTGCTGAATTCTCTGGTAAGTTTTTTGAGCAAACTTTCTGGTGTGTACATCCACGCTTCCACCTTTTTTTCTGTCCAAATCGGACACAGAACGAGATAGATGGGATGAGCCGTCTTTCCAGTCCGGATCTTTGTTTCAGCTGCTGTTGTAGATTCTTTTAAACTCCATTAGTTTTGCCTTTACAGGATGAGTTACGGAAATAAGTGGCGCAGAGAAGATTTATATCTTACAGGACTCACAGTGTCTGATCGGCATTTTAAAAATATCCAGCCCCAAAAACTGGGCTGTTCGGTGAACCATGAGTGAAGTCTGTACGCCTGGACGTGTACATGCAATTAATTAACAATGAAGTATCTCCCAAGTCACAAAGAAATGTCAAGCGCATGAAGGCTTTTGCCCTCTTTTAACTCTGTTTTTTTACATAACAACATTCGCTGCAGGGGTGTGGAGGGCTAATTAAAGACAGGTTCAGTCAGAGAAACTATTCCAAAAGATTACATCGACTAAATTTAAGCAGGTTTGCTCCAAAAATCAATCCGACCGACTGGCTTGTTTAGCTTCACATCCGTACCTCATAGGAACTGCCTAGTCTCTTGAAACTGGATCAGGGAATGACGATGATAGATAGGAGCATAAAACTCCAGCTGACCATCTCTCCATGAAATACTGGACTCACCGTGTTAACATACTGTGCAAATATTACTGAAATGTATATTTTTTCAAAGGATTCCCCTGCCTGGAAGTCTACCAGTTCAAGTCATTATTTCTCTGTATATTTGATGGGGAAACGATGCCAGATTGCTGCATAAGTTATTATTGATTGCTTCATTGTATTTTAGTTTAAAATAAACTAAAACAAAAAGCACTTTAAGAGAAAGCTCTCGAGCAGTCTGCTACAAACTAGAGGCATTCTGATCACTAATATGATGACACAGTTTTCGACCTAATTTTGAACCAACTAAAATTCGACCAACTATTTGGCATCAGCCCTTTAATTGATGGAGCTTAATGAACCTTTCCTGAAAGTGTTTTCTCTCTACTTTGGTAAACGCAGATTGCACACCATCAAGACCATAAAAAGAGTCTGGTCTCTGGCAATGCTGCATTAACACTAGCTGACACGGAGAGTGTGTGTATTCCCCTTTGAATCAGCAATGAATTGAGAGGCTGTAATTTAATTTTGGCCTGGAATACAGGGCTTTTGCTGAACCAGAAAATCAAATGTGTTGGATGGGTTAGGAGACTTGAATGCAGCTGTTGATTTTCTCAATAACACTCAATATATTGCCAATCAAAACCCTCTTGCTGAAAGGCATATTTGGTGCGTGAATGAAACTCCCTTTGATTGCCTTTCCCTCTCAAGATTGATCTCTCACCGCTCGTTGAGAGTTTATTTCGATATTAATTTCATTGTGCAAGATGGTTCCCACAGCTGCCAGTGTCTCCATGAATCATAGAAAGCCCCTATATCGGGAAAAGGATGCTGGTTCTTCACAGTCACCATTGACGCCAATTACATTGCCGCGTTTAAACCAGATTGAGCACTCAACTATTTAAGGACATTTAAATAGCTTTTCATTTCATGTTATATGTTTCACATTCATTTATGGGATGTGTGCGACGCTGGCTAGGCCAGCATTTATTGCTCGTCCCTCGTTGCCCTTTAGAAGGTGGTGGTGAGCTGCCTTCTTGACTTGCTGCAGGCCCTAACGTGAAGATACACCCACTGTGCTGTTAGGGAGGAAGTTCCACGATTTTGACCCAGTGACAGTGAAGGAACGGAGATATATTTCCAAGTTAGGATAGTGAGTGACTTGGAGGGGAACTTCCAGGTGGCGTTGTTCTCAGGTATCTGCTGCCCTTATCCTTCTAGTAGCAGTCATGGGTTTGGAAAGTGCTGTCTAAGCAGCCTTAGTGAGTTCCTGCAAGTGCATTTTGTAAATGATGAACCGGCTGCTACTGTTCACCAGTGGGGTATGGTGTGAATGTTTGTGGAAGGGTACCAATCAGGAGGGCTGTGCAATTTTCTGTTATTCCTGTTGCATTCAGTTATTCTCCCACCCGTTGCCTGCGCCCATGCTCATTTCCTCACTGTGGTGGTGACAAAAGTGAGAACCCGATGTATTTCAGCTAAGTCAGAAGTTGATTGATTCAAGGTTCACTCCAGAGATTTGACCATCAGTGCTGAGAGAGTGCTGCACTGTCGGAGGTGCTGTTTTAAGGATGAGGTGTGAAAAACCATGCTCCGCCTGTCCTTTCAACTAAACATTAAAATTACCCCATTTCAAAGAGGACGGACGGGGGGGAAGGGGGCTCGCGGGCCCCTTTTCCACAGTGTCACAGCCAATATTTATTCCTCATTCAACATCAAGTACACAGATCATCGAGTCATTATTATCCTATTGTTGTGGGACCTTGCAATGCACAATTTGGATGCTGCATTTCCTACATTACAGCAAGGATGACACTGCAAAGTACTTGCAGGATACGAAATACTTCAAAAAATTCATGAGGTTGTGAAGGGTACTAGATAAATACACGTATAGTCTTTTCTTCAGCTCAGCTCAGTTCGGTAGCTTTGATTCCAGTATAGGAAAAGAGAAGGATTTGCATTTATATAGCAGTCTTCCTGACCACAGGATGTTCCAAAGAGCTTTATAGTCAATGAAGTATTTTTGAAACTGTGCAGAGTAAGCTGCCACAAACAGCAATGTGATAATGACCTGATAATCTACTTCAGTGTTGATTAGTGTTGAACAGGGGCTGATTTAGCACAGTGGGCTAAATCGCTGGCTTTTAAAGCAGACCCAGGCAGGCCAGCATTGCGGGTTCAATTCCCATACCAGCCTCCCTGAACAGGCACCGGAATGTGGCGACTAGGGGCTTTTCACAGTAACTTCATTTGAAGCCTACTTGTGACAATAAGCGATTTTCATTTCATTTCATTTCATTGGTGGATACATATTAGTCAGAACACCAGCTTAAAACCCGCACCCCGCTTTTCCTCAAAACAGCGGCTATAATCTTTTGTGTCCAGCTTTGAGAGCTGAAAGAGCCCTGGTTTAACATTCCGTTGGAAAGACTGCAGCACTCTCAGTGCCAGGAGCGTTGGCCTCGATCATTGTGCCTGAGTGGGGCTTTGAACCCCCCAATTTTTTGACTCCGAGCAAAGCTTGATACTAACTTGAGCCATGGCTGATAGATAAACAGTAGCTTAAAAAAGAGCTGGATATTTTCCCAAGGCATCTGCTCTTCACTTCCTGCACTGTCAGCAGATTGAATATTTCACAATGGATTGGGAGCGGGGGGGGGGGGGGGGGTAGTGAAATGAAGTGGGATAACGCGCAAGGTCGACGGGTATTGCAAGACCCAATCTCAACAGTTTATTTATACACTGACGGCGGAATTATCCGACGGCGGGATCCTCCAGTCCACCGGCAGCACACCCATGCCTGCGGGGTTCCCAATGGCGTGGGGTGGCCACAATGGGAAACCCCATTGGCCGGCTACGGGAACAGAAAATACCGCTGCTGGCGGCGGTACTCCATGCAGGAAAACGTGGCTGGCGGACCAGAGAATCCCATCCCAATGATTATTTTTCAAATTAGCATCACTGTCTGGGCCAAAATATGTTGCCCACCTCTAATTGCTCTAGAACTGAGTGGCTTTCTTGGCCATTTCAGAGGCCAATTAAGAGTCAACCACACTGCTGTGGATCTGGGGCCACATATAGGCCAGATTGGGACAGCAGATTTCTGTCCGTAAAGAAGGGCATGAATGAGTGAACCAGCTGGGTCTTTATGACAATAGTTTCATGGAAATCATTGGACTTTTAATTCCTCATTTGTATTGAATTCAAATTTCGCCATCTGCAGTGGTGGGGTTTGAATGTTACCCTAGGTCTCTGGTTTACTAGTCCAGTGGCAATACCACTACCCCATTGCATCCCCTATCTACATTAATCTACATTCACCAAAACATGGACACACCATATACCACCAGCCCTGCAATGGTAAAAGCTTCAAAATTTCAACTATCAGGCTGCACGTACCACTGTGCATAGCAGGTAAGACGTGTTGGCACCAACCACTATAAGCAGCAGAGACTGTATTGGAATCTGAACCAAAACAAACTGAATCGAAAATGGAATGAAATATACCTTCCATGTAGATGAGGATGCTGGTAAGCAAGGGCATAGCCCATGACCTATCGCTCAGAGAAACTTTAGAGTTTCAATGTACTGCAGCACATTCATCATTATTTAACCTTTAGTATAATGGTTGTCTGGTAGGAATAGGCTTAAGAGTATACAGCAAATAGCTTTAGAAGTAGGTGAGTGTACCTTTCATTCCATTCATCACCCATTGGGTTTATTGACCTTTAAAAGGCCTAACCAACCCTGTTTGTATATATCACCAAAGCACTAGCAGCTTATTCATTTCTTTTTAGAACATAGTGAAAGGAACAGGCCATTCTGTCCCTCAAACCTGGTCTGTTGTTCAATTAGATCATGGCTCATTTATATTTTAACATCTTTCCACCTTAGTTTGATAATTCTAACCTTTAATATTTTTGCCAAACAAAAGTCTAGAAATTTCAGTTTTGTAATTTTTCATTGACGTAACCTCCTCTCTTCTGGAGAAAGGGCTCCCATTACCTGTGCACCTAGTTCTATGTTTAACACTGCGCCCCATGTGCCTGTCTCCCCCACCACAAGGAATAATTATCTCTGTCTACAAATCAATTCCTTTAATCTCCTTTCAATACCTCTATTGTTTCACGCCTTAACCTTCCATGTTCAGAGAAATAGAAAGCTCATCTTTGCAACTTGTCCTTATAATTTAACCTTTTCCACCCAATGCATCATTCCAGATTGCAGTGCCCAGAACGAATTGCATTGCTCTAAATAGAGTCTAATCATAACATTATCTCGAGAGAGCTTGAATTAAAGAAAAAGTATCATTTATAAGGGTTAATGGTCCACTGCCTTTTTAATTATCTTTTTATACTGACGTTTACAGGCGTCAGGACTTGGACTTGAATCTCTTCGCCTCCATGGTTCCTATTGCTCACCATTTACAAAGTAAACCAATCTCCTGTGGAAGGTCTGAAGTGGATGATCTCCCACTTTCCCCATATTGAATTCCCTCTGGCATGGCTTTCACCCACTCTCTGATCTAGCAATGTCCTTTTGCAACTTCCTGCCCCATCATCACTATTTACTGTGCCACCTAACTCGGTGTGGTCAGAAACCTTGGATATATTTCTTCTTCTCTTTTGTAATGCTTTGTGCTCCCTGCCCCCTCTCCCCACCACCCCACCACCCCCCGCCCTCTTCACCTCTGAACATGATTTCAGAACAAAGAAGAAATATTGGCATCTCCAGCAGGGCAAGCAAAAGACTGGCACAGAATTCTTTGAGACTTTGATGATCTCTGTAGAAAACAAAAACGGTTGACACGCTTACTACTGACGGTTTGTTTTTCCTCTATTCGTGCATAACCTCTCTTCACTGACACTCCTCTCTTCCTGGCTGTTCCATCTCTTGGTGGCTCCTTCCTTTGTCACACTGCCCTGTTCCTCATTAATGTGTAAGGTGCGTTTCTTGTTGAGTTTCAATCAGTGTGAATTAATCTTAAGTATCAGCACTTCAACAGTCAAAATGTTGTCTCAAACTCAGCCCAATACTCAAGCCCCAACTTGGTTATCCGGGTGCAACTTATTTTCATATAATGTTATCAAGAAAAGTGAAAATCTCATTTGTTATGTAGATGTTAATATCTATTTGTGTCATTTCATTCATGATTTGCTTGATTATAGATGTTTGAATGAAGTCAGTGCTTAACTCTCATTCCTGTTTGAGAAGCTACCCAGCTCCATTAATCCATGATTATAATGTTGATTTTTTTTAAATCCTGGATCCATCATAGTCTTTCCCCTTTGTGTACTTCCCTATCTTTCAACATCTTTGCAAACACAACAGAACCAAATCTAGAGTTTAGAGATCTCCTTCATCTGTTGCATACTCTCAGTCACTCCTAGGTAGATGCTGCGTGTGAGGCAATGTGTTTGCTGCACCATCTCATTTTCCTCGGCAACCTGGAGAAGATTCTAATCTCATTGCTTTTCGTGGGCTCAAGCCAAAGCCTCGGGGGTGAACAGACTCACTGAAGGAAACTTGAACTGAGCTCACCCAGTGCAAAGTTAATACGATTGGACCTCTCGCCTGTTTGTGCGTCGCCTACTATTACCTTTCATTGGTACCAGTGCAAAGTAAAATTGGGCCTGCATAAAATGGGCAGTCGACATAACCATGGTGGTTTGTTACTCAGCATGAATTCAGTTAAAATTGTCCGCCATCCTGTGTTTCGGGTTTCGCTGTGTCACCCATTCTGTCGGCAGTATTAATATTTCATCATTCCTGCTAACTTGTTAATCAAGGTGAAGGGGTAAAAAGCAATGGTTATATCTTTCGATTTTTTGTTTGTCTTAGATTGATGAGTTGACAAATTCGAGGTGCAATGGACTGGGGGACACTGCAAGGTGTGCTCAGCGGCGTGAATAAATATTCAACGGGATTTGGACGGATCTGGCTCTCTGTCGTCTTCATCTTCAGAGTATTGGTCTATGTTGTGGCAGCGGAAAGTGTATGGGGTGATGAGCAGAGTGACTTTGTCTGCAATACCCTTCAACCAGGATGTCCAAACACTTGCTATGACCATTACTTTCCCATCTCCCACATTAGGCTTTGGGCTCTGCAACTAATCTGTATCACCACACCTTCACTCTTGGTTGTCTTACATGTGGCCTACCGAAAAGAGAGGGAGAGGAAGCACAGATTAAAGTATGGACAGAATTGTCCAAACCTGTACAAAAACACAGGGAAGAAGCGTGGTGGACTCTGGTGGACCTATTTGTTAAGTCTGATATTTAAAACTGGCTTTGAAGTCGCTTTCTTGTACGTACTTCACAGTATTTATAATCGCTTTGATTTGCCGCGTCTTGTCAAGTGTTCCATGTTCCCCTGCCCAAATGTGGTTGATTGTTTCATCGCCAAACCAACTGAGAAAAAGATCTTCACATACTTCATGGTTGGAGGGTCAGCTCTTTGCGTTATCTTGAACACTTCGGAAATAATTTACCTAATTTTCAAACAGTGCTTTCGATGTTGCAACAGAAAACATACAAAGGAAATGAGCATGTCAAAGGCAAGACGAAATTTGATTCAGAAAGATGTTCTTGAGAATGGCATTAGTCTACATGAGTATAACAACAAGGCCTGATCACCAATGTTGCAAACCAATCTCAAAATCATTATCAAATACACACCTTGAAATAGCTTAACATGAACAGAATCTGCTTGGTGTTTTCATCAATAAGAGATAGCATGTCAGTGAACAAATAGAAATAAGAGGGCAAGTACTGGCATAGCTATCTGTATCAGAGTGGCTAAGAATGAATAATATGCACACCAAATTCAGCATCATTTTCATCTTTCTACGTCTGTTGAATTGTTTTTCATTTGTAACCTGGCATTGTGAGCAAGCACAACTGCAGCTTCAACACAGTATTTAGGACAAGTGTTTGAGTTACCGCCAGCTCAGTAAGGTTTTTAAATCCATGTGTTTACTCTGTTATACCAAAGGCATGACACCACTGAAAGGAAGGAACATTATTGGAGTTTGCATTATCATCAGACCAGCAGAGACATGAATGAGGTTACAGGACATCACCATTGAACAAAGCAATGATATGGACAGAGCCTATTCATCTGTGAACAGGCGATCAAGGATCTGGGCCAAATAGAATAAAGGGACTTGGGTGCAGCACATATCAGCACTAGGCAGAACAAGTGAAGGGCAGAACGGACATTACCACTGCAAGAGTGGGAGTTATGGCGCTAGCAGCGTGAGTTGGAATGTATTTAGCCAAGAAGAATAACTGCGTAAGCGATATTGAACTATCACAAGGAAATGGACAAGTATTGTGAATGATTCTGAGTCATTCATGTGTGGCTTTCATGAAATAATGGACAAAATTACATCACCTGATGTACAAAATTGAAACAGAAAACCTTGTGAGCTAAAAATGGGACTTGACGCGGTCCTATTAATTGATGGACCTCATTGTAAGTGAGCACAGCTTCACAAAGTGATTCCAAACCACCTGTAAAAAAAGTTAACATTTCAAGCATTAAGTACAGAACTTTACTTGGATAATCGCCATTAAATGTGACTACATAATTTCAGCACAAACAATCTAAGTGCCATCTTTCTTATGGGACCCTAAACCAAGGCCCTGTCTGCTTTTTCAGGTAGACATAAAGGATTCTATGGCAGCATTGCAAAGAAGAGCAGGGTACTTAAACCTGCCCGGTATTTATTCCTCAATCAAAATCATAGAAACAGATTACGTGGTAATTATTAAATTGGGACATCTTGCTGCGCACTATCTAAATCTTGCATTTCCTACATTGAAATAGTGAATACACTTTAAAGATATTTTGTGGGGTGTAAAGGGCAACAGGTCATGAAAGGTGCTATATAAGTGCAAATATTTCTTTTTTTTCCTCAATTAAGAAAAGTGGCAGTGAACATTTTGTTCAAGATTCAGAAACTGCCATTGTTGACTATTTGGAAACATTTATGGTAGTAGGCCAAGAGGCAGAGTAAGAGTATTGTGCCTTGATGAACTGATGAAAAGGCCCTGTATGTAAAGAATTCAGTGCTTACAAGCCCCCACGAGAATACAGAACATGCAGTGTAGTTTAGCAGCCAATTCTTATTCAGTTGTGAGAAATGTAAAATGACCTGCATATTCACTATTGGCAGTTTTACACTGTCACATGAAGAGCCCCAAGCTCACAATGTACTTTGATCTGTCTTCTCCTTTGAGTTCTATAATTATTAACATTTAGAGGATGTAATGCTTTGAAGCTGTGGCACAATTTCAAACCAGCACATACATAAGGATACCAGGAATGTGCACTGGCTGCAGAAACAACTGGAATTATGCTGTGTATGACTCATGTTGCCGTACTGCCTGCAGACAGTGAACATTGCAATTTTAATCAAAATGGTTCTGTGTTTTTCTATTTCTTTTATTTATTCGTACACAGGATGTGGACATCACTGGCAGAGCCAGAATTTATTCCCTAACACTTAACTGAGTGGGTTGCAGGGCTATTTCATCGTCAACCACATTGCAATGAGTCTGGAGTCAAACATAGACCAGACTGTTTAAGGACAGATTTCCTTTCCTAAGGGCATTTGTGAATGGAAGGGGTTTTGCATGGCCACCATTACTAATGCAAGCTTACTTAGTTCCAATTTTGAACAAAAATTTACTAGATTTAAATTGTCTATGCTATGGGGGGATTTGAACTCATGTCACTGGGTCATTACCATGTCGTCTGGATGACTAGCTCAATAACCATAACCCGGCCATTTGCTTACCATTGGATTTATTTGAAGACTTGTGCCATAATATAGCCACATCTACAGTGTGGCCCCTTAATCAGGGTGCAGAAATTCCAGATTATTACAGCCTTCAAGTGACTTCTACTGTGTTTTCCTGGGACCTCAGCACTGCCTCACCGAAAATGCTGAACAACTACTTAACGTAGCTCCCTTCTCATTAAAATCAATGCCACACCGAGTTGACTGTATTAATGCAATTGTAACCTTTGCAGTCACTTACACCGTAACAGTGTCGCACTGGAGTGCTTGGAATCAGTAAACAATTCAATCACTTATCGGGATTGCCTGAAAGTAAACACTTTAGTTGCAACCTGAAGCCTCAATGAAATAATAAAACAAATGATTTGACAGACAGGCTTGCACTGATTTCTTCCAACTGATGTTATTTTTAGATTAATATTTATTGATCTTTTACATGGACCATGGATTGTGATCATGAAATGTGGCCAGTATGCTTGCATTTCATGAAATAACCATATGTCTATATTATTTGTTTATTTATACTATGATTTCAGTGCAAACTTCAAATTAAACTTGACCTGATATTCTGTCTTTACAGACTGCAACCCATGTCCATGTTAACAGAATGGAGCCAATACTCCTGCACCTTTCTCTATAAAAAAATAACCCATTGTTCTCTTTTTAACAAGTCGCAGCACCTTAGCTGAAGATCAGACTTTGGCCATGCCATTCCTATCCACTGTTATGCCCACTGTTGTGTTCTGTAAGTATCTTTCAGCACTTCCTTATGCATTCAGCACCAATATCACCATTGAAGCAAAATTCAGCCTGTAGATAATACCAGTCAGTTCACACTGCCATTCTATGGATTCATCCATTCAGAACCACAGCCATTTAGTAAAGCCAATTATCCTATGCACATTGTATCATGCACATTCAATACTATGAACATGATACGTCAACATGTTGCACCTACATGATAATTCACTAAAGAAATTACCATGCTTAACTATGCAACACGGGTTGTAGTGGCTCAAGAACATAAATGTGAATCCTGGGATCTGGAAGGGAAAGGGTGTCACTATCTATCAGTAGATCTTGCCTCCCAATTAAGGTCTCACATCTGTATCCAAAAGTGTCCATTCAAGCTTCATGTCAAAGGAAGGAGATTACCCTCAAGTACAAACATGAGACGCTGTGAAGGCAAAAAATCTCAAAAATAACGTCTTGAGTTAATTTTTTTCTGTCTTATCATTTTACATGTGACATCTTATATATTAATACCTTTGTCTGCATATTATGAAGAAAACAAAATAAATATGTTTTAAATATATGATCAGGAGTTGCAAACAGAATTTGTTTTTTGGTCAACCAGAAAGCTATCCATCATGTTTCAGAGTCTCCAGCCGATCTCCTGAGAATTCTAGATAAAAGCAAATTACTGCGGATGCTGGAATCTGAAAGCAAAGAGAAAATGCTGGAAAATCTCAGAAGGTCTGGCAGCATCTGTAGGGAGAGAAAAGAGCTAACGTTTCGAGTCCAGGTGACCCTTTGTCAAAGCTACCAGACAGAGAAAGTGGGAAATATTTATATTGTGGGCTAAGAGAATGAAAGATGAGTCATAGCCACAGAAACCAAGGGAACAGAGTGCTATTAGCCACAGAAATCAAGGGAAAAGAGTGCTAATGGCAGTCCCCAGAGAGAACAAAAGGTGTGAAAGGCCAAACAGCAGAGAAACTCACATCAGAGGGTAAACTGTGACAGATGTCGATGTGGGGGGGGGGGGGGGGGGAAGTAAAGGGGAGAAAAGGTAAGGAATGGGGGGATAAGATGGGGGAGTGGTGGAAATATATATAAAGAAAGAAAGAAATGGTAAAAGACAGTTAAAATGAAATGGAATGGAAACAAAGGGGTCGAGGTGGGGCAGAGATAATCATCTGAAGTTGTTGAAGTCGATGTTGAGACCGGAAAGCTGTAGCGTGCCTAACCAGAAGATGAGATGCTGTTCCTTCAGTTTGCGTTGGGTTTCACTGGAACATTGCAGCAGGCCAAGGACAGACATGTGGGCATGGGAGCAGCATCTTGTGTTAAAATGGCAAGCAACGGGAATGTCAGGGTCCTGAATGCGCACAGACCTAAGGTGCTCAGCAAAGCGATCACCCAGTCTGTGTTTGGTCTCTCCGATATAGAGGAGACCACATTGGGAGCAGCAAATGCAATAGACTAAATTGAAAGAGGTGGTGTGAAACGCTGCTTAACCTGGAATGAGTGTTTTGGGCCTGGGATGTTAATCATGGAAGAGGTAAAGGGGTGGGTGTTACCCTTCCGCGATTGCATGGGAAGGTGCCATGGGTGATGGGAGAGGTGTTGGGTATGGTGGAGGAGTGGACTTGATTATCTCGGAGGGAACGGTCTCTGAAGAATGCTGACAGAGGGAGTGAAGGGAAGATGTGTTTTGTGGTGGCATCATGCTGGAGTTGGCGAAAATGGAGGAGAATTATGCTTTGCATACGGAGGCTGGTGTAAGAACGAGCGAGATCTATCCTTGTTTTGTGAGGGAGGGGAGGGGGGGTGTGGGTAGTGGCAGGGGAGCTGGACCGCACACTCTTGAGGGCTCTGTCAACAACTGTCGGTGGGAAATCACGTTTGAGGAAGAAGGAACATATTTTCGAAGCACCATTGTCAAATTGGCATCATCAGAGCAAATGCAACAGAGGCGAAACAGCTGAGAGAAAAGGATGGAGTCCTTAGAGGGTATAGGGTGCAAAGAGCTGTCGTCCAGATAGCTATGGGAATCAGTGGGCTTGTAATGGATATTAGTAGATAGTCTGTTGCCGGAAATGGAGACAGAACGATCAAGGAAGGGAAGGGAAGTCTGAGATGGACCAGGTGAAAATGATGGAGGGGTGGAAACTGGAAGCGAAGTTGATGAATTTTTCCAGGTCCGGACGAGAGCATGAAGCGGTACCAAAATAGTCATCAATGTACCGGTAAAGGAGTTGTGGGAGGGGACCCGGGTAGGCATGGAACAAGGAATGTTCCTCATACCCCTTAAAAAGGCAAGCATAGCTAGGACCCATGCGGGTACCCATTGTTACACCTTTGACTTAGAGAAAATGGGATGAGTTAAAGGAGAATTGTTGAGAGATAGAACAAGTTCAGCCAGGTGGAGGAGAGTGTGGTGGATGGGAATTGTTCAGGCCTATTTTCGAGAAAGAAGCGAAGAGCTCTCAGGCCATCCTGGTGTGGGATGGAGGTGTAGAGAGATTGCACATCCATGGTGAATAGTAGGCGGTTAGGGCCCGCGGACTGGAAGCTGTCAATATGACGCAGGGCACCAGAGGAATCCCGGATGTAGGTGGGGAGGGAATGAACCAGAGGAGTGAGGATGGAGTCAAGATGACATACAGAGACATGGTTGCAGGGGGTTCAGGACTGGCATTTAAACATCCAGGGATTCACAACCTATCGAAAAGACAGAGAGGTGGGCAGAGGGGGCGGGGTTGCCTTGTTAATTAGGAATGAAATTAAATCAATAGCACTAAACGACATAGGGTCAGATGATGTGGAGTCTGTGTGGGTAGAGTTGAGGAACCACAAAGGCAAAAAAACCATAATGGGAGTTATGTACAGGCCTCCTAACAGTGGTCAGGACCGGGGGGCACAAAATGCACCACAAAATAGAAAGTGCATGTCAGAAAGGCAAGGTCACAGTGATCATGGGGGACTTCAATATGCAGGTGGACTGGGTAAATAATACTGCCAGTGGACCCAAGGAAAGGGAATTCATTGAATGTTTACAGGAGGGCTTTTTGGAACAGCTTGTGATGGAGCCCACGAGGGAACAGGCCATTCTGGACTTAGTGTTATGTAATGAGCCAGACTTGATTAAAGATCTTAAAGTAAGGGAGCACTTAGGAGGCAGTGATCATAATATGGCAGAATTCAATCTCCAATTTGAAAAAAAGAAGGTAGAATCAGATGTAAAGGTGTTACAGTTAAATAAAGGTAACTACAGGGGCATGAGGGAGGAACTGACGAAAATCGACTGGGAGCAGAGCCTAGTGGGAAAGGCAGTAGAACAGCAATGGCAGGAGTTTCTGGGTGTAATTGAGGACACAGTACAGAGGTTCATCCCAAAGAAAAGAAAGGTTTTCAGAGGGGGGATTAGGCAGCCATGGCGAACAAAGGAAGTTAGGGAATGCATCAAAGCAAAAGAGAAAGCCTATAATGTGGCAAAGAGTAGTGGGAAGTCAGAAGATTGGGAAGGCTACAAAAACAAACAGAGGATAACAAAGAGAGGGATAAGGAAAGAGAGGATCAAATTTGAAGGTAGGCTAGCCAGTAACATTAGGAATGATAGTAAAAGTTTCTTTAAATACATTAAAAACAAACGGGAGGCAAAAGTTGACATTGGGCCGCTCCAAAATGACGCTGGTAATTTTGTGATGGGAGACATGGAAATAGCCGAGGAACTGAATAAGTACTTTGCGTCAGTCTTCACAGTAGAAGACATGAGTAATATCCCAACAATTCCGGAGAGTCAGGGGACAGAGTTGAATATGGTAGCCATCACAAAGGAGAAAGTGCTAGAGAAACTAAGAGGTCTAAAAATTGACAAATCTCCGGGCCCAGGTGGGCTACATCCTAGAGTTCTAAAGGAGATAGCTGAAGAAATAGTGGAGGCGTTGGTGATGATGTTTCAACAGTCATTGGAGTCAGGGAAAGTACCAGAGGATTGGAAAATCACTGTTGTAACTCCACTGTTCAAGAAGGGAACAAGGAAAAAGATGGAAAATTATAGGCCAATTAGCCTGACCTCGGTTGTTGGCAAGATTCTAGAATCCATTGTTAAGGATGAGATTTCTAAATTCTTGGAAGTGCAGGGTCGGATTAGGACAAGTCAGCATGGATTTAGTAAGGGGAGGTCGTGCCTGACAAACCTGTTAGAGTTCTTTGAAGAGATAACAAATAGGTTAGACCAAGGAGAGCCAATGGATGTTATCTATCTTGACTTCCAAAAGGCCTTTGATAAGGTGCCTCACGGGAGACTGCTGAGTAAAGTAAGGGCCCATGGTATTCGAGGCAAGGTACTAACATGGATTGACGATTGGCTGTCAGGCATAAGGCAGAGAGTTGGGATAAAAGGTTCTTTTTCGGAATGGCAACCGGTGACGAGTGGTGTCCCGCAGGGTTCAGTGTTGGGACCACAGCTGTTCTCTTTATATATTAACGATCTAGATAACGGGACTGAGGGCATTCTGGCTAAGTTTGCCGATGATACGAAGATAGGTGGAGGGGCAGGTAGTATGGAGGAGGTGGGGAGGCTTCAGAAAGATTTAGACAGTTTAGGAGAGTGGTCCAAGAAATGGCTGATGAAATTCAACGTGGGCAAGTGCGAGGTCTTGCACTTTGGAAAAAAGAATAGAGGCGTGGACTATTTTCTAAATGGTGACAAAATTCATAATGCTGAAGTGCAAAGGGACTTGGGAGTCCTAGTCCAGGATTCTCTAAAGGTAAACTTGCAGGTTGAGTCCGTAATTAAGAAAGCAAATGCAATGTTGTCATTCATCTCAAGAGGCTTGGAATATAAAAGCAGGGATGTACTTCTGAAGCTTTATAAAGCATTAGTTAGGCCCCATTTAGAATACTGTGAGCAATTTTGGACCCCACACCTCAGGAAGGACATACTGGCACTGGAGCGGGTTCAGCGGAGATTCACACGGATGATCCCAGGAATGGTAGGCCTAACATACGATGAACGTCTGAGGATCCTGGGATTATATTCATTGGAGTTTAGGAGGTTGAGGGGAGATCTAATAGAAACTTACAAGATAATGAATGGCTTAGATAGGGTGGGTGTAGGGAAGTTGTTTCCATTAGCAGGGGAGACTAGGACCCGGGGGCACAGCCTTAGAATAAAAGGGAGTCACTTTAGAACAGAGATGAGGAGAAATTTCTTCAGCCAGAGAGTGGTGGGTCTGTGGAATTCATTGCCACAGAGGGCGGTGGAGGCCGGGACGTTGAGTGTCTTTAAGACAGAAGTTGATAAATTCTTGATTTCTCGAGGAAGGAAGGGCTATGGAGAGAGCGGGTAAATGGAGTTGAAATCAGCCATGATTGAATGGTGGAGTGGACTCGATGGGCCGAATGGCCTTACTTCCACTCCTATGTCTTATGGTCTAAGATAATTCCTGAGAATTCTACGCAGATAAAATTGCCTTCTCATTTTCTGCACATGCTTTTGGCATAGAGACATCCCTGACTTAATCCACAGAGCTTAGGCCTGGGTTGGCAACAGTCAAGGTTTAGGGGAGTTACCATTGACCAGGCAATGAATTGTAACAGCCATATAATATTGTGGCTACAAGGGCAGGTCAAAGGTTGGGAATTCTGCAGTGAGTAATTCACCTCCCATCTCCCCAAAGCCTGTTCATCATCTACAAGGCAACGAGCCAGGAGTGTGATGGAATACTCTCCAGTGTCTGGATGAGTGCAGCTCCAATAACACTTAAGAAGCTTGATGCCATCCAGGACAAAGCCTGATTAGCAGCCCATCCACCATATTCAACACTGACTCCCTCCACCACCAACCCCCAGTGGCAACAGTATGTACCATATACAATATGCACCGCAACAGCTCATCCAAATCTCAAATCTCCACCACCTGGAAGAAAAGCAACAGATGCATGGTAACACCACCATCTGCTAATTCCCCTCCAAGCCACACAGCATCTTCACTTAGAACTATATCACCATTCCTTCACTGCCGCTGGGTTGAAATGCGGGAACTCCATCCCGAACAGCACTGTGGATGCATCTACACTGAATGGACTGCAGCGGTTCAAGAAGGTGGCTCACCACCTACATCACAAGGCCAGTTAGGGATGTGAAACAAATGTTGGCCTTGCCAGTGATGCCCACATCCCATGAGAGAATTCATTTTCAAAAAATGTAAAAAGTACTACTGGAGTTAACCAAAAAATGCTTGTGGTTTAGCACATAGAGCACCATGCAAACGTATACTTGTCCCTCATGTCATCAGATTATATTGGCTAATTTGGAGGTAAGTATGCAGAACCTCAACTCCTGGTGATAGATTCACCACCCCTAGATCACATAATGAGCTGAAGGGACTTGTAAGTGTATTCACATCATCAGATCATACAATACATCATCATGGAGTACATCATAGAATCCTTGCAGTGCAGAAAGAGGCCATTCAGCCCATCAAATCTGCACTGGCCCTCTGAAAGAGTGTCCTAACTTAGATCCACTCCCCCTCCCTATCCCCATCACCCCACCTAACCTTTGGATACTAAGGGACAATTTAGCATGGCCAATTCACCTAACCTGCACATCTTTGGTCTAATGAAGGAAACCGGAGCACCCAGAGGAAACCCATACAGAACATGCAATGTTATAATGAGCACGATTTAATTGTCTCACCACACCCGACTTGATGTCGGGATGAGGCTGTTGAATCTCGCGAGAGGCCTCTCACGGGACTTGCAACTTCTCACAAGATTCAATCGATCATTGTGAGGAGTCATGATCTGGATCTCACCCAGCGAGGGTGAGATCCAGATCCGCATATTTAGATGAGCTATTAAGCTCATGTAAATATGCATTCGCCGGGTTCTCCTGGGACCTAACAGCCAAGTCTGAGAGACCTCGCCGTACTGGTCCACACAAACATGGACCATGTGTAACCGCTCCTGCGGGGGGGGCGGGGGGGGAAGTCTTCCAGGCCATTGGAGTTGCCTAGATGGTCAGGGTAGGGCAGGGTAGCACCCCAAATTGTGGCTGAATACCGGTGTGGATCTCACCCAAAAAGCCAATGGGAAAAACGCTGCCAATCTCGCTGAAAATGGCATATATCAGCACCACTTCAATAAATTATCCCATATAAATATTGGTTAATGACAGTATTGATGGTGCCTGGAACATAGCAAAATGTCTTAAGGCATTTCACAACAGCGTCAGAGATCAAATTTTCACATTCAGAAGATGTTGGATGTGATTCAGTGACCTCGTTGACCTTGAGCAAGAGAGCAACAAGGCCGGTAAATAGCAGGGGAGGCCAAAAACGAGAACCGCTCCTTTAGACAAAATCGGGATCCCGCTGTAGCAACACCACGGATGCACCAGCCAACACCCGAACACCCAGGGGGTGGACGCCAGCCCAGGGACATGTACCTGACCAGAGGGTGGGTGAGTGCAAAAGGGAGGGGACAGGCGCCCAGTCCAAGTAACGTCATGTGCGGGTGTCAGCGGTAAAAGGACTGAGGTCCAGTGAGCAGGAGCCCTGCTGCAGCCAGGTGTATATGGGCAGGGTGTTCCGAGTGTGGAGGAGGGAGTGGTATCAATGGGGGAATGGAGTGTCCCCGAGTGGAAGACATCGCTGTTTGTCAATCTCTCAGCCTATCCAATTCCTTGCAGATATTTAATGGTATGGACGGTATTTTCGACCCCGCGGAACAGGCCATAGTGGTGCTGCTGGCAGGCCGGGCGGCCAGGCGCCGGAGATGGCGATGGCAGCAGCAGCATTGACAGAGGCTCGAGGCGGCAGCCCATGTGCCGGACTCCGCCCCACACCCTGAGGGCCTGGCCGCCCATCAAGCCAGGGTGAGACCCAGCGGGAGAGGCCGGCCAATGTCCAGGATGTACAAACTTCGCTGGTTGTTCTAGCAGATGATGGAGAGTGCATGCCGCACGAGGCTCTGCCTCAAAAAGGATACAGTTCGACACTTACGCCATGTCCTTGCGGACCTGGCACCACGTGGAGGAGGAGGACATCCGCTCCCTGTGGCCGTCAAGGTCACCGCAGCCCTGAACATCTACATCTTGGGATCATTCCAGGGCTCGAGCAGGTCCTGTGTAGCATCTCACAAGCCACAGCCCACACGTGCATCCAACAGGTCACAGATGCCCTGTTTGCCGGGTGGAAAATTATATCAACATTGACAAGGACAAAGCCCAGCAAGATGCCCAGGAAGCAGTATTCTCCTCCATCGCCGGAATGTCCCAGGTCCAGAGAATGATAGACTGCATGCATGTCGCTCTTCGCGCACTGGGCCAGCTGGGAGCGCCCTACATTAACAAGAAGGAGTTCCACTCCCTGAATATCCAGCTCGTATGCGACCAGTGCCTTAGGATCATACACATGTATGTATGCTTCCGAGGGAGTGTGCATGACGGCTACATCCTGGGGCGTCAGACATCCCCGGCCTCTTCGTGGACCACCCCAGGATGGCCAGCTGGCTCTTGGGGGATAAGGAGTATCCACTTAGGACTTCGCTAATGATGCCAGTATGGAGGCCAGAGACTGATGCTGAGACCCGATACAAACCGATGTGGCCACCAGGGTTGCCATTGAGCGGTGCATCAGACTGCTCAAAATGCGATTCCAATGCCTCGACTGCTCTGGTGGTGCACTGCAGTACATCCCCCGGAGGGCCGCCCCCTTTGTGGTGATCTGCTATGCCCTCCACAACCTGGCACTGCAGCAGAGCATGTGCTGGAGGTGGAGGATGAGGAACATGTGGCCACTTCCGAGGAGGTAGGCGGACGAAGATGGTGACGATGCACTGGAACAGTGGGGGCTGGAGGACGATCCCGGGGAGGAACCGGAGGACCAGCCGGAGGCTGCAAGGCAGGGGCAGTGACGTGGGTCCAAGAGGCCTGGAGGGCCAGGAAGGCCCTCATACTCACTCGCTTCACATTGGACATGTCCTGGTCCGTCAAGGCTACCCTCCCTCACCCGACCCGAATTGCCCATTCTCCCAGGGGATATGTTACATCACTCCAGGGTGCTGGGACTGCGTCGGCATTGCCAATGGATCACTGTCAAGGGCACGAGTGTGGTGATAACCTGCAGAGAGCTGGTTCTCCTCAATCTAAGCCATAGTGCGACCCCTGCCTGTCTGCTGAGTGCTCACTCACATCCATTACCTGCAGGCGATGTGCTTGGAGGGCTGGGCTTCCATGCGTAGGGAGATGGCGCAAGGGTTTGGAGTTCGACCCGCATTGTGGAAGAAAGTGAATGAGGCGCCATACTGGTTGTGGTGAAAGGTTTTTAATGTTTCACACAAGTGAGTTTAGGTACCTGCAGGTAAGGGATTTCGCGCAGAAGGTTTGGAAAGAGTTCCCCAGGTTGCCGAAGTACACCCTGCTGGAGCGACTGCTGCTTCCGGATGTGGAAAGGGAGGGCAGGATCATGGACATATACAGGTGGCTGGGAGAGCAGGGAGGTGAGCAGGTGATGAGGAATAATGAGCATTGGGATGGGGAGCTGGGAGGGGAGTAAACTGGGGAGTATGGAGTGAGGCACTGCGCAGGGGAAACGCGACCACCTCGTGCACAAGGATGAGCCTGAATCAGTTCAAGATGGTACACAGGGTACATCTGACTCAGGCAAGAATGAATGGGTTCTTTGATGGGGAAGCAGGTGAGTGTGAGAGGTGTGGGCAGGGACCAGCGAATCACGAACGTATGTTTTGGGGCTGCAAAATGTTGGAGAGATTTTGGGTGGGAGTGTCTGCAGTGCAAACAAGGATAGTGGGGGAGGAGGTTGAGCCGGACCCTTTGGTGGCAATATTTGGGATATCAGAGAGACCGGAGTTGATGGAGGGGAGGTGTGCTGACATTGTGGCCTCTGCCTCTCTGAATCCCTGGCGAAGAATTCTGTTGGGGTGGTGGTCAGCAATACCACCGGGGTGGCAGCCTGGCTGCGGGACTTATATGTGTTTCTTCGGCTGGAAAAGATCAAGTACGAATTAAGGGGTTCAGCGAAGGGCTTCGAGGCAAGGTGGGGATGTTTGTGGCCATGTTTAAGGAGCAGTTCATCGCGTGGCGGGTGGGGGGTGTTAGAGGTGAGCGGAGGGGGAGGTGAAAAATTGAAAATTTGTAAAAACTGTATAGCTGTGTGTTGGGGAGATTTGTTCCCTGAATTGTTAATGTTTTGTAACCTTTTGTATAAGTTTGAAATAAAATACATTTAAAAAAAAGATATAATGGCCTCTATATGGCAAGCCGATTCCCCTTGCTAGCCCATTCCCGCAGCTGAGTGTGGTAGACACCACTAGTGGTATATTGTATGTATTACGGCACTGCCCGTATATTACAGGTACAACGGTAAATCCCTGCCTGCTGGCTCCGCCCAGCAGGCTCTGTATAAAAGTGTCTGCTCTCCTGCGCTGATTCCATTCTGGTTCCAGCTGCGGGAGGCACAACACCTTGTGTAATAAAGTCTGGATTGTTTCACCATTCTCATCTCATGGTAATTGACGGTACATCACTGAGTTAATGGGGGTCACTGTTCCTGTCAGTGGGAATGCAATGCACAGCCTCCCCTGCAAATACGCAGGCCCATCCACCACTTAGTTCAGTGATTTTCAAGGTGAAGGTCGCGACCGCGGATGAGTCGTGGGATGGTGTAGAATGGATCGGCAAAAGGTTACCAAAAATGATTCCCACATTTTGCCTGACCATTTTTTCCATTTTCTCTATAGGTAAGGTTTCACTGCAGTACAGTGGATGACCACATGAGGCTCATGTTGAAGCGGGACATGGACATCCTTGCCTCTCTGAGCTACAGTGTAGTTGGGTCAGTTTGCAGCCATTGAGCGGAAAATTCTCTTTGGGTGGCATTTCCTGCTATTGTGTTCAGCGTCGGGATCTGCATTATTTCTGGAGTTCAGTATGTCATGAACAAACCCCAGGCGTACTTTATCATTCTCTCAGTTAACCCAACTGTACAGCCTCCTCCACCCTTACAAGGCCCTATATCCACTCCTTCCACTTTGGAGTTGTCTGTCCACATCGGGGCTATTGTCCTTTAAGAATGCTTCTTTTGTTCATCACCTCCCCCACCGCTATCTACCCCCTCAACGAGTGTACTCGTTGGAATTTAGAAGGATGAGGGGGGATTTTATTGAAATATATAAAATTATGAAGGGAATAGATAGGATAAATGCGGGCAGGTTGTTTCCACTGGTGGGTGAAAGCAGAACTAGGGGGCACATCCTCAAAATAAGGGGACGTAGATTTAGGACTGAGTTTAGGAGGAATGTCTTCACCCAAAGGGTTGTGAATCTATGGAATTCCTTGCCCAGCGAAGCAGTAGAGGCTCCTTCATTAAATGTTTTTAAGATAAAGATAGATAGTTTTTTGATGAAAAAGGGATTAAGGGTTATGGTGTTCGGGCCGGAAAGTGGAGCTGAGTCCACAAAAGATCAGCCATGATCTCATTGAATGGTGGAGCAGGCTCGAGGGGCCAGATGGCCTACTCTTGCTCCTAGTTCTTATGTTCTTATGTTCCCAGGTACTCGACCCAAGCATCCGTCTTTGCCGTGTGGCTAGATGGACTCCACCATGAATTGGTTCGAGTACCGCAAGGAATTTTGCTTCTTGCTTTATTGGGACTTCAATTGTTTGCCAATGATGACATTAGCTGGCGACTAAACTACACATGTATACAGGAGCCGGTAAAATGTTGCAGGTGTATGGAATGGAATGTGTCTGCATTATTTGCATATTGATCAGCTGAGTTGTGCCCAGCATTGGTTTTTGTTAGCATGCTCTCAGTCTGTTACATATTTACATGAGAAACAGTACTGACAAGCATCCAGTGGCATTCTTTCTGACCGTTTTTTAGTTCAGCCGTTAGGGCTCCTATTTCTGAAGTGGAAGTTTTAATTTCCTATCCGAGGTCATGTTAGGTTCTGAATGAGTGAACAGGCCATTGTTAAAACTGTATAATATTGAGCATTTTCATCTTTCCAGCACTTGCACGCAATTCTCCAAATGCTAACAATGGGTGTGAAGATATAAAATAATCAAATAATCCTGGTTACACCCTTTAGCAAGGTGTCAGGATGGAGCTGTTGTTTGAAGGTGAAACAGCAGCTCAATTTACAAATTTACATTCAATAATACAGAAGGGCCAACAATGAGTGTGACTTTTTAAAAGTAACCATGGAGAATGCATTGTGAATGTGGCGTGGGTAGCGAGAGTCAGCCATTTTGTAAAAATGGGTTGCCGGAAGAAAAGTGACCTAGTCCATTCTATCAGACTCTATTTAATCCAAACCATAATGTCTCATTCCTTCAACCTTTAATTATTCTTGGAGATTCATTAAAATTAAATGGGCGGGATTCTCTGTTTCTGAGCATAAGTGTTGACGCCGACGCAGAATTCTTGGATTTATACGACAGCTAAACTGGCACCACATCTGGACCTACTCCCTGCTAATGTTGAGGGGCTAGCACTGGCACCACATGGAACACAATCGTTTCTAATGAGAAACAAAACCGGATTCACCAGTTTCGCAATTAACACTCAGGGGCTGACAAGCTGTCGGCATATGTACACACTTCACTCCCCACGCATACCATCCCAGCCAACAAGCTAGCAGTGAGGAGAGCAGCACCAAGGTTCGCAGACGCAGAGCTGGAGGCTCTCCTGGGCAGCGTGGAGAAGAGGAGGATGACACTGTACCCTGGCCCAGGGAGGAGGCTGCCAGCCGCCGCCATTCGCCGTGCCTGGGCGCAGGTGGCAGAGGCGGTCAGTGCCATGGGCAACGTCTTCTGGACCGACCAGCAGTGCCGCAAAAAACTGCACAACCTCCTCAGGGCAGCAAGGGTGAGTAGGCAGCACTGTGCCCCTGGCACCAACCCCCGTAACCCGACCTACCACCCCTCACCCGAGGGTGGCTGAACCCCCACCCTGCACCACATGGTGGCGCCCATATCGGCCTCCATAGCCGGTAGCCCTGGCCACTGAGGCCATCAGCTACCCACCCACTGGGCTGCATGCAGCTGACTGTCTAACACTGTTGTTTTCTTACACCGCACCCCCCCCCCCCCCTGCCCCCACCCACACCCCCCAGGATAAGACCGCGCACAACCGCCAGGAGCGGGAGAAGACAGGAGGGAGACCACTGGACATGCGGCCCCTCACTGTGGCTGAGCAGAGGGCCCTGGACATGGTCGGCGGCCCAGAGGAAGGGGAGGTCGCCGAGGTGGAGTTCGGCCACGGGCGAGGAATTGAGACTCTGCCGAGTTGCAGTTGCCCATGACACGTGTGTCAACTCCCCCCAACACCACCCTCACCTCCACTCCACCCTCACCCCATACCACCCCCACATAATTCTCACCCTACATGATCCCCATCCCACCATCCCTCGGCCTGCTGTCTAATCATGTGTCGTGCAGGAGCAGCTGGAGATGCAGCGGGTCTAACTGGCGTCGCCCTTCCCCAGCCAGTGCCACTGCCGGAGCCCCCCCCATGAGCCGAGCAGCGATGAGAACAGCTCGAATGGCAGCCCTCCACCCAAGACTCAGGGGACCCCTCAGGACTGATCTCGGTCTTTCACTCTTCATACATTCTTTCCTTCCCTCTCTTTATTTTACTTCCTCCATCTGATATGATTCTGATAAGTTCACTGTTCTAACTGGTATTGATTTAGACTCTTCAATTCGATTTGTTAAGGAGATACCAGGGTTGGGATTCTCCTTCCCGCCAGCCCTATTTGCCAACGCGGTGAGCCCCCACCGGCAGCGGGATTCTCTGTTCCCACAGCTGACCAATGGGGTTTCCCATTGTGGCCAGCCCACACCGGCGGGAATCCCGCAGGCTTGGGTGCGCTGCCAACGAAACGGAGGATCCTACCACAAAGAATCCCACAGACTGTTCCTACAGTTCCCAGCGCACCCAATAGAACATTGACAGACAGGAACATTCCTTACAACACTCCATAGTCTATGGTCAAAAGCAAGTTCAATGAAAAACAAGTGCCACTGCTCTGCTTTTCCCAATCTGGATCAGTACTTCTGTCATAAAATGTGGGTGGGATACACCATCAGCCGATGCGATATCGGGAAAGGCGATTGGGCATCAATTCAGTTTTGACGCTGAAATAGTGGCAGACGTCAGGTTCACGCCAAATCACAATTCCCCAGCGCCTTGACAGCAGCGTCAATATGTTCCACTCCGCACATACGTTAAGTGCCATTTGTATATCATTAGTGGGCCTGACCCGGTATTCTCCTGGGCCTCCGCGATGCTCCCCTCCACGTGGGGGGAATTTCCGACAGCGAGGTTCACTTGTGCTATTTGTATTCAGGAATCAGGTGGCGTGGCTAATGATGGAGAGAGATGAGGTAGGACACGGAGAGGCGCGACCGTGGGCTACCGGTCCAAGGCTGGCTGGGGGACAGGTAGTGACGGGCCGTGGGGCCACGTTGAACCCCCACGGGACTGGGGTAGTGCCCAGTCACGGACCGCCATCGCCATGACATGCAAAACAGCCATCTTCCAGCGCACCCCACTGACCACCCACCTTGGCCCCTGGTTCTGCAGAATGCCACCAGCCATATGGGTGCCCCCATGCCACCACCCCCACACCCCAGCCCCAACTCTCCACCCCACCACTGCTGCAACCCAGACCCCACCTTCCACTCCATCACCCCTGCATCCCAGCTCCACCTCAGTACCCCATCCTCCGCCATCCATCAACCCCCAACTGGCCAGCGCTTGCCAGCAGGGCATCACGCAGCCCCCATAGAAACACAGAAAATCGAAGCAGGAGGAGGCCATTCAACCCTTCAAGCCTGCTCCATCATAATGGCTGATCATCAAGTTCAATACCCTGATCCCGCCTTCCCCCCCCCCCCCCCCATATCCCTTAATCCCTTTAGCCCCAAGAGTTACATCTAATTCCTTCTTAAAATTACATTCAGCAACTTCAGGCTGAATTCAGATGTATCATCTGAAAATTTGGAGATCAAACATTTAGTTCCCTCATCCAAATCATTAATATATAATGTTAACAGTTGGGGTCCGATCAAAGATCATTGCGGTACCCCACTAGTCACTGCCTGCATGGGAGTACGCATTATGTCGACCTTTCATCCCTTGCAGACAATGGATATTGGAATACAACCAGCAACCGTGGTTTTCCTCCTGGTCACCACAGGCCTGGGGGATGCTCTGCGGCTGTAAGAGCTGGAGCTTCTCGAGGGGGACCCTACCGCAGTAGAGCATTCCCCAGAAGACGGGAGGCAGCCGGTGAGAATGGAAGGCCAGCCGCCAAACAGGCTGAGGAGTAGGGGGATGAGGATGGGGAGCAAAGGAGGCGCCGCATGAGGCCTAGCGTGTCATTCAAGGACATCCGGACTGAGCATGCCATCGAAGACTCCGGCTGAGCAAGGGGAAGTACGACAGATCTGCCAGATGATGGAGCGCCTGGCACCATGGGGAATGGGGGAGAACACCCTCTCCCAGTGGCCGTCAAGGTGATGGTTGCCCTGAACCATTACGCGACGGGGTCTTTTGAGGCGCCGAGTGGGGACGTTTGGAATCTCACAGAGGTCGGTGCACAGGTGCTTCCGCACCTTCATGGAGGCCCTATATGCCCGGTCGGCACAGTACATCCATTCAATGTGGACCAAGTCCACCAGGCTGCTCGGGCAGCAGGGTTCGCCGCTATCACCAAGGTGCCCCGGGTCCATGGGTGTTCGACGGGATGCATGTTGCCCTCTGAGCACTTGCTAATGACAGACTGCTCTAGGCAAACCGAAAGGGGTACCACTCGATGAACGAGCAGTTGGTGTGAGACCATCAGCTGCACATCATGCACGTCTGCGCTAGATACCCAGGCAGTGTGCAGGTCACCTTCATCCCAGCACATTCGATGATTCCTGACCTCTTTGAAGTGCATCCCCGGCTGGGGGTTTGGCTCCTGAGTGACAAGGATTATCCACTGCGGTCGTAGCTGGTGACGTCCATACAGAGGCCGCAGACCAATGAGGAGACTTGCTAAAATGACTCCTATACCACGACCTGGAGCATGATTAAGTGGCGATTTGGCCTCCTGAAGATGTGGTTCAGGTGCCTGGACCACTCTGGACTGACCCTCGAGTGTAGCGCTGGGAGGATCGACCACATCATGGTGGCCTGCTGTGTCCTCCACAACATCACGCGGCAGAGGGGCGACGTGCTGGAGGAAGAGGAGGAATACCAGACCGCGTCAGACAAGGAGGATACGGGGGAGGCCGACGATGGGCAAGACTGGGGCCCGGGCAGGCACAGGAGGCCACACAACGTGTGGGCCTGGGCCACGCGCATCACCTCTGGGTTCACCAACTGGGGGAGGAGGGGGCACTTGCAAGGGCACCACATTCCACCTGCACACCCCACCCCACCCCGCCCCGCCAAACCCACCTGCATCTCCCTCCGTGATACCTACCTGCTGCACTGCAGGGTGCGGGCCCGAGGTTGACAGTACCAGTGGGTATGTTCCATGCGATGGAGATGATGACAATCTGCTCTGAGATGAGCTCTGGTGCTCCGCATCATTCGATAATGTCTGACTCCTGCCCACAGTAGCACTTCTTACAGTCCCTCTTGGTGATCCCTGCATGCGACCTGACCATTCCATCACATGGTCACACCGAACCACTGGGGTGATGGAGGTGGGAATGGTGGGGGCTTGGTGGGACATCAGAGCGATGAGTGCTGGCTGCACCGCAGTCCGTGGGCCATTCCCACCCCCAAAGCCCGCTCATTTCCCACCCGTGCCGCCTCTGCAGCCAGCCCAGACCAGCCCACCCCCTCACACCCTTCTGACAGAGCACTGAGGCAGATTATAACATTATACACAGGTGTTTAATGTGAAAATATATATACGACTTGTGCCCTTGCCCCTATCGCTAAATTGTGCTCTACATCCGTGCCAACTTAACAGGTGTCTAACATTCTGGCCTTAACACTACGCCTAGGTGGATCCTCAGACAGTACATCAGGAGAGGAGGCGGCCAGCTGTGAGTCCCATCCTGTGACCTGGGTCCCCTTTGGTGGTCATCTTCTGGGGCGAATGGCTGCTGCATGGGTATCCCAGATGGCCCTTTTCTGCCCGATGCCCACCAGATGCGCCAGGGACAAGAGAGGGGGCCCTAAGTGCTGCGGTGTTCTGGCACATCCCCTGTGGGAGTCACCGGCATGGGCCCCATAATCTCCTCCTCCCTCGGGGTGTCCAGTGGTCCCCCCGGGTTACTCCATGGGACAGGGGTGTGAGCGGAGCTATCCCCTGAGGCTCCCCTGCCACATGGGGCTGCCAGTTCCAGAGGCCCTCTCTGGTCTCGACCAGGGCCTGCATGCTCGCAGCCATGGAACACAGGGAGTGTACCATCACCATCTGGGATTGCACCACATCAGTCAGTGACTGTGTCATCTTCCACTGGGGCTGGGCCACCTCACTCTGTGTCTGTGCCACATCAGCCAGTGTCTGGGCAATGGAATGGACGGTCTCAGCCATGGTCTACTGTGACTGGGCCACACTCAGGAATGCCACTGCAATGTCCAATTGTTCTGAGTTTCGAGTCAGGGGCTGCCATCCGGCCTCTTCTCCTCGACACTGCTTGGGTCACGGGTGGGCTCCAGCTGTGGCATTGGCTTGGGGAGGGGGACACCGGATGGACCCGCCCCATCACCAGCAGGTCCTGCAAGACACAAGACAAGATGCATGATTAGACCGCGGGCCGGGTGGTGGTGGGGGTGAGGTTGGTGTGGGGGTGAGGGTGAGATTGATGCTAAGGGATGAGGGTGGTGTGTGGGTGATGGTGATGCCAGGGCTGAGTGTGGGGGTGAGAGTGAGGTCGATGCTGAGGGGTGAGGGTGGTGTGGGGGTGAGGGTGAGGCTGAGGTGTGAGGGTGGTGTGTGGGTGAGGGTGATGCTGAGGGGTGAGGGTGGTGTGTGGGTGAGGGTGATGCCATGGGTGAGGGTGGGGGTGAGAGAGGTGTGGGGGTAAGGGTGAGGTTGATGCTGAGGGGTGAGGGTGGTGTGGGGGTGAGGGTGAGGCCATGGGTGAGGGTGGGGTGTGGGGGTGTGGGCAGTGTGGGGGTGAGGGTCGTGGAGTGGTGGTGTTCGAGGGGCAGTTTCCAGACGAGGCATGGGGAACTGCAACTAAGCGGGGTCTCACTTCCTTGCCCGTGGCCGACTTCCGCCCCAGTGACCTCCCTTTCCTCCGGGCCGCCGACCACGTCCAGGGCCCTCTGCTCTGTCCAGCGGTTCTCCTCCAGTTCTCCCCCTTCCGGCGGTTATGCGTGGCCTTCCCCTGGGGTGGCAGGGGTGGTGTGAATGACAGTGTTAGACAATCCAATGCATGCAGCCCAGTGGATGGGTCGCTGGTAGCCTCAGTGGCCAGGGCACCTGCGCCCAGGCATGGCGAGCAGCGGCGGCTGGCAGCCTCCTTCCTGGGCCGGGGTACAGGGTCAACCGCTTCTCCTCCACCGTGTCGAGGAGGGTTTCCAGTTCAGCGTCCATGAAACAGCGTGCCGCTCTCCTCGCTGCCATCTGGTTGGCTGGAATGGTGTGTGAGGCGAATTAAGTTTGTATATGCGGCTGCAGCCTCCTGAATGTCAATCTCGGACCTGTCAAATCCGTTTCTCATTGGTATCAATTGCGTTCTACGTGGCGGCGTCGGTTCTAGCCCCTTAACAGTAGCTAAATCGGTCCAGGTGCCCTGTCAGTTTTGCAGTCGTGGAACTCCACAAATGGAGTCGGGCACTATTCTTGGTTTGAAAAGGAATGGAGAAGCCCGCCGCTGGTCTCAGTATCGGAGAATCAGGCCGCACATCTTTCAATTTACAGAGAGCAATGTTATGAGGCATTGACAAACTACATTTCTTAAAATAGATTTGGAGAGAGAGTGTCGCCATCAGTGATCCTAAATAAAATAAAATCCTTCCCAACTAATTGGTTTGGTTTTTCTTTGTTCATTTTTCCAACATTTTTGAGAATGTTTTGCTAACATTTAAAAAAAACCAGAAAGTGATAAAACACAGGGGAAAATGGGATTTTACGAACGATTTCTCCCAACAATTCAACCAAGCACAAGTGGGTTAGTACAAGTGCTGACATACTTCATGTACATCGACATCTGTTGAATCAACTCTGAGTCATACTGCCCTGTTGTGTCATCGACATCTGTTTAAAATGAAAATAACACATTGACAGTCTTCACTGAGCACAAAACATGGAGAAGTTGGAATAATAATGGTACAGTTGTTTTAGTGAGTATGTAATTTCCTGTAGTTACTTTTATTTATTTTTTAAAAATAAATTCAGAGTACCCAATAATTTTTTTCCCAATTAATGGGCAATTTATAGTGGCCAATCCACCTAACCTACACATCTTTGGGTTGTGGGGGTGAAACCCACGCAAACACGGGGAGAATGTGCAAACGCCACATGTACAGTGACCCAGGGCCTGATTCAAACACGGGTCCTCAGTGCCGTAGGCTGTAGTGCTAACCACTGTGCCACATGCCGCCCCTTCCTGTAATTATTTTACCTCCTTCACACTAATTCAGTAATTCCTTCATGGATGACGTTGCATTAACACATTGCTTAACAAAAAGATTTCTAAAACTACCACTCTGTGTGTAATGTCAGTCAGGTGAATATGGTGGGCAATGTAAATCTTAAAGAAAAAGTCAGGCCGAGAAGAGAAAGGAACGAAATAACACAGAAGTCACCAGCTAGGACAGAATGGAAGCTCATTTACAGGAATTACCCCAATGAAATTCCTGAGGGACAAGTTCAGGATTAATGAAGGTATTTGTTTAGAAGTGCTGTGTGGTAGTTCACTCAGGGAGTCTGACTGACCGTGGCAACATGCATGTTGTAGTCTGGAGCTATGGATAGTGATGATAGAGGCTCCAGCATTCTTTCCATCACATGGCTGACAAGGAATCTCTCTCAATCCCATCATCTGCAATTGGCGTGTGTTGGAAGAACTTTCAGATTGATTCTGTGGCAAGTTGACCATAAAAAGGTTGTCAAAATGCATTGTAAGTGGATCATCTTGAGTATACAAAAGTAATGAAGTTTAAAATACAGTGCGGACTCACAATCAGGAGCAGCTAGCTGAGCATTGAAATAGCAATAACTAAGTAAAATTTAAATTTACGGCAGTAAAATACGAATGTACGCAGGATTGGCTTCACTGCACTTGCTGATGACATCAGCAATAGATTTAAATAAGAAGATGCATGATCATAACACTCCAACACCTGTGCCCCCTTAAATTTTAAATCCCCCTTAAAGACAGAAATGCAATGAAACAAATAAACTCTTGAAACAACTCGCTCGTAAATGTTGTACCATTATCAGAGACGAGAGATTCCAGTAACTCGTGAGTTGCAAAGACTTGCCGTATCTTCTCTATGGTACTGGGAGCTGTAAAGTTGCTCATGATATATACTGCTAACTGTGATGTTCTCTGTCTTCTTTGTCTGGATGTCTTGAATGCGTAGTGTTTAACAAAGAACATCAAGTTCAATAAACTAACAAAGCTGATTTATAAACACTACTTACATGAGATTTGCAAGTATTCCTGAGTACAAGGTTGCTAAAATAAACTATACTCTAACTACAGAACTCTCAAATACACAACTACTCTCTCTCACACCTAAACACCTTCTCCTCAAATCAAGGGTTGTCATGTGATATATATGTGACTGCTCTTGATCACCATCTGGTGGTAAGAAGTATTTGCATGAAATTGTTAACCCTTTATCTCCCATACAATATCCATATTGTTACACGAACCACTTAGAATGTGCATCCACGATGACTAAAATCATGTGGCCCATGAAAGGACCTTCAAAGTCCACATGAAGTCCTGGCCATGGATGATCAAGCCACTGCCAAGGATGTAGTGGTGCTAGTGGTGCCATCTTCTGGTTAGATAGACATGCAAAACAGGATTTCATTTTGTTCCCTGTGGTAGTATGCATTAGGGGTCATGTGGGACTGTGAAGCCGTGATGTCATTGGCTGACAGATCCCGGGTCCTGGTTGGCTGTTGACCTCTAGCTCCGCCCTGAAGGCGGAGTATAAGAACCAGGAGTTCTCCCCCGCAGGCCAGTCTGTTACTGAACTGCGGGGAACAAGTCACGCTTAATAAAGCCTCATCGACTTCATCTCTATTCGTCTCTCGTGAGTCTTTGTGCGCTACATTCCCCAAATCCTGGTCCATATTCGACTACAAAACATACAACCTGGTTTGACTTTTCTTTTGAGAGCCACCTGGATGAGCCTGCTGAATTTCATCCATTACTTGCAAATGATCAGACTACAACATGTACGTTGCCACGGTAAGTCAGACTCCCTGAGTGAACTGTCTCACACCACTCCTGAACAAATAGCTTAATTAATCCTGAATCTGTTCCTCAGGAATTCCATTCTTGACCTCCACAGTATTCAACCATTCTGCACACTTAACTCATCTGTTCACCTTAAGGTTTCAACCATCTTCTATGATAGATGACCATTCTTGCATTAGAAATCTTTTAACTTGTGACAGAATAGGATCTCTGTCTGCCCACTGCTTAATTTGATTAGCACTCACTGGAGAATGGGCAAGACACTCCAGTAAGAAAATTGTCTCAGAGGACACAATACCAGGATTGGCAGGTCCAGTAAAGTGAGACAACTTAATGCATCTGCATTAGCATCGTTCTTTCCTGCCCATGATGCCGTACTGATACACTGACAATGTAAGTGCCCAGCACTGTATTCCTGCAGAGGCCATTGGAGGAATACATTTTGACTCATCATGGCTTGTGGTCAGTACATATGGTGAACGAACAACCATTGACATACTGATGGCATCCTTTTACTGCAAAACGATAGTTAGACCTTCTTTATCCATCTGTGAATACCCCTTTTTAGCCTTTGTCAGCATTCTAGATGCAAAGGTTATTCATGAAGGTTATTCATGAAGGCCCCGCCTTCTCAACCTTGCCCCTCCCCTGAGGTGTGGTGATCCTCAGATTAAATCACCACCAGTCAGCTCTCCCCCTCAAAGTGGAAAGCAGCCAATGGCCATGTGGAACTTTGGTGACTTTACTTTACCTAGATGCAGAACTATTGGGTATTTTGGATCCTCCATTACATGGGAAAGTACCACCCCCACACCACAGAGCAAGGCATCGCGTGACAGAACAAGTTCCCTGTCTGGATCAAAGTGGACTAGCAGGTTTTTCAATTGGAGCAGCGCTTTCACATCATTGAAAACCTTTTTCTGTGCAGACTCCCATTTCCATTCTTTGTACAGAGGTTTTTGCAATGGAGCCAACGCTGTAGGAGGTCTGACAAAAACTTTCCATAATAATTTATCAAACCTACAAATCACCTGGGCTCGGCCACATTCCTGGGCTCCGGAGCTACCTTAATCACTTAAACTCCCCCTTCCACAGGAGATAAGGCTTGTGCAGTGATTCTGTAGCCTATATGCGCCGCGCTTGCTGTCTGAAAAATGCACTTGCTCTGCTTCAGATGGGGCCCAGATTGCTGAGCTGTTCCTCCTCAGATTTTCCTGTAATAAAAACGTCATCTAATGGGACTATAACATGACAAATGCCTTGTAACAGGTTGTCCATCATCCTTTGGAAAATCGCCGGACTGGAGGATACAAAAGTCAAACGGTTATACGTTAACAACCCTTTATGTGTGTTGATGGTCACCTACTACTTCGAATCTTTCTCTAGCAAGAGTTGTTAATGGGCCTGGCTCATGTCCAGTTTTGAAAAAGTGTTGCCTCCTGCAAAAGTTGAAAATAGATCTTCTACCCTCAGCAATGGTAAGCACCAGCTTGGAAACATGATTAATGGTAAGTTTGTAATCCCCACATACGGGCATAGTACCATCACTTCTAAGAACAGGAAGAATTGGAGCTGCCCAACATGAAAACTGAATGGGTACAATGATTCCTAACCTTTGCAGCCGCTCCAACACCTCCTCCATTTTGTCTTTCATGGAGTAGGGCACTATTCTTGGTTTGAAAAGGCGAAGAGTAGCCTGAGGATCCATAAACAATTGAACTGTAGTGCCCCGCAATGTACCAAGGTCGTCTTTGAAAACTTCAGGGTATTTCTGAATGATATCCTCTGTCACTTTTGTGTGCTTTATCTCACCCCAGTTCAATTGAATTTTCCTCAGCCAGTCACGCCCTAGTGGACTAGGCCCATGCCTTTTTATGACCAGGTGCCGTGCTCTTGATTCTTGACTGATAAATCCAATGTTTACCTCTAATGGTCCAAACAATGGTATACTCTTGTATGTCCAAAGGTTGATTCCTACCTGAGTAAGAGCTGTTGTCTGCTTGGAGCCCCAAATCTTCCTGAAGGTCTCCTCACTGATTACCGATGCAGAGGACCCTGTGTCCACCTCCATCTTGATTTTCTGTCAATCGACCTCGACTATAGCATAAATAGGCTCTGCACACTCCTCACTCACATTAAACATGTCATAATAATGCTCCTCTGCCTGATGTGAGCTTTCTAGGCGTGGAGCCGTCGACTGAGGCTCCTTTTCATTTAAAGTTCCCTGCTCAGCCTTCAACTTTCTCTTAGAACCACTTCCTGTTGCACTGGTGACAAACAGCATCCATAAACTTATAATGAGTGTGACCCTCCACAACTAAAACACTCCACTGTCTTCACCTTTTTACTTGCAGCTCCTTTTTCGACTTGATGCACTGCACCTGCCTGCCAGTCATCATTGGTCTTCAGAATATCTTTTGTATTATTGGCAGCAATTTCCATTCCCTGAGCAATTTTGAGGGCCTTCTTAAAAATAAGCATGGCTTCTCCCAGCAAACGCCACTGAATGCTATCCTGCAAACAGTCTCAGGAATCCAGGACCGATAAGTATGGGAGTCTTGGGTGGGGTGGTCAGCAAGCAAAGGAGCACCCACAGGGGCCGGACCATTTGGTGGTTACCTGACGTTGAAAGGAGTCTGATGATGGAGGCAACCCCCACTTTCACACCAAAGGCCGGAACAGAGCCATTTTGTGTGCTTCCCTCCTGCCTCCCGCCAACTCCTCCACCTGTCAATTTATAAATTGGCGCTTGTCAGCAATAGACTCTTAAGTGGGTCATTAATTGGCTACTTGAGTGCCTCAATTGGGCCAAGGACGAGTGGACCAGACTAGGCCTCACCTCATGACACTAAAATTGCAGAGAGGTTGGGGTGGGAAGGAATCCAGTTGGGAGCCCCCCCTCCCCTCTCAAAAAAAATTGTTCAAATACAGTTTTGTTTAAATTTGTTTAAACTGAACCTAAATGCATTCATCAAATGATCTCTTTCAAATTGGCAGACCCGGCTGGTTCTGTGAACTGTCTGAATCCTTCAAGAGCCGAAGGCAATTGATGCGACAAGATAGCTTGGACCATTAGTGATAAAATTTGTCACAATGTAAGAAAAATTACTTACAGGCTAACAAAGCAGTTGTGAACTTTTCCCTATTATGAGAACTACTTAAGCTAAACATATGTTACTGCTGTTGTTCCCTTGTCCCACCATAGTTTAATAATAGTTTGTGTCGAGTTTACACTTTATCACTGTGTCTGCGTGGGTTTCCTGTAAGTGCTATGGTTTCGTCCCACAGTCCAAAGATGGTCAGGTTAGATTGGCCATGCTAAATTGCCCCTTCGTGTCCAAAAGGTTGGATGGGGTGCGGAGATAGGGTGAAGACTTTGGCTTAAGTGGGGTGCTCTTTCCAAGGACTGGTGCAAACTCGATGGGCTGAATGGCCTCCTTGTGCACTGTAGATTTTATGAAGTACTGCAGGCCTTCTCCAGAGCAGCCCAGACAGCAGAAGCATTGCTTGAACACCCCAATGGTCTGCAAATTGTATTTTGTGTGGCGGAATAGCTAACAATATATGCATGATTCCCACATGTGCACAACTTTGATAAAATGTCACAGATGCTACCAGGCTTGTTGAGTGTTTCCAGCATTATTTTGTTTTTGTTTCAAATTTCCAGCATCCAGCCCCGTAAATTAAGAAATCCACAACAGCTACAAAGAGTTCCTTCAATGTGTGGCAGGTGTGCGACCATAGACTGTGTAACACAGGTTAACACAGACTTTCCTGGCAACAGTCATAATACTTCTATTCTTTGTTAGTCTGCTGTGCCATCAGCATTTGAGCTGCATGAGAAGCCAGACAGTGGCTACTGGGTGACAAGGGCTATCCTCTGAACAGCTGGCGACTCCTAATACAAAATACACTGTGGGTGCTGAGAATCTGAATTTCAGGGCACAATTTCAGAGCTCTGTTCTAATATCACCATGCCTGTTGCGAATTGTACGAGGGTCAAGTGCCATGTCGACTTGAAATGGTACGGAGATCTGAAAATAAGATCATTGAGGCATTTATGCGTCAGTTGACCGTGATTTTACAGGCCCATTCCAAATTTACATGATATGCGCTGGGGACCATCCTGTGGGAAAGTGGTAGGAGGTCAGTGCAAGCCAGACAGCTATTGGGTGAGACTGCCTTCACAGCGGGTTTAGATAAGCATGGTCATTCCATTTTTCTGCAAGAAGGGAGTTCTGGTGCCCGGGGACCTGGGAGGGAGAGACCGAAGTGACCACCTGCCATGGGCATTGCACAATCGGGAGGCGAGGGGCAAGGAGGGGAACCTGATAGGGAGCGACCTGAAGCCACAGGGATCCCGACAGCAGCATCCATATGGCCACCTGCTGCCTCAGAGTACATGTGTGGAACAAGGCCACAGAGGGGACCGTGAGCAGGCTCCAGAGCAGAGAAGAAGGGATACTGCAGAAAGACCGTAAAGGCAGTGGATGAGTTACCTCCAGATGTTGGAGTGGCAGTGTCACTGAAGGTCGCATCTCTCCCGAGACGCTGTCACAAATTTTTTGTGCCGTATTGAAAGATGAGCTGAACCCCAATAGTATTTGTTACTACCTGATGCCAGTGCCGATTATATTCGTCATGGCCCTTAACCTCTACACCTCCAGTTCATTCCATGAACCCTCTATACAAATGTGTGGCAGCTCCCAATTAGGGACACATCATTGCATTGAGGTGAGGATGGATACCCTCTTCAGAAGAGCCAGCCAATACATTCATGATCAGCACGATTAGTCTGAGAGAAGCAGAGGAAACTGGGCCATTGCTGGATTCCAGCAGGTCCAAGGTGTGATAGACTGCACTTATGTGGCCATCAAGGGTCGCACAGGTCAGCTAGTGACCTTCATTAACGGGAAGGGTTTACATTCCATCTACATCCAACTGGTCGGCGACCACCATCAATAGATGCTGCAGGTGTGTGCTCTATACACTGGCAGTGTGGGACTGGGTTAGCACAGTGGGCTAAACAGCTGGCTCGTAATGCAGAACACTGCCAGCAGCGCAAGTTCAATTCCCGTACCGGCCTCCCCGAACAGGCGCCGGAATGTGGCAACTCGGGGTTTTTCAGAGTAACTTCATTGAAGCCTACTTGTGACAATAAGCATTTTTTATTATTATTATTAGAAGCCATTATGCCTGCCTACTAAGATGCTTCCAAGTCCTTGACTTTTTCCAATCCTCTGTGAACCTTTGAGGTCGTATTCTTGCCAACAAGGGGTGAAAGTTAAGATGATGGCTACTGACTCCATTAAGGAACCCAAGGACAGAGGCACAAGGAAAATATAACACCTACCACACAGAAACCCAAGCAACACATTATATGTTGCTGGAAAATGTGATCCAGGCTCATAAGAAAATAGAAATGGGAGCAGGAGTAGATTACATGGACCATTGAGCCTGCTCCACCAGTCAATGTGATCATAGAAACATAGGAGAAGGAAAAGGCCATTTGGCCCTTTGAGCCTGCTCGCCATTCATTATGAATGATGGCTGATCATCATGCCGATTCTAGCACCACTTTGTCGCCTGCTCCACATTTCCGCTCCTTCCCTGAGAGAAAAATCAGTCTACCCCAGTCTTAAATGTATTCAACAATGGAGCATCTATAATCCGCTGGGGTAGAGAATTCCAAAGAGTCACAACCCTTTGGGTGAAGTAATTTGCCCTCATCTCAGTTCTAAAGAATCAGTCCCTTATCCTGAGACTGCGTCACCACCTTGTGCATTCATCAACGAATAGAAACAGTCTCTCAGCGACCACCCCATCATGCCCCACCAGATTTTTGTACTTTTCAATGAGATCACTTCTCAATCTTCTAAACTCCAGAGAATATAGACCCAAGTTGCTCAACCTCTCATCATGGACCTCATGCTAGGGACCAATTTAGTGAACCTTCACTGTACCATTGCCACAGTAAGTATATCCAGTTGACAAAACGCAGAACTACTTTATTACAAACAAAACACAGACAAAAGGAGTAATTCACTCATAAACCTAAATGCATCTAGGGTGCTTTCTAAGTTATTTTAAGAGTGCTTCTATGTCATGCTCACCATTCAATGCCTACTGTGATGGAGGCAGCCTGCTGACATTGTTGTCCTGTGTCCTGGGATGGCCTTAGCAGCACAGATGAAGGAGCGTTCTTTCTTGCCATCACAACTACAAGCAATGTTTTCATGGGCTGAGAGCCTGAGCAGCCACCATCCACATTAAGAGGATGTTTAGAGGAGTTCCCAGCTGCTGCACCCAGCACTTCTCCTCCCTTGCAAGACAAGCTCCCTTTTGGCCAGAACTGGACGAAGACCAGGTGGCTAATCCAAGTGCCTTGTCCACCGCTAAACTTTCCGCTGCTGGATTGAGCTTATTGACAAGGTGATGGCATGCAGGTCAGTATGCACCTGCAGCATCCACTGACTGGCCCTCTGGATTTGACTCGCCAGGAGAGTCCCCAATCTCTTAATGGAGGACGCCATGCATGCAGCACTTGTGACCTGAATGGACTCCTCCATTGTCTAAGACAGGACAGCCACCAGAACTGGTAACTCCACCAGGACTTCCCATAACTCACGTTTATCTTCCAACATCTGCCGTTTCACTGACAACTCCAGAATCACTTCATCAGCCAAAGGTTCAGCATTAGATTGACTTCCCCTCAAGCCTCCAAATGTCACTGGCCTCAGCTTTCAAGCCTCCAATAGGCATCTGTTCAGGTGACTGTGTGATGCTCTCACCAGGATTTGACCCCCAACTCTAAGCGCAAATAGATACCCACCTAGATGACAGAATCTGCACTGGTGGAGAGTCTGGGGGAATGGATGCGCCAGTGCACCCTCTGAGGTCCCCTCTTCCCCAAGAGATGGAAGATCTCTGTTTTTGTGGCTGACCTGCGTGAGAGAACGGAAAGACCAAAAGGGTTTGCCCTTCCAAACACGAGCCTCCAGAATCGGCTGGTATTCGGATCAATGTATGTACAATGGAGGACACAGGAGCACCATACCTCATGGTGTTGCTCTATTTATTTATCTCGGTGAACCACAAGCCTTTCCCTTATATTGATCAAATGACCACACAACCAGTTAGTTAGTTCAAAAGATGGTTTATTTACATACACAAGAGTTATCTCTACATGCAAACACAATATGTTCTACGAGTTAAACTAAACCTATCAGCTACAATAACCTAGACTTAACTTCAGGGCGACCGGCACTGTGCAAATGGATGAAGGCCTTTATCTGGATTTCACTTTGCTGGTTCGAAGAAAGTGGCTCTGTCTCTGCTGGGCTGATCCGTCAGGTAGCGATCGTTGGTCTTGAACTTAGCTGGCTGTTCCTGCTGCAATTGGGTTAGGCACAGGCCGGATCCAAGAGAGACAGAACACATGGCTGCGCTCTCTTTTATCCCCCTGGGATTTCATGCTCTATGGGGCGGTCTTTAACCTTGGACCTAATTGTTCGACAGGGCTCTGATCACTCTCTTTGATTTCGGCCAATAAAGGGGCGGGTGCCTTGGTAGCTGGGCCGGTCCTTAGCGGTCATTCACCTTGGCAGTTGTGCTTTCTGAGTAAGGGAGTGGCGCCGATCAGTCTGTGGCTGTATCGGTTGCTTGATTATAGTTCTATTGTCCTGGGAAAATGGGCCATTAAAATGTAAACGAGCGGGGGTTTCGGTCAGGTCTGGTTACCTGTGTTTTAGATACACATAGGCTGTGTATCTGTCTGAGTCCTGGGTTGACCATAATTCCCATGGTCCTTTGCAGGTGGCCACCTTAGATGGCTACAATGGGCACCCAAGGCTCCCTTGTGCCCATTTATCACAGAAATATTATAGCACAGAAGGAGGTCATTTGGTCCATCGTGTTTGCACTGGCTCTCTGAATGAACAATTTACTTAGTGCCGTTATCCTGCCTTCTCTCCATAACCCCTGCACATTCTTCCTTTTCAGATAACAATCTAATTCTCCTTCAAGTACTTCGATTGAACCTTTGTCCATTAGAATGAAAATGTTTTTTCTCATGTTGCTTTTGCTTCTTCTACCAATTACTTTATTTATATTTGTGGACTCTCGTTCTCAATTCACAAGTGGGAACAGTTTCTCCCTATATATCCTGTCCAGACCCTCATGATTTTGAATACCTCTATCAAATCTCCTCTCAGCCTTCTTCTCTCCAAGGGAAATATTCCCAACTTCTCCAATCTGTCTTCAGAACTCAAATTCCTCATCCCTAGAACCATTCTCGTAATTCTTTCAGCTTTCTCTCCAATGCTGTCTCATCCTTAAGTGGGTGTGCAAAACTGGATGCAATACTCCACCTGAGGCTCAACTAGTACAAGTTCAATTCAGCCTCTTTGCTCTTGTACTCTATGCCCCTATTAAAACCTAGTACACTGTATGCTTTATTAACTGCTCTCCCAAACTGTCCTGCCATCTTCAACAACCCCTGAGGCTACTCGCCCTCTTGGGCCCACATTCCTGTCTCATCACCTGTGATGGGGTGGCTGCCATGCTGCCCTACCAATTCCAGAGCCTCCTCTTCCATGGGCATAAGGGTGATGCGAAATGGTGCCCAGTCACCGGTCTGGGTGCTTGCTTTTGCCATTGTGGCACTCTTTTCCTGCAAGAACAAAGAAGAGCAATGTTAATTGCTCGACAATAACCAGCACAATGGCCAGGTGGGCCGCAGCCCGGCTGTTCATTTTGGAGTCACTCAAATGCGTGTGGCATTCGGTGATTCTGGAGCAACTTTGCAAAGAGCACCATTGCCACACGAGCATCCGTTGACCAAGCTGCATCTAATCATCTGGCAGAAGCCATCTGTTCTGACAATATGGTCACCAACCCAGAAGGCTTTCCTTCAGACAACAATGCCCTCACACACATCCACATCCATGCCTGTCCTGGGCCAAGTTCATTCTTGGAATGACTTCCAGTGGTTGCTTGAGCCGCAATGAACCTCCCTTTAAGAGAAGCCAGGAGGATTTAACTTGCGCAGTCGAGCTTGAACTCACGATTTTGCACTCTCTGCTCAGATGTGCAGCCACTGATCAGCATGGCGGCTGCACATTGCAATTATAGTTTGCACATACTTCATCGCCCCTTCCCCCTAAGTTTAGGCACTATTCCATTTTTCCTGATTTGAATTTTACCCCACTATCAGGGCAAATAAATTACTTGAGGAGTATAAGAAGTTAAGACATAGCTGGTGAAGTAGTCTGAAACAGAAGCAAAAAACATCTGAAGTGAAATAGGTTGACAAAAAGATTAAGGCCAGGGTTTTGCCCCGCCTTCCGTCCAACAGGATATTATGGTCCCGCTGAAGTAAACAGCGATTTAAATGCCTCGCCACATCTGCCGGTGTAGGAGGGGAGGGGATGAAGGCAGGTTGTGACAGGGCCGTTAAATCTTGGCATAAATGTGATAGCAATGTACAGATAAAATGCTGGAACCCTAAACAGAAACAAAACACAGTTTACCAGACCTAAGAGGTTCTAAAGTTGTAATCACCTTGACAACAGATCAGAGGAAAGAAGATTGACTCACAATTGAGACAAGCATCTCACCAGTTAAACAAAACAGTCTTTGTGATCCAACCCGTTCAACTAGTTTTATGGAAAATAATGGCAGAGGCAAAGGCAGAACCTGAAGCTAAAAACACATCAAAGGTGATTAAGAAGGGACAGCTGCTCACTTGAATGGAAATGAGTTGCCTGAACACTGCAGTCAAGAAGTATAGTTAGCAAACAACTTGGCTAGTCACATTCTTTCCTGGGATCCGATATTCTTCAGAAATTCAGGGTGCGAGCAGTCATTTCTCAGGGATACCCTTTGTACCCTGCATTAAGGGGGTAAGGGATAAGCCTGAGGTATCCCTGTAGCTCCTCAGACACCTCCAGTAACTACAAACAGAAATCCAGACAAAGCACAATGAGAGCTGCCTTCACACAAGGAAATTAATTGAACAGGCCACTGGATTAATCAAGGTGAGGTTGACTACTCTGTGAGATGGGGGGCGGGGGTGGGGTGGGGGGGGAAGGGGTGGGGGGATACGTTGCAGCACTTGCTGTTGTGTTGGGTGCTCTGGATCCGTGGAACACATACAGGCCACCAACACTTAAAATAGTGCAACACTATTTTATTAAGTTAGAATCTGTTGAACAAGCACACTGGGCTAAATCGCTGGCTTTTAAAGCAGACCAAGGCAGACCAGCAACACGGTTCAATTCCCGTACCAGCCTCCCCGAACAGGCACCGGTATGTGGCGACTAGGGGCTTTTCACAGTAACTTCAGTTGAAGCCTACTTGTGACAATAAGCGATTTTCATTTCATTTCATTTCACTGTGGGTTAACACGATGTTAGATTAAACTAAAGACCTATGCCTGTCCGAACCAGTCTATGCACACAGCACATGGTGAAGATCTGTGCTGTAAGCAGTGAGCTCTGTCCTTCTGAGAAGCTGCATCCCGAATGAGCGGGAACTCTGATGCCGTCTGTCTATATAGTGAGTGTGCTCTAACTGGTAATTGGCTGCAGTGTTGTGTGTGTTGATTGGTCTTGCTGTGTGTCCATCAGTGTGTGTGTCTGCACCATGATATACTGGTGTATATTATGACATCCCCCTTTTATAAAGAAATGTATGTGTGTGGCAATAAATAATGTGTGGTGAGATTGTTCCTAACTACGTGTGGGGTGCGAAGACATATTTACAGGACTACGTACATGAGACCTAAGCTATTTACATGGGAAGGTGCCTGGTGCAGAGAAGCAGTATGCAACAAGAATAACGAGATCAACACTATATACAAACCAGGGAAACGATCAAACAAAGCAACAAAAGAATTCAGAGTGTCCATAAGTTCGAAAAGTTCATAGATTTAGGCTCTGACGTGGGCGACGAATTCTGGTTGACCGCCTCAAGGGTGGGTCGAGAGCCGTCGGTTCAGGTGCGGGCTGGGCTGCGTCAAAGTCAGGGGGAGGCAGTGTCAGGGAGCTCTGCATAGTCCATGGCAGGGTCAGCAGGAGGGTGAGGCGACACTGGAGGATCACGTGGCGAGCGTGGAACGAGATGAAGGGCGCATCGATTGCGGCGCAGCAGAGAGCTATCCGGTAGACGAACCAGGAACGAGCGGGGGGCCACCTGCCGAAGGACAACAGCCATTGCAGACCATCCACCAACCGGAAGATGGACGCGGACGTTGTCATCTGGAGCCAGAGCAGGGAGATCAGCTGCACGGGAGTCATGAGCCGCCTTGTGCTGTGCACGAGACAGCTGCATCCGGCGAAGGGCCGGAACGTGGTCGAGGTCTGGGACATGGGTGGATGGCACCGCTGTCCTCAGGGTGCGACCCATGCGTAACTGGGCTGGCGACAGGCCAGTGGACAGTGGGGCGGAGCGATAGGTCAGCAAGGCAAGGTAGAAATCGGACCCAGCATCGGCAGCCTTGCATAGGAACCGTTTGACGATATGTCCTCCCTTCTCCGCTTTGCCGTTGGATTGGGGGTACAGGGTACTGGACGTCAGATGGCCAAAATTGTACCGCCTGGCAAAGTTAGTGGGCCGTATCACCTCCGGGTAATTCAAAAAGTAGTCCACAATCAGGACATAATCTCTACCCAGCGTGTGGAACAGGTCGATGTCCACCTTGGTCCTTGGTGACGTGACCAACTCATGGGGCTGCAGGGTCTCACGTGGTTGGGCCGGCTGGAAGCGCTGACAAGTGAGGCATTTGAGCACTGTGTTGGCGATGTCCTCATTAATACCGCCAGATCATCTCTGACATTATAGAACTGAGGGCATTGGCCCTTGAGCCACCCGTCCGTTAGGTGGCGCATGACACGCTGTAGCAAGGGGTCAGCCACCGTCTCGCGGCGAATTTGGACGAGACGTTCATCCGAGGCAGGTAGATTGGAGGCCGCGAATGCCACATGGGCGTCAAGCTGGCAGACAAATCCCGCTGGGTCACACGGAGTGTTGTCTGCCCTGGAGAGAGTGTCAGCAATGATGAGGTCTTTGTCTGGGGTGTATACCAGCTGGAAGTCGTATCGCCGGAGCTTGAGAAGAATACGCTGGAGGCGAGGCGTCATGTCATTCAAGTCTTTCTGTATTATGTTGACCAACGGGCGATGGTCGGTCACGACGGTGAATTGAGGAAGTCCGTACACATAATCGTGAAACTTAACCACACCGGTCAGAAGGCCCAGGCACTCCTTTTCTATCTGCGCGTAGCGCTGCTCCGTGGAGGTCATCGCACGTGACCATATGCAACGGGGGCCCATGATGAGGCCTCATCACGTTGAAGGAGCACTGCCCCAATGCCGGATTGACTGGCATTGATTGAAATTTTGATCTCCTTTGCTGGATCAAAAAAAGCTAAGACCGGGGCCGTGGTCAGTTTTGTCTTGAGTTCTCTCCATTCGTGCTCATGGGCAGGGAGCCATTGGAAGTCTGTCATCTTCCTGACCAGGTTCCTGAGAGCCGTGGTATGAGGGGCGATGTTAGGGATGAATTTCCCTAAAAAATTGACCATGCCCAGAAGTCGGAGGAACGCCATCTTGTCCTCTGGTGTTTTCATAGCTGTGATGGCAGCTACCTTGTCCGCATCCGGCTGCACACCCAATTGTGAGATGTGGTCCCCGAGGAACTTGAGTTCCGTCTGACCAAAAGAACATTTGGCCCTGTTGAGGTGGAGGCCCTGCTCACGTATACGTCTGAATACGCACTGGAGGCAACTAACATGCTCCTGCGGGGTGGTGGACCAAATGATTATGTCATCGACATAGACGCGAACGCCTTCAATACCTTCCATCATTTGTTCCATAATCCTATGGAACACTTCTGATGCAGAGATGATCCCAAACGGCATCCTGTTGTAACAATATCTGCCAAAGGGGGTATTAAATGTGCAGAGTTTCCTGCTGGATTTATCGAGCTGGATTTGCCAGAATCCTTTTGAGGCGTTGAGTTTGGTGAAGAGTTTGGCGCGAGCCATCTCACATGTGAGCTCTTCACGCTTGGGAATTGGAAAGTGCTTTCTCATAATATTGCGATTTAGATCCTTGGGATCAATGCAAATTCTCAATTCGCCGGAAGGCTTTTTTACACATACCATGGAGCTGACCCAGTCGGTCGGTTCCGTGACTTTGGAAATCACTCCTTGGTTCTGGAGGTCCTACAGCTGCTGCTTGAGGCGGTCCTTAAGGGGTGCTGGGACCCTGCGAGGTGCGTGCACCACAGGCGTGGCATTCGGTTTTAATAAAATCTTGGCGGTGTACGGGATCATGCCCATGCCTTCAAAGACGTCGTGGTGCTGGTTGATGATGGTGTCGAGCTGCGCCCTGAAGTCGGTGTCCTAACGGCAGACATGTCAGCAGGAGAAAGAGAGTGAACTCTCTGAACTTGGTTCAACAGCTTGCATGCCTGCGCGCCAAGCAGGGAGGCTTTTGAGGAGCCCACGATTTTCAAAGGGAAGGATGGCTTTGCGTGACCTGTGCGTCACTTCAAGTTGGCATGAGCCGCTGGCAGCAATGGCATTGCCATTATAATCTAATAGCTGGCAGGCTGATGGTAGGATGGCTGGTTTGACACGAAGGCTTTAGAAGTCAGACCGTGCAATGAGATTGTCGGAGGCACCAGTGTCCAGGCGGAATCGTATTTGGGACCGGTTGACCGTCAGGGTGGCACACCACACATCGTCTGGATCGATGCTGTATACCGATAGAGGCTGGATTCTTTGCTTCGGGGACACCCTGTTTTTTGTAACGATACCGACTCGAAAAGGCGCCTTCGGGTCCTTGGTGTCATTATCAGGTAGCAGGTCCGAATCGGGCTCGGTGACCGTGCGCTGAATGGCCCGGACATTCCTGCGAGGCTGGTTGGAGCGACAAGAGTTGGCAGGCTGAGCTGATCGGCATAAAGCAGCACACTGGCCAAGTTGTCCACATCTCAGGCATCGTCGAGATTTGGCAGGGCATTGCCACTTTAAGTGGGTAGAGCCACAGTTGCCGCACATTGTAGCGTCAGTACGTTCGCTGCGCCACCACGCATGCACGGTCGTGTGTGGTGCGCACCTGCGCAGTACGTTCGTCGACATCGCCGTCCCCTCGTTCGGTGCGCACAAGCGCAGGAGTCCACGAAAAGCGGGCAAAATGGTCGCCCTCATCCAGGCTGAGGCCCTGGAGTTGCTCGATTGCTTGGACCCATTCTGCCTCGTGGGGACCTTGCCGTGCCGTTTCAGCCGCTTGGATGTGGGAATACCGACTAATGGCGTGTTCGTGTAGCACGCAGGTCTCGATGGCAATCGCTAGGGTGAGCTGCTTTACCTTGAGGAGCTGCTGGCGCAGGGTCCGACTGAACACCGAAAACGATCTGGTCGATAATCATGGAGTCGGAGGTGGACCCGTAATTACAGGACTGCGCAATGATGCGGAGGTGGGTGAGAAAGGGCTGGAAAGGTTCATCCTTACCCTGCAAACGCTGTTGGAAGACATAGCGCTCGAAACTTTCATTCACCTCGATGTCGCAGTGACTGTCAAACTTGAGGAGGACCGTCTTGAATTTTGATTTATCTTCACCATCAGCAAAGGTGAGAGAATTGAAAATGTGGATGGCATGTTCCCCGGCCGTGGATAGGAAGAGAGCGATCTGCCTGGTGTCCGAGGCATCTTCCCGGTCTGTGGCTTCAGGGTAGAGCTGGAAGAGTTGTTTGAATATCTTCCAGTTGGCCCCCAGGTTACCGATGATGCAGAGCAGCAGCGGCGGGCGGACGCTGTCCATTTTGCAGGGTGGCTGTATGCTGGTGGAAGGCAGATCACTTGCAGGTAGGTCTAAGAAGTTCTAACATCCCTCAACACCTGGTATCATGTTGTGTTGGGTGCTCTGGATCCGTGGAACACATACAGGCCACCAACACTTAAAATAGCACACTATTTTATTAAGTTAGAAACTGTTGAACATACTTCCACTGTGGGTTAACATGATGTTAGATTAAAGTAAAGACCCAACCCTGTCCTAACCAGTCTATGCACTCAGCATATGGTGAAGATCTGTGCTGTAGGCTGTAAGCTCTGTCCTTCTGAGAAGCTGCATCCCGAATGAGCGGGAACTCTGATGTCCTCTGTCTATATTGTGAGTGTGCTCTAACTAGTGATTGGCTGCGGTGTTGTGTGTGTTGATTGGTCTTGCTGTGTGTCCATCAGTGTGTGTGTCTGCACCATAATATACTGGTGTATATTATGACACATGCCTTGCAGGGTTCCCAGAATGATTGTAGCATGCTGCATGCTCCACATATTAGTGCAGGGAAGGGGCTTAATACTGAGCCTGGAGGAAAGCAATGAAGGGGTTCTCTCTGTGGTGATATGCATCACTGTATATACACAAGGGGTTAATGTAAATACACTACAACTAAGTAAACACTGGAGGGAGCACCGGAGATGTCATGACATGCAGACATACAGCTAATGAACACTTAGAATAGGACACAACCAATGAGCAGTCAAGACACCCAGAGGGGTCAATTACTAGGGGGCATAGGTTTAAGGTGAGAGGGGCAAAGTTTAGAGTAGATGTACGAGGCAAGTTTTTTACGCAGAGGGTAGTGGGTGCCTGGAACTCACTACCGGAGGAGGTAGTGGAGGCAGGGACGATAGGGACATTTAAGGGGCATCTTGACAAATATATGAATAGGATGGGAATAGAAGGATACGGACCCAGGAAGTGTAGAAGATTGTAGTTTAGTCGGGCAGTATGGTCGGCACGGGCTTGGAGGGCCGAAGGGCCTGTTCCTGTGCTGTACATTTCTTTGTTCTTTGTTCTTTGTGATATTGCCACAAGGGGGCATTACACAACCCATATAAAAGGATAGGGCACACATGCTCTTTCTCTTTCCACAGGCGGCACTTAGAGAGTGGGGCAGGGGCAGATCAGAAGCATCACACCCACCACGTGGCTTTGAGCAGACTGGTTAGTTAGACATTGTTACTATAGCAAGATTAGCAGGAGAGTCGAGCTCATAGAGAACAGTGCTAATGGTTCAATAAATCACATTGAACTTACTTCAAAGTCTGGAGTATCTTTTGGTCAAAGCTGCATCAAGTTGCAGCCTGTGTTATCCCAGAGTACATAATATATCATGGTACCAGTAGTGCCTGCTGAATCTATATAGTTCAACTCAGCAAGATCCGTGACAACCAACAACAGCACCCAGGCAAGATGATCGAGATTCAGGGTCCTCAGCAGCTCAGGTACCACGGAAATCTCCGTGCCAACTGGCGTGCATTGAAGCAGAGATTTGAGATTTACATGGTAGCATCCGACCTAGATGGCATGGCCGATGCTGAGAAGATAGATTCTCTACTCACCATTGCGGGTGAAAGTGCAACAGAAATCTTCAACTCTTTCAAGTACTCGAAAGGGCAGGACAAGAGAGACTTCCAGACAGTCCTGGACAAGTTTGAAAAGTACTGCGAGGTGAACACAACATAAATCGGTAAAACTGGCACCTATTCTCACCACGAGGCAAAGGTAGGCTTGCAACAGAGGCAAACGGCAATTTTGATTGGCAGCCATCTTGCGCAAGGAGCCGCACATGCGTAGTTCCCAAGAAGACGCGAACCGTCAAAACGGTGTGTTGAGCATGAGCAATCCATTCCTACGCTCTACGTCACAAGTGCCAGGATGTCAGAGGCCCCAGACCCTGCCCACTTAAAGGGGAAATGTCGGAAAATAGTGGAAAAAAAAATTTCACGCCAGAAAACACAATTATTTCACCTGGAACGACAGCACAATGCCTGAACTTCGACCAGTAGCTGAAAGTAACCTCTGCAGAACCCTGCAACAAGCAGTTAGCACCACCCTAAGAGATGATTTAGTCCTTGAAGACTACGACTCAGACAATGATTTCATCATTGGATGTGGCGACCTTAGTACCAAATCCGAACCGCAACGAGATGTATTGTACATTGAAGCATCTGACACAGTCATGGATGAGTTCTTCGGGGTTGAGGATCCTCAGCCCAGCATAGACGACAACCCGATCCATGAGTACAGGATTCCGCAGCGGACTGATCCCAAGAGACAGAGAGTAGTACAAGCCCACAGAGAGCGGCCTGATGCCAAGAGAGTGGTCCACGAGCCGCGAAGAGTCCCCGACTCCACACAGAGAGTGGTCCACGAAACACTAAGAGTCCCCAACTCCACACAGAGAGTGGTCCACGCACCACAAAGAGTCCCCGACTCCACACAGAAAGCGATGACAGACTCCACAGCGAGACCACTGCACGTCTCCACACAGAGAACACAGAAAGACTCCACAGCGAGACCACTGCATGACTCCATTGAGAGCGCACAGATCGACTCCACAGCGAGACCACTGCATGACTCCACACAGGGAACAATGCCAGACTCCACAGAGAGAGCAAAACAAACCTCCACAGCGAGCTCATTGACAGATGGAAGCAACGCAAGACTCCAGAGCGCAGTCCTTGCATGAACAAGATCATGAAGGTCTAGCAACCTTATCTGAGCAACCAGCAGCCGACGATGCAAGTCTGCCACGCTCAACTGCTCAGCAAGACGACTATGACAGTCTACCACGCTCATGTGAACAACAAAAAGACTATACAGTCTACCCAGATTATTTAAACCACCAGAAGGAGACTCTGACAGTCTACCCAGCTCATTTAACCAACAAGAAGACACTGAAGGTCTACCCACTGTATGTGCGACAAGTGACAAAGGCTTCACAATTCCCATACAAGATGTGCGACATCTCAGCGAGACTGACAGATCTCAGCTAGTATGTACAGAGGCACTCGACAATCAAAGTGAGGCATCTAGTGACTCCAGTGACACCACGTTAATTCAAACCTCATCTACTCGAGCCTCTCCACAAGAACCTGAAATGACTCCAGACGAGGAGCATCAAGAAACCAAAGGTGGTTCATGTGAACCAGAAAGGGCTCCAGATGGGGAGCATCGACAAGCCAAAGATGATTCCAGTGAACCGGACATGACTCCAGACGTGGAGCGCTGAGGAATCAAAGACGGCACGCTCAATGAAACAGCAGATCCCACAAAGGACACTGACACAAGTAACTTTGTGAAGGACTCGCATTATCCACTCGGGTCATTGAGCGCAACAAGCACAACAACAAAACCTACAAAAACAACAACACTGACAACAAGAAGCGTGACCAAAGGCACCAACGTCAACAACAAGCATGACAAAAACAACAACAATGGAACAACTACAACTCTGCAAATGCAGGACACTGTGACAGCCCAGCTCAAGACAATGGCAAGCGTGCAGACATACCATGGCATGATAACGCATCTTACAAATTCACATTTGCTACACTACAAACAAGCAGACCAGCTTTCAAGTCATCAATACCGCAAACACAGACACCAGTCCAGGTCAGACAGGAAAGATGACATCAAGAATCACTACCATAAGCATCGGAAAAAAAAGAGTCCAAATCAGACAACGAAGTGATTTGACCATTTGGACACCTCCTGATGACTTCTTGGTTCCTTAAGCACAGGAACACTGACGGCGTTCACAAGGAAATGACAACATCAACATCGACACTTCAATAACGACAAGAAAGCCACTCGAAAATATAAATTCATGAACTTTGGACTCATAAATATTATTTGGTATTGTATCATCATCACTGTCATCATAACTTGTACATGTCATCACTTATCTACCTATTTTGTTCAGTTTTCTTCAACAGTAAATATGTAACACGAAAAAAGGGGGAGATGTGGTGATACGCATCACTGTGTATACTCAAGGGGTTAATGTAAATACACTACAACTAAGTAAACACTAGAGGGAGCACCGGAGATGTCATGACATGCAGACATACAGCTAATGAACACTTAGAATAGGACACAACCAATGAGCAGTCAAGACACCCAGAGTGACACTATCACAAGAGGCATTACACAACCCATATAAAAGCTTTGCACAGGTCAAGGAGACACAGCCGGAGTGAGACACATCCAGAGTGGGAATTGGAACTTGGTAATTTGGTGCAGTGAGGTAATCAGGAAAGGTAAGTGGTAAATCTAATTCTTAGACTTAGTCTAAGTCTAATTCTGCTGTTTTTCAGTTAAAAGTGCAGTGTGTAGCTTAGTGTCTGATTGGCTGAAGCTGCCCCTTCCCTAATTGCTGAGAGGCAGTTATCTGTCAGTCACCTGAGGCCTGTTTAGTGGCACAAGGGTGTACATTATATTCTTCTCTTTGAAGCTTAAATAGTGTGAGTCACCCTGGTTAGCTGAGGTTTGTATAAAAGACAGACAGAAAGCGCACTCAGTAAGCTTCGCGCAGGTGAAGGAGACACATCCTGAGTGAGTGAGACACATCCAGAGTGGGAATTGGAACTTGGTAACTTGGTGCAGTGAGGTAATTCGGTGCAGAGTGGGCGAAGGTGCCGTGTCGCTACCATTTTGTTCTCTTTCTTCTGGCCTGAAACTTTTAAAATGCAGGGAGAGAACCAGAGAGCATCCTGGGAAAGTAAGTGATTTTTATTTTTTATTTTTATTTTTATCAACCTTTCAAATTGTGTGAGGGGGGGGGAAACTGAAGTGACATCACAGTAAAGCTGTGACCTGATTGGTTGGTTGGAAATCTACACTAAATTTAAAAATTAAACATTGTTAAACTAATTAAACATAATTACTTAATTACTTAATTATAATTTAGAGGGGTATCTAAGCCAGAGATCAGAGAGTACTACGATTTAGCTTTCACATTTATAGTAGAAATCTAGTGCAAGAAAACATATAGTTAACAATAACTTTATTTTTATTTTTAAATTGTTTAAAATTTAATTTACTAATTAATTGACGCAATGTCAATTAGAGGGGCGCAGTGCTCTGACTGTGAGATGTGGCAGGTCCAGGAGGCTTCCAGCGTCCCGGATGGCTTCATCTGCAGAATGTGCACCCAACTAAAGCTCCTCACAGACCGTATGGTTCGGTTGGAGCAGCAGTTGGATGCACTTAGGAGCATGCAGGTGGCTGAAAGCATCATAGATAGCAGTTATATAAATGTGGTCACGCCCAAGGTGCGGCAGAGAAATGGGTGACCACCAGAAGGGGCAGGCAGTCAGTACATGAATCCCCTGTGGTTGTCCCCCTCTTGAACATGTATACCCCTTTGGATACTGTCAGGGGGGATAGCCTATAAGGGGAAAACAGCAGCAGCCAGAGCAGTGGCACCATGGCTGGCTCTGATGTTCAGCAGGGAGTGTCAAAGCGCAGAAGAGCAAGAGCCATAGGGGACTCTATAGTCAGGGGCACAGATAGGCGCTTCTGTGGACGTGAAAGGAACTCCAGGATGGTATGTTGCCTCCCTGGTGCCAGGGTCCAGGATGTCTCAGAACGTATCCTGAAGGGGGAGGGCAAACAGGCAGAGGTCGTTGTATATATTGGTACTAACGACACAGGCAGGAAGGGGCATGAGGTCCTACAGCAGGAGTTCAGGGAGTTAGGCAGAAAGTTAAAAGACAGGGTCTCTAGGGTTATAATCTCAGGATTACTCCCCGTGCCACGTGCCAGTGAGGCTAGAAATAGGAAGATAGAGCAGCTAAACATGTGGCTAAACAGCTGGTGTAGGAGGGAGGGTTTCCGTTATCTGGACCATTGGGAGCTCTTCCGGAGCAGGTGTGACCTGTATAAGAAGGACGGGTTGCATCTAAACTGGAAGGCATAAATATCCTGGCCGCGAGGTTTGCTAGTGTCACACGGGAGGGTTTAAACTAGTATGGCAGGGGGGTGGACACGGGAGCAATAGGTCAGAAGGTGAAAGCATTGAGGGAGAACTCGGGAATAGGGCCAGTATGGCTCCGAGGAAGAGCAGACAGGGAGATGTTGCTGAAAACAGCGGGTCTGGTGGCCAGAAGTGCATATGTTTAATGCAAAAAGTATTACGGGTAAGGCAGATGAACTTAGAGCTTGGATTAGTACTTGAAACTATGATGTTCTTGCCATTACAGAGACCTGGTTGAGGGAAGGACAGGATTGGCAGCTAAACGTTCCAGAAGTTAGATGTTTCAGGTGGGATAGAGGGGGCTGTAAAAGGGGTGGCGGAGTTGCGCTACTGGTTAGGGAGAATATCACAGCTGTACTACGGGAGGACATCTCAGAGGGTAGCGAGGCTATATGGATAGAGATCAGGAATAAGAAGGATGCAGTCACAATGTTGGGGGTTTATTACAGGCCACCCAACAGCCAGCGGGAGATAGAGGAGCAGATAGGTAGACAGATTTTGGAAACGAGTAAAAACAACAGGGTTGTTGTGAAGGGAGGCTTCAACTTCCCCAATATTGACTGGGACTCACTTAGTGCTAGGGGCTTAGACGGGGCAGAGTTTGTAAGGAGCATCCAGGAGGGCTTCTTGAAACAATATGTAGATAGTCCAACTCGGGAAGGGGCTGTACTGGACCTGGTATTGGGGAATGGGCCCGGCCAGGTGGTAGAAGTTTCAGTAGGGGAGCATTTCAGGAACAGTGACCACAACTCAGTAAGTTTTAAAGTGCTGGTGGGCAAGGATAAGAGTGGTCCTAGGGTGAATGTGCTAAATTGGGGGAAGACTAATTATAACAATATTAGGCGGGAACTGAAGAACCTAGATTGGGGGGGGGGATGTTTGAGGGTAAATCAACATCTGATTTGTGGGAGGCTTTCAAATGTCAGTTGAAAGGAATTCAGGACCGGCATGTTCCTGTGCGGAAGAAGGATAAATACGGCAAATTTCGGGAACCTTGGATAACGAGAGATATTGTAAGCCTTGTCAAAAAGAAAAAGGAGGCATTTGTCAGGGCTCGAAGGCTGGGAACAGACGAAGCCTGTGTGGAATATAAGGAAAGTAGGAAGGGACTTAAGCAAGGAGTCAGGAGGGCTAGAATGGGTCACGAAAAGTCATTGGCAAATAAGGTTAAGGAAAATCCCAAGGCTTTCTACACGTATATGAAAAGCAAAAGGGCAGCCAGGGAAAGGGTTGGCCCACTGAAGGATAGGCAAGGGAATCTATGTATGGAGCCAGAGGAAATGGGCGAGGTACTAAGTGAATACTTTGCATCAGTATTTACCAAAGAGAAGGAATTGGTGGATGTTGAGTCTGGAGAAGGGTGTGTAGATAGCCTGGGTCACATTGAGATCCAAAAAGACGAGGTGTTGGGCGTCTTGAAAAATATTACCGTAGATAAGTCCCCAGGGCCTGATGGGATCTACCCCAGAATACTGAAGGATGCTAGAGAGGAAATTGCGGAGGCCTTGACAGAAATCTTTGGATCCTCACTGTCTTCAGGTGATGTCCCGGAGGACTGGAGAATAGCCAGTCCCTTTGTTTAAGAAGGGTAGCAAGGATAATCCAGGGAACTACAGGTTGGTGAGCCTTACGTCAGTGGTAGGGAAATTACTGGAGAGATTTCTTCGAGACAGGACCTACTCCCATTTGGAAGCAAATGGACGTATTAGCGAGAGGCAGCATGGTTTTGTGAAGGGGAGGTCGTGTCTCACTAACTTGATAGAGTTTTTTGAAGAAGTCACAAAGATGATTGATGCAGGTAGGGCAGTGGATGTTGTCTATATGGACTTCAGTAAGGCCTTTGACAAGGTCCCTCATGGTAGACTGGTACAAAAGGTTAAGTCACACGGGATCAGGGGTGAGCTGGCAAGATAGATACAGAACTGGCTAGGTCATAGAAGGCAGAGAGTAGCAATGGAAGGGTGCTTTTCTAATTGGAGGACTGTAACTAGTGGTGTTCCGCAGGGATCAGTGCTGGGACCTTTGCTGTTCGTGGTATATATAAAGGCTTTGGAGGAAAATGTAACTGGTCTGACTAGTAAGTTTGCAGACGACACAAAGATTGGTGGAATAGCGATGAGGACTGTCAGAGGATACAGCAGGTTTTAGATCGTTTGGAGACTTGGGCGGAGACATGGCAGATGGAATTTAATCCGGACAAATGTGAGGTAATGCATTTTGGAAGGTCTAATGCAGGTCGGGCATATACAGTGAATGGTAGAACCCTCAAGAGTATTGAAAGTCAGAGAGATCTAGGTGTACAGATCCACAGGTCACTGAAAGGGGCAACACAGGTGGAGAAGGTAGTTAAGAAGGCATATGGCATGCTTGCCTTCATTTGCCGGTGCATTGAGTATAAGAATTGCCAAGTCATGTTGCGGCTGTCTAGGACCTTAGTTAGGCCACACTTGGAGTATAGTGTTCAATCCTGATCGCCACACAACCAGAAGGATGTGGAGGCTTTAGAGAGGGTGCAGAAGAGATTTACCCGAATGTTGCCTGGTATGGAGGGCATTAGCTATGAGGAGCGGTTGAATAAACTCGGTTTGTTCTCACTGGAACGACGGAGGTTGAGGAGTGACCTGATAGATGTCTACAAAATTATGAGGATCATAGACAGAGTGGATAGTCAGAGGCTTTTTCCCAGGGTAGAGGAGTCAATTACTGAGGGGCATAGGTTTAAGTTGCGAGGGGCAAGATTTAGAGGAGATGTACGAGGCAGGTTTTTCACACAGATGGTAGTGGGTGCCTGGAACTCGCTGCCGGAGGAGGTGGCGGAAGCAGGGACGATAGTGACATTTACGGGGCATCTTGACAAATACATGAATAGGATGGGGTTAGAGGGATATGGACCCAGGAAGTGTAGAAGATTTTAGTTCAGACGGTCAGCATGATCTGCGCAGGCTTGGAGGGCCGAAGGGCCTGATCCTGTGCTGTACTTTTCTTTGTTCTTTGCTTTGTTCTTTTGTTCTAAAAGGAGAGGGCACACATGCTCTGTCTCTTTCCACAGGCGACACTTAGAGAGCAGGAAAGAAAGAGGGGTAGCAGAGAAGGAGGTGGAGGGGGGGAGGAAGGGGGGCAGGGAAGAAGGGGGGGCAGGGAGGGAGGGGGCAGGGGAGGAGGGAAGAACAATAGAGGGGAACCAGAAAGGGGGAAAGACAAGGGAACATGGACGGGGAGGAGAGCACAGGGGAAGACAACAGCCACAACTACAACAGCTTTGGGTGGTGCTGCTGAGAGCCAGCCGAACAGGATTCTACGGCGGGCGATCAGGGAAGCAAAGGCAAGGGCGTCCACCCTCCTCCCCATGAAGAGATCTGACTGGTCTGATACCTCGAAGACCACCACTTTCGGAGCTGGGCATGGCTCCACCCTCATCCCCACCACTTTGGACATTGCCTTGAAGAAGGCCGTCCAGTACCCAGCAAGTCTGGGGCAAGACCAAAACATGTGGGCATGGCTGGCCGATCCTCCTTGGCACCATTCATATCTGTCCTCCACCTCCGGGAAGATGTTCTTGTTAAGTGGGCTCTGTGTACCACTTTCAGCTGCGTTAGGTTGAGACTCGCGCATGTGGAGGTGGAGTCGACCCTGTGCAGTGCTTTGCTCCAAAATCCTCACCCTATTTCGAACCCCAAGTCTCCCTCCCATTTCCTCCTCGTCACGTCCAATTCGGTGTCGGTCCTCTCTCGCAGTCGTTCGTACATATCACAACATGCCTAGACTGTCTGCATCCAGTACTTCTTCTAATAGTGTCTGTCATGGTGGTCATGGGTATGTCCTTGTCTCCTTCCGTTGGAAGTTTTTCAGCTGTAGGTACCTGAGTTTGTTTCCCAGTCTTAATACTTATTATTTAAAGTTGTGCCTGCAGATCTCTGGCCACTATGGTGGCCTGCATGGACTCATCACACTCTCGATAGCAAAGTCACATGCCTTGTCTCTATGGTTCCTGGTGTGGGCCTTCCTCCTCACTCCCTTTTTCCACCTGAAATTCTTCCTCCTCCCCTATCTGCTGCTCTTTGATTGAGGAGAGTGATGTGTTATGTACTCTGGGACAACACAGGCTGCATCCCGATGCAGCTTTGACCGAAAGATACTCCAGACTTCGAAGTAAGTTCAATGTGATTTATTGAACCAATAGCACAGTTCTCTATGAGTTCGACTCTCCTGCTAATCTTGCTATAGTAACTCAGTCTAACTAACCAGTCTGCTCTAAGCCACGTGGTGGGTGTGATGCTTCTGATCTGCCTGACCTATCAGAATTTCTCCAAGTGGAGAAAATCAAATACGCTATCCATGGGTCAGAAGAAGGCTTCCTCAAAACATAGGAGCCATTCACCCTCCTGTTCCGGAACCTGTTTGTGGTCAACACATAAATAAATAGGTAGTCAGAAGCCAGTGACAAATAGCCAGGATAAGAGATCATAGAATTTACAGTGCAGAAGGAGGCCATTTGGCCCATCAAGTCTGCACCGGCCCTTGGAAAGAGCACCCTACCAACCCCATGCCTCCACCCAAGTCCATACCTCCACCCTATCCCCACGCTTCCACCCTATCCCCGTAACCCCATAGCATAGCCAATCCACCTAACCTGCACATCTTTGGACTGAGGGAGGAAACCGGAGCACCCGGAGGAAACCGATCGGAAACCGGAGCACACGGAGTAAACCCATGCAAACATGAGGAGAACGTGCAGACTCCGCACAGAGAGTGACCCAGCAGGGAATTGAACTTGGGACCCTGTGCTAACCACAGTGCTACCGTGTCGAGAGGAAAGTGAGGGAGGACCCGGGGGAGTGGAACATGAGGAGGCAGCCAAAGACAAGGGAAAATGGATGGGGAGGAGAGCACAGGGGAAGACAACAGCCACAACTACAATAGCATGGCAAGAGAAAGTAATGCAGAACAAGAAGAAGAAACGGGCAAGGGCCGAAGCCAAGGAAACGGCACCGGAAAGAGAAATGTAAATAGCATTGGGGGGGGGGGGGTGGCACGGGGCACCCAGATGACCCCTCCACCCTAGTTTGTTGTTATGTAAAAAGAAAAAGAAAATAGAAGACTGACCTGGAAGGCAAATTAACACATCGGAGACACAAAAGGAAGGGTATTGGAAACATCACGCATGTGACCATAACTGGATGCTCTGCTCAGTTGACGGCTGAGAAAAAAAAGAGACATTTGACTACATGTAAAGTGCAACAGTCTGAAAATATATTGCAGTGTGTAATTGAAAATATGGAAAGATGTGTCATTTGAAACATGGAAGTCTGGCAATATCTGGTCTGAGAGAAACATGAGAGGATACAGGGCAAGATCCCACAAAGGGTGAACAGCAGCTGCCAGGGAAGGATTGTAAAATGCAGATATCCTTGGTCAAGCAGGCTTAGCCAACAAGACAAACAGGATTTTGAATGAAGCCAAAAACAATGGCTCACCCTTTCATTGAAAGTAACTATCTTAGTTAGCATCCGGAAAGGAAAGGATGAGGTTCAGTTGAATTTGATGATAATTCTAGATGTGAAATTTTGCTAATAAAATTATTAGCAAATTAGCAAAAGGTAAATTAAAGAAAACTGGAGACTCAGTCTACAAGAAACATAATTCAAAGCCAAAATCAAAGTCAAAATTATGAGCTGAGGACACAATTGGAAAATAAAACTATAGAAATGACAGGAACCAAACCAAAATTCACACCTCTATTGAAACCAAAGCATTTTTGAACACAATGTAATCAGATCTATGTTGTATTAGAATGTTTAGATCAAAGATACTTTTTGCAATCAAAGAAAATCAAGAGTTACTTTACAATAAAATCATAAAACTAGATAACTGTTAGAAAGAGAATATAAACCAAGAGACCAGGGCAGGAACTACGAGAACCAGAACTCAGAGAGAAGTAGAGAGGCGGAGAAGCAGAAAAGGAACAAGCAGCTCAGAGTCAGATTACAGTCAGCTCGGCCATGGGAAAGGGACAGGGTAAAGCAGCCGAGCTAAAATAGCGAATACATCTAAGGAAGACTAGAATTTAAAGAGTAGGCAGAGTTAGCTCAGAGACAGCCAGCAGAGCCAGCTCTCACAGCTCGGTACATGGGAAAGATAGGACACAGCAACCGAGCTAACCAGCGAATACATCTAAAGAAGACCAGATTTTAAAAAGAAGATTGATTGTCAAGGTGGGCCTGAAGGTCCCTTCAACCAACCAGAAGGATCCAGAAGCAAGATCTTTTTACCCTTCTGTAAAGACAGTAATTGCAGCTTTTAAAAGAAAAAATATAATAATAAAATAACTTAATTTAACCTGAAATAGTGGTTATTCAAAAATCTACTTTACTTACTTAGCAATGCGGGACCCAGGATCGATGCTACTAAGTGGTAAGTCGATGAAATCTTCGGTGAAGGTATGGGTTATACCGGGGGATAACTTGAAAACATAGTTTGACCTGAATAGCATCCACTGAAGCCTGCATTGGAGTCTGGGAGTGAGAATCCCTGTTCACCATTTAGAATGTCGGCCCTTTTTGACATAGGGGGACTTCTAAGAATAGTGATATATTTTCACACGTACCTTTTTCTGTTTCACTACATAGATGTCTCATATCTTACTCTACACAACTACATTCATCTAAACACCACAGTGACACAATTGGCACTCTAAATGACATGATTTCCTCCACTCTCAGACACTGCCTGTTGCCTCAGGGAGAGTGGAGGCAGGCTGCTCACTTCCTTGGCTATGTTGTGAGATTTGAGGCGGGGAGCTCTCCATGTGACAGCATTAACTGCATCTCTCAGAGGCAGCCATCTTCGCTTGGAACCAGCTGGCAGATGGTGCGTTTCGCTGAGGGGCTGAGGGATGAGAAGAGAGTGAGGTTCCCTCGAAATGCGTGTGTAGAATCCCAGGTTTCTTTACCCGTCAGTCTGGCCTCAATAAAAGTCGAGATGGATTTGCAGGTATAACATTAGTTATTTTATTCAGCTTGCAAGCTAAACTTAGTCCACAGTGATACAGATAACATCCTGCTCTCTGCAGCTCCGGGACCAAGTGAGGATAAGACAAAGAGCTCTGTACTGATACATTCAAATGGCATCAAGTTTCACATACTCGACGCCCATAGGTCATCTTATGTCCCTCCTGACCTGTTTGATCTATTCTGATTGGCTCACTTCCAATCCCTTCCTCTGGCCCCTATTATCCAGCATCACTCTCGTAGACACACCTCTTCCTGCTTTTTCCATGCGGTCTGAAATCCTTTGTCTATGAACTAACCAGAATCAAAGTGGCCTATTTCTACATTACATTAACTAATATCTCTAAAGTAACTATTTTATATCACATTCGTCATTCCCTCCTTTTATCATTCCATGATAACCGGACTATCCAACCCATAGCTACGGTTCCTCATCTAAAAAGATCCGTCGCTGCATTTCCAATTCCTGGCTTAGCCCCCCCCCCTCATCTGCTTCACCCTCATGGATTTTAACAGTTAAATTTTTAGGGGCGTTTATCTGATCCAGTGCGCCCCACATTCTACCCATCACACATTTAAGGATGGCCAGGCCCACAAAGATGCAGCCGATAGCTACCACTAAATACATGGCCATATTTATCAACCAGTCCTTCCAACCTCCAAATCCCCAGTTACCCCAAGAGCCAGGATCCTGCATCCCGTCCAAGTGATCCCGTATGCGATCCATAAATTTAGTGATGTTAGCGGTCAAGTCTTGAACTCCCATGATACACTTGCCCTGCACTATGGCGCATACCCCACCCTCACGGGCCAGAAGATAGTCAAGAGCGTACCGGTTCTGCATTGCAAACAACCGTAGCTGAGACAATTCCTTGGTTATTGCCCCGAGGGCTCCCAAGGTTTCATTTCCCAAGATGGTAAGGCCACAAATAAAATAATTCCTATCACTGACAGCCAAGGAACCCCCCACACCTCCTAGTGTCAATACGCTCAGAATCCCCCACCCGGCTGAGTGGCCCCGGTTGGGTGCAAGAACCTGAGGTTTTTTCCAGTTCTCGCAAAATTCAGCAGAGACTGCCCGGCGTGCTAACTGATTATGCAGGTTCCACGCCGAAGGGCAGGGGACTGTGGTAGGGACTAGAGTCCCTATAGCAATTCGGCGGGGAAATGGGGTGACAAAACGTTGGTCGCTGTACCATTAAACAAAAAGTAGCACCCTTGCTCCGTGTGCAGGCTAGCATCACAATCAGCATATCGTTTGCGTAAGGACCCCCCAGTAGCCCAGTTTATCCAACTTTGAAACGCCCATTCGGGCCGCCTAGCAATGCGGAAAGCCCTAGTCCCAACAGTGATATGAGAGACATTCGCCCAGCCACAGAGGAGCTGGAGGCCGGCGTTCAATGGAACGCAAGTGGTGTTGTAACAAACGCATTGGCCAGACGCCTGGGTGATATGGCACCTCCTGTCCGTACAGGTGGGGAACAGACATGTTATATTCGTTTCCACCTCTACCAGCAAACAGCCGTATCCTTCACTGCTGAAACAATTCTCGTACGACCGGGAATCCCTATTGGGAGTGAAGTGGCTAGGTATGTACGCCCTCCACCGTTGCAGCCTATCGTACTGTGAATGGGAATTATCCCGAGGAAGGGGAAGGCAAATAGCCGGTGGTGCTGAACCCGGATCGTAAGGAAGAGTGACCTGCTCGGGCAGTGGCTCGGAATGCTGACAATGAACCACCGCTTGGGGAGTGCCCCAAAGCGGTGAAACAGAAAATAACCTAGACACCGCTGCGGGGTTCGGGTAGCAGACAACCCGTCCCTATCCATACAAGCGGTGGTAAATCTGGTAGAAGAGATTCATACTACCCGGGTTTCCCTCAGTTTGACCTTTAACTAACTTAAGTGTATCTCCCGGTAACCTACGTTCTAGCTGTACTTCCCTTCTCATACGCCCCGTCCTCTCTCTAGTCCCTTTCACTTTCTCATAGCCTCTTCCTACGCTCTTCTGACAGCCTGATGTTACCTTTATTGCACCACTCTTAACACATCCAAAATCGAATTTACATGTATTCCAAAAACAAGGCAATGTCCATATAATGTTCCCTTCCCATCGCCGGGACCGGTGCAACTGCTTCATGACTCCTGCATTCTCCTTAACTTTGACGACCTTCCATGAGTCGATACCATGTCCTCGTATATGGGGGCAGCGAAGAACATCACCTTTGCATCGGTGATGTATCCTTGTAGATTGGTTGGGGCTACACAGATACATAATATTCCCCTTTTCCATGTCCATCGCCAATAACACGCCAAGCGAAGTGAGGCCAAATATCAGACAGACGATGCGTAGCCACTCCATCATGCTCCACACCTGTAAAATAGCACTGGAGAAGGGAGGCAGGTTAGTATCCGACCTTTTACAGTAGTGGAGATGGACTCAATTTACAGTGATGTAGGTGGACCCAAGCACTTCGCCCCTCCACTTTAACTGCTGTGGGGGTGGTAAGGAGAACTTGGAAGGGCCCGTCCCATCGCGGCTCCGACCCCTTGCTAGTCCAATTTTTGACCATGACATAACTACCGGGCTGGACTGAAAGTGAGCTAGGTACTGGGGGCAATGGCTGGTGAGCCGCGCGGACCTGGCCATGGAGTTCCTTGAGCACTTGCGTGAGGGCTAGAACATAGGCGGTCATTTCTTCAGTCATCTGATGAAACTGAACCAGTCTGGGAACCTGCAGGTTCCAGGGAGTTCTAAGAGGCCTGCCATAAAGAATCTCGGCGGGAGAGAGCCGGGCCGGTCCCGCAGGTGTAACCCGCAGCTGGAAGAGGGCAACGGGGAGCAACTTCAGCCATGTCAGTCCCGTGTCTGCTCTTAATTTAGCCAATTTAGTTTTGAGGGTCTGATTGTGTCTCTCAACCAACCCGGCCGCCTGCGGTCTATAAGCACAGTGTAACTGCTGGCGTATGCCCAACTGGGAGCAAAACTCCTTGTTAATTTGTCCAATAAAATGAGGCCCATTATCAGAACTTAACTGAGCTGGTATACCGTACCGGGGAATGATTTCCCGCATCAAGACTTTAACCACAGTAGCAGCTTTGTTATCGATAGTCGGATACGCCTCGACCCATCTGCTGAACACATCCACAATGACCAAAACATATTTATAACATTGACACCTTTCCAACTCAATGTAATCCATTTGGAGCGTCTCAAAGGGACCACTGGGCAACGGGGTTTGCCCCATCCCACAAGGGATACCTTTTCCGGTGTTATATTGCTGACAAATCAAACACCGATTACTGATACTTTGGGCCAACCCCTGCATTTTAGGGTGCCACCAAGTGTCCAGCAACAAATCACTAGTCCCTCGAGCCCCACAATGAGTTGCAAAGTGTACACATTCAATGACCCATAAAGCCAGTACATCAGACATACAAGTCTGGTGTGCTGGCGTGGTCCATAAAGAGGAAACAGAATCATATGTACAACCTAACCGTTTCCACATTTGTTTATCACTCTCAGGAGCGTCCTCCTGTAACCTTATGACGTCTTGGATGGTTGGCATTGACTTGTCAGAAGCAGACATATTTATAGTAGATCGTTTAGTCTGACTTAACATTTTAGGCACCATCACTTGCTGAATTTGCGCGGCTGTTCGCGCTGCACAATCTGCTCGTTCATTACCAACGTCAACTGGGGTCCTACCATTCGTGTGGGCAGCGCATTAATTGAACGTAAATCCTGTACTAATCGGTACTGGTCTGGTTTGGCTGGTTTAGGCACAGCAAGTATGGGGGTGTTACATTCTGATTGGCAAGGGACCAAAATACCCTGTTTCAACAGCTCTTGAATTAATTTATCTATTGACGGAGCAGCTTGAGATTTCAGGGGGTATTGCCGAATGGAAGGTAGCTTTACATGATCCTTAATCATCACCTTGATAGGTGTAACATTTGTCTTTCCCACTTGTGATGGGTATTCCGCCCAGACCTGTGGATTGACATATTCCAACACATCATGTCCCCTGTGATGCTGCAGTCGAGTGTTAATCGTTTCAGGGACCTCAAAATATTTTATGGTAGTGCTGTCCGGCATGACTTGAAGTGCGTACTCTGTTGGATCCGAATGATCCACTGCCCTCCTGACCATTCGCCCCATATCCCTGGCATGGTACTGGTCATGGACCTGACGTGTAATATGAGGGCTTACCGAAGCTGACTGTGGCCATAACTGTGGTGATATTGTAACAAAATCGGCTGTACCTTCTTTTCCCATGACTGTGGCTGTAACCTTGACTGGCCATTCGGTCTCAAGTAATGGCCGGTATTTGTCCTCCAACTCCCTGTTTCGTCCAGTTCTGTCATAGGCCAGGGTAACGTGATGCAGTGACTGTTCAACGTTTAACGTCCACCACTGGGGGGTGATAGAAATATAGCACTGTTGTCTCATCCTCCATGATGTAACCGTTACCCCCTCATCTCCGCACTCTAGCTGTAGCTGGAAGATACACAGTAAATCTCGGGCCAACAAGTTACAGTCCAATCCAGTAGTCACTACAAACTGATGATCTGCAGACTTATTCTCGTAAGTGACTGTCACAGGTTCAGAAATAGGATACTCACACACCTGTCCTGTCTTTTAAAGGGGCATTCCTGTTGCCAGTGATCTGCACGGCCGCAATTAAAACATGCATTGCTCCCTCTATATCTGCCTCGTCCTCTTCTCCCAGTAGACCAATGGCCCCTCAGAGGGGGCTGCAGTTGTAAAGCTGTTGATGCATTCGGTGGGCCATAAAAAGGAGCTGAGGGTCCCTTTGGGTGGGTTTGGTATCTTCCTAATCGGCAACTGTCTCCGAATCTCACCAGGGGGCACTCGAGCTATTTCCCCTTTGTTCCAAGACTTCAACGTCTCTCCCTGTCACTAGGGGGAGTTCTTTCTCATCAAAATCATCTATTGCAGGTTCCTTTGTTCCCGAATCTTGTGGTTTCTCCTTAGTTTGGAGAGGCTTAGGTGGTATACTTAATTGTTTCTGGTGAGGGTCAAGCCCCTCTCTCGCTGTCCGAGATCTTGTCCTAGAGCTAACTGGGCTTGTGGGACAGAGCTCCTCTTGTTCTACTGATCGTGAAGTTGGTAAATCAGGACCCACACTATCACCCAAAAGGGCTTGAGTTACTGGCATATTTGGAATCTGGGGAGCAATGACTGGGTATATATTATTATACTCTGGTGGTTCTGGAATGAGTGCAGACCATGCTACAGGTGCAGACGGAACTTTTAGTGAACATTTTCTAAATTATTGAATTTATCTTTTTCTGTAAATTCAAGGCCAGCCATTGAACTACGTAGCTCATCTTTTGTTTCACCCGTGCCTTTCCTGTCTCTACTTGGTTGAAAAGGTTCTAACAGTGTTTTTTTTTTTAAACTTAAAAATGTTTGAAAATTCAAATTGAATTACTGCAACTTGCAAGCTTAGCTCTGATCTCAACTCAGAACTAAATTTACGATTTGCTTAACACAAACTTGTATAACATTTACAACTTAAATATTTCTTTATCTTAACAATTTTTCTTTTAACAAGTTTATTTTTTTCTTTTACATTCACATAAATGTTGGCAAAATCAACTATCATCTCCAGATTTACACTTTTTTAAAATGCTGTCCGTGACCTCCTTTAAGTTTCTATCAATCTCCTGATAAAATGAGATAAACATTATTTCAAGTAAGTAAAACTTAAGATTCTGGCAATTTCAATCAATTGCTTTCGAAAATAATAACTTTTATCAAATAGGTGGAGAAACCCACTGGTTTCCTTTAATTAATTCAAAACGTAACTTTGCTGGTGTTCACTGACTCAAAGGAAAGGTATCCGATTACACTACAGGCTGCTGCTGTTATCTCAAAGCCTGAGTGAGAAGCACTGTCTGTCTTTTGATTTTGCCTGCTGCTGTTAACCCTTTGAGAGACTTCTGCTTCAACCAATATGCATCATTCCCCACAATCTCAACTAGTCCTCGGAACTGCGTTTTTCGCCACTTCAGTCCAAGGGTACAATTTTAGCTTAATCAACTATATATTTAACACACTCACACATAGAGGTGAACCATTTTCAATTTCAAATGTCTCATCGACCTCCCATAACCTAACCCAACTGAATTAACTCACAAATGAAGTTGAACCATTTACAATTTTAAATGTCTCATCAACAACATAACCTAACCCAGCCGAATTAACTCACAAATGAAGTTGAACCATTTACAATTTCAAATGTCTCATCAACAACGTAACCTAACCCCAGCTGAATTAACAATATGAAATCCCATCAATTAAAATGCTAATCTCCAGACTGACCTTTGATTTCGTCGAGGCGGTCTTTCTGTGCCAATCGCGAGTGACCAGACTAATCAGACGATAAGAAGAGGGGGAAAATCACTGCATGGTCATTTTCCAGCTTTACATTGAGGGCCCTTTTTTCCCCATCCTCCTGTTCACAATCAGTCTAATTCTGATTTCGCAGTTGGTCAGGACCGCCCTGAGAAATCCCGGGTTTCGGCACCAAATGTAGAATCCCAGGTTTCTTTACCCGTCAGTCTGGCCTCAATAAAAGTCGAGATGGATTTGCAGGTATAACATTAGTTATTTTATTCAGCTTGCAAGCTAAACTTAGTCCACAGTGATACAGATAACATCCTGCTCTCTGCAGCTCCGGGACCAAGTGAGGATAAGACAAAGAGCTCTGTACTGATACATTCAAATGGCATCAAGTTTCACATACTCGACGCCCATAGGTCATCCTATGTCCCTCCTGACCTGTTTGATCTATTCTGATTGGCTCACTTCCATACCCTTCCTCTGGCCCCTATTATCCAGCATCACTCTCATAGACACACCTCTTCCTGCTTTTTCCATGCGGTCTGAAATCCTTTGTCTATGAACTAACCAGAATCAAAGTGGCCTATTTCTACATTACATTAACTAATATCTCTAAAGTAACTATTTTATATCACATTCGTCAGGTGGAACCCTCATCCTTCTATTCTGATTGCTCAGCCCTTTAGTTTGGTGTCGCGATGGCTGGATGGGGTGTGGTGCTGGGGAGCCAGCTGCCATCCTCTTCAAGCCACCGATCCACAATGAGATAATCCGTTGCAGGGACAGTAGCGCCACTCCCAGAACTGTTATGGAGCTAATGTGTCACAACGCCGGAGAGCTTGCAACTTTTGTACACACTCCAGGTGCTGCCACACGGGGCTCACTATGAGTTTGGCTGGTCATCACGTGCTCCCCAAACAAGACATGGCCGAGCTCATGACCACCAGAGGCTCCTCCATTTGAAGTGCATGAGGTCACAATGTCTCAGGGAATTTAGGCAGGTGACCATTTATCTGGCATGCAAGTCCAAATACTCAGTCCCAAAGGATTCTCCAGAGACTATGCCTCATAACCCTGTGGAGCTTCCCTGCAACTGCCCTCCCCATTCTGAAGTGAATAATGCAATGACACCTCTGACTCTCACACCTCCTCCTGCACACTGATGCCACGCTCTTCACATTGCTCTCCAAACCTATATTCATGCTCCAACCCAGCGGAATGTGTATCTCTGGTGTCATGCCCACGAAAGGCATATCATTTATAATTTTAAACATGGACTGTGCTCGTATGGAAGCTTCCAGAATTTAATTTATTTATTTCTCAAGTCGACACTGATGAACTGTTCAGATGGTTGCCGAGGAGTCAGGTGATGTTTGCTTATTCAACACTACTTTCAAGCTTTGGAAAGTTTTAATTGAATCACCCAAGTGCAGGACATCCCCGGAATAAATATATTCTGACAGCGCCCTCCTGTGGAATTCATGCCTGCCATTGTTCAAATCACAGAATCAATGGACTCTTAGACTCTATGGGCGGGATTCTCCGTTAGCCAACGCCGAAATCACGAAACGCGATTGGGAGAATAGCTTTCAACGCCAGAATCGGGGTATCGGGATGCTCCGGCCCCCCGAAAATGGTGTAAATGCGTCGCTCGTCACGCGGGGTTAAAGTACAGTAGGTATATCATTAGAGGGCACCCAGCACCCTATTCTCCGAGGCCTCCGCGATTCACCGCCTCGGATGGGCCGAGTTCCCGGCGGTGAGGGTCTCTGCAATGATGGAGGGTGTTGGAGACAGCTGTGACGGAATGTTAGTGTCACCCTCCGACCCGAACTGCGGGGTGTCCTGAATCTCGGGCGGAAGGCTGGTGTACGGGCTGCTCTCCCCGTCAGTGCTCGGCTGTCTGGGTGGCACCAGCTCTGGCACTGGCTGAGGGCGGGGGACTCTGGATGGACCGGCCCCATCTCCGGCAGGTTCTGTAAGACACAATACGATATGTATGGTCAGACAGAGGGCCGGCGGGGGGAGTGGGGTTGCGCAGCGGGGTGGGAGGGGGGTTGATGAGGGAGGTGAGGGGGGGGGGGGGTTGAGAAGGGCGAGGGATGATGTTGTGCTCGCCCATGACCGGACTCCACCCCGGCAAGCTCTGGGCCACCGGCCACGTTCAGTGCCTCTGCTCAAGCATGGTGAGGGGCCGCAGTTCTGCTGGTCCCGCTCCGGTCTTCTTTCATTCCCGGCAGTTGTGCGCTGCCTTCTCCTGGGGGGAGGAGGGGGGGGGGAGGTGCACAAACAATGACACCATTAGACGGTTCGATGCACGGAGGCCAGGGGTTGGGTAGATGCTAGCCTCAGTGGCCAATTCACCAGCAGGCCATGACGAATGGCATGGGTGCTGCCATGGGAAAGGATGGGAGGGGGGAAGGTTATGGGTGTGTGAGGGTGTGGGGTTAGTGCCAAGGGCATGGAGCAGCAAGTCCAGATGACATTGCCCATGCCGCTGACTGCCTCTCCTCCCTGTGCCCAGGCACGGTGAACAACGGTGCCTGGGGCCTTCCTCCCGGGCCGGGGTATAGGGTCATCCTTCTCTCCTCCATGGCGCCCAGGCGGGTGTCCAGCTCAGCGTCCCTGAACCGTGGCTTTGGTCTCCTTCCAGCCATCTTGTTGGCTGGGACGATGTATATGGGGGGAATGACCGTTCAAGAGCAGCTGTGGCGTGTGAGCCTCATGAGTGCCAATCATGGACCTGACGAGTCCGGCGCCGTTTTACATGGAATTGATTGCGTTCCGCGTGGCGATGGTGCTCGCCCATTAAAAGTAGCTGAATCGGTGCAGGTGTTGCACCACTTTTTCTGTCGAAAAACGGCACACTTCCTCCGCTAGCATCAACACTTAGCCTCAGAAACGGAGCACCCAGCCCTATGTCTTCAGGGGCGCGATCTTCTGGAACAATTTCCCAGCGAGGCCGGCAACGCTATTCAACTTTAATTAGTGCACATAAGCAGGCCTCACGGGCTTCGCGCCCTGAATGCCGGCTCGCCAGATGATTTGCCGGCACTGCGCTCGCCAGCCCCCCGCAAACAAGGTCGAGCAGCACTTAAGCTGCACTTGCTCAGCCAACCCCAGCCAGCTCGCAACAATAGCGCTGTGGAGACCAGCCCCAGGATTCGGGGATGCTGACTGGGGGAGGCACCTGGACGGGGTGGAGGCCAGGAGGGATGTCCTGTTCCCCCGAGGGTCCCGGAGGGTGAGCCACAGGGCAGCCAGTGTTACCTGAGCCAAGCGGCTGCAGTCAGCTTGGGGAACGTGAACAGGAGGACAGGCCTCCAGTGTCAGAAGAAGGTCAACAACCTACATCGGGCAGCATAACGTCCCACCCTCCAAGCCTCCATTCATCACCCCTTCCTCTTCAGCACTCCCTCCACCCACCCCTTCAACCCTCCCTCTAATCCAACCTCCCTTCACACCCGCCCACACAACTGTGAATCGTGCATTTGGCTAACGATGCCCTCTCTTTTTTCCCTGAGGAAAAGCTCGCCCATAATCGTCGGGAGAGGGCCTAGACTGGCGGTGGGGTGCCGGACTTGAGAATCCTCACCTCCTTCGAGCAGCAGGCGTTGGAGGTTGTGGTGATCTGTATATCTATGTATATTAAGCAAGGAGTCAATGTAGATGCAAAACAACTGAGCAATCACTAGAGGGAGCACGGGAGGTATAAAAACACACGAACAGGAAGTCAGGACACTTCACAGGAACGGGAACTGGTAGCAAGACACAGACAGGCAACTCAAATGTAACTTAAAGTTAAGCACTGAAGAGAAAACGAACTCACAATACAGCATCTACTTTAACTTCAAGACTACGAGTATTATTAAGACACAAGGAACAACACATGATACCAGGAGACTTCAGAACGCTTACTATAACACTACACAAACAGCAGACACAAAAAGACCAAAATGGCAAGGAAAACTCCTACCGGACATTCGATGTGGGAAGACTTCGCTAATTCGATGATATCCGTAGGAACCCCACCTCAGCTGAACACAACCGGTAATTTAAGTAATGACTGAAAAAGATTTAAACAAATGTTCGATACATATCATAGCTAATGATTTAAAAGTAGCCTCAGAAGAAATGAAAATAGCTCTGCACACCGCAGGACAAGAAGCTATAGAAATATATAATTGCTTTAAATACTTGAAAGGTGAAGACAGCACCAAATTAGAAGTAATACTAAAAATATTTGAAGAGCACTGTATGGAATTTGAACAGTACTGTATGCTCAGAGACCAAATTGCACAGGGAATGAGTGATGCAAAACTCAAACAATCAAAACCTGAACAGAAAGGGTTAACTTTGAAAATCGCGATTGAAAAGTCCAGATCGAAAGGAAAAAGTAACTTTAATGTCTTACAAAGCAAAAACGCTGAAATCCACTCCAAAATGGCGTCTGAGCACATTTTACCAACTCCGTGGAACAAAAGACAAAAATCTGCGTCTACGCATGCGCAGGAAACAGAAGCCGCGCATGCGCAGTTAAAATCAGCCTTCTGCGCATGCGCAAGCCACGCATGCGCAGTGCAAAGAAAAGATCACAACATTCGAAGATGGGTCTGCGGCAAGCCGCGCATGCGCAGTGTACAAAAACCCGCAGAGTAAAGGAAGATCGATGTGCTCATGCGCAATCGAGCCCCACGCATGACGTCTCGAACGCCATGACATCAGAGGACCCTGACCACACCCACTTAAAAGGCAAATGCCCGAAAGTTGAAAACAAGAAACTTTCTTCCCTCAAAAGACAGAAGAGTGCCTGAATGTTTACCAGCAGTGGAAGATAACTTTCACAACACCCTGGAACAAGCAGTCTGCACCACCCAAAGTGAAGAGAACGATAACAAATGCGAAACAAAAAAAGATGAAGAGAACGAAAACACATCCGAAACAAAAAAAGATGAGTTGTTTGTCGAACAATACTACCCAGATATGGCTGAATTATTCGGATATGCTGATCACAGCATCAGCAACACGGTTGCAAAGCTCAACACGACTCTACTCAGGGTAGATGAATCTAATACCATAACGCCATGGCAGATCGTTGAGACATTGGATGACAGTAATCCCCAAGAAGACAACGCCACACAAAGAGCACAGAACGACTCCGTTGAGAGAGCACAAATTGACTCCACAGAGAGAACACTGCATAGCTCCACAGAGAGAGCGATGAAAGACTCCACAGGGGGAGCGATGCAAGCCTCCACGGACAGCTCATTGACAGACTCCAAAATCGAAGCAAACAAACACTCCATTGCGAACGCCATGCATGATCAAAACCATGAAGGTCAACCCACCGTGTCTGAGCAACCACAAGCAGACTATGAAAGTCTACCAAGCTCACATAATCAAGAAGAAGACAATGTAAGTCTACCCACTGCATGCAAAAACAGTGACAATGTGATCACACTCGACATACAGGAGGTGCAGGATCACAGCGAGACTGACAGATCTCAGTTTGTCTGTACAGAAGCACAGAGTAGGGCTACTCATGAGTCCAGAGAGACCACGTCAATTGAAATCTTGAAGATTTTGACTCCAGAAGAGGAGCACCAAGACCCACAACAAAATGAAATTGTGAAGATTTTGACTCCACAAGTGGAGCACCAAGACCCACAAGAGAATGAAATCATGAAGATTTTGACTCCACAAGAGAAGCACCAAGAAAGCAAAGAAGAGGAATCAAATCCACCACAAATGACTGATGTCACCAACATCAATGCAACATCAGACCATTCTCAAGACCAAACGCTCAAGGTAACAGATACCACAAAGGACACTCGCACCAATTATGCAAATTATCCACACGGAACATTCATTGAGCGCAACAAGAAAAACAAAAACCACAAGAAGCACATCAGAAACGAGAACAACAACAGCAAGAACAAAAACAACATGAAGCGCAACATAACAACAAAAACCGCAAGAAGCACAGCAGAAACAAGAACAACAACAGCAACAACAAAAACTACAAGAACAACAACAAAAACAACAAGAAGCATACCAAAGATAACAACAAGCACGACAAGAACAATGATGACAACAATAAAAACACAAACAACAAGCACAACAAGAAAAACGACAAGAACGATGACGAAAACAACAAAAACAGAAACAACAAGAACAACAACGAAAACAGCAAAGACAGATATGACAAAAACAGCAACAAGAACGACAACAAAAACAACAAAGACAGAAACGACAGAAACAACAACAATGAAACAACCTGTACAAAATGGTACAACGCTGACCAAGAAGGACAATGCCACAGCACACAGCAAAACAATGACGAGACTACAAACATGCCATGGCATGACAACGAATCGCACAACTTCACATCTGCTCCAGAACAAGCAAGCACACCAGCTTTCAAGGCAGATGACACACTAAATCGATACCACAAGCACAGAAAAAAAGTCCATGTCACTCAACATCAGTGGTTCGACCACTCAAACACCTAGGGATGACTTACTGGTTACTTAAAAACAAGAACACCGACAACATTCACAACAGATTTGCAATATCAATATCACCACGTCAACAACAAAAAAGAAAAAACTCAATGAACAAATTCATCAAGCTTGGACTCATAAATGTTTTTATTAAGATTGGACTCATAAATCTTAATTGGCTTTGTAAAATATCCAATATCATCATCACTTGTACAGATACACATATCCTAAGTAATCTAACTGTTTTGTACATTTTTCTTTAACACTGTACAGAAAATCTGTAAAGAAAAAAGGGGGGATGTGGTGATCTGTATATCTGTGTATATTAAGCAAGGGGTCAATGTAGATGCAATACAACTGAGCAATCACTAGAGGGAGCACGGGAGGTATAAAAACACACGAACAGGAAGTCAGGACACTTCGCAGGAAAGGAAGCAGGTAGCAAGACACAGACAGGCAGTTCAAATGTAACTTAAAGTTAAGCACTGAAGAGAAAACAAACTCACAATAAAGCATCGACTTCAACTTCAAGGCTATGAGTGTTATTAAGACACAAGGAACAACACAGAGGTGACTGGTGTGGCCGAGGACAGGGTGGTCACCAACACAGAGATTGGCAGATGGCGCAGAGGTGAAGGACCACGAAGCTCCACTCGGAGGACCTGTCAAACGTGAGTACTGATTGCCTTACTGACTGACTCATGCCTCCCACTGACCACATGCCCATTCTTCTGCAGGTCCTCCGACCGATGGCACCGGACTATCCCGGGTGGCACTCTCTTCTGACTCCGAGGAAAACACCTCGGAGGAGAGCTCCGAGGATGCAACTGTTATCCCCACCGTCCACCAGTGCAGATACATACACTTCAGTGGGAAATGTTAGTGGTCAGGCTTCTGGGGCACAATTTGGTGAGCACCACTCTGCGGCTGATGTACATTGTGGAGGCAGGAAAGCCCAGGCGAGACAGCAGTTGGAGGTCTGCTGGACCCCAGGACATAGCTGGGTCCGAGCCTGATGCTGAGCCTCTGCGGCTGATAGGGATGGTAGGGACCAACCTGGATGTTCAGAGGGAGATATCAGCGTCACTCCAACAGATCCATAGCTGATTAGAGGAGTCCCAGAGGCCACGGGTGCAGGAGATGGTGCCGGCAATGAGTGGCACCGAGGCCACACTGCTAGGGTGGCAACCGCAGTGGAAAGCCTGGTGCACGACGTCGACATCATGAGTGAAGGTGTCCAAGGCATTACGCAGTCAGTGACGGCCATGGCTGAGGGTCTCGTCAGTATTTCTGCCTCACTGGGGAATGTGACCCAGTATCAGGCCGAGCTTGATGGGGTTCTGCGGGACATGTCCCGCTCTCAAATGGGAATGGCCGAGGTGCTGCGGAACTTGTCCCAATCACAGGTGGGCATGGCTGAGCCACTGCAGAGCATGGCCCGGTCACTGGGGGATGAGTCCCAGTCACTGAGGAGCATCGCCGAGGGCGCGACACAATGGTACGGACTATGGGAAACCACCAAGCCTGGCAGAGCCAGATGATGCAGGGGCAGCCGGGGATCGAACCAGCTGTCCCTCCATCACAAGATGAACCCCAGGGCCCTATGGGCACCGATTGGGAGGAGGGGCGCTAAGTGCCAACCCGGGCCCATCCCATGGGGCAGTGACGGTGGCTACCAGCGCTCCCGAGTTCCACCCCCCCTGATGAGGCCGCGTCTTGGAGTCAGCACAGAGTCAGCACACGGGACAGGGCGGCCCGGCTGTGCATGTTCCATCGACAAGTGAGCCAGGGCCCTCCGGCCCCAGAGGACGCCCACCAGGGGCATCGAAGGCCACAGGATGAGGTAAGCAGCTGGCTGCCTCCACCTCAGATGTGCATCCTGGGGAAACCACAAGGCATAGTGGTACAGTTAGGAGAGCCAGGCACATTGAGCATCACTGAGGGTGCTGGGGTCGGAGTCGGGGTTAGTTGGGGGTGGTGAGTGAGTGGATTTGGGGGCCAGGGGGTTTTGGGTGGCAGCACTACAGAAATGGGATATGATACAGCACATTGAAAACTTTTTACACAACCATTATGATGCCTCTTCCGCAATGCAGGCTGACCCCTTTGCCTATCTCTCCAGGCTACCCCCCCCCCCCCCCCCGCCCCCCCCTCCCCATGACACCTATCCACCTTCCAGCCTTGGTCATGTCCCGGGAGCTGTGTCCCATCCCCTGGGTGTTCGGATGTTGGCTGCTGCGTGCGTGGTGCTGACTCCCACACAGTGTCCAGGCATCAAGCTGTGATCGGAACGCTAGGCAAAGACTCCCACATGCTCCATGGCCCACCTAACCACGGGAATCCACTTAGCATGCGTCAAGTGTTCACCTAACCACGATTGCCAATTCCCAATTAGTGATAGCCTTCAGCCGTGCAGGCAGGGGCCTCAGCAGTCGGTGAAGGTTATGGGTGATCGGTGGGGCAGACAGGCAGAGACAGGGTTTGCCCCCGGAATGGGTTTGGGATCCAGGGGTTGGCATGGTGGTACCGCGGGTGGTTGCCCACCCAGCTGCCCCACAGGCCTCCCCCACACCCTCCGATGGCATCCCACCCCTGCGGAGGGTCCCCCAACCCCTGCTGAGCATTGGTGTGGCAAGGCCAGCACCCCCAGTCTCTTTGCCTGTGAGCGAAGGTGGCTAATCACCTCCTCGGCTTACCACAGAAACCCTTCCGCCAGGTTCGCGCTTTTCAAGAGGAGTGCTAATCGACGCCAGCGTGAGCACTTGCTGGGGAGGCCGATGAATGACGGAAGGCTCTCGTTAATTGTATGGTAATGGGGCTTAAGTGGTGATAATTGGTTTCTCGCCACGCTATGGCAAGATTCCAAATTCGCCTCTGGAACAGGTCGGTTGTATCACAAACTGCTTGGTGCCTGCCGCGGTTCCCGTTTTTGGCCTCTCCCGCTATTCACCGGTCTCGTTACGCTTAAGTGCTAGTGTAACTATGGAATTCCTTGCCCAGTGAAGCAGTAGAGGCTCCTTCATTAAATGTTATTAAGATAAAGATAGATAGTTTTTTGAAGAATAAAGGGATTAAGGGTTATGGTGTTCGGGCTGGAAAGTGGAGCTGAGTCCACAAAAGATCAGCCATGATCTCATTGAATGGTGGAGCAGGCTCGAGGGGCCAGATGGCCTACTCCTGCTTCTAGTTCTTATGTTCTTATGTAACGAGGCTGGAAGATCCCGCCCCCGGTTTGCAATTTAACAAAAGAAAGTTGATGAGACCAAGTTGAGTGTGAACGTCCACAATCTATTTGCTATTGTGTTGTAATGGCTTTGGACTCCCAAACCAATCAGATTGGATGGTGCCAGAACTGATCATAGAATTATAGAATTCTTACAGTGCAGAAGGAGGCCATTCGGCCCATCGTGTCTGCACCGACCCTCTGAAAGAGCATTCCACCCAGGCCCCACTCCCCTGCCCTCTCCCTGTAACCACACATAACCTGCACGTCTTTGGACACTAAGGGACAATTTACCATGGCCAATCCACCTCACCTGCACATCTTTGGACTGTGGGAGGAAACCGGAGAACTGGGAGGAAATCCACGCACACACGGGGAGAACATACAAACTCACCACAGACAAGGCTGGAATTGAACCCAGATCCCTGGCACTGTGAGACAACAATGCTAACCATTGTGCCACCCGTCATATACTTAAAACCAGCTTCAGATTGCAAGTTTTATCTAAAGATTAAAAAAACCAAGGCAGTCTGCAGTAAAACACCGAAGAGGCAGTAACTGCAGAAAAGGCAGTGTCACCTTTGCCTATTAATGAAAAAATGAAATGAAAATCACTTATTGTCACGAGTAGGCTTCAATGAAGTTACTGTGAAAAGCCCCTAGTCACCACATTCCGGCGCCTGTTCAGGGAGGCTGGTACGGGATAATAATCATCAGCCATCAACCAGTCTGAGAACCAAACTCTGAAAATAGCTGCAAGTCATTAAGCCATCAAAGTAACTACTCTGCTCCAGTTTCAAAGTTCACTTGAGAACCAACCTCCTGGATAGTCAACTATAAGAACCTTTCACCCTAATGTGAACTCTTCGATTTGCAATGCCTGCACTTCAACGTTAAATCAATGAATCCATTCAAGAAACCACAGGCCTGCCAGATGGGTGATGAGAAATTGTAAATCAGAGACTGAATTAATTGTAATCTGTAAACATACTCTATTTCATACTCATACTCTACAAAAGACATGCTGTTAGGTGAATTGGACATTCTGACCCCGCAACCCCACACATGCATAACCCTCCCCCTCCCCATCCTGCCCCACAGCAGCACCCATGCCATCCGCCATGGCCTGGTTCCCTGGCCACTGAGGATAGTATTTACCCAACCTCTGTGTACCCGAGTAGACACCAGAATTTGGCGACTAGGAGCTTTGCCCAATAACTTCATTGCAGTGTTAATGTAAGCCTACTTGTGACAATAAAGATTATTATTACTATCTTTACCTGTATCCAAACTTTTTGTGTGTACGTGTGCCCAGGCATGAGGCTGTAGGGGAGATTTTCCGGTCATTCTCGCCAGCAGGATCTACCAATCCGTTTTCCCAGCGAGGGGAGGTGGATTCAGTGGGAAATCTCATTGACAGCGGTGGGACAAAATGATTCGCCGCCAATCAATGGCGAGCCGCCCCCCGCTGCTGAGAAACATGTCGCAGGGAATGGGGAAATTCCTCGCCCCACCCCACCCCGCCAGAGTGTGGCCACTGCATTAATTTAGGGTAAGTGAGTGCCAAAAACTGGCGTTCATTATTTTAAACTCACAAAAGGTTGCTGCTGAATTATACAACATTGTACCTCCTGCCACAAAAAGATGGCCAGGCAAGATGGGTACCGATATCCAACTACACAAGTGCACTGCTCCACGCGTGTGCAAAAATCAAATGATGTCACGCCTATATGACCAGTGGGACAATGTAACAGGATCCAGTGTTGGGGAAATAATCATTTGGCATTGGTACTAGAGACATTGCCTGGAAGGATATGGGTGACAGTTAGCAATTGCCCTCAGGCACTTTGGCAATTCCATCATAAAACAGTGAGCGCCTCCTCAGCAGGGTCAGAACACGGTTAGGACTGGAAAGCTATAAATTCAAGAAAAGTAGATCAGTGGGTAAAGGAAGTGGGGATGTTCAGATGAGATCCCTCCACACAGCCACAAAACCTTCTGCCCTTCTTTGGTAATATCCCTTGCTTTTACTTGGGAGAACTCCCCCAAAATGTCCAGGCTATGGTTCGGGAGGGGAAGGCCCTGGAAATGATGAGATACTAACATTGTGGCTGGGGGAAAGAGCGTGATCAGGAACTCAAGACAGTCAAAGAAATCCATGCTTTCTAGTTTCCCAACCATAATCCCACCCCTCGCTCCTGAACCCCATCCCAGAGTAAAACACTCAAACTGTGCATGAATGACACTGGCAAGAAATGCACCATTTTTTAATAGTAATACATATTCCAAGGGTAAGAGAAAACACACCTCCTTCCATTTAGTGCACACTGATTATGGGAAGTAAAATAGGGGCATAGGAGCAGGAGTAGGCCAGTCTGCCTATTGAGACTGCTCCGCCACGCAATACGATCATGACTGGTCATCCACTCCAATATATTTTTCCCACGCTGTCCCCATATTCCTTAATGTCGTTGGTATTTAGAAATCTATCAATCTCTGCTTTAAACGTGCTTATTGACTGAGTTTCCACAGCCCTCCGAGGTAGAGAATTTCAAACATTTGCAGCCTTCTCTGTAAAAAGAAACCTCTCCTCATTTCAGTTCTAAGTGGCTACCCCCTTATTTTGAAATCATATCCCTTAGTTCTAGACTTCCCAACCAGGGGAAACACCTTACCTGCATCTACAATGTCTATTCCTTTTAAGCATTTTATAGGTTTCAATGAGGTCACCTCTCATTCTTCAAACCCCTGGAGAATGAGGATGGTTTCTCCAATCCCTTCTTCGTAAGACAGTCCAGCCATCCCGGGAAGAAGTCTGGTGAGCCTTTGTTGCATTCCCTCTGTGACAAATATATACTTCCAAAGGTAAGGAGAACAAAACTGCACACAGTACTCCAGGTGAGGTCTAACCAAGGCTCTATACAGTTGAATTAAAACCTCATGTATTCATATCCTCCATTAGTGTTCCAAGATCTGGTCCTGTGTAATGAGACAGGGTTGATTAATGATCTCATAGTTAAGGATCCTCAGAAGGAGTGATCACAATATGGTGGAATTTAAAATACAGATGGAGGGTGAGACGGTAAAATCAAACACTAGTGTCTTGTGCTTAAACAAAGGAGATTACATTGGGATGAAAGAAGAGCTGGCTAAGGTAGACTGGGAGCAAAGACATTATGGTGAAACAGTTGAGGAACAATGGAGAACCTTTCAAGTGATTTTTCACAGTACTCACCAAAAGTTTATGCCAACAAAAAGGAAGGACAATAGAAAGAGGGAAAATTGACCGTGGATATCTAAGGAAATAAGGGAGAGTATCAAATTAAAGGAAAAAGCATACAAAGTGGCAAAGATTAGTGGGAGACGAGAGGATTGGGAAATCTTTAGGGGGCAATAGCAAGCTACTAAAAAAGCTATAAAGAAGAGTAAGATAGATTATGAGAGTAAACTTGCTCAGAATATAAAAACAGATAGTAAAAGATTCTACAAATATATAAAACAAAAAAGTGTGGCTAAGGTAAATATTGGTCCTTTAGAGGGTGAGAAGGGAGATTTTATAATGGGAGATGAGGAAATGGCTGAGGAACTGAACAGGTTTTTTAGGTCGGGCTTCACAGTGGAAGAGACAAATAACATGCCAGTGACTGATGGAAATGAGGCTATGATAGGTGAGGACCTTGAGACGATTGTTATCACTAAGAAGGTAGTGATGGGCAAGCTAATGGGGCTAAAGATAGACAAGTCCCCAGGCCCTGATGGAATGCATCCTAGAGCACTAAAAGAGATGGCTAGGGAAATTGCAAATGCACTAGTGATAATTTTAAAATTATGAAGGGAATAGATAGGGTAGATGCCGGCAGGTTGTTTCCACTGGCGGGTGAAAGCAGAACTAGGGGGCATAGCCTCAAAATAAAGGGAAGTAGATTTAGGACTGAGTTTAGGAAGAACTTCTTCACCCAAAGGGTTGTGAGTCTATGGCATTCCCTGCCCAGTGAAGCAGTTGAGGCTCCTTCATTAAATGTTTTCAAGATAAAGATAGATAGTTTTTTGAAGAATAATGGAATAAAGGGTTATGATGTTTGGGCGGGAAAATGGAGCTGGGACCAGAATAGATCAGCCATGATTTCATTGAATGGCAGAGCAGGCTCAAAGGGCCAGATGGCCTACTCCTGCTCCTAGTTTTCATGTTCTTATGTTATGTAATTGCTTGCTGCACCTGCATGTTAGCTCTCAGTGACTAACAGACAAGGACACCCAAATCACTTTGAACATCCACACTTTCCAATCTCCTGCCATTCAGGAAATACTCTGCACATCTGTTCCTTGTACCAAAGTGGATAAGGTCATATTTTGCCACATTATATTCCATCTGCCATGTTCTTTCCCACTAACTCAGTCTGTCCACATCCCCTTGCAGCTGCTTTGCATCATCCACTCAACACACATTCCCACTCAGCTTTGCATCATCCGCAATCTTAGAAATATTACATTTGGTTCCCAGGTCCAGATCATTGATATCTATTGTGAACAACTGGAATCCAAGTACTGACTTGCCACAGCCTGCCTCTGCAAGAATGTTTCTTTAAAAGTCAGTGAGTCAGGAGTGAGCAGCGATAGAGTACTCAAGATAGGCTCGAGAGGCAACATTGTCTTCCACCATGGATACATGCAAATTTGGTTTCACTGAGGGTATGCAGTCAATGGGCCAGCGCACATGGGGAAACAATCTTTTAGCCATCACCTAACTCAACAGTGCATGGCCTCACTTCACCTCCAGTGGCCTCTCAGGGTTGTCTGCAGGCAGGACAGCACAGTGGTTAGCACTGCTGTCTCACGGCACTGAGGTCCCAGGTTCGATCCCAGCTCTGGGTCACTGTCCGTGTGGAGTTTGCACATTCTCCCCGTGTTTGCGTGTGTTTCCCCCCACAACCCAAAGATGTGCAGGATTGGTGAATTGGCCACACTAAATTGGAAAAAATTAATTGGATACTCTAAATTTATTTTTAAAAGGGTTGTCTGCAGGCAGACTGTTAGCACCCTTTACCAACCCTTTTATTACGCAGAGTTGTGTAAGAACCTGATCCTGCCTCGACCTCTTCCTGGTCCCAAACCCAAACTGCACCTGGAACCTGCCATGGCCTCCAAAATAGAAAAATACAACACATACTGAACTCGAAGCTACCGTACCACCCCACACGCTAGCACAGTGGTTAGCACCACTGCCTCACAGCCGCAGGGACCCAGGTTCTATTCTGGAGTTTGCACTTTCTCCCCTTGTCTACGTGGGTTTCTTCCGTGTGCTCCGGTTTGCTTGCATAGGCTAAAGATGTGCAAGTTAGATGGATTGGTCATGCTAAATTGCCCCTGAGTGTCCAGGGATGCACAGGTTAGGTTACAGAGCCACGGGGATAGAGCAGGATGGATTGGGGAGTAGGCCTGAGTAGAATACGCTTTCAGAGGGTCAGTGATTCCTTCTGCACTGTAGGGATTCTATGATCTACGATTTACCTTATGCATTCCCTTAAGCATTTCAAAGGTGTTCAGTCTTCCATTTCCAGTAAATAAACTCCCCTGCTCATAGGCAGCCATGTCCCAGAGCCACCTGGAAATCGCAGCGGCCCTTCTGAGCGTGACCCAGTCACAGCAGTCCATGGCTGGGAACGTCGGCAGCATTGACCAGGGACTGGCTGACGTGGCGCAGACACAGAGGAAGGTGGCCCAAACCCAGAGGGAGATGGCGCAGTCACTGGCTGACGTGGCACAGACCCAAAAGATGGTGGCTCAGTCAACGGGTGGTGTGGCGCAGACCCAGACAGCGATGGTCCATTCCTTGTGCTCAACGGCAGCGAACACGCAGATCCTGGTCGAGACCAGAGCGGGCCTCCAATACTGGCAGTGCCAGGTGACGGGGGAGCCTCAGGGGATAACTACGCTCGCATACCCGTCCCATGGAGTAGCCCAGAGGCCATCGGGCCCCCCCGAGGGAGGAGGAGATGATCGGGCCCGTGCCGGTGATTCCCGCAGGGGAAGGTCCTGAACACTGCAGCACCTCGGACTCCACGGCCCCCCCCCCCCCCCCCAACCCACCATCCTGTCACTGCCGCAATTTTTGGGCCGCGGGCAGAACAGGGCAGCACCACGCCACCTGGGAAACCCGAGCAGCAGCCGGGCCCATGAAGACACCCAAGTCGCAGGGAAGGAATCACAGCAGGCCACCTCCACTCCTGCTGTACAGTCTGGGGATCCACCTTGGGGCCCGGTAGGCCAGAAAGTTGGACACCAGTTAAGTTGGCACGGGTGCAGGACACAGTTTAGTTATAGGGGCTAGGGCACAAATGTGTTGTGTGTTATCACATTAAACACCTGTTCACACTGCTACAACCTGCCCAATGCTCTGTCAAAGCATTACGGGCGCTGTAGTAACACAGTGGTTAGCACTGTTGCTTCACAGCGCCAAGTCCCGAAAGACGTGCTTGTTAGGTGAATTAGACATTCTGAATTCTCCTTCAGTGTACCCGAACAGGCGCCAGAGTGTGGCGTCTGGGGGATTTTCACAGTAACTTCATTGCAGTGTTAATGTAAGCCTACTTGTGACAATAATAAAGATTATTATTAGATGGTGTGAGAGGTGGCTGGTATGGGCTTGCCGGAGAGGGGGTGCAGAGGGGGGGGGGGGGGGGGGGGGGGGGGGAATGGGCAGATGTTGTGGGTGGTGGCCTGAGCACCCACCCTCCCACCCTCCCCACCCCCGACCATCCCGACCACCGTCACCCCAGAGATTCGATGCAACCGTGTGATGGAATGACCAGTGCACATGCAGGGATCACCCAGGCGGACGGTGGAAAGTGCTACTGTGGGCAGGAGTCAGATGTTGTCAAATGATGCGGAGCACCAGAGCTCATCGCAGAGTGGGTTATCATCATCCTCCATCCCATGGACCAGTGTTTCTGCCAACCCAGGGCAACACGGTGGCGCAGTGGTTAGCACTACTGCCTCACGGCGCCGAGGTCCAAAGTTCAATCCCGGCTCTGGGTCACTGTCCGTGTGGAGTTTTCACATTCTCCCCGTGTTTGCGTGGGTTTCGCCAGCACAACCCAAAAGATGTGCAGAGTAGGTGGATTGGCCACGCTAAATTGCCTCTCAAGTGGAAAAAAATAAATTGGGTACTGTAAATTTAAAAAATAAGTTACTGCCATCCCAGGGCCCGCACCCTGTAGTGCTGCAGATATGTATCACAAAGGGGGTTGCAAGCGAGGTGGTGGCTGGAGGGGGAGCGGGGGTCATGAGAGTAGGATGTGGTGTCCATGCCCCTGGCCAGTTTCCCCTCCCCCCACAGTCAGTGAACCTCGAGGAGATCGGAGCATTCCGTGCGCATTGGCCCTGTCGTACAGGTCGTTCGGCCTCCCATGCCTGCCTGAGCCCCATGTCCTGCCCATCCACCACTTCCCTCGCATCCTCCTCATCGGATGAAGACTGGCGTTCATCCTCCTCCTCCAGCACGTCGCCCCTCTTCTGTGCGATGGTGTGGAGGATGCAGCAGGCCACCACGATGTGGGCAACTCTTTCAGCATCATACTCCAGGCACCTGAACCACATCTTCACCAAGGCCAAAGCACCGCTCCATCACGCTCCTGGTCACTGCATGGGCGTTAATGTAGTGAGTGTTGTGTTGGGCGCTCTGGATCCGTGGAACACATACAGGTCACCAACACTTGAAATAGTGCAACACTATTTTATTGAGTCATTAACTGTTCAACATACTCTCACTGTGGGTTAACACGATATTAACTTTAACTAAAGACCTTTGCCTTGTCCTAACCAGTCGATGCACTCATCACATGGTGAATGTCTGTGCTGCAGGCTGTGAGCTCTGTCCTACTAGGAAGCTGCAGCTCGAATGAGCGGGAATTCTGATGCCCCCTGTCTTTGTAGTCTGTGTGCTCTAACTGGTGATTGGCTGCGGTGTTGTGTGTGTTGATTGGTCCCACTGTGTGTCCATCAGTGTGTGTGTCTGCACCATGATATACTGGTGTATATTATGACATCCCCCCTTTTATAAAAGAATGTACATGTGTGGCAATAAATAGTGTATGGTGAGAATGTCCCTGACTATGTGTGAGGTGCGAAAGACATATTTACAGGACTATGTACCTGGTGCCTGGTGCCTGGTGCAGAAAAACAGTGTGCAACAAGAATAACGAGATGAACACTATATACAAACCATGTAAATGATCAAACGGAAGAACAAAACAATTCAGAAAGTCTATAAGTCCACAAAGTTCACAAATTAAGTCTCTGAGGTGGGCGACGAATTCTGGTTGACCGCCTCAAGGGTTGGTCGGGAGCCGCCGGCTGAGGAGCGGACTGGACTGCATCAGAGTGAGGAGGATGCAGAGTGACAGGGATCTCTGCATAGTCCATGGCAGGGTCAGCAGGAGGGCGAGGCGACAGTGGAGGATCGCGTAGTGAGCGTGGAACGAGACGGAGGGCGCACGATTGCGGCGCCGAATGGAGCCATCCGGTAGACGAACCAGGAACGAGCGGGGGGCCACCTGCCGAAGGACAACAGCGGTTGCAGACCAGCCACCATCCGGAAAATGGATGCGGACGTTGTCATCTGGAGCCAGAGCAGGGAGATCAGCTGCACGGGAGTCATGAGCTGCCTTGTGCTGTGCACGAGACAGCTGCATCCGTCGAAGGACCAGAACGTGGTTGTGGTCTGGCACATGAATGGAAGGCACCGTCGTCCTCAGGGTACGACCCATGAGCAATTGGCTGGCGATAGGCCAGTGGACAGTGGGGCAGAGCGATAGGCCAGCAAGGCAAGGTAGTAATCAGACCCAGCATCGGCAGCCTTGCATAGGAGCCGTTTGACGATATGTACTCCCTTCTCCGCTTTGCCGTTGGATTGGGGGTACAGGGGACTGGACGTCACATGGGCAAAATTGTACCGCCTGGCAAAGTTGGATCATTCTTGGCTGGCAAAGCAGGGGCCATTGCCCAACATAACCGTGAGCGGGATGCCGTGTCGAACAAAGGTTTCTTTACATGCACGAATGCCTGCAGACGAGGTGAGGTCGTGCAACCGTATCACCTCCGGGAATTCGAAACGTAGTCCACGATCAGGACATAGTCTATCCCCAGCGCATGGAACAGGTCAATGCCCACCTTGGTCCATGGTGACGTGACCAACTCATGGGGCTGCAGGGTCTCACGTGGTTGGGCCGGCTGGAAGCGCTGACAAGTGGGGCAGTTGAGCACTGTGTTGGCTATGTCCTCATTAATGCCGGGCCAGTACACTGCCTCTCGGGCCCGTCGGCGGCACTTTTCCACGCCAAGATGGCCCTCGTGTAGTTGTTCCAGGAATAGCTGGCGCATGCTGTGCGGAATGACAATGCGGTCCAGTTTTAGAAGAACCCCGTCTACTACCGCCAGATCATCTCTGACATTATAGAATTGAGGGCATTGGCCCTTGAGCCACCCGTCTGTTAGGTGGAGCATGACATGCTGTAGCAAGGGGTCAGCTGCCGTCTCGCAGCGAATTTGAACGAGGCATTCATCCGTGGCAGGTAGATTGGAGGCCACGAAGGCCACATGGGCGTCAACCTGGCAGACGAATCCCGCTGGGTCACATGGAGTGTTGACTGCCCTGGAGAGAGTGTCAGCAATGATGAGGTCTTTGCCTGGGGTATATACCAGCTGGAACTCATATTGCCAGAGCTTGAGAAGAATATGCTGGAGGCGAGGTGTCATGTCGTTCAAGTGTTTCAGTATTATGTTGACTAGCGGGCGATGGTCAGTCTCGATGGTGAATTGAGGAAGTCCGTACACATAATCGTGAAACTTAACCACACCGGTCAGAAGGCCCAGGCACTCCTTTTCTATCTGCACGTAGCGCTCCTCCGTGGGGGTCATGGCGCATGACGCATATGCAACGGGGGCCCATGATGAGGACTCATCACGTTGCAGGAGCACTGCCCCAATGCCGGATTGGCTGGCATCGGTCAAAATTTTGGTCTCTTTTGCTGGATCAAAGAAAGCTAAGACCGGGGCCGTGGTGAGTTTGGTTTTGAGTTCTCTCTCTTCGCGCTCATGGGCAGGGAGCCATTGGAAGTCTGTTGTCTTCCTGACCAGGTTCCTGAGAGCCGTGGTATGAGAGGCGAGGTGAGGGATGAACTTCCCTAAAAGGTTGACCATGCCCAGAAATCGGAGGACCGCCTCCTTGTCCTCTGGCGTTTTCATGGCTGTGATAGTAGCCACCTTGTCCGCATCTGGCCGCACACCCAACTGGGAGATGTGGTCCCCGAGGAACTTGAGTTCCGTCTGACCAAAAGAGCATTTGGCCCTGTTGAGGCGGAGGCCCTGCTCACGTATACGTTTGATTGGATTGGATTGGATTTGTTTATTGTCACGTGTACCGAGGTACAGTGAAAAGTATTTTTCTGCGAGCAGCTCAACAGATCATTAAGTACATGAGAAGAAAAGGGAATAAAAGAAAATACATAATAGGGCAACACAACATATACAATGTAACTACATAAGCACTGGAGGTGACTGACATGCTCCTGCGGGGTGGTGGACCAAATGAGTATGTCGTCGACATAGACGCGGACACCTTCAATGCCTTCCATCATTTGTTCCATAATCCTATGGAACACTTCTGAAGCAGATATGATCCCAAATGGCATCTTGTTGTAACAATATCTGCCAAAGTGGGTATTAAATGTACACAGTTTCCTGCTGGATTTGCCAGAATCCTTTCGAGGCGTCGAGTTTGGTGAAGAGTTTGGCGCGAGCCATCTCGCATGTGATCTCTTCACGCTTGGGAATTGGATAATGCTCCCTCATGATATTGCGATTTAGATCCTTGGGATCAATGCAAATTCTCAATTCGCCGGAAGGCTTTTTTACACATACCATGGAGCTGACCCAGTCGGTCGGTTCCGTGACTCTGGAAATCATTCCTTGGTTCTGGAGGTCCTGCAGCTGCTGCTTGAGGTGGTCCTTAAGAGGTGCTGGGACCCTGCGAGGTGCGTGCACCACAGGTGTGGCAGTCTGTTTCAATAAGATCTTGTCGATGTATGGGAGCGTGCCCACGCCTTCGAAGACATCTTGGTGTTGGTTGATGATGGCGTCGAGTTGCGCCCTGAAGTCAGTGTCCTGAAGGGCAGGCGTGTCATCAGGAGAGAGAGAGTGAACTCTCTGAACTAGGTTCAACGCGCCAAGCAGGAGCCTACGATTTCAAAAGGAAGGATGGCTTTGTGTGACCTGTGCGTCACTTCAAGTTGGCACGGGCCACTGGCATCAATGGCATTGCCATTGTAATCCAATAGCTGGCAGGCTGATGGAAGGATGGCTGGTTTGACACTAAGGCTTTAGAAGTCAGACCGCGCAATGAGATTGGCGGAGGCACCAGTGTCCAGGCGGAATCATATTTGGGACCGGTTGACCGTCAGGGTGGCACACCACTCATCGTCTGGATCGATGCTGTATACCGACAGCGGCTGGTGTCTTTGCTTCGGGGACACCCTGATCTTTGTCACGATGCCGACTCGAAAAGGCGCCTTTGGGTCCTCAGTGTCACTGTTGTGTGGGAGGTCCGCATCGGACTCGGTGACCGTGGGTTGAATTGCCCAGACATTCCTGCAAGGCTGGCTGCAGTGATATGAATTGGCAGGCTGAGCTGCTCGGCATAAGGCTGCATGGTGGCCAAGTCTGCCACGTCTTAGGCATTGTCGAGATTTGGCAGGGCATTGCCGTTTTAAATGGGCGGAGCTACAGTTGTCGCGCATCGTAGCGTCAGCACGTTCACTGCGCCACCGCGCATGCGCGGTGCGGTCGTACATGGTGCACGCCTGCGCATTACGTTCTTCGACATCGCCGTCCCCTCGTTTGGTGCGCACAAGCGCGGGAGTCCGCGAAAAGCGCGCAAAATGGCCGCCCTCATCCAGGCTGAACAAAGAACAAAGAAATGTACAGCACAGGAACAGGCCCTTCGGCCCTCCAAGCCCGTGCCGACCATGCTGCCCGACTAAACTACAATCTTCTACACTTCCTGGGTCCGTATCCCTCTATTCCCATCCTATTCATGTATTTGTCAAGATGCCCCTTAAATGTCACTATCGTCCCTGCTTCCACCACCTCCTCCGGTAGCGAGTTCCAGGCACCCACTACCCTCTGCGTAAAAAACTTGCCTCGTACATCTACTCTAAACCTTGCCCCTCTCACCTTAAACCTATGCCCCCTAGTAATTGACCCCTCTACCCTGGGGAAAAGCCTCTGACTATCCACTCTGTCTATGCCCCTCATAATTTTGTATACCTCTATCAGGTCTCCCCTCAACCTCCTTCGTTCCAATGAGAACAAACCGAGTTTATTCAACCGCTCCTCATAGCTAATGCCCTCCATACCAGGCAACATTCTGGTAAATCTCTTCTGCACCCTCGCTAAAGCCTCCACATCCTTCTGGTAGTGTGGCGACCAGAATTGAACACTATACTCCAAGTGTGGCCTAACTAAGGTTCTATACAGCTGCAACATGACTTGCCAATTCTTATACTCAATGCCCCGGCCAATGAAGGCAAGCATGCCGTATGCCTTCTTGACTACCTTCTCCACCTGTGTTACCCCTTTCAATGACCTGTGGACCTGTACTCCTAGATCTCTTTGACTTTCAATACTCTTGAGGGTTCTACCATTCACTGTATATTCCCTACCTGCATTAGACCTTCCAAAATGCATTGCCTCACATTTGTCCGGATTAAACTCCATCTGCCATCTCTCCGCCCAAGTCTCCAAACAATCTAAATCCTGCTGTATCCACCGACAGTCCTCATCGCTATCCGCAATTCAACCAACCTTTGTGTCATCTGCAAACTTACTAATCAGACCAGTTACATTTTCCTCCAAATCATTTATATATACTACAAAGAGCAAAGGTCTCAGCACTGATCCCTGTGGAACACCACTGGTCACAGCCCTCCAATTAGAAAAGCATCCTTCCATTGCTACTCTCTGCCTTCTATGGCCTAGCCAGTTCTGTATCCACCTTGCCAGCTCACCCCTGATCCTGTGTGACTTCACCTTTTGTACTAGTCTACCATGAGGGACCTTGTCAAAGGCCTTACTGAAGTCCATATAGACAACATCCACTGCCCTACCTGCATCAATCATCTTAGTGACCTCCTCGAAAAACTCTATCAAGTTAGTGAGACACTTCACAAAACCGTGCTGCCTCTCACTAATACGTCCATTTGCTTCCAAATGGAGACCCTAGAGTTGCTAAATTGCTCGGAGCCGTTCCGCCTCGTAGGGACCTTGCCATGCCGTTGCAGCCTCTTGGATGTGGGAATACCGACATGTGCCGTTTTCGTGTAGGGCACAGGTCTCAATGGCGATCGCTCGGGTGAGCTGCTTTACTTTGAGGTGCTGCTGTCGTAGGGCGTCCGACTAGACACCGAAAACGATCTGGTCGCGTATCATGGAGTCGGAGGTGGGCCCGTAGCTGCAAGACTGCGCAAGGATGGGGAGGTGGGTGAGAAAGGATTGGAAAGGTTCATCCTTACCCTGCAAACGCTGTTGGAATAAATAGCGCTCAAAACTTTCATTCACCTCTACGCTGCAGTGAGTGTCAAACTTGAGGAGGACCGTCTTGAACTTTGTTTTATCTTCATCATCCGCAAAGGTGAGAGAATTGAAAATGTGGATGGCATAGTCCCCGGCCGTGGATAGGAGGAGAGCAATCTTCCTGGTATCCGAGGCGTCCTCCCTGTCTGTGGCCTCAAGGAAGAGCTGGAAGCGCTGTTTGAATATCTTCCAGTTGGCCCCTAGGTTTCCGGCGATGCGGAACGGCGGCGGTGGGCAGATGTTGTCCATGACGGAATGCTGGCGGAAGGCAGATCACTTGCAGGTAGGTCTAAGAAGTGCTAATATCCCTCAACTCTTGGTATCATGTTGTGTTGGACGCTCTGGATCCGTGGAACACATACAGGTCACCAACACTTGAAATAGTGCAACACTATTTTATTGAGTCATTAACTGTTTAACATACTCTCACTGTGGGTTAATACGATACTAGCTTTAACTAAAGACCTTTGCCTTGTCCTAACCAGTCAATGCACTCAGCACATGGTGAATGTCTGTGTTGCAGGCTGTGAGCTCTGTGCTCCTAGCTAGCTGCAACTCGAATGAGTGGGAACTCTGATGCCCCCTGTCTTTATAGTGCGTGTGCTCTCACTGGTGATTGGTTGTGGTGTTGTGTGTGTTGATTGGTCTTGCTGTGTGTCCATCAGTGTGTGTGTCTGCACCATGATATACTGGTGTATATTATGACAGTGAGCCTCGGTGTCGGTCTCCGGATAGCGTCATCAGCCATGACTTGAGAATCTTGATCACCCAGGGGCCAACCCCCCAGCCCCGGTCGGCTTGGGGAAGGGGGGTCTCGAACATGTCAAGAATCGTCAAGTGTGCCAGGATGAAGACGTGCACACTGCCGGGTATCAGGTGCAGACATGCATGATGCACAGCTGATGGTCACATATCCGCTGCACGTTCGAGTGGAACCCCTTTCGATTTGTGTAGAGCGGCTTGTCATCTGCTCTTCAGGGGAAATGCATCCCGTCAATCGCCCCCTGGATCTGAGGCATCGCGGCGATTGCAGCGAACCCCACCGTCCGGGCATCCTGGTGGGCTCGGTCCACATTGAAGGGGTGTATTGAGCCGTGTAGTGGGCATATAGGGTCTTGGTGATGGTGTGGGTGCACCTGCGCACCGAGGTTTGTGAGATCCCGGACAGGTCCCCACTCGGCACCTGGAAGGACGGCGTGGCATAATAGTTCAGGGCAACCATCACCTTGATGGCCACCAGGAGAAGGTGCCCTGCCCCATACCCTTGTGGTGCCAGGTGTGCCATGATCTGGCAGATATGTCGCACTAACTCTCTGCTGAGCTGGAGTTTTTGACAGCACGCCCGGTCCGGCAGGTCCTCGAATCACAGGCGGTGCCTGTACACACGAGGCCTCATGCGGTGCCTCCTTGGCACTTCCTCCTCCTCGGCCTGTTGGGCGGCTGGCTCTCCATCCTGGGCAGCTGCCTCCTGTTTCTCTGGGACACGCTCCACTACTGCACGCTCCACTGCTGCACACTCCGCTACTGCAGCTTCCACCTCTTCAAGCAGCTCCAGCTGGTACAGCATGGTATAATCCAGGGCTGTGGCGCCTAGGAGGAAGGCCACCATTTCTGGTTGAATTCCAATATCCATCGTCTGCAGGGGGTGAAAGGCTGACATGTTAGTATGGTGTGTATCCCCGTACCCAACCAGGTCCCCATTTATGCACCCCTAGACCCGTCAGTGCCAGGCACAGTGGGGGCCTCTGGTCCTGGCGTCTGTCCCTGATACTAGGGCTACCAACAGCTGGCACTGCCCTACATCCCTTGTAGGGGTTACAGTGGGCGTTGCCCTGGGTGCGCCGCCTGATAACCCGCCAGCAGGTGGCGGCCAGGTTGAAGGTGCGGGGGTGAATGGCTGGGGGCACCCATAAGGCCGGTGTCACTCTGCAGAACCAGGTGATCAATGGTGTACAGAGCAAGATGGCTACTTTGCAGACTGCGGCAATGGGGATCCATGACTGGACTCCGCCCCAGTCCCATGGGATGTCACCCTGGCCACTCAGCCTGTTCCCCCATCAGCCCACGTCCCCCACGGCCCTGGCAGGACCCCCCCACCACAGCCAGCTCGGCCAGTGTCGACCCGGTAGCCCGCAGTCCCGCCTTTCTGTATCCTACCTCCTCCCTCTCCCTCATCAGCCACGACGGTTTCATGATTTTTAAAAGCACAAGTGAACCACGCCGTCGGGAACTCGGCCCATTGGAGGCGGAGATTCACGGAGGCCCCGGAAAATACCGGGCCAAGCTTGCTAATGATATGCAAAGGGTGACTACTGTACGTCCATTCTGGAATACATTGACACCACTGTCGAGGTGATGGAGAATTGCACTTTGGGGGCAGCACGGTGGTGCAGTGGGTTAGCCCTGTTTCCTCACGGCGCCGAGGTCCGAGATCTGTGTCACTGTCCGTGTGGAGTTTGCACATTCTCCCCGTGTTTGCGTGGGTTTCGCCCCCACAACCCAAAGATGTGCTGGATAGGTGGATTGGCCACCCTAAATTGCCCCTTAATTGGAAACTCTAAATTTGAATTGGGTACTCTAAATTTATTTTAAAAAAGAATTGCACTTCAGCATCAAATCGCCGTCTGCCCTGATTTTGGCGTCGGAACCTATTCACCACCCAATCGCGTTTCCCGATTTCGGCATCAGCCAATGGAGAATTCTGCCCAAGGTGTTTTTGTTTTATCCTGACAAGAATAATTACAAAGGTAAGCCACAAATCTCAGAAAGCATCCAGTTATACATGTGTTCGCATGATAATGCAAATCTGAGGCACTGCATTAATTATAAAAGTTTTACAGACCACTGTATTAATAATTTTGCAGCATTCTTCTAAATTTACAACTGTGGTCAGTCAAACTCACAGCAAACACTTCCACCACTGGATGGTGCTGTGCACAATCTTATTGTTCAACCACAATTCTGAACAAAGGCAGGATGACTCGGCATTCAAACAGAGAGCATTTATAATGTAGTAACATTTGACAACCAGGGCAGTTCTTCCAAAGAGAAGCTGTCACATGCTACATGTCTCTTATTCGCGTAAGATGTTCAATTCAATCAGTTTGGAACTATACACAGATTAATAATGGCACCACAATACTGGCACCCAAAACTCCCTGAAGTACCTCTGGAGTTTTTCCATTGAGCACAACCTGAATCTAGGCCTTGTTTTGCACCCATCCTTTTGATGTCAAGTTATGCCTGACAAATCTCCTGCCAGTCTCAATGGAACATGTCCTCCTGTGGACAACCGTTTCCGAGACCAAGTGCGACGGTGGGCAGGTCCGGCGATGCCTTTCTCGCTGGCCAGAATGTTGGGGGCCGAGGTTGGAACCTCATTAATTGTGCACAGGCGGGTTCTCCACCGACTCTCCTGGTGGGCCGGCAGCTGATTTGTCTATCCGCCGTCAGCTGGTGGGTTCAAAGGTTTCGGCGCCACATTTAAACAACAGTCCCGCACATTCATATAGCCCTCTCCAGCCCACTAGTCTTCAACAGACCATGCAGGTGGTCTGGAAACCAGAAGCAAAAAGATAATAACTTCAAGAAGAAGGCAGCACCAGCTATCAGCACCATGGCACTTGAGACCCTTATCCAGCGATTTTGGGCCCATTGACATATCTTCTAGCCCAGGCATCGTTCAAAGAAGCACATCAACCTCACCTCCCCAGCATGGGCAGCTGTTGCCCAGTAGGTCAGTGGAGCTGCCATCCGCCCACGAAGTGCCATACCAGTGCAGGAAGTTGATGAGTGATCTCATCTTACCCTCTGCCAGGGTGAGTCCTCCACCAGCTCCCTCCACGATCAAACTCTCAACATGGCGCCGTGTACTCAAACGGCTACTCTCTTTGACATGGGTCTCACACATTCTGTCACATATCAACACTCACTCTCTCAACAAGACTTTCACAACACCACTATCCCATCTGATCTGTTGTTCACGGTCCATTCTCTGGCCCTTATGGGCTTACCACATACAGGGGACATGCATCTCAACCACCCTCTGCTCCATCCCCTCTGATCACATCTTTCAGAGATCGTTCACCTCATTAGTTTGTGTAGGCTGCAGCACAGCTCGCTGGTGAGGTCAACGATCGTTCCTGTCCCGTCCCAGTGCCTTCTTAATATTGCCTATCAACAGTTTACCCAATATCGCCTCCTTATCAATTTTGAAACCTTCAGATGACAGAGTTTTTTCCTCTGTCAACATGTCCTGGGTAGCAACTACCTCCTTGATAAAGACTGATGCAAAGTATTAATTTAATCCCTCAACCATGCTCCGACCTATCTGTGTAAATTCCCTTTTAGGTCCTCAATCAGCTCTACTTCATCTTTTATCACCCTTTTACTATTTATATGCCTTTGGAGACAATGGGATTTCCCTTATATTGGTTACCATAATCTCATAATCTCTCTTCACTTCTCTAATTTGCCTTTTCACCTCTCCTCCAAATCTTCTCAATTCAGCCTGGTTCTCAGTTGTATTTTCTACCTGGCATCTGTCATAAGCAGACTTTTTCTTCTTTATCTTAATTTCTATCTCCTTTTTCATCCTGTGAGCTCTGGGTTTGTTTGCCCTACCATTCCCTTTTGAGGGAATATATCTTGACCGTGCCCGAACCATTTCTTTTTTTGAAGCTAGGCCATTGCTCTGCTACAGTTTTTCCCACCAGCCTTTGATTCAAGTTGATCTGAACCAGCTCTGCTCTTGCCCCATTGAAGTCAGCTCCCCCCCAGTTAATAAATGTTACTCTGCATTGTCCATTGTCCTTTTCTTCCACATCGTAAACCTTATGATATAATGATCACTATCTCCTAAATGTTCCTCTATTGACACCTGATCTACTTAGCCAACTTCATTTGCAAGAGCCAGGTGTAAAAGTGCTCCTTTTCCTGTTGAACTGGACACATATTATTATCACCCGCACAAGACCTACATGGTTGGAGCGATCAGTCTCCCCGTGAGTCTCGCCGAATATGAGCTCCCTCGCGAAGGAGGTGAGGAGCCTGAGATCATACATGGTTAAGATCTGTATAAAGAGGGCAGCACGGTGGTGCAGTGGTTAGCACTGCTACCCCACGCCGCTTAGGTCCCAGGTTCGATCCCGGCTCTGGGTCACTGTCCGTGTGAAGTTTGCACATTCTCCCCATGTTTGCCTGTGGCCCCCACAGCCCAAAGATGAGCAAGGTAAATGGATTGGCCACGCTAAAACTGCCCCTTAATTGGAAAGAAAATGAATTGGGTGCTCTAAATTTTTTTATTAAAAAAAAAGTTTTTTTGAACATCTGTATAAAGTTGGCCAGGTATGGAACTGACAGAGCAGACCCAGCTGGGATCTGATATGTATTGTAAATATAATCTCGGAATACTTTCCCCTCTCTGCTCTTTACACTATCACTATCCCAGTCTATATTCCGATAATTAAAGTCCCCCATTATAATGACTCTATAATGTTTGCATCTCTCTGTAATTTCCTTGCAGATTTGTTCCTCTACGTCCTTCCCACTTGGTGGTGGTCTATAGGCTACACCGAGCAATGTGATTGCACCGTTTTAGTTCTTTAGCTCGAGACAAATTGATTGTGTCCTTGGACCCTCTGGGACATCCTCTTTCTCCAGCGTTGAAAAAAATCTCCTTAATCAATATTGCCCACCCCTCCTCCTAGTCTGCCTTCCCTATCTTTCCAGAACATATTGTATCCAAGAATATATGAGATCAATCAACAGCAGCCAAAGAACTGCCTGAGGTTCAGTCTCTGAGTTAGCTTTATTGCTCAGCACCAATATGGCACAGGGATGCCAGAGCTGTGAGAATCGGAGCAGCAGATGGTGGCTGCATTGAATTGAAACCTTGCCTCTCTTCTCCTTCTGCTCTTTTAACAGGAATAGAGGAGGTTTCCTGTCTGGGGTTGCAGCTATGTCCGGCTGTATTTGCTGCAAATTACATAATTTCTTTACTTCAATTTTTCATCGTTTGCAAGAGGAGTACAACATTTCTGAAGTTTACATTGTTTCTGAGCATTTTTAACCTTCATTACTGATGACTGAAGGTTTATTCTTGCAAATATTTGCTCAAATTTCTGCAGAGGGATTTAAAATATTTGGAATTTCTATGTATAGTTTACCATTTTCAGTATTTATTTGTCCCAATCTGCACTGGAGTGTGGCTTTGGGCTGTCATAGAGTGCTAAAGTTGGAGTTTTTTGAATGAGGGAGTTTGGTAAGGAGGAAGCGAGGTGATCCTTTCCTTTCCTACCTTTCGTCAGTGAGAAGAGTAGCAGCCTTGGTAATTAGGACCTGGTGAGTATTTCTACTACCTTTAATCTACCCTAAACTAAAGGAATTAAAAGTAAACGGAGTAAGTTAAGGACAGGGCAGCTCAGCCATGTGGAATACCCCTCTTGTGCGATGTGGGAAGTCAGGGACACTTTTAGTGTCCAGCTGGAGCTGTGACTGAAGTCACTGTGGAAAGGAAGAGCATGTTTGACAATCTTACTGGAGTTTTCTGAGGACGTAACCAGCAGAATAGATGAGGGAGAACCAGTGGATGTGGTGTATTTGGGATTTTCAGAAAGCTTTTGATGAAGTCCCACACAAGAGGTTAGTGTCCAAATTCAAAGCACATGAGATTGGAGGCAATACATTGGCATGGATTGAGAACTGATTTAAGACACGAACAGTGAGTAGGAATAAATGGGTTGTTTTCGGAGTTGCAAGCAGTGACGAGTGGAGTCTTACAGGGATTAGTGCTTGGGCCCCAGTTTCAGAATATACATTAATGATTTGGATGAGGGAACCAAATATAACATTTACAAGTTTGATGACAATACAAACTTGGTGGGAATATGACTGGTGAGAAGGGTGTTAAGAGGCTTCAAGGTAATTAAGTTGAGTGAGTAGGCAAATAGATAGATGCAGCATGATGTGGATACATGTGAAGTTATCCCCTTCAGACGGAGAAACAGAACGGCGGAGTATTATTTAAATTATATTATTTAAATCGTGATAGATTGGAACTGTTGACATCCAAAGGGACCTGGGTGTCTTTGTACACCTGTCAGTAAAAGCAAGCATGCTGGTTCAGCAAGCAGTTTGGAGGGCAAATGCTATGGTGGACTTCAATGCAAGAAGGCAGGAGTGTCATATAAGGAGAGATTGGGTTGACTGGGTCTGATTTCACTGGAATTCAGAAGAATGAGAGGGGGGCCGGGATTCTCCGAAAATGGGGCTACGTCCCCACGCCCGGCGGAAAACCGGCGTTAATCACTCCAGACTTTATTCAAAATGTCCGGAGTGATTCTCCAGTTTTAAGAGGGATAGCAAGGCCCCGGTGTGTGCTGCACAGCTCCTGCTGCTGTTACAGGGCCCTGCACTTCCGGCCGCGGGTCCGTGCATGTGCGCGGCCGTTTTTGCACCGGCCCCCATGCAACATGGCAGAGCCACACAGCGGACCAGCGCTGAAGAAGATAGGAACCTCCAGATCACTCGCCTGATCCCCCCCCCGCCCCCCCCCCCCCCCCCCCCCCCCCCCCCCCGCCGCGCCCCCCCCCCCCCCCCCCCCCCCCACCAGGACAGCCAGCGCAGCTGCAAATCCGAGCTCCTGCCTGGTGGAACCAGGTTGGAACTACACCGGCGGAACTCGGCCGGTCGATCGCGGAGAATCGTCGCGGGGGCCTCGTTCAACGGGGGCCTCCGCAGAGAATTGCGTCCTGGCACCGCAGGTCTGAGACCCCATTCTCCGCCCCCGCGCTGAGCGCGGTTTCGGCGCGGAGGCTCGGAGAATCCCGGCCCGGATCTATTTGAAATGTAGAAAATTCTGATCGGGTTGGACAGACTGGATGCAGGAATGTTGCTTCCTCTGACTGGGGGGGGTCAGGAAATCTCAGGATATGGGATAGGCCACTTAGGATTGAGATGAGGAGAAAATTCTTCACCCAGATGTTGTGAATCTGTGGAATTGTCTACCGCAGAAATCTGTGGAGGCCAAGTCACTGAATATATTTAAGAAGGAAATGGAGAGATTTCTAGACTCCAAAGGTGTCAAGGGGTATAGGGACAGTGTGGGAGCATGGTGTTTGAATAAAGGTTCAAACATAATAATATTGAATGGCAGAGCAGGTTCAAAAGGCTGAATTGTCTACCCTGCTCCTATTTTCTATGTTTCTGAGTTTGTTAGAGTTGTGAAACACTTGTATAATGAAACATATTGAAGCTAAAGTGAACCAAGTCTGACTCTTCTAGTTGTGACCTCTGCAGGGGTGGGTACTCATTGGGTAAATACATATGCCTCTAATGACCCCTCCAATCACCCCACATTCCATAGCTTCAGCCGCCACAGCTCAGGACTTTCTGCAGCTATTGGGCGCAATCTACCGGATGTGTTACGCCCGAAAGGCAGCACAGCTGGTAGATGCTGGGAGATCCCTCTTTTGGGATCTACCCAGCTCATCATGCCTCGTGAGATTTAATGCAATCTCGTGAGACTTTGCAATCGGAATCCGCCCATTGTGGGCAGGATCACTATTTTGCAAATCTGCATATTAGAGCGAATCTCACTCTAATATGCTGTCCCCCGAGGTACCCAAGGCGTTGGATTCTAACCCCTCTGCCTCAGAGATCTCGGGTGAGCGCCATTCAGTGCTGGTTTCCACAAACGGGGACCAGATGGAACAGCTTTCATGGGGGGTCTCCCAAGGGATTAGAAGCCCCCAGGTAAGTTGGCACCCTGGGACTGCTGGTGCCACTTGGGTTCCTTGGCACTGCCAGCCTGGTACCCTGGCACTGCCAAACTGGCACCCTGCCAGTGCCACCTGGGTGCCAGCCTGGCACTGCCAACGTGCTCAGGTGGCACTGCCAGGTGGCAGGGGATTGCCAGGCTGTCTGGAAGTGCCAAGCTGCCATTTTTCCTGCATTAGGGGTCAGGCCCGGGGGTGCCCTACACATGTGGGCTGTAGGGGGAGCTGAAAACCCTCTTATAGTTGCGTTAGGGCTTTGGGGAGGTTTGGGGTTTGCGGGGGGGAATGGGGGGTCGAAAGGTCTGGACGACATTTAAAAATGGCATCCCAATCTCCACCTGCACTGAGGACGTCTGGCAAGCGGAGCTCTTCAGTGCAGGAAATGGGACTAAGTGCGGCCTCGTCGGGGCATTCTCCACTGAGGCCCATAATTGAACCAGAGTCCCGATAGATAGCATTGTGTTTCTCGCCATTGTGATCACCGGGAAACATGCGACTAAACGCGCTCGTCGTCGGACTCTGTTCCCATTCGGTTAGATCGCGCCCATTGTCTCCTATGCCAACAGATCAAGATTCAGACATTCAATCAGAGTAAAGCTGTGCAGGATGCAACACACAACAGCAATCCTCACTCTGAAGGGCCACCTCAGAGCTTAGCAAGAACTTGAAGCAATACTTCAGCATTTCTGTTGAATGTCATAAACCTGTTTGTGGCACTGCATAGCCTCAGTCTGTGAGACAAGAAAAGGAGCAGGAGGTAATTCTTCTCGCTGCTTGTTCATCCTGTTCCCAGGCCCCATTCACAAGCATGATGAAACCACGTGCTGCACTTTCACATAAAAGAGGTGCAGGCAGGCAGCATCCCACTCTATTCAGGGAGTGGAATCTCTTTCTCTTTGCGTAGCTTGGTGGGTTCTGAAGGGGAGTCTTCAGTATCATGAACGCCCCATCAATCACTCCCAGCACCAACAACCTTCTGGACGTTAATGACCTCTGCCTTTGCTCCACCACAACAAATTCCTCATTTGATGAATTGCCTCGCCCCATACAGAACAGGGCATCAGTCTGCTGTCAAATGGTCCTCACTGGCTATTCTGCAGATTCCAGTGGATGCTTGGAAGAATCTAAACTGTACAGCCATGGTCATCTCATATCCCACAGTAAAGACTTTGTACCATGGCAATCAAGGCTTTAAGTCATATTGCAGATAGTCAGCTATGGCCTCCTCTGTGGAGTACACCACTGGTCCTCAAATATCTCCAGGGAGGTCCATCAAGGCCACTCCATTCACTCGGAGGTTTGGGGTGCCTGCTAATGGAATGCTGTCACCACTTGTGGTGTTTAACACCTCAGGCCTCCTTTGTCTGCTGTCCTTCTTTTCCTTCCTCTTCCTCCAATATAAGATAAAGCAAGGGTAGAGCTGGACAGAGAGCTGTGTTTTTATTTGATATTATAATTGAGTATAAATTGGCTTTCTGCAGTGAAAATGGTGACATTGCTTTCAATATTTTCTACGACCGCTCATTTGAGTATATTGCAGGTGATTGGATTGGATTGGATTGGATTTGTTTATTGTCACGTGTACCGAGGTACAGTGAAAAGTATTTTTCTGCGAGCAGCTCAACAGATCATTAAGTACATGAGAAGAAAAGGGAATGAAAGAAAATACATAATAGGGCAACACAACATATACAATGTAACTACAAAAGCACCGTCGTCGGATGAAGCATACAGGGTGTAGTGTTAATGAAGTCAGTCCATAAGAGAGTCATTTTGAAGTCTGGCGACAGTGGGGAAGAAGCTGTTTTTGAGTCTGTTCGTGCGTGTTCTCAGACTTCTGTATCTCCTGCCCAATGGAATAAGTTGGAAGAGTGAGTAAGCTGGGTGGGAGGGATCTTTGATTATACTGCCCGCTTTCCCCAGGCAGCGGGAGGTGTAGATGGAGTCAATGGATGGGAGGCAGGTTCGTGTGATGGACTGGGCAGTGTTCACGACTCTCTGAAGTTTCTTGCGGTCCTGGGCCGAGCAGTTGCCATACCAGGCTGTGATGCAGCCCGATAGGATGCTTTCTATGGTGCATCTGTAAAAGTTGGTAAGAGTCAATGTGGACATGCCGAATTTCCTTAGTTTCCTGAGGAAGTATAGGCGCTGTTGTGCTTTCTTGGTGGTAGCGTCGACGTGGGTGGACCAGGACAGATTTTTGGAGATGTGCACCCCTAGGAATTTGAAACTGCTAACCATCTCCACCTCGGCCCCATTGATGCTGACAGGGGTGTGTACAGTACTTTGCTTCCTGAAGTCAATGACCAGCTCTTTAGTTTTGCTGGCATTGAGGGAGAGATTGTTGTCGCTACACCACTCCACTAGGTTCTCTATCTCCCTCCTGTATTCGGACTCATCGTTATTTGAGATCCGGTCCACTATGGTTGTATCGTCAGCAAACTTGTAGATGGAGTTGGAACCAAGTTTTGCCACGCAGTCGTGTGTGTACAGGGTGTAGAGTAGGGGGCTAAGTACGCAGCCTTGCGGGGCGCCGGTGTTGAGGACTATTGTGGAGGAGGTGTTGTTGTTCATTCTTACTGATTGTGGTCTGTTGGTCAGAAAATCGAGGATCCAGTTGCAGAATGGGGAGCCAAGTCCTAGGTTTTGGAGCTTTGATATGAGCTTGGCTGGGATTATGGTGTTGAAGGCGGAGCTGTAGTCAATAAATAGGAGTCTAATGTAGGAGTCCTTGTTTTCGAGATGCTCTAGGGATGAGTGTAGGGCCAGGGAAATGGTGTCTGATGTGGACTGGTTGCAGCGGTATGCGAATTGCAGTGGATCAAGGCATTCTGGAAGTATGGAGGTAATGCGCTTCATGATCAACCATGATTATGGCTGCCCATACACCTCGGGCTGGATTCTCTGCTCCCCGAAGCCAAAATCACGTTCGGCGACGGGGCGGAGAATCCATTTTGATGCCAATATCGGGAGCGGCGCCGGTTTTTGTATTCTCTGCCCCCTGAAAAGTGACGTACTCTAGGAGTACGTTGCACTGATTATCCCTGAAACCTGCCCCGCGATGCTCTGTCCCCGACCGGTTGAGTTCCTGATGGCATGGGTTACGTGTGCTCAGACCGTCCGGGAACCTCACATGGTGATTGCAGACTCAGTCCGTCCCCGCCACAGTCAGGGGATGGCTGATCCGTGGGCAAGGGGGCTTCATTCGGGGCTGGGGGCACTGTGGGCGGGCAGTCCAGGGCGCACGAGCGGCCGAAGGGGGGCACTATTCTTGCGAACCAGGTCCGCGGGCTGAGTCCGCCACGAAGCACAATGCGGCCGCTGCTGGCCTCCGCCGTGCGCATGTGCGGCCACGGAACCGGAAATGCTCAGGGCCATATCAGCAGCGAGAGCTACGAGCTCTACACTGCCTCTCTGCTAGCCCCCTACAAAACAGGTAATCGGTGGCCGTTTTGCGGCAGCTTTCCTGGCGTAAAAGACCACCGTTTTCACGCTGGCGTGGGGACTTAGTCTCCAAAACGGAGAATCCAACACCTCAAGTCTGAATGCAATTTTCGGAGACCCTAAATTAGTCACAATGGCAGGATACTCATTTTTGAAAGTTTGGAGTGCGGCCAGTTTTATGGGCAGTGATGTATTCAGGCCAAGGAATTGATAGGCAACTGTGGATTGTGGAGATTTGGGTGTATTGTACTTACATGCGAAACCCACACAGAACCTTTGCGATCTGTTAGGCAGCCTAATTGATTTGAACGCCAGGTACACATCTCTGGGTGCAAATTCAGAGGGGATATAATCAAGGCCCCATTTTCCTGTCAGTGACTTACATCCATTTTCTGCCTATAAAAAACATTTGAAGATGTTTCACAAAGAAGCAGGAAGTAAACCAGACCATTAATTTATCTAATACCTCAGCACCTCAGGAAACCATAGAGTTCTCTCGCCAATGAAATAGTCATGGTTATAATGCAAGAAACATCACAGCTAATTTGTATACAGCAGGATCCCAAACCCCAATTAACATATAACCAGATTCAGTGACTTTGGTTATGAGAGATAAATATTGGCCAGCATACCAGGGAGAACTCCCCTGCTCTTTTCCCAAATTATGTCATGGCATCTTTTGCGCCTGAAAGAGCAGTAGAGGTCTCAGTTTCATGCCTCATGTGAAAGACCTCTGAAATAAACACCAAACCAGAGAAGAAGCATTTGAGTGGTGGCTTAAAGTTGGATCAAAGAGATGTGGAAGATTCAAAGAAGATGGCAGAAGTCCAAATACAGAAAGTGTTCCAAAAGGCATCTTAGGCTTTCCCACCAAGAGAGGAAAATAATCGGAAGGCTGGAATTAGAGGAACAGAGAATGGATTTGAGAATGGATATTAAGCTGGAGGAGATGTTAGAGATAGGATTAAGCAAAGTCATAAAGGAATTCATCCAGGAGGACAAGGATCTAGAATCGAATGTGCTTTCAGATTCAGTGTAGTTTCTCATTGACAGCGGTGTTGGGTGAACGGAACCTATTATAGGGCAGGTTCCAGGCAGCAGAGCATTGATAATAATAATCTTTATTAGTGTCACAAGTAGGCTTGCATTAACACTGCAATGAGGTTACTGTGAAAATCCCGTGGTTGCCACGCTCCAGCGCCTGTTCGGGTACACAGAGGGAGAATTCAGAATGTCCAATTCACCTAACAAGCACGTCTTTCGGGACTTGTGGGAGGAAACTGGAGCACCAGGAGAAAACCCATGGAGTCACGGGGAGAACGTGCAGACTCTGCAGAGACAGTGATCCAAGCCGCGAATCGAACCTGGGACCCTGCCACTGTGAAGCAACGGTGCTAACCACTGTGCTACCGTGCCACCAAGGTAAGAATTTTGTTGGAGGGTGTAGGATAGGAGCCGAGTAAGGGCAGTAAATATGAGCATTGAAAGAAAAAGCCAGAAAATCATGCTAAACCCTGGTTGGACCTGAGTCTGATTAATGTATACACCCTGGGTACATGTTTGAGGAAGGATGTCAAATCCTTGGAGAGTGTATGGAGGAGATATACCATGGTAACAGGGGTGATTCAATTATGTGGAGAGATTGAAGACGTTCCCCTCAGGACAGAAAGGGTTATGGGGCGACCTATAATAGAGGCATTCAAAATTATGAGGGACTTTGATGGTGTATATTTTTTTATTTGTTCATGGGATGTGAGCGTTGCAGGCTATGCCAGCATTTATTGCCCATCCCTAGGGCAGCACAGCAGCCCAAGTGGATAGCACTGTGGCTTCACAGCGCCAGGATCCCAGGTTCGATTCCCCGCTGGGTGGATTGGCCAAGCTAAATTGCCCTTAGTGGCCAAAAAGGTTAGGAAGGGTTATTGGGTTACGGGGATAGGGTGGAAGTGAGGGCTTAAGTGGGTCAGTGCAGACTCAATGGGCCGAATGACCTCCTTCTGCACTGTATGTTCTATGTTCTATGTTCTAATTGCCCTTAAGGGGTCAGTTAAGAGTCAACCACATTTCTATTGGTCTGGAGTCACAGGTAGGCCAGACCAGGTAAGGATGGCAGATTTCCTTCCCAAAAGTGAACCACATGGGTTTTTATAACAATCAACAATGGGTTCATGGTTGTCGTTACACTATTAATTCCCGATTTTTAGTGAATTGCAAATTTCACCATCTGCAGTGACAGGATTTGAACCTGGGTCCCCATTGGGGAACTAGCCCAATGACAATATCACTATGCCACCACCTCCCCATATATAAATGGAAACTATTTCCTTCGGCAAGGTGCCAGCAACCAATGGTAAATAATTTGCCAAAAACAAGTGGGGAATTCAGGATACATTTCCTCACGCAGAGCAATGTTAAGATCTTGCCTGTATGACCTGAAAAGACGGTGGAATCAAATTCCATAGAATTTTCAAAACATATTTGGACATGCACTTGAAGGCAATCATGAGGCAAAATCTGGGGTGGGAGCTTTCAAACCGCCAGCGAAGGACCTTCTATGCTATCGGATTTTATGGTGCGATGACAGAATAAGAGTATTTGGATCTGGAGATGACGTCAGCCCATTGAAGAATCACAGCAGGGGGTTAAGGAAGAGTCTGCTGCAGAATTGGCGGGATATGATCTTGATAATGGACAGGATGTAAGAAGTTCAGTCCAGGGTTAAAAGGATGCAAAAATTGTGAGTGGTCTTGAGCAGCCTGAGAGAGAGTTCAAGACCAGTATAAAGCTCAGAGTTACTGGTTGAAATAACCCTCAAGGGATTTCAACAATGGGAACTGGAGAACTGGGGCAGCATCCATAAAGCTGTTAAAATCTCTGTCACAGGAGGGACTTCCAGTGGCAGCATGTAGGAGGAGGTCGCATGTTGGATGGCTCCTGCCCGAGGCTTGATTTTTTAGAATTTAATGCCCGGTCCCAGAGGCAATTTTTGGTTAAGTAAGTGCAGGAAGACATGAGGAAGAAAGATGTCCAAAACCCAAAGCTGCCGTGAAGAAAGGGGCGAAGGAAGGTTCGCCGTCGAGTGGAAGAGTCGGCTCGGCAACTGGAAGGATGGTGGAGGCTGGGTCACTGGGTGGGGCCCAAATGTTCACGGCAGAAAAGATGACCGAGGTGATGGTTGTGGAACCTGAAAACCAGTTCACAGCGCACATGGAGGCGGTGAGGAAAGAGATGATGGCACCATTGAAGGTGCTGGTGGAGGAGGCGATTGCCCCGGTGAAGGTGGCGGTGTCGAGGACATCGGCCAAGGTGCGGGAGCAGGGTGAGAAACTGAGGGGAGTGGAAGAGGCCTTGTTGCAACAGAGTGATCAACTCACCTCGATGGGTAAGGAGCTGCCGAGGGTGGTGGAGGCCAGCAAGGGTGTGAAGAAAGTGGAGGACCTGGAAAACAGATCTAGGTGGCAAAATCTGAGGATCATGGGCCTGCCGGAAGGGGTGGAGGGCCAAGGTCAACGGAGTATAGGAGTATATTGCCAATATGTTGATGGAGCTGTTGGGGGAGGGGGAAGATCCCTCTCGGTACGAACTGGATCGGGCTCATAGGGCGTGGAGGTCTAAACCAAAAGCGAATGAACCACCAAGAACCGTGATTATTTGTTTCCATAGGTACCACGTGAAAGAGAAGGTCCTACAATGGGCAAAGCAGAAGCAGGAGGTGCAGTGGGCTGGAGCTGGTATACGTATATACCAGGACTTTACAGTGAAGTTGGCAAGGAGGCGGGTGGCTTTTTGCCAAGTTAGACGGCACTGTATAACAGCCGGGTGCAGTTGGGCATCGTGTACCCAGCTAAGTTGAGGGTGACCTACAACTCTAAAGACTTTTATTTTGAGGCGGTGGAAGCGGCAGAGGCGTTTGTGAAGGCAGAAGGACTGGGGCAGAAGTGAGAAATGGGACTGAGGATTGGTCTTGGACTGAGGTTAGGGGGGTGGAGGAGTGTATGTTGCTCTATTTTTCACTGCATGTTGTTATATGTGCTAAATGATTTGAAGTTGCCTATTTTGACAAGGTAAGAGTTGCGATTTTCTTTTGCAATGATGGTTCTTTGGGGCTTATGTGTTTGCACTGGGGTTGTGTGTTGAAGGGGATTTCTTTGTTTTCTTGGGACCGGGCAGGGGGGAGGGGATTGGAGGGGAGTGAGGCCTGGGCCTACAGGGTTGGGGGGGGCCTATTTGAATTTTTTTGACTCTCGGGAAGGTGAAGTCACAGCTGAAGTGGGTGAAGGAAGGTTTCATAATTCATGGGGGCTGTTTATTCTTCACTTCTGAGAATGAATTGGTTGCCATTGAACATTAGCGGGGGAGGAGGGGAGGGTAGGTGGGGTTGGCAGTATTGTTGTCTTTGTTTACGGATTGATTGTTAGTTTGTGTTTTTATTACCTGGAATGTACGAGTGGATGTTTTGGTCTGTATATTGAACGGGGGTGGAGGGGTGTGTGGTTTGTTGGTGGGGGATTGTGATTGTATTTGTTTTAGTTTGTTTTTTCTTTGGTTGTTTATTGATGAAATTGTTGAAAATGAGGAGAATAAAAAGATTTTTTTTTTATATCTGTCACAGGTGAACACCTGCATGTTTTACTCACAAACTCAGCGATGACCGGCAGCAGCTGTAGAAGACAACACATCTCTGCTTAATAAATTGATGCACTATCAATTACGGCGATACGAGAGTAGCGAGTAATCGAGGCTTTATTCACCTGTGACAGATTTTTTTTTAAAATCTTTTTATTCTCCTCATATAGCTGCTGCCGAAATGGCTGCAGCTCGGTGAGCACACATATTTATACTCCGCCTACTGGGTGGAGCCAGCAGGCAGGGATCTACCCCCGGACCTGTAGTACAGGAGCCTTACCATATTACTTCTCATATACGTCATATATACAAACAGTGGTGACTACCACACCAACCCATATATCTTAGGAGTGACACAGGCATGGAATATTTGAACCACTCTTGTGTGCATTGGAACACAAATATGTACATTTTGTAACATCGCTTATCGCCATTTTGATCATACACAGGATTCACTGTTTGCTGTAAAATCATAAACAAGCTTTGCTTTTTCCATAAAATTAGCATCTGTTCTCCATCCCCGAGTTACAGGCTTCTGTGGGTTTTACTATTCATGTGTAATAACCTTATGCAGTCTCAACACCCATTTCAACAGCTTTATCCACATCCTGCCTTGAGTCTTACCCCTTACCCCACTGATATTTGACATTTATCTATTTAATCTTTACCTCTACGATGCCGAACTTCCATTCTGAGCATTTTAATATTGAAGCAGCATGTGTTAAGGAGGCAAAGTGCAAATGCTTTTTACTCCAATGTTCAAATTATAAATAGTTTGGTGGTTAGTAGGCACCGGGCAGAGACATTAATCCTCGCTGTCAGATAGATCCTGATTTCAACAGGGTGTTAAAATCCCCAACCAGGCCCTAACATTTGTTAGGATAGAGGACAATAACCTTACACAATTTGTTAAGATACCGGACAATAACCCTACACAATTTTTTTTAATTCATAAAACTGTGAGGAAAGGATATCTCGTTCCGGGAGAGATTTCACTGACCAATAGGTATATTTTATATTAAAACAAACTTTATCCTTAACACAGGATTAAACACATTAACATCACAGAAAAAAGCTTTTCAATTAACAGTTAAACAATTCTTAAAATAAAAGGAAACCCTTTTTCCTACTAACTTATACCTTCTCTATCTCAAATTAAGCAAAGGCCATAGCAAGTCAAAAAAACACTTATAAATAAAGTTAGCCAACAAAGGGTTACTTGCTCTCCTCTGGAAAGAGATTTCTTGGAAAGTCTGCTTGGGGAGAGAGAGAAATCCTTTCAGACACCAGCTTCAAGTCTTGCCGACTTTGGGAGACTGCTACTTAGCCTGACAGCCTTTGGCAAAAAATTCTGCTCAGCTTTAAGCTCTTAGCAGACTTCAAACTAAACTGCCCGCTACAGACCTACCTCCTCCCATTAATTACATTGTCTCTATCTCACTCAGATCCCCTGACCTGCTTATCTAAGTCTAAACACAATGTCTCAAATTATCTACTCTCCAGGCCTCCCTTTGTAAATACATACATGATTGTAATGGATGCTGATCACACTTTTACGGCATTTTAATTGCACCTTTTGCAGCCACCAAGTCTGGATACCTTAACCTAGATTATTTAATAATATTACTGCAACAGGTGTATATATCTGAACTCAAGCTTTTAAAAAATATTACTACAACTGATATAAAATACAAAGAAATTCCTACATTGTTCAGAGGGTAAAAATCAGGTGGACATTAGGTAACTAATTTGGACGGCCCCAAGAGATTATGTTGAAAATTATTCATGTTGTTTCTGCTGACAGGACACAAAACACAAGCATAGTAAGAGTCACTTAGCCATTTCTGGACAATTCTTAACAGTTTCAGTAAAAGCTGCAGGTGAGATCCAGGACAAAGGTGAGCCTCTGACCCCCTTGGGTCGAGTAACGTGAGGCAAAGGAATTAAAAGAGCTTTTAAAATGTGTAACTCATCTGATGGCCACCCAGGTAAATATCAAGAGTCATTTTAACTGGAGATCTCCAAGACTCTATTCCTGCTCTGCGTTGGGTTAGCCAATTTTAGACTGGAAGGCAAAGATGGCCCCAGCTTCCTCCTTCCACTATCACTGTCTCCTTAAACCTGACAGCATGTTTGAGGAGGTCATGCACCTAATTGTCAGGAACATTCAGACCAACTGTTCAACTGATTTGATTGCTCAACCATTCTCCTTGCCCTCTGTGCCAAGGCTCCAGCCAGACTCTTCCCTACTCGAGCACCAAATCTACACCTATCTCCAGCTTTCAGCTACCTCCATCCACTCATGCCCTCCATGCCCATCTTCTTCATAAACCCCTTCTCCCTTGAATGCCTTTCTCACTAAACTAAGAATCATCCACCTTTCCGTCCTTACCCCATATAGAAATTTATATTATGAACAATTCCTCCTTCTCAAATACATTCCCCTTCCCTTTCAAAACCACTCACATCAGCTTCTCTCCTCAGAAAATCCATCCTGCGACTATTCAGCCTCTGTAATCCACCACCCTAACTTGCACCTTTCATTCTCTCCAAAGCCCTTGGACATGTGTTGCCTGTGTAGTCCTTGAACCTTTCCTCTTGCAAACTCTCCCGAAGGGTGTGCCTGCAATCGTGCAGTACGCCCTCACAGCATTGCACTGGGGTGAACCCACCACCTTCTAAATGCTGAGGTGAGAGAGTTACCAACGCAGCCGAGTTGGCACAGCTCAGATCCTTGAACAAAGCACTCGCATTTTTGTGCGGAAGTAAAATGAGATATTTTCCCCTGGGAATGATTTGTTCAGAGCTGCTTTTGTGCCCAGGCTGCTAGCAGCAAGTAACCGTATTTCATTAGTATCTGATCAAAAAGACTCGGGGCCCATGGCTGTGAATGGGGCAGGAAATGGTAGCACAATGTAATCTACGACAGTTCTGACTGTTGCTGCCATGTGAATTTCAATTTCTGTCCACTTTCATAGTGCTCAAGACATCCGCTTAACCCAGTCAGCCCTGAGTTATGTCTCTTTCCCGGTTTTCCTCCTGCTTCTGCTGATCCATGCTGTGGCTTTACAGCCTTTCACAACCTTAACCTCCATGATGGTTCTTTGCATAAGAGCCAGGAGAGTGAATCACAGCAGGCTATTCAACTTTGGAGGGCTTCCCTGGTTGGCCTGAGTCTGTTCTCAATCAATGGACACACTGACTCTTCTCAGTAGCGTATCAGTGAATAACATTGGGTTAGATCATGGGAACAGATTACGCTGTCCAGCCCCTTAGGCCTTTTCCAGCATTCAGTTAGATCATGCTGATCTGTATCTCCCTTCATCCCACTCGGGTCCATATCCTTGTAAACGATTGACTATCAAAGATCAATCAATCTCAGGATTGACATTTTCAGTTTTTCTGACCTCATCAACCTTTTGGGTTCCACATTTAACAACATTTGTGAGAAAAAGCATTTTCTCACATTTTTCTAACTCGCCCCTGAACGGCCAAACTCTAACTTTAAGATTATTCTCCTTGTCCCAAGCTCCATCAGCAGAGGAAGTAATTTCTCTTTATCTAGCCTATCAAGCTCTTTCATCACCTTAGCCATCTGAATTAAATCAGCCTTTAATCTTCCATACACAAAGGAATTCAATTCTTGCAAACTTTACTCATAACTTAACCCATTTAGACCTGGTACCATTCTCCATAGAATTCCTACATAGCAGAAGGAGGCCATTCGGCTCACAAAGCCTATACTAGCCCTCTGAAACAGCATGCTTCCTAGCCCCTCCCCCCCCCCCCCCCCCCCCCCGCCCGCCCCATCCCCGTAACCCCACCCAATCTGCACATTGTTGGACACGAAGGGACAATTCAGCATTGTCAATTCAACAAACCTGCACTTCTTTGGACTGTGGGAGGAAACTGGAGCATGCGGTGGAAACCCACGCAGAGAGGAGGAGAACTTGGAAACTGCACACAGCCACCCAGTGAGCCTGTGGAATTCGTTACCACAGAAAGTAACTGAGACCAAAACATTACAAGAGGCAGTTAGATATAGCACTTGGGGCAAAGGGGATCAAAGTATATGGGGGGGGGATTAGGCTATTGAGTTGGATGATCAGCCAAGATCATAATGAATGGCGGAGCAGACTCAAAGGGTTTAATGGCACCTCCTGCTCCAAGCCAGAATTGTCCAGTTGTTGCAATTTGGATTGAGATTTAGACTGGTTTATTGTCACGTGTGCCGAGGTACAGTGAAAAGTATTTTTTTACGAGCCGCTGAACAGATCATTAAGTACATGAAAAGAAAATAAAATAAAAAGAAAATACATAATAGGGCAACACAAGGTACACAATGTAACTACATAAACACCGGCATGGGGTGAAGCATACGGGGGTGTAGTGTTAATCAGATCAGTCCATAAGAGGGTCATTTAGGAGTCTGGTAACAGCGGGAAAGAAGCTGTTTTTGAGTCTGCTCGTTCGTGTTCTCAGACTTCTGTATCTCCTGCCCGATGGAAGAGGTTGGAAGAGTGAGTAAGCCGGGTGGGAGCGGTCTTTGATTATGCTGCCCGCTTTCCCCAGGCAGTGGGAGATGTAGATGGAGTCAATGGATGGGAGGCAGGTTCGTGTGATGGACTGGGCGGTGTTCACGACTCTCTGAAGTTTCTTGCGGTCTTGGGCCGAGCAGTTGCCATACCAGGCTGTGATGCAGGCAGAGAGGATGCTTTCTATGGCGTATCTGCAAAGGTTGATAAGAGTTAATGTGGACTTGCCGAATTTCCTTAGTTTCCTGAGGAAGTATAGGCGCTGTTGTGCTTTCTTGGTGGTCGCGTCGACATGGGTGGACCAGGACAATTTTTGATGATGTGTACCCTCGGAATTTGAAGCTGCTAACGATCTCCACCTCGGCCCCGCTGATGCTGACAGGTGTGTGCATAGTACTTTGCTTCCTGAAGTCAATGACCAGCTCTTCAGTTTTGCTGGCATTGAGGGATAGATTGTTGTTGCTGCGCCACTCCACTAGGTTCTCTATCTCCCTCAAGTACTCTGACTCGTCGTTATTCGAGATCCGGCCCACTATGGTCATATCGTCAACAAACTTGTAGACTGAGTTGGAACCAAATTTTGCCACACAGTCGTGTGTGTCCAGGGAGTACAGTAGGGGGCTAAGTAAGTAGCCTTGCGGGACCCCAGTATTGATGACTATTGTGGAGGAGGTGTTATTGTTTATTCTTACTGAATGTGGTCTGTGGGTCAGAAAGTCAAGGATCCAGTTGCAGAGTGAGGAGCCAAGTCCTAGGTTTTGGAGCTGTAGTCAATAAATAGGAGTCTGATGTAGGAGTCCTTGTTGAGATGCTCTAAGGATGAGTGTAGGGCCAGGGAGATGGCGCCTGCTGTGGACCTGTTGCGGCGGGATGCGAATTGCTGTGGATCAAGGCATTCTGGGAGTGTGGAGTTGATGCGCTTCATAACCAATCTCTTGAAGCACTTCATTATGACTGAAGTCAGGGCCAACGGACGGTAGTCATTGAGACACATTGCCTGGTTCTTCTTTGGCACTGGTATGATGGTGGTCTTCTTGAAGCAGGTGGGGACCTCAGAGCGAAGTAGGGACAGGTTAAAGATGTCCGTGAACACATCTGCCAACTGGTCCGCACAGGCTCTGAGTGCACGACCAGGGATCCTGTCCGGACCCATCGACTTCCGAGGGTTCACTATTAGGAAGGCAGATCTGACTTTGGAAGCTGTGATGGTGGGTATGGGTGTGTTATGGGCTACTGGAACGTTGGCTTCCTGCTCGAACCGAGCATAGAATGCATTGAGTTCATCAGGGAGGGGTACGCTGCTGCTGGAGATACTGCTCAGCTTCGCTTTGTAGCCCGTTATGTTGTTTAGGCCTTGCCACAACCGCCAAGAGTCTGTAACGCTAGTCTGTTACAATTCACTTTTACGCTGGCAAAGCACCCGCACCAGTGGGTTTTGCAGTGGCGTGGGATGGTTTAAATGGGAAATCACATTGACAAGCGGCGAGAAAATAGAATTCCACCGGCAGCGAATGGTGCGCCACCGAGAAACACACGGCTGGGGGGCCGGAGAAAACCCGCCCCCTATTTTCTATGTTTCTTTGACCTCAACGAAACAAGGTAGCATCTAATGGTCCTCTCCTAACAATGCAGGCCAAGGAAATTTGCATGCCATGTTCAGTCTTGGGCTCTAAATGGCTTTCTGAGTCTCCAATATGGTGGGGTTGCACATTTCCAGAGGGACATTCAGTGCCCCTTATATTGATTCAGGTTTCTCCATTGGCATCAGAAAAGCTGCCAGATGTTTTGGCACCAAAACTGGGCGTGACCTAAGGTTATCCACCTTAAATCAATTCCTAATCTATATTCCCCTGAACCTCTTTGTGTTTCTTAAACATCCCACCAGCTGAGTCCTGCGTGAGTTCATTTACATCTATCCATTGACACTGCAGCCCTACCTTCACACTTCAAATGCACGAGGGCTGGGTTGAACTATGAATTCAAAGGGCAGCTAGCTGTTCCCTGGATCAGATGAAAGAGAGAGTCATGAGATGTTGAGCCTGAGGAGCTTTGGGCAGTGGTAAGTATTGGTATGCTGCCTTACAGAACCTGGACTTGTTAAAAATTTGCTCAGGCACCACACATCGGCCCTGTACCCTGCCCCTCTCCCTCCCTCTCACCCAAACAATTCCCGCCCGGCCCTACCCCACCCCCGCCATCCCAAGGGTTCGGCAGGACCGCGTGATGGATTGGCCAACTCGCATGCAGGGATCACCCAGGTGGATGGTGAAAAGTGCTACTGTGGGCAGGAGCCAGACATTGTGAAACGATACAGGGCATCAGGGCTCATCACAGAGCGGGTTGTCATCATCCACCATCTCATGGACCAGATCCGCTGTAACTGCCAACCCAGGGCCCGCACCCGCAGGTAGCAATCACAGAGGAGGTTGCAGGGTATGGGGGGGCGGTTGGTGTATGATGTGTGGTCATGGGACTATGATGTGTAGTCGCCGGGAATGGGCGGCAGTGTGGGGGTGGGATGGTATATCCGTGCCATCGGCAAAGGCCCCCCAGTCGGGGAACCTGGAGGCTAATAGAACGTCCCGTGCACGCCGACCCAGGTGCACATATTGTCTGGGCTCCTGTGCCTGCCCGAGCCCCATGCCCTGCCCATCCTGGCCCTCCTCCACATCCTAATCAGACGACGCCTGGTGTTTAATCCTCCTCCTCCACCACATCGCCCAGCTGCTGCGCGATGCTGTGGAGGACGCAGCAGGCAACCACGATGCGGGAGACTCTCTTAGCGCGATACTGGACAGTCCCTCCAGAGCGGTCCAGGCACCTGAACCATATCTTCAGGATGCTGAAGCACCACTTGATCACCTTGCTGGTCGCAGAACGGGCGTTATTGTAGCTGGTCTCAGCAACGGTCTGTGACCTCTGGATAGGCGTCATCAGCCATGACCTCAGCAGATAGCCCCTGTCGCCCATGAGCCAACCCCTCACCCAGGCAAGCACCTCGAAGGTGTCAGGAACCACTGAGTGTGCCAGGGTGAAGGCGTCATGAACACTGCCCGAGTATCAGGCACAGATATGCATCTCATGGTCACACACCAACTGCACGTTCATCGAGTGGAACCCCGATCAGTTTGTGTAGACCAGCCTGTCATGGGCCGATGCTCGTAGGCTGACATGCATCACGTTGATCACCCCTGGACCTGGGGCATTGAGATGATGGGGGCGGACCCCGCCGCCCGGTGGGCTCGGTCCACATTGAAGCTGATGTATTGTGCCAACCGGCCATATAGTGCTTCTGTAATGGCACGGTGGCACCTGTGCACCGAGGTCTTTGAGATTACAGACTGGTCCCCATTCGGCGCTGAGGTACCCTCAATAATGATGCTTAGAGATTAAACTGTAAAGAAGGCTTTATTAGGCTAATAACTGTGCTGCAGATATGGACGAGAGCTGACTGCTATACAGACCATGAGGCAGGCCTTTATGTATGGCTCCCAGATGGGCGGAGCCAGAGGCGGAGTCCCCAGGATTCCAAGCGTCTTAAAGGGGACATCACCTTACATGATGATAAGGCAGTAACCGTTCATCACATTCACCCCCTGTTTAAAAAGGAGTCCGGCGGGGGTGAAGTGCCATCATAGGTCCATCCGTCTTGGTGGCCGGATCGTCCTCCTCGATCTCCTCAATTCGGGCGGTGGTGCGGCGGACACGGACGTCCCGGTTGAGGGCACATCCGGGAGCACAGCGGTCGGAGCTTCGGTCCGGGTCGGGGCAGAGGAACTAGGCAGGGCCGGGGGTAGCGGAGCCGGCGCCGGTGGGGTGTGTAAAGGGGGGGTGCATGGCAGGAGCTCACCAACGGGTGGTCGGGCCGGAAGGGGGTGTGTTGTAGGGGGCGACGGGTCCTGCAGGGGAGCGGCGCGGGAAGGGCATCTGTGGTGCCAGATCCCGGTGGGAAACCGTATCTTGCCTGCCGTCGGGGTACTCCACGTAGACGTAACTGGGGTTGGCGTGGAGCAGTCGGACCTTTTCAACTAGGGGGTCCGTTTTATGGCTCCTCGCGTGCCTCCGGAGAAGAACAGGTCACGGAGCCGTCAGCCAAGGTGGAAGCGAGACCCCGGAGGTAGACTTCCTGGGGAAGAGAAACAATCGGTCATGAGGGGTCTCATTTGTGGCCGTGCAGAGGAGTGACCTAATGGAGTGTAGGGCATCGGGTAGGACCTCCTGCCAGCGGGTGGTTGGGAGATTTCTCGACCGCAGGGCCAGAAGGACAGCCTTCCACACGGTCGCGTTCCCCCTCTCCACCTGCCCGTTTCCCCGTGGGTTATAGCTGGTCGTTCTGCTCGAGGCGATGCCTTTGCTGAGCAGATACTGACGCAGTTCATCGCTCATGAACGATGTACCCCGGTTGCTGTGGATATAAGCAGGGAAACCAAACAGGGTGAAGATGCTGTGCAGTGCCTTAATCACCGTGGCTGAGGTCATGTCGGTGCAGGGAATGGCGAATGGGAAAGGGGAGAACTCATCGATCACGGTGAGGAAATAGGCATAACGGTTGGTGGACGGGAGGGGCCCCTTGAAGTCCACGCTCAGTCGCTCAAAGGGGCCCGAGGCCTTCACGAGCCGAACCTTGTCTGGCCGATAGAAGTGCGGTTTGCATTCCGCACAGACCTGGCAGGCCCTGACCATGGCCTTGACCTCCTTGGTTGAGTAAGGTAGGTTGCGGGACTTGATGAAATGGACGAGCCGGGTGACCCCCGGGTGGCAGAGGTCATTGTGGATGGCTTGCAGGCGGTCCTCCTGCGCGTTGGCGCATGTGCCGCGGGACAGGGCATCTGGGGGCTCGTTGAGCTCCCCTGGACGATACTTGATATTGTACGAGTAGGTGGAGAGTTCGATCCTCCACCTCAAAATTTTATCGTTTTTTATTTTGCCCCGTTGCGTGTTATCGAACATATAGGCGACCGACCGTTGGTCGGTGACGAGGGTAAACCTCCTACCGGCGAGGTAGTGGCTCCAGCACTGCACAGCCTCCACAATGGCTTGTGCCTCCTTTTCGACTGCAGAGTGTCGAATCTCGGAGGCGGTGAGAGTTCGGGAGAAGAACGCTACTGGTCCGCCTCCTTGATTGAGGGTAGCAGCCAGGGCGATGTCTGATGCATCACTCTCTACCTGGAAAGGGATGGTTTCGGCCTTGATGATGTCGGCCTTGATGCGGTTGAAGGCCAATTGAGCCTCAGCCGAGAGGGGAAAAGTGGTGGTCTTTAGGAGTGGGCGGGCTTTGTCCGCAGACTTGGGGACCCACTGGGCATAATAGGAGAAAAGCCCCAAGCACCGTTTGAGGGCTTTGAGGCTGCGGGGGAGAGGGAGTTCCTTAAGGGAGCGCATGCGGTCGGGGTCGGGACCTAGGACCCTGTCTTCCATGACATAGCCGAGGATGGCCAGCCGGGTGGTGTGGAAAACGCATTTGCCCTCGTTATAGGTCAGGTTAAGGGCTCGTGCGGTCTGGAGGAACTTTTTGAGGTTAGCGTCATGGTCCTGCTGATCATGGCCGCAGATGGTGACATTGTCCAAGTACGGGTATGTAGCCCGCAAACCGTACTGGTCCACCATTTGGTCCATCGCCCTTTGAAAGACGGAGACCCCATTTGTGACACCAAAGGGGACCCTGAGGAAGTGGAAGAGCCGGCCGGCTGCTTCGAAGGCAGTATAGGGGCGGTCTTTTGGTTGGATGGGGAGCTGGTGGTAGGCAGATTTGAGGTCGACCGTGGAAAAGACTCGGTATTGGGCGATCCGATTTACCATTTCCGCGATGCGAGGAAGGGGGTACGCATCAAGCTGCGTGAATCAGTTTATGGTCTGGCTATAATCCACGACCATCCGTTTCTTCTCCCCGGACCGGACTACCACCACTTGCGCTCTCCAAGGGCTGTTGCTAGCCTCGATGACCCCCTCTCCCAGTAAACGCTGGACCTCTGACTTGATAAAAGCCATATCTTGGGCACTGTAGCGCTGGCTCCTGGTGGCGACGGGCTTACAGTCGGGAGTGAGGTTAGCGAATAGCGAGGGGGGTGCAACTTTCAGTGTCGCAAGGCAGCACACCGTGAGGGGGGGGGCAAGGGTCCGCCGAACTTCAGTGTCAGGCTTCGGTGGCTGCACTGGAAATCCAGTCCGAGCAGCAGGGGGGCACAGAGGTGAGGGAGGATATAAAATTTGAAACGGGTGTATTTGGCACCCTGGATCGAGAGATCCGCAATACAGTACCCCGTGATTTGTACCGAGTGGGACCCAGATGCGAGGGCTATGGTTTGGGATGTGGGATGGGTGCGTAGGGAGCAGCGCCTTACCGTTTCAGGGTGGATAAAGCTCTCCATGCTCCCGGAGTCGAAGAGGCATGCAGTGTCGTGCCCGTTGACCTGGACCTGCATCATGGAGTTCTGCAGGTGTTTTGGCCGAGTTTGATCGAGGGTGATCGCACCCAGGTAGTCGGAGTCGTAAAATGGACGCTGCCGTTGGTCGCACGTGTCGGGTCGAGAAGATGGCCGCCGACCGGATGGCCGCTCCCATGATTCGCACGAGGCTGATGACGCGTCAGAAGAGGACGTGTCGGGTCGGTGCGCAGCAGCATTGCGAGGCCTGCGGGCCTGAGAGCCTGATTTTCGGGCCGGCTGTTCTTTGTTTATCTGGCCCCTGGGTCTGGCCAGGCAGACCCTCGCAAAGTGCCCTTTCTTCCTGCAGTCGCTGCAGATCGCGGAGTGGGCTGGGCAGCGTGGGCGTGGGTGCTGGCCCTGCCCACAGAAGTAGCAAGGTGTGCCCCCATGGTGAGCGGGTCGCCGCGTGGCGCAGGCCTGTAATACGGGCGAGTCTGAGGAAGTCCGGGGGGGGCTGGCAGAGTCCGTGGGGTACGTACCCAAGTTATGTCGGGCCACCTCCAGCGAAGAGGTGAGCGTTAGCATCTCCTGGACGTCTTTTGCCCCGTTTTCGAGCAGTCGCTGCCGGATGTAGGTCGAGCGGATACCGGACACGAAAGAATCTCTGATGTGCAGGTTCATATGGACTTTCCCTGTCACAACCTGATGGTCACAGTCCCTGGCCAGCGCGGTGAGTTTCTCAACAAACTCATCGAGCGATTCCCCCGAGCGCTGCCGGCAGGTAGAGAGCAGATGCCGGGCGTGCACCTCATTGGCGGGTTTGACAAACCGCTTGCGGAGCAACTCAATCGCTTCCTCATAAGTCGTCGCCTTTTCGAGCGTGGCGCCAGGTTGCGGAGGGAGACTGTATCTTGCCGGCCGTCAGGCAACGTCATGTAGGCATACTGGGGGTTAGCGTGCAGCAGGTGGACCCTCTCGACCAACGGGTCCGACTTGTGCGCCCGCAAGTGCTTCCGAAGCAGGATGGGTCCGGGTGTCGCTAGCCAGGTTGGGAGCGAGGTCCCGGAGGAGGACTTCCTGGGGAAGACAAGGAGACGTTCATGAGGTGTCTGATTGGTAGTTGTACAGAGCAGCGACCGTCTGGCGTGGAGGGCCTTCGGGAGGACCTCCTGCCAGCGGGAGACTGGGAGATTCCTGGACCGCAGGGCCAGTAGAACGGTCTTCCAGACCGTTCTGTTCTCCCTCTCTACCTGCCCATTTCCCCGGGGGTTGTAACTGGTCGTCCTGCTTGAGATAATGCCCTTGCTGAGCAGGAATTGACGCAGTTCGTTGCTCATAAAGGAGGACCCCCTTTCACTGTGTATGCATGTGGGGAACCCGAACAGTGGAAAAATACCCTGGAGGGCCTTGATGATAGTGGTAGTGATCATGTCGGGGCAGGGGATGGCGAACGGGAACCGGGAGTATTCGTCAATCACGTTCAGGAAATACGTGTTGCGGTCGGTGGAGGGGAGGGGGTCTTTGAAGTCCATACTGAGGCGCTCGAAGGGACAGGAAGCCTTTATCAGCTGCGCCCTCTCTGTCCGGTAGAAGTGCGGTGTGCACTCCGCGCAGATCTGGCAGTCCCTGGTAACCGTCCTGACCTCCTCGATGGAGTAGGGCAGGTTGCGGGCCTTAATGAAGTGGGAAAAGCGAGTGATCCCCGGGTGGCAGAGGTCCTCGTGGAGGGCTCGGAGGCGGTCCACTTGTGCGGTGGCACACGTGCCGCGGGACAGGGCATCGGAGTTCTATCCTCCACCGCAAGATCTTGTCGTTCTTTATCTTTCCCGGCTGTGCATTATCAAACATGAATGCTACCGACAGTTGGTCAGTGAGGAGAGTGAATCTCCTGCCGGCCAGGTAATGCCTCCAGTGTCGCACAGCTTCAACTATGGCTTGTGCCTCCTTTTCGACCGAGGAATGGCGAATTTCTGAAGCATGGAGGGTACGGGAGAAGAAGGCCACGGGTCTGCCCGCTTGGTTGAGGGTGGCGGCCAGAGCTACGTTGGACGCATCGCTCTCGACCTGGAAGGGGAGAGACTCGTCGATGGCGCGCATCGTGGCCTTTGCAATGTCTGCTTTCATGCGGCAGAAGGCCTGACAGGCCTCCATTGACAGGGGGGAAGGTTGTGGACTGGATCAAGGGTCTGGCTTATTCTGCGTAGTTAGGGACCCACTGGGCGTAATAGCTGAAAAACCCGAGGCAACGCTTCAGGGCCTTGGAGCAGTGGGGGAGGGGGAACTCCATAAGTGGGGGCATGTGTTCAGGGTCGGGGCCTATAACTCTATTTCACACTACGTAGCCGAGGATGGCTAGGCGGTCGGTGCTAAAGACGCATTTATCCTTATTGTACGTTAAATTAAGGATTTTTGCAGTCTGGAGAAATTTTCGGAGGTTGGTGTCGTGGTCCTGCTGGTCATGGCCGCAGATGGTGACGTTATCAAGATACGGGAACGTTGCACGTAAGCCGTACCGGTCAGCCATTCGGTCCATCTCGCGTTGGAAGACCGAGACCCCATTAGTGACACTCAAGGGAACCCTTAAAAATTGGTAGAGCCGCCCATCTGCTTCGAAGGCAGTGTATTTGCGGTCACTAGTACGGAGGGGTAGCTGATGGCAGGCGGACTTGAGAATCATCATGGAGAAGACCTTGTATTGCGCGATCCTGTTTACCAGGTCGGCTATACGGGGGAGAGGGTACGCGTCCAGCTGCGTAAACCTGTTGATGGTCTGACTGGAGTCAATGACCATCCTATGTTTCTCCCCAGTCTTCACCACCACTACTTGAGCTCTCCAGGGGCTGTTGCTAGCTTCAATGACCCCTTCCCTCAGTAGCCTTTGGACCTCTGACCTGATGAAGGTCTGGTCCTGGGCACTGTACCGTCTGCTCCTGGTGGCGACGGGTTTGCAACCCAGAGTGAGATTCACAAACAGGGAAGGCAGGTCGACCTTAAGGATCGCGAGGCCGCAGACAGTAAGGGGGGCTATAGGGCTGCCGAATTTAAAAGTGAGAGTTTGCAAGTTACATTGGAAGTCCAACCCGAGGAGTGTAGCCGCACAGAGGAGAGGCCGGACATAGAGGCGGAAATTGTTGAATTTCCTGTCTTGGACAGTGAGGTTTGCTAGGCAAAACCCCTTTATCTCCAGCGAGTGTGACCCGGAGGCCAGGGAGATTCTTTGGTTTACAGGGTGGGTAACAAGTGAACAGCGCCTTACCGTGTCGGGGTGTATAAAGCTCTCCGTGCTCCCAGAGTCGATCAGGCAAGGCGTCTCGTGGCCGTTGATGAAGATCGTCGTCGTTGCTGTTGCGAGTGTCCGAGGTCGATTTTGGTCCAGCGTCACCGAGGCCAAATGGAGCAGTTGTGGGTTGTGATCAGGCAGCATGTAGTCAGCTGTGCCTGGGGCCCCATCCAAGATGGCGTCTCCCATGGATCGCACATGGTGGTCGGCGATGTACAAAATGGCGGTGGGGATGGACAAAATGGCGGTGCCCATCCGTCCAGCGTGGTGTCCGAGGGGCAAGATGGTCACGGCCGTGGGTCGGGCGTGGTCATCGGGGAGGGGGGTGGCGGTGAGTGCTGGCCGCCTGGGACCCGAAGGGAAGGTTGCGGCGGTCCGGAGTCGTGGTAGACCGCGGCCACGGCTCATGCTTGGCAGACCCCCACAAAATGGCCCTTCTTGCCGCGCCCTTTGCAGGTGGAGGTGCGGGCTGGGCAGCGCTGGCGGGGGTGTTTTGCCTGCCCGCAGAAGAAGCAACGGGGCCCAACGGAGCTAGCGGGCCGTCTTACAGCGCAGGCCTGCGGGGACACGGGGAAGGTCAGCGGGGCTGCCGCTGCGGGATGCCACGCAGCCCAGGGGGCCGCCATGCGGTCGGGCGCATAGGACTGCGCGTTTTGGGAGGCAACATCCATGGACCCTGCCAGGGCCCGTGCCTCTCTCAGATCCAGGGTGTCCTTTTCTAAAAGTCTTTGTCGGATCTCTGAAGAGCTCATACCTGCTACGAAGGCATCCCGGATTAGAAGTTCCGTGTGCTCGCTGCCCGAAACTTGCGGGCAGCCATAGTTTCTGCCTAGCACTAGTAGCGCACGGTAGAAGTCCTCCAGCGATTCCCCTGGGCTTTGCCATCTAGTTGCAAGCAGGTGACGTGCGTAGACCTGGTTCACGGGGCATATATAATGTCCTTTTAACAGCTCGATCGCATCATCATAGTCCTCTGCCTCCTCGATGAGGGAGAAGATTCCAGGGCTTACTCTCGAGTGCAGAAGATGCAGTTTCTGTTCTCCTGAGAGGGTGCCTCCGGCCGTCTCGAGGTAGCCTTTAAAACACGCCGGCCACTGCTTAAATACCGCCGCCGAGTTCTCCGCGTGGGGACTGAGTTGCAGACACTCCGGCTTGATTCGGAGATCCATTGTTCAGCTCAAGAGTAGTCTATTAAATTGATGCACGATCAATTAAACTCAAAGACGAGGTTGTATCATAACTGAAGGCTTTAATAGACTAGATCTGTTCCACAGCAGCTTTGGTACAGAATGAGGGCTGCTGGGACGGCATCTGTTCTTATACCCCGCCTGTCAGGGCGGAGCCACATACCAAACATCCAATGGCAAGCTGCTAGGCTTACCCAATGGTCTACAGCCTCTCGGGTACCGCAATGCCTGATACTACCATACTTCCTGCGCATTTTGAGAGCAGCCTAACAATGATCACTCTCACTTTTGGACACAGTGCCTGCTTCACTGTTGGTGGTGCACCATTTGCTGGAGTCCTGTTAAAATTGGGGCCAAACATTCAGCCCAGTGTACATTGCAGAACGTGACAACACACCAGCCTTCGAAAGCAAATACCCGATCAAATAAGGTAACACCAAACGATGAGAATGATACCAAGCACGTGCAACAGAACTGGCAAAATAGAGAGACAAGTGGCAGATGGGATTTAATAGGGAAGTATGAGATGCTGCATTTTGGCAGAAGTATTAAGATGATACAATGTAAACTTAAAGGCTGAAGATGCATCCTCTGACCATGGCTGTGTCATCTGCCACCCAAGCCAGCAACCCCCAAGGCCAAACCGCTTAGACTGCTGACCACGCCATGAACACCATGCTGTTCTGAAGAGCGTGCATGCACTTTTGGGCTCATGTTCATCAGTCTTTGTAGGCGGCAGGGCACAATGAGAGAGTTGTTCGCAAAGCATATGAGATTTGGGGTTTCATGAATAGAGATATTGGGCAGGATTCTCCCATACATCGGCTAAGTGTTGACGCCAGCGTCAAAACGGGCGTGCTGCACGCCGGCATCAACGGGTTGTTTTGGGGCCCCATTCTCTGGTCCACACGGGGGCTAGTACCGGCGCGGCGGGAAGTGCATGGGCGCAGCCGCAGACGAGCGTCAGAGACATGGTGCCACGCAATTGACGCGGCGCCGCGGCGCACATAAGGCGACGCGAGCGCACAGACGGCCGACGGAGCAAGGTGGCGCCATGCCGAGCAGCGCCCCGGTTCACGGACCACGACCTGGAGATGCTCCTGGACGCCTTTGGGGAAAGGAGGCGGCGCCTGTACCCCGGACCCGACCAGAGGGTCCCAACCAACTTGCCGTGAGATCTGTGGAGGGAGGTGGGCGCGACCGTCAGTGCCATCGCGTTGACACCCAGGACTGGCGAGCAATGTCGCAAGAAGATGAACGACCTACTCAGGGCAGCCAGGGTGAGTCACCCAGCAATGTGCCCATTGCATCAACCCCTTTAACCCTACACATGTGAAACCCACCCCCTCCCCGGGGGACGGTACAACCACAGCCGTGACCCACATGGTTGCAGCCACCCATGGAAGCCGCGTTGGCTGTGTGCCCTGTGCACGCATGCCAACATAGACCCAACTGCCGGGCTGTAAGCTGAAGAGAACCCATAACCAACGAGAGCGGACCCAAACCAGAGGGGGTGAACCTGACTTGCGGCCCCTCACCGTGCATGAGCAGAGGGCACTGGGCATAACTGGTGCACCCGAGGACTGGGAGATTGCCCATGCCGGGATCGGGGGCGCGCCACCAAGTGAGATTCCCCCCTGCCTGGCCCTGTTCCCCTCAGCCCTCTCCCCTCAGCCCTCTCCCCTCTGCACTCTCCCCTCAGCACTTTCCCCTCAGCCCTTTCCCCTCAGCACTCTCCCCTCAATCCTCTGCCCTCGGCCCTTACCGCGACCCATACCTCTGTCCAGCTGCCTAACCATGATGGTGTATTGTGTCTTGCAGGGCCATGCGGCGACCGACCCGGCCCACCTGGCAGACCCCGCCCACGGCCAGCGCCGGGCCGGCCAACCAACACAGATCAACCGGGCCCACCTGGCAGACCCCGCCCGCGCCCAGCGCATGGCCGGCCAGTCGACGCAGGTCGACCGGGCCCATCAGGCTTACACTGCCCCCGCCTGGGCGGCCAGCCCGCAGGGACTCTAGCAGCGATGGGGAGGGCAGCTCCAACAACAGCCCTCCGGCCCAGTCCAGCAACGACACGACGACCCAGGACACCAGCGCACAGGGGACAGACAGACACGACACGATGACACAGGACACTAGCACACAGGGGACAGACAGACATGAAAGAACACAACACGACACCAACACGGAGGGGACGGACAGACAGGACACTGCACCCCAGGGCACTCCCGACCACAGGTCTGATGAAGACACCGAGGTTGCGTCACAGCTGTCTCCCACACCCTCCGCCACCGCAGATACTCTGACCTCGGTTGGCCATTTTAATGATGAGGCTTCTGGGACACTCACTGGTGAGCACCACACAGCTGATCCGGTACAGCAGGTGGAGGTAGGAGCAGCCGAGGTGCCTGACGGTCCGAGGGCAGCCCGGCCCCAGCAAACAGCTGCCACCCAGACGGGTCCCGAGTTCCTGGAATTCCCCCACCCACCCATAGACCCGATGCAGTCAGGGACCCAGGGATGATCAAAGGGGGTTACGGCTGATTTCCAGCATCTGGAGACGCAAGTGCAGGAGCGCATCCGCGTCTAGGAGCAGAAAATGGTGCCGGCCATGAGTGTCACACAGGCCAACACCGCACAGGTGGCGTCTGCGGTGGAGGCAATGGTGGCGACGGTGTCGGGCATGGGTCTGAGTTTGCAAGGCCTGGGGCTATCTGTGCATGAGGCCTCCGCGGCCCAGGACAGGGCTGCCCTCTCACAGTCAGCCATGAGGCAGAGCCAGCTGAACATCGCAGAGACGCTCAACAACCTGGCCCGGTCTCAGCAATCTGTGGCGCAGTCCCAGCAGGCCATCGCTGAGAGCATCAGCGCCATTGCCTAGGTGATGGACGGCGTTGTACAGAGCCAGACAGGGATGGCGAACTCCCTGAGCTCCATGGCTGCGAATGTTCAGACCCTGGTCGATACCAGCGCGGGCCTCCAGGACTGGCAGCGCCAGGTGCCGGGGGTGCCCCGGGTGCTGGATCCGCTTGCACCCCCGTCCCATGGAGAGCCACGGAGTCCACCGGGCACCCCGAGGGAGGAGGAGGTGATGCGGCCCGTTCCGGGTCCCCCTGCAGGGGAGGTCCCGGAACTCCACGCCATCTCGGACTCCCCCCGACCATCCCTGGTGCATCTGGTGGGCAGCGGGCAGAACAGGGTGGCACCACGCCATCCCAATCGCCCGAGGTTCAGCCAGGCCCATCCAGGCTGGGCCGCCCAAGGAAACGGCCGCCAGAAGGAGACCCTAGTCACAGGGCAGGGGTCACAGGAGTCCGCCTCCAGTTCTGCTGGACTGTCTGGGGGAACACCTAGACATAGTAATAGGGCCCGTAAGGCCAGAACAGTAGACACTGATTAAGTTGGCACGGGTGCAGGGCATAGAATAGATAAATGGGCTAGGGCACATGTACAGAACGTCTGTTATTAAACACCTTTCACACCCATGTGAGCTGCCTCTGTACTCTGTCCGATGCGTGCGGGGGAGGGGTGGGGACTGCGTGCCAGTGTGTATGAGGGGTGTTGCGATGGAATGTCGAGCTCCAGTGAGTGTGATGTGCGCCCCCCCTCCCTTCCCCACGGTTCTCCCACGCCAACCCGCTCCCAGCCATACGACAGGGCCATGAGATGCAGTGTCTGGGCCGCGTGCAGGGTCCACCCAGGTGGAGGGTCTTGATGTGGCCATGAGCCAGACATTGTCGAATGATGTATGGCACGGAGCCCATCGCAGGGCAGGCTGTCATCATCCTCCATGCCTTGCACCAGACCCGCTTACACCATCAACCGTGTGCCCCATCCCGTTGTGCCACAGGTGAATGTGTCATGGAGGGGTGGTATGCATGCGATGTGGTGGTGGGGGATGTGAGGGTGGTCGGTGGTGGGGGGAGGTGCCGAACTCTGCTGTCTGTGCCCATGCCCATCAATCCTGCTACCCACCGTGGTCGCTGAAACGTGCGGCTATCAGCGCATCCCGTGCTTGCTGGCCCAGCTGGCTGCGTCGGGCAGCATCCCGTTGCCGTCCATCCCCCATGTCCCATGCATTGGCCCCCCTTCGCCATCCCCCTCATCTGGAGAGAAGTGCCCTTCGTCCTGAGCCTCTCCCTCCTCCTCCTCTAGCACATCGCCCCTCTGCTGGGCTATGTTGTGCAGGACGCAGCAGACCACAACGATGCGGCTGACTCTCACCGACGGGTACGCGGTCCAGGCACCTGAAGCGCATCTTGAGCAGCCCAAACACCTCTTGACCACACACTAGTTGCACTATGGGCATCATTGTAGCGGTGCTCCGCGGCGGTCTGTGGCCTCCGTATAGGAGCCATCAGCCACGACCGCAACGGATAACCCCTGTCGCCCAGCAACCAGCCCCTCAGCTGGGGATGAACGATTGGGCCAGTATAAAGGAGTCTTGCACACTGCCAGGGTACCTGGCGCAGATGTGCACGATCGTCATCCTGTGGTCACAGACCACCTGCACGTTCATTGAGTACGTACCCTTCCTGTACATGCACATGGCCCTTTCATCCGATGTGGGACGCATGGTGATGTGCAGTCCATCGATCACACCCTGGACCATGAGTATCCGAGCAACAGCGGCGAACCCCACTGCGCGGGCATCCTGGTGGGCGCGGTCCACAGGGCACTGTATGTATCGGTCCGCGATGTCGTACAGGTTGTCAGTGACAGCCCGGATGCACCTGTGCACTGATGGTTGCGAGATGCAAGACATGTCCCTAGTTGGCAACTGGAACAACCCTGTCGCGAAGACGTTGAGGGTGACCGTCACCTTGACGGCCACCGGGAGGGCCTGTCCACCCCCGGTCCCACGTGGTGTCAAGTGTGCCATAAGGTGGCAGATGTGGGCAACAGTCTCCCGGCTTATCCGTAGTCTCCTCCTGTATGCCTTGTCCGGGAAGTCCTCGAAGGACATGCAGCGCCGGTGGCCGTGGCACACCCTGCTCCTTCTCATTATCCTCATGTTGTGGTTCCCCCACATCGTGGTGCTCCTCCTGCACCTCGCGGGCGTGTGGCCCTGTGGCCTGGGCGGCTTGCACGTGCCCGACTGCGGCTCGATCCTCTACAACAGGCTCCGCCAACTCCCTGTCATGCACCTGCTCCAACTCCCACTGGGCCTTATGCAGGGCAGCGGCCCCCACCATGGCGGCCAACAACGCTGGGAGATGGCTAAATATTATACGATCTGCAGGGGGTAGGTGTAGACAAAGTTTCATCATTGGCATACCCCCCCCCCCTACAACCAGGTGCCATGGGCTACATGGCCGGGCCCGGTTGCCAGCACGTGCCCCACCCCCGCCCCTCGGTGCCCTGAGACCTGCCGGCCGCCCCCCCCGGTGGCACTGCCCTCACCGGGGGCAGCCATGTGTGCCGCACTGTACCTACCCGCGAGTGGGTGCCGCCAGCTGGGGGTTCTGGCACACATGACGACGGCTGGGATGCCTGAACCGCGGCAGCGAACGGGTTGGGTGGACATCCACATGTCCGCCGTCATGGCGTCTGGGCCACTGGATCCACACTGCCATGGTGGGCCATGGCCGCCTGCGGCCTTTGTCTCCCCCATCGCTCCTTCGCCAACCACCCACCGGCAGCGGATGTGTGGGAAGACACCCCCGCCAATCCCCTGGGGGCCTCCCCCACACCGCCCGCAACCACTGCCGTGCCGCTTCCCCTCCCGGGGTCCCCACCCACAACGCCGTCAACCACCTCCTCCTGCAGCGTCAGCCAGCACAACTGGTTGACACTTTTTTAGAGCACATTAGAATGGCGCCGGCGTGACATCCGGTCATGCCGGTGGGCCTTCGGCCCATCCGGCCCGGAGGATCGCTGGCCCACTGGAGAATTGCCACTACGACCACTTGCCGCGATTCTCCGTGCGGCGGGGCCCCATCCGCGTGCCTGTTTTTTTCAGTTTCGGAGAATCGCGTTCCGGCATCGGAGTGGCGTGGCGGGACTTGCGCGGCACCCCGGGGATTCTCCGACCCAGCGCGGGCTGAGAGAATCCCGCCCATTGAGTACAAAATAGGGAGGTTATGCTGAACCGTTATAAAACTCTGGTTCGGCCACAACTAGAATATTGCGACCATTTCTGATCACCCTACTTAGTAAGGATGTAAGGGTTGTTGGAATGAGCAGGGGAAATTTACCAGTATGATTCCAGGGTAGATTTGTAACTTTGAGGTTATGTTGGAGCAGCTGAATGTGTTCTCCTTGGAGAAAAGGAAATTGGGGGAGATCTGATGGAGATATACGTGATTATGACAGATTTAGATAAATTAGAAAAAGTTGTTCCCATTAGTTGATCAGTCAAGGAGGCAGGGATGTAAATTTAAGGTTCCGGACAAGATGATGCATGGGCGAGGGGGTGGGGTGAGAAAGAACCTTATCACACGGTGACAATGACCCGGAACTCACTGCCCCTGAGGGTGGTGGAAGCAGCGATGATAACTGATTGGATGGTCACTTGAGGGAGATAAGCTTGCAGATCCAGGGGATGGAACAGGGGAATGAGACTGGCTGGTTTCCTCCACAGAGACCTGGTACGGACTCAATGGGCTGAAGGGGGACAGTAATGACTTGATGACGACAATAAGTTTACTCCAACCACATGAATGGCAAAGGACAATTTCAGTGCACATTCAATTTTATGACAATAGTGTTCAAATTGAACACAAGCCAATCTATTCTTTGGTAACACTGCTTGTTCCCTATGTGTCGACATGTGCCTTTCCTGCATTTATTCTAGTGCTTCCGCTGGGTGCCTGGGGTTGTTCTTGTTGTACAGTTTGGGAAGAAGGATATCACTGCAGGAAGATTTCATCTCCCTCTTTATCATCATCATTGTTCACAAGGAAGTAATGGCGTCACTACTTTTCCTCGTCCTTATAATCACTTCTGTCCTCCCTCCCCGATGCTGTGGTGAATTTTTGGGAAAGGAGACTCAGTTTAAGAATGGGTGGACATCATCCCTTGGGATTAACGAGATAGGGAAGGGAGTTGATCTTTGCAACTATGGTGCTCCAGAGGAATGCTGTGGCAACAGCGTAGATGTTCTGTCACAATCAGGGCAAAAACACCATGCCTCAAACTTTGCCAATTCTCACCAGCTTCATGGTCTTCTCCTCATAGGATGTGACTTGTACCTTAAGCCTATACTCACCTTTGTCTGTTCCTCTTCAAAACTTAAAAGAACCCATCAATTTCAGTCTTGAAAGTTCCAATTGGGACAATTTCCACAGCCTCTGATGAATAAAGTTTTGGTTTTCCGTCGCATTTGTGTAGAAAATGTGCTTTCTGGACTTCCGGTGGCGGCCATGGAGGAATAGGTCGCACATTTGATAGCTTCTGCCTGTGACGGACTTTTGGACCTCTTTCCCCTGTTTTTTTCCAGATTTTATGGGAGAAACCGGGAAAGAGTGAGACAGTGAGGAGAAATCCCCCTCCGGTGTATGGAGAATTGGACCAGAAGTGGCCGTGTGAGAAGTCCTATAAGGAAGACGCGAGCAGAGCTGGTAACGTGGGAAAGCATGGCGGAGAGCAAGGGCCACGGGGAGACCGCACAGTAGTCGACGGAGCAGCTGGTGAAGTTTTTCGAAGATTGCATCGCCAAGCTGAAGAAGGACACGCTGGACCCGATTAAGGCTTCGATTGATCAAGTTGTGCAGAATCAAGAGACCCACACAAGACCAATCCAGGAGGTGGAGAAAATGGTGTCCGAGCAAGAGGAATACATAACCGTGCTGGAGACCAAGATGGAGATGATGAACGACCACCAGGGAAAAATGCAGGAGAAGCTGGGGGACCTGGAGAACAGGTCCAGGAGGCAGAACCTTAGAACTGTCGGCCTCCCTGAAGGCAGTGAGGGATCGGATGCAAGGACTTATGTGGCAGGCATGCTGGAAAAGTTGATGGGGGCTGAGGCGTTCCCTCGGCCCCTGGAAGTGGATAGAGCGCACAGAGCCCTCGTGAAGAAGCCCCAAGTGAATAAGCCGCCGAGGGCAATGGTGGTACGTGTGGTGGTATGTATTAGGGGTAATACGGTACACCATGAATGCCGAGGAGCTATTGGAGGACTGATGCTGGGTCCTGATTGGATCTGCCGCCTACTGGGCTCCACCCAGATAGGCGGGGTATAAGAACCCGGTTTGCTCCCTGCAGCTGGATTCTGTGACTGAGCTGCTGGGGAACAAGTCTGCTCAATAAAGCCTCGATTGAAGTTCTCTACGTCTCGCCTCGTGTGTGATCGATGGTGCTACAGTACGCTTTCACCGATTCCTGGACAAGGAACATGTTCTGCGGTGGGCCAAGAAGGAACGGAGCAGCAAATGAGAGAATTGTGAGCTGCGCACTTATCAGGACCTGGGCGCGGATTTGGCCAAGAGGCGAGCTGGGTTCAATCGGGCAAAAACGTCCCTCTTTAGGAAGGGGCTGAAGTTCAGGATGTTGTACCCAGCACGTCTGTGGGTCATACATGAGGAACGGGACTTCTACTTCGAAACACCAGACGATGTATGGACTTTTATTAAAGAAATGAGGCTGGAGGCGAATTAAAAGACACTGAAGCCTTGGAGAGTACTGTGGTGGCGATTTGTTGTGCTGGGCTGTATAAGTATAAGTAGTGCTATGTGTAAATAAGGGGCTGTTTGGGTGGCTAAAGAAAACTTTGCCTTGCAGGGAGCTGGTTAGAGAGGGGGTGGTCTTTGGGGCTGGTTCTGTTTTTGGGTGTTTTTTTTCTAAAATAGCTGTTTCTTCACTGTTTTTTTGTGATGTTTGTTTACTGGGGAACGTGATGTTTTAATATGTTTGTTCAAGTGGGGGGAGAGGGGAGAGAACAATGGGGAGACAGACTGCTTGGTGCCATGGGCGGACGCTATCAAGTCAGCATGGGTCAGCTGATTCACGGAAGCGCAGTGGGGGGCGAGCAGGTGTTAAGCTGGAGCTTGACTTGGGGGGTTGGGTTTCTAGTGTTGTTGCTAGGGGGGGAGGGAGAGGTGGGGGAGCTGCTTCGCTGACAGGGGAGGAACTGTTACTAGGGGACAAATGGGAGGTCAGGAATGGCGAGTGCCCGAGGGGGGGGGGCTCGAGGAGGCGGAGGGCGCGAGCCAGAGGCTGGCCTAAAAAGGGTGATGGCTAGTCGGCAGGGTGTGGGGGGGTGGGGGTGGCCTCCCGACCAGGCTGATTACATGGAATGTTAGAGGGTTGAATGGGCCGGTCAAGAGGGCTCGTGAGTTTGCGCATCTGAGGGGGCTGAAGGCGGACGTGGCCATGCTACAAAAGACACACCTAAAGGTTACAGACCAGATGAGATTGAGAAAGGGGTGGATTAGCCAAGTATTCCACTCAGGGCTGGACTCAAAGACCAGAGGGGGTAGCGACCTTGATCAACAAGCGAGTGGCATTCGAGGCAGGGAGAATCGTGTCTGACAAGGGGGGTAGGTACATAATGGTGAGTGGGAAGCTGGAGGGAGAACGGGTGGTATTCGTGAATATATATGCTCTGAATTGGGACGATGTGGAATTTATGAGGCGGGTGTTAGGTAAGATCCCAGACTTAGAGTCACATAACCTGATAATAGGAGGAGATTTTAACACAGCCATTGATACGGAATTGGACCAGTCAAAATCCAGGACAGGGAGGAGGCCGGCCGCGGCAAAGGAATTGAAAGGGTTTATGGAGCAGATGGGGGGAGTAGACCCATGGAGGTTTGCACGGCCAAGGGCGAAGGAGTTTTCTTTTTACTCACATGTCCACAAGGTATACTCTCGCATCGACTTTTTTGTTCTGAGCAGGGCGCTAATACCGGGGGTGGTGGATACTGAGTAATCGGCAATCGCAGTGTCGGATCATGCCCCGCATTGGGTTAGTGTGGAGAGAGGGCAACGCCCGCTGTGGAGACTGGATGTGGGGTTGCTAGCGGACAAAGCGATTTGTGGGCGGGTTAACAAGTCCATCCAGAACTATCTGGAAACAAATGATACGAGGGAGATCTCTGCAGCAACAGTTTGGGAAGCTTTGAAGGCAGTGGTCAGAGGGGAATTAATCTCGGGCCCACAGAGAAAAGGCGGAACGGGCTGAGAGGGATCGGTTAGTTGAGGAGATTCTCCAGGTGGACAGGAGATACTCGGAGGCCCCGGACGCGGGGCTACTGATGGAGCGGCGGAGGTTACAGGCGGAGTTTGGGCTGTTGACCACAGGGAAAGCGGTGGAACAGTTGAGGAAGGCAAGCGGGGCGATTTATGGGGAAAAGGCAAGCAGAATGTTAGCGCACCAGCTCAGGAAAAGGGAGGCGGCCTGGGAGATAGGTAAAGTAAAGAGTAGAGGCGAGAATACAGTCCTGTACCCAGTGGGGGTGAATGAGGTGTTTAAGGACTTTTATCGTAAACTATATGAATTGGAACCCCCGACTGGGGAGGAGGGGATGAGGCAGTTTTTGGATCAGTTGAGGTTTCCGAGGGTAGATGAGGATCTGGTGGAAGGGCTGGGAGCCCCCATTGAGACTGAGGAAATAATCGAGGGGCTGGAGGACATGCAGTCGGGCAAGGCCCCGGGGCCTGACGGCTATCCGGTGGAATTCTAGAAGATGTTTTCAGAGATATTGAGCCCACTGCTGGTGAGGACATTTAATGAAGCAAGAGAGAAGGGAGTCCTCCCCCCAACAATGTCGCAGGCCTCGATTTCATTGATCCTGAAACGGAAGAACGGAGCAATGCGGGTCATGCAGGCCAATTTCTCTACTGAATGTGGACACCAAACTGCTGGCTAAGATACTGGCCACAAGGGTAGAGGACTGTGTCCAGGGGGTGACAGGGGATGACCAGACGGGATTTATAAAGGGCAGGCAATTCAAGGCCAATGTATGAAGGCTTTTGAATGTTATTATGATGCACTCAGAAGGAGGGGAGATGGAGGTGGTGGTAGCGATGGATGCGGAGTGGAGTGGAATTACCTATGGGAGTCACTGCGAAGGTTTGGGTTTGGTGAGGGCTTTCTTGACTGGGTGCGGTTGCTCTATCAGGCACCAGTAGCGAGTATGCGTACGAACCGGCTGAGGTTGGGGTATTTTAAACTACACCGAGGGACGAGGCAAGGTTGCCCCCTCTCCCCGTTACTGTTTGCTCTGGCCATAGAGCCATTGGCCATGGCATTAAGAGCCCCTAGGAACTGGAAAGGGCTGGTTCGGGGGGGGGGGGGGGGGGGGGGTTGATCACCAGGTTTCACTTTACGCAGATGACCTGCTCTTGTATATTTCAGACCCGCTGGAGGGGTTGGGGGAAGTAATGCGAATCCTGGGGGAATTTGGCAATTTTTCGGGGTATAAATTGAACATGGGGAAGAGCGAGATGTTCGTGAGACAGGCGCGAGGGCAGGAGAAGAGATTGGGAGAGCTGCCGCTTAGAATGGTAGGAAAGAGCTTTCGGTGTCTGGGGATCCAGGTGGCCTGGAAATGGGAGGCACAAGTTAAACCTATCCCGGCTGGTAGAGCAAATGGAAGGGGACTTTAAGAGATGGGGCATGCTCCCGCTTTCACGGGGAGGGTACAGACCGTGAAAATGACGGTCCTCCCCAGATTTCTGTTTGTCTTTCAGTGCCTCCCCATCTTCATCTCAAAGGCCTTTTTCAAGCGGGTGAATAAGGTTATTTTGGGCTTTGTGTGGGCGGGTGAAACCCCGCGAGTGAAGAAAGTGTTGCTGGAGCGCAGCCGGGGGGAGGGTGGGTTGGCGCTGCCGAACGTCTGCAATTACCACTGGGTGGCTAATATAGCCATGATTAGGAAGTGGGTAGTGGGGAGGGGTCGGCATGGGAGCGGATGGCGGCGGCGTTATGCAAAGACACAAATTTGGGTGCACTGATAACGGCACCTCTCACGTTCTCGCCGGCCCGATACTCCACAAGTCTGGTGGTGGTGGCGGCTCTGAGAATCTGGGCAATAGAGGAGATATAAGAGAGTGGAGGGAGCATCGGTTTGGACCCCGATTTATAATAACCATCGGTTTGTACTGGGTAGGCTGGATGGTGGGTTCCGGAGATGGCAAAGGCCAGGAATTAGAAGGATGGGGGATCTATTTATAGATGGGAGCTTTCCCAGCTTGAAAGCCTTGGAGGATAAATTTGAATTGCCAGCAGGGAATGGGTTTATGTATTTGCAGGTGTGAGGCTTCCTGAGAAAGCAGGTTCCGGCCTTTCCGCTGCTGCCGCCCATGAGGGATACAGGATAGAGCAGTCTCTAGTACCTGGGTGGGAGAGGGGGAGGTTTCAGATATTTACCAGGAGCTTTCGGAGGCGGAGGAAACTCCGGTGGAGGAGCTTAAGGGCAAGTGGGAGGACGAGCTAGGAGGAGAGATAGAGGCGGGTCTATGGGCGGATGCCCAAAGCAGGGTTAATACCTCCTGTCCATGTGCCAAGCTTAGGCTGATACAATTTAAGGTAGTCCACCGGGCTCACACGCCAGTGGCTCGGAGGAGAACGTTTTTCGGGGTAGTGGATAGATGTGCGAGGTGCTCGGGGAGCCCACCAAATCATGCCCACATGTTTTCGGCATGTCCGAAGCTTGGAGGTGTAGCCATCTGGGATGGCCACGTCCCGGTTACAAAGTGGACACTTGCAAAGAATGCAGGGAAAATTGGACAATACTAAGGAACAAGCAGGTGCAAGGTCTGTCTGTTTATTAGAACCTCAGCCCTCAGACAGGACAGAAACTGCTACGCAATCTACATACTAATAAGCCATCTCCGGGGACAAAAGGGAAACATTTAGATACACAATGTTAAGGCAGACACCCTGGCGCCAGAAGAGACTAAAACAAAGCAGACCAACGGTCACCTAGGAGACGGCGAGCAATCAGGGTACCACCCCTCTATTGGAGGAAGATCGATACGAATGATTGGGAAAGGCCCAATTAATTGAGGCCAAGTACAAGGCCCGCCCAAAAGCGCACAAAGCCCTTTTGAGTACATAAGCACTCACCAAAGAGAGAATCTTTCTTCTTTGGCTTTGGCGCTCAGCGAAGAGAGACCTGCCTAGCAGCTACGCCAGACCAAGTAAGTTCCACGTCAATGCACGCTACGAGATAGACGCTCCTAGTTGCTATCCTGTAAACAGCTCAACCCAGCATCCTCAGAACCGAGCAACGGCCGTTGTTCCTCTGACTGAGTGGACGCCCAAAGCTAAGTATAGGCTTTAGTAATCATGATAGTTTAGTTTGTAGAGTTCATGCATGAGTAGATTTGACTGTGTGTAAATAAATGAGCATTGCTTTTCAACTTACGAACTGGTTGTTCGAGTCTTTGATCAGTATTCGGTTCTGAACCTTGTGGCGGTGTCGAAAGATACTTGGCGACTCTTGAGCAAACGTAATTAAACAGAGCCCAATTAAGAGACACAAACAAATTAGCAACATTTACTGGTGACATCCGACGGGGCTCGATTTAGAAGTGGCCTAACCACTCCGGGAGAACCCAAAATTTGAATTGAGAATCCAATTGGGAACAGAAAAACCACAAGCGTAAGAACAGTACTGATCAAACCTCTGAGATTTGGAAGTGTGTTAATGCATGTGCACTAACAGGAATATAAGGTAATCCTGAGAGATTTTGTTGCGTAAAACTGTCGGGAGTTTTGTAGGCCGGAAATTAGCGTAAGCAGTACCCGTATTTACATCACCACTTTATCACCCCATGTTCCAAATTCAGTAGAGAACCTAGATAGACAGAATGGCAATGAAGGCAATGGAACGCCTTATGAACTCCCAGGAATTTGAGGTCGCAGCGACCAGTCGTTTGGGAAGATGAGATCAGGAAATATCTCAAAGTGAAAGTGAATTCTGCGATAATGAGGAAACATGACCCGGGAGTATAGGACATACTTGGTGGTAGAACCTGTCAGAGATACACAAGAAGAGCTTAGGGAAAGCTCGCAAGCCGATGGCAATCATGTCCTGCTTGGCACAATTGCGAGGCACAGTGGAGGTCATTAGGACGCTCCGTAGAGAGATAGATGAAAGAGACAGAGGTGGATGATGCCAAGGGGGCACACCAGTCTTGTCTCGCGCATTTGAACAGTTTTCAAGCGCAATATGATAAGGCCTACCAGGACACGCAATGTGCGGTCTTGGTAAGACAAGAGACAGAACAGCAAGTTGAGAAATTGCAGAAACAGTGCAATGATTTAAAAGCAGCCCTACGAGCACTCCATACTTCCACGACGGAACAAAGGCAGAGCTCCGTAGACCACGCAAAGTGCCGGAAGCAAATTGCAGAATTACAATCTCTGCTTTCTGTTCAAAATGGATTTCAAAGCACATTTGGACCACAGTTAGATCAAGAAAACAGCCCCGATTGACAGGAATTGAACGAGACTGCCCATAGATACGTACATGGGACATGTACACAGGAAAAAACCCAGAAAATGAAAGCGCTCCAACCCCCAACCGAACATGCAGAACACACCCCCATGAACCCTGTAACCACACACCGCAGGGCCGCAGGATAAGGAGAAACAGATTTCCTTTACACAACTCCGTTAACCGTGACCCAATTACGGGACGCGTGTGGAAAAATTACATCGTTCCTTCCCACATCAGACCCCCACCAATTCTTCGCAAAAGTTAAACAACAGGCTACCATATACGGCCTGGACGAAAAGGAGCAAGTGAAGCCCACAGTTTTAAGCCTCGACTCTTCAGTCGCAGCAGCCCTTCCCAACCCACAGAATGTAGGAGGAGTCACACTCCAAGAGATGCTCACAGCGATCCTTGATGCGATCGGCTTTAACAGAGGAGACCCCGTAGAAGGCCTAAATAAGTGCAGGCAAAGAAGACAGAACACTCCATAGCGTTTGCTGGACGTTTGTGAATTCACTTCACCGCAGTTTTTGGAGAGTTAGCCCCGCGCCCATTTGTCCCCAGATAATATGGCCAAATGGACCCGAATTCTAGTCTCCCACGCCATAGACACAGGATGAAAAGCTTGCGCAAATTATGACCCCTCAGATGAGGCCCACAATGAAAAATGGGTTTTGAAGAGATTATCATAGAATCTACAGTGCAGAAGGAGGTCATTCAGCCCATCGAGTCTGCACCGGCTCTTGGAAAGAGCACCCTACCCAAAGTCAACACCTCCACCCTATCCCCATAGCCCAGTAACCCCACCCAACACTAAGTGCAATTTTGGACACTAAGGGCAATTTATCATGGCCAATCCACCTAACCTGCACATCTTTGGACTGTGGGAGGAAACCGGAGCACCCGGAGGAAACCCACGCGCACACGGGGAGGATGTGCAGACTCCGCACAGACAGTGACCCAAGCTGGAATCGAACCTGGGAACCTGGAGCTGTGAAGCAATTGTGCTATCCGCAATGCTACCGTGCTGCCCCCGATTGTCCCGCGCTTGGGAGCAATCAATTGCAGGCAAACCGCATTCATAACACTCGATGAAGAGCAGGTAGAAATGAACCCAGTTAAGGCACACCAGAACCCCGCATGGGTAAATAAGGGCAGGAACAGCCCACCCCAGCCCAAAGCTCAGGAATGTTACAACTGTGGCCGGTTAGGACACTTTGCACGAGAGTGCAACGCACCCCAAAAGCAGCAGAGAAGCCAACAGACAGGCACCCTAAACAGGACTAGGGCAAAGCCGATCCATAGTGTTAGCGCCCGTTCAGAGAATGCAGACATGAACGGCACCGACTGACGGTGTTCGGGCTCCCCAACTTGGGTCTGCGACACCCTTTGGGACAAGTCCGGTAGACCGGTAGTAGCAGGCAAAGTCTGGGGACAGCCCGTAGAATTTCTTTGGGACACAGGAGGGTCCTGCACCACCCTCACTTCCTCCACGATTTTCCAGCGAGATACGTGGCCCACAACAGACACCATCACACTCAGCGGTTTTACAGGCCATTTACAACAGGAACATATCACAGCCCCTGTAGCAATACAAATAGGTAACATCATGACGAAGCACCCCGTAGTTTTGGTTGATCTGCCCCAGACAGCAGAACATAGCCTTGGGATCGATTTCATGAGCTCCCATAACCTTTCTTTTGACCCAGTTAACAAGTGTGTTTGGAAAATGGCAAAGGCAGCACGAGTCCCCGCCACGCTCACAGTAGGAGAGTATATAAACAGGATTAGCTCCGTAGGAGACTTCTGGTTCGACCCTTGAGCCATTAGTGCAGACAAACAGGTTAGGGCAGTCCTGCAGAAACATAAAGCAGCATTTGCACAGCACAAGCACGACTGTGGCAATTTGGCTGACTTTGTGAACATTACAGGTCCTGACCCTAAACTCCAGAAGCAGTACGGATTTCCCCAGGATGCAGAGGGAGAAATCTCCAAAGTAATAGAGAGTTTGTTGGATCAAAGCGTACTCAGATCAGTAGCCTCCACAAACAACGCACCGATTTGGCCCATCAGGAAACCGGATGGATCATGGCGACTGACAATTGATTACCGGGAACTGAACAAAGTAACCCCAGCAGCAGCCTCCACTGTAGCCACGAGTCCCGAGACCATGCTCAAACAGGGATTCCAGTCAAAAAAAATTTCGATTTTGGACACTAGTAACGGCTTTTGGTCCATTCCATTGGCTAAAGCGTACCAGTACAAATTTGCCTTTACATTCCAAGGGCAACATTACACATGGACGTGCCTTCCACAAGGCTTCCACAACTCCCCCTCCATTTTCCCCCGACAGCTGGAAAATGGTTTGGCAAAATTTTCCCGCCCCGATTGTTTGGTCCAGTATGTAGACGACTTGTTACTACAGCCAGACACAAAGGGAGAGCACATTTCGCTTCTCGCCGACCTCCTAGCACTCCAAAAAGAACTTGGTTGTAAACTCAACCCCAAGAAGGCCCAGATTTTGAAAGAGAAAGTGATTTACTTGGGATCAGTGATCACTCATGGTAAACGCGAGATCGAGCAAAAGAGAATTGACTCGATAGACAAATTGCCCCTTCCCCACAATGTCTCAGCCCTCCGGTCATTTTTAGGACTGGTTGGCTACTGCCAAAACCAGATTGATGGTTTTGCCACTAAAGCAGCGCCCCTTTCCGAACTTCTCAAGAAGCAGGCACCTTGGGAATGGCTTCCACAGCACACGGATGCCGTGGATGCTTTAAAAGGAGCACTCAGCACAGCCCCCGCACTACAGGTCCCAGATCCACTTTCCCCGTACGCTATCGAGGTAGCAAGCACCGACCGAACCCTTTCGGCCGTGCTCCTCCAGGAACGCCATGACCAATTACGCCCCGTTGCATACGCCTCACGCGTGTTAGACCCCGTAGAGCAAGGATTTTCTGCCTGTGAAAGGCACCTGCTCGCAATTTTTTGGGCAGTACAATACTTCGCCTACATTATAGGACTCAACCCCATCACCATCCTCCCAGAACACACCCCGACACAACTATTGTTAGATGGGCGACTTAAGGATGGCACAGTCAGCCAAATCCGCGCAGTCCGTTGGACCCTTCTTTTACAGGGATGGGGCTTTACAGTAAAAAGAACCAAGACCCACACTTTCCTAGCCGATCATTTGCGGTATGCAGGCACCGCTCATGAATGTGAGATCATCACCACAAAACACAACACAGGCCCGTTTATTCCCAAGACACCCCCCCGGAAAACAGATAGTACACCCCAGAGACCCCGGCCCACAGACACGTGCGCACCCCTGCAGATTTATGTGGATGGCTCCTCCACAGTGTTAAATGGAGAGAGAATTACCGGTTGCGGTATATATGTAGAGGACGCGCAGGGACGCGCCCGATATGAAATTGCATTAAAGTTGCCAGGACACTTAGGCTCGCAGGCAGCAGAACTGGCAGCGATTGCACCCCGACTCATTCCCGACCCCAGCAGACATCTATTCAGACAGCTTGTATGTCTGTAATAGTTTGACAGAATTCCTACCCCTGTGGGAAACAAGAGGATTTGTTTCCGCAGACGGTAAACCCCCACCCTCAGCCCCATTACTCCGCCATATCTTAGAGACAGCCAAGGGTAGGAAATACGGAATAATTAAGGTTCGCAGTCATCACCGTTCTCCCCCCCTCCCCCTGCCCCCGGTAACGTTAAAGCAGACGCCCTAGCAAAGGCAGGCTCCAGACATGGTTATTTTTGGAACCCCCCCGAAAGCACCCCAGGACACGCAGTTCAGGTCTCCTTGACCACCATTCAGGATTTAGCGAAAGCACAGAAAGAGGACGCGAAACTCAGGGAAGTTTTAAAGGGAACCTTCCCAGCCCCGTATGATAAATACAAAAACTCAATCACCACACATGATGGTGTGATTTCAAAGGATTGCATTTATATAGTTCCCAGCCAGGACAGGAACCAGATCATTTGTCAGTTGCATGACAATCATGAACACCAAGGAATTGAATCCACCATAGCGCACCTGAGACCGCTCTGTTGATGGCCTGATTTAAAAATCGATGTAACGCACTCCATAGTGTAACGCACTAATCTGTGCCCAGAACAATCCGGACAGATACACCGTACGCCTTCTTAACAACCCTCTCAACCTGAGTGGCAACTTTCAGGGATCTATGTACATGGACACCAAGATCTCTCTGCTCATCCACACTGCCAAGAATCTTACCATTAGCCCAGTACTCAGTCTTCCTGTTATTCCTTCCAAAATGAATCACCTCACACTTTTCTGCATTAAATTCCATTTGCCACCTCTCAGCCCAGCGCTGCAGCTTATCTATGTTCCTTTGTAACTTGTAACATCCTTCCGCACTGTCCACAACTCCACCGACTTTAGTGTCATCTGCAAATTTACTCACCCATCCTTCTACGCCCTCCTCCAGGTCATTTATAAAAATGACAAGCAGCAGTGGCCCCAAAACAGATCCTTGTGGTACACCACTAGTAACTGGACTCCAGTCTGAACACTTCCCATCAACCACCACCCTTTGTCTTCTTCCAGTTAGCCAATTTCTGATCCAAACTGCTAAATCTCCCTGAATACCATGCTTCCGTATTTTCTGCAGTAGCCTACCGTGGGGAACCTTATCAAACGCTTTACTGAAATCCATATACACCACATCAACTGCTTTACCCTCATCCACCTGTTTGGTCACCTTCTCAAATAACTCAATAAGGTTTGTAAGGCACGACCTACCCTTCACAAAACCCTGTTGACTATCTCTAATCAAATTATTCCTTTCCAGGTGATTATACACCCTATCTCTTTTAAACCTTTCCAAGCTTTTGCCCACAACAGAAGTCAGGCTCACTGGTCTATAGTTATCGGGGTTGTCTCTACTCCCCTTCTTGAACAAGGGGGACAACATTTGCTATCCTCCAGTCTTCTGGCACTATTCCTGTTGACAAAGATGACTTAAAGATCAAAGCCAAAGGCTCAGCAATCTCCTCCCTAGCTTCCCAAAGAATCCTAGGATAAATCCCATCCGGCCCAGGGGACTTATCTATTTTCACACATTCCAGAATTGTTAACACCTCCTCCTTATGAACCTCAAGCCCTTCTAGTCTAGTAGCCTGAATCTCAGTATTCTCCTCGACAACATTGTCTTTTTCCTGTGTGAATCCTGACGAAAAATATTCATTTAGCACCTCTCCTATCTCCTCGGACACCAAGCACAACTTCCCACTACTGTCCTTGACTGGCCCTACTCTTACCCTAGTCATTCTTTTATTCCTGACATATCTATAGAAAGCTTTAGGGTTATCCTTGATCCTACCTGCCAAAGACTTCTCATGTCCCCTCCTGGTGCTTCTTAGCTCTCTCTTTAGGTCCTTCCTAGCTAACTTGTAACTCTCGAGCGCCCTTACTGGACCTTCATGTCTCATCTTTACATAAGTTCTTTTATTTTTCTGTAATGCATGTATTAATGTCTTAGCGCCCCGTTGAATTTTATGATAATGAATGTTTTTAGAATGGTTTAGGTAAAATTGTGTTGCATAGGATAGGACAGTGCAGAGCATAAGTATGGGTGCCCCGGCTGGTCAGAGGATGAAGACAATGCAGTAGTGTGATCCTTCACGCTTCACGTTGAGGATCACAAGGAGGAAGTGTAGCCATCTGGGATGGCCACGTCCCAGTTACAAAATGGATACTTGCAAAGAATGCAGGGAAAATTGGACAATACTAAGAAACAAGCAGGTGCAAGGTCTGTCTGTTGATTAGAACCTCAGCCCTCAGACTGGACAGAAACTGCTAAGCAGCACGGTAGCATTGTGGATAGCACAATTGCTTCACAGCTCCAGGGTCCCAGGTTCAATTCCGGCTTGGTTCACTGTCTGTGCGGAGTCTGCACATCCTCCCCGTGTGTGCGTGGGTTTCCTCCGGGTGCTCCGGTTTCCTCCCACAGTCCAAAGATGTGCAGGTTAGGTGGATTGGCCATGATAAAATTGCCTTTAGTGTCCCCAAATTGCCCTTAGTGTTGGGTGGGGTTACTGGGTTATGGGGATAGGGTGGAGGTGTTGATCTTGGGTAGGGTGCTCTTTCCAAGAGCCGGCGCAGACTCGATGGGCCGAATGGCCTCCTTCTGCACTGTAAATTCTATGAAAATTCTATGAAATCTACATACTAATGAGCCATCTCCGGGGGCAAAAGGGAAACATTTAGGTACACAATGTTAAGGCAGACACCCCGGCGCCAGAAGAGACCAAAACAAAGCATACCAACGGTCACCTAGGGCACGCCCAGCAATCAGGGAACCACCCCTCTATGGGAGGAAGATCGGTACGAATGATTGGGAAAGGCCCAATTAATTGAGGCCAAGTTCAAGGCCCACCCAAAAGCACGCGAAACCCTTTTGAGTACATAAGCACTCACCAAAGAGAGAATCTTTCTTCTTTGGCTTTGGCTCTCGGCAAAGAGAGAGACCAGCCTAGCAGCTACACCAGACCAAGTAAGTTCCAAGTCAACGCACGCTATGAGATAGATGCTCCTAGTTGCTATCCTGCAAACAGCTCAAACAAGCAGCCTCAGAACCGAGCAACGGCCATTGTTCCTCTGACTGAGTGGGCACCCAAAGCTAAGTATAGGCTTTAGTAATAGTTGTAGTTTAGTTTGTAGAGTTTATGCATGAGTAGATTTGACTGTGTGTAAATAAATGAGCATTGCTTTTGAACTTACTAACTGCTGTATCGAGTCATTGATCAGTATTCGGTTCTGAACCTTGTGGCGGTGTCGAAAGATACCTGGCGACTCTTGAGCAAACGTGATTAAACAGAGCCAAATTAAGAGACACAAACAAATTAGCAACAGTGGGTTTTGGCAGGGTTTTGCTAAGGCAATGTCCACGGTACTAAAAACACGGGTGGTGCTGAGTCCGGTGGTGGCGATCTTTGGAGTGTCGGAAGAGCCGGGAGTTCAGGGGGCAAAAGAGGCTGACGTCTTGGCCTTTGCCTCCTTGGTAGCCCGGAGACGAATCTTGTTCATGTGGAGGGACTCGAAGCCCCCGAGTGTAGAGACCTGGATTAGTGGCATGGCTGGGTTTCTCAGTCTCGAGAAGATAATGTTCGCCTTAAGAGGGTCAATGGTCGGGTTCACCCGGAGGTGGCAACCGTTCGTCAACTTTCTCAGGGAAAATTAAAATGTCAGCAGATGCAGCATTCCAAGGGGGGGTGGGATTGTTGTTTTCTGATTGGGTGGTGTGAAGATTGGGCTGGGGGTTGTAATGTTTATTATACCATGTTTATGTCATTGTTATTGTTATTATAGTAAAAATTTTCAAATACCTTAATAAAAATATTTTTTTTAAAAAGAAAATGTGCTTTCCAATTTCACTCTTTAATGATCTAACTCTAATAATCTTCAGGATTTTCCCAGCAGAGGAAGTAGTCTCTCTGGGTGAAATTTTTCATTTTGGAAAACCGCTATGCTTCCCAATGGGCAGAGGGGTGGGTTCTCGCACCTAATTTTCTGCTTGAAAGCTTGTTAATTATGCATCAGCAGATGCTAGTCGAATCCCTTGGCAGGGCAGGCACTGATTTGTCCACCCATTTTACTCATGGGATCGACAGTCCTGCCACTTCATTTAAATGCTCCTTGAGCACATTTTCGCTCTCTGCAGGCCAGGGGTTGTTTCCTCAACCATTAGAAGGCGGCACCAAGAAGGGCCAAACCCTGCGCCGTGAGCTGATTCTGCTCCAGTTTGTCCAGGGAAGGTGGGAGGTCATCTTCCTGAGGCATGGGAGCAGGAGGGCCACCCACCTGGCCTCAGCAGCCTGTGCGGAGATTGCCAGATAGTTCTGTGCCCGTGATTCCCAATGCCCTGCAATGCAGGAAGAGGATGAAGGTTCTCACCCACTCCATAGGGTAAGTCAACAGTGGTGTGACAACAACAATCTCTCCCTCAGTGTCAGTAAAACTAAAGAGCTGGTCATTGACTTCAGGAAGTGAAGTATCGGACACCCCCCCAGTCTGCATCAATGGTGCCGAGGTGGAGATGGTTGACAGCTTCAAATTCCTAGATGTGCACATCACTAACAATCTGTCCTGGTCCACTCACGTCAACGCTACAACCAAGAAAGCACAACAGTGCGTATACTTCCTCAGGAAACTAAGGAAATTCAGCATGTCCACATTGACTCTTATCAACTTTTACAAATGCACCACAGAAAGCATTCTATCTGGCTGCATCACAGCCTGGTATAGCAACTGCTCAGCCCAATACCGTAAGAAACTACAGAGAATCGTGAACACAGCCCAGTCCATCACGCAAATCCGCCTCCCATCCATTGACTCTGTCTACACCTCCCGCCGCCTTGGGAAAGTGGGCAGCATAATAAAAGACCCCTCCCACCCGGGTTATTCTCTCTTCCAACTTCTTCCATCAGGCAGAAGATACAAAAGTCTGAGAACACGCACTAACAGACTCAAAAACAGCTTTTTCCCCACTGTTACCAGACTCCTGAATGACCCTCTTATGGACTGAACTGATCTCTCCACGCACCTTCTCTACTGAGTAGTACTACACTCCGTATGCTTCACCCGAAGTCTATGTCTATGCTTTTACATTGTGTATTCATCGTATGTCCTATGTATTTTCATGTATGGAATGATCTGTCTGAACTGCACGCAGAACAAAACTTTTCACTGTACCTCGGTACAAGTGCCAATAAATCCAAATCATATCCAAATCCAACTTTCTACTCACTGTAAATTCACACTCTCAAAGGGACATCAAGCTGTCTAAGGGTTACAGTCCACTGGGATCTCACACACGATCAGCAGATGGGACAGAAGTATTGAATGTCTGACATCTACTTTAACGTCACTACCTCATGTGACTGTCATAATATCCACTCATGTATATAATGAGATGCAGACAGGCAGTGATTGACACACAGGATAATTAATGAACACACACGACATAGAACAACCAATCACCAGACAGGACACCTCCACTATAAAGCCCACAGGGCATTAAGACTCTCGCTCTCTCACAGGACACAGCTACTGAGATAGTCAGAGTGCACAAGCCAGTGAGCACCATCTCCATGTGGTAGAGAGCTAGTCTGGTCAAGCCAGTAGGAGGTTATCAGTTAGATTAATAGAGTGTCAACCCACAGCAGATTATGTACAGCAATCAGCAAGTTCAATAAAACAGTGTTGGACCATCTCCTGTGTCGGAAGCCTGTTTCTAGTTTCACTGCATCCAGTTGCAGTCAACGTTGAACCAACTCATTTAACACATCATGGTACCAGGGAGCTATTAATTCTAACGAACCTACCTCGAGTGAATCTGCAATGACCAGCAAGCAGCCATCCAGCGGCATGGAAAACACCCAGCCTCCTTCGCAACTCCGGATCTCCGGCAACCTCGGCGCCAACTGGAAAGTCTTCAAACAGAAGTTCCTCCTGTATATCGAGGCATCCGACCTCGAGGCAGCATCGGATGCCAGAAAGATCGCACTGTTCCTGTCGACTGCGAGGGATCAAGTCATCCACATCTATAACTCGCTCACATTTGCCGATGGCGAAGACAAGACGAAGTTCAAGACAGTTCTGCTGAAATTCGACAGCCACTGCGAAATTGGGGTGAATGAGAGCTTTGAACGGTACATCTTCCAACAGAGGCTTCAGGGTAAGGATGAACCTTTTCAGACCTTCTTGACCAATCTCCGCATCCTAGCGCAGTCATGTAATTATGACTCGATGGCTGATTCCATGATCCGGGATCAGATCGTTTTCGGGGTCCAGTCCGACTCCCTACAGGAGCAGCTCCTCAAAATCAAACAGTTGACACTCTCCGTCACCATTGAAACGTGCGTTGTCCATGAGCATGCCAGAAATCGTTACTCCCGCATCAGGGCGGCAGAAATTGCAAAACTGGCCTCCCACGAGGCTGAAAGGGTGCAGGCCATCGCTAAAATGCAAGGACTGAGCATCGAGGAGAGTTGCCGTTTTGCGCGCTTTTCCCGGTTCCCTACGCCTGCGTGCCACGACGGGGTGGACGATGAGGCCGAAGACCCTAATGTGTATGTGCGAACTTTGGCCGACCGCACTGCGCATGCGCGATGGCGCACAGAACGCGCCTTCGTCAGCGTCATGACGTGTCCAAATTGTGGCTCCGCCCATTTAAAGCGCCAATGTCCAGCCAAAGGAAGGCGATGTCGACAGTGTGGAAAGCCTGGGCATTACGCGGTCTTCTGCAGGTCTGCTCCACCGAGCAACAGCCAGCGATCCCAGCTGGAGCGCAGACGTGTCCGCTGCGTACAACAAGGCATGCAGGATTCTGATCCCGACAGCCTAACAGACCCCGATGCTGACTGCCTCAAGTCTCAATATCGGGTGGGCATCATCACCACACGCGAGCTGGTCTCCACCGCGCCTGCAAACCGCCTTTCAATCCTGAGTGTGGATCCTGACGACGAGTGGTGTGCTGTCATCACGGTCAACCAGTCTCACTCCGATTTAAATTGGACACTGGCGCGTCTGCAAACCTCATATCACAGTCGGACCTCGACAGCATCCGAGACCAACCCAGCATTCTTCCACCAGCCTGCCAGCTCCTTGACTGCAATGGTAATGCCATAGCAGCCAGTGGATCATGTCAGCTAGGTGTCTCTCACAAGGCAATCAAGGCGACGTTAAGATTCAAGATCGTCCGGCCTGACAAGGCATCCCTGCTCGGTGCTCGCGCATGCAAACTCCTAAATCTGGTCCAGCGAGTCCATGCCATGTCCTCGACACCGGCGACGGCCTCGCCCAATGCGAATCTCCAGGCTGAGATAGACGACATTCTCACACAATACCACAATGTGTTTAATGGGATGGGGACGCTCCCATAACGCTACAAGATATTGCTCAAGCTGAATGCAACCCCAGTCATCCATGCACCACGCCGGGTGCCGGCTCCCCTCAAGGATCGTCTGAAAACACAGCTACGAGAGCTCCAAGACCAGGGCATCACCTCAAAGGTCACGGAACCAACAGACTGGGTCAGCTCCATGGTCTGTGTCAAGAAACCCTCTGGTGAACTCCACATTTGCATTGATCCCAAAGACCTGAATCGCAACATAATGTGAGAGCACTACCCGATCCCGAAGTGTGAAGAATTAACCTGTGAGATGGCTCATGCCAAATTCTTTACCAAGCTGGACGCCTCCCGCAGTTTCTGGCAGATACAGCTGGATGAATCCGTTGGAAGCTGTGCACGTTTAACACTCCGTTCGGCAAGTATTGCTACAACCGCATGCCTCTCGGCATCATAGCTTCCGAAGTATTTCATCGCATAATGGAGCAAATGATGGAGGGCATCGAGGGGGTGCGAGTCTATGTGGACGACGTGATCATCTGGTCTACGACGCCCGAGGATCACATCGCTCGCCTCAAACAGGTTTTCCAGAGGATTCATGAAAATGGCCTCCAGCTCAACAGGGCCAAATGCTCATTTGGGCGGTCCGCTATCAAGTTTTTAGGTGACCACATTTCACAGCAGGGTGTGCAACCTGACGCTGACAAGGTGCTGGCAATCAATGCCATGAAGACCCCAGAGGACAAAAAGGCGGTCCTCCATTTCCTCGGGATGGTAAATTTTGTCAGAAAATTCATTCCCAACATGGCATCCCACACCACGGCCCTTCGGCATCTCGTTAAAAAGTCGACAGTGTTCCAGTGGCTTCCCGCACATCAAGCGGAGTGGCTTGAGCTGAAGGCAAAGCTCACCACAGCCCCAGTACTGGCATTCTTTGACCCGACGAAGGATACCAAGATATCCACAGACGCAAGCCAGGACGGCATTGGGGCGGTGCTCCTCCAGCGAGACGACTCCTCGTCCTGGGCTCCAGTGGCATATGCATCCAGGGCCATGACTCCAACCGAACTACGTTATGCCCAGATCGAAAAGGAGTGCTTGGGTCTCCTGACAGGAATAGTCAAGTTTCATGACTACGTCTCCAGTCTGCCAAAGTTCACGGTGGAAACAGACCACAGGCCTTTAGTCCACATAATCCAGAAGGATTTAAATGACATGACACCTCGGCTGCAGCGAATTCTTCTTCGTCTCCGCCGATATGACTTCGATCAGCGCGGATGCCCTATCCCGATCCATCACCATGCCGTGTGAACAGGGCGACTTCATTCGCCACATCGAGGCAGTTGTGTGCCAGCATCCTCCCAGCCATTGATGAACGAGTTATCCAAATACGCGAAGAAACTTCCAAAGATCCTCTACTGCAGCACGTGATGCAACACCTCGCCCATGGCTGGCAAAAGGGGCAGTGCCCCCAGTTCTTCAACGTTAAGGATGAGTTAACGGTTGTTGAGGGGATACTTCTAAAACTAGATAGAGTCGTCATTCCCCAAAGCATGCAAATCATGGTGCTCAGACAGATCCATGAGGGTCACCTTGGGGTCGAGAAATGTCGACGCAGAGCTTGGCAGGCAGTCAACTGACCTGGCATCAGCCAGGACATTGCCAACACGGTCCTCAACTGCACAACATGACAGAAATTTCAACCAGCTCAGCCCAAGGAAACACTGGAACAGCACGAGATCGTGGCTTCTCCGTGGTCCAAAGTGGGGATAGACCTCTTTCACGCAAATGGGCGTGATTACGTGCTCTTGGTCGACTACTTCTCCAGCTACCCGGAAGTGGTGAAACTGTCGGACCTCACGTCCAAGTCAGTCATCAAAACCTGCAAAGAGACGTTTGCCAGGCACGGCATACCACTCACATAATGAGTGACAACGGTCCATGTTTCTACAGCCAAGAGTGGTCCGACTTTGCACGATCCTACCACTTCAGGCATATAACATCCAGTCCCCATTACCCGCAATCAAACGGGAAGGCCGAAAAAGGGGTCCATATTGTCAAGCGGTTGCTGTGCAAGGCTGCAGGCTCAGCCTCGGATTTCAACCTGGCGCTGTTGGCATACAGGGCAACCCCTGTGTCGACTGGTTTGTCTCCGGCGCAGCTGCTCACGAACCGCAACCTGAGGACGACTGTTCCAGCCATCCATGTTCCAGACCTTGACCACCTCACGGTGCTGCAGAAAGTGTAGCGATCCAGGGACCAGCAGAAGATCACGTATGATGCTCATGCCACGGATCTGCCTGCGCTGGCTCCAGAAGATGTTGTTCGCGTCCTATTGCCTGAGGGAGGCTGGTCAGCCCCAGATGTTGTCGTCAGACAGGCTGCCCCCAGGTCTTTCATTGTTCAAATGGCTGATGGCTCCATTCTACGGCACAACAGGAGGGCGCTGCGCAAAGTTCCCCGCCCACCACCTGACCGCACGTCTCCGCATGTCATCATGCCGCCTCAGGACATAAGAACACAAGAATTAGGAACAGGAGTAGGCCATCTGGCCCCTCGAGCCTGCTCCGCCATTTAATGAGATCATGGCTGATCTTTGTGGACTCAGCTCCACTCTCCGGCCCGTACACCATATCCCCGAATCCCTTTATTCTACAGAAAGGTGTCTATCTTTTTCTTAAAAACGTTTAAAGAAGGAGCCTCAACTGCTTCACTGAGCAAGGAATTCCAGAGATTCACAACCCTTTGGGTGAAGAAGTTCCTCCTACACTCCGTCCTAAATCTACTTCCCCTTATTTTGAGGCTTTGCCCCCTAGTTCTGCTTTCCCCGACCAGTGGAAACAACCTGCCCGCATCTATCCTATCTATTCCCTTCATAATTTTATGTTTCAATAAGATCCCCCCACATCCTTCTAAACTCCAATGAGCACAGTCCCAGTCTACTCAACCTCTCGTCATAATCTAATCCCCTCAACTCTGGGATAAACCTAGTGAATCTCCTCTGCACTCCCTCCAGTGCCAATATGTCCTTTCTCAGGTAAGGAGCGGTTGAATAAACTCGGTTTGTTCTCACTGGAACGAAGGAGGTTGAGGGGCGACCTGATAGAGGTCTACAAAATTATGAGGGGCATAGACAGAGTGGATAGTCAGAGGTTTTTCCCTGGGGTAGAGGGGTCAATTACTAGGGGGCATAGGTTTAAGGTGAGAGGGGCAAGGTTTAGATCTCACCCCAGGTGGCCACCGATCTGGCAGCGATCCCGCCTGTCCATGAGGCCACTGAAATGGCAGCAATCCCACCTGTCCAAGTGCCTGCGCCCCCCCCCCTCCACGTCTGAGGTGATCGACAAGAATTTGTCGCCCGCCACAAAGACTGAATCGAAAGACTTAATTCTTGTAAATTTTGTTCAGTTTGCTCTGTATCTGCACGATAGACACCTTCCCATGGACATATGTTCATTCATTCACCACTTGTACATAGTCATGCATGTACATACCGCCACGTTCCAAAATTTATTTTAAAAAGGGGAGATGTCATAATATCCACTCATGTATATAGAGATGCAGACAGGCAGTGATTGACACACAGGATAACCAATGAACACACACAACACATACAACCAATCACCGGACAGGACACCACCACTATAAAGCCCACAGGGCATTAAGACTCTCTCTCTCTCACAGGACACAGCTACTGAGACACTTAGAGTGCACAAGCCAATGAGCACCATCTCCATGTGGTAGAGAGTTAGTCTGGTCAAGCCAGTAGGAGGTTATCAGTTAGATTAATAGAGTGTCAACCCACAGCAGATTATGTACAGCAATCAGCAAGTTCAATAAAACAGTGTTGAACCATCTCCTGTGTCAGAAGCTTGTTTCTAGTTTCACTGCATCCAGTTGCAGTCAACGTTGAACCAACTCATTTAACACATCAGTGACCTCTTGCTCAAACAGCACCTTCAGCACTAACTGAGGAGGACTCGGCAAATACAATAGGCATGCATGCTTCTGAGCTGCTTTTCCATCCATTCTGATCACAGTTTGTTCAGCTGTCCTTATGGAGGCCTAGCAATCCCACAACAAGAGGGAGAGGTTCCAAACAAGGGGAGTCATCCTGAAGTTGCATGTTGCGTTCCATGACGGGGTCCTCAGGCGATGATTTTCTAGTTATTGTTCTTTTTTTTAATTATTATTTTTATTCAGATTTTTATCAAAACATAATTTTTGCACAATCATTAACAACATTTAACACAAGGTAAACGTTAACATTGTATACAGAAAAAAGAACAAGAATATGTGACATCCCCCCCCCCCTCCCCCCGAGTTGCTGCTGCTGCTGACATTTTGTGCTCTCCTAGAAAGTCGAGGAACGGTTGCCACCTCAGAGAGGACCCCGTCATGGACCCACTCAAGGCAAACTTTATTTTCTCGAGACTGAGAAACCCAGCCATGTCACCAATCCAGGTCTCCACATTCGGGGGCATCGAGTCCCTCCACATTAAAGGGATCCGTCTCCGGGCTACCAGGGAGGCAAAGGCCAATACGTCGGCCTCTTTTGCTTCCTGAACTCCCGGATCGTCTGACACACCAAAGATCGCTATCTCTGGACTCGGCACCACCCGCGTGTCTGAGATCATTGCCTTAGTGATGCACTATCAATTACCACAAAGACGAGAGTAGTGGAATAATCGAGGTTTTATTGAGCCTCCTGTAGCTGGAACCAGAATGGCTGCAGCACCAGCGAGCACACACATTTATACACCACCTACTGGGCGGAGCCAGCAGGCAGGGATTTACCCATGTACCTCTAGTATATGTGTCTTACCATAATACATATAATACTGCTAGTGGTGACTACCACATTCACCCCCTGTTAAAAAGAAGTCCGGCGGGGGTGGTGGAAAAAAATTACAAGTTCAGTCTGTTGGGGGCCTTGACCCTCCTCTGCGATCGCCTCAGTCCTGGTGGTGATGTGGGTGCCAATTTGGTCACCTGTGACTCCAGGAGCATGCAGTCCTCATCTTCGTCACCCCTGAGTGGAACCAGTGGGAGGACGGATCCTCCTGGGGCGGGGGCTGCGGTGAGGTTTGCTGGGGGGAGAGGGAGTGGCGCAGGGGTGAATGAGGCAACCGGGGAGGGATGTCGGGTCGGGGGCCGTGGGTGGGGATCCAGCGGGTGCCAGGTCCCGGAGGGAGACTGTGTCCTGGCGCCCGTCCGGGGGAGGGGGGTGGGGGGGGGGGCGCCACGTAGGCGTACTGCGGGTTCGCATGTAGGAGGTGGACCCTTTCGACCAAAGGGTCCGACTTATGGGTCAGCACATGCTTGCGAAGGAGGACGGGTCCAGGAACTGTCAGCCATGTTGGGAGCGAGACCCCGGAGGTGGACTTCCTGGGGAAGGCAAAGAGACGCTCTTGGGGGGTTTCGTTAGTCGCGGTGCAGAGGAGCGATCAGATGGAGTGGAGCGCGTCGGGAGGACCTCCTGCCAGCAGGAGACCGGGAGATTTTTAGACCGCAGGGCCAGCAGGACGGCCTTCCAGACTGTCCCGTTCTCCCTTTCCACCTGTCCGTTTCCCCGGGGGGTGTAGCTGGTTGTCCTTCTGGAGGCAATGCCCTTGCTGAGCAGGAACTGACACAGCTCATCACTCATAAAGGAGGATCTTCGATCGCTGTGGACGTAGGTGGGGAAACCGAACAGAATGAAGATGCTCTGCAGGACTTTAATGACCGTGGCAGAAGTCATATCAGGGGCATGGAATGGCGAAAAGGAACCGGGAGTACTCATCGACCACGTTCAGGAAGTACGTGTTGTAGTCAGTGGAGGGGCGGGGCCCTTTGAAGCCCATGCTGAGGCGCTCAAAGGGGCCTTCACCAGGTGTGCTCGATCTGGCCGGTCGAAGTGCGGCTTGCACTCTGCGCAGACCTAGCAGCCTCTGGTGACAGTCCTGACCTCGTCAATGGAGGAGGGCGGCTTTCGGGCCTTCATGAAATGGATGAACCGGGTGGCAAAGGTCATAGTGGAGAGCCCGGAGTCGGTCCACTTGTGCGCTGGCACATGTACCGCGGGATAGGGCGTCAGGGGGCTCGTTGAGCTTCCCGGGGCGATACAAAATCTAATCATTATAGGTGGAGAGTTCGATCCTCCACCTCAAGATCTTATCGTTTTTGATCTTGCCCCGCTGTGTATTATTGAACATGATGGCAACCGACCGTTGGTCAGTGAGGAGAGTGAATCTCCTGCCGGCCAGGTAATGACTCCAATGCTGCACAGCTTCCACAATGGTTTGGGCCTCCTTTTCGACAGAGGAGTGCCGAATTTCAGAGGCATGGAGGGTGCGGGAAAAGAAGGCCACGGGCCTGCCCGCCTGGTTGAGGGTGGCGGCCAGAGCTATGTCCGATGCATCGCTCTCGACCTGGAAAGGGAGGGACCCGTCAGCCGCATGCATCGTGGCCTTGGTGATGTCTGCCTTGATGCGGTTGAAGGCCTGGTGGGCCTCAGCCGTCAGCGGGAAAACTGTGGACCGAATGTGTGGGTGGACCTTGTCTGCATAGTTAGGGACCCACTGGGCATAGTAGGAGAAAAACCCCAGGCATAGTTTCAGGGCCTTGGGGCAGTAGGGGAGGGGTAGTTCCATGAGGGGGCGCATGCGGTCGGGGTCGGGCCCTAGAACTCCATTTTCCACGACATAGCCAAGGATGGCTAAGCGGTTGGTGCGGAACATGCATTTCTCCTTATTGTATGTGAGATTAAGGAGTTTGCCGGTCTGGAGGAATTTTAGGAGGTTAGCGTCGTGGTCCTGCTGATCGTGCCCACAGATGGTGACGTTGTCTAGGTACGGGAAGGTGGCCCGCAGTCCGTACCGGTCAACCATTCGGTCCATCTCACGTTGGAAGACCGAGACCCCATTAGTGACGCCGAAGGGAACCCTAAGGAAGTGATAGAGGCGGCCATCTGCTTCGAACGCAGTGTACTGGCGGTCCTCCGGGCGGATGGGGAGTTGGTGGTAGGCGGACTTCAGGTCCACTGTGGAAATGACCCGATACTGCGCAATCTGGTTGACCATGTCAGATATCCGTGGGAGGCGGTACGCGTCGAGCTGCGTGTACCGATTGATGGTCTGACTGTAGTCAATGACCATCCTGTGCTTCTCCCCGGTCTTTACTACAACCACTTGAGCTTGCCAGGGGCTGTTGCTGGCCTCAAATACCCCTTCCCGCAGAAGCCGTTGGACCTCCGACCTGATGAAGGTCCTGTCCTGGGCACTGTACCATCTGCTCCTGGTGGCGACGGGTTTGCAATCCGGGGTGAGGTTCGCAAACAAGGAAGGTGGATCGACCTTAAAGGTCGTGAGTGCGCATAAGGTGAGGGGGGTAGGTTAAGCTTTGGAGGTGGCACTGGAAGTCCAGGCCGGGTAACAGGGCAGCGCAGAGGTGGGGGAGGACGTAGAGCCGGAAGTTGCTAAACTCTACGCCTTGGACGCCGAGGGTCGCGATGCAGTATCCCCGGATTTCCACAGAATGGGATCCGGAGGCCAGGGAGATCTTTGGGTGACAGAGTGTACCGCGAGGGGGCAGCGCCTTACCTTCGTGGGGTGGGTGAAGCTCTCTGTGCTCCCGGAGTCAAAAAGGCAGGGCGTCTTGTGCCCATCGATTTTCACCGCTGTCGTTGCGGCCGCGAGGTTGCGGGGCTGGGACTGGTCCAGGGTGATCCAGGTGAGCTGCGGCAGATGCTGGGAGGCCCCAGGCTGGTCAACGGTGGTGGAGGTAGCGGCAGGCGATGAACGGCCAGACGAGCTTCCAGGCGAGCAGGGGTCCTGAGACGCCGTCCGAAATGGCGCCGAAGATGGCGGCGCCCACGGGTGCACATGGCGGGTGGCATCAAAGATGGCGGTGCCCACGGTCTGAACGTGGCTTGCGAGGAGGAAAATGGCGGCGCCCCTGGGTCGCACGTGGGGGGTGCAGGGATGCTGGGCCTAGAAACAGCGGCGACTGACCGGGCTTGGCAAACCGAAACAAAGTGTCCCTTCTTTCCACATCCATTGCAGGTCACGCTCCGCGCCGGGCAGCGCTGCCGGGGGTGTTTGTTTTGCCCGCAAAAATAGCATTTGGGCCCCCCAGGTTTGGCTGGCAGCCGCGAGGTCAGGCTTGCGGTGAGCTGGAGTCGGCAGCTGGTGGGGCCCACAATGCCCATGAGGGTGCCGCGTGGTCGGGAGCGTACAACTGGGCATTACGGGAGGCCACTGTTAACGAGTTCGCGAGCTGCCTAGTTCCCGCAAGATCAAGCGTACCCCCTTCTTATCGATTCCCCTGGCTGCCTCCTTCTTCCTCAACTGCTGTGTCAGCATTCTGCTGGCCTTCTCCCCATATTCATACAGCGTCCCCCTCGCCTTTCTAAGCTGCTCCACAGCCTTGCCCATGGACAGTTCCCCAAACTTCGCCTGCAGCCTCCGACGCTCCCTTAACAGTTCCACCCCTGGGTGTACCGTATACCTCCTATCTATCCATAGGATCTCCTTGATCAGTCGGTCCGTCTCTGCCCTATCCGTCCTGTCTCTATGAGCTTGGATTGAAATCAACTCCCCTCTCACCACTGCCTTCAGCGCCTCCCAGACCACCGCTCCTGAGACTTCCCCCGTGTCATTGACCTGCAGGTAGTCCAGCACACACTTTCTTACTCTCTCACACACCGCCTCATCCGCCAACAGGCCCACGTCCAATCGCCACTGCGGGCGCTGGAAGCTCTCCTCACTGACCTGCAGTTCCACCCAATGTGGGGCCTGGTCCGAGATAGTGATGGCCGAGTACCCCGTGTCCATCACCCCCGCCAGCAAATCCCTACTCAAAATGAAACAGTCGATCCGGAATACACTCTGTGTACATGTGAGTCGAAAGAAAATTCCTTAGCCGTCGGCTGTCTAAACCTCCATGGGTCGATCCCCCCCATCTGCTCCATGAACCCTATCAACTCCTTTGCCATTGCTGGCACCTTCCCCATTCTCGAGCATGACCGGTCAAGGCCGGGGTCGATAACCGTGTTAAAATCCCCTCCTATCACCAGCTTGTGCGAGTCCAAATCCGGTAGCTTCCCCAGTACCCTCCTAATGAAATGAACATCGTCCCAGTTTGGCGCATAGACGTTAACCAATACCATCGTCCTCCCCTCCAGCTTACCGCTCACCATGACATAACGGCACCGCCGTCCGAAACAATACTGCCCGCCTGGAATTGCACCCGCTCATTAATTAAAATCGCCACCCCTCTCGTCTTAGTATCCAGCCCCGAATGGAAGACCTGACTGATCCAACCCTTCCTCAGCCTAACTTGATCCGCCACTTTCAGATGCGTCTCTTATAGCATCACCAAGTCCGCCTTCAGAGCCCTCAGGTGCACAAACACACGGGCCCTCTTGACAGGCCCATTCAGCCCTCTAACATTCCAGAGGATCAGCCTGGGGACACCATGCCCCCCACCCCCTGCCGATCAGCCATCCCCCTTTCTGGGCCCGCCCCCCGCCCATGCGTCGCGCCGCCAACTGCCCGCCTCCAGGCAGCCCCCACCCCCAACCTCCTCTCCATCCCCAGACCCAAGTCCCTCCCTCGTCAACAGAATAGCTCCCCTCCTCTCCCCCCTAGCAACATCAATCTATAGCCCAACCCCTGCCCTGTATTGAACCAGTATACACCCCCCCCCCCCACCGTGCTTCCGTGAACTAGCTCACTCAGCTAGCCTGGTGGCCTCGCCTCCGGCGCCTCTCCCACCTATTGTTCCCTACTCCCCTCTCCCCCCCGCCCATCGAAACCACTTCCCTCATCAAACCAAGACCGAACAATCTCCTAAATACCATAGGAGACAGCCAAAGACAGACAGAGACCCCCACAGCACACCCCTCAATAGTGCAAATTAAAATAATACGAAATAAAACATAGAAAGCCCCCACCAACCGCCCCATCAAAACACCAAAAATCTCAACAGTGACCGAATATCTTTTATTCCCCCGTCTTCACCCAAACTTCAAAGACAAACAAAAAAGGACAACAACCAAACCATACATACAGCGTTCAAAAAAGAAAAAAGAGAAAGACGCTGCCGCTTCAGTCCGAAAAAGTCCTCAGTTCTGCGCCAGACCCTTCTTCTTGGCAAAGTCCATCGCCTCTTCGGGCGACTCGAAGTAGTGGTGCTGGTCCCCATGGGTGACCAGAGGCGCGCCAGGTAGAGGAGCCCAAATTTCACTTTCCTCTTAAACAGGATCTCCTTCACTTGCCTGAAGCCTGCCCTCCTTCTGGCCACCTCCACACTCAGGTCCTGATAGACACGCAGTATACAATTGTCCCACTTGCAGCTCCTGGTACGTTTGTCCCAATGGAGAACACACTCTTTATCCAAAAATCTGTGGAACCGCACTACAATCGCCCTTGGGGGGGGCCCCAGCCGTGGCTTCCTCGCAATTGCCCTGTACGCCCTGTCCACCTCCAGCGGCCGGGAAAAAGCCCCCTCCCCCAGAAGCTTCTGGAACATACTTATCACAAAAGCCCCCTCATCCCCTTCAGGGTGGCCGACAATTCTCAAATTCTGTCGGCGCTCAATGTTCTCCAGCCCTTCCACTTTTTCTAACAGCCTCTTCTGCTGATCCTTCAGCATTCACCTCCAGCTCGACCACCGTTCGGTGCTCCTCCTGGTCCGCCAGCACTTTCTCCAACTTCTGAATCGTCCGATCCTGGACATCCAGCCTCCGTTCCATCCGATCAATCGATTCTTTTATTGGGTCGAGCCAATCTCATTTCTGTCTGGCGAAGCCCTCTTGAATGACCTGCATCAGCTCCTCCATCGATGGCTGGGCCGTCGCAGCAGGGGTCCGAACCTCGGCCATGTTAACTTCAGCAGCCACTTCTATCCAGCCCTTGCTTATCTTGCTGTTTCTTCCCTTACAGTCCCTTGGGGTTCTCCGTCCCATGCACCACTGTGTGGATCCAGTACTTAAATGTCCGCACTTTCCAAATCAAGACTCAAAAACCACGAAAAAGTCGGGGTAAAAGGTCCAAAGGCCCGGCCAGAGCGGGAGCCACCAAGTATGCGACCTACTCCCTCATAGCCGCCACCGGACGTCCCCACCACCTGTTTTTTAAGAAAGGCGCGTACCTGAAGGTATCTGAAGTCATTTCCAGGGGGCAAATTTAATTACTCCTTCAGCACTTTCAAGCTGGGAAAAGTCCCGTCTATGAACAGGACCCCCATCCTTTTAATACCTGCCCAATGCCAGCTTTGAAACCCTCCGTCTATCTTGCCTGGGACAAATCTGTGATTATTGCGTATCAGGGTCCAAACTGAGGCTCCCTCCACCCCCCTGGGTTTTCTCCACTGACCCCAGATCCTTAATGCCGCCGCCACCACCGGACTTGAGGAGTAGCGCGTCGGCGAGAATGGCAGAGGTGCCGTTACAAGTGCCCCTAAGCTGGTGCCTTTGCATGAGGATGCCTCTAACCGCTCCCACATCGACCCCTCCCCCAGTACCCATTTCCTAATCATGGCTACATTAGCCGCCCAATAGTAGCTGCAAACATTCTGCAGCACCAGCCCACCTCACCCCCCGATTGCGCTCTAGATACAGCCTCTTTACTGGCGGGGTCTTATTTGCCCCTACAAATCCCGAGATGACCTTGTTCACACACTTAAAGAAGAACTTAGGGATGAAGATGGGAAGGCACTGGAAGAAGAACAGAAATCTGGGGAGGACCGTCATCTTAACGGTCTGTGCACTCCCCGCTAGAGAAAGCAGGAGTATGTCCCACCTTTTAAAATCCCCCTCCATCTGCTCTACCAGCCAGGATAAATTAAGCTTGTGGAGGGCATCCCAGTTCCGAGCCACCTGTATACCTAGGTACCGAAAACTCTTCTCCGCCATCTTAAGCGGAAGCCCTCCCAGTCTCTTCTCCTGCCCTTTAGCTTGGATCACGAACATCTCGCTTTTCTTCTCGTTTAATTTGTACCCCGAAAAATTGCCGAAGTCCCTCAAAATCTGCATGACCTCCCCCATCCCCTCGAGTGGATCCGAAATGTACAGGAGCAGATCATCCGCATAGAGCAAGACCCGATGCTCCTCCCCCCCACGAACCAACCCCTGCCAGTTCTTTGAAGCCCGCAGCGCTATGGCCAACGGCTCTATTGCAAGGGCGAATAGTAACGGGTTGAGGGGGAACCCCTGCCTCGTCCCTCGATGGAGCCGAAAGTATTCCGACCTCACCATGTTCGTGCATACACTTGCTACGGGGGCCTGATAAAGTAGCTGGACCCACTCAATGAATCCCTCACCGAATCCAAGCCTTCTTAGCGTTTCCCACAGGTCCTCCCATTCCACCCGGTCAAAGGCTTTCGCTGCATCCATCGCAGCCACTACCTCTGCCTCCCCTCCCTCTGAGGGCATCATAATAATGTTTAGGAGCCTCCGTACATTGGAGTTCAATTGCCTGCCCTTAATGAAGCCTGTCTGATCCTCCCCTATCACCCCTGGGACACAGTCCTCAATTCTAGCAACCAAAATCTTGGCCAGCAATTTGGCGTCCACGTTCAAGAGCGATATCGGTCTATGGGACCTACATTGTAGCGGATCTTTCTCCCGTTTGAGGGTGAGTGAAATTGAAGCCTGTGACATTGTTGGGGGGAGGGGCCCTTTTTCTTTAGCCTCATTAAAGGTCCTTAGCAGGAGTGGACTCAACAGTCCCGAAAATGTTTTGTAGAATTCTACAGGATAGCCGTCCGGCCCCGGGGCCTTGCCCGACTGCATGCTCCCTAGGCCCTTAACAATCTCCTCCAACTCTATCGGGGCCCCCAGTCCCTCCACCAGATCCTCTTCCACCTTTGGAAACCTCAATTGGTCCATGAATTGCTTCATCCCTTCCCCTCCCGCCGAGGGTTCTGACTCATACAATTTACCATAAAACACCCTAAAGACTTTGTTCACCTCCACTGGGTCCAAGGCCGTGTTATCATCCTCATCCCGAACTTTCCCAATTTCCCTGGCCGCCTCCCTCCTACGAAGTTGATGCACTTTCTCCCCATATTCATAGACAGCCCCTTTTACCTTCCTCAGCTGTGCTACCGCTTTCCCTGTGGTCAGCAGATCAAACTCCGCCTGCAGCCTCCGCCGCTCTTTCAGTAGCCCCGTCTAGGGGGTCTTCTCGTAACTCCTGTCTACTATGAGTATCTCCTCAACTAGCCTCTCTCTCTCTGCTCTTTCTTTCTTCTCCCGATGGGATCTGAAAGAGATTAACTCCCCTCTAATAGCTGCCTTCAGAGCCTCCCAAACCGTAGTCGTCGTTACCTCTCCGTATCATTAATTTCCAAGTAGTTTTGAATGTTCCTCTTTATCCGCCCACAAACCTCGTCATCCGCTAGCAGTCCCACATCTAGCCTCCATAATGGGCGCTGTCCTCTCTCTTCACCAAGTCCCAAATCCACCCAGTGCGAAGCATGATCAGAGACTGCAATGGCCGAGTATTCCGTCCCCTCCACCCTTGGGATTAACGCCCTGCTCACAACAAAGAAATCTATACGGGAATAAACTTGGTGGACGTGGAGAAAAAAGAGAACTCCTTCGGCCCTCGGCCATGCAAACCTCCACGGGTCTACGCCCCCTTGTTCCATGAAACCCCTCAGCTCCTTAGCCGCCACTTTCCCAACCTGGGCTTTGACCGGTCCAATACAGGGTCAATGACTGTGTTGAAATCACCCCCCATGATCAAATTGTGTGAGTCTAAGTCCGGAATTTTACCCAGCATGCGTCTCATGAATTCCACATCATCCCAGTTCGGGGCGTAGACTTTCACTAGCACCACCCGGATCCCCTGCAGCTTCCCAATAACCATTATGTATCTGCCCCCTTTATCAGCCACAATACTCCCTGCCTCAAATGCCACCCGTTTACTGACCAGAATTGCTACCCCTCTGGTCTTTGAATTCAACCCCGAATGGAACACCTGGCCCACCCACCCCTTTCTCAATCTTGTTTGATCTGCGAGTTGTAGATGCGTCTCCTGGAGCATGGCTACGCCTGCCTTTAACCCCTTTAGGTGCGAGAACATGCGAGTCCTCTTGACCGGCTCACCCCTCACATTCAGACCCCTCACATTCCACATGATCAGCCTGGATCAGCCTCCCCTGCCGACTAGCCATCTCCCTTTTTCGGCCAGCCATGAGCCCGCGTCCCCCGCTTACTCGAGCCCTCCCATTGGAGGCCCCTCCCCGACTCTCCATCTATTTCCCCAAGTTGGCCCCTTTTCAGTCACCAAAGCACCATCCCCCCCCCCCAACAACCCCACTATCCCAATCCCCCAAGTCAAGCACCAACTTAACCCCAACTCATCCCCCATTACGCTTCCGTGAGTCAGCTGACCCATGCTGACCCCGGACGCTCCCGCCTCTGTCTCCGATCGTCCTGTTGCCTCGTTATTCGGGCCCCTCCCTTCCTATGAAAAGCCCAACTGAACTGCCTTAACAGCCCCCAAAGAACATCCCCCCCCAGCGAAACAAACAACAAACCCCGGCAGCCCCACAAAAGAAACGGCTCCAGATGCCTGAAGAGCAGCCCTGAGTATAGGGCCCCTCTCCTCCCTCTGTGGCCGAACTCCACAAAAGCCGAGAACATGGCCAGAGAAACCGGGAACAAAAAAGGGAAACAGCATAACAAAGCACCTTCCGTCTATCAAACAGTTAACATCCCCACCAGAGCGTTTCGTCCCAGTGTGGCTGTCCTTTAGCTGGAGTCCAACTTTTCCTGCTTGATAAACGTGCCTCTTGGCCAGTTCTATTCCCAGGTCCTGGTCAATGTGAATTACGCTGTTCTCCCACCTGCTGCTCCGCTCCTTTTTAGCCCATCGCAAGACACGTTCCTTGTCTGAGAAGTGGTGAAACCGTACCACCATAGCCCTCGGCGGTTCGTTAGTTTTGGGCTTCCTTGCAAGGACTCTGTGCGCCCCATCCAGTTCCAGAGGCCGAGGAAATGCCCCTGTCCCCATCAGAGTCCCCAGCAATGTGGTCACAAATGCACTCGCGTCCGACCCCTCCGCACCCTCAGGCAGGCCCAGAATTCGCAGGTTTTGCCTCCTGGACCTGTTTTCAAGGTCTTCCAACCTCTCCTGCCATCTCTTATGCAAGGCGTCATGTGCCTCCACCCTGACGGCCAGACCAAGTATCTCGTCTTCATTATCTGAGACCTTTTTCTTGATCGCCTTCTCCTGCATCTTCTGGGTCTTAACCATCTTCTCCATTGAGGCCTTCGTCGGGGCCAGCATCTCCGTTTTCAGGCCAGCAAAACAACTTCCAAGGAACTCCTGCTGTTCCCGCGACCACTGGGCCCACGCTGCCTGATCCGAGCCTGCCGCCATTTTATGTTCATGCGCCCGGTCCACCCACTTCTCGGTGCTCGTTATTTTCGCCGTCCTGCTCCTGGTCCCCTCCATAAACTGATGCGGGGAGCCTGCTAGTGCCATTTGCCTGCTAAGTTTCGTCGAGGAGGAGCCGCTAAAGCTCCTTAAAAGGGCCCGTTAGTCCGTTCGCGGAGGGAGCTGCCGATTACGAGACCTACCCACTCATGGCTGCCACCGGAAGTTCCGTTTTTCCAGTTATTTTTCCGCTGTCATTCAACCCAGCTGTCCATATGGTGGTGCTGATGTTCTCCTATGAGACCAGCTTCCAACCTGCCCCTCGTACCCTCCAAGTCCCTCCTATCCTCCAGAACTCCAAATTCCCATTCCTCCGATCATTCTCCTGCCTTCCCTTTTAATCCTGGAATCCTTAGTAATTGTGCTCGATATTCTTGCCTTCCCTGAACCCTTCTCTGTGGATGTCCCCATTCCTCCTATTGACCTTACCACTCGCCTTCTCGAGGCCGCATGCACCGTGACCTACAGAGAACCATCCTGCCGTAAGACCAACCAATAGCTCCCCCCCCCCCCTTACTTACCAGCTCCCAATTTAAAGGCTGCAGATGCTTCCCCTGACCATGACTGTGTTATATGCCACCCAATACAAAGCCAGCAACCCTTAAGGCCAAACCACTTAGACTGCTGACCATGCCATGTACAGCATGCTGTGCATGACCACCAGACCACAAACTGGACATCCCCCTGCCAGGACTGGGACCAAGACATGCGAACCATACATAGCCCAAGTATGATTCCCACAGCCTCAGGATTGTCTTTTCATTCTGTCCTGTCAGTATGGCCTCAGCCCCAGGGCTGTCTTTACATTCTCCCCCTGTTCTTTTAGCTCAGTCACTCAAAGTCTTGCCTCTGCCTCCCTGACCTTTCCATGTTGATGTAGCAAACCATTTTGCAAGACATCCTGTTGATAAGTTTTAATTCAACAGGCTGTGCATCTATTGCCTTGCTTGACAGCCAGAAGTCTTGGCACTGAGCTTGCAGGGCAGCAAGATTGGCAGTGGCGCTATGAAAGGTAGGCGAAAGCTACGTCTACCAACCTCAAAGTCGCTGGTGAAGTGAAGATGGCCAGGTGCATGCCATGAATAATCCGAATCAGACAAGTCTAATTATCTGCTGATGAGGGGTGTAATTCGGTGGGCAAACCTGATTCTTGCAAGCTGCGTTTTCAATGAATATTCATGATGTGGAAATTCATGCAAATGACGTTGCCTCCAATAAATGTGGGAGGGTATTTGAGGAGGTCACTCTCCTCATTGGAAGATTCAACAAGCCATTAACCAATCATGAAAGTCAGGAAGGAAAGATTCCAACTTATTTTCCCGCCAGTGGAAGACTGACTTTTGCTGTCACACCAAATTTTGTGACCCTGCCCACCGCAATTCCCAGCACTCTTTACCTACTTTCTGTATCCGCTTTACAAACAGATTTCAAACAGATCACACCTCAACCATCTAAAGTCAAGAAGCAAATTCTCCTATACGTAACTCTCCAGAGCATTCCATTTGTTAAATTTAGCAGACATAAACACATCTATTAGGGCTATGTGCTTCTTTCTGCCTGATTTTCCTGAATTCGCCAGACCCTGGCAACCAGTGGCCCCAGGTAGAGGAAAATCCTCCCCATAATGTGCTAAAAGCTCTTTGACAGCGTACACATTGGTTGTGTTTGTGTACCATGTACCCGGTTACATTTTTGTGTGCCTGTGCACATACATCAAATTCAGAGGAGTTTGATTGTCCGGCTGCCTTCCCATGTATGCTTCAATGTCGATGAAGGAGCACTCAGAAACCCAATTACCCTGCACTCATTTTCTTATCACTGGTTTCAATCAGAGTTAAAACATTGCCAGTGGAGTTCCCTGTGAGGGATTGGGTCATGTAAAGAACTGTTTAAACCATTTAAAAATATTTATCATTCCTGTTTTTACAAATAGATGCACAGCCTGTTGAATTAAAACCCATCAACAGGATGTCTTGCAAAATGGTTTGTTATATCAACATGGAACCATGGGCGAGTCACGGAAAGGCCTTTTCGCTGAAGTACAGGTCTTAATTCCCAAACCATCAGACTAAACAATAATCCATTACAGCCCTGATTAAAAAGACACCGCGCAGTACATGAAAGCACAGCAGAGACTGCTGAGATTCCACATTCTTTATCAAGATTTAAATCTTTGCAGAACATCTCACCAATTAGGAGTCACAGCTCCTGACTTCAGAAGATAGTAATCAACACACGGCATAGTAGTGGGGAGGAACGTAAGACATGCAATGATCATCTGTCCACTTTATCCAACAACTGTGACCAATCATAGCATCACTAGAAGGAGGCCATTCGGTCGATCGTGTCTGCACCGACCCTCTCAAAGAACACTCTACCTAGGTCAACACTCATCCTATCCCCGTAACGCAATAACCCAATCTAACCTTTTGAACACTATGGGGTAATTTAGCATGGCCAATCCACCTAACCTGCACATCTTTGGACTGTGGGAAGAAACCGGAGCACCCGGAGGAAACCCACGTAGACACAGGGAGAACGTACAAACTCCACCCAGACAGTCACTCGAGGCTGGAATTGAAGCCAGGTCCCTGGCAGTTGTGAGGCAACAGTGCTAACCACTGTTCCACCATGCCTGTCACCTGGCTTTCAGCATTCTGTAAGATCCATGAAAAGGTGCAGCGGGTCAGAGCGCCAATGTATTGTGCACAGGATGACTGGGTGTCAGTTTCTAAATGCGCTTCTCCATGCAGTGATTTATGCTTTTGGTGCTTCTGAGGGGATGGTAGTAAGCAGAGATTGCGCACCCATTGAGAGTGACCTCCTCAAACACACTCCCACATTCATTGGAGTCAAAGTCATCTGCTTCAGTCATCAGCGTAGCAAGACCACAAAGAAGAAAATGAGGAAAAGTTAAAAGAAAAATGACAAGATAGTTGCTGAAGTGTTGGGTACTCTGAGACACAGACGAACCAACACGGTTGCGATTGGTACAACACAGTTTTATTTCTTTTAACTATTTATATAACAAACTCTGGTACTCAGCACATGGTGACTGTCTGAGTGTCTGGCATGAAGGTCCTTGCCCTGAGCCGTCTCCTGCTGGACTGCCCAGGAAGTGTTGTGTTCCTTGTTTTGTACTTTTGTCCCATTCATTGTTTGTGCTGAGTTTGTTGAAAGGCCCTCAAGTGTAGGACATGTGCATTTCATGTCAAGGATAAGATTTAGTGGGAATATGCATCCCCCATGTTGAAACACCTACCACGTAGGCGTATGCCTTGAAGAGGCGTATCAATGCCTCAGGGTCAAGGATGACTTGCTTCCACTCTGGTGAGGAGGGGATGTGGAAACTATCACATTAGTTGGTGCCTTTCCAAGAGATAGGGAGGGAAGAGAATGGGATAGGGTGGGGATGGAAGCGAACATCGCTGAATGTTTCATCAAAGCAATTTGCAATGATCAATGGAAGTACGTTTGTGTTGAGAGTTTCTTGTTTTTTTATAGCGGCTTCGGGTTTCTGTCAGTTAGTGCCAGTCACTTAAAATCAGCCAAACAAGCATAAAAGATCAATCTTCAGGACAATTTACACTGCGCATATATCCAGTTTCCATGATCTTTGATGCTACTTTAAATGGCAAATTTCAACTTATTGCACCTGTTTGCAACCATTTTAGGAAACACTTCAAATTTAACTTATTTATTTGGGCAAGGAAACTGACAAACACATTTTTTTAATATGCACCCCCCCCCCCCCCCCCCGGCTGGTTCTGCGAAGTGAGCGTGCAATTGCAGGAAGGATATCCGCTCCGGGTTCCCACCCTCCTGTCCTGGTAGCCTCCTTCTGACAGGGGTACCCTCCCTTAAGGCCTGGTAACTTGTGGACTTCCTTCCCCTTCCCCCCACATCCTGGGCTATCCCTGGCAATCCAGATTTCCCCTTCACGAATACCCAGGCCTTCCCTCTCCTCGCCGCCTGGATCCCTGACTTACTCTTCAAACCACAGAAAGTCGGCCCAGGAAGCTTCTTGCTATGCCACTTCTAAGCATTGTTCCTGGAATGGGTGGAGAGATGCCGATCAATCAAGATGTGTCTTCCACTCGAGTTTGGGTCCCAGCTATTGCCAGTCAATGCTCATTCGAATATAAAATGGCAGCAGGGCTTTTGGAGCTCGCAGGGACGTGTTCCCTCATCAACCCTTTGTATGATCGGGGCCCAAGCCTCTGCCATCCTAAAAATCCTGGCCACTTAATTTACTAGGAAACTTACTTATGTACCCAAATGAAACTAGTACATGGTTCTGTAAAATTTGCTAAAGTCCATAAGACCATAAGACATAGGAGCAGAATTAGGCCACTCGGCCCATCGAGTCTGCTCCGCCATTCAACCATGGCTGATACTCTTCTCATCCCCATTCTCCTGCCTTCTCCCCATAACCCCTGATCCCCTTATTAATCAAGAACCTGTCTTAAAGACACTCAGCGATTTGGCCTCCACAGCCTTCTGTGGCAAAGAGTTCCAAAGATTCACCACCCTCTGGCTGAAGAAATTCCTCCTCATCTCTGTTTTGAAGGATCGTCCCTTTAATCTGAGATGGTGTCCTCTGGTTCTAGTTTTTCCTGCAAGTGGAAACATCCTCTCCACGTCCACTCTATCCAGGCCTCGCAGTATCCTGTAAGTTTCAATAAGATCCCCCCTCATCCTTCTAAACTCCAATGAGTACAGACCCAGAGTCCTCAACCGTTCCTCATACGACAAGCCCTTCATTCCAGGGATCATTCTTGTGAACCTCCTCTGGACCCTTTCCAAGGCCAGCTTGTCCTTCCTTAGATTCGGGGCCCAAAACTGCTCGCAATACTCCAAATGGGGTCTGATCAGAGCCTTATACAACCTCAGAAGTACATCCCTGGTCTTGTATTCTAGCCCTCTTGATATGAATGCTAACATTGCATTTGCCTTCTTAACTGCCGACTGAACCTGCACGTTAACTTTAAGAGACTCGTGAACAAGGACACCCAAGTCCCTTTGTATTTCTGATTTCCTAAACATTTCCCCATTTAGAAAATAGTCTATGCCTAAATTCCTCTTGCCAAAGTGCATAGCCTCACACTTTTTCACATTGTATTTCATCTGCCACTTCATTGCCCACTCTCCTAGCTTGTCCAAATCCTTCTGCAGCCCCCTTGCTTCCTCAATAGTATCTGTCCCTCTACAGATCTTTGTATCATCTGCAAACTTAGCAACAGTGCCAGCAGTTCCTTCTTCCAGTTCATTGATATATATTGTGAAAAGTTGTGGTCCCAGCACCCACACCTGAGGTACACCACTAGTCACCGGCTGCCATCCTGAAAAATACCCCTTTATCCCCACTCTCTGCCTTCTGCCAGTCAGCCAATCATTTATCCATGCTTGGATCTTACCCTTAACACCATGGGCTCTTAACTTATTTAACAGTCTCCTATGCGGCACCTTGTCAAAGGCCTTCTGGAAATCTAAAGTAATTTTAATCTATTTAAAACCAGGTGATTCACAGATGATGGGCTGATACATTTCTTAATACAAGGGACAAAAAGCAATAATGTTCTATTCTGAAATAACTCCTTTTGGAATTTGTACCTGCACGACATGTGGAATTTCACATTCAGCTTGAGGGAGAGAAGTGTGGAACAAAGACTAGTGCTTGAAACGTAAATTATGAGGACATGAAGACAGAGCTGGTGAAAGTAAACTAGGAACTTAAGTTAAGGGATTAGTCAGATAAAATGTAATGGCAGACATTTCAGAATACTCAGAAATTATATATTCCAGTAAGAAAGAAAGACTCTAAGGCAAGGACTAACCATCCATGGTTAACTAAGGAAGCTAAAGATAGTACCAAATTGAAAGAAAAAACATATAATTCCGCAAAGATGAATGGTAGGTCAGAAGACTGAACAGTAAATAAAAAACAGCAAAGAATGACTAAAAGATTAATAAGGAGGGAGTAATTAGAATATGAAAGAAAACAAGTTAAAAATATAAAAACAGATAGTAAGAGTTTCTTCAGGGAATTAAAAAGGAAATAGCAAGTAAAATGAGCACCAACGCTCTAGAGAGCCAGTCTGGGGATTTAGCGGGTGGCATGGTGGCACAGTGGTTAGCACTGCTGCCTCACAGTGCCAGGGATCTGGGCTCGATTCCGACCTCGGGTGACTGTGTAGAGTTAGCATTTTCTCCCCGTGTCTGCGTGGGTTTCCTCCGGGTGCTCCGGTTTCCTCGCACAGTCCAAAGATGTGCAGGTTAGGTGAATTTGTTACGATAAATTAGCCCTAGGTGGGGTTACAGGGATAGGGTGGGGTTTTGGCCTAAGTAGGGCACTGTTTAAGAGGGCCAGTGCAGACTTGATGGGCCAAATGGCCTCCTTCTGCACTGTAGGCTCTCTATGCTTATTCTATTCTGATTTCTAATGGAAAATAAGGAAAGCCGAGTGAATTGAACATCTGGCTTCCCTGCAGAGAACATGAGTAACTTCCCAGAAATAAGTGTGAATCAGAAGGTGAATGGAACGGAAGAAAGTAAACAATTACAATCTTGTATGAAACTAATTAACCTCTGTATGCATATCTCATCTTGGGAAGTTACCACCACTGAAAAAGTGAATTATCCAACATAGGTTTTCAGCTCTGTGAAGGAAACCTCATGAAACTTTGATTTTGGACTCTGGTACTCACATGAAGCAATATTTATTTTCTCTGTGGTCTCTGTACTTGTAAAATATTATTTTCTCTATCTCTCTCTTTACTGATTGAGTGTGGACATGCTGTTGTGAACCCTCCTTCCCCCATTTTGAGTGTCTAAAAATAAACTAACCCTTTGAGTCCATCCTTTCTCCAGTTAGCAATGAAGTTAGCTATAGCACCTTGGATCGCACAAAAAACAAGTGACTGGGGAAATCCCACTTACAAAGAGGGAAAGCAATCAAAATACCTTTCTGTTTATAGTGGTGAGAGAAGAATCTTTGAATCTGTAAGTCTCTGGGAAATGATTTCCCCCACACTTTTAACACTCTGTATTGATTCAAGATTGTTGATTTGTTGTCCTGAATCTTCTAATTCTACCAGCTTCTGTACTTGCTTCCTTGTTGAAACTGGTCTCTTTGCTTTTGGTGGCACTGCTGTCAAAGGGATCCACTCCACCGAAGGTCGGTATGTCTGTATCTATCTTCTACTTCGCACACTTGACTTCAACTGGATCAGGTTCTGAGCTGATGATCTCGCAAGAGCACTTGCAGCTTTCTTTTGCCTCATCACCAAATGTAGTAACTTGACTCCACCATTTAGGTCCAAACAAGAAACAGTATTTTATGTGCAGAGTAGCGCAGCTCCGATGCTGCCAGTCGGCCTCCTTGAGCGAACTGAGAAAAAGCCAGCGCTCTGCTTGACGATTCCCATGCTCTAACGACAGATTGGACAAGCGGGGTCACATGACCCTTCAGATGATCACCCCTTAAAGGGGCCAGCTACCACAGAATGCAAATTGTTAAGCGGTAATAAAGAGTCGGCAAAGGGATATAGATATGTGAAGTGATGGGTACAAATTTGGCAAATGCAGTATAAACCAAACTTGTCCATTTTGGCAAGAAGAATAGAAACACAACATATTATTTAAATGGAGTGAGACTGCAGAACTCTGCGGTAGAACAGAATCTGGGTGTCCTGGTACATGAATCACAAAATGACAGTAGGCAGATACAGTAAGTGATTAGGGAGACAATTGGAAAGTTGTCATTTATTGCAAGGCGAATGGAATATAAAAGTAGGGATAGTTCGCTGCAGTTCTACAGGGTGTAGATTAGATCACACCTGGAGTACTGTCTACAGTTTTGGTCTTCGTATTCATGAAAGGATATAAATGCATTTGAGGTGGTTCACTCGACTGATATCTAGGATGGTGGATCTTATGAAGAAAGGTTGGACAGGCTGTGCCTGTATCCATTGGAATTTAGAAGACTGAGGGGTGACCTTTTGAAACTAGTAAAATCCCAAGGGGTGTGGACTGGGTGGATGCTGAACAGATGTTTACCTTGTAGGAGAGGCTAGGGGTGCAATTCAGTGGACGGAAGTTAAAGACCGCTAAACGCGCATTCAGCATGGTGTTTCTCAGCGGCCGCAGCAACCATAAACATCTGACTATTCAACGGTACTTTGCCAGGTTTTTTAGCCTCGGGAGTTTTTTTAAATAATCTTTATTGTCACAAGTAGGCTTACATTAATACTGCAATGACGTTACTGTGAAAAGCCCCTAGTCCCCACATTCCGGCATTTGTACGGGTACGCAGAGGGAGAATTCAGAACGTCCAAATTACCTAACAGCACGTCTTTCAGGACTTGTGGGAGAAAACCGGAGCACCAGGAGGGAACCCACGCAGACACAGGGAGAACGTGCAGACTCCGCAGACAGTGACCCAAGCCGGGAATCGAACCTAGGCCCCTGGCGCTGTGAAGCAACAGCGCTGGCCACTTTGCTACCGTGCTGCCAGGAGTTTCACCCCGCTGATGCCGCACTTAATAGTTTTCCTGCTGCCAAGCTAAAGCTGAACCTCTGGAACCCTCTGCCCTGGAGAACGGTTGAGGCAGAGTCATTGAAAAATGTTTAAGGCAGAGGTCGATAGATTCTTGACTAACAGAGGAGTCAAAGGTGACTGTTGTTAGGTGGGAATGTGGAGTTGAGGTCAGCCATGACCTTATTGAATGGCGAAGCAGGCTCAAGTAACCAATTGGTTTACTCCTGCTCCTAATTGATATGCTTGTCTGTAAATATATTCTATCACGCTGTCTGCTTTGGCTGGTTCATTTTGTGCTTGTGATTACACAAACAAGTTTGAACGGAATCTTGAACCATAATTTCACTTCAGAAAACCAGCATGCATTCAAGTGCAATTTGCGCGCAGATGACCGATTAGTACCCAAAGCAGAAGCTTTACCCGATAGCGCATTAATGGAGCCAAATGTCTCAAGACATTTGAACTGCATAAGGAGATGTTAGGATAGGTTACAAAAGGCTTGGTCAAGTGCATATGCTTTAAAGACTTATTTTTTATAAATTTACAGTACCCAATTCATTTTTTCAAATTAAGGGGCAATTTAGCATGGCCAATCCACCTACCCTGCACATCTTTGGGTTATGGGGGCGAAACCTACGCAGACACTGGGAGAATGTGCATACCCCACACAGACAGTGACCCAGAGCCGGGATTTGCTTTAAAGGCTTTAACGGAGGAGAGCGAGAGACAAAGAGGAGAGAGATTTAGAGGGGGGTAATTCTGAAACTTTATTGGGAGGCCTCAAGTTAGCTTGGGCACTAATACACTTCTGCAGACTGGACTAATAACCTCATACAACCCTGCATGTGCTCTTGGCATCTAATAACAAGAGCAACATCTGCACTCGAGATTATCTTCTTTAGATGCAAATGAAGCACAGACTTGGTTACCTCAGTATTGCCATTCTTTATAATGTTTAGTCTGCATAATCGAGTTTACCAACAGCAGTCTAACTTAGAAAATGGCCCACATCTCAAAAAAACGCACCGATCAATAAGCAGCATAGAACATCTACTGAGTTGCAAATGTATGCACAGACAGTTAAGAACATATACGCCGGGGTGCTTTTGGAATCTTTCGTGCTTGAACTAGGAGGTGTCATCAGTTGGACCAATTAACCCTCAGCAATTGGATGTTATTCTCGGATTATGAGCACTCTCACTGGTATTTTTTAAATTTTGCCATCTACATCTGTTCCCACAACTTCAATCACACAATCTAAAATCTCAGGCTATTTTAAGTCCTGCTATTTTTAAGCCATGGGAATATAGCATTGTGTCCATCAGTTAAAACATTCTATACAAACTTCAACTAGCCACACATGGTAAGGCAAGGGAAACTGTCGATCTGAGGAAAGGGTTAATTCCTTAGGAGTCCAGGGCACGATCTATCTGTGGATTCTATTTTCCTGCCATTGGGACATGACCAACTATTCAGCAAATAGTTTATGTTTCCTGGCTGTATAAAAACCCAGGAAAAATCAAGGATAAGAAAGGATCATTTAATCCTTAGACATTCAACAATCCGCTTCCCCTAATTCTCCTAATCATGAACCTTTTCTTCCCAGTGAATCGACCACTGTTGACCTGAATTAATCATCCCTACCTCAATATAGCTCCCAATCCTCATGAGATTTTATTGGAGCACTTTGGTAAATTTGAACACTTTCTCTGGCTCTTCATCTTTGGAAGCTGTACCCTTAGTGTTTTCACATTGCCAGCAGTTAAACTCAGAAAGCAAGAGACTGCCTTATGATCGGAATGACCTCCCTCAACTCAGCAACTCGCTTCCCACCCCCAGTCAAGACCGAAAGCACATGAGTAAGGAGTCCCTCTCCAACAAAGAACACTGGATTCGAGAACAAAGGAATAAAAGGCTCCGTAATATTTGCCATCAAACTTTATTTTTTCAGGAGATGCTTGCTCAGAGGCAGACGGCTGAAGCTACAGGATTTACAGTTAATGTTGCTGGAGCTGTCATCCCGAGAGAAGTAGGCAGAGGCTGTTAATGGTGGTGATTTCCTTCCTGTCGCTGGAAGCAGTCAGCGTACAGGACTCATACATTCCTGCTCAACTACATCTTCCGTTAAAAACAATGTAACTTGTGATTCTGCAGCAGACATCAGTGGTGACGTTGAAGGAGTTCTCCCTTTAAATGTTTTGACTCTGAGAAAGTGGAACATTACAATCCTGAAGGACGGGTGTCAGGTTACAGTGTCCTGACTCTTTATTTAAACTTACTGTTGGTAAGTTTTTGAATTCTACTCCCAGCTAAATTAGTGGATGAAGGATGGCGTGTTCAACTGGGCAGAATATTATTACGGTGTTACAGAACAACCTGAAATAAATTCTATGAGATGGAAGAAATTAATTATTGTGTCTCCACAGGGTTGAAAGTTCAGGTGTTTTCTTAGTTTTAAAACGGTTTCCCTTTTTGTACAGTAAATAGGTAAAGGTTGCTACTGTGTGTGTTTTTTTGCATTTGATTGACAGATAAAGAGCTAAATAGAAGCTATAACAGTGTGCTTTTTGAATGTCTGTTTTCATTGCTGAGGTATTTTGGAGGCATTTGTTTTTATTGTAAGATCTAAATTCTTTTGTCAGGATTTTTCTTTTGTATCTTGAAACTGAATCCAGAACAGGGAACACGATTGTTTACATTTTCAGATCCTCTTTGGGGTGGGGGTGTCTCAGAGCTGTTCAGATTTCGACATTTTCTCCTTGTTTTGTAAATTCTTTTTGTTGATGTATAATATCTGAAAGAAAATTTCTGCCCCATGATAACATCAAGTGGCCAGTTCTATTTTTCAGTTAGTTCCTTGAAGGATATGCACATTTACAAGCAATTCCTGAATGTGTGTCAGTTTTGTTGGGGGCGGGGTGTTTACCTGGGTGGGTGTCGATTTAGGAATTTGCAGAGATGAGCCGTCATCTTGAATTTGAAAAAACAGACCCTTAAACCACTGTAAGTGTCAGATGAACTATTCTGAGCAAAGGATAGCTCAGCTATCCGCACTGTTATAGATACCAATCAGAATAGATATGGGAAAGAGCGGATGTTAAATCATCGAGTTTACAGCATTCATCGATTGCCAGGTTAACTCTACCCAGGTGTCATCAGGCACCATCTTAGTCATCATTACAGTGAAGAAATATTAATGATCACTCCTATGTGCTATTTAATTCGCTTGTGAGCCATATGCCAATGGCTTCTGACTCGGCACAAAGGAAAAAGTGACTAACCGGTTGGCAAATTTATCATTGCCATTTGTTCAGATTAAACAATGCTCTTCCTGACAACCATATGCAGGGCTCCACGAATCCATCTGTTTTACAGCAGTGGCCTGGGAAGAGGAGATATTGAGTGGATAATATTCACCAAGCACAGCGAGCTGTGTACTGAGGACCAGAAACCAACCTCATGTAAATTTACAAAGGGAGCTCAATTAATAATTCTTTCATCGCACAGCGCACAATATGCTGGGAGCGAATCTGGGTAATTGGAAATAGCTTAGTATATACCAGCAATTATTAAAGGACTGCTAGTTGACCTTATGCTGGCTCAATTTTTTTTGCCAGTAGCTCCAACTCAAAATTATATATCGCAGGCTGAGCCCAGCAACAAAAAGCAGCCCTCTGTGGAGGAGAGGGCCTTTCAACAGTAAAGTCTGACTATTTTTGAGAATGTTTCCCTTGAAGCAGAAACTGATCACTCGAGCCATTCATGCACATTGTTGGACAACCTTTCCTTCACCTCAAGAATGTTGGAAACTTTCTAAGCTTTACACACAATCTGTTGTATGTGGGGCTCGGGGTAGAACTCAAGCCTCCAATCCCCCAAAGCACAAGACTTTTCACTAAATTATCTATAGTTCCAATCACAATCTTATTGCACCATGCGTAAATCACTCTGCCATATCGTAGCACTCTTTGTTGAGGATCTCATGTTTCTTCATTAATGCTTTGAGAAAAGCAGTAAAATTCTTTGAAGCAGAAAGAGAACCAAAGATTATTGTGTTTATTCTGACAGCTCCATCCTTTAGTACCCTTCTGGTTCTCAGTTACGTGAGCTGGAGTTGTTTGCCATTGACCAGAGAAGGTTAAGGAAAGATTTGATAGAGATGTTCAAAATCATGTAGGGTTTTGATAGTGTAAATAGTGTTGGTACCAAAAAGTGCAGATTTAAGGCAACTGACAAAGGAACCAGAGGCTTATTGAATAGCAAGTTGTTATTTCTGGAAAGCACTCCCTGCAAGGGTCATGGGAGTAGATGCACTAATAACTCACAAGGGGATTGGATAAACTTTTGGGCTAAATTGCCTACAGTTTGGTATCATTCCATGATGCATAATGATAACTTTGTTTTCTGTCCGTGTTGGTTGAATCACATGCTGCGGATCAATCATGCATTCAGAGGGTTTACACAATCAACACATTATTGAGAATCAACAGAATCAAACTTTCACTGCAGGGAACTACCTGAGGATTATTGATGGGGGATCAAGCCTAGCTAGGATACGCTTTCAGAGGGTTGGTGCAGTCTCGATGGGTCGAATGGCCTCCTTCTGCAATGTAGGAATACTATGATTCAATGTTATGTTGAATTTATACAAGACACTAGTTAGGCCTCAGCAGGAGTAATGTGTACAGTTCTGGGCACCATACTGTCGGAAGGATGTAAACACATTGGTGAGAGTGCAGAAGAGGTTCACAAGAATGGTTCCAGGAATGAGGAACTCCAGTTATAAAGATAGACTAGGGAGACTGGGAGTGTTCTCTTCTGAGAGAAGAAGGCGAAGAGGTTATTTGATAGAAATATTCAAAACCTTGAGGGGGCAGGACAGAGTAGATAGGGAGCGAGCACAGATTCCAAGTGGTTTGCAAAAGAAGCAAATGTGATGTGGATAAAAAACGTTGCCAAATAACGTGTGGTTCAGGTCTGGAATGCACTGCCTGGAAGTGCGGTGGAGGCAAGTTCAATCAAGGCATTCAAGAGGGCATTAGATGATTACTTGAATAGAAGCAATGAGCTGGAGTTTGGGGATAAGGCAGGGGAATGGCACTAAGTCATGATGCTCGTTTGGAGAGCTGGTGGAGACACGGTGGGCCGAATGGCCTTCTTCTGCATCATAACAATTCTGTGATATATTTCATCTTCTCCTAGCACTTCTGACATCAGAATACCGTACGGAACTATGACTCAATATCACATCCCGGGCAATAAGAAAATCAAAACTTTCATCTGATCATATAGCAGAAATGTGAAAGAATTTTTACTCTCTAAAATTCTCTGAAATCCTTTGAATTCGAAATTTCCCATCAAGCTTAATGAATTACATTTAAAAAAGGATACAATTATACAATTTTTTACATATACAAATAACTGTGAGTGGAGATTCTAAAAAGGCTATGGAATTTTCATCAATCAATGGAATGTAGGTTTTTATCCCGAGGTTCGGAATACAAAAATCAAGTGATGCATCTGTTGTACAAGGTTTTGTTGAGATGCCATCTGAAGTACAGAGTTCAGTTTTCTGGATGCATGTTAGAAAAAAATAATGGTCTTAAAAGTTACAGCACGGCTGAAAGGATTAAATTATGAAGCTAGTTGCATACTTCTAGTTTGCATTTCTTTGAGTTTAGAAGGTTGGAAGATGGTCTAATCATAGTGTGTGAAAAAGGATTCAATTGTATAGATACTGAGAAACTATTTTGTCTAATGCAGGAACCCATGAATATTTAAAATTAGAGCTAGGTCATTTAAAGGGGTGGAACCAGGATGCGTATCTTTCACACAACTGTTATTGGTAATCTGGAATTCTCTCCCCCAGATTGAAACAACTGAGGTTTCCAAGAATAAACTTTTTTTTAAGATGAAGGTGTTATGATAATACGGTTGTGGAAAAAGACAAGTTAATGGAGTTGAGCTACAATGTAACCATGATTTAACTGAACAAAGGAAGAGGTTCAAGGGGCAGAACACCTATTCCTATGTTTCAAATAAAATTACAACACAGCTCTTGAATTATATATTTAGTGATCAAAACCCTACATTAACTCCAATTGCAAAATGAGACATTCAAAAGAAATAAAAATTGGCATGAATGCAGAAAGGACTCCAAATTCACACTAAGGCAGTGCTAATATGGGCGCCCCGGTCTAATACAACTGTCTATTAAAGGTTAAACAACCACCAATTGTGGACTACATGCTGATAGCAGAATTAACGCAAAAAAACATCTCCCATGATTGGCAAAAAGTGACTGTTTTTATCATTGACAGGAAAGAGGTCAAGAAGATGGGAGACTGGAGTTTTTTGGAAAAACTCCTTGATGAGGTCCAGGAACACTCCACTGTGATTGGCAAGATCTGGCTCACTGTCCTCTTCATATTTCGGATTCTAATCCTGGGCACAGCTGCAGAGTACGTGTGGGGCGATGAGCAGTCGGATTTTAACTGTAACACACAGCAGCCAGGTTGTGAGAATGTCTGCTACGACAAGGCTTTCCCAATCTCGCATGTCCGCTATTGGGTACTACAGATCCTCTTTGTGTCAACGCCGACACTTATCTACTTGGGTCATGTGATGCACATAGCGAGGCAGGAAGAAAAGCTGAAGCAGCAAGAGGAGGCACTGAGATCCCTGCCATGCAAAGACAGCCAAACTGAACTCATCATGAAAGAAATTGCAAGAAAGAAGTTAAAGTACTGCATTGATGAGGCAGGAAAGGTCAAAATTAGGGGAGCACTGATGTGCACCTACACACTCAGCATTATTTTCAAGATGTCATTTGAACTGAGCTTTCTATTTGGTCAATGGGTCTTATATGGCTTTACCATGCCTGCCATTTATGAATGTGTAAGAAATCCCTGTCCACACAAGGTAGATTGTTTTATATCTCGTCCCACAGAAAAGACCATTTTCATTTTATTTATGTTTGTGGTAGCTCTGATATCGGTCCTGTTAAACTTTCTGGAATTGTTCCACCTCATTGGCAAGTGTCTTATCAGGAGCATTCAGACCAGCTCCAAGAAACAACACTATTTAAAACCGTCTGACTTTCCAGGAGGTCACTACATTGAAAAGGAGTCAATACCAATAGAGTATATGTACCCATCCGTGGAAGGGGCTCACGGACCTTACCAGAGCTGCAACAAGTCCTCTACTGAGCAAAATTGGACAAACTATAATACAGAGCAGATATTGGCAGGCCAAAAGGTCAATCCGATGCCACAGGGGCATTTGCAGCCATTTAACTTTTTGAGGGATGTCCCTGATAAAGTAGACCAAAGCTCAATTCAAGAACAAAGGCCTACTAGTCCAGCCAGCAGTGTAGGCAGTAGGAGAAGAGACAATGACATTGCAATCTGATTTCAGGTGAACATCAAGTTCTGAATGAGCAATATTTAAGAATGGTTACGCTTGACAAATCAGTATTTCAGGACTTTCGGATATAGTCAATGAGAAAAGTTGAATAAGTATCCATTATGGATTTCAACACACTTGACGTATTTCAGGTACAAGTACAAAGATGGATGCCATTCTGCAGAAGAGTGGACAAATACATATCTCTGACCCAATTACTGCATGGAGTTATTATTACATTTGTAATTTATTTCCTACTTATTGTGAGGTTTTGGATTTCTTGGTTGATATTCTGAGGTTGAACTATGCCTTTTGACCGAATGAAAGATAGCAACAACTTTTAACAAATCAGAGTTATTCAGCACACCTAGAGGTTGTATTTCAATGTGTTTCTAACTAACACGGAGCTACAGTGGTTAACACTGTTGTTTCACAGCGCCGGGGTACCAGGTTTGATTCCTGGGTTGGGTCATTGTCTGTGCGGAGTCTGCACATTCTCCCTGTGCCTGCGTGGGTTTCCTCCGGGTGCTCTGGTTTCCTCTCTCAAGTCCCGAAAGACATGCTGTTAGGTGAATTGGACATTCTGAATTCTCCCTCTGTGCACCCAAACAGGCGCTGGAGTGTGGCGGCTGGGGGATTTTCACAGCAACTTTATTACGGTGTTAATGTGAGCCTACTTGTGACAATAAGAAAGATTATTATTATGAATACACATTCCTCCAGCATGCGCCAGTGATCCTTTGTCAAAAAATGTCGATGTCTTATTTGTATTTTTTCTTTTTTTTGGCATCCATACTGTAAATATATTTCTCGTCCTCCTATTTGGGTGCCACTTGTCTGCCATTTCCTGACTGAGATGCTGGTGTGTGTGATGGCTGGTGCCAGGCTTTTATTAGTGCTGCTCTGTAATCAACCAGTAGAAGGCATACAAGAATGGATTTTATTGAGGTGCTTCAGATAGTTCAATTTAGTACCACCCTCATCCCCATCCCCATATATTAACACACTAGAGGTGGGGAAAACTGAGTATTTCAATCAATCAGGGGATAATTCAGCATTCAGTTAAAAATAATTACTAATGGGCAGCACGGTGGCACAGTGGTTAGCATTGCTGCCTACGGCGCTGAGGACCCGGGTTCAAATCCCGGCCCTGGGTCACTGTCCGTGTGGAATTTGCACGTTCTCCCCGTGTTTGCATGGGTTTCACCCCTCCAACCCAACAAATGTGCAGGATAGGTGGATTGGCCATTCTAAATTGCCCCTTAATTGGAAAAAATAATTGGGTACTCTAAATAAAAAAATAAAAAATGACTAATCATCAAATAGCAGTAGACATAACTGACGTAAAACACATCAAGCTTGGTACAAAGCTATCATCTAGTTTGCTCATCTCTTTCTAAAGCGGTGATGCACCACATCAGGGGTCTTTCATGTCAATTCCTGAATAATATTTTTCGTGACGTGGTGATGCCGGTGTTGGACTGAGGTGAGCACAGTAAGAAGTCTTACACCAGTTTAAAGTCCAACAGGTTTGTTTCGACTCACTAGCTTTCGGAGCACTGCTCCTTCCTCAGGTGACAGCCGAAAGCTAGTGATTCGAAACAAACCTGTTGGACTTTAACCTGGTGTTGTAAGACTTCTCACAATATTTTTTCAAATACAGGCAAAATACCGCACATTTTCTATTTTATGACCTCGAGGTAGTGATCTTGAATAGAATTGGAAGAATCACACCGTACCTCTAAAGAAAATGACAAACTATACTCTTATTTATAGATTTATTTGTTGCATTGTTTCCCTATTTATGGATTTATTTGTTGCATAATTTCAATTTGAAATGTCACCACAGGCCTCCGAAGCTCCCGTGGAAGCTCTATGGTTAAGATATAACACGCAGAAGTGAATCGCGCACAGCAACACTTTCCTCAGCAAAGTACTAACTTCCTGTCAACTAACGCCATTACAATGCTAGTCAGCATCATATTCTCAGCAAAACAAAACTCGATGAGCAGAATAATCCTCAATGGTAAACCTCAATGAGTGAAGGGGCCTTGCACAGGTCACCAAGAAATAAACATAGCTGCGTGCGCAATCAGACTCTCGGAATTTGAGTTCACACTTGAGAAAATTGTCTCATGACCACCTCAAGTAGCTTTAGCTCACTGTGTTGTCAACATAATTCCAGACGTTTCATAGAAATGCGAGAATTGGAGGGATAGCAGACAACTATTAGTTCTGTAAATAATCAGGTGATTTGTTCAATTATTTGTTGAAGTGTATTGTACAAGTTGAATTTTGTTTTAATTCTTGGTGCCACTATGAACTGCTGACCAAAATAAAAAAAATTCAAAATTAAATGCCAGTCATGCAATTTCTGCAATTTATTTTGTCTGGCTTTGTAGCCAAAAAATGTTTCAGTCTTTTACCTGTCCATGCATTTTATTTCAGAGCTGAGCAGCAGGACTTTTGGGTGGAGTGGATATCAGTTCCTATGGAACTGTATTTGAGACTGTCACAGTGAAATGATCCCAGGGATTGCAGAAAGGATTGGCACAGTACCCTGCTCGGAGACTCCGGTCTCCAATTTATCCCAGATCAATACAGAAAAAAAGAAAGATTGCACTTATACCAGATGTCTCATCATGTTTTGCAGCCAATGAAGTACTTTTGATGTGTAGTCAGTGTTATAGTGCAGGAAATGCGGCGGCCTATTTATGTTCCATAAACACCCATAAACAGCAATGTGATAATGACCAGATAATCCCGAAAGACATGCTTGTTAAGTGAATTGGACTTTCTGAATTCTCCCTACGAACAGGCACCGTAGTGTGGCGACTAGGGGATTTTCACAGTAACTTCATTTCAGTGTTAGTGTAAGCATCCTTGTAACACTAATAATCTGCTTTTTAGGTGATCTTGATTGAGTGATGAATATTGGCCAGCAGATGGAAGATAATTCCTCTGCTCTTCTTCAAACTAGTGCCACAGGGTCGCACTGCCATGGTGTCAGGGGCACTGCAAGGGTGCCAGGCTGGCAGAGCCAGGGTGCCCAAGTGCCAGGTTGGCATCGCCTCTTATCAAATAGAGGGGGGGTGAGGTGGGGCTTTGGGGGGCATCCCCAAGGTTGGAGGGAGTATGGGGGGGAGAAATAAAATGCAGGTGCCTGAAAAGGGAGGTGGGAGGGTTAGTGGACAAAATGGCGCCCGATCTATGAGGAGTTTGACTGCTGACCCGCTTCATCTCTCTAAATGTGGCCTTGGTGGGGAGAACCCCCCCCCCCCCGGGGCTAAAAATGAGTCGATGCCTGATTTCATTGTGAATATCTGCTCATGCTGAGAGGAGGCTCCCTTGGTTTGTGAAATGATCCACATTTTCCAGGGGACACTGTGGATCTTGATGGTTGGGGGCAGTTTTGTGTGGCAGGAGTGGGCTGGTACAGAAGCTTTGTTTTCCGGACATTTAGTCTGAGGCCCATTCCCTCACATGCCTCGTGAATGCGCCGACAGTGGTTTGTAACTTGGCCTCTAGAATGTGCGCACACACAGGCTTCATCTGCATACTGCAGCTTATTGCAGAGGTTGAGGTGGTCTTGGTTCTTGCCTGGAGGCATTGGTGGCTGAACAAATTCTGCTAGGTTAGCTCCACTCCAGCGGGAAGCTTCAGGATGATGGGGTGAAGTATTACTGCGAGGAATATGGAGAAGAGCAACGGTGCTACGATGCAGCCCTACTTGACCTCAGTTTGCACACGTATTGGGTCTGTGATGGTTCCATTGGTGAGGATTACGGTTTGCATGTCACCATGGAGCAGGCAGAGAATGGTGACGAATTTCTGCGGGCAGTCGGATTTGAGGAGGATGTTCCACGAACCCTCACAATTGACAGAGTCATTGACTTTGTGAGATCAGAGAAGGCCATGTACAGAGGTTGATACTGCCCCCTGCACTTTTCCTGGATTTGTTGCACGTTGAACAACAGGTCCATTGAGCCTTTTGATGGGCGGAAGCCGCACTCAGACTCAGAGAGGAGCTCTTCAGCTATTGGGAGGAGGCGGTTGAGAAGGATTCTCGCAATGACCTTTCCTGTGGTGGAGCGTAGGGGAATCCCTCTGTAATTTCCTTGGTTGGACCTGTCTCCTTTCTTGAAGATGGGCACAATTAAAATGTCTCTGAGATCACCCTGCATGCTGTCTTCCTGTTAGACAAGGGTGATGAGATTGTGGCTTTTTGTCAAAAGTGTCTCTCCGCCACATTTTAATACTTCTGTGGGGATTCTGTCCGCGGAATTGGCCTTGTTGTTTTTCAGCTGTCGGATGGCTTTTTTGACCTCATGATGAGCTGGCATTGTACTGTGATGGTGGCGGGTAACATGCTGTAAGATGGTGGCAAGGGCGCTTGTGCTGAAGGCTGTGACTTGGCTGCTTGGCTGAGGAGGTCCTCGAAGTGTTCTCTCCAGCGGGCTTTGGCTGCCTCTCTGTTTTTCGTGAACGCCTCTCTGTTTTTGGCTCTCTGTGGTGGGTCCCTGTGTGGTCAGACCCTAGATGGTTTTAATTGCACTGGAGAAGCTGCACACATCACGGTTGTTGGTGAGTTGCTGAGTTACCTGTGCCCTTTCCACCCACCATCTGTTCTTTAGGTCACGGGTTCTTTGTTGCATCATGGCCTTCAGTTGCCTGCAGGCTTGTTTCCTCTCACTCGAGTTTTGGTGGAGCTGCCAGTTCAGGAACGCCTTGCATTTGCGGTCAAGGAGATTCTGGATCTCCTGATCGTTCTTGTGGTCTTGGTGTTTCGTGGTCGAGAGCCTGAGCAGCTCCTCACAGGTGCTAACTATGGCGGCTTTCAAGGCGGACCAGACACCGCGGGCATTCTGCGGCTCTGGTTCACTAGTTGTCACCAGGTTAGCTGTGAGGCACCAACTGAGTAGCTCTTTCTTCTCAGGGTATTTGAGTCCAGCGACATTGAGCCGCCAGCGACTGAGTTTCTTCTGTCTGTGCTGGCCTGAGGCCAGGGTGATGGAGATGGTAGAATGGATTAGTCGATGGTCAGTCCAGCAGTCATCGGCTCTGGTCATGTCATGGGTGACATGGACATCTTTGCGGTCCCTTGCTCGGACAATGCTATAGTCTATTAGGTCCAGTGCTTGGAGCGGGAGTATTTCCAAGAGGTTTGCTACTTGTCCCTCTGGCGGAACAGGGTATTTGTAACGACCAGGTCATGTTCTAAACATTTTGTCAGGAGGACTCCGTTGACGTTTGTTTGCTCCAGGCCTTCCCTACTACATGCCTGACAAAAGGTTTGCGTCCTTCTCGACTCTAGCATTGAAGTCACCAAGGAGAATCAGCTTGTCTTTCTTTGGGATGCGATACAGCGTTCGGTCGAGGCTGGAGTAGAATGCTTCTTTTGTCTTGTCCGTTGCATCTAAGGTTAGGGCCTAGGCACTGACAGCTGTGATGTGCTGCTTTTGGGCCAGGGTGAGCCCTCGGGCCATGAGGCATTCGCTCATTGAGACTTCTGGCCAATTCATTTTTTATGGTGAAGCCGACCGCAAAGACGGCGTTCTTCTGCTTTGCCTTTCCAGAAGAAGGTGTATCCGCCACCTTGTTCTTTAAGCTGGCATTCTCCTGCCAGTCGTATCTTGCTCACGGCGGCGATGCCAATCTTGTGGTGTCAGAATTCCCGGGCTGGGATGGCGGTGCAACATTCAGGTTTGTTGCTGTTGTCCATAAAGGTCCTGACATTCCAGGTCCCAAAATACATTTTGGGGTGGGGTGGGATGCCTGAGCATGGATTCTTTTAACGTGGGATGGTCGTTGCACACCATCCACCTTATGGTTCCAGCGGAGCGAGGTCTTGGCCCAGTGGCAGGGAGATCAGAGATGACAGAGACCAGGCTTTGCTGTAGGACAGGGACTAACACAGACTCATCATCTTTCGATCATCTGCCTGCATGTCAGGGATGTCACTTTTAAAGGGTGATGTCTTTTTAATTTTCCCTCCCTCTTACAGCACCGGGAAGTTGGGCATGCCTCCCTCTATTTCGCCACCCTTTGCTCTGATACTATTTTCACTGCCACTGCCTGCTTCACAATCAGTGGCCAATCTCCCACCATCCCAGGTCTGTTGTCTAAAATTTCCAACCTAAATCCCATCAGCTTCCTACATTTTGCCAATCCTCAAATGCCCTTTGAAAATATAGTTATTTGACCTTTCTCTCAGTTATGTCCCAAAACTCTGCGCCTAATGTCTCCCTCTGTAAAGCATCTCAGGTAGGACAGCACGGTGGCGCAGTGGTTAGCACTGCTACCTCACGGCGCAGAGGTCCCAGGTTCGATCCCAGCTCTGGGTCACTGTCCGTGTGGAGTTTGCATATTCTCCCCGTGTTTGCGAGGGTTTCGCCCCCACAACCTAAAGATGTGCAGGCTAGGTGGATTGGCCACGCTAAATTGCCCCTTAATTGGAAAAAGTGTATTGGGCACTCTAAATTTCTTTTAAAAGTAAAGCATCTCAGGTAACCTTGCAACACAAAAAGAAGCATCCAAATATATATTGTTGGAACAAGTTATGCTTTATTAATTGAATTAATCCAACTGATGGATTTATGGAATTTGTGTATGGTTATTCACAATATGAAAGTGCTGTCTCTGGAGCTCCAGTAGAAAGATTTGCCCGCATCATTGAAGATCTTTGTGACTTTTTGTCAGTTTTTGCGATTGGGATCGACCTTTCACATGCGGCTTCTCAAATGTATGAACTTGCAAGGCTGATTCCAGAAGAAATCCAAATCTCATCCAGCATACCATGGCTGCCAACTCAAATCAAGAACAGACACATGTAAGTTACTGATCTTACACACATCCCTTAAAGGGCAGCACAGCTAAGTGAGGAGTGAATGAGTGAATTCCATTTAAAGTAAGGCTGGCATGCAATGCACAATGGCAGAATCAAGGTCCATCAATACAACCTTTATGTAATAACGGGCAAGATTCTCTTACCTCCTCAGAGTTTGTTTCTCAGCAGTAGGAGGTGACCCACCATTGGTAAGTGGCAGGGTCTTCTGGTCTTGCTGCTGTCAATGAGATTTCCCATTGAATCCACTCCACGCCACTGGGAAACCCGCGGCGCACCGCCTCGAGAGGGCCGGAGGATCCCGCTGGTGTGAACAGCCAATTATTTCCCTGATACAGAGATAAGGAATTGATTGCACGAAAAGAAAGGAAAGCACGTTATAGCCAATAATGTACTTTTGAAATGTAGTCACCGTGGGAATGTAGGGCAACACTACAGTCAATTTGTGCACAGAAGGCCCATCATGAATACTTGAGACATATATGCAGACAATCTGTTTTAACAATGAGGTTTAAATATTGCCCAGGACAGTGGCAGAAACTCCAATGCTCTTTTTCAAATTCTGAATCTTTTATATCCATCTGCAAGAGTAGGCAGAGTCTCAGTGCAAGGTTTCATCTGAATGGCCTGCACCTCTGGCAGTGAATCACCCCCTCAGTACTGCACTCACCTGTCAACCCAGATAATGTGCACAATCTCTGAACTGAGGCTGGATGGAATCGATGTAAGAATGGTCGCAATGAGCCTTTCAGTATTTACACACAATAAGGTATTCTGCGAGATGCAATATCCTGGTAACACCATCCTACATGGCGTCATCTTACTTAATGATTTTGAGTTTGCACGTCCAGAAAAAATATTGCCATTGGCAAAAAAAGCATCTTTGTTCCAAATAACAGCAAAGTCAGTAATTAAACAACCATAAATTTATGAAAAATTCATAAAGTGAGATTCATTTTCTCCAAAATGAATCATTTGACACTTGGTGTGTCAAAAGGAGCAAAAGTTATTTTCTGACAGTCTTTTCCATTGTTTTCATGTTATGATAAGTCTTGGAGTGAGCTGAATACCAGTCACACATATCGCAGATTGTAGTTTGTGTTTGAATTGTGCTTCAACAGCTGTCCAACTACTCCTTCTTCGAATTCCAAAATCAACACACTCTTGCTAGATTTTCCCCACTTTGTTTTCTCACAGGTCATGAGGTGACCATCAGACACCATGTTTTACAGCATTGGTCACCTCCACCATTATACTAAGGTGCAAGGTTCATTGCTCATGTGAGTATTAAACGAATAACATGTTTTTCTTGAAAGATGTTTGGGACAATCTATCACAGGCAGGCAATAAAACAACTGATTAAATTAATCTACATGCACGTCATGTCAGCTGCCTCAGCATGCCGAAAACTATTCATGGTAAGGTGCAATGTTGCGGGTTAAAGGTAAATTGGAGAAATATTTTACAGATTTAAAAACTAAAGGCCAGTCGAATATTTAAAATATCAATTAAGAAGTAATTAAATAAAATAGAGATGCAGGGCCAGGTGGTGTGTTGTACTTGCGTGATGTGGGAGCTGGTGGATCCCGTTGTAGTTCATAGTGACCATATCTGTAGCAAGTGTTGGTTCCTCGAAGAACTCCGGCACAAAGTTGATGAACTGGAGTCTGAGTTCAGGTACGGTGACACATCAGGGAGGGGGAGAGTTACCTGGACGCTTTCTTTCAGGGAACAATCACATCTCTTAGATTAACTATCTGCTGGTGGGCAGGGGCAGGAGAGTGTGACTGTGAGTGAGGCAGGTAGAGGGATCCAGGAGGTAGCATTGCAGGAGCCTTAATCCTTGTCCTTTTCCAAAAGGTTCAATGAGGCAAGGGCGAGTGTATCCACCCTCACCCCAGTTCGCAGCCCCGGTGAGTCCGACACCCCGAGAATGGCCACCAACGGACAAGACTCCAGATGAATAGAACCACGGACATGGTTTTAAAGAAGGAGACCCAAAAGCTCAGCATCTTTGGACAAGACCAGAACATACGGGTATGGTTGGCGGGCCCACGGGAACACCACTTGCACCTTGAGTTGGATGAGGCTAAGCCTCGTCCAGGATGAGGTGGAATTTACCCTCTAGAGGGCCTCCCTTCCAACATCCTCATCTAAGATGGGTCCCAACTGCTCCTTCCATTTCATCATCACCTGATCAAGCAACAAAGATTCCAGTGAGATGGTCCACACATGGATGTTCGAAATCCCCCCCCCCCCCCAATTCTTGCCAACCATAAGATTTCCTCCAACAGGGAAGGCTGTGGTGCTAACAGGAATGCAGTTCAAGCCCCGAGGACTAAGCCGTGCAATTGGAAATATCAAAATAGGTATAACCCTGGCAGTTGGAATTTCGCTGAAAACGCTTCCCAACTGGCGAACCGTCCATCTATAAACAGGTCTCAGAAGCACTCTAGCCCCTTCCTTTCCCACGTCTTAAAAGCCGAATCCAAATCCGATGGTGGAAACAAATGGTTACCATTTACAGGAGCTAATAATGACATGCCACTCAGCTTGTAACGTCGTCTGAGCTGCCTCCATATCTTCAAGGTGGAGTTCACCACTGGGTTTGAGATATATCTCATTGGAGAGAGTGGGAGTGGTGCCGTTATTAGAGCGCAGAGGCTTGATCCTCGACACGAACGTGCCTCCATCCTCCCCCACATGGTGTCTGATTCTCTGGACCACCCCAACACCTTCTCCGCATTGGTTGCCCAGTAATACATGAGGAAATTGGGTAGTGCTAGATCCCACCAACTGTCGGACCCACTGGAGGTACACCTGTAACTTCTCGGCATCCTATAAAGGAATTCAGTAACTTGTTAATTCTAGCAAAGAATGATTTAGCAAGAAAAATAAGAACAAAAATAGAATCCCAGCAGAATGTTCAATTTGGTGACTTGAACTCCACCAGGGACAATGGAGGGCTACTCCATCTCTGCAAATCGAGTCTCACCTTATCTAACAAACATATGAAGTTTAACTATGTCAATCATATGTCACCTGGGATGCCCAGATACTGGAAGATACCTCTGGCCCTGCGCAAAGGTAACACCCGCAGATTGGCTCCCCTTCCTAGGGGATTAACCAGAAAGTACTCACTTTTTCCCAGATCTAACTAAAAGCCCGAAAAGGAGACAAAGTCGCTCAGCAGTGTCATAATCTTGTCTACAAGGGCAGCACGGTGGCGCAGTGGGTTGGCTCTGCTGCGTCACGGCGCCGAGGTCCCGGGTTCGATCCCGGCTCTGGGTCACTGTCTGTGTGGAGTTTGCACATTCTCTCCCCGTGTTTGCGTGGGTTTTGCCCCCACAACCCAAAGATGTGCAGGCGAGGTGGATTGGCCTCAATTGGAAAAAATGAATTGGGTACTCTAAATTAAAAATAAATAAATAAATAATAATCTTGTCTACAGTGACAGGATCTGTAACATACAAGAACAGGTCATCAGCATAAAATGATGCCCTATGTTCCCATTTCCCCCCGATCAATCCTCTCCATCCAAAGAAGCCATCAGTGCTATCGGCAGAGATCCTCTCGCCAGAATGAAAAGAAGCAAACACAATGAGCACCTCTGTCTTGTACCCCTGCTCAGAGGATAGTATCCGGATCTTGTTGCATTGGTACGAACACTAGCCATGGGGTTCATGTACAACAGCTACACCCATGAAATAAATTTCTGCCCGTCCCAAACCTCCCAAGTACCTCAATGAGGTATGTCCACTCCACTCTATCGAATGCTTTCTCAGCATCCATAGCTATAATCACCTATGGTTCATGGGCCACAGAAGTCAAGAGGACAACATTCATGACTCCTCATATATTAGAGGACAGCAGCCTACCCATCACAAATCTCATCTGTTCTTCTACCACTATATCATGGCTCTACCCGCAAAGTTGGCATCTTAGCCAGTACCTTGTCATTCACATTTAGCAGTGAAATGGGCCTGTATGAACCACACTCTGTGGGTCCTTAGAACCACACTCTGTGGATCCTTATCTTTCTTTAAAATAAGGGAGATGAAGGCTTGTGTAAGTGCATCAGCTCGAACTAGAGCATCATCGAACATTGTCATGTGAGTGTCCCTTTAAGAACGTTTTTGTCTTATCACATGGCTTTACTGGTGCCATTGTGTGGGTGGAGTTGGGCTGTGGCTCTGTGGGTTTTACTTTCGCTTTGAGTTTGGACTGGTTTTGAACTGCACAGTTTGAAAGAAGTGTTTCTCTATCTTCATTTTAAAAGCTGTTTCCAGACTACTTGGTAACTTAAAAGAGATAATTGTTTTCTGGAAGGAATTCAAATCTGCTATTTGAAAAGGGCAACAGAGTATCACTAACAAATCTTATACCAGTAAGAATGCCGTGTGCTGGGCCACACCTTTGAAAAGTGGTTTCTGGTTTTACTTGGATTTTGTTATTGAATTGGAACAGTTAAGGGAGAATTCATTAAGCGTTATAGATAGATTACTGTTGCTGTGTGGCGTCTTTATGTTTGTAGTTGATAAAAATTCTTACTGTGTGTGTTCATACAAATTTTAACTAAATTCTTAGAATAAAGCTTGTTTTTTTGATTTAAAGCGCGTAAGAACTCTGTTGAATAACACATGAAAGGCAGGCTCTTGTGTTCATCCTAGCCAAATTCATTAAACAGTTGTAGGCCAGAAGAACTCCATGTTATACTTTAGAGTTTTCTAAACCCTGGCCCATAACAACATATCTACCATTACTGGCGCTAGCTGGTCAGATAATGTTTCAGAAAATTCAAGAGGGCCTCGGGCTTTATTCATCTGCATCAATCTAATCGTGCTTAGCACCTCATCTGAGCATAGCGGGGCCTCCAACTCCTTCCTACTCTCCTCCTTTACTCTTGGGATGAACAGTCTATCCAGAAACTCCATCGTATCTGACACCCCGGCTGGGGCTCCGACCGATACTGATCCCTGTAGAACACCTCAAAAGCCCCATTTACTTCTCGCGATGTTGTCACTAAACCACCCTTTGAGATTTTGACCTGCATTATCTCCCATTAGGCAGCCTGCCACCTCAGCTGGTGCACCAACATATGACCTGCCTTCTCCCCGTGCTCATATACTGTGCCCCTCGCGCGTTGTAGCTGCTTCACCGCCCTTTCAGCGGATACCAAGTCAAACTGCACCTGGAGCCGCTTACTGGTTGCAAACAGCTCTGGGGTAGGAGCCTACGAGTAGCGGCAGTCTGTTTCTAAGATCTCTCCTACTAAACGCTGCCATTCCTCCCTCACTACCCGATCTAAGTGCGTTTTATATGTGATCACCTCTCCTCTTATCACTGGCTTAAGAGCCTCCCATAGTGGAGAATGAGAGACCGATCTACTCTTGTTAAACCTGATGTACTCGTCAATGGCCGCAGCTATGTGATCTTAGAACTCCTTCTCAGGCTGTAGTGCCAATCTAATCTCCATGGAGCCTGCTGGATGGGGTCTGTCTCCAGCTCAAGGTCTACCAAATGCGGGGCATGATCAGAGATCACTATCCCCAAATATTCTGCTTTTCTGACTCCCAGGAGCAAAGACTCATCAAACAAAAAATAGTCTATTCTTGAGTAGACCGATGTGAGGAAAATGAGAATTCTTGATCATGTGAATACAGGATTCTCCAGGGGTGCGCTACCCCCATCTGCTCCATGAAAGTTTGAAGCACCATCGCCATCCCCGAGATAACCAGAGATTTAAGGCTTGATCGACCCATTTAGGGTTCCAAAACATAGTTAAACTCCCCCTTCCAAGATCAATCGATGTGTGTCTAAATCAAGGATGGAGGCTAGCAAACCTTCGCTAAATGCGACATCATCCCAATTAGGGGCACACACATTCACCATGACTACCACAGTACCTACCAAGGACCCACTTACTATTACATACCTACCGTTCGGGTCAGCCACAATCCCGTGGTCGGATAAGGCACTCGCTTATTGATCAAAATTGCTGTGCCTCGGGCCTTACTATCGAAACCCAGTCGAGCATATGCCCCACCCACCGCTTCTGGAGTCTGGTCTGGTCTGGTCTCCTGCAGAAACATCACATCAACGTTTAAGTTCTTTATAAAAGCAAACTCCTGCGGATGCTGGAATCTGAAACGAAAGAGAAAATGCTGGAAAATCTCAGCAAGTCTGGCAGCATCGGTAGGGAGAGAAAAGAGCTAACGTTTCGAGTCCAGATGACCCTTTGTCAGAGCTTTGTACAGTTGATGGATCCTGGATCATCGGATGATGCACGATCAATTGCACAAAGACTAAAGTTGGGTACAACTGTGGCTTTATCACAGTCAGATGCGTGGCCTCCTGCTGCAGCTGGTGAAATGGCAGGGCACAGGAGGTCATGATTATTTATACAGTTCTCCGTGGGTGGAGCCAGCCGGCAGGAGCTACCGGCGAACCTGTAGTGCAGGTCCCATTCTCTCGTTCTACTTGCCCGTTTCCCCGGAGGTTGTAGCTGGTCATCCTGCTGGAGGCTATACCCCTGCTGAGCAGGAATTGACGCAGCTCATCGCTCATGAATGAGGATCCCCTGTGACTGTGGATGTAGGTGGGGAAACCGAACAGAGCGAAGATGGTGTTGAGGGCCTTGATGACGGTGACAGACGTCATATCGGGGCATGGGATGGCGAAGGGGAACCTGGAGTACTCATCGACCACACTGAGAATGTACGTGTTACGGTCGGTGGAGGGGAGGGGCCCTTTGAAATGAACGCTGAGGCGTTCAAAGGGGCGGGAAGCCTTTACCAGGCACACACGGTCCGGCCGGTAGAAGTGCGGCTTGCACTCCGCACATACCTGGAAGTCCCTGGTGACTGTCCTTACTTCCTCGATGGAGTAGGGCAGATTACGAGCTTTGACCAGATGGTACAACCTAGTGACCCCCGGGTGACAAAGGCTGTCGTGTAGGGCCCGGAGTTGGCCCACTTGTGCGCTGGCACATGTACCTCGGGAGAGGGCGTCTGGGGGCTCATTGAGTTTACCGGGGCGATACAAGATCTCATAATTCTAGGTGGAGAGCTCGATTCTCCACCGCAAGATTTTATCATTTTTGATCTTGCCCTGCTGTGTGTTATTGAACATGAAGGCTACCGACCGTTGGTCAGTGAGGAGAGTGAATCTCTTACCGGCCAGGTAATACCTCCAATGCCGCACAGCTTCAACGATAGGTTGGGCCTCCTTCTTGACGGATGAGTGTCAAATTTCAGAGGCATGAAGGGTGCGGGAAAAGAATGCCACAGGTCTGCCTGCCTGGTTTAGCGTGGCAAGGGCGACGTCTGAAGCGTCGCTTTCTACTTGGAAAGGCAGTGACTCGTCCACTGCGCGCATCCTGGCCTTGGCGATGTCTGCTCTGATGCGGGCGAAAGCGTGTTGTGCCTCGGCCGCGAGGGGGAATAGGGTGGACTGAATGAGTGGGTGGGCCTTGTCCGCATAGTTTGGGACCCACTGAGCGTAGTAGGAAAAGAACCCCAGGCAGCGTTTGAGGGCCTTGGGGCAGTGGGGGAGGGTAAGTTCCATGAGGGGACGCATGCGCTCAGGGTTGGGCCCGAGAAGTCCGTTTTGGACTACATTGCTGAGAATGGCTAACCGGGTCGTGCTGAACACACACTTCTCTTTGTTGTCGGTCAGGTTGAGAAGAGTGGCAGTGCGGAGGAATTTATCGAGGTTGGCATCGTGGTCATGGCCGCAGATGGTGACATTATCTAAGTACGGAAAGGTGGCCCGCAAACCGTACTGGTCGACCATTCGGTCCATCTCTCTTTGGAAGACCGAGACCCCATTTGTGACACCTAAAGGGACCCTAAGGAAGTGGTAGAGGCGACCGTCCGCCTCAAAGGCAGTGTATGGCCAGTCCGACGTCCGGATGGGGAGCTGGTGGTAGGTGGATTTCAGGTCAATTGTTGAGAAGACCCGGTACTGCACAATCTGATTGACCATATCAGATATGCGTGGGAGGGGGTACGCGTCGAGCTGCGTGTACCGATTGATAGTCTGGCTGTAGTCCACGACCATCTTGTGTTTCTCCCCAGTTTTAACCACTACCACTTGAGCTCTCCAGGGGCTATTGCTGGCCTCGATAATATCGTCCTTAAGCAGCCACTGGACTTCGGACCTGATGAATGTCTTGTCCTGGGTGCTGTACCGTCTGCTCCTAGTGGCAACGGGCTTGCAATCCACAGTTAGATTGGCAAAAAGGGAGGGGGGATTGACCTTGAGGGTCGCGAGGCCACAAACAGCAAGGGGGGGTAAGGGGGGGTAAGGGCCCGCCGAATTTGAGGGTGAGGCTCTGGAGGTTGCACTGGAAGTCCAGGCCCAACAGGAGTGCAGCGCAGAGATTAGGAAGGACATAGAGGCGGAATTTACTAAATTCTATGCCCTGGACCGTGAGGGTGACTGTACAAAAGCTTCGGATCGGGACGGAGTGGGATCCGGAGGCTAGGGAGATCCTTTGATTGGCAGGGTGGACCGCGAGGGAGCAGCGCCTTACCGTATGTGGGTGAACAAACTTTCGGTGCTCCCGGAGTCCAGCAGGCACGAGGTCGCGTGGCCGTTGATTTTAACCATCATTGACACGGTGGCAAGGCTGTGCGGGCGAGATTGGCCCAGCGTCATCGAAACGAGCTGCGGGTAGCCATGGGATGCTTCGGGTGGTGAGTATGTGAGGTTCCAATGTCGGGATGTCCGGAGACCCTGTGGGGGACAAGATGGCGGCACCCATGGTGCGCACATTGCGGGGCCGGGACAAGATGGCGGCGACCATTGGGCGCACAAGGACCCGGGAGGAGAAGATGGCGGCTCCCATTGTGCGTCTGGCGTGGGGGAGGGGGTGATAGCGGGCGAGATCACAGCAACTGCGCAGGCCTGGCACATAGCCGCGAAGTGGCCCTTTTTACTGCAGGCTTTACAAACGGCAGTGCGGGCCGGGCAGTGTTGGCGGGGGTGCTTCTGCTGACCGCAGAAGTAGCAGCGGGGACCCCCAGGGTGCGCGGATCGGCGTGCGGCGCAGGCGTATTGCGAAGGCAGGGCCCCGGCTGTGGAGGTCGTCGGCGGGGTCCAGGAGGGGTAGGAAGGAGTAGAAGGGTGGGCAGCGTGGCGGGAGAGGTACTGCTGCTAACTTTTAGTTGGTTCATTTGGCTCTGTTTTATAACCTTTGCTCTAGAGTCGCCAGGTATCTTTATGATACCGCCACGAGGTTCAAGTTCGAGTAATGATCAATAACTCAATACACCATTTGGTAAGATTCAAATCAAAGCACATTTATTATGCACAGTAAATCACTACTCATGCATAAACTCTACTTTCTAAGCTATTTCTATCACTAACAGGCCTATACTTAGCTTCGGACTGGCCCACCAGGTCAGGGCAACAAATTGCCTTTCGTTTGGGTTCTGAGTCTGCGGGATTCAAAAGCTGGTACAGACTGGTAGCTAGGAGCGCCTATCTCGTAGCGAGCGTTGACTTGAGACTTACGTTCTTTGGGGGCAGCTGGACAGGTCATTGTCAAGGGTTGGTTCACGTTGCTGAGTGACCCTGTCAAGAAGGACGATTTGAACTTGGGGGCTTTACTTTATAGTCCCCAGGGGCTTCCCGCCTTTCGGGGCGGACCCCGTACCTGGTTTCAAGTGATTGGACTTCGTTCCAATCGCTTGGTTCGATTTCTCCAATATTGGAGCTGTTCCCTGATCGTTGGTCGGTCTTTAAGTGTCCATTAACCTCTTTTGTGTTGGCTCCTGCTGGTGCCGAGGAGTCTGGCTTGGCCTTGTTTACTTCAAATGTTTCGATTGTTCCCGGGGATCACTCATTCCTATGTAGATGGCTGCTACATTATTATGCAGATGGCTGCTTGTATCGATGCTGTCTGGGTTTTTGCAGAGTCTAATACACAGTAAACTTACACCTGCTAGTTTTTGCCTGTTGGCTGAATTTCCTTTCAGCCTTTGCTGTTCTCCATTTTAAGTCGGGAAGTGGCCAACTCAGGTGGCTACAGTACGATTGTACATTACGGGATGCGACCGTCATGGAGAGCGCCAAGGTTTTCATCTCCGCCAGTTCGAGCATGGTCCCTTCCAGCAATTGTTCTCAAATGCGGTCCGGCGCAATCCCCGTCACGAAGGCATCGCGCATGAGGAGTCCCAGTCCCGGACGAGTGGAATTAGGGCCCGCCAGAAGTCTTTGATGGACTCACCAGGTAGTTGCGAGCGGGTGGCAAGTACATGCCTGGCGAAGAGCGTGTTCGTCTTCTGCGCGTAGTGTTCTTTGAGGAGTTCCATTGCTTTTGTGTAATTCGTGGCGTCTTGGATCAACGGGAACATGCTGGAGCTCAGTCTGGAGTACAGGACATTTATCTTCTGAGCCTCCGTTGACGCGGGGTCCGCCGCGTTGATGTAAGCCTCGAAACATGCTAGCCAGTGAGCGAGCTGGCGTCGGGCGAGTGCGGATCCAGCTGCAGGCGATCGGGCTTAATTCGGATATCCGTTCTGTGGAAAATTTGACTACAATAAATTGATGCACAATCAATTGCACAAAGACTAAAGTTGGGTACAACTGTGGCTTTATTACAGTCAGATGTGTGGCCTGCTGCAGCTGGCGAAATGGCAGGGCACTGGAGGTCATGCATATTTAAACAGTTCTCCGTGGGCGGAGCCAGCCGGCAGGAGTTACCGGCGAACCTGTAGTGCAGGTCCTACCTTACATCTCCTATTACAGTGGTTCACCACATCGGACTCGAAATGTTAGCTCTTTTCTCTCCCTACAGATGCTGCCAGACATGCTGAGATTTTCCAGCATTTTCTCTTTCGTTTAAGTTCTTTAGATGGATCTTTAATTGGGCCACCCTTTCTCCTTTGTTCCAGGCGACCAGTCGATTTAAGGGTTTCCCACCCATCCCCACTCCTTCGGAGTCAGCCATTTCCGCCATCAGGGATAAGTGAATAAACCTTAGAGGCATTGATGAAAAGACCCCCCCAAGCTGACAGCCACCCCTCTCCCAGAAAAACACAAAGAATGGTCTTGAACAACCATCAGCCAGATAACCCCTCCCCCCACCTTCTTTTCACCCTAAATACACGAACTGGAACCAGCCCCACAGTTTCATCTCCCTTGCCCCCCTCCCCAATGCAAACACTAAGCACGCCAAACCAGTGAGTACTGGTTTTACAGCTGCAGCTCCTCTCCCACCCCACTCCCATTTTCCAGCATTACACACTGCTAGTGAGATAGCTCCCATCAGGACAATAAAAGGGACAAGGTCATTGCCTGACATGAGAATAAACTATTTCCAGGGAGAGAAAAGATAAGGGGCGAAATTCTCCCGAAACGGCGCGATGTCCGCCGACTGGCGCCCAAAACGGCGCCAATCAGACGGGCATCGCGCCGCCCCAAAGGTGCGGAATGCTCCCCATCTTTGGGGGCCGAGCCCCAACATTGAGGGGCTAGGCTGGCGCCGGAGGAATTTCCGCCCCGCCAGCTGGCGGAAAAGGCCTTTGGTGCCCCGCCAGCTGGCGCGGAAATGACATCCCCGGGCGGCGCATGCGCGGGAGCGTCAGCGGTCGCTGACAGTTTCCCACGCATGCGCAGTGGAGGGAGTCTCTTCCGCCTCCGCCATGGTGGAGACCTTGGCGGAGGCGGAAGGGAAAGAGTGCCCCCACGGCACAGGCACGCCTGCGGATCGGTGGGCCCCGATCGGGGGCCAGGCCACCGTGGGGGCACCCCCCGGGGCCAGATCACCCCGCGCCCCCCCCAGGACCCCGGAGCCCGCTCACGCCGACTTGTCCCGCCGGTAAGGTAGGTGGTTTAATTTACGCCGGCGGGACAGGCAATTTATCGGCGGGACTTCGGCCCATCCGGGCCGGAAAATCGAGCGGGGGGGCCCGCCAACCGGCGCGGCACGATTCCCGCCCCCGCCGAATCTCCAGTGCCGGAGACTTCGGCAACCGGCGGGGACGGGATTCACGCCAGCCCCCGGCGATTCTCTGACCCGGCGGGGGGTCGGAGAATGACGCCCAAGGATCCATCAACTATACAAAACATAAGTTCCTCGATTATTCTTTCAACTACGAAGAAAAAAGAACAATCTTCAACAACCGATTATCAAGAACTATATACAACAAAACCCACCACCCCTTCAGCCCGCAACTTTTACTGAGAAACTTCAAATAACGAGATCCCCCACATCACACCTCTCGCTTAATTGGACCTCACTCCATGTTTGTTGATAAAGTCTTCAGGAGCTCAAAAAAAAATCCTTGGCTTTGTGTGTAACCCGCAGCCTCGCCAGGTAAACCACTCGGAAACGAATGCCCCCCTTGTCGAGCACTGCCTTTACCTCGGTGAAGACCGCCTGCTTCCTCGCTAGCTCTGCACCTAAATCTTGAATCATTCGCAGGTTGCTCCCTTCCCATTTCACGTCGCGGTGCTCCAATCCCCAGCATGGGCATGATGCTATGTGGACACCTTGGCAGTGCCACCCTGGCACTCTGACAGTGCCCCTACCAGCCTGGAAATGCCACCTGGGCAAACTAGAACTGCCAGGCTAGCACCCATGTGGCACTGCCACAGTGCCAGCATACCACCCTACCTAAAACCCGACCACCCAAGGGCCCTGGATCGCCTGAGAGCCCCCCCCACCCCCCGAGTGCCAGTACGCCTGATCCATACTTGTGCAAACCAGTGCTAAATGGCGCCACTTGGGGTCTCCAAGGCAAGGCGATCCAGGACGCTGGGTAGATCCGGCATAGACATATTCAAGCGAAATTAACTACTCACTTGAATATGCAAACCTGGGTCTCAGGGTGAACTGCTTTGCTTTGCCTGCACTGAGGCAGCCTTTAAAAATGGTACCCCAATCCTCAGCTATTAAGTTGCTGGCCGGACAGACAAATCTGAGGCCGCCTCGCCAGCGATAGATTGAGGGACCTGGGGCGAGATTCTCCGACCCTCCGCCGGGTCGGAGAATCGTCGGGGGCTGGCGTGAATCCCGCCCCCGCCAGTTGCCGAAGTCTCCGGCACCAGAGATTCGGCGGGGGCGGGAATCGCGCCGCGCCGGTTGGCGGGCCCCCCTGCTCGATTCTCCGGCCCGGATGAAGTCCCGCCGCTAAAATGCCTGTCCCGCCGGCGTAAATTAAACCACCTACCTTACCGGCGGCGCGGGCGGGCTCCGGGGTCCTGGGGGGGGGGCGGGGCGATCTGGCCCCGGGGGGTGCCCCCACGGTGGCCTGGCCCGCGATCGGGGCCCACCGATCCGCGGGCGGGCCTGTGCCGTGGGGGCACTCTTTCCCTTCTGCCTCCGCCACGGTCTCCACCATGGCGGAGGCGGAAGAGACTCCCTCCACTGCGCATGCGCGGGAATGCCATCAGCGGCCGCTGACGCTCCCGCTCATGCGCCGCCCGGAGATGTCATTTCCGCGCCAGCTGGCGGGGCATCAAAGGCCTTTTCCGCCAGCTGGCGGGGCGGAAATTAGTCCGGCGCCGACCTAGCCCCTCAATGTTGGGGCTCGGCCCCCAAAGATGCGGAGCATTCCGCTCCTTTGGAGCGGCGCAATGCCCGTCTGATTTGCGCCGTTTTGGGCGCCAGTCGGCGGACATTGCGCCGTTTCCGGAGAATTTCGCCCATGATCTTGAACAATTCTTTTTCAAAGTCCCAGACTATATGGCAGAAAAAGCAGTCATTGCTGTCCAGCTTCAACGTTGCTTTTCCTGTTCCCCCACCCCCAACCCCCATCAGCCTTTGCCGATTTCTGGGAAAATCTTACCCGTCGTCTTAATGAGAATTGTGTACTGCCATGGACCGAAGTATCTGCAACAGTTAGATTGCTGAGGACACGATGTGTTTGTGGTGTTCCTACTGCCTGCATAGGCCCGATCTGACAGATGTATACTTCAGGACTTGGTTAGTTCGGACAGTGGTTCTGCAACTGAACCTGGCTTGGTGATTAGCATTGAAGCCGCCCACACAGATTTTAGGCGACTGGCGAATGAACCAGAGGCAACGCAAGGAAACCTTTTTTAAATATATCGAGTAGCTGGAAAGAACTGCCTGAAGGGAGGCTAGGAGCAGAATAGTAAAATTCAAAATTGGATTGTGGTAAACCACTGTGTTCCTATATTAAGGGTTGTACGGTAGAACCTGCACTACAGGTTCATCTGGGCCCCTGCATGCTAGCTCCGCCCAGGAGCCAGGTTATAAATATGCGTGGCCTTCAGCTCGCAGCCATTTCGGCAGCTGCTGTGGGAGGCCACACATCTGATACTAATAAAGCCTCAGTTTGGATTCAACTTCGTCTCCGGTCAAATTGATAGTGCCTCAATTCATTAGTATCAGATTCAGAAGATAGACCTCCGGATTAAACCAGATCGACTGCAGCTGGATCCACACGCAAGCGAAGCCAGAAAGGACTTCCAGCACTGGCTAGCTTGTTTTGAAGCATATATCAACGTGGCGCCGACCCCTGTTCCAGAGGCCCAGAGGATTCAAATATTGTACTCCAGACTCAGCTCCAAAGTCTTCCCGCTGATCCAGGATGCGCCCAATTACGCTGATGCTATGACTCGACTCAAAGAAAATTATGAGCAGAAGACGAACACGCTCTTCGCCAGACACGCGCTCGCAACGCGTACTCAACTACCCGGTGAGTCAATCGAGGACTTCTGGAGGGCCCTGATCCCACTAGTTTGGGACTGTGACTGCCAGGACGTTACAGCTAAGGAGCACTCAGATCTCCTTATGCGGGACGCTTTTGTAACTGGGATTGGGTCTGACATTATCAGGCTGCGGCTCCTAGAAGGGGCCACGCGCTACCTCGCAGAGACTGAAGCACTAGCGCTTTCCATGACGGTCCTACGCCCCCAACTGCGCGCCGCACTCCTCCTACGCTTCATGGGCCCCACAGGCAGCTACCCACCCAATACGCCTGCGCTACATGCCAGCCAGTGATCTCCGGGGTGCCCCGATGCTATTGTTGCGGCCAGCAAAAACACCCCCGCCAACGCTGCCCGTCCCGCGCTGCCCTTTGTAAGGCCTGCGGGAAGAAGGGCCACTACGCAGTGGTATGCCAGGCCTGCTCAGCGGCCGCGGTCACCCCTACCACCCCTCAGTCATGGACAATGGGCGCCGCTATCCTCCTCTCCCCCCCCAGGCCATGTGCGAGCAATGGGTGCCGCCATCTTCTCCCCCGCACAACACGTTCGTTTCTTGGGCGCCGCCATCTTGCTCCACCCCCGCGACGTGCGTTCCATGGGCGCCGCCATTTTGTAATCCGCAGGACCTCTGGGCGCCGCCACCTTGTCCACCCCGCAGCACATGGATACCAACGGCGTTCAGGACCTCAACTCAAGGGCCGCCTCACTACCTGACGATCAACCACGGCTCGCATCCATGGCAATCGACCAGTCCCGACCACATACTCTGACCAACGCATCCACCAGCGTGAAAGTCAATGGCCATGTGACCTCCTGCCCATTGGACTCCGGGAGCACCGAGAGATTTGTACACCCGAATACGGTAAGGCGCTGCTCCCTTAAGGTACACCCTATCAATCAAAGTATCTCCCTGGCCTCCGGATCCCATTGCTTAGCGATCCGGGGGTACTGCATGGTCACGCTCACAGTCCAAGGCGGAGAGTTCCACGGCTTTCGCCTCTACATCCTCCCTAACCTCTGCGCTGCACTTATCCTCGGCCTGGACTTCCAGTGCAATCTCCAGAGCCTGACCCTTAAATTCGGTGGACCGTTACCACCCCTCATTGTGTGCGGCCTCGCGACCCTAAAGGTCGATCCTCCTTCCCTCTTTGCCAATCTAACCCCAGATTGCAAACCTTCGCCACCAGGAGCAGACGGTACAGCACCCAGGATAAGGCCTTCATCACGTCCGAGGTCCAGCGGTTGCTTCGGGAGGGAGTCATCGAGGCCAACAACAGCCCCTGGAGAGCTCAAGTGGCAGTGGTTAAGTCTGGGGAGAAAAACCGAATGGTCGTGGACTACAGTCAGACCATCAACAGGTATACGCAGCTTGACGCGTACCCCCTCCCACGCATATCTGACATGGTTAACCAGATTGCACAGTACCGGGTCTTCGCAACGGTGGACCTGAAATCCGCTTACCACCAGCTCCCCATCCGTAAATCGGACCGGCCATATACCGCCTTCGAGGCAGACGGCCGGCTATATCACTTCCTTAGGGTCCCCTTCGGCGTCACCAATGGGGTTTTGGTCTTCCAAAGGGAGATGGACCGAATAGTCGACCGGTACGGCTTGCGGGCCACCTTTCCGTATCTAGACAATGTGACCATCTGCGGCCATGATCAGCAGGACCACGATGCTAACGTCGCTAAATTTCTCCACACCGACACTCTCCTCGATCTCCCGTATAACAAGGAGAAGTGTGTGTTCCGTCCAAACCGCTTAGCCATCCTCGGCTACGTAGTCCAGAACGGAGTTCTGGGGCCCGATCCCGACCGCATGCGCCCCCTCATGGAGCTCCCCCTCCCCCACTGCCCTAAGGCCCTCAAACGCTGCCTGGAGTTCTTCTCATATTACGCACAGTGGGTCCAAACTCTGCAGACAAGGCCCGCCCACTCATACAGTCCACTCATTTCCCCCTGACAGCAGAGGCCCAACATGCTTTTGCCCGGATCAGAGCTGATATTGCCAAAGCTGGAATGCACGCTGTAGACGAAACACTTCCTTTCCAAGTAGAAAGCGACGCATCGGACCTCGCCCTTGCTGCCACCCTCAACCAGACAGGCAGGCCCGTGGCATTCTTTTCCCGCACCCTCCATGCCTCCGAAATTCATCACTCATCCGTCGAGAAGGAGGCCCAGGCTATCGTTGAGGCTGTGCAACATTGGAGGCATTACCTGGCGGTTCACACAGCGAGGCAAGATCAAAAATTATAAAATCTTGCGGTGGAGAATAGAGCTCTCCACTATAATAACGAGATTAAGTATCGCCCAGGCAAACTCAATGAGCCCCCAGACGCCCTCTCCTGAGGTACATGTGCCAGCGCACAGGTAGACCGACTCTGGGTCCTGCACGACAGCCTTTGTCACCCAGGGGTCACTCAGTTGTACCACTTCATTAAGGCACAAAATTTGCCCTACTCCGTCAAGGAAGTAAGAATGATCACCAAGGACTGCCAGATCTGTGCAGAGTGCAAGCCGCACTTCTACCGGCCGGACCGCGCGCACCTGGTGAAGGCCTCCCGCCACTTTGAACGCCTCAGCATGGATTTCAAAGGACCCCTCCCCTCCTCCGATAACACACATATTTCCTCAGTGTGATCGATGAATACTCCTGATTTCCCTTCGCCATCCCATGCCCCGACATGACGTCTGCCACCGTCATTAAAGCCCTTAATTCTACCTTCACTCTGTTCGGCTTCCGCGCCTACATCCAAGTGACAGGGGATCCTCATTCGTGAGTGATGAGCTACGTCAGTTCCTGCTCATCAGGGGTATCGCCTCCAGCAGAACGAAGAGCTACAACCCCCAGGGAAACGGACAGGTAGAAAGGGAGAATGGGATGGTATGGAGGGCTGTCCAGCTGGCCCTACGGTCCAGAAATCTCCCGACCTCCCGCTGGCAAAAGGTCCTCCCTGATACACCACATTCCATTCGCTCATTACTCTGCATGGCTACTAACAGTACAGCGCATGAACGTCTTTTTGCCTTCCCCAGGAAGTCCACATCCGGGGTATCGTTCCCAACTTGGCCCACAGCTCCAGGAACCATGCTTCCCCGTAAGCATGTGCGGCTCCACAAGGCGGACCCGTTGGTGGAAAGGGTGCACCTCCTCCACGCAAACCCACAGTCCGCCTACGTGGTGTTCCCCGATGGCCGCGAGGATACCGTCTCCCTCTGGGACCTGGCACCAGCAGGTTCCACCTCCACACCACCCCTGTCGCCCCCGGCGCCACCTTCCCCTCTCCCACCGCCCCATCACCCCCCCTAGGACCGTCTGTCCTCCCCCTGCTCACCCCGGTTGATGAAGAGGATTTCGGCACGCTCCTGGAGTCAACTTCGACCACGACAGCACCAACATCGCCGTCTCCACTTCGTCGATCTCAAAGGACCATCAAGGTGCCAGACCGGCTGAACCTCTGACCGGCCCACCGGATGACCAGAGACATTTTTTTTACTGCTCTGTAAATATTAAAAATAGCTAATTGTATATAGTTATCCACCACCCCTGCAGGACTCAATTTTAACAGGGGGTGAATGTGGTAAACCACTGTGTTCTGATATTAGAGGTTATACAGTAGAACATGCACTACAGGTTCACCTGGGCCCCTGCATGCTAGCTCCACCCAGGAGCCGGGTTATAAATATGCGTGGCCTCCAGCTCGCAGCCATTTTGTCAGCTGCTGTGGGAGGCCACACATCTGATACTAATAAAGCCTCAGTTTGGATTCAACTTCGTCTCCAGTCAAATTGATCGTGCCTCATGGATAAGTATTTGAAGGGAAATAATTTTACAGAGGTATGAGGAAAGTGCAGGGGACTGGGATTAACTGACTGAACAATCGAAGAACAGACATACATAATGGGCTGAATGGCCTCATTCTCTCCTGATGTTCTATCGTTCTCTGACTTTATGACTGCACTGTCATGTAGCTAAGTTTGCTGATAAGCACTAAGCTAGGTGACATGGTACACGCAGTAGATTGGAGCAGAAAGTTGCAAAAGGGACAAGGTCAACTGAATGGGTGAGCACAGTGGCAAATCATAACCAACCTGGGAACTGCTAGGTCATCCACTTTGGTTCCATCAAAGATAGATCGCAAGAAGCTAGGACTGTGGCTAAGTAGAGAGATGTAGCGGTTCAAGTGCAGAAACCACTGACTGCTAGTGCTCAGGTACAAAGATTAATTTAAAAGACCAGTGGGGTGTTTGCCTTTATCTCAAAAGAGCCAAGATAGAAAAAAGTGGAAGTTATGTTACTGCTGCACAAAACTCTGGTTAGCCCCCATCTAGAGTATTATGTTCAGTCTGGGTGCTGTATTTCAGGAAGGATATACCGAGGGGGTGCACTACAGTTTCACCAGAATGAACCCAGGCTAAAAGGGTTAAATTCCAAGGACAGGTTGTACAGGCTAGATTTGTACTCCCTTGAATACAGAAGGTTAAGGGGTTTTTGAGGTGTTTGCCCTAACCTTAAAATTAGAGCTAGACTAGTTAACGATGATACCACATAGCACTTTTCGTACAATGAGTGTTAAAAATCTGAAGATAGAGATAAGATGCAAATCAACCATGGCCTAATTGATTTCTGGAATAGGATTAAGAAGCTGAATGGCCTACTTCTACATTTCTAAGACTTGAAAATCATAGTGGGTTTGAAGAGGCAAGAACTGGGACTGAGAATATGGAGAACAATAAAGCACAAATACTGCAAGTTTGGTCACATTTGGGCAGCACGGTGGCGCAGTGGTTAGCATTGCTGCCTCACAGCGCTGAGGTCCCAGGTTCGTTCCCGGCTGTGGGTCACTGTCCGTGTGGAGTTTGCACATTCTCCCCGTGTTTGCGTGGGTTTCACCCCACAACCCATAGATGTGCAGAGTAGATAGATTGATCACGCTAAATTGCCCCTTAATTGGAAAAAATGAATTGGTACTCTAAATTTATATTTAAAAAAATGCTTGGTCACATTTAAAACCACTTCAGCATCACATGTTTCTCATTAATAATTGTACCCACATACATTATGGAACTAACTACATGTAATAATGGTCATTATAAGCAGCAAAAACATTCTGTATGTGAGCTAAGTCGTCAGCAGGTTCCCTTTGGGTGAACGAATGATTAATATTTTCCACAATTGCAGTCAGCACACCATAAACACACAGTTCATCACACAACACAATTAATGAGTGCATGCAAGGTTATAAAATATCAAGGAATTTCTATCACATCACACACTGTGTATGTGCAACTCAGCAAGAGGCAATTGCCTGAACTTGTGATCAACAGGCCAGGACACAAGCAAAGCAGTCTTTTTAGAACACTCACTTTTCAATGTTACTCCTCACCCCCACCCCCTCCCCGCGGAGGAGATTTCAGCTGTTGAATGGCTGTTTCCATTACTCCAGCCAAATTTTCCATACCGCACTTCACATGACTTGAAGAATAAAATCTTTGCAGTGTTTTGACATTAACCAGGGATTTCAAATGAAAATAAAACCTGCACCATCTCGCATAACAGGAAATTTGTTTTAAAGAAATATAGCTTACCTTTTTACCAGGTTATGTATCCTACAATAATGCATTCTTTAGTGTCTTATGGTATTCTGATAATTGTTACATGGTGATATCTTTAGCTGGGTTCTAAGTTTATTTTCTGTAGTATTTGGTTTATTACCTGGTATACAATGAAAGAGTCACAATGAATGATGAGGAAAAATAAGAAGATGCTAGGGTGGGGCATACCCACAATGTTGTTTCCCCTTGTGGGAGCGTCTAAGGCCAGAGGGTATAGTCTCAGAGTGTGGAATCGCCCATTCAAGACAGAGATTAGGAGGAATTTCTTCTCTCAGAGGCAAGTGAATCTGAGGAATTCTGTACCGCAGAGGGCTGCAGAGGTTGGGTCGTTAAGCATGATCAAGGCTGAGCTAGACAGATTTTTAATCAATAAGGGAATCAAGGGTTATGGGGATAAGGCGGGGAAGTAGAGTTGAGGGTTAACATATCAGATCAGTCATGATCGCATTGAAAGGCAGAGCAGACCCGATGGGCTGAATGGCCTAATACTGTTCCTATGCTTTATGGTCTTATGGTCTAATCTCTCAGTTCTGGTATTGTCCTTGCAAATCTTTCTTGTGCCTCCTCTGGTGACTGTACCCTTTTCACTTTAATGTTGAAATGGGTAGCTCATTATCTGACATGCTAGCCCTAGTTGTACCATATGCTGAGCAGCCTAACAAACAGCCCTTAATTGGGGCATCAAACTCCAGCCTGCTGTCAATCCACACTTGCCCCCTGGATCTGTACACCGCCCCCTCCCCCCACCCTCCGGCCCCCACCCCACCTCCTAGCCAGTTTTGCACAGATGTCGAAGTTGGCTGACTTTCCCACCATTCAAAATCAGTGTGTTGTGAGAGAAGGCATGTTTGTTCCTCAATAAAATTCAAATGAAGCCCAAACCGGGAAAATGATTCAGGCTCGCCAACTAGGGCTTTGGTCGAAACTGCCGACACCGCATCCATTTTCTGACCCTTTGCGCTCAAGAGACAGATATTGAAATTTCCTTTGCTCTGATCAAATTTTAAAATATGTTCCCTGGGGCTGTTTCATTCCAATTAAGTGGCTATCTGAAGCCATCAGAGAGGGACAGATAGGTAAAGAAGCTCCATAGATTTTGCAGCACCACATAATACTCAATGTCCTTTGGGCATGAAATTCATGTATTTGGAGGGGCAAGTCAAACAGAATTTGAGGTGGTACCTAGTCTCCAGGATTCCAGGGCGGGATTCTCTGACCCCACGCCGGTCGGAGAATCGCCAGTGGGCCGCGCAAATCACGCCACGCAGCCCCGATGCCGGCACGCGATTCTCCGCAGAGCGGAGAACTGGCGCCATTGGCACCGGCATGGTTGGCGTGGCGCCGGTCGCGGGCTGCTCTACGCGGCCGGCCCACCGATTCTCCGGAACGGATGGGCCGAGCGGCCGTAAAAAAAGAGCCAAGGCCCGCCGGCACCATTCTAACTTGCTCTGGGCTGTGCGGGATCTCGGCCTGTAAGGGTCGGGTGGAGGCCTTTGGGGGGGGGAGAGTCCGACCCTGGGGGGGCTTCCGATGTGGCCTGGGCCGCGATCGGGGCCCACTGACCAGTGGGCCGGCCTCTGTAGCTGGGGGCGCCCTTTCCTACACTCCGGTCCCTGTAGTCCTGCGCCATGTTGCATCGGGGGCGGCTCATTGAAGGAGACCACTGCGCATGTCCTCATTGGCGCCAGCGCAACTGCGCATGCACGGATCCCGCGACGCACAGTTTGCGCCGGGATCTGCAGCTGGAGCGGCGCAAACCGCTGCAGCGCCGTGCTGGCCCCCTGGAGGGGCCAGAAGTAGTCGTAGCAGTCCCGTTCACGCCATCGTAAAATGCGACGGCGTTTACGACGGCGTGGACACTCTGCCGCGGGATTGGCGAATCCCGCCCCTAGTCTTTTTTAAGTTATCGAAATCCACTTTAAATGGCGGCAGATTTCTTTTTGCAGTATTGCTGGATGTGGAAGAATTTGATTTGCAGGTATAATGGAATTCATCTGAAACTTCAGCAGTTCTGCCTCCATTGCCCTGCCTCCAGCACGAAGAAGACTTGCATGGTGTAGGAGTCCTTGAATAGTAAGACCTGCTCCTGGTGGAAGTGAGACTCGGAACTACATCAGATGTGTTAGGAATATCTAATTTTATGATTCATATGTTTTAGTTCTATAACTTTTAGTTTGGGGAATTTACTTTTTAAGCATAAGATAAATAGATAACCTAATTTGAGGAACTGGTAAACACTCCTAAATAATTGCAATTCAAAGGATGGCCCATGTTTCCAAAAGAGTTAGGGGTGAAATCAACAAACAACAGGTAGGCCTCTCTTAGATTCATAATTATTTGGACATTCTGAATTCTCCCTCCGTGTACCCAAACAGGCGCTGGAATGTGGCGACTAGGGGCTTTTCACAGTAACCTCATTGTAGTGTTAATCTAAGCCTACTTGTGATTATAATGATTATTATTATTATATTATAATCGTAAGACTGCAGTTATTCCTATTAGAGATATAAGTTATTCATGTGGATCCCAGGATCAAATGGATGGTCTGAAGGTAAAATTAATTCATTTAAATCTTTATCTAGGACATCATAGGCGTGCCACATTGCCATGGAAATCGATTACAGGAAAGGTTTTTTGGTATTATTTTTTTCCTCTGGTCATTTCTCACAGAAACAGGCAGTTTATGTCGGAGACTGAAACAAGTTGGAAACAGGCAGAGAGAGACCCTGCCAGGAGCTGTAGTGCAGCTGGCACTAGTGACAGAAGCCTATCTGCAACCAAGGGTGTTTTTTGAGTTGGAGTCACTAAGCAAGAAGGTAGTGAGGCCCAATCATGAAGTGTTGGAGGAGAGTTTGAGGATTTGCCTGGTCAGATCTAATGGAAGGGCTCCAGGAAATGGTATATCTCGGAGAATAGCGGGAACACAGAGGAGAATCAAAGTGAGTTCCTGAAAACTGTAGCATATCTTGATTTGGTCCCAGGAGAAGTGAAGGAACCTTCAAGATACTGTAAAGTATAGAGAACTCTTGTTTGGGAAGAAAAGTAGAATGGGAAGTGGTCTGTTGAGAATTTCAGTTATAAGTGTTTACAAATCATAGGGCGTGATTAACGGGACAGAAATAGAGTCCCGATTTGGGCGCGTTTAGCGTGGTGTTTCTCGGGCACTGTAGTGCCTAGAAAGACAGTGCTATTTAACAGCCCGCTGAGGCTGCAATTCAGTCATTTCCTGCACTGGCGATGCAGCAAGAGTATTTGCAGATCGGAGTGCCATTTTTAATTGCCACCCCAATCTTTTGACCCCACTCATCCACCCCATCACAGCATCCAGACCCCCGAACTGCATCCAACTTGCCTCTTACGGCGTTCTTGAGGCCCCCATCCCCACCCCACGACATAAGGGCTAGACACCCTGGGCTCGATCCCTGGCATGGGCAACCTGGCACCTCCGAACATTAGTACTGCCAGCATGGCACACCAACTGTGCCCCTGCCATCATGGTAGTGCCATCAGGCACCCTGGGAGTGCCAGGGTGGCACTGCCATGTGGTTACAGGCTGCCCGGGTGTCAGCGGTAGAGTGAGGTTACCACCATGTCCAGGGCCCGATCACTCAAGGCTCTCCAATGGCTTGGGAGCCCCCCCCTCTCCAATGGCTTGGGATCCCCACCCCCACCCCACCCCACCCCCCCACCCCCCCACCCCCCCCACTTGGGAGCCCCCCACACCCCACACCCCCACTTGGGAGCCCCCCACACCCCACCCAGGTGCCATTACGTCTGGTCCACATTTCTGAAAACCAGTGCTAAATGGCAACATGGCAAAGTCTCCCAGGCAAGGTTATTAGTTCCTGGGCACCGGTAGACTACGGCACAGACATATTTAAATGAGCCTATAATATGTTAATCTGGATCTCGCACAGCGAGAGTGAGATCAAGATTGTGACGTCTCGCGAGATTTTGTTAAATCACGGGAGGCGTTTTGAGCATCGTGAATCTCACAAGGGGCCTCTCGCGAGGTTCAATGGCATTGTTGCGTCACCAAGTCAATCGCGACAAGGCCATTAAATCATGCCCATATTGTTAAATTAGTAGTAGCTGTTTTGTTTATCTCTCGCGCAATATGGGATTTTTGTTTAAAACATGAAATCTTGTGGTGTAATTCTTTCAGTTCATAACTGAGTTTGAATTTCATTTTAAAACTAACTGCTCTCCACCAAGATCAAAACAGACGACAGTTTTCCATCGACAAGCAATTGCAGGAGGAATGACTGCTTTTGGGAAAGAGGCATTGTAGAATGCTTGAAAAATATTATGTCCATGCTCATCTTCAGCCGATAAGATGTCATTACAAGATAGCCTGAGCGTGTGCACCCTCATTTGCCATATCCACTGTGGGATCTTCCTTGCAATATTATGGGGTTAGATTCCACAGCACTAGGAGCTCTTGTTGCTTCAAGTAGCTCCATGCTCTCAAATAGTCCGCTGTGTTGTTTAGATTGAACATATACCAAAAAAAGCTTTACAACATTCATGAGTCCTGCTATTTGTGGATTTTTAATGCCTTCAATCTGCACAGGACATTTGAACTTGTAGACAGCTGTTTCTCCAAATGAATAGTGAGCCTTAAAATTACTTTAGTCAGCCACTGGACTCATGTGAATGGAGAGGTTGGCAATCCTGTAAATAAATATATCATTGGGCTGCTACTTCTCCAATATAACTACTTAATCTGCTGAAATGATTTTAAAAAGCTACATATAAATTGACTGAAAGCGAAGTATCAAAAAAGCATAGCAGAACAGCTTCTGCGTTATCCATGTGAAAAAATGGCATTGAAAATAGGGTCCTTACAATTAGCTCAAGATAATGATTCTGTCAGGGTACAGAATACAATGTCAATGTCAATGGTTCTGTTTACATGAGAAACAGTTGTCCAGTTTAGTTCCCAACCCAATGAAAGTGTCTCTGGGAATTGTGACAGAAGAAATGTTGTCCTTGTTGATTATTACCATTTGGCTGGTTTCAACATGAGCAACTGTCTGTCCTTGAAATGAGATATCCCTGTTCAATCAGTTTTATACAGCAAAACTCCTTTATGCATTTATGACGGTAAAAATCTTCAGTCAATGAAATCCACGTAATCAATTAAGTGGAGTGATTTTTCAAAATCTCCAGTTCTATAACGGAATCACAGACAAAATGACACAGACGGAATACAACACAAAAGGGTCCATTCGGGCCTGCTGACTCTTCAAAAAAGTCGTTCATTGAATTATTATTGAACCTGCTTCCACCACCCTTTCAGGCAATGCATTCCAGGTTGCTACATTTAAAATAGATCCCTCTGTCACCTCGGTTCTCTTCCCAATTGCCTTAAGTCAGTTACTGCCTCATCTTCAACCAGAAACATTGGCTGGGACTTTCCGGTCCTTCCCACTGGCGGAATCTTCCTGTCCCACCGAAGGCGCCCCCTCACGCGCAGCGGGATCGCGGTAGTGCGGCCGGTGAATAATACATATGGCCATCGACTTCGGCGGGACAAAAGTATTGTGCTGGTGGCCAATGACAAGCTGCCTCCACCAACAGAAAACTCACCACGGTGCGTAATACCTAAAATCTCGCCTGTTGTCTTATTATTTTGTCTATCGAAACGTAGAAGTTGCACAGGTGCTTGGTCATGCAGAATCTTAAAAGTTATGCATCTGCTGCTCATGGGTTGTCCCTCTAGGGTACTAGCATGTGCATGGCTGCACATAATGTAAAAAAGGTGTTGCGCATTAAATTAAACAAACAGCACAAAACAAGAGGGATTGTTGGTCAAAACACTGAGTTATGACTTCCGGTGACGGCGGGCGGGAGGCGGCCGCACAATGGAGGGCTCCCGTTCGGGAACGGCATTTTCGGGGCTTTAAGCCCGGTCCCAGGGTCCACGGAGGCGGCAGAAGCAGGGAGAAGGCACGGAGGAGGCACAGTGAAGGCACAGGAGGAAAAAAAACCAAAGAAAAATGTCGAGGGTGAGCAAGAAAACGGCAGGAAAAAAAACAGCTGAAGGTCCGTCGGGGAGTGGAAAGGTCACCGCGGGGTCACCAAGGAAAATGGAGGCTGGAGCACCAGGGAAGGCCGCACTACTTACGGCTGAAGAAATAACTAAGGTGATGGCTGCGGAATTTGAAAAGCAGTTGGCGCAGATTGCGAAATGCATGGAGACGGTGAGGAAGGGGATGAGGGCGGTTTTGAGTGTGCTGGTGGAGAAGGCGGTTTCCCCGGTTTCCCCGGTGATGACGGCGGTGGCGAGCACAGTGGCGGAGGTGCGAGAGCAAGGGGAGGCGCTGAATGAAGTGGGGGAGACGTTATTGCAGCACGGTGATCAACTTGCCTCGATGGGGAAAGAGATGCGGAAGGTGATGGACACTAACAAGGATCTGCGAGGAAAAATGGAAGACCTGGAAAACAGATCCAGGCGACAGAATTTGAGGATTGTGGGGCTGCCCGAAGGAGTTGAAGGACCGAAGCCGACTGAATATTTTGCCGCGATGCTGGCAAAACTATTGGGGGAGGGGAGGATCCCTCCCGATATGAACTGGATCGGGCTCATCGGTCGTGGAGGCCTGTACCAAAGGCGAGTGGGCCGCCAAGGGCAGTGACTCTGTGCTTCCGTAGGTACAGTGTGAAGGAGAAGGTCCTGAGCTGGGCCAAGCAGAAGCGGGTGGTGCAGTGGGCTGGAGCTGGTATACGTGTATACCAGGACTTTACGGTGGAGCTGGCAAGGAGGCGGGCTGCCTTCAACCGGGTGAAGAGGGCACTGTACATTAGCAAGGTGCGGTGCAGCATTGTATATCCAGCGAAGCTGAGGGTGACTTACAAGCTCAGGGACTTTTATTTTGGAACGGCGGAAGCAGCGGAGGAGTTTGCGAAAGCAGAAGGACTGTGGCAGAGCTGACAAATTGAGGAATGGCCATGTGCCGATGTAACCTCATGACTGTATTTGCTTCTTTTTTGTATCATTGCGCGCAGGTGAAGAGACTAAAGGAGCCAATGTGGTATATATTTGGACATGGGAAGGGACGGGACTTTCACTCAAAATGAGGGTTCTTTGGGGTGATATGCGGGGTTTGTGTGCTAAAAGGGGATCTTTGGGCTTTCCTAGGGCCGGGCAAGTGGGAAAGGACCCGGGCGGGGGCCTCCACGCTGGCCGGTTTAAGCCGGCCAGTGAATGGGAGTGAGGTGGGGGGAGGGGCTGCGGCCATCGGAGCCTGGCAGAACAGGGTCCGAGTGGTCTGGCCGGGGTGGAAAGTTGGGGGGAAGGAACCGAGGTTGGGAGGAGGAGCTTTACAAGAGGCAGTGGACGGGAGGAGCTGGAGACCGGGGGGGAGGGGGGGGGAGCTGTGTAAGATTAAGGGTGACTACGGGTAATCCCTGATTCCTTTTTGTCATTTGTTTATGTAAACATGCGGGTTGAGGTTTGGGGGTTGGTGGGTAGATGGGAGCGTTGTTACTATGGGGACTGACATATCTTACTGATTATTGTTTATTGTTGATGGATGTAAATGTGGGAGAAAATGTGAAAAAGGAGGAGAATAAAAAAAACATTTTTAAAAACAAAAAACACTGAGTTATTTTGAACAGCTCCAGAAAACCTCCCCTGAATCTTTTCTGCTCCAAGAAAAACAGTTTCCCTCCATACATTCCTTCTCCTCTAGACTAGCAAAATTCTTCTGCGTCTTCTCCCAGAACCTTGTTACTCTTCCAAAAGTGTAGTGCCCAGAATGGTCCACGACGGGACAATACTCCAGCTGGGACAGAAACGACCATTTTATGAAGATTTAGCATAATTTCCTTGCTTTTGTACCCTTGAATAGGATAGCCCCCAGAACTGGCAAGGGGATCAAAAATCCAGCAGTTCTGGCAGCACCGGTGGAGAGAGGAGCAGAATTAAAGTTGTAATTCCAACGTGGCTCTTTTTCGGAGCGCGAGGTGGGGCCACAAGGGTAGATAGGACACACCCATTCAAAGTAACGCAAGCAGCTTGCAAAGCTGGTGCTGGCTAATAATTATAATGACTGAAAATATTGAAAGTTCCGTTGACTGGCTGCACACCTCAGAAGGAAGTGTACGTTCGTGAGAAGCTAGCACCACCTAAAGTGCCAGGATTACGTAAGATTACATTATGTATTCCAATTCTCTTCCCACACCCAGTGTGCACTAAGGCAGGCTTTCATCTGTTTTTCCAGTCAGTAATTCCCAGAAAAGGTCACTAGGAACCTACCGCTTGAGGGGCGCCACTCTACATTAAGCTTGCTGGCCAGGAATCTCTCCCGCTCTTACCGATAGCCTTTGGCGTATTTGGAAGGATTTACAGGTTGACACTCTCAACCTGTTTGACTGCGTAATAAACGCACCTTCCTTGGCCATCAAGTCCCAGGGTGGGACTTGAACCATTGCTTCTCGTGCAGAGATAGGGGCGCTGCCCATTGCCACGCAAGACCTCCACATTAAACATACAGTACAGAAACAGCTTGTGTCATTGTTTATGCTCTACCCGAGCCTCCTCCCATTTTTTCTCATTTAAACCTTTCATTGTAACCCTCCATTCCCTTTCTTCTCGATAATGCAGCTATACTAGTCACTTCATTTGTCAATTAATTGTTCATTCTATATGTTTATTGGAATGGTGTTGACTGCAGCTAGGCTGTAGGTTAATATAGAATTATGGATTCGGGAAATGCTGAAAAGTGAAGCAGGATTTTAACTAATGTAAGATTTCAATGTATGAGGATAATTTAAAAAGATGTCCACCTATTGGAAGAGGCCCGCCGGGCTGGAGAATCGTCGGGGGGGGCGGTGTGAATCCTGACCCTCCGTCCCAACGCCTGCTGCCGGATTCTCCGGCGCCGGTTTTTCGGCGGGGGCGGGAATCGCGCCACGCCAGTCGGGGGCCGTTGGCAGCGCCCCCCCCCCCCCCCCCCCCCCCCCGGTGGTTCTCCAGCCAGCGATGGTCCGAGTGGCCGCCCGTTTTCGGCTGGTCCCGCTGGCGTAAAATACACTAGGTCCATACTGGCGGGACCTGGTTCTGCGGGTGGCCTGCGGAGTCCTCGGGGGGGCGCAGGGGGATCCCCACGGTGGCCTGGTCTGCGATTGGGGCCCACCGATCTGCGGGCGGGCCTGTGCCGTGGGGGCACTTTTTCCCTCTGTGCCGGCCGCTGTAACAGTCCGCCATGGCAGGCGCGGAGATGAACCCCCCTGAGTAAGCGCTGGGAAGACGCCAGCACACGCTGGCGCTCTCGCGCATGCGGCAACTTATGCCGGCCGGCGGAGGCCCTTCGGCGCCGGTTGGCACAGCGCCGGCGCCGGCCTAGAACCTGAAGGTGTGGAGGATTCCTCACCTTCCGGGCGGTCCAACACCAGAGTGGTTCACACCACTCCTCAGCGCCGGTACAGCCCGCCCCGCCGGTTAGGGGAGAATCCCATGTCAGGGAAAGGATTGACTGTTATAAGTTTGGATCAGGATTTTCATCTGCTGACCTGTACGAATAGGGACAATAGTAAAGATAAGGAAATGTGCTGTGTTAACCACTTTAGCTAAAGTTGTGACCTTTCGATCTCCTGGTTAATGGTAAATCAATCAGGTTGGCCAGAAGTAGGTTTCACCCTGCTTAATGGTAAACCCATGAAGAGAGCTAAACTACATTTTACCTGATATGCCACAAAACTAGACCTAAAACGGTAGAAGAAGAAGAAGAGCACATTCCAAGAGAAGAGGCAGAAAGACTAGACTTGCATCAAGACATCGCTCCATGGTAACTGGGTTTAACACTTAATAAACTTGCCTGATAATAGAACAAAACACCCGTACCTGCATATGGATCAGTGTACAGGAATTAACCTAAGTCGATGAAGGGAGTTATTAGGTGTGATGATCTTACAAGCCTTAGGGAAAAGCTAGCTTGCGCACCAGCTCATGAGAATAAGGCACTGCACTAATTCTGCTGCACGGGATGGAGCTGAGAGCATTGATGGGATGGCATTTAGAAAATGGCTGATGGACATGCATGAAGAAATGATAGGTGCTTTGACAGGCCTGCCAAGAAGACTGCTGTCACTGTCAAACAGCATGAAGGGGCTCCGCTTCACAGAGGGGTAGGAACCCATCGTTTCCAGCATGAATGTGGTGCCTGACCAGCGACATTGAGAGCACTTGCAGACCCAAACATGATACAACATCTGCTTGTTGATGTCTCAGTTTCCATTATAACTAAAGCAAAAGTCACCCAAAGTCTGAGCGCTGAAGTGAAAGTTTAGACTGACGTCATGAATTCTTAGCTTGTTGTCACACTGGCTGAAACGTCAGACATCATGATGGTGGATACCAGTTCCCAGGGGAGCTTTCAGGCTGGCACGCAATCTGTTCTCCAACACATTACAAGGATTCCTGACAATTACAGTATTCATACCTCCGCCATTCTGCCTGTGCAATTGTGTTTGCCTGTCAGCCAGTGAGCCCAGGTTGCTGCTGCCCAGAACACGGTGGTACAATCTCAAGCCAGGTCCACAGTCATCCACCAGCCATGTTGCAGCCATCAGGATAGCACCAAATAGGAACGCATAAGACAGTCAAAAAAGACTCACAGAAGACAGGCACGAAGGGAATGTAGAAAAGTGATTTTAGTTTGGAGTATTGGATGCTTTGTTGGATAAATTTTGTATGGTTGGTTTATAGCAAGGCTAATTTCAGCATTGTGGTTATTAGGTCTTGAGTCATGATTATGGGAACTGTGGTGGAATGAGATGTGCGTCGGCAGCCCATCAGGAGTGTGAAAATTCCAGCTGCCTCTTCCCTTCCTCATCCTTCTCTTGGGAAAGTCAGCAATGACGACCACATTGTGGAGGATACGCAGAGCAGCACAAAGCAGGAGACTGCCCCAGTGAGTACTGGAAGGTTCATCCAGGATAGTTAAGGTTGTGGAACCATTGCTTCAGCATCCTGATCATCAACTAGCTGCATGGCTCTCACTTAACTTGTGATTGGATCGCAGAGGGAAATCATGAGCCAGGGTGGTCTACGGATAGTCAATGTCACTAGGCAGCTACACTCTAGTTTGACTTGGGGCTGCAAGACTGAACAAACCACAGAATGAAAGTATTATGACTGCTGTGAGGATACTGGGCATTCACTAGGATAATGTGCTGAGCGAGGGTGTATACAAAGTGCACATTCCATGAGATGCATTGCTTGCAAAGTTGCATGTATGCCATCAATGGCACCCTACATTAGGGAGAAACCCTTACCCTGGCAAAGTCAAGTAGCACACTGCCTGCTTTTCTCTGTTTAAAGAGGACATGAAGTTCTGTCGGTTTTCTTTCAATTCGTTCATCAGATGTGGGCATCACTAATTAGGTCCTTTTGTATAGCCACCTTGAACTGCAGCAATCCATGTGGTGTAGGTACACCCAGAGTGCTGTTATGGAGGAAGTTCCAGAATTTCTTCCCAGAGGCAGGGAAAGAATGGCAATATATTTCCAAGTCAGGATGGTGAGTGGCTTGAAGGGGAACTAGCAGGTCATGGTGTTCCCATGCATCTGCTGCCCTCGTTCCTCTAGGTGGGAGAGGTTTGGGGTCATATTTCCTAAAAAATAAAATGAACCTCATCTCAGCATTGAAATAAATCTGCCTCTGATCTACCCATTTCATCAGTCACTCTATGTCCTCCTCAAGTCTTTACCATTTACTACATTTCCCAGTTGCCGGTTGTTGAAAACGTCAAAATCGTACCTCCTTTATCCAGGTCAAGGTCATTAATATACAAATACATGACCATACAAATTAGATGTAGGAGTAGGCCACTCGGCACCTCGAGCCTGCTCTGCCATTCAATAAATCCATGGATGAACTGATTGTAACCTCAATCCCACATTCCTGCCTAACCCGATAAACTTTCACCCTCTTGTTAATTGCCATGTAAGAGTCCTTTTAAGAAATGTGTGTTTCTCAAATGGCAGCAGTGATGTCAGAGTGTGGATGAAGCTGGGCTGTCTTTCACTTTCATTTTGAGCTGAAAAGCTGCTTTGTGGTTCTGTTTAGTTTTGTTTTAGATTTGGAGAAGCTGCAGTCACAGCAAGACGTGTATGAATCTCTGTAAGCTAAAGAATGTTCATTTGGTGATTTCATAGTGGTAACTGCTCTCGGTAGAGAATTTAAAACTGCTGTCCTTCTGTAAAAAGGGTTTTTGTGTTATGGATGTCTTATAGAGTACTCTACTCTTTGGGGGCTATATTTGAATTGATGGTTGCTGAGATGTTCAGTGTATGTCTATAAAACGTTAACTGGGTTCATAGAATAAACATTGTTTTTGTTTAAAAATACTCTTAGTTCTCTGTTGCATCACACCTGTAAAGTGGGCCCTTGTGTTCCGCATAACCAAAATCTATTTAAAGTTGTGGGTCAGGTGAACTCCATGATACACTTTGGGGTTCTCTAAACCCTGGACCATAACAAATTGGGGGCTCGAGGGGGATAAAAGTCGATCTATTGGATGGCTTAGTGAACTTAAAGACAGTGAGGTGTGAGCATATTTGTGGTTTCTTTTCAGGTGTGGTATTCTAGTTTAAGTAGGGAGTGTGTTGTGGACAATGGCTCTTTCAGAGGCTCGGAAGTTTTTTGGGGTGGATAAGGTCACACACAGTACCTTACGAACAGAGACTAAAAAAAGGCTTTTAGATTTGGCAAAACATTGCAGTTAACGTTACCTGACAGCATGCAAAAAGAAGAGGTACTTACCGTGGTAGCTGCACATTTAAAATTGCCTGAGATACAGTCTGACTCATTGGAAATGGCAAAGATTCAGTTACAGATTAAGCAACTTGAACATGAAAAAGAATTAAAGCAGCTTCAATACGATAGAGAGGAAAAAGAAAAAGAGAGAAAGAGATAGCGAAGAAAAAGAAAAGGAGAGAGACAAAAGGAGAAAAGAAAGAATGGCCCCAGCAGAACAAAAAGAAAGAGAAAGGGAGATACAGATCAGGGATAAAAAAAAGAGAGAGTTTGAACTTCAGAAAATGGCCATGGAACATGACAGTCAGTTAAAATTGGGGATGTAAAGGGAAATGTACAGTTGGAGGAGAGTGATGAGGATATAGAGAAAGCTTCATAGTCGAAGGTTTGGTGGGGATCTATTTAAGTATGTCCACGCACTGCCAAGGTTTGATGAGAAGGAGGTAGAAGCCTTTTCCATTTCATTTGAGAAGGTGGCTAAACAAATGAAATGGCCACAGGACATGTGGGTATTACTGATTCAAACAAAGTTGGTAGGTAGAGCTAGTGAAGTGTTTGCATCACTATCAGAGGAGGTATCTGAGGCATATGAGGAGATGAAAAAATCCATCTTAGGTGCATATGGACCAGTGCCTGAAACCTACAGACAAAGGTATAGAAATTTAAGGAAAGAACCTGGTCAAACATACATGGAGTTTGAAAGGATCAAACGGAGTAATTTTGATAGGTGGATAAGGGCTTTGAAAATAGACCAAACATATGAAGCTCTCAGAGAAATTATACTTTTGGAGGAGTTTAAAAATTCAATTCCTGATGTAGTGAGACCTCATGTGGAAGAGGAGAGGGTTAAAACGGTGAGATTAGCAGCAGAAATGGCAGATGATTATGAATTAGTTCATAAATCAAAGTTTGGTTTCTGAAATCAGTTTCAGCCTGTGAGGGATAGAAACTAGGGACATGAGAAATACTCAAGTGGTAAAGGTAAAGGTGATCTGATGGGAGATAATAAGGAGAGTGTACCTCGGATTAAAAAGGAAATCCAGGAGGGTGGAAGAGACATGCAAAGTTTAAAATGTTTTCACTGTAATAAACTAGGCCATGTAAAGTCACAGTGTTGGTGATGGAAGAAAAGCACTGGGAAGGCTGATATGGCAAAACAGGATAAGACAGTGGGGTTTGTTAAAGTGATAAAGGAAAGCCCAAGTGAAGCGAAGGAGGTGCAAAAGATCGTACAGCCTGATCAAGAGGTGATTGATAGGAAGGTGAAAGATCTCTTTAAAGAATTTACTTGTGTGGGTAAAGTTTACTCATGTGTATCAGGAGGAGCAGGTAAAGAAGTCACAATTTTAAGAGATACGGGAGCTAGATAATCTTTGATGGTAAGAGATGAGGGGTTATGTAGTTTGGGAGGAATGTTGCCAGAAAAGGTGGTAATATGTGGAATTCAGGGTGAGAAAAGTGGTGTTCCATCTTCTAAGGTAAGGTTGGAAAGTCCAGTGAAGAGTGGTGAAGTGGTAGTGGGAGTAATAGAGAAACTATCTTGTTCATGAATATAGTTTATCTTGGGTAATGATATAGCTGGATCACAGGTGGAAGTGATGCCTACTGTGGTTGATAAGCCAGTGGAAAATCAGACAACTGAAGTGTTGAAGGACGAATATCCTGGGATTTTTCCGGATTGTGTATTAACCAGGTCGCAAAGTCACAGGTTAAGACAAGAGGAGAAATCAAAGAGTGAAGATGAAGTTGAAGTGCAATTATCAGAAACAATTTTTGATCAGATGGTTGGAAAACACAGGTGGAGGATGAGGTGGATATTTTTAGTTCAGGAAAATTGGTGCAGTTACAACAGAAAGATGTAGAAATAAAACGGATGTGCCAGAAAGCATACACGGAAGAGGAATCTGAGTGTACCAGAGTGTTCTTACCGTAAAAGTGATGCTTTGATGAGAAAATGGAGACCCTTACATATGCAGGCAGATTAAAAGTGGCCAGAAGTTCATCAAGTGGTATTGCCGGTAGGGTATAGAAAGGAGGTGTTGCAAGTAGCACATGAGGTACCAGTGGGAGGTCATTTGGGAGTAAGGAAAACTCAAGCAAAAATCCAAAAACATTTTTATTGGCCTGGACTACATAAAGATGTAGTTAAATTCTGTCGATCATGTCACACATGTCATGTGAATATGCTAAAATGGTACTTTTAAAGGGAAGGAGAGCAAACGGGGGAGGTTTTAATGATACTAACGCAAAGTGATGAACCAAATCCAGATGGCTGTGAATTTGACTTACCCCAAATTAAATTGGAAAAAGAGGATGTTCTTAAAAATTGGGATAAATTGTTGAGTTACCTTCCAGAGGAAAAATAAACTGACCTGAAAGAGTTATTGATATCACATGGGCAAGTTTGTGGAGATAAAGTGGGAAGTACTAAAATGGCTATGCATGATGTAGATGTGGGAAATGCTGTTCCAATTAAACAACATCCATATAGACTTAACCCTTTAAAATTGGCACAGGTTAACAAAGAGATTGAAAATATGCTTAAAAATGGCATAATTGAAGTGGGTTGCAGCCAATGGAGCTCACCAATAGAGATGATACCAAAACTGGATGGTACTCAACGGTTGTGTATGGACTCTCGAAAGATTAATGCAGTTACAAGAATGGACTCTTATCCTATCCCACGTTTGGAGGATTGCAGAAGGTGGGACAATCCGCTTTTATTTCCAAATTGGATTTACTTAAAGGTTACTGGCAGGTACCTTTTTCCGAAAGGGCGAAGGAGATTTCAGCTTTTGTGACTCCAGATGGTGTATACCAATTCAAAGTTATGCCATTTGGCATGAAAAACGCCCCCAGCCACATTTCAATGGTTAACTAACAAAGTTGCTTCCAGGATTACCCAATTGTACGGTATACATCGACGATCTGGTAATTTTTAGCCAGACATGGAAAAAACATTTGAAGCATCTGGTGGAGTTATTTGTTCGACTTCAGGAGGCGGGTTTGGTGGTAAACCTAGCCAAAAGTGAATTTGGAAAAGCCCAAGTCACTTTCCTTGGACATACAGTCGACTGGTCCCACGGGATGTGAAAACAAGAAGTTATTGGGGAGTTTCCAATACCCTCGACACGATGGGAAATAATGCGATTTCTTGGCATGAGTGGATTTTACCGGAAATTTGTGCCGAACGTTAGCAGTGTGGTTGCTCCACTGACGGACTTGCTCAAGAAGCCTAGCTCAGTGTCAAAACCTTTTTTTGTTAATGCTCCTTCGAAGCACCTTTGCAGGGGCTGGTTTAGCACAGTGGGCTAAACAGCTGGCTTGTAATGCAGAACAAGGCCAGCAGCGCGGGTTCAATTCCCGTACCGGCCTCCCCAAACAGGTGCTGAAATGTGGAGACTAGGGGCTTTTCACAGTAACTTCATTGAAGCCTCCTTGTGACAATAAGCGATCATTATTATAATATTATTATTGGGATGGTTTGCTACATTAAAGGCACTATATAGATGCAGGTTGTTGTTGTTTGATATCAGGCGAGGAATAAAGATTCATTTAAGCACAAAAATCATAACAGAACTGTAGATATCTGCAATACTAAAATAAATGCAATTTTATAAGGAATTCTACCACGATGCAGAAACAATGAGCAAAATCTTGTGGAGACAATGGGGTGCTCGGCCACCAACTGAAGAGAAAAGCCCTGTATTGCCTGTTTTCAGGAGGGCCTGCCACATCTTGTTCCACTCAGAAAGGCCTCCGGTGGGCCTTTCTCTGAGATCAAGGAGCCGGGAGGGAGGGGGGCAGGCGGGGGGGGAAGGAAGTCCTGCCCACCATGAGCTGCCATTCCATCAGAGGCAGCATCACTGGGCTAGCTGTGATTAAAGCACCGGGCAGTTTGAGTTAATTACATTGGAAGAACATTAAATCCAAAATATTCAGAGGTAGACAGCTGGTAACCATTATCACAGAAAGGATAATCCTCGACTAAATGGCCTAAGTGCATGTCAACAAACCTCAAAAGAAATCAGAAACAAAATGATTTTTTGTTCCCACAATGTGCAGCGAGCAGATCTCTGAATAAACCCCCAGCAAGACAGGTTTAGCAATGTTGATTAGCTCCTTCAAAACATTGGCTTGAAACTGGGTTGAAGGTTACAACAATAAGCAGAAATGGAAACGATCATATATTCTGTGTGGCCTAGTGATTCCAGTAATGCAGGAATGATGGAAATATCATCTGTGGAAAATGAGTCGTCAGATTCACTCAATTACCTTCAAGGGAGAAATATTGTAGCATCCTCTAAATGTTTTTTGGGAAAATAACTAAGTCACGAGTGTTGATGAGATGACTAGAATAACTATTATCAATTTCATACTTTCTGTCAGCCTTTTGACTCACTGGCAAGATTCTTGTCTCGGAGTCCTAAAGTTGTGGATTCAAAGCCCACTGCAAAGACGTGAGCACAAATTCTGACATTCCAGTACATAAGACCATAAGACATAGGAGCAGAAGTAGGCCATTCAGCCCATCAAGTCTGTTCCACCATTCAATGAGATCATGAGAAATCTGATATGATAATCCTCAATTCCACTTTCCCGCCCTATTCCCTTGATTCCCTTGATTCCGTTACTGATTTAAAAATCTGTCTATCTCAACCCAATCGCTACTGCCCTCTGCCGTAAAGAATTCCCCAGATTCACTATCCTCAGAGAAGAAATTCTTCCCGATCCCTGCCTGAAATGGACAACCCCTTACTCTGATATGATGCCTTCTGGTCCTAGATTCTCCAACAAGGGGAAAAAAGCTCTTAGCTTCGACCCTGTCAAGCCCCCTGAGAATCTTATATGTCTCAATAAGGTCACCTTTCAATCTTCTAAACTGCAATGTGTTCAGGCCCAACCTACTCAACCGATCATCCAAAGGAAATCCCTCCATATCTGGAAACAACCTAGTGAATCTTCTCTGGAGTTCCTTCAATGCCAGTATATTTTTCCTGCGATAAGCGGCAAAAAACTGTTCACAGTATTCCAGGTGTGGTTAAACTGGTGCCTTGGATAGTGTGGTGGTATGTATTAGGGGTCATGTGGGACTGTGAAGCCGAGATGCTATTGGCTGACAGATCCCGGGTCCGATTTGTGCGCCCGCACATGTTTCCGGAGCAAGATGGGCACAAATCGGACCCGTTGGTCGAGAGGGTTCACCTTCTCCACACGAACCCGCAGTACGCCACGTGGCGTACCCCGACGGCCGACAGGACACGGTCTCCCTGCGGGACCTGGCGCCCGCCGGCAACACACACACACCCCCAACACCGATCACCCCCTCCCAGCCATCGGCGCACCCAGCAACCGCCCCCTTCCCGGGGGGATCGGTCCTCCTCCTGTGCCCGCCCAGGAGTAAAACAGGAACAAACACCGAAACGCTCCCGGAGACGACAACGCCTGAGCAAGCACCTGCACCACCACCGGGGCTGAGGCGATCGACAAGGAAGGCCAGGCCGCCCGCTCGACTCGTGGAATCCGCGTGACACCAAGAATGTTGTTGTAACAAAAAAAAATGTTTTTGCTAATATTGTAAATAGTTCTCACAAACTTGTACATAGCCCAGTGTAGGGCTAAAACTGTAGTAACACTGTCCGAAATTTTCCTTCCAGGGCCAGCCTTGTAAACCCCTACCACCATGCGAACCACCACCCCGCCGGGTTCCTTTTTAACAAGGGGTGAATGTGGTGGTATGTATTAGGGGTCATGTGGGACTGTGAAGCCGAGATGCTATTGGCTGACAGATCCCAGGTCCTGGTTGGCTGCCGACTCCTGGCTCCGCCCTGAAGGTGGAGTACTATTTCTATACTCCATTGCTTTTGAAATAAAGGCTAACATTCAATTTGCCTTCTCTATTACATGCTGAAATTGCCTGCTAGCTTTTTGTGAAATCCTTTTGTGTTGCAGCTTTTTGCAGTCCTTCTCCATTTAAATATTATTCAGTTCCTTTATTCTTCCTACCAAAGTGCATAACTTCACACTTTCATACGTTATGTTCATCTGCCAAGTTTTTTGCCCATTAATTTTTAATAATCTTTATTGTCACAAGTAAGCTTACATTAACACTGCAATGAAGTTACTGTGAAAAACCCCGAGTCGCCACATTCCGGCGCCTGTTCGGGTACACTGAGGGAGAATTTAGAATGTCCAATTCACCTAACAGCACTTCTTTTGGGACTTGTGGGAGGAAACCGGAGCTAGGCCGGGAATCGAATCTGGGACCTTGGCGCTGTGAAGCAACAGTGCTAACCATAGAACATAGAACATTACAGTGCAGTACAGGCCCTTCAGCCCTCGATGTTGCGCCGACCTGTGAAACCACTCTAAAGCCCATCTACACTATTCCCTTATCGTCCATATGTCTATCCAATGACCATTTGAATGCCCTTAGTGTTGGCGAGTCCACTACTGTCGCAGGCAGGGCATTCCACGCCCTTACTACTCTCTGAGTAAAGAACATACCTCTGACATCTGTCCAATATCTATCTCCCCTCAATTTAAAGCTATGTCCCCTCGTGCTAGGCATCATCATCCGAGGAAAAAGGCTCTCACTGTCCAACATATCTAATCCTCTGATCATCTTGTATGCCTCAATTAAGTCACCTCTTAACCTTCTTCTCTCTAACGAAAACAGCCTCAAGTCCCTCAGCCTTCCCTCATAAGATCTTCCCTCCATACCAGGCAATAATTCTGGTAAATCTCCTTTGCACCCTTTCCAATGCTTCCACATCCTTCCTATACTGCGGCGACCAGAATTGCATGCAATACTCCAAATGCGGCCGCACCAGAGTTTTGTACAGCTGCAACATGACCTCATGGCTCCGAAACCCAATCGCTCTGTCAATAAAAGGTAACACACCGTACGCCTTCTTAACAACCCTCTCAACCTGGGTGGCAACTTTCAGGGATCTATGTACATGGACACCGAGATCTCTCTGCTCATCCACACTACGAAGAATCTCACCATTAGCCCAGTACTTCCTTCCAAATGAATCACCTCACACTTTTCTGCATTAAACGCCATTTGCCACCTCTCAGCCCAGCGCTGCAGCTTATCTATGTCCCTCTGTAACTTGTAACATCCTTCCGCACTGTCCACAACTCCACCGACTTTAGTGTCATCTGCAAATTTACTCACCCATCCTTCTACGCCCTCCTCCAGGTCATTTATAAAAATGACAAACAGCAATGGCCCCAAAACAGATCCTTGTGGTACACCACTAGTAACTGGACTCCAGTCTGAACATTTCCCATGAACCACCACCCTTTGTCTTCTTCCAGCTAGCCAATTTCTGATCCGAACTGCTAAATCAACCTGAATCCATGCCTCCGTATTTTCTGCAGTAGCCTACCATGGGGAACCTTATCATAAGCTTTACTGAAATCCATATACACCACATCAACTGCTTTACCCTCATCCACCTGTTTGGTCACCTTCTCAAAGAACTTGTGAGGCACGACCTACCCTTCACAAAACCCTGTTGACTATCTCTTATCAAATTATTCCTTTCCAGATGATTACACATCCTATCTTTTATAAATCTTTCCAAGACTTTGCCCACAACAGAAGTAAGGCTCACTGGTCTATAGTTACCGGGTTTGTCTCTACTCCCCTTCTTGAACAATGGGACAACATTTGCTATCCTCCAGTCTTCTGACACTATTCCTGTAGACAAAGATGACTTAAAGATCAAAGCCAAAGGCTCAGCAATCTCCTCCCTAGCTTCCCAGAGAATCCTCGGATAAATCCCATCCGACCCAGGGGACTTATCTATTTTCACACTTTCCAGAATTGCTAACACCTCCTCCTTATGAACCTCAAGCCCTTCTAGTCTAGTAGCCTGAATCTCAGTATTCTCCTCGACAACATTGGCTTTTTCCTGTGTGAATACTGGTGAAAAATATTCATTTAGCACCTCTCCTATCTCCTCGGACTCCACGTACAACTTCCCACTACTGTCCTTGACTGGCCCTACTCTTACCCTAGTCATTCTTTTATTCCTGACATATCTATAGAAAGCTTTAGGGTTATCGTTAATCCTACCTGCCAAAGACTTCTCATGTCCCCTCCTGACTCTTCTTAGCTCTCTCTTTAGGTCCTTCCTAGCTAACTTGTAACTCTCGAGCGCCCTAACTGAACCTTCATGTCTCATCTTTACATAAGCCTCCTTCTTCCTCTTGACAAGTGTTTTTACTGTTTTAGTAAATCACGGTTCCCTCGCTCGACCACTTCCTCACTGCCTGACAGGTATATACTTATCAAGGACACGCAGTAGCTGTTCCTTGAACAAGCTCCACATTTCCATTGTGCCCATCCCCTGCAGTTTTCCTCTCCATCCGATGCATCCTAAGTCTTGCCTCATCGCATCATAATTGCCTTTCCCCCAGATAGAACTCTTGCCCTGCGGTGTATACCTATCCCATTCCATCACTATAGTAAACGTAATCGAATTGTGGTTACTATCACCAAAGTGCTCACCTACCTCCAAATATAACACCTGTCCTGGTTCATTACCCAGTACCAAATCCAATATGGCCTCGCCTCTCGTTGGCCTATCTACATACTGTGTCAGGAAACCCTCCTGCACACATTGGACAAAAACGGACCCATCTAAAGTACTCAAACTATAGCGTTTCCAGTCAATATTTGGAAAGTTAAAGTCCCCCATAACAACTACCCTGTTGCTTTCGCTCCTATTCAGAATCATCTTTGAAATCCTTTCCTCTACATCTCTGGAACTTTTCGGAAAGCCTATAGAAAACCCCTAACAGGGTGACCTCTCCTTTCCTGTTTCTAACCTCAGCCCATACTACCTCAGTAGACGAGTCCTCATCAAACGTCCTTTCTGCCACCGTAATACTGTCCTTGACTAACAATGCCACCCCTCCCCCTCTTTTACCACCTTCCCTGAGCTTACTGAAATATCTAAACCCCGGCACCTGCAACAACCATTCCTCTCCCTGCTCTACCCATGCCTCCGAAATGGCCACAACATCGAAGTCCCAGGTACCAACCCATGCCGCAAGTTCACCCACCTTATTCCGAATGCTCCTGGCATTGAAGAAGACACACTTTAAACCATCTTCCTGCCTGCCGGTACACTCCTGCAACTTTGAAACCTTACTCATGACCTCACTACTCTTAACCTCCTGTATACTGGAGCTACAATTCAGGTTCCCAATCCCCTGCTGAACTAGTTTAAACCCTCCCGAAGAGCATGAGCAAATTTCCCCCCCAGGATATTGGTATCCCTCTGGTCCAGGTGTAGACCATCCCATTTGTAGAGGTCCCACTGACCCCAGAATGAGCCCCAATTATCCAGAAATCTGAAACCCTCCCTCCTGCACCATCCCTGTAGTCACATGTTCAACTCCTCTCTCTCCCTCTTCCTCGTCTCGCTAGCACGTTGCACGGGTAACAACCCAGAGATAATAACTCTGTTTGTCCTAGGTCTAAGTTTCCACCCTAGCTCCCTGAATTCCTGCCTTACATCCCTATCCCTTTTCCTACCTATGCCGTTGGTACCTATGTGGAACATGACCTGGGGCTGCCCTCTGCTGGATGCTTGCCTTCACTTGAACAGCTATGGTCTCTTGCACAGGTACACCTTCACGTTACGGTGACCACAATGCACGTATGCAAATTTCCCCCGCAACAGCCAACCAGCAGCTCTGCTCTACTGCCCTCTGCTGGATGCTTGCCTTCACTTGAACAGCTAGGGTCTCTTGTACAGGTAAACCTTCAAGTTATGGTGACCACCATGCACGTATGCAAATTTCCCCCGCAACAGCCAATCTGCAGCTCCTCTCTACTGCCCTCTGCTGGATCTAACCATTGTGCTACTGTGCTGCCCATTCACCTAACCTGTCAATATCCCTCTATAGACTCTGTCATCCACAGTACTTGCCTTCCCGCATATTTGTGTGTCATCCGCAAACTTGCCAATAGTACTATTGGGTCCACTGAGAAGTCCACACGGGAGGCCAAAAGAAACTCTGTTTGTTGAACAAGAAACCATTTACACCTTGTGCATAGGACTCAGTCGAGACTTCACTGCTCGGCTCCTACTTGAGAAAGCTTTTATACATAATGTCCATGGCTCAGTGGACGGGATCAGTGGGGAAGTTCATACTCCACAAGACTCAGTGGGAGACTAATTGGTCTGAACTCATAAGTCTCGTGCGGGTTTTAACAAGTACATTCACTTCCCTCATCCACTGAGCGAATGCTGCACTGTCAGGGGTACAATCTTTCAAAAGAGACATTAAACCAAGGCTCCATGTAACACTCCAAAATAGACGTAAGAAATCCCATGGTACACTCCAAAGAGGACCCAGGGAGTTCTCCCTGGTATCCAGTCCAATATTTATCTCTCAACCAACACCACTTAAAAGAAACAAATTATCACACTGCTGTTTGTATGAGCTGCCAGGTTTCCGCCCATAATACATTTTCAAGTACAAGATAGAAGCAGAAGGTGGACACCTCATGCTTGCTCCGCCATTCAAAAAGATCATGGCTAATCTGTTTGGGTTTCGAGTTCCACATTCCCATCTTCCCTGATTATCTTTAATTCCCCTGTCCAACGAGAATCTAGCTACCTGCGCCTTAAAAATATTCAATGACCCCTGCCTCCACTGCCTTCGGAGGCAGAGAGAGTTCCAAAGTCACACAAACCCTCTGAGAGAAAACATTTTACCTCATCTCTGTCTCAGATTAATGATTCCTAAAACGTGCCCCCTAATCTGGACTCACCCACAACAGGAAACATCCTATCCACGTCCACCTTGTCAAAACCATTGAGGATTTTATACACTTCAATCAAGTTACCCCTCACTTTTCTAAACTCCAGTGGAAACAAGCCCAGTTTGTCTAACCTTTTGTGGTGAATGCATTCACCTATATAATGCTGTGACCTATGACCTGGAAGTGATGATACGGTCTACTTCCAGGTACTGTACTGGAACCCCGGTCGGCTCCGCCTCTGGCTCCGCCCTCACCGGGGCCATATATAGACCGGCCACCTGTGGGTGGCACTCATTTGTACAGCCGACTCTGGCAGGCGAGTTCATGGATAATAAAGCTTAATGTTCATTTGTTCTCACAGTCTCACAGTGAATTGATGGTATAACAATTTATTATCCATCGACAGCACCATGGAAGCCGCTCTAAAGCCAGATAAGCGCGAGCTCGACGCGCGCGCGTCAGAGGCCTATCTCAACTCCTCCACAACGCCTCCCACTGAAACCCTCAAGCTGCGACTCCTCCACGCTCGGGTGAGCCATCGAATCTCTGTGATGATAGAGAAAGCTGCCACGTACAAGGAAGCGGTCACAATCCTTAAGGCGCATTTCATGAAGCCCGTAAACAAGGTGTTTGCCCAACACCTTCTCCCTAACCGCCGTCAACGCGCCGGGGAATCGTTGGACGAGTACCTGGAAACCCTGACCCTACTCGCGAGGAACTGCAGCTATCAGGATGTAATGGCGGAGGAACACATGAACCTACAGTCCCGGGACACCTACGAGGCTGGGGTCCGATCGAACTACATCAGGCAGCGCCTGCTGGAAAACGGGACCTACAACCTGCGGGACACGGTAAAGCTAGCTACCTCGTTAGAGGTGGCCTACCAGAACCTCAAAGCGTTCCCTGCGGGCCCGGCAAACCCCTAGTGGACACCATCGTCGTGGCCCCCGTCGGACCCGACTACGTCACAGGCCTGTGCCGCTCGGCTGCCAGTTCAGCCCGGGGAACCGCAGTGCTACTTCTGCGGCCAGGGTCAACACCCCCAGCAGCATTTCCCAGCCTGCACAGTGATGTGCAGCGACTGTGGGAAAAAGGCATACTTCGCCAGAGTCTGTCTGGGCCGACCTAAAGCCCAGAAATTGAAAACTCACCAGGCCCGACCCGTAGACTTGCAGGCCCGCAGACCCCACAATGTGGCTGCCTGCCTGCCCGGAATGCCCCCTTCAGACGCGTCATCAGCCTCGTGCGACTCGTGTGGGCTGCCATCTTGGCTGCCGGCACCGGTACTGACCAACACGTGCGACCGATGGGGGCGGCCATCTTGGTGGCCATCTTCGACCCAGCCCAACACGTGCAACTCATGGGGGCCGCCATTTTGTGACCCCGATACCTACCCGCTGGCTACCTGCAGCTTGGCGCAGTCACCCTCGACCAGTCGCAGCCAAAGCACCTGAAAAACTCAATGATGGTCGTCCGGGTCACGGGCATGAGACCCCCTGTCTTTTCGACTCCGGGAGCACGGAGAGCTTTGTCCACCCTGACACAGTAAGGCGCTGCTCCCTCCACGTCTACCCCTCATCCCAAACAATCTCCCTTGCCTCCGGTTCCCATTCGGTTCAGATCCGGGGGTAGTGTCGCTAATCTCGCGATGCAGGGCGCAGAGTACACTCGTTTTAAGATGTACGCCCTCCGTCATCTCTGCGCCCCCTACTGCTCGGATTAGACTTCCAATGCAGTCACCGAAGCCTGACCCTACAGTTCGGCGGACCCTTGTCCCCCCTCACGGTATGCAGCCTCGCGACCCTCAAGGTCTCCCCCCCCTTCGCTCTTTGCGAACCTCACTCCCAACTGTAAGCCCATTGCCACCAGGAACAGGCGGTACAGTTCCCCAAACATGACTTTTATCAAGTTGGAGGTCCAGCGACTGTTGAGTGAAGGGATCATCGAGGCCAGCAACACCCCCTGGCGAGCGCAAGTGGTGGTCATCCGGACCGGGAAAAGAATTGGATGGTTGTGGACTACAGCTAGACCATTAACCGGTTTACGCAACTGGATGCGTACCCCCTCCCGCGCATAGCAGAGATGGTCAACCAGATCGCACAGTACCGTGTGTTGTCAACAGTCGATCTGAAGTCGGCCTACACCAGCTCCCGATCTGCCTGGAAGTGCGCCACTACACTGCCTTTGAAGCAGCCAGCCGACTCTTCCACTTCCTCCGAGTCCCCTTCGGCGTCACTAACGGGGTTTCGGTCTTTTAGAGAACGATGGACCAAATGGTGGACCAATACGGTTTGCGGGCTACATACCCGTACTTGGACAATGTTACCATCTGCGGCCATGATCAGCAGGACCATGCCGCCAACAATCAGAGGTTCCTCCAGGTCGCCCAATCCCTCAACCTCACATATAACAAAGAGAAGTGCATTTTCTGCACTACCCGACTGGCCGTCCTCGGCTACGTCGTGGAGAACGGAGTCCTAGGGCCAGACCCCGACCGTATGCGCCCCCTCACGGAACTCCCCCTCCCCACAGCCTCAAGGCCCTCAAACGATGCCTGGTGCTGTTCTCGTACTACACCCAGTGGGTCCCCAACTATGCAGACAAAGCCCGCCCATTTTTTCAAACCACCACTTTTCCCCTGACGGCTGAGGCCCGCTCGGCCTTCAGCCGCATCAAGGCCGACATCACCAAGCCCGCAATACACGCGGTGGACGAGTCCGTCCTCTTTCAGGTAGAGAGCGATGCATCAGTCGTCGCCCTGGCCGCCACACTCAACCAGGCGGGCAGGCCAGTAGCATTCTTCTCTAGAACCCTCCACGCTTCCGAAATCCGACACTCCTCGGTCGAGAAGGAAGCACAAGCCACAGTGGAAGCAGTGCGGCACTGGAGGCACTACCTAGCCGGCAGGTGGTTCACCCTTGTCACCGACCAGCGGTCGGTCGCCTTCATGTTTGACAACGCACAACGCGGCAAAATAAAAAATGACAAAATCTTGAGGTGGAGGAACGAACTCTCCACCTACAATTACGATATCAAGTATCGTCCTGGGGAGCTCAATGAGCCCCCAGACGCCATGTCCAGCGGCACATGCGCCAGCGCGCAAGGTGACCGACTTTGGGCTATCCACGATGACCTCTGTCACCCGGCGTCACTAACGGGGTTTCGGTCTTTTAGAGAACGATGGACCAAATGGTGGACCAATACGGTTTGCGGGCTACATACCCGTACTTGGACAATGTTACCATCTGCGGCCATGATCAGCAGGACCATGCCGCCAACAATCAGAGGTTCCTCCAGGTCGCCCAATCCCTCAACCTCACATATAACAAAGAGAAGTGCATTTTCTGCACTACCCGACTGGCCGTCCTCGGCTACGTCGTGGAGAACGGAGTCCTAGGGCCAGACCCCGACCGTATGCGCCCCCTCACGGAACTCCCCCTCCCCACAGCCTCAAGGCCCTCAAACGATGCCTGGTGCTGTTCTCGTACTACACCCAGTGGGTCCCCAACTATGCAGACAAAGCCCGCCCATTTTTTCAAACCACCACTTTTCCCCTGACGGCTGAGGCCCGCTCGGCCTTCAGCCGCATCAAGGCCGACATCACCAAGCCCGCAATACACGCGGTGGACGAGTCCGTCCTCTTTCAGGTAGAGAGCGATGCATCAGTCGTCGCCCTGGCCGCCACACTCAACCAGGCGGGCAGGCCAGTAGCATTCTTCTCTAGAACCCTCCACGCTTCCGAAATCCGACACTCCTCGGTCGAGAAGGAAGCACAAGCCACAGTGGAAGCAGTGCGGCACTGGAGGCACTACCTAGCCGGTAGGTGGTTCACCCTTGTCACCGACCAGCGGTCGGTCGCCTTCATGTTTGACGACGCACAACGGGGCAAAATAAAAAATGACAAAATCTTGAGGTGGAGGAACGAACTCTCCACCTACAATTACGATATCAAGTATCGTCCTGGGGAGCTCAATGAGCCCCCAGACGCCATGTCCAGCGGCACATGCGCCAGCGCGCAAGGTGACCGACTTTGGGCTATCCACGATGACCTCTGTCACCCGGGGGTCACCCGGCTTACCCACTTTATTAAGGCCCGCAATCTGCCCTTCTCCACCGAGGAGGTCAAGGCCATGACGAGGGACTGCCAGGTCTGCACGGAGCACTTCTACCGGCCAGACAAGGCCCGCCTGGTAAAGGCCTCCTGGCCCTTTGAGCGCCTAAGTATTGACTTCAAAGGGCCCCTCCCCTCCACCAACCGTAACATATACTTTCTCACCGTTGTCGATGAGTACTCCCGCTTCCCCTTCGCTGTTCCCTGCCCCAACATGACCTCGGCCACTGTGATAAAGGTACTGCACAGCATCTTCACACTGTTCGGTTTCCCTGCGTACGTCCACAGTGACAGGGGCACATCGTTCATGAGCGATGAGCTACATCAGTACCTGCTCAGCAAAGGCATCGCCTCGAGCAGGACTACGAGCTATAACCCACAGGGAAACGGGCAGGTGGAGAGGGAGAACGTGACGGTATGGAAGGCCGTCCTTCTGGCCCTCCGGTCTAGAAGTCCCCCGATCCCCCGCTGGCAGGAGGTCCTCCCCTACGCCCTCCACTCCATTAGGTCGCTCCTCTGCACAGCCATGAACGAAACCCCTCACGACCGTTTGTTTGTCTTCCCTAGGAAGTCCATCTCCGGGGTCTCGCTTCCATCTTGGCTGACATCTCCGGGACCTGTCCTTTTCTGGAGGCAAATGAGGAGCCATAAGACCGAGCCCCTGGTCAAGAGGGTCCAGCTGCTACACGCCTACCCCCAGTACGCCTACATCGCGCACCAGGACGGATGGCAAGATACAGTCTCCCTACGAGACCTGGTGCCAGGTGGTTCCCCTGCCAACTCACCCCCCTCCCCGCTGTCTACCACCACCCTCTGGGTCTCCTGTCTTGTCCCACGCCGGCACTGCCGCCACCCACCACCCCCCTGCCTATCCTCACCCCCCCAACCGCCTCCGACACGCCGAACTGAGGCTCAAGCTCCAGACACAAAGCCCCCGGAGTCACCATCTGCAACAACCGTACCCGCCGCATTGCCAGAGCTGAGGAGGTCTAAAAGAACAATCCGGCCTCGAGACAGACTGAATATTTAATGACTCCCACGTCACCCCCGCTGGACTTGATTTTTTTAACAGGGGGTGAATGTGGTGAATGTATTCACCTAATGTATGAGCTGTCTGTATAATGCTGTGACCTATGACCTGGAAGTGATGATATGGTCTACTTCCAGGTACTGTACTGGAACCCCGGTGGGCTCCGCCTCTTGCTCCGCCCTCACCGGGGCCATATATAGACTGGCCACCTGTGGGTGGCATTCATTTGTACAGCTGACTCTGGCAGGCAAGTTCATGGATAATAAAAGCCTAATGTTCACTCGTTCTCACGGTCTCACAGTGAATTGACGGTATAACACCTTTCCTCATCAGACAGCCCGCTCATTCCAGGTATCAGTTAAATAAACCTCTTATGAACTGCCTGCAACACAGTTAGATCCTTTCTTCAACAAGGAACCCAAAATTGTGCACAGAATTCAAGATGTAGACCAGAATTCTCACCGGCCGTTCGCTGGCAGCGGGATTCGCTGCTCCCGCCAGCAGTGCACCCACACCTAGGGGTTTCCCGACAGCGTGGAGTGGCTTCAATGAGAAATGTCATTGACAGCCACAGGAGCAGAGAATCCCCCCAGCCAGAAAACTGACGTTGCCTCCCACTGCCAAGAAACACACGGGGCGGGATTCTCCCAGCCCTGGGCCGGGCCCGAGAATTCCTGCGGCCGGGCCACGCTGCCCCGATGCCGGCACGCGATTCTCCACAGAACAGAGAATCGGCGCCATTGACACCGGCATGGAAGGTGTGGCGCCAGTCGCGGGCCGCTCTATGCAGCCGGCCCGCCGATTCTCCGGACCAGATGGGCCGAGCGGCCGTGAAAATAAAACTAAATCCCGCTGGCGCCGTCCACACCTGCTCGCAGCCAGCGTGAACTCTGCGTGCAAGGGCCGGGTGGTGGCCTGGTGGGGGGGGGGGGGCTCCGAACCCAGGGGGGGCCTCCGATGCCCTGGCCCGCGATTGGAGCCCACCAATCGGCGGGCCGGCCTCTTTGCACCCCGGCCTCTTTTCCAACGTGCCAGCCCCTGTACTCCTGCGCCATGTTGCGTCGGGGCCGGCGCGTTGAATGAGGCCACCGCGCATGCGCGCGTTGGCACTGGTGCCACTGCGCATGTGCAGATCCCGCGGTGCCCAGTTCGTGCTGGGATCGCCAGCTGGCGTGGCGTGAACCGCTCCAGCATGGGCCAGAATTACTCCTGGCAGCGGCCCATTCACGCCGTTGTAATCTCACCAATCCCCTGTATAACTGAAGTGCATAAGGATAGCATTCCATTGGCCTTCATGAAGTTAGCTCTCCTTTACAACAACTAACATATTGCAACAATGTAACTAGCCAACAATTGACCTGAATTACTCATCAAACTAAACTTATTTTATTTGCTCATTAGAGTAACAAGCCTAAACCACCCGAGTTTTAGAAAGAGAGGTACAAACTGGTAAATAGTCAAGTTGTGAACTAATAATAACAATAATTTTTATTGGTGTCACAAGTAGGCTTACATTAACACTGCAATGAAGTTACTGTGAAAATACCCGGTGCCTGTTCAGGTACACTGAGGAAGAATTCAGAATGTCCAATTCACCTAACAAGCACGTCTTTCGGGACTTGTGGGAGGAAACTTGAGAGCTCGGAGGAAACCCATGGAGTCACGGGGAGAACGTGCAGACTCCGCACAGACAGTGACTCAAGTCGGGAATCGAACCCGGGTCCCTGGCGTTGTGAAGCAACAGTGCTAACCACAAAGTGGCCAATATCTGGAATAGTTTTCTGGGTAGGGTGATGGAGATTAAACTCTGGGAAACATCCAAGAGTCATTAATACTGAGGAAGGTGGGACAATCAGTTTCTGAGAGAGGATGTGCTAGAAATGCCAAAATGGCCTCACCTTTTGGGGGAAACGCGTATTTCTGTAAACACTTCTAACCTGACAAAATTTAAAAAACATAGAATATAGTCAGACTGTTTTGCATATGACAAAGCTTTGAGTGTGCGGGCAATTATCTGGGATGTGAGACTAACCCTAGCTGTTCTTCCAAAGCGCCAACACTGGCACAATTGACCAAAGGACTTCCTGCTGTAATGTATTATGACTCCAGGTAACACACTGTGGCAAACAAAGGCAAAGCAAATACTTTGAACCACATGTGAGAAAGTTAATTATCAATCCCATCATGTTCCACTACATTTTGACCCAATACTCAAAAAGGTCAGGGTAAATCTCGATTTAAACAGGAAAACAGAGGAACATCCATCAAGAACAGAATCATTTTGCATTTCCATCACTCCTTTCAATCGTCTGGAAACATTTTATTTCTTTGCTGTGCAATCTCTTGCCATACAATGGAATTCAGTCTCTCAGATTGCACATTTAGCTACTTAACTGAAGAAGAAACAAGCTAACCTTAAACAGTGATAAAGGCTGCTGTAGCTGTAATTGTTCATTTTATAGCCTGCAGCTGGTAAACTCAGCAATGCCTTACGCTGCGGTATTCAAGGTTAAATTAGATGCCAATAATGAACATCATCTCCCAGGAAGGATTTGTTTTGTGAGGGAGTATCTCAGCTGCCTTGGTATGGATAAGAGTCATGCTAAAAACATGACTGAAAAAAGAACACATGCTGAAAGAGGGTTGTGTTTCTTAACATCCTTCATAAGTAAAGTTCAAGTGTGTAAATGTATCTGCAAATGGTCTTAAATCTGGGCCTTAAAATGAGGGAAACTCGCCACCCCAGGAGCCCAAAATCAACCAGGCCAAGACTTGGTTGTTGCACTCTCTGCATAGCAACCCACCTCCCCCGCCCCCCAATCCCAAGCTCGGCGCTGGACGAAGTATAACTTAATTGCCCTCTTAAGGGCCTGGACTGGCAGTGGGGCGGGATGGCTGTCCACAAGTATTCCCGTCATGGACTTACAATTGGGGTGGAAAGGGTCACATAGCAGGGTCCCCACCCACCACTCATTCACCTGATTAAATGCTTGCCTTGCCACCAAATTCATCAAATGTGAGGGCATGTAAGACTCTATCATTGTTTAATATATAGGAAATGAAGCAGCCAATGTACACACAAACAGCAGTGTGGTAAGGCTAATTGTCCTCCCAGCTGTTTCAGGATAAATATTCGACAAGATTGGGATAACTTTCTTGTTCTTCTTCCAACTCATACTACAAGGGACCTTTTACATCCAACTTGGAGAACAGACGGGGTTTCTATATAATGTCACATCCCAGAGACGGCTAGCCAACAGTGCAGGATTTCCCACACTACTGCACTGGAGTGTCAGTAGATTTTGTGCTCAAGTCCATGAGTGGCGTTTGATGCCAAGGCCTCCTGACTCAGAGGCAAGAGCGCTACTGACTGAGTCACAGTGCAGGCGGATTACAGTGTTCCCAGCAAACCCAAGGTTAACTGTGCCAGTTTTGCAAAATGGCAGTCTAGACTTTCAAGATTTAACCCACTTAGTTGTTGGCACTGCTATCTCACAGCGCCAGGGACCCGGGTTCAATTCCGGTCTTGGGTGACTGTCTGTGTGGAGTTTGTACATTCTCCCAGTATCTGCGTGGGTTTCCTCCGGGTGCTCCGGCTTCCTCCCACAGTCCAACGATATGCAGGTTAGGTGGATTGACCATGCTAAATTGCCCTTAGTGTCCAAAAAGGTTAGGGTCACAGGGATAGGGTGGGGGATTGGGCCGAGGGCAGGTGCTGTTTCAGATAGCCGGTGCAGACTCGATGGGCCAAATGGTCTCCTTCTGCACTGTTAGGCTTCTATTATTCTACTAATGCTACGAATGGCTAAACATCGGAGTTAAAATAACACCAATTAGAAAACATTGGTTCATCCATCATCAATGAGAATTGAGGTTAATTCTGGACAAATAAGGAGAAAATGGAATTCTATTTTTTCGTTGAATTCAAATAAACTTTTTTTCTTTCCTATTTTCTCCTCACATACAAAACAGTGAGTGGTGCAGTGGTTTGTCAGGCCTACTGAATTCCCTTTAAGGAGGTGATTAATGGTAAGGGACTGGTCTCAGCAAAAACTGATCAAGGCTGCGGGTGATGGTCCTCCGCAGATGAATCTCACACGCTTAGCCTGTGAATTAGCGTTCAATTGATGTTCGAAAGCACAATCACTTTTGGATGAGCCCAATGGAATAGGAAAGAGTTTACCAGAAAATGTGTGGGCATTCTGCAAGAACATTCCAGCAGAACTTTATTGAGTAACTCCTTATGTGAAAAGTACTTCCCAGTCTGGCAACAGAAGCTATTTTAGGGAGGGCGCAGAATCAGATGACAATGAACTAATTGAGCTTCATTGTGACAACGTATTTGGTCTTTTGAACCACTTGAGTTTATTTTCTTGTAATTGATTTATCCATTATTCCCACAGAACATGGTCACGGTTACGATTCTCCATGGAATACACGCCTAGCTACTCTCCTCTTCAGAAATCTGCAAATTGTTGCTGGGAACACAACAAATTCCAAACGTCTCTGGCATGTTTTGTAAAACTGCTCAGCAAACTGTTAACTCCTATGCAAAGCTCTCCCAGTCTTCTATTACCCCATATGTATCACATACCCAAATGTTTCTGGGTGTAACATATTTGTAGCCACCTGTCATCCTCCATGTAATGTAATCGGCTGTCTATTACTTTGAATGCCCCACATACCCAACTGTCTATTGTCTTGTGTTGTAATCTGTTACTAATACCCTCTAATTTTTAGTTATTATTCTTGTTATAATGTATACAGGCATTAAGACAGCTTTTATATTGTTGCCAAGGACATGATACACACTCTAATCTTACAAGTGGAATAAAAAGCAGTTGCGTTTATTAATTTCATTTTGTGAAATGAATGCTGCCACAATCCTTTCAGAAAAGGCTTTCTTTTTAAGTTTTATTTTAGGGCACTTATTTTTGTTGGAGTTATTCCAACGCACCTCTAGACAAGCTGGTCCCACAACCTTCCTGATCAGCGAATGTGACACTGTGAATTGTAAACAAACCATATCCCATAAAACATTGGGCAAATGAGGTCAGGTTGCAGGTGGATGGGAATGGGGAACAGGTCCATCAGCTCAGCCAGACATTAATTAAGTAACTGTCATCACAGAGTAGTGGGAGTAGTAATCTGCTGACATTTTGTCATTACGGAATAGAGTAAACCAGAGGATAACAATTGGCTGCTCTTTTTGCATCAACCCTGATTTTTATTCCAGCTAGCTTCAAGAGGATTAAAAATCCCGGAATATAGGGCAGGAGGGGACTTCCGGTGGCGACTATGAGGGAGTAAGTCGCACATTTGGTGGCTCCCTCTCTGGCCGGACTTGTGGACCTTTTTCCACGACTTCTTTGCGGTTTTGAGCACTGGCTTTGTAGGCGCAGTCAATGTGGCACTAGATATCCACACATTGGTGTATGAAACGAAGAACTCCAAGGGATAGAAAAGGAAGAAATAAGAAGATTAGCAAGGGCTGGGTGGAGGTTGCGGCTGAAGACAATGTGACTGATGTTCGGACCCCTGCTGCGACGGCCTAACCATCGACTGAGGAGCTGATGCAGGTCATCCAAGAGGGCTTTGCCAGAGAAACGGGACTGTCTTGACCCGATAAAGGAATCGATTGATCGGCTGGAGCACAGGCTGGATGCCCAGGAGTATTCAGAAGCTGGAGAAAGCGCTGGCGGACCACGAGGAGCACCAAGCGGTGATTGAACTGGAGGTGGGTGTCGTGTTGGGTGTTCTGCTACATAGATGAACCAACACGGTGGCAAATGGTACAACTCAGTTTTATTATTAACTATATATACATTGGTTAACTGGTTACTGTGGTTCGTTCATTACCCTTGTATCTGCGGACCTAACCCTAACACTAACTAGGAGAAGCACTCAGCACATGGTGAATTTCTGCGTCGCTTGCTGTGAGCTCTGTGCCCTGAGCTGTCTCCTGCTGGAATGCCCGGGAAGTGTCGTGTTCCCCGTTTTCATCATAGAATTTACAGTGCAGAAGGAGGCCATTCGGCCCATCGAGTCTGCACAGGCTCTTGGAAAGAGCACCCTACCCAAGGTCCATACCTCCACCCTATCCCCATAACCCAGTAACACCACCCAACACTAACGGCAATTTTGGACACTATGGGCAATTTAGCATGGCCTAACCCGCACATCTTTGGACTGTGGGAGGAAACCGGAGCACCCGGAGGAAACCCACGCACACACGGGGAGGATGTGCAGACTCCGCACAGACAGTGACCCAAGCCAGAATCGAATCTGGGACCCTGGAGCTGTGAAGCATTTGTGCTATCCACAATGCTACCGTGCTGCCCCAACATTTTATAGCGTGTATGCTCTTGTCTGTGATTGGCTGTGGTGTTGTGTGTGTTGATTGGTCCATTGATCTGTCCGTCAGTATGTATGTATGTATGCATGTACCATGGTGTTTACCTGAATATCATGACATCCCTCCTTTTTTACAAGAACATGTGCCTATGTGGTGATAAATAGAGATATGTACTGAGTGCAGCTGAATGTGTGTGTGCGCGCAATATGTACAGCATATACATGAGGCTAAACTATATACATGGGACGATGTCAGGTGCGACATAGCAACAAGGTTGTACCATAAACAAAACACGTGGAAATATTAAACGGCAAAACAAACTCCTGTAACGACAAGAAAAAAAGAGAAACATATTAACACAGTGGTATAAAACGTCAGTGAGTTCAATGTCCAAATAGGCTCATAAGTCCAGCCTAGTTGGTGGGCGACAAATTCGGGTTGACCGCCTCAAGGGTGGGTCGGGACCCACCGGCTGAGGAATGGGCCTGGCCACGGGCGACAACGGGACGGGCATGGTGGCAGGAAGCTGTACAAAGTCGACATCCGGAACAACAGGAGGGAGTGGCACCGGTGTGAGTTCCCGTAGCGAGCGTGGAAGTAGTCGAAGAGCCCGGCGATTGCGCCTGCGAATGGAGCCATCAGGCATGCGAACCAAGAATGAGCGGGGGGCCACGCGTCGAAGAACTTCGGCAGGTGCCGACCAGCCACCCTCTGGTAGGTTGATGCGGACGTCGTCCCCAGGCGCCAGGGCGGGAAGATCAGTTGCCCGAGTGTCATGTGCCACCTTCTGGCGAAAGCGCTGCTGTCACATCCTGTGCAGTACCGGAGCATAGTTGGTTGTGGGGACCAGAATGGATGGCACAGTGGTCCTGAGGGCCCGACCCATCAACAGCTGGGCAGGTGAGAGGCCAGTGGCTAGTGGGGCCGAGCGATAGGCCAGCAGGGCTAAGCAGAAATCCGATCCGGCAGCAGCAGCCTTGCAGAGGAGCCACTTGACGATGTGAACACCCTTCTCCGCCCTTCCATTGGACTGAGGATGCAGGGGGCTGGATGTCACATGTGTGAAGCCATACGAAGCAGCAAACAAAGACCATTCCTGGCTGGCAAAACAGGGCCCATTGTCCGGCATGACAGTAATCGGGATGCCGTGACGAGCGAAGGTGTCTTTGCAGGCCCTTATGACTGCGGATGAAGTCAAATCATACAGGCGTATGACCTCCGGATAGTTTGAAAAATAATCTATGATGATTACGTAGTCCCTGCCGAGCGCATGGAAAAGGTCCACACCCACCTTCGCCCAGGGGGACGTCACCAGCTCATGGGGCTGAAGCGTCTCAGGAGGTTGCGCCGGCTGAAACCTTTGGCAGGTGGGGCAATTGAGCACCATGTTGGCAATATCATCACTGATGCCCGGCCAGTATACCGCCTCTCGGGCCCTCCATCTGCACTTCTCGACCCCCAGATGGTCTTCGTGTAGTTGGTCGAGGACCAGCTTGTGCATGCTGTGTGGAATCACAATCCGGTCCAGCTTTAGGAGGACACCATCAATGACGGCCAAGTCGTCCCGGACATTGTAGAACTGCGGGCACTGTCCTTTGAGCCACCCACCCGTCATATGGCGCATCACACGTTGTAGAAGGGGGTCAGCCGCAGTCTCCCGCCGAATACGGGCCAGACTGGAATCATTGGCTGGCAGATTTGCCGATGTGAAGGCCACCTGCGCTTCGACCTGACAGACGAACCCCTCCGAGTCGGGCGTTGTGCTCACTGCTCTAGATAGGGCATCCGCAATGATGAGGTCCTTTCCCGGGGTGTAGACCATTTGGAAGTCGTACCTCCTGAGCTTGAGTAGGATGCGCTGGAGGCGAGGGGTCATCTCGTACAGGTCCTTATGTATGATGCTGACCAGGGGGTGATGGTCGGTTTCAACGATAAACTGGGCGAGACCATATACGTAGTCATGGAACTTGTCTATTCCGGTTAGCAAGCCCAGGCACTCCTTCTCGATTTATGCGTAGCACTGTTCTGTGGGGGTCATGGCCCGCGAGGCATAGGCGACCGGGGCCCATGACGCAGTGTCATCCCATTGCAGGAGTACCGCCCCAATGCCGGACTGGCTGGCATCGGTCGAAAGTTTTGTGTCATGAGAGGTGTCGAAAAAGGCCAATACCGGGGCTGTGGAGAGTTTAATTTTGAGCTCCTCCCATTCCTTCCTACAGCCACTGGAACTCCATGGACTTCTTGACTAGGTGGCGAAGAGCCGTCGTATGGGAGGCAAGGTTGGGAATGAACTTCCCCAGGAAGTTGACCATGACTAGGAAGCGTAGCACTGCTTTCTTGTCTGCCGGCTGCGGCATGGCTGTAATGGCGCTCACCTTGTCTGCATCTGGACGCACTCCTGACCGGGATATGTGGTCCCCCAAAAACTTTAACTCGGTCTGGCCGAAAGAACATTTGGTTCGGTTGAGGCGCAGGCCGTTTTCCCGTATCCGCGCAAAGACACGCTGGAGACGACTGATGTGCTCCTGTGGTGTGGTGGACCAGATGATGACGTCGTCGACGTAGAAGCGCACCCCTTCAAAGCCCTCCATCATCTGCTCCATGATCCTGTGAAAGACCTCGGACGCCGAGATGATGCCAAACGGCATTCTGTTATAGCAGAACCTGCCGAAGGGAGTGTTGAAGGTGCACAGCTTTCGGCTGGACTGGTCCAGTTGGATCTGCCAGAAACCCTTTGAGGCATCCAGCTTTGTTAAGATTTTAGCCTGGGCCATTTCGCTCGTGATCTCCTCCCATTTGGGTATGGGGTAGTGTTCCCTCATTATTGTTGTTGTTCAGGTCCTTTGGGTCAATGCAGATCCGGAGGGCTTCTTAACACAGACCATGGAGCTGACCCATGGTGTGGGCTCCGTGACCTGGAAAGCACCCCTTGGTCCTGGAGATCCTGCAGCTGCTGCTTGAGGCGGTCTTTGAGTGGCGCTGGGACCCTGCGAGGCGCGTGAATGACCGGGGTGGCGTCCGGTTTGAGTCGTATTCGGTAGGTGTAGGGCAGTGTGCCCATGCCCTCGAATGCCTCCTGCTTGTGGGCGAGGAGCGAGTGGAGCTGTGCCCTGAAGTCCGCATCAGGAGCCTTCAGGAGACAGAGCGTGGACCCGCTGCACGAGGTGGAGAACCTTGCATGCCTGTGCGCCTAGCAGGGAGTCCTTTGATGATACGACAATTTCGAAGGACAGTGTGGCCGTGTGTGCGTTGTGTGTCACCTGGAGCTGGTAGGATCCCATGGCCGGGATAACGTTGCCGTTGTAGTCGATCATCTTGCAACGGGATGGCCAAATTGGTGGTCTGACCTTCAATGCGTAGAAGGCTGACCATGCTATCAGGTTGGCGGAGGCACCAGTGTCCAAACGGAATGTTATTGGTTGACCGTCAGGGTGGCGCACCATTCATCACCCGGATTGATACTGTTCACTGGCATCGGCTGGTGGGTCATGCTTGGAGACAGCTGGTTCCTATCGATGACCGCAACACGGAAGGCATCCCGGTCGTCTGTGTCACTGTTTTGGAAATCATCTGGGAATGACTCTTTGTCCGGAGGCTGAATGGTCCGCACGTGCCTGCGAGGCTGTCGGAATTGGGGAGCGTTGGCCGGTTGAGGTGCTCGACAGCAGGCAGCGTAGTGTCCCATCTTGCCACAGCGGAGGCATTGTCTGTTCTTTGCCAGACATTGCCGCTTTAAATGCACGGCTCCACAGTTGCCACACGTTGTGACGTCATGGCGTTCGTTGTGCCACCGCGCATGCGCAGTTCGGTCTTGCATTGAGCTTCCCTGCGCATCACGTCCCTCTGCCTCAACGTCTTTTTTGGCGCGCACAAACGCAGGAGGGCGCGAAAAACGCGCGAAATGGCCGCCCTCGTCCGGGCCGCGGGCCGGGAGGCACCCGATCGCCTGGACCCGCTCGGCCTCGTAGGGCCCCTGCCTTGCCGATTCAGCCACGTAGGACCCCTGCCGTGCCGATTCGGCCGCTTTAAATTGGGAGTAGCGGCTGGTCGCGTTTTCGTGAAGGACGCAGGCTTCGATGGCGGGGGCTAGGGTGAGGCCTTTTATTTTGAGAAGCTGCTGGTGTAGGGTGTCCGAGGTGACCCCAAAAACAATCTGGTCCCGGATCATTGAATCGGAGGTGGCGTCGTAACCGCAGGACTGCGCGAGGATGCGGAGATGCGTAAGGAAAGATTGAGAGGGCTCATCCTTACCCTGCAGGCGCTGCTGGAAGAGGTACCTCTCGAAACTCTCATTTACCTCGATGCTGAAGTGTTGGTCGAGTTTGAGAAGGACCGTCTTGTACTTGGTCTTGTCCTCACCTTCCGCGAACACCAGGGTGTTGTAGACATGGATGACGTGTTGTCCTGCCGTGGAGAGGAGGAGGGCGATTTTCCTGGTGTCCGAAGCACCTTCCCATTCGGTGGCTTCCAGGAAGAACTGGAAGCGCTGTTTGAACAGCTTCAAGTTGACGCCGAGGTTTCCAGCAATTTGGAGCGGCTGCGGCGTGCTGACGGTGTCCATGGCGCAGGATGGCGGATTCCTGAGGATGCGTAGGTAGGTCTCACAGTTACCGGGTTCCAATCCTGGTACTATGTCGTGTTGGGTGCTCTGCTACATAGATGAACCAACACGGTGGCGAATGGTACAACTCAGTTTTATTATTAACTATATATACATTGGTTAACTGGTTACTGTGGTTCGTTCATTCCCCTTGTATCTGTGGACCTAACCCTAACACTAACTAGGAGAAGCACTCAGCACATGGTGAATGTCTGAGTCGCTTGCTGTGAGCTCTGTGCCCTGAGCTGTCTCCTGCTGGAATGCCCGGGAAGTGTTGTGTTCCCCGCTTTATAGTGTGTATGCTCTTGTCTGTGATTGGCTGTGGTGTTGTGTGTGTTGATTGGTCCGTTGACCTGTCCGTCAGTATGTATGTACGTATGTACCATGATGTTTACCTGAATATCATGACAGTGGGGATGCTGAAGGATCAGCAAAAAAGGCTGCTGGAGAAGGTAGAAGACCTGGAGAATAGAGCTCACCGGCAGAAATTAAGAATTGTCGGTCTCCCGGAAGGGTCTGAGGGGGCTGTTGCTGGCACGATTGTGGCGAGTTTGTTTCAGAAGCTTCTGGGGGAGGGGACTTTTCCCCGACCATTGGAGGTGGACAAGGGCGATGGCGAGGAAGCCGCGGCCGGGGGACCCCTCAAGGGGGATGGTGGTCCAGTGCCACAGATGTTTGGACAAGGAGTGTGTTCTCCAGTGGGCCAAGCGTACGCGGAGCTGCAAATGGGACAATAGCATTTTGAGTGTTTATCAGGATCTGAGCATGGAGGTAGCCAGAAGGAGGGCAGGCTTCAATCAAGTGAAGGCGATCCTGTATAAGAAGAAGGTGAAATTTGGGCTGCTATACCCGGCGTGACTTTGGGTTACGCACGAGGACCAGCACCATTATTTTGAGTCGCCCGAAGACGCGATGGACTTTGCCAAGAAGAAAGGGCTGGTGCTGAACTGAGAACTTGTTGTTTTAAGCTGTAACTTTTTTGAGTGATGTTTATATGTTTTGATTGTCATTTCTCTTCTGCATTTGAGTTTGGTTGAAGATGGGGGAAGGAAAAGTTATTCGGTTTCTATGGGTTTTCCGTGTTTTTGTGGGGGTGGCTGGTGGGGCTTTTTACTTTGTATTACTTTGATTTGCACTATTGGGGGGGTTCTTTGTGGGTTTTTCGTTTTGGGTTGTCTTTTATGGTAATTGAGCGATTGTTTGGGGTCGGTTTGATGAGGGAAGTGGTTTCGATGGGCAGGGGGGTGGGGAGTGGGGGAACAATAGGTAGGAGACTTCTTGGCGCCGGAGGCGAGGGCCTCCAGGCTAGCTGGGTGAGCTAGTCTATGGAAGCACAGTGGGGGGGGGGGTGCATATGATTAATATATGGCAGGGGTTAGGTTGCAAAGTGGTGTTGTTGGGGGGGGGGAGGGGGGAGTTACTCTGCTGACGAGGGAGGGACTTAGGCTTCGGGACAGAGAGGAGGTCAGGGGAGGGAGCTGCCAGGAGGTGGGCCAATGGAGACGCGGCGCGTGGGCTGGAGGTGGGCCCAGGAAAGGGGATGGCTGATCGGCGGAGGAGGGGGGGCACAGTGCCCCCCAACTGGGCTGATCGCCTGGAATGTCAGAGGGTTGAATGGGCCGGTCAAGAGGGCACGTGTGTTCGCGCATCTGAGGGCTCTGAAGGCGGATGTGGTAATGTTACAGGAGAGACACCTGAAAGTGGCGGATCAAGTTGGGCTTAGGAAGGGCTGGGTCAGTCAGGTTTTTCATTCGGGGCTGGACACCAAGACTAGAGGGGTGCCAATTTTGATCAACAAGCAGGTGCAAATTCAGGTGGGCAGTGTAGTCTCGGACGGGGGGGGCTGTTATGTCATGGTTAGCGGTAAGCTGGAGGGGAGGAAGGTAGTCTTGGTTAACGTGTACGCACCAAACTGGGGTGATGTGGAATTTATAAAGAGGGCGCTGGGGAAGATACCTGACCTGGACTCGCACAAACTGGCGATGGGAGGGGATTGTAATACGGTCCTCGACCCCGGCCTGGACCGATCGTGGTCAAAAACGGGGAGGATGCCAGCAATGGCAAAAGAACTGATAGGGTTCATGGAGCAGATGGGGGGGGTCGACCCATGGAGGTTTAGGCAGCCGACAAGGAAGGAGTTTTCTTTTTATTCGCATGTGCATAAGGTTTATTCCTGGATTGACTTTTTCATTTTGAGCAGGGATTTGCTGGCGGGGGTGGTGGACTCTGGGTACTCTGCCATCACTATTTCGGATCATGCTCACACTGGGTGGAACTGCAGGTCAGTGATGAGAGCTTACAGCGCCTGCAATGGAGATTGGACGTGGGCTTGTTGGCGGACAAGGCGGTGTGCAAGAGGCTGAGGATGTGCATGCAGAACTACCTGCAGGTTGATGACACGGGGGAAGTCTCAGCAGCAGTGGTCTGGGAGGCGCTGAAAGCGGTGGTGAGAGGGGAGATGATTTCGATCCGGGCTCATAGGGACAGGACAGATAGGGCAGAAACGGACCGACTGGTTAAGGAGATCCTACAGATAGATAGGAGGTATGCGGCGACCCCGGGGGTGGAGCTGTTAAGGGAACGTCGAGGTTGCAGGCGGAGTTCGGGGTGCTGTCCATGGGTAAGGCAGTGGAGCAGCTTAGGAAGGCAAGGGGTGCGTTTTACGAACATGGCAGAAGGCCAGCAGAAAGTTGGCACAGCAGTTTAGGAAGAGGGAGGCAGCCAGGGAAATAGTGAGGGTGGTTGATGGGGATGGGAATTTGGTAGGGGACTCGGCAGGGCTAAACAGGGCGTTCAGGGACTTTTACAGGAGGCTCTATTGTTCGGAGCCCCACACGGGGCCTGAGGGGATGAAACGCTTTCTGGGCAGACTGACCTTCCCAAGGGTGGATAAATGGAGCTGGTAAATGGGTTGGGGGCCTCGATTAGGGCCAAAGAAATAGTTGAGGGCTTGAAGGCAATGCAGTCGGGTAAAGCCCCGGGGTCGGACAGGCATCCGGTGGAATTCTATAAGAAGTTCTCGGGGGTTTTAGGGCCGTTGCTAGTCAAGGTTTTCAATGAGGTGAGGGACAGAGGGGTGCCCTCCCGACGATGTCACAGGCCACTATTTCGTTGATATTGAAGCGGGACAAGAACCCGGAGCTATGCGGGTCATCTCGGCCGATCTCACTGCTTAATGTGAATGCCAAGTTGCTGGCCAGAGGTTTGGCCTCCAGGATTGAGGATTGTGTGCCGGAGGTGATTATGGAGGATCAAACCGGGTTTGTCAAGGGCAGGCAGTTGGTGGCCAATATAAGAAGGCTGCTCAGCGTGATTATGATGCCCCCGGAGAGTAGGGAGGTTGAGGTAGTTGTGGCAATGGATGCGGAAAAGGCATTCGACCAGGTGAAGTAGGACTATCTATAGGAGGTGCCGGGACGCTTTGGGTTCGGTAGGGGCTTTATCGACTGGGTCAGGCTGTTGTACCAGGCCCCAGAGGCTAGGGTAAGGACGAATAGAACGACCTCGGACTATTTTAGCCTGTACCGGGGGACACGACAGGGGTGCTCCCTCTCCCCACTGCTGTTTGCGTTAGTTATAAAGCCGCTGGCAATTGCTTGGAGAGCTTCAAGGGGCTGGAAGGGGCTGGTTCGGGAGGGGGGGTGGAACATAGGGTTTCGCTGTACGTGGACGACCTGCTCTGATACGTATCAGATCCAGGGGCAGGGATGGGTGAAATTATGGCGATTTTGGGGGAATTTGGCCGGTTTTTGGGGTATAAACTGAATATGACAAAGAGCGAGATGTTTGTAGTCCAGACGAGGGGTCAGGAGGGTCGGCTGAGGGAGCTGCCGTTTAGGTTAGTAGGGGACAGTTTCAGGTACTTAGGGATACAAGTGGCACGGATTGGGGCCGGTTACACAAGTTGAATTTGTCCTGGTTGGTTAAACAGGTGAAGGGCGAGTTTCGGAGATGGGATGCGCTCCCGCTGTCGTTGGCTGGGAGAGTGCAGACGGTCAAAATGACGGTCCTACCGAGATTTTTATTTGTATTTCAATGTCTCCCAATTTTCATCCCGCGGTCCTTTTTTAAGAGGGTTCACAAAATCATCCTGGGCTTTGTGTGGGCGGGTAAGTCCCCGCAAGTGAAGAAGGTGATGCTCAAGCGGAATCAGGGGGGAGGGGGGGGGCTTGCCCTACCGAATTTCAGTAATTACTACTGGGTGGTTAACATAGCCATCATAAGGAAATGGGTGGTGGGGGTGGGGTCGGTTTGGGAGCGGATGGAGGCAGCTTCATGTAGGCGCATCAGTTTGGGGCGTTGATAACGGCACCTCTGCTGTTCCCGCCGGCGAGGTACTCCACCAGCCCCGTGGTGGTGGCGGCCTTGAGGATCTGGGGTCAGTGGAGGCGGTACGTTGGAGCAGTGGGAGCATCGGTCTGGTCCTCAATATGTGACAACCACCGGTTTGCCCCGGGGAGCTTGGATGGGGGGTTTCGAGTAAGGCGAAGGGCGAGAATTGAGAGGATGGGGGACCTGTTCTTCGGGGGGAGCTTCCCTAGCTTCAGGGCACTGGAGGAGAAGTTTGGGTTGGCAAGGGGGAATGAATTTAGATATTTACAGGTGCGGGACTTTCTGCGCAGGCAGGTATCACCCTTCCCACTCCTGCCACTAAGGGGGATCCAGGATAGGGTAGTGTCTAGAAAATGGGTGGGAGAGGGGAGAGTCTTGGACATTTACAAAGAACTCATGGGGGCAGAGGAGGCGCAGACCGAGGAGCTGAAGCATAAGTGGGAGAAGGAGCTTGGTGGTCAGATAGATGATGGTGTATGGACGGACGTGTTAGCAAGCGTCAATGCGATCGCAACATGCGCCAGGCTCAGCTTGATCCAATTCAAGGTGGTCCACTGAGCCCACATGACAGTGGCCCGGATAAGTAGATTCTTTGGTGTGGAGGACAGGTGTGTAAAATGTGCGGGAGGAACAGCGAACCATGTACACATGTTCTGGGCGTGTCCAAAACTTTGGGGATATTGGCAGGGGTTTGCGGACGTCATGTCCAGAGTTTTGAAAACAAGGGTGGCAATGAGTCCAGAGGTGTCGGAAGACCCGGGAATCCAGGAGGCAAAAGAGGCAGATGTTCTGGCCTTTGCTTCCCTGGTAGCCCGGAGACGGATACTGCTAGCTTGGAGGGACTCAAAGCCCCTGAAGTCAGAGACCTGGCTAACTGGCGTGGCAAGCTTTCTCGGCCTAGAGAAGATTAAGTTCGCCTTGAGAGGGTCACTGTTAGGGTTCGCCCGGAGGTGGCAACCATTCATCGACTTCTTCACGGAGAATTAATCGTCAGCAAGGGGGTGGGGAGGGGGGAAGAAGGGGGGGTTAGGGTAGTGTAGAATAGGGGGTCAATTAGGCGGGTCTTGGCGGGATGGGAGTCGGTGATTGCACTATTTTTCTCGTTCTTTGCACATTGTTTTTATACTGTTGTTTGTAATGCCAAAAATACCTCATTAAAATTATTTCTTTTTTTAAAAATCCCGGAATATGAAACGGCATGTTAATTTGCTGTCATCAGTTTTATGCTATTGCGCAACCTCCAAATCGACCCCATTTCCTTTCCCAAAAAACGACCAAGAGAAGTACTTTTTAAATTCTCTCCCTTTTTTGATTTATTCATTGATGGGATCAGGATATTGCCGACAAGGCCAATATTTATTGCCCATTCCTAATTGCCTCCAGAGGTGGCAAGCCACCTTCTGGCATATGAAATGACTTGCTCGGCCATTTCGGGGGCAACTGACTCAGACGTTGGAATTTTCCAGCCTCGCTGTGAGGGGATGCATGGGCCAGCCAAAAGACCATTGACTCTCAGCTGAACTGGAAGATCCCGATGATTGGTGGGGTCAGATAGTCAATCATGTTGCTGTAGGTTTGGAGTCATATATAGACAAAACCAGGTAAGGATTGTTGTGTTATGTAATTTGGAATAACACAAGCTGCCACTTGATGCAGTTTTGAGTAAAAGGTGCTCCAGACTTTGAAGTGAGTTCAATGTGTTTTATTGAACTATTCGCACAGTTCTCAATGAGTTCGACTCTCTGCTAATCTAAATGTAGTAACTCAGTCTAACTGAACCAGCCTTGCTCTGAGCCACGTGCTGGGGTGTGATGCTGAGGATACACCCTGTCTCACTCTGTGGATGTTGGTCTGTGGAAAGAGGTGGGGTGTGAGTGCCTCATCCCTTTTATAATGAGATACCACCCATGAGTGTCCTGACTGCTCGTTGGTCGTGTCCTATTCTATGTGTTCATTAGCTGCATGTTTGCATATCATGACATCTCCCCTTCTTTTTATGTTTTGTTGGCTTTTGTGAATGTATTTACATGTGAATAGTCTGTCTAACATGACTGACGGAGGACAACAGAACAGAGCAAACAAAACAAATGTTCACAAGTCCAGTCTCTGAGGCTTGCGTCTGATTCTGGTCAACCGCCAGAGGGGTGGCGGAGGGGACGACGGCGCCTTGACAGGCGGGATGGAAGCCTGACTGGTGGCCTCATGGTTGCGCAGTACCCGTCGATTCCTTATCACAATGGAGCCATCAGCCATACGTACAACATACGAGCGGGGCGTGGCCTGTCGAACAACGACAGCCGGGGCAGACCACCCACCATCTGGTATCTTGATCCTGACAGTGTCTGCTGGGGATAGCACGGCCAGATCGATGGCATGGGCGTCATAGCCCTGCTTTTGATGGTCTCTGAGCTGCTGCATCTTCTGCAGCACCGGGAGGTAATCCAGGTTGGGCAGGTGTATGGCTGGAAGCGTCGTCCGCCGATCCCTGTTCATCAGGAGTTGAGCCGGCGACATGCCAGTGGACAATGGAGTCGCCCTGTACGCGAGCAGTGCAAGGTGTATGTCAGAAGTGGAGTCCGCGGCCTTGCAAATGAGCTGTTTCACAATATGCACCCCTTTCTCAACTTTTCCATTGGACTGCGGATAGTGCGGACTGGAGGTGACATGCTGGAGATAGTATGAACTGGCAAACGTGGACCATTCTCGATTGCTAAAGCACGGGCCATTGTCGCTCATGACGGTGATTGGGATGCCATGCGTTGAGAACGTCTCCTTACAGGCTTTGATGACGGTCCAAGAGGTGAGGTCCGGGAACTTCAGCACCTCAGGGTAATTCAAGAAATTGTCGATGATCAATACGTATTTGTGACCATTCGCATGAAAGAGGTCGATGCCAACCTTGGACCACGGAGAGGTCACTATGTCATGCTGTTGGAGCATCTCCTTGTTCTGCGCTGGCTGGAACCGCTGACAGGTAGCACAGTTCAGGACCATGTTCGTGATGTCCTGGCTGATGCCGGGCCAGTAGACAGCTTGCCAGGCTCTGCGTCTGCACTTCTCGATGCCTAGGTGTCCCTCATGAATCTGGCGCAGCACCAAGCTCTGGAGACTGAGCGGAATGACAATCCTGTCCAGCTTGAGGAGGATACCATCAATCACAGTCAGGTCATCCTTCACATTGTAAAATTGTGGGCACTGCCCTTTCTGCCAGCCATTGGTGAGATTGTGGATGACGCACTGCAAGAGGGGGTCCTTGGCTGTCTCATCACGGATGAGAACTACCTTTACATCTGTCGCCGGGAGAGTGCTTGCACACAGCTGCACCTGCGATTCGATGTGCTGGATGATCTCCAGTGACTCACTGGGCGAGGTGATGGAGCGGGACAATGCATCAGCGATGATGAGCTCCTTGCTAAGTGTGTACACCAAGTTGAAGTCATACCTCCTAAGTTTAAGCAGGATTCTCTGCAACCGCGGTGTCATGTCGTTCAGGTCCTTGTGGATGATGTGGACCAGAGGCCTATGATCCGTCTCGGCAGTGAATGTCGGCAGGCCATAGACATAATCATGAAATTTGAGGATGCCAGCGAGAAGATCCAAGCACTCCTTCTCAATCTGTGCATATCTGGTTTCAGTGGACGTCATCGCCCTTTATGTGCAGGCTACTGGTGCCCAGGATGATGTGGCATCTCATTGAAGAACACCGCACCCATGCCATCCTGACTCGCATCTGTGGATATCTTTGTCTCCCGGTCCGGGTCAAAGAATGCCAGGACTGGTGCAGTGGTGAGCTTGGCTTTCAGCTCCAGCCACTCTGTCTGATGTGCCGCCTTCCACTCAAAGGCAGTTGACTTTTTCACCAGGTTGCGTGGGGCCGTGGTGTGTGTGGCCATGTTTGGAATTAACTTGCCCAGAAAACTGACCATACCCAAGCAGCGCAGCATCGCCTTTTTGTCCTCAGGGACCTTCATTGTCTCGATGGCCATGATTTTGTCTGCGTCCGGGCGCAGGCCATGCTGTGAGATCTGGTCGCCCAGGAATTTGAGCGTCAATGTGCCATAACAAAATTTGGACCTGTTTAACTTTAGGCCGTTGGCATGTACACGGCGGAATACCTTCTGGAGATGGAACACATGTTCTTCAGGGGTCGTGGACCATATGATGATGTCGTCCACGTACACACGATCCCCTTCAATGCCTTCCATCATCTGCTCCATGATGCGATGGAATATCTCCAATGCCGAGATGATGCCAAATGGCATGCGATTGTAGCAGTATCTGCCAAAAGGCGCGTTGAAGGTGCAGAGCCTTCTGCTGGACTCTTCCAGCTGGATTTGCCAAAATTCCTGTGATGCATCCAATTTGGTGAAGAAGCGCATGTGTGCCATCTCACTCGTGAGTTCCTCCCGCTTCGGGATGGGGTAGTGTTCCCGCATGATATTCTCATTGAGATCCTTGGGATCGATGCAGATGCACAGGTCCCCCGAAGGCTTCTTTACGCACACCATCGAGCTGACCCAGTCAGTCGGTTTGGTGGCCTTGGTTATGATGCCTTTTTGCTGAAGATCCTTGAGCTGTGCCTTGAGGCGCTCTCTCAGTGGAGCAAAGACTCGTCATGGTGCGTGGACCACTGGCTTGGCATCAGGTCGTAGCAGAATCTTGTATCGATACGGCAACATGCCCATCCTGTTGAACACATCTGGACAGTGGGCGAGAATGTCGTCGATGCCGGCCTGAAGATCCACATGGGAGGATGTTGTGGTGTATACCCTTTGAATGAGGTTCAGCTGCTTGCAGGCGTGTGCACCCAGTAGGGGTGCCCTGTCCGGCTTAACAATTTCAAAGCATAACCGTGCTTGTGTGTGTCGGTTGGATACGTGCAGGTGGCAGGATCCCAGTGCCGTGATGGCATCCCCGTTGTAATCCAGGAGCTTGCAGGCAGCTGGAAGGACCGTGGGGAGCTTCTTAATGCATCTGAAGCATGCCTGTGAGAGGAGGTTGGCAGAGGCACCTGTGTCCAGCTTGAACTGGATGGGGCAGTGGTTGACCTTCATCACTGCTCACCATTCGTCCTCGGAATCAACAGAGAGGATCGATTTGGACTTGCAATGTGTCTGGTGTGGCATATTCACACTTTGTAATAATGCCCACACGGTAGGCGTTGTCCAGGCATTCAGCATCTGGATCCGTTGCACTGCCCGGATCAGAATCCCGGAGGCTTTGTTGCACACTCTGGATGCGCCGTCGTCGGAATTGGGAGCGCTGGCTCCTGACTGGTGGTGCAGGTCTGCACAGGGCTGCATAGTGGCCTGGCTTCCCGCAGTTTAAACAGCGTCTGCCTCTTGCAGGGCAGTGTTTCTTTAAATGGGCGGTGCCACAGTTCGCACACGTCATGATGTCGACGTCCTGACGCTCCGTGCGTCGTTGTACATGCACAGTGCGGCTCTCAGACGTCTGCACCTGCACAGTGCGGGTTTCGGCCACTTCATTATCCCGTTCGCATCGCGCATGCGTTGGGCCCCGGGTAGAGCGCGCAAAATGGCCGCTTTCGTCAATGTTGAGGCGCGGCATCCGGGAGATGGCCTGCACACTCTCCGCCTCGTGGGAGGCTAGTTTATCATTTTCTGCCATTTTGTACTGGGAATAGCGATTTTTAGCGTGCTCATGCACTGTGCATGTTTCAATCGTGACTGGCAGGGTCATATGCTTGATCTTCAGTAACTGCTCTCTCAGAGGATCAGAGTGAACTCCGAAAACGATTTGGTCTCTGATCATGGAGTCAGTGATATCACCGAAGTTGCAGGATTGCGCTAGCGGTCTAAGGTTAGTTAAATATGAGTTGAAGGATTCGTCTTTACCTTGCAATCGCTGCTTGAATATGTAGCGCTCGAATATTTTGTTGGTGTCCACCTCACAGTGACTGTCAAACTTGTCCAGGATGGTCTGAAACTTTGTCTTGTCCTGGTCTTCGACGAAGTGAAAGGAATTGAATATTTCCGAGGTGTGATCACCCGCTGTGGTGAGGAAAAGAGCTCTCTTCCGTGCATCAGACGCACCATTGAGGTCTGATGCTTCGATGTAAAGCTGAAATTTCTGCTTGCATGTCCGCCAGTTGGCACTGAGATTGCCGGAGGTCCTGAGCTGGTGAGGAGCCTGAATCTTTTCCATTGTGCCGGTATACATTCGCTGGTCGTCACGGATCTTGCTGCGTTGAACTAACTAGATTGAACAGACTCCTGGTACCATGTTGTGTTATGCAATTTGGAATAACACAAGCTGCCACTTGATGCAGTTTTGAGTAAAAGATGCTCCATACTTTGCAGTGAGCTCAATGTGTTTTATTGAACTATTAGCACAGTCTCAATGAGTTCGACTCTCTGCTAATCTAAACATAGTAACTCAGTCTAACTGAACTAGCCTTGCTCTAAGCCACGTGCTGGGGTGTGATGCTGAGGATACACCCTGTCTCACTCTGTAGATGTTGGTCTGTGGAAAGAGGCGGGGTGTGAGTGCCTCATCCCTTTTATAGTGAGATACCACCCATGAATGTCCTGACTGCTCATTGGTTGTGTCCTATTCTATGTGTTCATTAGCTGCATGTTTGCATATCATGACAAGGATGACACTCCCATCCCACTTCCCTGGCTCAAATCTATGGTTCCCCTGAATAAGCATTTCCCTTGAACCCGCCCCCAGCCTAAAGTGCGGGTGCAACTGTCTCCAGATTTTCAACGTCGCTACTACTACCGGACTCCCTGAGTATTTCCCGGGGTCATCGGGAGTGGCACTGTTGCCAACGCCCTCTGCCCCGACCCCCTGCACAGACTTTCCTCCATTCTAATCCACTGGGAGTCCCCCCCTCTAACCCAGCTCCTCACCTACCCTGCGTTCACTGCCCAGTAATAATATAGCAAATTCAGAAGACCCAACCCCCCTGACTGCCGTCCTCTCTGCAACAGCACCTTCCTAATCCTAGCCACCTTCACCCCCCACATAAACGAGGTCATCATCTTTTTGGCCTCCTTGAAAAACGCCTTTGGCAGGAACATCGGCAGGCACTGAAAAATGAACAAGAATCGCGGCAACACGTTCATTTTAATTGCCTGTACCCGACCTGCCAGCGGGGGGGTGGGGAGGGGGGTTCAAGAGATCAGGACGACATTTAAAAATGTATGATAGGGGCAAATCAGAAGCATCACACCCACCACGTGGCTTAGGGCAGACTGGTTAGTTAGACTGAGTTACTATAGCAAGAGTAGCTGGAGAGTCGAACTCATAGAGAACTGTGCTAATGGTTCAATAAATCACATTGAACTTACTTCAATGTCTGGAGTATCTTTTGGTCAAAGCTGCATCGAGTTGCAGCAAATGTTATCCCAGAGTACATAACACAACAGTGGCTAAGTGCGGCCTTGGTGGGGCATTCCCCGCTGGGGCACGGGAACAAGTCAGAGTGCCAATAGATAACGGGGGTGTTCCCAGCGCTCCAAGCCCAGGAAGGCACTCTGTTATTTTGATGCCGGCAACCAACATCGTAAAAATAGATGGGTCATTATCATATTGTAATTTTTGGGACCTTGATGTGTGCAAATTCTGCCGTGTTACATATCACCACAGTGACTAGATTTCAAAATCCTTAATGGGGTGTTAAGCAATTTTTGGACATTCTGAAATCATGAAAGGCTCTCTTGCGAATGCAAGCCTCTTTTCTTGCCTACTTTAAATGTAGCTCGAAGGGCTGCAGCAGCTTGTCTCTACTCTTCTGTTACAGGGAGTAGAAAATAAGGAACTGAGAGTCAATCTGCACACAGAATGCATTCTCACAGGGCTTTTTTACTTCACTGCAGGGTCCGCCGAATCAGCAATCACTTCTTACATCCAAAGCTGCAGCAACGATAAACTGATGAGATCGAGGAAATTAATGAGATCGAGCAAATTAACTTGTGTGCTGCTCCCCATAGTTTGCAGGACAACCCAAGATACAAATGTTACAAAGAATTGCTGAGCGCAATTCTTCTGCTGTAAAAATTTTGTTTTCATTTCATTTCACCTTATGAAGTAAGTTTCTTTGGGAATGTGAGTAAATTCAGACAAGTAAGTGTAGCGCACAAAGACTCCGTGAGACAAATAGAGTGAAGTCGATGAGGCTTTATTAAGCGTGTCTGTTCCCCCGCAGCTCGATAATAAACTGGCCTGCGGGGGAAGACTCCGACTTCTTATACTCCGCCTTCAGGGCGGAGCTTGAGGTCAACGGCCAACCAGGACCCGGGATCTGTCAGCCAATGACATTAGGGCTTCCAGTCCCACATGACCCCCAATACATACTACCACATTCACCCCTTGTCAAAAATGAACCCGGCGGGGTGATGCTTCGTATGGTGGTAAGGGTTTACAGGGCTGGTCCTGGGAGGACAAAACATTCACATGGCAATACAGTATTGGACAATTTCGTCCTGTTGCAACTATATACAGAGGGTATAGGAAGAAAAGCAAAATGTTCTTGTGAACAGTCCATATTTGTTTTACATCGACGCCACGAGTCGGTCGGGCGGTCTGGTCGTCCGTGTCGATCGCCTCGGCCCCGGCGGTGGTGGTGGTGCTTGTACCAGTGTTGTCGCCTCCAGGAGGCGTACGGTTTCAGCTCGGGCTTGATTCTTGGTCGGTGCTGAGGGGAGGGGGACCGATCCTCCTGGGAAGGGGGCGGTCGCGGGGTGCGGCAGTGGCAGGAAGGGGGGGGGTTGGGTTGATGGTGTCGGGGCGGTGTGCGTGTTGCCGGCGGGCGCCAGATCCCGTAGGGAGACCGTGTCCTGTCGGCAGTCGGGGTACTCCACGTAGGCGTACTGGGGGTTCGCGTGGAGGAGGTGAACCCTTTCGACCAACGGGTCCGCCTTATGTGCCCGCACATGCTTTCGGAGCAGGATGGGTCCTGGGGCCGCCAGCCAGGTCAGCAGCGACGTTCCAGAGGAGAACCTCCTAGGGAAGACAAGGAGACGCTCATGAGGCATTTGATTAGTGCTCGTACATAATAACGACCGGATGGAATGGAGAGCGTCCGGGAGGACCTCCTGCCACCGTGAAACTGGGAGGTCCCTGGACCGTAGGGCCAGTAGGACGGCCTTCCAGACCGTGCCGTTCTCCCTTTCTACTTGCCCGTTCCCCCGGGGGTTGTAGCTGGTCGTCCTGCTTGAGGCTATGCCCTTGCTGAGCAGGAACTGGCGCAGCTCGTCACTCATGAAAGAGGATCCCCTGTCACTGTGGACGTATGCGGGGTAACCGAACAGTGTGAAGATGCTGTTCAGGGCTTTAATGACTGTGGCCGCGGTCATGTCAGAACAGGGAATGGCAAAAGGGAAGCGGGAGTATTCGTCCACTACATTAAGGAAATATGCGTTGCGGTCGGTGGAGGGGAGGGGCCCTTTGAAATCGAGACTGAGGCGTTCAAAGGGGCGGGAAGCCTTAATCAGGTGCGCTCCATCTGGCCTGAAAAAATGCGGCTTGCATTCCGCGCAAATGTGGCAGTCCCTTGTGACTGTATGGACCTCCTCTAAAGAGTACGGGAGATTGCGGGACTTGATGAAGTGGTAAAACCGAGTGACCCCCGGGTGGCAGAGGTCCTCGTGGAGGGATTGGAGGCAGTTAATTTGTGCGTTGGCACATGTGCCGCGGGATAGGGCATCGGACGGCTCGTTCAGCTTTCCGGGACGATACAAAATCTCATAGTTGAAGGTGGAGAGCTCGATCCTCCACCTTAAGATTTTGTTGTTTTTTATTTTGCCCCGCTGAGCACTATCGAACATGAAGGCTACCGACCGTTGGTCAGTGAGGAGAGTGAATCTCCTGCCGGCCAGGTAATGCCTCCAATGTCGCACAGCTTCCACTATGGCTTGGGCTTCCTTTTCTACTGAAGAGTGGCGGATTTCTGAGGCGTGGAGGGTCCGGGAGAAAAAGGCCACGGGTCTGCCCGCTTGGTTAAGGGTGGCCGCTAGAGCTACGTCGGAGGCGTCGCTCTCGACCTGGAAGGGGAGGGACTCGTCAATGGCGCGCATCGTGGCCTTTGCGATGTCCGCTTTGATACGGCTGAAGGCCTGGCAAGCCTCTGTCAACAGAGGGAAGGTCGTGGTCTGTATTAGGGGGCGGGCCTTGTCTGCGTACTGGGGGACCCACTGGGCGTAGTATGAAAAGAAGCCCAAGCAGCGTTTCAGGGCTTTTGGGCAGTGCGGGAGGGGGAATTCCATGAGTGCGCGCATACGTTCGGCGTCGGGGCCTATTATCCCATTGCGCACTACGTAGCCCAGAATGGCTAGCCGGTCGGTGCTAAAAACGCACTTGTCCTCGTTGTACGTGAGGTTCAAGGCTTTGGCGGTCTGGAGGAATTTTTGGAGGTTGGCGTCGTGGTCCTGCTGATCGTGGCCGCAGATGGTTACATTGTCGAGATACGGGAACGTGGCCCGCAACCCATGTTGGTCAACCATTCGGTCCATCTCCCGTTGGAAGACCGAGACCCCGTTTGTGACGCCAAAAGGGACCCGTAGGAAATGGTATAATCGCCGTCTGCCTCGAAGGCTGTGTACTTGCGGTCACTTGGGCGGATGGGGAGCTGATGGTAGGCGGACTTGAGGTCCACGGTGGAGAAGACTTTATATTGGGCAATCCGATTGACCATGTCGGATATGCGGGGGAGAGGGTACGCGTCTAGTTGTGTGTACCTGTTGATGGTCTGGCTATAGTCAATGACCATCCTTTGTTTCTCCCCTGTCTTCACTACTACCACCTGCGCTCTCCAGGGACTATTGCTGGCCTGGATTATGCCCTCCTTTAGTAGCCGCTGGACTTCGGACCGAATGAAGGTCCAGTCCTGGGCGCTGTACCGTCTGCTCCCAGTGGCGACGGGTTTGCAATCCGGGGTGAGGTTCGCAAACAAGGACGGGGGTTGCACCTTGAGGGTAGCGAGGCCGCAGATAGTGAGTGGGGGTATGGGGCCGCCGAATTTGAACGTAAGGCTCTGTAGATTGCATTGGAAATCTAATCCCAGCAAGGTGGGGGCACAGAGTTGGGGAAGGACGTTTAGTTTGTAGTTTTTGAACTCCCTTCCCTGCACCGTTAGGGTAACTATGCAGAATCCCTGGATCTGTACGGAGTGGGATCCTGCAGCTAGGCAAATCTTTTGTGCGCTGGGATAGGTGGTTAAGGAACAGCGTCTTACCGTGTCGGGGTGTATAAAGCTTTCCGTGCTCCCGGAGTCGACTAGGCATGGCGTCTCGTGGCCGTTTATTAGTACCGTTGTCGTCGTCGTCTGGAGTGTCCGGGGCCGAGCTTGATCGAGCGTAATCGAAGCGAGCCGTGGTTGTAGTAGTGGAGTGGGGTCCGTTGTTGCCGTCCAAGATGGCGTCGGGGATGAACAAAATGGCCGCCCCCATACATCGCACGTGGCTGGGGGGTCACAAGATGGCGGCGGGGTGGACAAAATGGCCGCCCCCACGCGTCGTACAGGTCTGGGGCGGTCCAAGATGGCGGTGCCCCTCCTCCCCTCGTGGTGGCCGGGACCCAAAATGGCGGCGTCTGCGGGTCGCACATCGCCGCCCCTCCTCCCCTCGTGGTGGCCGGGACCCAAAATGGCGGCGTCTGCGGGTCGCACATGGTGTGCTGGGGGGGCTGGGGAGTGCTAGGACCGCGAGCGCTAGGACCGCGAGCGCTAGGACCGCGCGGAGCTCCCTCACCGCGAGCGCTAGGACCGCGCGGAGCTCCCTCACCGGGGACAGCGGTGGTCGGGGCCCAATTCGGCGGCGCCGGCGGGTCAGGCATGGGGCCGCGAGCGCTAGGACCGCGCAGAGCTCCCTCACCGCGGACAGCGGTGGTCGGGGCCCAAGTAGGTGGCGCCGGCGGGTCAGGCGTGGGGCACGCGGTTGGGGTTAGGGTGGCGTTAGGGACGCGGAAAACTCCCTCCTCTCCGTGGAGAGTGTTGGCCGGGACACAAAGCGGTAGCGCCGGGTCATACATGGGCTGCGGGGAGGGGGGTTGGGGGGCGTAGGCGGCGTGCAGGGCTCCCAGTTCTCCCGGGACCGCGGTGGTCGGGACCCAGAGCGGCTGCGCCTGCGGGTCGCACATGGCGTGCTGGGGGGGTTGGGGCGCGTAAACTGCTTGCAGGGCTCCCTGTGCTCCCGGGACAGCGGCGACCTCGCGGGACCGGCACACAACCGCATAATGGCCCTTTTTCCCGCAGCTTTTGCAGATTGCTGCGCGGGCCGGGCAGCGCTGCCGGGGGTGTTTCGCTTGCCCTCAGAAATAACAGCGGGCGCCCCCGGTGCGACTCGGCGTTTGGACCGCGCAAGCCTGTGGGGGGGGGTAGGGGGTTTGCCGCGACGGGTACGTACGGGGCCCAATGGGTTGCCGCGCGGTCGGGGCCGTAGGCGCGGGTATTACGCGCGGCCACGTCTAGGGAGGCTGCTAGGGCCCGTGCCTCTGAGAGTCCTAGCGACTCTTTTTCTAGAAGTCTTTGGCGGATTTGGGAGGATTGCATACCTGCCACAAAAGCGTCGCGCATTAACATGTCCGTGTGTTCGTTTGCGTTTACCGACGGGCAGCTGCAGGCTCGTCCCAAAATCAGCAGCGCGGCGTAGAACTCGTCCATCGATTCTCCGGGAGCTTGCCGTCTCGTCGCGAGCTGGTAGCGAGCGTAGATTTGGTTAACTGGGCGAACGTAGAGACTTTTCAGTGATGCGAAGGCCGTCTGGAAATCGTCCGAGTCTTCGATGAGAGAGAAAATCTCCGTGCTCACCCTCGAGTGCAGGACCTGCAGTTTTTGGTCTTCTGTGACTCGGCCGGTGGTCGTTCTGAGGTAGGCCTCGAAGCAAGTCTGCCAGTGCTTGAAGGCTGCTGCCGCGTTCACTGCGTGGGGGCTGATCCTCAGGCATTCCGGAATGATCCTGAGCTCCATAGTCCTTTTTAGGCACGCTTAATAAATTGTAGCGCACAAAGACTCCGTGAGGCGAATAGAGTGAAGTCGATGAGGCTTTATTAAGCGTGTCTGTTCCCCCGCAGCTCGATAGTAAACTGGCCTGCAGGGGGAGACTCCGGCTTCTTATACTCCGCCTTCAGGGCGGAGCCTGAGGTCAACGGCCAACCAGGACCCGGGATCTGTCAGCCAATGACATTAGGGCTTCCAGTCCCACATGACCCCCAATACATACTACCACAGTAAGCAGACACAGCCCAAAATTGTTTGAACCAGGAAAAGGTCAATTTTCTCTGTTTACATTTGATAAATTGATTCATTTCAAAATGGCTTTCTCCATGGAGTCAGGGACGGTCTGTTTACATTCGAGAAAACAAACAAAAGTTTCATTAAGAGGCCACATGACCTATGCTCCAGCTATTAGGGGTGTGCATCGAAGACATGGCAAATCACCAGAGGGGCAAAACAGCTTACTCTAACTAAATCATCCAAAAGAAAAACAAAGGACAAATCCTGAAAATGGGTCCAGGGTTTGTGTTGCCTGGTGTCCCACATGCATTGATTTTGATGCCGCCTTCACAGAAACTTTGTGCTGCTAATTCATTTGAATGATTGCTGTGTTCAGCCAGTGCTACCATCTTCCCAAAATTGTGACCAGCTGGCTTGAGCTGAAGCTAGCTGGCACTAAACCTGCTTACATCAAGTGCATTGTGGCTGTCATTTTAAAAGTGATTTTGAACTGAGGACCACAACCTCGCAGTGACCAGTCTCCAAGATATTCTGGCACTGCACCCGAGGCCCAGGTGCAGGAATTGGCAAGAAGAAAAGGTGTCATAGGTCCAGAGAAGGCCAGGAGGTCATAGATCCCCTACAGTGCAGAAGGAGGCCATTCAAGTCTGCACTGACGCTCTGAAAGAGCATGCAAACCAGGCTCCAATCCTATCCCTGCAACCCCGTAAACACACTTAACCTGTGTATCCCTTCGACACTAAGGAGCAATTTAGTACAGCCAATCCACCTAACGTACACATCTTTGGACTGTGGGAGGAAACCGGAGCACCCGGAGGAAACCCACGCTGACACGGAGAGAATATGCAGACTCCGCACAGACAGTGACCCAAGCCGGGATTCGAACCTGGGACCCCGGCGCTGTGAAGCAACTGTGCTACCCACTGTGCTGCCATCGGTCATGGACTATCATGGACAGATGCATCTGCAGCAGGCAGGTTGGTGAGGATGGTGTCAAGCATGTTTATCCCTCTTGTTTTTCCCTCTTATTGGTTCCTTCACCACCTGCTGCAGTCCCAGTCTCGCAGCTATGTCCTTTAGGACCCGACCAGCGGTGGTACGACTGAGCCACTCTTGGTGATGGAGATTGAAGTCCCCCAGCCAGAGCATATTCTGTGCCCTTGCCACCCTCAGTGCTTCCTCCAAGTGGTTTCCAACATGGAGGAGTGCTGATACGGGGAGAACGTGCAGACTCTGCAGAGTGACCCAAATCAGGAATCGTTCCTGGAACCCTGGTGCTGTGAAGCAACCGTGCTAACCACTGTGCTACCGTGCTGCTCTAACTGATGACAGTGGTGTCTGGGACTTGGTCATATTCACAGAATCATACTTCACAGACAATGACAGGCAATGCCAGGCTGTTATTTGATTAGTCTGTGAGACAGCTCTCGAAAATGGTACAAGTAAGGAGGGCTTTGCACAGTTGACAGGGCTGGGTTTGCCATTGTCGTTTCCGGTGCCAGGGGTCGATGCTGGGTGGTCCGTCCAGTTTCATTCACTTTGTGTGTTTTCGTAGTGGTTGGCTTGCTAGGCCAAGGGCAGTTAAGAGTCAATCGCATTGCTGTGGATCTGGAGTCGCATGTAGGCCAGACCAGGTAAGGATGGCAGACTTCCTTCCGGAATGGACATTAGTGAACTAGATGGGTTTTTCCAACAATCGACAAGGTTTCATGGTCGTCATTAGACTTTTAATTCCAGATATCTTATTGAGTTTAAATTCCATCACCTGGCATAGTGGGATTTGAACCCCGGCCCCCAGTTCATTATCCTGGGTCTTTAGGTTACTAGAAAGCGACAATACTACTATGCCACAGCCTCTTTCGGAGAGGGCAAGGGTAGGCTACCCCTCCGAAACCTTGCCCACCCTCGTGTAAAAGCACTACCAGGGGCGGCTGGGAACCAGGAGGGAATTCCCTCCATACAAGGAAATCCTGGTCGAGTTTTTTTTTTTAATGTGTCATCACTCCCTGTCCTTATTTCACTTACTGGTTCAATCGATGGGTGGGGTTGAGATCCCAGAGAGGTTGTGGGTCTCAGTCTGTGATCAGCGGCCAAATTCATTATTTGTGAAGTGTCTGGCTGCTGGCATCTGGGGCACAGAGAAGCTCAGGGAGAGATTGGTCTTTGGCAGTGTATGTCCACAATTTGTGAGCCGCGGGGGTATCGCAAAGCCTGGGCTTTCACCAGTTAAGCTGCAAGCCGCTCAAATATATATCCTAAATGTTCATTGTTGATATCTTCGATCTCCTGTTTCTCTCACTTGTCGTAATGTCACTTTTGCTTTGATAGAGGCTTAAATAATTCCTTGATTATAATCCTTGACTTTTCTGCCCACCAGCATTCTTCATACGCCAATTCCGCACCCAGGGCTTAAGTGTGGAGAATATCATGAAGAAAATCAATAATTCTATTTTGTACAAATTTCAGGATCTGAACAAGAAGCCGTGTTCCATGGATATTTGATGCATTTTCATTTTGTAAATAAAATGTTTCTCTTAGTTGTGCTTTTATAATGTTTTCTTTCCTACGCATCATTTATTTTCTGCTTTTACAATAAAAGTTTGAAGTCAGCTGCTGTCTCTTTCGGTTTCCAGATCAACAATATAATTACAATTCTGCACATCATCCCTGTGCGCTTTAAGGCCTATTTCATTCGGGTAGGACTTCTGAGCTTTTGGGAATTCAGACAGCAGTTTGTAATTCAATCTTTCCCAAGTAAGCTCAAAACTTTGTTCAGCTAGTTTCTTCACTGGATCTTCACAATCACACACACATCCTTCTCGCCATGGGGTGGGGTCGTTAGCATTCACATTACAGGTCATAAAGGTCTACCGGGAACCATCCTCTTTACAACCAGATGGAGGGCTCTTTACAACAAGGTGGAGGGCAACTGCCTCTTAACAGGGACAAACTGGACTTTAACTGCCCCAAACCACAATTGACTAACTCTACAAGGATTTTGTCCACCCCCGTAGCAACCCAAAGAGAGTAATTTAACTTTCCAGCAAGAAGATGCAATACTAATTCTGTGAATGTCCATCTGGTAAAGGAAGAAACTGGAACCAGTCTGCCTTCAACATAGGTAACCTTGAGTTTTGCGAATAAACCTATGTGCAAACCACTTTTCCATTCCATATATTTCTCCTTCAGAGGTCAAAAATGGTTCCTATATATGTGCCCTAAACTTTCTCCCAATTGATATCATCTGCTCTTAATCACAACTAGAGCAAGCATTCAATTGTCACAGCATTTACAATACAAATAATATGAGAGCGGGTGAAAGTGGCTGACCAGGTAGAGCAGAAAATGAAAAGGACTTTCAGGAAATTTACCTACAGAAGTGTTGACCTGGATCAGCTCTTCGATGTGTCCTATGAGGAGCTGATACAATTGTTGTGCCACTCAGCACAAGCGTGTGAACAGAGGCCTGCACCGCAAACAGCAGTCCCTCCTCAAAAGGCTGTGCAAGACTAAAAAGAAAGCTCCACCAATGGAGAAATCAGAGGTTGTCAAAACTCACCTTCGGGATATGGTTATTCTTCCAGAAATCGTTGGCAGCATGGTTGGAGTGTACAATGGCAAAACCGTTATTAAGATTGAAATTAAACCTGAAATGATTGGCCATTATCTTGACAAGCCCACCATTATTACAATCCCAACATCAGCTAGGATACTGAACAGAAACCCCAATATTTTATTTTAATTTTGTAAGACTGTGAGGAAAGGTTACCTCACTCAAGGAGTGATTTCACAGAAAATAGGGAGATGGTATATTAAAACAAACTTGATTACTAACACAGTATTTAAACATCTTTAACATTGCACGAGAAAACAAGTTTACAATGACCCCCTATCAATGCTAATCAATACAGTGACACGCTAACCCTTAACTGCTACCTTTACGTCTCTGAAAACAACAGCGCCATCTCAGGTCTCACTCCACTTTTACATACAGTTAGCAGACCCAGGCATACTTGCTTAAGAGATGTTCTTTGAGACTGTTTTAAGAGATAGACGTGAATCCTGTCAGAACAATGCAGGATCTCTAGCTGAAATCTTCAGAAACTGTCTTCATGGTTTGACTTCTCGGAACCGACTGAACAATCTGCTTCTCTGCTAACATGCCAGGTACTCCAGATCCTCCCATTAATTGCATCATTTTACCAAGCTGAACACAATGTATCTAATTAATACTCCCCAGGGAATCCTCTTAATCCAAACAAAATCCATTGTCCCAAGCTTTGCGATGCTTTAATTGTAACTCTGGCTCCCAACTAAACCCAGCTGAGTAGCAAACCAGAATTTTTATAAAACACTACTGCAACAGTCACACACACTAAGCCAGGCTTTTAACCCTGACTGCACCAAATTCATATAATACAATATATCTGAACTTCCTGCAGTCATCACCTACAAGCACTGCAGACCTGGCATCGGTGCCACTCACTCCTCCAGGTTCATCCATACGTTCATAAGATATAGGAGCAGAATTGGGCCATTCAGCCCATCCAGTCTGCTAGCCATTCAATCATGTCTGATCTCATCCTGACCTTAATTCCACCGTCCTGCCCGTTCTCCATAACTCTTCAACCAATTACCAATTGAAAATCTGTCTAACCCCTCCTTAATTATATTCACTGTCTCAGCATCCACTGCACTCTGGGGTAGCGAATTCCACAGATTCACAACCCTTTGCGGGAAGCAGTCTCTCTGAAGTAAACAGTTCACAATGGAAATGTTACATAAATAAAACTGGTTCCAGTAAAAAAACATTGGGCGACCACTTGTGCACTCGGTTTCAGTTATGTTCATTTTTTAAAAAGCAAAATGCCCTCAGGCAATTTTAAGTAAGTTGGTCACAGAAATACCGAGTAATAAAATATGAATTCGCTCCCATTGTCTGGTAGACATCAGAATTCTGGAATGTAATAAATACCAATGTCCACAGTGTTGTCTGCTGCTCACACAGACCACAATTCTAACTTAATATTAACAAATACCTCAATGTAACGTTAGTCATTCATTTTTTTGATGTGGAGATGCCGGCGTTGGACTGGGGTGAGCACAGTAAGAAGTCTTACAACACCAGGTTAAAGCCCAACAGGTTTGTATCAAATCACTAGCTTTCAGAGCGCTGCCCTTTCCTCAGGTGAATTAAATTTTTTTGACAAGGGCCAGAATCCTAATCAATTCCTCACACAAGGGTAATACTGCAACCGGTGGCATGAGAGGAGGAGACAAAGTTTCTCCACACATTGAGCTCTTGACTTCAACTGCCAAGTGAAGGCTATTTAGAAAGGGAGAGTAGAAAATAAGTATAGAACAATAAATAGTTTTATTTTAACATGGCTTTTTCAGTCACTGGGTTTTTAGAGCATGGGAACTGTTACAGACCCTTCTGCTTGTCAGACACACACCAGTGAATCAAACCCGTGTACTTTCATCAAGTGAATTGCTCATTTTATACCATTAGGGAGCCCCGCTGTTGCAAGTTTGACAAAATTGAACTCGATCTATCTTTGAGTGGATATGCACTAGGTCACCTGTGGCAGCAACAACAGCAACAATATCGATATTGTGTCTTTGGTATAGAACATGAAACAGACACTACCTCAGAATGAAAACAAACAGTGAGCAATATTGGAGGAATTGAGAGATCGCTGAAAGCATGGTCAAACAGATGGGATGATTCTAAGAGGTTGGAAAGGAGAAGGAAAGCAAGTGGAAGGACTGAAAGAGGGTGTTTGAGAGAGTGGAGCCAATGGTCCTGTCACCATTGGTGGGGCAGAGTCAGGGGACACGATTTTTCAGGTCCGTTTGCCACAGGCGCGAATCCCGTTATGGCCATTAAAGCCTGAGAGCGCCATAACACGATTTGTGCCATGGAGATCTCGGTTTGAGATCTTCCCCTACCCCCGCCAGTGATGTAATCAGAGCGTGAACATTATTTCCATAAATTTACATGAATGCAATTTTATTAAATGGCTTTATGCCGTAACGTCTGACTGAGTGGTATGTTCCTATTGGCGGCATGACATCATGCCGGGGTGATTCACGACTGATTCAAAAACAAAAATCAATCATGGTGACGATGTCAGGGGTGCGGAGGTGCCTGGAGGCCCTGGAGTTATAGGTGGTGACTGGGCATTGTCCCCTGGCACCCTGGCAGTGCCTGGTGGCATTGAAGTGGGCTATGAGATGCACACAGCCAGGAGGTAGTGCCAGGGTTAACCCTACTGGATTGGGGGAGGGGAGGCTTCCCATTATATGTGGCGTGGGGTGCGCGCAGGTAAACGTGCGGGGGAGTGGTTGGACTGCGGTAGAGTGCCTTGCGATACATATGTGGTGGGAGTGGGTCGCCACAAAGCTTGTGGGGGGTGTCCTTCAGGGCCGTGGGGGGTTCAGGCGGGGAAGGGAGTTTATTTTTCTCGTAGATCGGGGCGCTCTTCAAAGATGGAGCCTCAATCTCTGTAACCTGGCTTGCCGTCTCTATTAGGCCCTGTCGCGACACAGAGACGGCACAAACTGCGCCTGCCCTGATTTCCTTTTGACAGAGCATCAGAAGATCTGGTCAGAAAATCTTGCTGTGTTTCTGGAGAAAAACATGCCGGTTTTCAGTCAGAACCTGACACTTTACCATTTTTCCTTGGTAAATTCCATCCGGAATCTGAACATTCAGGTCCGAAAAACACAGGTTGGGACATAAGCTTAGAGTTCGATGTAGAGGTGAAGTGCAGTGAGCATGAGGGATTTATAAATGAAAATATGGATATTGAATTTAATACATTGTTAGACAGGGAGACAATGGCTATTGGCATGTAGGACATTGTGCTAGGCAGGATGCGTCCATCAGAGATTTAGATGGGTTGAAATTTGTAATATGCGAAGTCCAGAACAATCAGTAAGAAAGACTTTAGAGAAATTGAGTCCATCCTGACTTAAGTTGTAGCTAGAAGGAACTAGAGGAACTATCTGTTCCCAGTGAGGGAAGGGATGAGATAGGAGAAAAAATAATGGTAAAGGCTCTGGGATAGAGTGAGGGAGAGGGAGGGAGGCAAGCAGGAGACAACTAAGGTAGCCATACCAACAATCTTGGAGATAAAAAGAGTTTTTCACACTTGACGTTGAAGAAGATTGCTTGTTGTTGTTAAGAGGAGTCTGGGACTGTCCCTCACCCTATCCCAGAGCCTTTATGATTGATGTTTCTTCGATCGCAACAAAATGTAAGGCACAGATAGGATAGCATTTGACAAATTCCTTGTCACCTCTTTGTACTTGGACTCTCCCAGTACAATATACCAAAGAGGTGCCAAGGAATTTGTCAAATGTTATCCTCTCTGTGCCTTAATCTCTGTTGTGTTCTCTGGGAAAGGTTTGCGCACATGAAAGGTATGGAAACTAAATTAGTTTAATATTGTTTTCCAATTTTAAGGAGCTCAAGTAAGCCATTCAGCACATCAAGACTATCCTGTTATTCACCTAGATCATTCTTTACTCCAACTACTTTCCTTGGCTCCACACCTCTTAATATGATCGGGTGGAAGACAAGAGAGGTTGAATACAGAAGAGCCAAAGGGAATGGAAAACAAAGAACAAAACATGTGCTGAGAGCAGAAAAAACCTTCACTGGGACAGTACAGCATGCCAAGGACAGAGATGTCATCATGACAGCAAGATAGAGAATTAAAATAACAGCTTGGAGCCATGCTTACAGGCAGAGGGGAGGTTGACCTCAAATCAGTCACCCAATCTGTGTTGAGGTCCCCTTAATATAAAAAGGGAAACATTATGAGAAGCAAATACTAGATTGAAAGAAGTAAAACGCTGCTTAAGCTGGAAGGCGTATTGGACAGTGAGGAGAGTGGAGTTAAAAGCAGCAATGTTAGATTCCCTCTTATTGGTGATCGTCATTGCCTACCCTTGTGTGACATTGTGCAGTCATCAGCGAACATCCCCACTTCTGAGATTATGATAGAAGGAAGGCCATTGATGAAACAGCTGAAGATGGTCGGGTCGAGGACACTACCCTGAGGAACTCCTGCAGTGATGTCCTGGAACTGAGATAGAACATAGAACAGTACAGCATAGCACAGGCCCTTCGGCCCACGATGTTGTGCCGACCATTTATCCTAATCTAAGGTCAACCTAACCTACACCCCTTCACTTTACTGCTATCCATGTGCCTGTTCAAGAACAAAGAACTAAGAACAAAGAAATGTACAGCACAGGAACAGTCCCTTCGGCCCTCCAAGCCTGCGCCGACCATCCCTCTATTCCCATCCTATTCATGAAAAAACAAGAGCCGCTTAAATGTCCCTAATGACTTAGACTCCACCACCTCTGCTGGCAGTGCATTTCATGCACCCACCACCCTCTGTGTGAAGAACCTGGCCGGGATTCTCCGATCCCGCGGCCAAGTTCTGACGCCAGCGTCAAAAGCGGCGCGAGCCACTATGCCGTCAATGGGCCTCCAGGAGCCCTACAGGGGCCCGGCATGGAGGAACATAGGCTCCCCGCGGAAATAGCCCCCCCACCGATCGGTAGGCCCCGATTGCGGGCCAGGCCACCGTGGAGGCACCACCCGGAGTCACATCTCCCCGCCCCCCACCACCAGGACGGGCCCCGCAGCCAGAACTCCGAGGTCGTAGGACTACACGTAACCTACGCCGGCGATCCCGCGGGCGCCTGAGAATCGGCGGGCCGGCATCGGAGCGGCATGGCGATTCTCCAACCTGACATCTCCCCGAGACCTTCCTCCAATCATCTTAAAGCTATATCCCCTCATGACAGCCATTTCCGCCCTAGCAAAATGTCTCTGGGTATCCACTCTATCCAGGCCTCTCATCACCTTGTACACCTCTATCAAGTCACCTCTCTTCCTTCTTCGCTCCAGTAAGAAAAGCTCCCTCAATGTTTCTTCATAAGGCAGCATCCTGGTAAATCTCCTCTGTACCCTCTCCAAAGCATCCACATCCTTCCTATAATGAGGCGACCAGAACTGGACACAATATTCCAAGTGTGGTCTAACTCGGGTTTTATAAAGCTGCAGCAAAACCTCGCAGCTCTTAAACTCAATCCCCCTGTTAATGGAAGCCAACACACCATATACCTTCTTAACAATGCTATCAACCTGGGTGGCAACTTTGAGGGATCTATGTACGTAGACCCCAAGATCCCTCTGTTCCTCCACACTTCCAAGAATCCTGCCTTTAACCCTGTATTCAGCATTCATATTCGACCTGCTAAAATGAATCACTTCACATTTATCTAGGTTGAACTCCATTTGCCACTTCTCAGCCCAGCTTTGCATCCTGTCAATGTCGTGTTGTGACCTGCAACAGCCCTCGACACTATCTACAACTCTCCCAACCTTCGTGTCATCGGCAAACGTACTAACCTACCCTTCCACTTCCTCATCCAAGTCATTTATAAAAACCACAAAGAGCAGAGCTCCCAGAAAAGGGGCGTCATTCTCCGACCCCCGCTGGGTCGGAGAATGGCCGTTGGCCGCCGTGAATCCCGCCCCTGCCCCCGCCGAAGTCTCCGGTACCGGAGATTGGGCGGGGGCGGGAATCGGGCCGCGCCGGTTGGCGGGACCCACCGCTCAATTCTCCGGCCCGAATGGGCCGAAGTCCCGCCCAGAAATTGGCTGTCCCGCCGGCGTAAATCAAAGCTGGTATTTACCGGTGGGACCAGGTGGCGTGTGCGGGCTCCGGGGTCCTGGGGGGGGCGCGGGGCGATCTGACCCCGGGGGGTGCCCCCACGGTGGCCTGGCCCACGATCGGGGCCCACCGATCCGCGGGCGGGCCTGTGCCGTGGGGGCACTCTTTCCCTTCTGCCTCCGCCACGGCCTCCACCATGGCGGAGGCAGAAGAGACTCTCCCCACTGCGCATGCGCGGGAAACTGTCGGTGGCCGCTGACGCTCCCGCGCATGCGCCGCATTTCCGCGCCAGCTGGCGGGGCACCAAATGCAATTTCCGCCCGCTGGCAGGGCTACAAACGCCATTTCCGCCAGCTGGCGGGGCGGAAATCCCTCCGCCGCCGGCCTAGCCCCTCAATGTTGGGGCTCGGCCCCCAAAGATGCGGAGCATTCCGCACCTTTGGGCCGGCGCGATGCCCATCTGATTGGCGCCGTTTTTGGCGCCAGTCGGCGGACATCGCGCCGTTGGGGGAGAATTTCGCCCCAGATCTCTGTGGGACACCACTGGTCACCGACCTCCTGGCGGAATACTTTCCATCCACTACTACTCGCTGTCTTCTTTCGGCCAGCCAATGCTGTATCCAGACAGCCAAATTCCCCTGTATCCCATGCCCCCTAATTTTCTGAATGAGCCTACCATGGGGAATCTTAGCAAATGCCTTACTGAAATCCATATACACCACCCACTGCCCGACCTTCATCAATGTGTCTCGTCACATCCTCAAAGAATTCAATGAGGCTTGTGAGGCATGACCTGCCCCTCACAAAGCCATACTGACTATCTTTAATCAAACTATGTTTTTCTAAATAATCATAAATCCTATCTCTCAGAATCCTTTCCAATATTCTGCTCACCACAGACGTAAGACTGATGGGTCTGTAATTCCCAGGGATTTCCCTATTTTCTTTCTTGAACAGGGAGACAACATTCGCCTCCCTCCAATCATTTGGTACGACACTAGTGAAGAGTGAGGACGCAAAGATCATCGTCAACGGCGCAGCAAACCCCTCCCTCGCTTCCCGTAGTAACCTTGGGTATGTCCTGTCAGGCCCAGGGGACTTATCTATCCTGATACTTTACAAAATTTCCAGCACATCCTCCTTCTTAACATCAACCTGTTTGAGTCTATTAACCTGATTCACACTGTTCCCATGAGCAACAAGGTCCCTCTCTCTAGTGATTATTGAAGAAAAATATTCATTTAGGGCCTCCCCTATCTCCTCAGACTCTAGGCACAAGTTCCCGCCACTATCCCTGATCGGCCCTACTCTCACTCTGATCATCCTCTTATTTCTCACGTAAGTGTAGAATGCCTTGGGGTTTTCCCTAATCATTCCCTCAAGTGCTTTTTCATGGCCCCTTCTAGCTCTCCTAAGTCCATTTTTGAGTTCCTTGTAACCCTCTAGAGCCATGCCAGATCCTTGCTTCCTCAACCTTACGTAAGCTTCCTTCGTCCTCTTAACTAGAAGCTCCACTTCTCTTGTCAACCTAGGCTCCTTCACCTTACCATTCCTTCCTCGTCTCAATGGGACAAAACTATCCAGCACTCGCAGCAAGTGCTCCTTAAACGACCCCCACATTACTGTTGTGCATTTCCCCAAGAACAATTGTTCCCACTTTATGCTCCTCAGCTCCTGTCTAATAGCAGTATAATTTCTCCTCCCCCAATTAAATACATTCCCATACTGTCTGTTCCTATCCCTCTCCATGACTATGGTAAAGATTAAGGAGTTGTGGTCACTGTCGCCAAAATGCTCTCCCACCGAGACATCTGACACCTGGCCTGGTTCGTTGCCAAGCACCAAGTCCAATATAGCCTACCTCCTAGTCGGCATATCTACATATTGAGTCAGGAAACCTTTCTGTCCACACCTGACAAAATCTGCACCATCCAAACCATTTGCTGTAAGAAGATTCCAGTCAATATTAGGGAAGTTGAAGTCACCTATGACAACAACTCTGTTGCTTCTGCACCTTTCCAAGATCTGCTGCCCAATCTGTTCCTCTATCTCTCTGCTGCTATTGGGGGGTCTATAGCAAACTCCCAATAAAGTGACTGCTCCTTTCTTGTTTCTGACTTCCACCCATACTGACTCAGTAGACAAACCCTCCTCAACTACCTCCTTTTCTGTGGCTGTGATGCACTCCCTAATTAACAGTGCCACGCCCCCTCCTCTTTTATCTCCCTCCCCATTCTTCTAAAAACACCTAAACTCCAGAACATCTAACATTCCTGCCCCTGTGAAATCCATGATTCAGTAATGGCCACAACATCATAGTTCCAAGTACTGATCCATGCTCTAAGTTCATCTCCCTTATTCCTTACACTCCTTGCATTGAAACAGACACACTTTGACCCATTCCACTGAGTGCAACTTTGCCCTATCAACTGTCTATCCTTCCTCACAGACTCGCTGCATACTATTTCTGCCAGTTCAACAGCTACCCTATCCTCTGATCCATAGCTCTGGTTCCCATCCCCCTGCCAAGCTAGCTTAAACCCTCCCGAAGTGCTCAAGCAAACCTCCCACCCAGGATATTGGTGCGCCTCCAGCTTTGGTGCAATCCGTCCTTCATGATTAACATCCAACCACCACAACCATCTTTCTTTGTGCCAGGTATAACTCCAACCAGCTGAGAGTTTTCCCCCTGATTCCCATTGACTCCAGTTTAGCTACAGCTCCTTGATGTCAAGGACAGTCACTCTCGCCTGACCTCTGGAGTTCAGCTCTTTTGTCCCATGTTTGAATCAAGGCTGCAATGAGGTCAGGAACTGAGTGACTCTGGCAGAACCCAAACTGAACATCTGGGAGCAGGTTATTGCTCAGCAGGCACCACTTGCTAGCACTGCCGATGACCCCTTCCACCACTTTATTGATGGTCAAGAGTAGGCTGATGGGGTGGTAATTGGCTGGGTTGGATTTGTTCTGTTTCTTGTGTCCAGGACATACCTGGGAAATACCAGAGTTGCAGCTGTACTGGAACTGCTGGGGTGCAGCAAGTTCTGGAGCACAATTCTTCAGTACAGAGATGTGAGGAAATGTAGTCAAGGCAGCTGTGGGAGTTATTTGCTTATATTGAAAATTAGTTGATACCCTATCACCAGAAATAGAGACAGAGAAGCCAAGGAAGGAAAAGGAAGAGTCAGAGGTGAATAATGTGGAACTGACAGAAGGGTGAAAATTGAAAGCAAAGTTGGCAAAAAACTTCCTATTCAGGGCAAGAGTAGTACAAGGCACCAATGCAATCTTCAATGTATTGGAAAGAAAGTTTAGGGAGGGGGCCTAAGTAGGACTGGAATAAGAAACGTTCAACATATCCTACCAAAAGCCAGGGATTGTTTGGAACCATGTGGGTACCCATAGCAAGATCTTTTAGTTGAAGAAAGTGAGAGGAGTTAAAGAAAAGATTGTTCAAAGGGGAACAAGTTCAGCTAGGCAAAGGGAGGTGGTGAATGATGGAAACTGGTTAAGCCTCTTTTCAAGGAAGAAGCGGAGAGCCATCAGACCATCCTGGTGCGGGTTGGAAGTGTAGAGAGGTGTAAAGTGGTGATGGCTAGGGCCAGGGAAATACTTTTGAAGTGCCACAGGGCATTAGAAGAGTCACTGATGTATGTAGGAAGAGACTGGATAAGGGGAGAAAAAAATAGAGTTGAAGAAGGAAGAAATGAATTCAATGGGGCAGGAAAGGCTGAAACAATCGGCGTACTAGGACAGTCCTGTTTAAAGATTTTGGAAAGGAGGTGAAAGTGAGCTGTATGCGGTCAGGGGGCTTTGACTTGGAGGAAAGATCACCGGGGGAGATGAGGTCAGTGACTATTCTGGAAACAATGGCTGATGTCTGGGGGTGAAGTAGTGGTCCAGGACAAGGTCGGAAGAAGTATTGGAGAGTTGGCCACTGCAAGGTAGAAGTCGGTTTGCCAGACAACAACAGTGTCTCCCTTTGTCAGAAGCTTGTATAGTACCAATGTCAGGATTGGACATGAGAGAATGGAGCACAGCAAGTTCAGAAGGTAACAGCTTAGAGGAAATCAGAGCAATTTAGTCAATCAATGTCACACTGGAAGCTCTCAAGCGGGTAAGAGACCAGAGATTGGCCGGCTACTCTCCAGTCCCTACAGCAGGAGCACCATAGTGGCTGGACAAGGAACTGCACCAAAGGGCTTGAGACCAAGTTTGGGAACCAGAGGACAAGGTAAGGGTCAGAAGTCTCAGGCTGGGAGGATAGGGACAGTCTAAGGGGTTGTGAGAGGGGTTGATAACGGTTTCCTGGAGGATATCACATGGGCGGGGTGTGGAGGGATGGAGGCCCAGAGGTCTAGGTCCCCACCATCACCCCAGATCTAACTTAGATTATTTTTGGCCTTCCCCCATGGATCATCAATCTGCCCACAAGCCTAATAATTGAGGCTAGAGGGGAAATGGCCCTTAACAAACCATTAATTGGCCACGTAAGGGCCTCAACTTGGGGTACGGTGGGATTCCTGTCTGAGGCGTTGCCTGCCCCATTCGTAAAATCGCTGCGAGGTCAGGGTGGGCGGGAGCCTGGAGGGAATCCCATCCCTTCAATTTCACACTCACCCTCCACCTAAAGATCCGCCAGGTGGTGGGGTGCCAAAGTGTGGCCCTAAAGATTTCCATTTTCCCACCAAGAGCATTAAATAGAAAATTGCAATCAGCACATCATTAATTTGTTTGTAAAAATTGGCAATATATTTGAATAAATGTGTGAATTTTTGTCCAAGAATTGTCCAGCAATGAAGGACAGTATTCAGTCCGTCCCATCCACAACTTAGTTATCCGCTTAGTTCCTGTCCCTTTGGACCCTTTTAAGTTTTTATTCTACAATGTGAACAACAAAACACCATCGAGAAATTCTCTAATGAGGGAATGCAGTACTGTGGGTCATAGAGCAGACCCGATATTGTTCGACATTACCTCCGACTCAAATTCCTATACCCCAAGGAGCAAACTGACAACAGTGCCACAATCTTCTCTCTATTGTCTCAACATAAATATCAACTCACCCTATACATGGTGCAACAGATATAGTGGAACTGAACTCCTGTTTAGCAAAACGAACCCGTTGTGAATTGCACACAGTCCTAAAATTACTAGCAGCAAGAAATACAAACTGTGGCCTGACTCCTAATTGTGGGGGCCAGCTTCAACATGCGATACTCTGTTAAATGCCTAGAAAAGCCAGAAAACATTTTTTTTTTCAAGACCATTAAGTCAGAAACATTCATTGCTTCAGCAAAAAACAACATTACTTCCTTACATCGACTGCAGCCACCCAACAGCAACATTGTTCAGTCAAGCAGGCTGAGGTTGAGCATTCGGACAATAGAAGTTCCCACCATGAACCAGTGAGGGGCTGCTCACAGTGTGTGAATGTTCACTCAGAAAGGAAGCAGTCGCAATAGCCACAATCAATTCTTGTATCCTGAGATTGTGAGCTACCTTGAAGTCAGTTTCCTGCATTTCTAAAATCCATAACTTATCTTTAAACATGCTTGTTGCATTTGTTGTCTTCCTGGGTTTCCAACAGACAGGAGCGGCTTTCATTTGGAATCACTAAGGCTTTGCCTAAAGAGACCTTTTAACGGGAGCATACATGCAGCCATTTTCCCAGGCGCTGTCTGCTATGTTCCCGCACCTAAACAAGTTATTTCAGTGACAGCAACAGTCTGGCCATTTCCCCCTTACCTAGGTACTTCCCAGCTAAGCTTTGTAGTTTTATTGCCCTTTCAACAATCTCGAGAACCTTCTTGCCTCACATAGTATCAGTCATTGGGCAGGATTCTCCTGCCCTTCTCGCTGGTCGTCTTCCAGTCCTGCTGAAGGCAATTCCCCATGGCAGGTTTTCCGGCAGCATGAGCAGCGATCAATAAAATGGCCATTGAGTTCATCTCAACCAGACAATCCTGCCGGTGGCCAATGGTGATCCGCCTCCATTGCCAGAAAATCCACCTCATGAGGGGAGTGGAAATCTCAGAGCTCAGTGTAATTGTTCAGAGCCAGTGATGCACGTCAGCTTCCAATACCATTATTATAGGTAGAACTAGGAATCAGGAACCAAGGCTGGGATTTTCCAGTCCTTCCCATCAGTGAGTTATTCCTGACCCACTGAAGGAGATTCCCCCCCCCCCCCCACCGCCCCCCCCCCCCCACCCCCCCCCCCCCCCCCCCCCCCCACCCCACCCCACCACCACCCTCCCGTGGCAGGTTCCCCAGTTTTGGCCGGCTCGCAATGCCTCGCGACGTCCAACGCGATCTCACATGACGTTTGCAATGTAAATCCTGCCCATTGTGGGGTGGATCGCCCTTTAGCAAATCTGCATATTAGAGCGAGACAGCTTAGACTGACTATTATGTGCAGATTCCCGAGATACCTGAAGCTTTGGGATTCAACCCCTTTGTCTTGGAGACTTCAGGCAGGCGCCATTCAGCATTGGTCCCCACAAACCGGGACCATTTGACATGGCATTTGTGGGGGTCTCCCAGTGAATCTGAGGCCCCCAGCTGCATGCCTTTTGGGCAGGGTGGCAGCTTGGCACTGCTGGTGCCATTTGGCACCCTACCATTGCCAGCCTGTCACTTTGGCAGTGCCCATCTGACACCCTGGCAGTGCCACCTGGGTGCAAGCCTGGTACTGCCAAGCTACCTTTTTTGCACTTGCACGATCGGGCTGGGGGTGCCCTGCATGGGGGTTGAGTGGGGGGGGGGGCATTTAAAAATAGTATCCTGATCTCTCACTACACTGGGGAATTCCAACGAGCGGAGCTCCCCAGTTTACAAAACGGGGCTATGTGCAGCCTTGGCTGCCCATTTCTCACTGTGGCCCCTAATACAATGCGGGTTGTGTTGTATAGCCATGTATTTCTCGTTGCTGTGAGCGCCAGGAAACACCCAGCAAAACACGGTCACATGGGACTTTGTTTCCAATTATGTTCCCAGTTACGGTTTTCAACTAGAATGGGTGGCAACAGTGGCTAGCACAGTTGCTTCACAGCTCCAGGGTCCCAGGTTAGATACCCGGCTTGGTTCACTGTCTGTGTGGATCTGCACATTCTCCCCGTGTCTGCATGGGTTTCCTCCAGGTGCTCTGGTTTCCTCCCATAGTCTGAAGATATACAGGTTATGTGGAATTACCATGCTAAGTTGCCCATAGTGTCCAAAAAGGTTGGGTGGTGTTACTGGGTTCCGGGGATAGGGTGAAAGTGTGGGTATGGGTGGGGTGCTCTTTCCAAGGGCTGGTGCAGACTCGCTGGGCCGAATGGACTCCTTGTGTCACGGTCTTGTTTCAAAGGAAGCGTAAAAGAGGCATACAGAGTGCTTCGTGGATGCAAGACGGAAGAAATAAAACACAACTTTTGGATAAAGTCGGACAACAATGTTACAGGTCACAAGTTCAGAGCTGTAAAAAGTAAATTTAGCAGAGATGTCAGAAATTATTTATCGACACAGGAGATAATAATCCGCTGGAATCGTTTCCCAGGATGCACGTTTGAGACTGAACTCTCATGAATGAACTCATTTTAAAAAATGGCAAGATGTTGTAATGGGAAGATGGGCAAGGATAACATTGAATGGGCTGAATAACATTTATCAAGATTTGTCAAGATATTCAAGCGTGTTATGCATACCTCCAGGATTAATTTTTTTAAAGACTAGCATTATAATGCATCTTTCATGACCTCAGGACTTCCCATTGTGATTTTCAGTCAATGAAGTGCCACTGAATGTAACGCTGAAACCATTTAAATCTTAAAATAAGAACTTCTCCCATAGCTGCATTTGGCCGGCAAAGACTGCTGGGGTAAGAAATTAATTATGAATTAACCAGTGCTTTTATAATGCAACTAGAACAATGTAGATTCAAGAAGGGAATCAAGGGGAATACCAGACTTAACAGATGCTAGCAAGTATAGCGATCCCGGGCAGGAGGTTTATGATTAAGGTGGTCATGAGTTATTTAAAGAGTGAGCATGACTGGCTAAATGGTCTTTTCTCATCCCAAATTTCCTATGTGCAAAGAGCAATGCAGCCCTGCGATGGTTTATATCGACTAATAAATCCATGTGATGACTTACATAAAATAATTTGTGAGACAGCGCATGATTGTAACCTAATGGAGGTGTTCAAAATAGTTAAAGAGGGACTGATGAATACACGGGACAATTTAATGAAAAGATAGAATCAGATTGTATCACAATATATTGGAGAAAAACAAGAGAAACTTAGAACAAGCTGTCATTTGAGCACAGAGGTTAAGTTATTGACTTGAAATTCTTCTGGGATTTGTATTATTTATTGTATATAATAAATTATGTTTTGGTTTGGTGTCATGATTTTTAGTTTCGTGACTGTCGTGTCTGAATAAATGCATGCTAACGAATTGAGAGCAAATTTCAGAAATGTCGGACAGCGGTTTACCATTCAGTGTAGAAATTAATAACTTAATTTGAATGAAAGATTCAAATCTTTCTAATGCTAAATCACTCTTCCCAACAGTTCCTTTTTCCTCCATCACTTGGCATATTTGTATCAGTATTTCCACATCTGCACCTGCCTGGGAAGTCATGACAGTTAGTAGGCTGCAGGTTATATTGTAACCTTGACTAACAGGATGTAAGCTGTTGTGCAGCCAGAAGGATGTATACAAGCAGCATTTCAGCAGATGAAGATTCCTCTGGGAGCAATGCAGCTGAGAGATGGTGGAACTCATTTCCAACTGTTACCTTTCAAACCATTTGAACAGGCAGAGAGGACTTCAGCTTAACATCTCATTAAGATTTAGTCAGGACCAATTTTTGTCTTCACTGTCTTTGCCTGTCCATTACTGTACCCATCCATGGATTTCATACAAAGGGTAGCCCGTTGACTTTTACCGGATTACTGGCCATGCAGGGAGTGAAGATGAGGGGCGAAATTCTCCGTTATCGGCGGAAAAAACGGCGCAAATCCGACTTGCGTCACGTCGGAAAAATGGGTTGATAGTCTCCGGCCCGAAATGGGCTAGCAGCGACGTAACGGGATCCGCGCTTGCGCTGTGGTTCACGCCGTGCAGCGTCATACGCGCTGCACGGCGTGACGGCTCATAAGGCCGCGCTGCTCCCACCCACCCGACCGCAACACCCGACCGCAACACCCGACTGGATGGCTGGCCGTCGCTCAGCCCCGAGGTTCGAGTCACGCGATGTGGAGGCGCTCCTGGACGCGGTGGAGCAGAGGAGGGATGCCCTGTATCCCGGGCAGGGCCGCAGAGTTGCCCACGCCACAGCCGGCGTCTGTGGAGGGAAGTGGCAGAGGCCGTCACAGCTGTGGCCCTGACACCACGGACAGGCACCCAGTGCCACAAGAAGGTGGACGACCTCGTCAGAGCAGGCAGGGTGAGCCTCCCCATATCCCCCCCTCCCCATATCCCCCCTCCCCCATATCCCCCCTCCCCCATATCCCCCCTCCCCCATATCCCCCCTCCCCCATATCCCCCCCTCCCTCATATCCCCCATATCCCCCTCCCCCATATCCCCCCCTCCACATATCCCCCCCTCCCCCATATCCCCCCTCCCCCATATCCCCCATATCCCCCTCCCCATATCCCCCCTCCCCCATATCCCCCTCCCCATATCCCCCTCCCCATATCCCCCCTCCCACATATCCCCCTCCCCCATATCCCCCCTCCCCCATATCCCCCCTCACCCATATCCCCCCTCCCCCATATGCCCCCTCCCCAATATCCGCCCTCCCCCATATCCCCCTCCCTCATATCCCCCCTCCCCCATATCCCCCCTCACCCATATCCCCCATATCCCCCCTCCCCCATATCCCCCTTCCCCCATAATCTCCCCTCCCCCATATCCCCCATATCCCCCCCTCCGCCATATCCCCCCTCCCCCATATCCTCCCTCCCCCATATCCCCATATCCCCCCTCCCCAATATCCCCCCTCCCCCATATCCCCCCTCCCCCATATCCCCCTCCCCCATATCCCCCCTCCCCCATATCCCCCCTCCCCCATATCCCCCATATCCCCCCTCCCCCATAACCCCCCCTCCCCCATATCCCCCATATCCCCCCTCCCCATATCCCCCATGTCCCCCCTCCCCCATAACCCCCCTCCCCCATATACCCCATATCCCCCTCCCCCATATCCCCCCCTCCCTCATATCCCCCCTCCCCCATATCCCCATATCCCCCTCCCAAATATCCCCCCCTCCCCCATATCCCCCCTCCCCCATATACCCCCTCCCCCATATCCCCCCTCCCCCATATCCCCCCTCCCCCATATCCCCCATATCCCCCCCTCCCCCATATCCCCCCTCCCCCATATCCCCTCTCCCCCATATCCCCCCCTCCCCCATATCCCCCATATCCCCCCTCCCCCATATCCCCCACTCCCCATAACCCCCCCTCCCCCATATCCCCCATATCCCCAAGTGAATCCAGCCCTAACCTTAACCTGTGCAATGCACGCGCAACCGATGGCGTGCATTCATATACCTGCCTAACACTGTTGCCTTTTACCCCTGCCACCCCCCCCCCCCACAGGAGAAGCGCGCACACAACAATAGGGAGCATGTGAGGACTGGAGGAGGGCCCGCTGATGAGAGGCCACTGACCGTACACGAGGAAAGGGCCCTGGAACTGGCTGGCGGACCTGAGGACCGGGAGGTTGCTGATGCAGAGGTCGGGGGCGTACTAGCGAGTGAGCCACCGACAGCCCGTCCCCATATCCCCCCTCCCCTATATCCCCCTCCCCCGTATCACCTGATCACTGCCTGATGTCTAACCATGCATGCTTCATTGTGTATCGCAGGACCAAACGTCCAGGCACCCATCCCCGCAGATTCAGACCGCCCGCAGGATGCCCCTCGGAGACCACAGGAGACGGAGAGACCCGCACCCTCCAGCATGCGACGCCCGCACGATGCCCCTCGGAGACCACGGGAGACGGAGAGACCCGGACCCTCCAGCATGCGACGCCCGCAGGATGCCCCTCGGAGACCACAGGAGACGGAGAGACCCGGACCCTCCAGCATGCGACGCCCGCAGGATGCCCCTCGGAGACCATGGGAGACGGAGAGACCCGGACCCTCCAGCATGCGACGCCCGCAGGATGCCCCTCGGAGACCACGGGAGACGGAGAGACCCGCACCCTCCAGCATGCGACGCCCGCAGGATGCCCCTCGCACACCACGGGAGACGGAGAGACGCGCACCCTCCAGCATGCGACGCCCGCAGGATGCCCCTCGCACACCACGGGAGACGGAGAGACCTGGAGCAACAGGGAGACGACACCCCCGTCACGTGCGGGAGCGACCACCCAGCGATGAGGGGGGCAGCCACAGGCCCCCGTCACATCCAAGCCAGGACACCACTACCCAGGACACCACTACCCAGGACACCCCTACCCGGGACAGCACTACCCAGGACACCCCTACCCGGGACAGCACTACCCAGGACAGCACTACCCAGGACACCCCTACCCGGGAAGACGAAATACCGGACAGTGAGTCAGAGTGGATGGGTGGAGACGAACCCCCACCCCAAAGTGCCATGGACTCAGAGTGGGACGAAGAGCACGACACAACGCCACTGCTGTCACCAACACCCTCCACCATCGCAGAAACACTCACCACGGTTGGGCACTTTAGTGATGAGGCGTCTGGTACACTCACTGGTGCGCACAACACAGCCGTCCCGGTACAGCAGGTGGAGGTAGGAGCAGCAGAGGAGCCGGGCGGTCGGAGGGCAGCCCAGCCCAAGCGAACATCTGCCGCCCAGATGGATCCCGGGTTCCTGCAGTGACCACACCCACACATAGATCCGATGCAACCACCGACCCGGAGACGAGCGAAGAGGGTGACGGGCGGCTTGCGGCGGCTGCGGTCGCAGGTGGAGGAGTCCACCCGCGTCCAGGAGCTGGGAGTGGTGCCGGTCATGCGTGCCACCCAGGCTGACACCGCACGGGTGGCGTCCGCGGTGGAGGCAATGGGTGCGACGGTGTCAGACATGGGGAACGGTTTGCGAGGCCTGGGGCCTTCCGTGCAGGCGGCGTCTGTGGCCCAGGAAATGGCTGCCCTCTCACAGGAGGCCATGAGCCAGTGCCAGCGCCAGATGGCAGAGGCGCTCAACGCCATAGCCCAGTCTCTGCAGGCCATGGCCCCGTCTCAGCAGGCCATGGCCCAGTCTCTGCAGGCCATCGCTGAGGGCATCGGCGCCAGTGGCCCTGTCACAGACAGGGTTTGCCAACACCCTGGGCTCCATGGCTGCAAACCTGCAGACCCCTGTCGATACCAGCATGGGCCTCCAGGACTGGCAGCGCCAGATGTCGGGGGGGCGTCGGATGGCCAGTCCGTTCGCATCCCCCACCCATGTAGAGGCCTGGGGGCCATCGGGCACCCCGAGGGAGGAGGAGGTGGTGTGGTCCGTCCCGGCTCCCTCTGTCGGGGAGGTCCCGGTACACCGCGACACCTCGGACTCCCCCCCTTCTGTCCCAGGTGCATCGGGTGGGCAACGGGCAGGACAGGCTGGCAGCTCGCCATCCCAGTCGCCCGGGCCGCAGCCTGGCCCATCTAGGCCAGGACGCCCCAGGAAACGGCCACCAAAGGGATCCAGTGTCAGAGGGCAGGAATCACAGGAGTCCACCTCCAGTTCTGCTGTACCATCTGGGGAACCACGTAGACGTAGTCAAAGGGCCCGTAAGGCCAAACAATTAGACACTGAGTAAGTTGGCACGGGTGCAGGGCACAGATGAGTTTTAGGGGCTAGGGCACGTGCATGAACTCCTTTGGTTATTAAAGTCAATGTTACACCTACCGAAGCTGCCTTTGTGCTCTGTCCAAAGTGTGCGGGGGTATCATGTACGTTGAGCGCAAGTGTGTGTGTGAGGTGTGGTCTTACCTCAGCCCCAGGTGAGTCTGCCCCCTTCCCCCTGGGCCGCCATCAACATCCCCCGGGCAGAGGACGGGACCGTGCGCTGCAGTGTCACAGTCGCATGCAGGGATGGTCCGGGTGGATGGTGGTACTGTGGCCATGGGTCAGACATAGTCCAACGATGTAGAGCCAGGAGCTCATCGCAGGGCGGGTTGTCATCATCCTCCATGGCCTGCGATAGACACGCGTCCACCCGCAACTGTGTGAGCCCGGCCCGTTGTGCCGCAGGTGGATCGGCAATGGGGGGGGGGGGTGGTGTGCATGCGGGTGGGGTGGGTGGGGTTGGGGAGGGGGGTGAGGGTGCTGGGTGGGTGGATGGGTGGGGGGTGTGGGTGGTCGGCTGTTGCCATGGTGTGCGGTCTGTGGCCATACTACCCGATTCCCACGCCCATCTAGTCAGTGAAGCGGGCGTCTATCAGTCTGTCCCATGCCCGCTGGGTCAGCCGGTAACGGTGGACAGCCACCCGCCTGTGTCTAGCCCGTCTGCCCTGACCATTGCCCCCATCCCCCTCATCTGGGGAGGACTGCGCCTCTTCCTGCTGCTCCTCCACTCCGCCCTCCTCTGCCTGCGGCACATCGCCCCTCTGCTGGGCTATGTTGTGCAGGACGCAGCACACCACAATGATGCGGCCGACCCTATCTGACTGATACTGGAGGGCGCCCCCAGAGAGGTCCAGGCACCTGAAACGCATCTTCAGCACGCCAAAACACCTCTCGATCACTCCCCTTGTCGCTACATGGGCATCATTGTAGCGGTTCTCCGCCTCATTGCGTGGCCTCCGTATCGGCGTCATCAGCCACGATCGCAATGGGTAGCCCCTGTCGCCCAGCAAACAGCCCCTCAGCCGGGGATGGCGTCCCTCGTACATGCCGGGGATGGATGACCGCGACAACATGAATGAGTCGTGTACACTGCCTGGGTGACGGGCGCAGACGTGCAGGATCATCATGCGGTGGTCGCAGACCACCTGTACGTTCATCGAATAGGGCCCCTTCCTATTAGTGAACAGGGCCCTGTTATCTGCAGGTGGCCGCACGGCGACGTGCATCCCATCGATCGCGCCCTGGACCATGGGGAACCCGGCAACGGCAGAGAAGCCCACGGCCCGGGCATCTTGGCTGGCCCGGTCCACAGGGAAGCGGATGTAGCGGTGCGCCATGGCATATAGGGCATCTGTCACTGCCCGGATGCACCGATGCACCGATGTCTGCGATATGCCGGACAGGTCCCCACTCGGTGCCTGGAATGACCCCGTTGCATAAAAGTTCAGGGCCACCGTAACCTTGACGGACACGGGGAGAGGGTGTCCCCCGCCAGTGCCACGCGGTGACAGGTGTGCCAGCAGGTGGCAGATGTGTGCCACGGTTTCCCGGCTCATCCGGAGTCTCCTCCTGCATTCCCGGTCCGTGAGGTCCTGGTATGACTGCCGGGGCCGGTACTCACGGGGCGCCCTCGGGTGCCTCCATTGCCGTGGGGCCGCGACGTCCTCCTCCCCCTCCTCGTCCTGTCGGTCAGGTGTCCCTCCAGCCTGGGCGGCTGCCGCCTGCCCCTGTGCAGCAGCCTGCGCCGCCTCTCTGGCACGCTCCTCCTCCTCCTCCTCATCCAGGGCAACATAGACATGAGCGGCTGCCACCACGGCGGCCGACATCGCTGGATGATCTGAAAACATGACGGCCTGGTGGGGGGGAGGGGAACGACGACATGTCATCATTGCCCATATCCCCTCCTCCCCCCAGCCAGGTGGCATGGACCGCATGGGTCCAACTGTTGGAGGCTGGCACCTGGCCAGGTGGACCAACTCACTTGCCCTCCCATCCCCCTCCTCGGCACGGACCCCCCCCCAACCTCCACCTCAGCACGGAACCCCCCCCCCAACCCCCAAACTCCACCCCGGCACGGACCCCCCCCCCCCAACCTCCACCACGGCACGGCATGGACCCCCCCCCCACCTCCACCCCGGCACGGACCCCCCCTCAACCTCCACCCCAGCACGGATCCCCCCCCAACCTCCACCCAGCACGGACCCCCCCCAAACCCCCAACCTCCACCCCGGCACGGACCCCCCCCCAACCTCCACCCCAGCACGGACACCCCCCCCCCAACCCCCAACCTCCACCCCGGCACGGACCCCCCCCCATCCCCCAACCTCCACCCCAGCACGGACCCCCCCCCAACCTCCACCCCAGCACGGACCCCCCCCCCCAACCTCCACCCCAGCACGGACCCCGCCCCAACCTCCACCCCGGCACGGACCCCCCCAACCTCCACCCCAGCACGGACCCCCCCCAACCTCCACCCCAGCACGGACCCCCCCCCAACCCCCAACCTCCACCCCGGCACGGACCCCCCCCCCCCCACCTCCACCCCAGCACGGACCCCCCCCCCAACCTCCACCCCGGCACGGACCCCCCCCAACCTCCACCCCAGCACGGACCCCCCCCCAACCTCCACCCCAGCACGGACGCCCCCAACCCCCAACCTCCACCCCGGCACGGACCCCCCCCAACCTCCACCCCAGCACGGACCCCCCTCCAACCCCCAACCTCCACCCCAGCACGGACCCCCCCCCCCCAACCTCCACCTCGGCACGGACCCCCCCCCCATCCCCCTCCCCGGCACGGACCCCCCTCCCGGCACTCCCCCGGAGCCCAGCCTACTCTAACCACCCCCCCCCCCCCCCCCCGCCGCACACACACACACACAACCCGAGACACACCTCTCCTCACGCAATCAGACTGCGGCCACGCCATTTCCTGCCCAGAGCCAACCCCCCAGGCCGTCACTCACCTCCACGCTGGTCGGCGTGAGCCTGGAGCACCGGGTCACGCCGATGAAAAGGAGGTTTGATTCACGTCGACGTGAACGGTCATCACGTCGACGGGAGTTCGGCCCATCCGGAAGGGAGAATATCGGCAGGCCGAAAATCGGCTGCCTTGCACAGACCCGTGACATTCTCCGCAGCAGCGGCGCCATTAACGCTCCGCCGACTTTTCTCCCTTCGGAGACTTCGGCGGGGGCGGGGGCGGGATTCACGGCGACCAACGGCCATTCTCCGACCCTCTGGGGGGTCGGAGAATGACACCCGAGAATCGCCAACAGTACAACTTTCCCTTAGTTGTGCAATAAAGTGTCAGTATAAACTAGGTACTCAAATCTTCGAGTGGGATTTGGACTCTCAGATGTCACAGTGTTGCCATTGATTTAAACAGGCACATCTGAGATTCCATTGACTGTAAAGCATGGGCATGAGTCCATTTCCTACAATTCAGTGGCAAAGCAGACCAAAATATTAATGTGCTTCGCTTATCAATATCACAGCTTGATCCTCTCACAATGCTTCTCCAGATAGCCAAGAATTTCTTTAGGTGATCCAGTGAGCAGAATTGGTGTAAACAGCAAATCCTAGTGTTTCCAGTAGAAGGGATACTGATTTACATTCTAATTGCAAAGAAATGAGTCTGACAGGATTTCTTGAAGTTTAAAAAAGAGGTACTGTTTATTGAGTCAAGAAAAACTCACCGAGGTGAAGATAGTAAAATATTTACAAAACTAAGCCTACACATCTCGAACATTCATGACCTACATTTTAAGACACAAACATGCAAAAGTTATACGGTAGATCATTACTTTCTTAGCTAAATTACGGTTAAAAGCTGAAAGGTAAAGAAATTGAAAGTTCACTGTTTATGAGACCTTGCATGAGGCAGCATTTTCTCCACAATGACCAGAAGATTTCAGGAATTAAAGCCAATGTATAGCTGCAATTACCAGAGACAATTTATTTTTAATCAATAATCCATCTCTTCATGTTTTGCACCGGAAGCTCCTTTCAACGGAGAATTCACTACCTCTATTCTGGATTTTAAACCTTAACTTGATATAGGAGAGAAGGAAGATTCTACTGCTCCACTGGCAGCATTTCCAGCTTAGTCATACGGTTTTCAGTTTGCATACCGAATTAAGGAGCTTTCAAAATGCTTGCCATCATCACATGACCTCGCTCCCCATAATTAATTCAAAAAGGGGTTTCTTTATCTGATACCTGAGCTGACAGGTGCCTTTGTTTCATGGCAGGAGAGGGATGTGAGTAGATTCTGTAATGTCAAGGGAGGCATGGTGGCACAGTTGTGAACACTGCTGCCTCAAGCCGCCGAGGACCCGGGTTCGATCCCAGCCCCGGGTCACTGTCCGTGTGGAGTTTGCACATTCTCCCCATGTCTGCGTGGGTCTCACCCCCACAACCCAAAGATGTGTAAGTTAGGTGGATTGGCCACACTAAATTGCCCCTTAATTGGAAAAACAGCTCAAGAACAATTCTGAAATGTACCAATCATTAACCCCTTGAATGCGTTTTTATCCATTGTGATGAAATAGGAAGACATATCTCCGTATAACCGCTACTCTACCAGTCCTTTGTCTCCAATGGAGAGTGCGATATATATTAAATGCGAGTTGTATAAAACTTTAGTTAGGCCACATTTGAATATTGCGTGCAGTTCCCGTTGCTGCACTACCAGAAGGACATGGATGCTTTGGAGAGAGTGCAAAGAAGGTTTACCAAGATGTTGCCTGGTCTGGAGGGCATTAGCTATGAGGAGAGGTTGAATAAATTTGAATTGTTTTCATTAGAAAGACGGAGATTGAGGGGAGACCTGATTGAGGTCTACAAAATTATGAGAGGTATGGATAGGGTGAATAGTCAGAAGCCTTTTCCCAGGGTGGAAGACACAATTAAAAGGAGGCACAGGTTCAAGTTGAGAGGGGGAAAGTTTAGGGGAGATGCACGAGGAAAGTTTTTCACGCAGAGGGTGGTGGGTGCCTGGAACCCATTGCCAGTGGAGGTGTTGGAGGCAGGCATGATAGCAACATTTAAGATGTATCTTGATAGACACATGAACAAGCGGGGAATGGAGGGATTACAGATCGTTTGGGCAAAAAGTAGTAGGTTTAAATAAGGAATCTGAATCAGTACAGTTTTAGTGGTCTGAAGGAACTGTTCCTGTGCTGTAATGTTCTTTGTTTATTGTTCTTTGTTTTCTGCCCAGGAAATTTCAGTAAATCCCTTTGGAGTGGTTCTTGATATCGGCAGGTGTGAAATTCCAGAGAATTACATATTGTGACATGTTGGAGTTATATTCCACATTGAACCTTTCCAGAAACTGGTCAATTGCAACACCAGACTTCAGATGACTTGTGGCTGACATCTTTAATTGGTGTATTTTTTTGTCTTTACGAAGTTCCTTTTAAACAGTTCAGTATATGTTTGGTTAGCTAGTGAAATTACCGATTAATTATTCATGCACCATATCATACCATCATGACATTCTTCACACGAAATTATTCGACAAAGCCCACAAATAGTAGTTTACAATGGCCAAGCAATATGTGTTATTTCAATCATAGAGCTTGCTTTAATTGCAGTAAGAAAGGGAAAATGTTTATGATGTTGATTAACATTAAGTTTATTTAGTGGTTCATTGTCCTTTTCCCCATCCCTGTAATTAAAAGCAAGGCTTGGAAATAGATCATTTTCTTATCTGCACAGATACAAGCTTTGATAGAGTGACTTCATCTAATTTTTGGGTGTACCTGGATCATTTACACTGCATCACCTTCAAATATCAATGTAACCAGGAGTAATATTTTCACTAATTACAATCTGTAAAGTCCCTTATAGTTGATTCCCTTATTTCCAATTTCTTTTACTCTGTCGTTATTATTTTTAATGATAATGATAATGATCTCCACATCATGGTTATCATTTCTATCCATGGATATCTAATGGACACATACCTTTAAGTCAAGTAGAGGAAGTGAGGAACTCAAAAGTTGTGAAATCATACACCGTGCTATTGGAGGTTTAGCTTTTGAATTGCAGAACTCAGACTTTCTGGAACCTGAGAGATCAGAGGGATTCAGTTCGATCGGTTGGTTGGTGGCAAATGAATTGGTCAAAAGCCGTATTCTGCCCAACAGTAGGTATTGATTGGATCCAACCCTTGTGGGATGGTTTTCAGAGAACTCAGGAAGGGACAGTCAGGTCCAGGGTGATGAGAGAAGACATTGTGAGCTGCTGTGTCCAATTCTCATTTCTACACATTGGTCAATAATAGATGCCACGGCACCCTGGGCTAGTGTGCGCTCAATTCCAGCCCCACTTGTATCAGAGTCACAGCACAATTGAAATTAACAATTAAATCTTAGAAATTACCCAAATTCCGCCCACCTGCCATTTTCTGAACCTGCAGATAATCTTTGAGACCTGGGTAAATCTACAGTGAAAACCATTACAGATTGAAAGCAAAAACTGCCATCTGAAGGTCTAGACTGAGGAAAGGTGTATTGGCATAATCCATCTGAAAAGAGACTTTCATCCTTTTTACTTTTTGTATTATTTTTTCTTGGTACCCCTCTTCCCCTCTGTGTTTGTAAGTCTTGTGTGTGCAGAGGGTAGGGTGAGTTAAAGAGGGGGGTTGGGAATTAAATAATAGTTACCCAGTTGTATTTGCTGCATATTTAATTATAGTTATTGATACTAATAAAAATGTATTGTGTTTAAACTTACAAACCTGGTGACTGTAGTTATTGAGCAGCCAGAGACCAAAGACTTTGGGTATTTTCTAAGAATTAATTGTTAATTTCAATTCTGCTGTGACTCCGATTCAAGTGGGGCTGGAATTGAGCATGCATTAGCCCAGGGTGTCTTAGTATCTATTATTGATCAATGTGTAGAAATGAGAATTGGAAACATTGCAGCAATGCCTTCTAAATCTTCAGACTTTAGGACATGAGAAACGTTGTATGAATTTCAGAATGGAGGGTCAGTGAAGAGGACAAGGATGTGGACAAGAGAAAACAATGTGATAAGAATAATGAGAAACATAAACACTAACTGATGCATGTGCTCGGATTAGTAAATAGAAAAACAGGACAAGAGAGACAAAAGGGAAGGAGAGATAATGAATAAAAACAAAGGGTGGAATTTTCCAGCCCCGCCCATTTCCGGGACCTTCTGGCCTAACCGAAGGTCAATGGACTTTTGGCTGGGCTGTCGAATCTCCTACGGCAGGTCTCACCACAAATGGGCTGGAACAGCACTGCCAAAGATGGATAGGCAAATGTGTAACAAAGGGGAAGAGAAAACCTCAGTAGGATCAAACCAGTATTGATTTTAATTCCCATGTTTTATAAGTAAGCTTGACAGAGTGCATCAACGAGTCTCACACACCAATGCAATTGGTATCAGCTGGATTTTCTTTGCTGTGGATAGTCTTTGGTCACATTTACGATTGCAGATGCAAATATTATGTCATATTGCGTCATGCAGCACTCTAATCTATGAGTAGGTTGTTTCAGATCTCTGTGAAACCTTACATAAATAAATGTGTTGTTATTGGGGAATTTGTCGCATTTGAACAGACTCCCTGTACAGTTTAGCAACCGGAACTTTTGTCTTAATAAAATAAAGGCAGTCCCCAGAAGCAACAGCATGTTAACTATCTCAGCAATTCAGTTTGAGCTGCCTGATGCGTGTAGGACTGCTATTGTAAAAGATGATGAATTTGGTACCGATGGCAAGCCATGAGAAACTGCCCTGACTGGTTGGGTACTTTGTGTCACCAAAAACATAAAAGGCTGGATAAATTCAGCAGCTGGCAGCATCTCTGGAGAGAAAAACAGAGTTAACATTTCAAGTCTATTTGACCCTTTCACAGAACATTGCATCTCCTGACAAGGCAAGATGGCCACAAAGATGGCCACCGATACCCTTCTGCACAAGTTCAGAAGCTACTGCCCGCCGTTACTAAGAGAGAATAGTGCGCACTTATTGATGCGACCATCAATTCACACGAGACGATTAGCAGAAGTGAACAGTGGTTTTAATAAGCTAGATCTGTGCCTGCCTGCGACTGGTCTGTACTGAGTGCCGCCTACAGGCTGCAGGTTTATATCCCACCCCGAGGGGGCGGAGCCACAGGCGGAGCCCACAGGGGCATCAACATAATACAGTACAATACAGTGGTGAATTGCAGTAGCAATACGTTCACCACATTCACCCCCTGTTAAAAATTGAAGTCCAGCGGGGGTGAAGTGGGCTCACATATCAAGTCTGTCCGGAGCCTTAATTGTTCTCTGTGATCGCCTCAGCTCCGGCTTCGCACGCTGGGTGTTGGACTCGTTGACTCCGGGAGCGTGTCGTCTGGAGCTTCATCACGGTGTGTCGGCGATGGGGGAAGGGTGGGTGTAGGCCGTGTAGGGGCGGGGGCGGTGTTCAGGAACCCGAGGGGGGCAGCTGTTAGCCCGCCGTGAGGGATTCGGTTGGTGGTGATAGGCGGTGTAGGGGGGGCGGGTTGGTGGTGGTCGCTGGGGAACCGGCGGGTGCCAGATCCCGGAGGGAGGCTGCATCATGTCGTCCGTCGCGGTGTGCCACTTAGGCATACTGAGGGTTGGCATGTAGGAGTTGGACCCTCTCGACCAGGGGGTTGGACTTATGGCTCCTCACGTGCTTCTTTTCCCGTACCCTCAACGCCTGGAGGGCGCCACCAGTGGAGGACAGGCCCCGGTGTTGGCAGCCAGGACGGAAGCGAGACCCCGGAGATGGACTTCCTGGGGAACAAATAGACGGTCGGGAGGGGTCCCATTCGTGGCTGTGCAGAGGAGCGCCCGAATGGAGTGGAGCGCGTCTGGGAGGACCTCCTGCCAGCGGGAAACCGGGAGACTTCTAGACCCTAGGGCCAGAAGGACGGCCTTCCATACCGTCGCGTTCTCCCTCTCCACCTGTCCGTTTCCCCGGGGGTTGTAGCTGGTCATCCTGCTCGAGGCAATGCCCTTACCGAGTAGGTACTGACACAGCTCATTGCTCAGAAAAGAGGAGCCCTGGTCACTGTGGGTGCAAGTGGGGAAACCGAACAGGGTGAAGATGTTGTGCAGGGCCTTAATGACAGTGGCCGCAGTCATGTCGGGACAAGGGACGGTGAAGGGGAAACGGGAGTACTCGTCAACGACGTTGAGAAAGTACACGTTGCGGTCAGTGGATGGAAGGGACCCTTTGAAATTGATGCTGAGGCGCTCAAAGGGGCGGGATGCCTTCACCAGGTGGGCCTTGTCTGGCCGATAGAAGTGCAGTTTGCACTCCGGGCAGACTTGGCAGTCCCTGGTCATGGCCCTGACCTCCTCGGTGGAGTAGGACAGGTTACGGGCCTTGATGAAGTGGAGAAGCCGGGTGACCCCCGAGTGACAGAGGTCATTGTGGATGGCCCGAAGTCGGTCATCTTGCGCGCTGGCGCATGTGCCGCGAGACAGGGCATCTGGGGGCTTATTGAGCTTCCCAGGATGATACACGATATCGTAATTATAGGTGGAGAGTTCGATTCTCCACCTCAAGATCATATCATTCTTGATCTTGCCCCACTGTGTGTTGTTGAACATAAAGGCTACCGACCGTTGGTCAGTGACGAGGGTGAACCTCCTACCGGCCAGGTAGTGCCTCCAATGTCGCAAAGCTTCCACAATGGCTTGAGCTTCCTTTTCGACAGAGGAGTGTCGAATCACGGAGGCGTTGAGGGTACGGGAAAAGAAGGCCACGGGCCTGCCTGCCAGGTTAAGGGTAGCGGCCAGGGCAACGTCTGACGCATCGCTCTCCACCTGGAAGGCGATGGACTCGTCCACCACATGCATCGCGACCTTGGTAATGTCTGCCTTGATGCGGCTGAAGGCCAGGCGGGCCTCAGCCGCCAGTGGAAAGATGATGGCTTTGATAAGTGGGCGGGCTTTGTCCGCATAGTTGGGGACCCACTGGGCATAATATGAGAAGAACCCCAGGAATCTTTTCAGGGCCTTGGGGCAGTGGGGAAGGGGGAGTTGCAGGAGGGGGCGCATGCGGTCGGGGTCGAGCCCTAGGACTCCGTTTTCCATGACATAGCCGAGGATGGCTAGTCGGGTTGTGCGGAAAACACATTTCTCCTTGTTGTAGGTAAGATTAAGGGATTGGGCAGTTTGGAGGAACTTCTGAAGGTTAGCGTCGTGGTCCTGCTGATCATGGCCGCAGATGGTGACATTATCCAAGTACGGGAACGTGGCCCGCAGCCCGTGCTGGTCAACCATTCGGTCCATCGTTCTTTGGAAGACCAAGACCCCATTGGTGACGCCAAAGGGGACCCTGAGGAAGTGGAAGAGGCTGCGTCTGCCTCAAAGGCAGTGTAGTGGCGGTCTTCCGGGCGGATCGGAAACTGGTGGTATGCGGACTTCAGATCTACCGTGGAGAAAACCCGGTAGTGTGCAATCTGATTAACCATGTCCGCTATGCGGGGAAGGGGGTACGCATCGACTTGCGTGTACCGATTTATGATCAGGCTGTAGTCTACAACCGTCCGGTTCTTTTCCCCGGTCCTGACGACCACCACTTGGGCTCTCCAGGGGCTATCACTGGCCTCGATGATCCCCTCCCTCAAGAGTCGCTGGACCTCCGACTTGATAAAAGTCCTGTCCTGGGCACTGTACCGCCTGCTCCTGGTGGCAACGGGTTTACAGTCGGAGGTGAGGTTCGCGAAGAGCGAGGGAGGGGTGACCTTAAGGGTCGCGAGGCTATATACGGTGAGAGGGGGTATGGGTCCGCCGAACTTCACAGTCAGGCTTGTGAGGTTGCACTGGAAATCCAATCCTAACAAGAACGGAGCGCAGAGATGAGGGAGGACATAGAGTATAAAATTGGCGTACTCGGCGACCTGATTCGCAAGGTTCACGACACAGTACCCCCGGATCTGCACTGAATGTGACCCGGACGCAAGGGAGATTGTTTGGAACGTGGGGGAAATCTGGAGGGAGCAGCGCCCTACCGTGTCCAGATGGATGAAGCTCTCCGTGCTCCCGGAGTCAAACAGACAGGGCGTTTCGTGCCCATTGACATGGACTGTCATCATGGAGTTCTTGAGGTGCTTGGGCCGTGACTGGTCGAGAGAGTGACCGCGCCGAGCTGCGGGTAGCCGGCATGGTCGGTGGTAGCGAGGTGGTCCCAAGATGGCGGCCAAGACGGCGGCCCCCGTCGGTCGCACGTGTCGGCCGGTGTTGAAGATGATGGGCAAAATGGCGTCCCCCATGAGTCGCACATGGCGGGCTGGGTTGAAGATGGTGGCCAAGATAGCAAGCCCCATGAGTTGCATGTGTCGGGCTGAGTTAAAGATGGCGGCCCCCACGGATAGCACAAGGCAGATGACGCTTCAGAAGGGGGTGGTATCAGCAGGCACGCAACCATGCTGCGGGGTCTCCGGGCCTGTGAGCCTGTGAGTCGGGCCTGTGATTTTGGAAATTTGGGTCGGGCCAAGCAGACTTTCGCAAAATGCCCTTTCTTGCCGCAGACTCCAGCCACATAGGTGTCCCGGATGGCGAGTTCCATGTGCTGTGAGGCCGTGACGTCCTTGTAGTTACAGTTCCGAGCGAGTACCCTCAGGTCGCGTAGATATTCCTCCAGCGATTCCCCGGGGCGTTGACGACGTGTGGTGAGGAGGTGCCGCGCGAACACTTCTTTCACCGGCCTCGTGTAATGTCTTTTCAGGATCGCGACTGCATCTGCGTATGTGGTCGCGTCCTCGGTTAGTAAAAAGATTCTGTGGCTCACCCGGGCATTGAGGAGACTCAGCTTGTGTGCCTCGGTGACGGCGGGCGAGGAGGAGGAGGTGAGATTTGGGGCGGATGTTTGAGGGCAAATCAACATCTGACATGTGGGAGGCTTTCAAGTGTCAGTTGAAAGGAATTCAGGACCGGCATGTTCCTGTGAGGAAGAAGGATAAATACGGCAATTTTAGGGAACCTTGGATAACGAGAGATATTGTAGGCTTCGTCAAAAAGAAAAAGGAGGCATTTGTCAGGGCTAAAAGGCTGGGAACAGACGAAGCCTGTGTGGAATATAAGCAAAGTAGGAAGGAACTTAAGCAAGGAGTCAGGAGGGCTAGAAGGGGTCACGAAAAGTCATTGGCAAATAGGATTAAGGAAACTCCCAAGGCTTTTTACACGTACATAAAAAGCAAGAGGGTAGCCAGGGAAAGGGTTGGCCCACTGAAGGATAGGCAAGGGAATCTATGTGTGGAGCCAGAGGAAATGGGTGAGGTACTAAATGAATACTTTGCATCAGTATTCGCCAAAGAGAAGGAATTGGTAGATGTTGAGTCTGGAGAAGGGTGTGTAGATAGCCTGGGTCACATTGAGATCCAAAAAGATGAGGTGTTGGGCGTCTTAAAAAATATTAAGGTAGATAAGTCCCCAGGGCCTGATGGGATCTACCCCAGAATACCCCAGGGCAGCACGGTAGCATAGTGGTTTGCACAATTGCTTCACAGCTCCAGGGTCCCAGGTTTGATTCCCGGCTTGAGTCACTGTCTGTGCGGAGTCCGCACGTTCTCCCCATGTGTGCGTGGGTTTCCTCCGGGTACTCCGGTTTCCTCCCACAGTCCAATGATGTGCAGGTTAGGTGGATTGGCCGTGATAAATTGCCCTTAGTGCCCAAAATTGCCCTTAGTGTCCAAAATTGCCCTTAGTGTTGGGTGGGGTTGCTGGGTTGTGGGGATAGGGTGGCGGTATGGGCTTGGGTAGGGTGCTCTTTCCAAGAGCTGGTGCAGACTTGATGGGCCGAATGGCCTCCTTCTGCAATGTAAATTCTATGATTCTATACTGAAGGAGGCTGGAGAGGAAATTGCTGAGGCCTTGACAGAAATCTTTGGATCCTCACTGTCTTCAGGTGATGTCCCGGAGGACTGGAGAATAGCCAGTGTTGTTCCTCTGTTTAAGAAGGGTAGCAAAGATAATCCAGGGAACTACAGGCCGGTGAGCCTTACTTCAGTGGTAGGGAAATTACTGGAGAGAATTCTTCGAGACAGAATCTACTCCCATTTGGAAGCAAATGGACATATTAGTGAGAGGCAGCATGGTTTTGTGAAGGGGAAGTCATGTCTCACTAACTTGATAGAGTTTTTTGAGGAGGTCACAAAGATGATTGATGCAGGTAGGGCAGTGGATGGTGTCTATATGGACTTCAGTAAGGCCTTTGACAAGGTCCCTCATGGTAGACTAGTACAAAAGGTGAAGTCACATGGGATCAGGGGTGAGCTGGCAAGGTGGATACAGAACTGGCTAGGTCATAGAAGGCAGAGAGTAACAATGGAAGGATGCTTTTCTAATTGGAGGGCTGTGACCAGTGGTGTTCCGCAGGGATCAGTGCTGGGACCTTTGCTGTTTGTAGTATATATAAATGATTTGGAGGAAAATGTAGCTGGTCTGATTAGTAAGTTTGCAGACGACACAAAAGTTGGTGGAATTGGGGATAGCAATGAGGACTGTCAGAGGATACAGCAGGATTTAGATTGTTTGGAGAGATGGCAGATGGAGTTTAATCCGGACAAATGTGAGGTAATGCATTTTGGAAGGTCTAATGCAGGTAGGGAATATACAGTGAATGGTAGAACCCTCAAGAGTATTGAAAGTCAGAGAGATCTAGGAGTACAGGTCCACAGGTCACTGAAAGGGGAAACACAGGTGGAGAAGGTAGTCAAGAAGGCATACGGCATGCTTGCCTTCATTGGCCGGGGCATTGAGTATAAGAATTGGCAAGTCATGTTGCAGCTGTATAGAACCTTAGTTCGGCCACACTTGGAGTATCGTGTTCAATTCTGGTCGCCACACTACCAGAAGGATGTGGAGGCTTTAGAGAGGGTGCAGAAGAGATTTACCAGAATGTTGCCTGGTATGGAGGGCATTAGCTATGAGGAGCAGTTGAATAAACTCAGTTTGTTCTCACTGGAACGACGGAGGTTGAGGGGCGACCTGATAGAGGTCTACAAAATTATGAGGGGCATAGACAGAGTGGATAGTCAGAGGCTTTTCCCCAGGGTAGAGGGGTCAATTACTAGGGGGCATAGGTTTAAGGTGAGAGGGGCAATGTTTAGAGTAGATGTACGAGGCATGTTTTTCACATAGAGGGTAGTGGGTGCCTGGAACTCGCTACCGGAGGAGGTGGTGGAAGCAGGGACGATAGTGACATTTAAGGGGCATCTTGACAAATACATGAATAGGATGGGAATAGATGGATACGGACCCAGGAAGTGTAGAAGATTGTAGTTTAGTCGGGCAGCATGGTCGGCACGGGCTTGGAGGGCCGAAGGGCCTGTTCCTGGACTGTACATTTCTTTGTTTTTTGTTCTTTGTTGACATCACACAGCTACAGTAATCTATGTCTAACACCTAATGAATTCCTCCTTAACTGTTCCAATTCAAAAACAAAATCCAATAAACCAAAAAACCCTTTTCAAGGGTGTGGCCCAGAACACTATTCTCACTTGACTAAGACTGGTCTTGTTACTGAAATTCTAATCCAATTTTCAACCAGCAGAATCAACTCCTTCTGGAAAGCAATTATATATCCAAAGCCACCACTAAGGTGATTGTTACTGGAACAGATATTTAAAATGAAAATAGAGAGAGACAAGCCAAAACACATCTTTTCTCTGTCTGTAGTCCACAGCAGTCAAAACTGAAAGTGGAGGGCGGCATGTGGCGCAGTGGATAGCACTGGGACTGCGGCGCTGAGGACCCGAGTTTGAATCCCATCCTGGGTTGCTGTCTGTGTGGAGTTTGCACATTCTCCCCATGTCTGCGTGGGTTTCACCCCCACAACCCAAAGATGTGCAGGTTAGATTGATTGGCCACGCTAAATTGCCCCTTAATTGGAAAAAAAAAAAATTGGGTACTCCAAATTTAAAAAAAACTGAAAATGAAACTAAACAAACCTCACAGCCACAGCTCAGCTCCACCCACAAAATGAAATTACTGAAGCCATGTGATAAGATAAAAGCTTTTCTTAAAGGGACACTCCCATGACACGTGAAAGGCTTGTTTTCGGATACAGGCCTTTTTAATTCACCCATTCAACCATATTTCTACATCAGTCCAGCGAGGTACAATTCCATAAATACTTAGAAGATCGTCAAGAAACTTGTTCAAAGCTCCTGGAAACAGTTGTAGAACGTCTAGAAAGATTTGCTGTTTTCAAGTTATAAAATTAGTGGAATGCATTTCTTTAACCTTGCATCAATGTGAAATTTGTTTTTATAATAAAGGTTGCAAGTTTTAATCTTTTTTGTCTATTCTTTTTGAGTTTTCTTTAACCCAATTTTAGCAGTGATACATTGAAGTATAGAAATAGCGTTCAGTGGTATAAATTAGGTCAAAGTTCCTTTATCTATGCATGATGACTGATCAACATGTGCTGAAACAAATCCATATGTTCTCAGTAAATGAGTGGGCCAAACACATCAATGCCACTGTCAATGTTGCTTCAAGCTGGATTGTAATAACACTTAATGCAATGAAAACAAATAATTTTTCTCTACCTTCCTTTTCTCTGTGCCTTACCCACCTGCAGTCCACTGTTCTTTCTCTCATAATCTTTCTATCTCGTCATTCTTCTTTGCTCATTTTTGTTCACTCTTGTTGCTTCTCTCCTATTTTTCTCCACTTTTTCGCTCAGTTGCCATTTTAAAGTTTTTTTCATTAATTTTCTATACATTTGCTTATTATTTGGTTATCCTCCCAATTACAAAAACAACTTGTATCTATGTAGCACCTTTAATGTAATAAAATATCCCAAGGTGCTTCACAGAAACTTTATAAAGCAAAATAGTCACTCCATGCAAGCCAATTAAGGAGACATTAGGTCAGGTGACCGAGTCACAAAGGTAGGTTTTAAGGAAGTAAGCGAGGTAAAGAGGTGGAGAGCTTGAGAGAGGAAATTCCACAGCTTAGGGCTGAGACAGCTGAAGCCCCGTCCACCAATTAGCGATTAAAATTGGGAATTCTCAAGAGGCCAACAATAGAGGAGCGAAGCTTTCTCAGAGGGTTGTGGGGCTGAAGGAGATTATAAGATGGGGAGATTCAGGCTGTGAAACGATTCGAAAACAAGGAAGAGAATTTTAAAACTGAGGCATTGTTCAACCAGGAACCAGAGTGGTGGTGAACAGACACTTGTGGTTTTGACGGGACAGTCTTAGATTTTCATCAAGCTCCATTTCAGTGTCTGACAATTTGTTCAAAATAGCTCAAATTTCCCGGTTTTCAAATTTTCCATTTTGAACCATATCAAGATTTCCGACAGCACTTTACCTTTTTAAACAATATCAGTATGACTTTTCTACCCACTTCACCCCCCCTCCCCCTGCCCCCCCCCCCCCCCCCCCCATTGCCCCCTTTGCCTTACTTTTCATTTACTATCAACAAACCCAAAAGTATCTCTCAAGCTTCACCCTTCAAATCCGAATGTCTCTACTCTCCGACTGTTAAGTGGTATGCTGGGATATTCCCACATACACAGAAATCCTTCTCACTGGCATCGGGTTCTGGTGCCCAAGCAAATTATTTTTCCCAAAATGGGTTGGATGTCAATGACAGGTCTTTTTGCTGCCCTGGTTCATTCAACTTTCAGTAACCTGATTGGCCATTCCATCAGAAAACTCTAATTGGCCAATCAGGGATCGCATAAAGAAAGCCAGTGGGGTGGGGCAGGAGGCCAGCAGGGGACAGAGGGGGAAAACAGGAGTGCAGCGGGGGAGAGCGAGAAGCCGCTGGGAGAATCCAGAAGGCCAGTGGGGGAGTACAGGATGCCAGGGGTGGAGGCACTGATTTATAGGAGCCACTGGGGTTAATGCATTATAGTTACATGTGTTAACTAAGGGGTATATTTTACCTGCATGACCTCCTATAAATTAACCTCTTGACCACCGGGGAGTGAGGAGGGAATCAGCCTCTGAGTGAGGACAGAAGATTGACAGTGGTGTCCGCCAACAACAACCCCCACTTGAAGAGGTATTTGACGCCGTCCATCAGTAAACCACCAGCCAGTGCTGAGGAAGGAGTCAGAAATGTTCGTTTGAGCTGTGACACATTCAACCAAACTTCTCATTGAAGGATTACATGCTTGCCTGCTTGCGGCTCCAGGTGCAAACAAAATCTCCAACACGACGTTTAAAAGCTGCTACTAATTGAAAACACCTATTGTTGGAACCCAGTGAGCAAGTAAAAAGAAACAAGTAAATGGAGATTGGTCTCACCATTGTATATTGTACAGTCAAGTTGGAGTGGAATAGAGGATTCTGGGATCTCATAGAGTTATTCATAGAATTTGCAGTGCAGATCTTGTGACAAACAAAATCTCGGTTCAGTTTTTTGAAGAAAATGAGGCAAAAATATTATTGAAACAAATTTCTGTAACTGCTGTCTTCAATATTTGAGTGTGGAAATAGTGTTGCCAACTCTGACTGTGAGGTGTCATCACATGGCCTCCTCCCTTCACCTGCCCCTCCCCAGGCTACCATTGGCCACCCAACATGTGGACCATTACATGTGAAGCTCCACCTTCTAAAAGCTTTTCAATGTGTCCCAATTTAAAAATGTGAACGCCTGGCCATCCTAGCCATGGTAAGTTAGTGAGCACAGGAATGATGGGTAAACAGTATTTGGTGTGAGTTAGAACAAAGGCAGCAGAGTTTCACCTTTACGGGGGGTACGATGTGAGAGGAAGGCCAAGATTGCTTTAGAACAGAAACAGAAAATACTGGGTAAAACTCAACAGGTCGGGCAGCATCTGAGGAAAGAGAGACAGAATTGGTATTTTGAGTCCAATATCCTTGGAATTTTGAATTAGGAATTAGAACTTGGAATTTGGAACAATCAAGTCCGGAGATAACAAAACCATGAAATGAGGTGAGGCGGAGATGAGTGACATCACGGATGTGGAAATGGGCATTTTTAACTGATGGCGTGATATGCAATTGAAAGCTCTTCTTGGGGTCAATGACACTAATGTTGTGAATAGTTTGGTTCAGCCTCAGAAAGCATGTTGCCAGGAAGAGGGATGGAATTAATGGCTAGGGAACCAAGATAGTGGAGGGCATCAAAGACAATGGTTCACTTTTCTGCTCATCCAGATCTGGCGCGGGATTCTCCCCTACCCGGCGGGGCGGGGGTTCCGGCGTGATGGAGTGGCGGGAACCACTCCGGCGTCGGGCCGCCCCAAAGGTGCGGAAGTCTCCGCACCTTTAGGGGCCAAGCCCTCACCTTGAGGGGCTAGGCCCGCGCCGGAGTGGTTTCCGCTCCGCCGGCTGGTGGGAAAGGCCTTTGGCGCCACGCCAGCCGGCGGCGAAAGGACTTCGGCAGGCGACGCATGCGATTCCCCCCCCGCCGAATCTCTGGTGGAGAATTCGGGACACGGCGGGGCGGGATCCACGCCAGCCCCCGGCGATTCTCCGACCCGGTGGGGGGTCGGAGAATCATGCCCCTGGCCTCAGTAATGATGCTACACAATTATCATCGATTGACATAACAGCCCATCTGGTTTACTAGTGTCTTTTGGGGAAGGAAATCGCCCATCCTTACCTGGTCTGGCCCACAAATGACTCCAGACCCACAGTGTAGCCATTTGGGATGGTCACTTCCAACTAGGTACAGAGAAACTCGCAAAGCCTGGCGGGTAAAATGGACAAGCCAAGACTCAGGCAGGCTCAGAGCCTGAAATGCATATTTGTAAGCAAGAAGTCCAGACGGTATCCACACTCCGACCAATTAGCATTTTAATGGGGCCGATTAGCATTTGATGGCCCATCTTCACCAAAACAAAGGACTGCTACTCGAGCGACCGGTACAGTCCCAGACATTTCAGCACCACTCCCTGTTCAAGGGAAGCGTAAACAACTGGGTCAGTGACCTCTTGGGACACGCCCAACCATCCAGACCCCTGCCCACTTATTGGTTAGGAATCGAACAGAGTGATCAGGGATCACCCAATTAGTGGGGTGCAAACTGAAGGACCGCCCAAAAGAGCGCGAAAACCCCCAAGTATAAGAAGTAGAGTTTGCCACATGTTCATCCTCTCTTGGACCTGGTACCCCAGTCACGGCCATCTCCAATTGCAGCAACACCAGAAGCAAGTCAAAGTTCAATGCCCGCTAACGGACAGATGAGCCTAGCTGAGCAGCAGTTACTCCTTCGAACCCGAGAGATCCAGAATCGAACAGCGGCCACTGTTTCTCTGACCTAAGCCGGGTGCCCGAAGTTAAGTACAGGTTGTCTTAGTCGATAGGTGTAGTTTACTAGTAGTGTTTATGTTGCATGATTAATTGTATGTGTAAATAAAGTACCCTTGACCTTGAACTAACTAACTGGTGTTTGGCTCTTTGATCGATAGCCGGTTGAACCTTGTGGTGGTATCATTCGAAACCTGGCGACTCTAAGCATTAGAATATAGATAACATAGAAAGAAAGGCAAACTCACTGATTGCCATAATTGGAACAGAGCCACAGAAAGGACAGAGTAAAAGAGTAAAAGAAGAAAACCCAACAACAGCAATGTGGTCAACTCTGAACTTCCCCTGAAATGACCGAGCAAGCCACTCAGTTTTATGAAACCTTTACAGAAAAGTCAAAAAGGAATAAAAGCATATGGATCACCTGGCAACGACTTAGACACCAGAAATGACAACAGCACACACAGCTCTGTCAACACTGCAAAATTCTTACTCCTTTACAGCTTGAGCTGTCTCACAGACTAGTCAAGGAACCGCCTGACATGTTCATACTTGCAGAATCACACTTTACAGACAATGTGCGAGACACCACCATCATCGCCCCTGGGTCTACTCTGTCCCACAGGAAGGACAGACCTGGAAATGTCAGCAGGTGAGTGGTATACAGCTGGGATGGGGTTCATCTGGGAGTTCTCAACACCGTACTTTGGGTTGGGGACTTCAATGCCCAAGACCAAGAGTAGCTCACTAGTACCAGCATTGACTGAGCTGATCAAGTCCTGAAAGACATAGGTGCCAGATTGGGACTGCATCAGGCAGAAGGGGAATCAACTGGGAGAAAAAGCTACCAGACTTTGTCTTCATGAATTCACCAGTTGCAGATGCAGCTATCCATGACATTATAGGTAGAAGCAGCCGACACACAGTCCTTGTGAAGATGAAACCTTCTATTCACAATGAGTTCCTTGCCATTGTATTGCATGACACTCCCACTATGCTAAATAGGATAGATTCAGAACAGATCTAGTGGCTCAAAACAGGGTATCCATGAGGTGCTGTGAGCTATCGGTAGCAGTTTAAAAAAAGTTATTTTTACAGGATGTGGGCATCGCTGGCCAAGTCAGCATTCATTACCTATCCCTAGCTGCCCTTCAGAAGATGATGGTGAACTGCCTTCTTGAACCGCTGCAGTCCCTGAGGTGAAGGTACACCCACAGTGCTGTTTGGGAAGGAGTTCCGGGATTTTGTCTCAGCGACAGTGAAGGAACGCCCATATATTTCCAATTCAGGATGGTGAGTAACGTGGAGGGGAACCTCCAGGCGGTTGGGTTCCCAGGTATATGCTGCCCTTCTAGATGGCCGTGGCTGTGTGTTTGGAAGGTGAGTTACTGCAGTGCATCTTGTAGATGGTACACACAAGGCTGCCACTGTTCATCGGTGGTGGAGGGATTGAAACTTTGTGGAAGGGGTAGTAATCAAGCGGGCTGTTTTGTCCTGGATGGCGTAGAGCTTCTTGAGTGTTGTTGGAGCTGCACTCATCCAGGCAAGTGGGGGGGGGGGGGGGGTTTCTATTACACATGTAGATGGTGGACAGACTTTGGAGGGGCAGGAAGTGAGCTACTCGCTGTAGAATTCCTAACCTTTGACCTGCTCTGGAAGCCACAGTATTTATATGGTTAGTCCAGTCCAGTTTCTGGTCAATGGTAACCCCCAGGGTGTTGATAGTCTGGGATTCAGTGATGCTAATGCCTTTGAATGTCAAAGGACAATGATTAGATCCCCTCTTGTTGAATGGCCATTGCCTGGCACTTGTGTGGTTGGAATGTTACTTGTCACTTGTCAGCCCGAGCCTTGATATTGCCCAGGTCTTGATGCTGCGATGATTGGAAGATTTTAGGAAATTTAGATTATAAATGTAGTGGGCAAGGTAAGGGTGAGAAGCCTAGAGGTTGTGTATGTTTGACTGCATGTTTTTTTTTAAGATTTCTGTTTGCAAAGCCTGGGTTTAACAGCCAGAAGATGCAATTGATGAAGGAATGTGTTTATCAGTCTGGACTACTGCACAGTGGTTTGACTGGGGAAGTCACTGGGGAGTTTGCGTTCTTTTGCACCCTGAAGAGATAATGGGTGCGATTTATCGGCCCATTCCGACGGAATTGGGATGGGATACACCCAGTAAATGCCGCAAGAGGTCTCTTCCGGGATTCCCAACAATTATGACGCCCCATGAGATCTAATGATGTCTTGCGAAATGTCGTGATCCAAATAAGACGCGCATAGTTAAGTGAGCTGCTCTAACCAACTCCCGGGATCTATTGGCCTTGCTGAGGGTGATCCCAGCTGGGCGCCGTTTACTACTGGTCCACACAAATATGGACCAGATATAAATGAAAAATGAAATGAAATGAAAATCGCTTATTGTCACAAGTAGGCTTCAAATGAAGTTACTGTGAAAAGCCCCTTGTCGCCACATTCCGGCGTCTGTTCGGGCAGGCTGTTACGGGAATTGAACCATGCTGCTGGCCTGCCTTGGTCTGCTTTCTAAGCCAGCGATTTAGCCCTGTGCTAAACAGAACAACACTCTGGGGGGTTTCCAAGGCCATTGGAGACTCCTAGGTAGTCAGAGACAGGGAAGGGTGGCACCCTGGCTCTACCCCTGGCAGCGGGGCACCTTGGCACTCCAAGCCTGGCACTGTGGCACTGCCAGGATGGCAGGGGCACCACCAGAGTGCCAGGGTGGCAGTGCCATGGTGCCCATGTGTCAATGCCAAAGGCCAGGCCTGAGGGGGGGCTATGCCCATGAAAGTGGAGTTGAGGGGGATATGAAGGGTGAGCGCTGAGGGGCAGGTATAAATGGGCCTCTGAAAGGTTGGGGAACTGACGGGTGGGGTCTTGAAAGGGTGGCACAAAAGTGGGCATTGGGAGATCTGAAAAGGGGGGCCCTCAGCCACCTCTTAGCGAGATATCCTCACTTAGAGGGATGTGGGGTAATGCCCAAGTGTCTGGGGGTTGACATTGTCCATGGGTAGGGGTTGTAAGGACCCTCAGGCTCACGTAGAGATCAGGCCACCCTTTCAAAATGGCTGCCCCATCTCTGAGGAATCAGTCTGGCCAGCGAGTTTAGCTCCTCAGTGATGAAAACATTTCTAAGCATGGGCTAGACCGGAAGAAACTCCCCATGGCCCATAAAATGACTAAGTGCAGTTAAATAGCTGTGTGAATTTCATCGACAAAGCTGATGGAAAATACACTGTCAAATCCACCCGAAATGACACTTTGAAACATTTCCGTTAAATTGCGCCCAATGTGTTTTTCAGCTTGGGGAGATTCGGTCATTGCTGGCTGGAGCTCAGAAAGGCAGAGGGGCAAAGGCTGGATTCTCCATTATTGAAACTATGTCACCATGCCAGCATCAAAATGGTGGCGTTTTATTCCTGAAATTCCTGCAAAAAAGTGAAACAAATTTATAGCCCTGCAGGGGGCTAGTAGGGACCCGGAGTGAATCTCGCAGCTTTTGCTGCAGATACGGGCCCCCACCCTTCCGGGTAAGGGGCCGCGCTTGCGCACGGCGGCGGCCTCCAGCAGTCGCGCCGAGCTCCATGGCAGACTCGGACAGGGGAGCCAGACCCAAGAAAGAGACTTCCCGGTCGGCCACCCGCCCGGCCCTCAAACCCCGCGATTAATTCCCCGGCTGCCTATCCGCCCTCCCCCGACCAGGAAACCCATGGACTGAGTCCGCAGCCGCCATCCGAGCATCCCAACTGGCAATAGCAGGTTAGTTCCACGCCGTCGGGAACTCGGCCGGTTGGGGAAGGACAATTGCTAAGCGGGTCTCTGGCAATGGCCCCCCGGCGGCATGGCGTACTCCCTGGTGACACCGATTTTCGTTGCCCGGAGAATCGCCGAACCGGCGCCGGGCCCAATTGCGATGTCAAACTGGATTCTCCACCTCGGTGCCGGCCACGATTTCAGCATTGGGATGCGGAGAATCCAGCCCATTGAGTTTGGAGAAGTTTTTGAGAAAGGAGTTGAGTTCTGCCTGACTCTGAGTCAACAATTTTTTCCGAGTAGGATAGTTTAAAAAAAGAGTAATAATATTGTAAAGTAGAGCAGTCTTGTCTGAAGACAAAGAAGAGACTGAAACAATCTCGTTGAAGGAGCTATTTGAACATATTCAGCCAGAGTCTGAAGGGATTGCAACCGGAGCTAAATCTGTTTTAGAAAGCCCTGCTAATTGTAAAATGCATTAAGAGCTGTTTTCTTCTTTTCTTGTTGTTTAATAGGAAATTGTATGATTGTGTTAAGGAGCAATTGTAAGCTGTTCTTTTCGAGCGTGAAGTTAAACGTTTAATATTCATAATAAAGTTCTGTTTTAGAAATACCAAAGCCCTATTTTTTCATGCAATCACTCATGGAGAGAATCATTCTTCCTGCATAGCTTTAAAATAAATTAAAATATTGGGGTTTCGGCCCAGTATTCTAGCCACTGTTGGAATTTGGTCTGAGATCGTAATACTGCATTTGGACATGGACTGCTTCAGCATCTGAGGAGTCATGAAAGGTGCTGAGCATTGTGCAATCATCTGCAAACATCCCCACTTCTGATGTTATTATGGAAGGGAGGTCATTGATGAAGCAGCCGAAGATGGTTCGACTGAGAATAGTACCCTGAGGAACTCCTGCAGTGATGCTCAGGAGATAAGATGATTGACCTCCAACTACCACAACTATCTTCCTTTGTGCCAGGTATGACTCCAACCAGTGGAGAGTTTTCCCCCTGATTCCCACTGACTCCAGTTTTCCAAGGTTCCTTGATGTCATACTCGGTCAAATGCTGCCTTGATGTCAAGGGCAGTCACTTTCACCTCACCTCTGAAGTTCAGCTCTTTTGTCCATGTTTGAAACAAGGCTGTAATGAGGTCAGGAGCTGAGTGACCCTGAATGAACCCAAAATGAGCATCCGTGAGCAGGGTATTGCTGAGTAAATGCTGCCTGATAGCATTGTTGATGACACCTTCCATCACTTCGCTGATGATCAAGGGTAATTGGCCGGCTTGGATTTGTCCTGTTTCTTGTGTACAGTGGTACTGCATTTAGCCACAACTTGTAACCTCATGGCCCGGCATATCCTTGGCACATCCCTGGAGCAGCACCAGGCATACCCTGTAAATAAAAATGAGCGGTGTGGTGTTGGGTGTTCTGACACACAGATGAGCCAACACAGTTGCATATGGTACAACGCTTCTTTATTTAAACTCACTATTTACAACTTGGTCTTTGCACTCTGCACGTGGGGGGCTCCCTGCTTGTGGTGTTTCAACAGCTCTTTCTGTTCCCTTCTCCCCAGACCTACTGACCTCCAGGTGTCGTGCTCGTGCTTTTTATGTGGTTGGTGTTCTTGTCTATGATTGGTTGTGGTGTTGTGTACTCTGATTTGCCTGTTAGTGTGTCCATCATGATGTGTGTGTTTGAATATCATGACATCCCCCCTTTTTACAAAGATATGTGCCTACGTGGTAATAAATATGATCGTGACGTGAGTGCATCTAAGAGTGTGTGTGTGTCGTGTGCAGCATGTGTCTATGACGGAACTATGTACATGGGGCGATGTCGAGTGCGTCACATGAATCCAGTTGTACCATAACATAACAGAAATGCGAACGAGAGAAGAAGAAAAAAAATTTTGAACAGTTGTCCAGTCAGACGACATCTGGAACGATAAACAACAACAGGTTATCATGTAAAATTGTCCAACTTATTAAACATATGAACTGTATTATAAGTCCATTCTAATGCGTTTGCGACGAATTCGGGTTGACCGCCTTAAGGGTGGATCAAGAACCACCGGCTGCTGTGCAGGCATGGCCATGGGTGGCGATGGAAAGGGCGTGATGTGCGGCAGCTCCACAAAGTCATCCTCGGAAGCCTGTTGAGGATCTGGCGTGCTGTGTGGCTGTGAACGTGGAAGTCGGCGAAGGGCGCGCCGATTGCGGCGACGCACGGAACCATCCGGCATGCGAACCAGGAACGAGCGGGGAGCCACTTGTCGGAGGACTTCGGCCGGTGCTGACCAGCCACCATACGGTTGATGGACGCGTACTTTGTCTCCGGAGGACAGGGGGGGCAGGTCCGTCGCTCGTGTGTCGTACCGACCTTTCTGGCGATCACGCTGCAGTTGCATGTTCCGAAGAACCGCCTCATGGTCTGTTGTCGGTGCCAGGACGGAAGGTACCGTCGTCCTGAGGGAGCGACCCATTAGTAGCTGCGCTGGCGAGAGGCCCGTGGATAACGGGGCCGATCGATAGGCCAGCAAGGCAAGGTTAAAGTCCGATCCGGCATCAGCCGCCTTGCACAGGAGCCGCTTTGCGATGTGGACACCCTTTTCAGCCTTCCCGTTCGATTGTGGATGCAGAGGGCTGGATGTCACATGAGTGAAACCATATGCTGCGGCAAAGGACGACCATTCACGGCTGGCAAAACAAGGTCCATTATCTGACATGACAGTCCTTGGAATGCCATGGCGAGCAAACGTTTCCTTGCAGGCCCCAATGACTGCGGACGACGTCAGATCATGGAGAGGCATGACTTCCGGGTAGTTTGAGAAGTAGTCTATAATAACAATGTAATCTCTGCCGAGCGCGTGAAATAGGTCAACACCCACCTTCGCCCAGGGGGACGTCACCATCTCGTGTGGTAGAAGTGTTTCCGGAGGTTGCGCTGGCTGAAACCTCTGACAGGTTGTGCAGTTGAGCACCATGTTGGCTATGTCTTCATTAATACCCGGCCAATATACCGCCTCCCGGGCCCTTCGTCTGCATTTTTCGACGCCCAAGTGGCCTTCGTGTAGTTGACGAAGAATCATCTGGCGCACACTGTGTGGAATGACGATCCTATGCGATTTCATAAGGACCCCGTCTATATTGGTGAGATCATCTCGCACATTATAAAACTGGGGGCACTGCCCTTTTAGCCACCCTTCCGTCATGTGGCGCATCACTCGCTGCAGCAGAGGGTCAGTCGCCGTCTCTGCGCGTATGTGGGCCAGACTAGGATCATCAGCTGGCATATTTGCTGCTGTCAGAGTCACGTGTGCCTCAATTTGACGCACGAACCCCTCTGCATCTGGTGGTGTGCTCACTGCTCGGGAAAGAGTGTCCGCCACGATGAGTTCCTTCCCCGGAGTGTAGATCAGTTCAAAATCGTACCTCCTGAGTTTGAGTAAGATGCGCTGGAGGCGAGGAGTCATGTCGTTCAGGTCTTTGTTAATGATGTTGACCAGGGGGCGGTGGTCAGTTTCGACCGTGAATCGTGGCAGGCCATACACATAGTCGTGGAACTTGTCCAGTCCAGTTAACAAGCCCAGGCATTCTTTTTCGATTTGCGCGTAGCGCTGTTCGGTAGGGGTCATGGCTCGTGAGGCATACGCAACCGGGGCCCATGATGACGTGCTGTCTTTTTGGAGGAGTACCGCTCCAATACCAGATTGGCTGGCGTCTGTTGAGATCTTTGTAGGGCGAGTCGTGTCAAAGAAGGCCAGCACTGGTGCCGTGACCAGTTTGTGCTTGAGCTCCTCCCATTCCCGCTGATGCGACTGGTGCCAGTTGAATTCCGTCGATTTTTTTACGAGATGGCGCATGTTTGTTGTATGAGAAGCCAGGTTGGGAATGAACTTCCCAAGGAAGTTGACCATGCCGAGGAATCTTAAGACAGCCTTCTTGTCAGCCGGTCGTGGCATGGCTGTGATGGCGCTAACCTTGTCTGCATCGGGACGGACCCCGGACCTTGAGATGTGGTCCCCGAGGAATTTCAGCTCCGTCTGGCCGAAAGCACACTTCGCACGGTTGAGACGCAGGCCATTTTGCCGTATGCGGGTGAAGACACGTCGAAGACGATGCATGTGTTCCTGCGGAGTGGTGGACCAAATGATGATATCGTCCACATATACACGTACCCCTTCGATGCCTTCCATCATCTGTTCCATAATGCGGTGGAATACTTCAGATGCCGAAATGATGCCGAATGGCATCCGGTTGTAGCAGAATCTGCCAAAAGGGGTGTTGAATGTGCATAGTCTTCGGCTGGCCGGGTCCAGTTTGATCTGCCAGAATCCTTTGGACGCATCCAATTTAGTGAATATGTTGGCTCGCGCCATCTCGCTGGTGAGGTCTTCTCGTTTCGGGATGGGATAGTGTTCCCGCATGATGTTGTTGTTCAGATCTTTTGGATCTATACATATACGGAGCTCGCCAGAGGGCTTCTTTACACAGACCATGGAGCTGACCCATGGCGTGGGCTCCGTGACCTTGGATAGGACCCCTTGGTCCTGAAGAATCTGCAGTTGTGCCTTGAGGCGGTCTTTGAGAGGCGCAGGAACCCTGCGAGGTGCGTGAACGACAGGGATGGCGTCCGGTCTGAGTCGAATCTTGTACGTGTGTGGCAATGTCCCCATGCCTTCAAAAACCTCCTGGTTGTGAGCGAGGAGGGAATGGAGATTCGCGTGGAACTCAGCATCAGGGAAGTCGGATATCTCATCTGGAGAGAGAGACATGATGCGCTGTACCAGGTGAAGGACCTTACACGCTTGTGCGCCCAGTAACGAGTCCTTTGATGAGCCCACAACTTCGAAGGGGAGTGTGGCCGTGTACCTCTTGTGAGTCACCTGTAGCTGGCAAGATCCTATGGACGGGATAACGTTCCCGTTATAGTCAACCATCTTAAGCCGGGATGGTGTGATGGGTGGTTTGACCTTCATGGCCTGGACTGCAGAGTAAGCAATCAGGTTGGCGGATGCGCCGGTGTCCAGACGGAAGGCGACGCGCGATCGGTTGACCGTCAGGGTGGCACACCACTCATCGTCTGGATTGATGGCATTGACCTTGTTGACATCAATGACGGCAACTCGGAAGTCATCCTGGTCATCTGCATCACTTAATTGGAAGTCTTGATGCGTGGGCTGGACGGTCCTGACTCGTGTGCGAGGTTGTCGAGGATGCGCCGGATCCATGGGTTGAGCCGCACGACAGCGGGCTGCGTAGTGGCCTATCATGGCACATCTGTTGCACTGTCGGTATTTTGCAGGACATTGCCCTTTTAAGTGTAGACCTCCACAATTTCTGCACGTCATGACGTCACGGCGTTCGTTGCGCCACTGCGCATGCGCAGTGCGATCTTGCGGTGGGCGCGCCTGCGCAGTGCGTCCCTCGTTGTGGCCGTTATTTTTGGCGCGCACCTGCGCGGGAGACCGCGAAAAGCGCGGGAAGCGGCCGCTGTCGTCCGGGCCGTGGGGCGGGAAGAAATCGACGGCCTGGATGCGTTCAACGTCGTGGGCGGCCTGGCTTGCCGATTCGACGGCTGGGGACCCCCTCCGTGCCAACTCGGACGCCTGAAATCGGGCAAAACGGCAGGTAGCATTTTCATGGAGGACACAGGCTTCCACAGCAGACGCTAAGGTGAGGCTCTTTATTTTAAGAAGCTGCTGGCGTAGGCCACTAGAGGCAACGCCAAAAACAATCTGGTCCCTGATCATGGACTCTGTAGTGGTGCCGTAACCGCAGGACTGCGCTAGAATCCGGAGGTGCGTCAAAAAGGGTTGAAAAAGCTCCTCCTTACCTTGCAGGCGTTGCTGAAAGATGTATCTTTCAAAAGTTTCGTTTACTTCAGTTTGAAAGTGCTGGTCCAGTTTGAGGATGACCGTGTCATATTTGGCCTGGTTTTCGCCTTCTTCGAACACCAGTGAATTAAAGACATCGTTTGGGTGGGGGCCTGCGTAGAAGAGGAGCATTGCAATCTTCGAATCATCCGAGGCATTCTGTTTTTCGGTGGCACGGATGTACAGGTCAAATCGCTGCCTGTAGAGCTTCCAGTTGGTGCCTAGGTTCCCCGTGACTTGCATCGGCTGCGGTTTGCCGGTGTGGTCCATGTCCAGAATGGCAGGTTAGTAGGCAGGTATCGATCCACTCCTGTACCATGTGGTGTTGGGTGTTCTGACACACAGATGAGCCAACACAGTTGCATATGGTACAACGCTTCTTTATTTAAACTCACTATTTACAACTTGGTCTTTGCACTCTGCACGTGGGGGGCTCCCTGCTTGTGGTGTTTCAACAGCTCTTTCTGTTCCCTTCTCCCCAGACCTACTGACCTCCAGGTGTCGTGCTCGTGCTTTTTATGTGGTTGGTGTTCTTGTCTATGATTGGTTGTGGTGTTGTGTACTCTGATTTGCCTGTTAGTGTGTCCATCATGATGTGTGTGTTTGAATATCATGACAAGCGGTTAACCCGATGAAGCTACAACTTAGGACTATTTGCATGCTGAAAAGTGACAGCACATCAAAAGACGAGACTGAAACATTTTCAAACATCTTTGGCCGGAAGTAACAAATGGATGATTAATTTCAGGCTCCTCTGAGATCCCCAGCATCACAGATGTCAGTCTTCAGTCAATTTGATTCACTTTATGATATGTCATAAAATGGCTGAAGACACTGCATTACTACAGAGGTTATGGTCTTGTCCCCTCCTCGGTGGAGTAGGGCAGGTTGCGGGCCTTGATGAAGTGGAGAAGCCGGGTGACCCCCGAGTGACAGAGGTCATTGTGGATGGCCCGAAGTCGGTCATCTTGCGCGCTGGCGCATGTGCCGCGAGACAGGGCATCTGGGGGCTTATTGAGCTTCCCGGGATGATACACTATATCATTATTATAGGTGGAGAGTTCAATTCTCCACCTCAAGATCTTATCATTCTTGATCTTGCCCCACTGTGTGTTGTTGAACATAAAGGCTACCGACCGTTGGTCAGTGACGAGGGTGAACCTTCTACCGGTCAGGTAGTGCCTCCAATGTCGCAAAGCTTCCATAATGGCTTGAGCTTCCTTTTCGACAGAGGAGTGTTGAATCTCGGAGGCGTTGAGGGTACGGGAAAAGAAGGCCACGGGCCTGCCTGCCAGGTTAAGGGTAGCGGCCAGGGCAACATCTGACGCATCGCTCTCCACCTGGAAGGGGATGAACTCGTCCACCACATGCATCGCGACCTTGGTAATGTCTGTCTTGATGCGGCTGAGGGCCAGGCGGGCCTCAGTCGTCAGGGGAAAGATGATGGCTTTGATAAGTGGGCGGGCTTTGTCTGCATAGTTGGGGACCCATTGAGCATAATATGAGAAGAACCCCAGGAATCTTTTCAGGGCCTTGGGGCAGTGGGGAAGGGGGAATTGCAGGAGGGGGCGCATGCGGTCGGGGTCGGGCCCTAGGACTCCGTTTTCCACGACATAGTTGAGGATGGCTAGTCGGGTTGTGCGGAAAACACATTTCTCCTTGTTGTAGGTGAGATTGAGGGATTGGGCGGTTTGGAGGAACTTCTGAAGGTTAGCGTCGTGGTCCTGCTGATCATGGCCGCAGATGGTGACATTATCCAAGTACGGAAACGTGGCCCGCAGCCCGTGCTGGTCAACCATTCGGTCCATCGTTCTTTGGAACACCGAGACCCCATTGGTGACGCCGAAGGGGACCCTGAGGAAGTGGAAGAGGCGGCCGTCTGCCTCAAAGGCAGTGTAGTGACGGTCTTCCGGGCGGATCGGGAGCTGGTGGTATGCGGACCTCAGATCTACCGTGGAGAAAACCCGATAGTGTGCAATCTGATTAACCATGTCCGCTATGCGGGAAAGGGGGTACGCTTCGACTTGCGTGTACCGATCTATGATCAGGCTGTAGTCTACAACCATCCGGTTCTTTTCCCCGGTCCTGACGACCACCACTTGGGCTCTCCAGGGGCTATTACTGGCCTCGATGATCCCCTCCCTCAAGAGCCGCTGGACCTCCGACTTGATAAAAGTCCTGTCCTGGGCACTGCACCGCCTGCTCCTGGTGCCGACGGGTTTACAGTCGGGGGTGAGGTTCGCGAAGAGCGAGGGAGGGGTGACCTTAAGGGTCGCGAGGCTATATACGGTGAGAGGGGGTATGGGTCCGCCGAACTTCAGAGTCAGGCTTGTGAGGTTGCACTGGAAATCCAATCCTAACAAGAACGGAGCGCAGAGATGAGGGAGGACATAGAGTTTAAAATTGGCGTACTCGCCGACCTGTATCGCGAGGTTCACGATGCAGTACCCCCGGATCTGCACTGAATGTGACCCGGACGCAAGGGAGATTGTTTGAAATGTGGGGGAAATCTGGAGGGAGCAGCGCCCTACCGTGTCCAGATGGATGAAGCTCTCCGTGCTCCCGGAGTCAAACAGACAGGGCGTTTCGTGCCCATTGACATGGACCGTCATCATGGAGTTCTTGAGGTGCTTGGGCCGTAACTGGTCGAGAGAATTGCATGTCTTGTTAGGACATTGTTGTAAAACCTTTTGTCTGTACTATGTTCCCTTTTTACCCCCATCCTGTTGCCGGCTTTGACCTACAGTCTTTTGGCTATAACATTACTGCATCCTTTGGGATTTCTGTTTAAATTGCAGTCTTTGAATACTGAAACCCTATCCTGATGGACTAGGCCAAGACATCCCCTTTAGATTCTGCAGCAGAACCGATGATATCAATTTAATAGATCTGGAAAGCAGCCAATTAGTGAATGTAGAGTTCTTGGCCTTCTCCTATTGTTGCCTGTGATTGGTGGAGCCAGTCAGAGACTTTTAGAATGAAGATGAGTCTTCTGAAGAGTTCCATCTTTTGCTTCAGTTCTGTGAAGGATGTCAGCTAGTAAGGAGCTTAAAGCCTCCCTCTCGCCTTTTCTCTCTTTGCCAGATGGATTTTAAGAGGCATTCCAGCAAAACCTGTGGAGACTTTCTTGTTTAAAAGACACAGAGAGAAAATAGTCCTCTGTAAGAGATCTCTGGAATGAGAAAGTGCCAGCCGTTTTCCACAGGTCGGTAACATTGTAACACTCTGTCTCAGGTGCTGGGAAGGGCTCAAATTCAAGCTTAAAAAAGGGGAATATTCCTTAAAGTACAGCCAGAGTTCCTGTGTTGAATTCAGACAAAGCGAATGAAAATGTGTTTACTCAGGAAGGCAGCTGTAGTTATTTCATGGGAAGACAGAAGCTCCATCTGGTGATCAAGGAGCAGAATTGTACTGATTTGAACATCCTGTGTACAGCACAATCTGTTGGCCAGCATTGGGAATTGCACTGACCTGAACATCCTGTACCTGGCTCCATCTGGTGGTGGAAAGACGGAACTGCGCCGACGGTAATTTCTTGAGCGCATGTAATCGCAGAGACCGCAACAATCACAGCTGTGAACACTCCCATCAAACTTTTCCCTTTAATCCCTGTTTTTTAATTCTCTACAACCCTTATCTTGTGTCTGTCTTATGTGTGTCTCGGTGGAGGGTGGGATGGGGCTTTTGGGTTAGGTACACTAGTAGACCATTGTCCTGTTATTTCTATATATAGATGTATTCATCTTTTCCTCTTATTAATAAACTGTTTATAAATGTTTTATAAATCTGGTGTCTGTAACTCATTGGAGCAGTCAAGGGTTAAGATCTTCGGAAAACACAAATTATTGGTTAATTCACTTATGTTGAGACTCCGGGGTCTGTGGGGCTGGAATTAACCGTGCACTCGCCCAGGGTGTCGTAACAGTCTGTATCAACATCTCAGATTTTGTACTGAAAACATGTGCTGTAAAATTAGCTGTGCCCCGAGCCAAAATATCCCAGTATAGCTACAACACTGGTGTCTACCCGACAATGTGGAAAATTTCCAAGATATGTTTTTTTCCACAAAATGCAGGACAAATCCAATCCAACCAATCAGTCTCTTTTCATCAATAGCAAAGTGATGGAAGGCATTGCCAAAAGTGCAATCAAATGGCACTTACACACTAATAACTTGCTCACTGATGCTCTGTTTGTATTATGTCAGGACCACTCGGCTTCTTACAGTCTTGATCCAAACATGGATAAAAGAGGTAAACTCAAGAGGTGATGTGAGAATGATAATGTCACTGCAGCATATGATCGAGTTTGGCATCAAGGAACTCTAGCAAGACTTAAGTCAATGGGAATCGGGAAAAAATTCTCTCCTGGTTGGAGTCATGCGTAGCACAAAGGAAGATGGTTGTGGCGGTTGGAGGTCAATCATCTCAGCCTTGGGACATTACTACTGTAGTTACTCAGAGCAGCTCCTAGGCCCAGCCATCTTCAGCTGCTTCATCAACGACCTTCCTTCCATCATAAGGTCAGAGGTGGGGCTGTTTAGTGATGACTGCACGATGTTCAACACCATTCACAACTCCTCAGATACTGAAGCAGTCCATTTCCACAGTCACAACGTTCAAGACAACTTTCAGTTGTGCTAATATGTGCCACTGGCATTCGTGCCACACAAATGCCAGGCAATGACCATCTCCAACAAGAGAGAATCTAAGCATTTCTCCTTGGCATTCAATGGTATTACCATCGCTGAATCCCTCATTACCAGATACTGGGGATTACCACTGAACAGAAACTGAACTAGACCAGTCATACAAATACTGTGGCTACAAGAGCAGGTCAGATGCTGTGAATTCTGAGAGGAGTAACTCACCGCCTAACACTCCAAAGCCTGACAACCATCAAAAAGGCACAAGTCAGGAGTGCGATGGAACACACTTGCTGACATGAATGCAGCCCCAACAACATTCAAGAGGCTTGACGTCATCAACAGCAAAACAGCCTGCTTGTTTGGCACCCCGTGCATCATCTAAGATATTAATTCTCTCCATCACTGGCGCAGAGTGACTGCAGTGTGCCTGGATAAGATGCACTGTACCAACTCACCAAGGCTCCTACAATGTCACCTTCCAAACCCACAACTTCTGCCATCTAGAAGGACAAGGGCAGCATATATATGGGAACATTAACACCTGCAAGTATTTCTCCAAACCACACAGCATCCTGATTTGGAAATCAGTATCGCCATTCCTTCACTGTCATTGGGTGAAAATCCTGGAGCTCCCTCCCTAATAGCACTGTGAGTGTACCTGCATAAACTACAGTTCAAGGAGGCAGCTTTCCATGATCTTCTGATGGGAAATTAGGGATGGGCAATGAACGCTGGCCTAGCCAGTGACACCCACATCCCATGAAAGAATTTTTTTTTTTTTCAAATCCTTTCCTCAATTGTTCATAAAGGCTAGCGATTGTTTTCTTCGAAGTATGGAGAGCTTATGAAACAATACCTGGGAACATTGACAATCACTATAGTAATTATCAAACAATTTAGAGAAGCCTTTTCTTTTGAATCTAGTTTTGTGGAATCACTATGACTATTCCCACGGCTGCAGCTGTAATCAGAAAAACTATTTTAGGCCAAACTTTCAGCACAATACCCACTACCTCAAGAGACTTGGTGCTTGGTAATCTAGTGCTTCCTGAATGCCATTCCAGGCCCTTTCAGTCCCCTCAAAGATTTTCAACAAACAAATTAACTAGATATTCAGCTTTCAGTCCATTTTAAAAATCATTCATTCTTTTGGAAATTGCTTTTAATTTCTGTGTATTTTGTCAGCTTGCTGAGTTTGGAAATATGCTGTCGAAGATTAGCATTGTATAACAATGCTTTCAAAGGACATTGCTTTTGAGTTCAGGAGGCTAATTAGAATTAAAGGTTCCCAAGGTAATAAATATTCGAAGATCAGGACAATTTTGTCCAAATCGGCAAAAAACCGTGATAAGAAATTTCAGCCACTATTAGAGCACCTTTTATATTATTTCTATATTTAAATAATGGGAAGATCAACAGCAATATATTTCGGGGTTTAGGGGTTAGTATTAATTGTCTCCTGTGGTCTTAAACAACTTAACCTGTTGCCTCTGGCCGGATTCTCTGGCTGTTGAGATTTTCTAATCCCATCGGCAGCGCACACCCGCCCGCAGGTTTTCCGGTGACGTGGAGTGACTTCAACGGGAAATCCTATCAACAAGCGGCAGGAAGAGAGAATCCCGACACCAGCAAACAGCACACCTTCGAGAAACACATGGCTGGGGGTTTGGAGAATTCCGCTCTCTGCATTTGTTCAACATATGGGAATTTTCTCAACACTTTTCTTACCATAAAATTTTATTTTGACAGTAATTAAATTATATAAATGTTGGAATAAATTCACATGGTAAGATAATTGTACAAATTGGATGGCATTCTCCATTCACTGATGGAGGGATTTCTCAGTGGTGTGCTATTCACTGATGGAGGGATTGTATCTTCCCACCATTTGTCAATAAGATTTCCCATTGTAACCACCCCACGCCGCCATGAAACCCATTGGCGGAGCTGCGTTGTGAGCAGGACAATTGAATCTCAATGACCGGAGAATTCGGGCCTTTATGTCGCCTTACAGTTCTATTATGGGACAGTAGTGCACAAACTCTGAACCATACTATTCCACAGAATAATTCTAAGGCCACAATTTCTTGCAGCATTGTAAGGAAAATGAAAAATATGAACATGGAAAGCGGCTAAGAACATGCAGCCCTCTAAAGAGTTAACGCATCCATCCTCAAAACACTGGCTCAATGAGCCAAGCCCCGGCCACAGTTAATTAGGGTGCCACTATATTGAATGTCCTGTATTTTTAGTTAGTAGAGCACACCTTGCCCATCAGTACGAACAACACAGGGGAACCTTTCACGCAAGAGACATTGTAAATTTATTCTGAGCATCTCTCCCATCACACAATCATCTCCAGTGCACTACTCTTCCTATTTTTGTACATTTTAGCTGTTTCTAAATTGCCTTACAATTCAGAGAAATATTCTAGTTCTTATGGACTCCAAAAACAATACAATCTGGAGTTCATAAGGCTAATTAGAATTAAAGGCTCCCAAGGCAATAAATGTTAAAAGTTCAGGACAATTCTGTCCAAATCTGCAAAAACATGATAAGAAATTTCAGCCACTATTAGGGTACCTTTTATTTTATTTCCATAATTAAATGATGGGACGTTCAACAGCACTATACTTCAGGATTCAGGACTTAGTATATATTAATTGTCTCCTGTGGTCTGAAACAACTTAGCCTGTCACTTCTGTGTTTGTTCAACATATAGGAGCTTTCTCAACAATTGTAACCTCCTGAACTCCAATGTATATCGCTCAAATATAAGATAAAATGTAACCTCAAAAGGTCAGAAGCTAAATCCTTGAAGACGAACAAAGAGATCATTATGTCAGGTGTCAATGTACAATTGGTGCTAACAATAAGGCCAACTTTCATTCTCTTGGCATTCAATGCTGGCACCCATCACCCCCCAGCTTAGCCAGATAAAGGTAGAGCTTCCACAACAATGTATCTCGACCCCAGCTTCTGAAAGTTACCTTTAATTGCACCAGTCTGAGGTTTCTCACAGTCTGGTTTAGGTGACACACCACTCATTATACCTTGCCAACCTGAAAAATACACTTTTATGCCTACTCTCAGCTCCCTGTCAGCCAGTGAATCTTCTGAGCATGCCAATATGTCACATCCTATATCATGAGTTTTTATTTTCTGCAATAACCTTTGATGTGGCACTTTATCAAGTGCCTTCTGGGAATCGAAGCACAGTGCATCCACCAGTTCCCATTTATCCACAGCACAGATTACTTACCATAAAACTACAGAACCACTATAGTGCAAAAGGAGACCATTTGGCCCATCCATACTACACCGATCCTCTGAAAGAGCAGCATACCTAAGCCCACTCTCCCGCCATATCCCCGTAACCACACCTAACCTGAACATCCTTAGACACTAATAGAAATTTTTTTTTACATGGCCAATCCACCTAACCTGCACATTTTTGGACTGTGGGAGGAAACCGGAGCACCTGGAGGAAACCCACACAGACACAGGGAGAAAGTGCAACTCCACACAGTCACCCAAGGCCGGAATTGAACCTGGTCCCTGGTGCTGTGAGGCAGCAGTGCTAACCACTGTGCCACCATTCCTCAAATAACTCCAATAATGATTAAACATGATTTCCCTTTCACAAAACTATGTTGACTCTGCTTGATTACCATGAGCTTTCTCTAGCTATAACTTCATTAAGAATAGCTTCTAACATTTTCCCTATGACAGTGTTTCCAACCTGTGGAAACATCCTTCCAATTAAAAAAAAAATTTTTTAATTCTCCTCCTTTTTCACATTTTTTCCCAAATTTACACCCATCAACAAACAATAAGCAGTAGTGAATACAATGTCAATCCCCTTATCAACCACAATAATCCCATCCTCCCACCAAACCCCCAAACAACAGCCCGCATGTTAACATAAACAAAAAACAAAGAGGGATCAGGAATCCCCCATAGTCACCATTAACACACACAGTCCCCCTCCCCCCCCAGCTCTTCCAGCCCCCAACCCCCCTAATGTTCGATGTGATCCAATTCTCAAAAGTGCATAATGAATAATGCCCATGAATTGTAGAACCCCTCCATCCTTCCCCTCAGTTCAAACTTAACCTTCTCAAGAGTTAAGAATTCCAGCAGGTCCCCCCACCATGCCAGGACACAGGGTGGAGAGGTTGATCTCCATCTCAACAGGATCCGCCTTCGGGCGATCAACGAGGCGAAGGCTACAACATCTGCCTCCGCACCTGTTTCCAACCCCGGCTGGTCCGATACCCTGAATATGGCCCCCCGAGGGTCCGGGTCCAGTTTCTCGTGCACCACTTTAGAGATTACCCTAAAAACCTCCTTCCAGTAATCCTCCAGCTTTGGGAAGGACCTAAACATATGAACGTGGTTTACGGGCCGCAACCCCCCCCCCCCCCCACCCCCACCCCCCCCCCCCCCCACCCCCCACCCAACCCTGCAACATTCACACACATCTTCTAACCCTCAAAGAGCCAGCTCATCCTCACCCTTGTGAGGTGTGCTCGATATAACGCCTTTAGCTGTATCAGCCCCAACCTTGCATACGAGGTGGAGGCGTTCACTCTCCGGAGCACCTCACACCAGAACCCCCTCCTCCATATCCTTGTCGCGTTATTCACCCTGGGTAACATGGACTGCAACACGATGCAGATAAACTATAAAGCATACACCAAACATAGGCGTTCGTTCAATACGATTTATTGAACTTCTATAACAATGCACACAACTGGTTGTGGGTTGACTCTCCACTACTCTAAGTATACTAACTCTAACTATCTAGACCAGGCTAGCTCTGATCCACTTGTAGAAGGTGCTGACTGATATGTACACCCTGACTGTCACTACAGTTGTCACCAGTGGAAAGAGGTGGAGTGCTGATGCCTCGTGTGTTTTATAGTTGGAAGCCCCCCTCTGGTGTTCTGTCTGGTGATTGGTTGTGTTCTGTCCTGTATGTTGATTGGCTCACCTGGGTGTCTGTCACTGCCTGCTTTTACCTCATGATGTGCATGGGTGCATATTATGACATCCCTCTTTTTTACAAAAAATTGTCGGTTGCTTATTTACAGAGATAACTATTTACAGCAAATGGTGAGTGAATGCATATGTACATGTGAGGTGTCTAGCATGCCGATACAGAACAATATATACAAAGGAAATATTTATAAGTCCAATCGCTGGGGCTGGCATTGGATTCTTGTCGATCGCCTGAGAGGTGGAGGTGGTGATAATGATGGCGCCTTGACAGGCGGGAATGCAACCAGATTGGTGGCCTCCTGGAGCAAGGTGTACGGAGAAGGCATAACGACATCTGGGAATGTGAGATCCAGTGGTGGGCAGGCAAGTTTGCGTAGTGCCCTTCTGTTGCACCTGACAATGGATCCATCAGCCATGCGAACCTCGAACAACCTGGGAGCAGCCTGTCGAACAACAACAGCTGGAGCTGACCAGCCTCCACCAGGCAACTTGATGCGAACAGCGTCCTTCGGAGAGAGCATCGGCAGATCAGTAGCATGAGCATCGTATGTCAGCTTTTGTCGGTTTCTGAGTTGCTGCATCTTTTGCAGCATTGGAAGGTGATCCAGATCAGGTAAATGAATGGCCGGAACAGTCGTCCGCAGGTCACGATTCATAAGGAGCTGTGCCGGAGACATACCGGTGGACAGAGGGGTTGCCCTGTACGCCAGGAGAGCAAGGTTAAAGTCAGAAGCTGAGTCCGCAGCCTTGCAGAGCATTTGCTTCATGATATGGACCCCATTTTTGACCTTCCCGTTAGACTGCGGGTAATGCGGGCTCGAGGTAATGTGCTTGAACTGGCATTGCTTCGCGAAGTTGGACCATTCTTGTCTGTAGAAGCAGGGACCATTGTCGCTCATGACCATAAGCGGAATACCATGCCTGGCAAATGTCTCCTTGCAGGCCTTGATGACAGTCCTGGATGTTAGGTCGGACAGTTTCACCAATTCAGGGTAACTCGAGAAGTAATCAATTATAAGCACATAGTCACGCCCATTGGTGTGAAAAAGGTCGATTCCCACCTTAGACCACGGAGAGGTGACGATCTCGTGTTGCTGGAGTGTTTCTTTCGCCTGAGCAGGCTGGAAGCGCTGGCAAGTCGCACAATTGAGGACCATGTTGGATATGTCGTCGTTGGTGCCAGGCCAATAGACAGCCTGCCGGGCCCTGCGCCTGCATTTCTCGATACCGAGGTGTCCCTCGTGGATCTGTTTGAGCACTAAGCTCTGGAGGCTGTGAGGAATAACGATGCGATCCAACTTGAGGAGGATCCCCTTGACAACTGTTAGGTCATCCTTGACATTAAAGAACTGAGGGCATTGCCCTTTCTGCCAGCCATTTATAAGGTGATGTATGACCCGCTGCAGAAGAGGGTCCTTGGCGGTCTCTTCTCGAATGTTGGCGAGTCGTTCGTCTGATGCCGGGAGGGTGCTGGCACACAGTTGCACCTGTGCCTCAATTTGGCGGATGAAATCGACCTGTTCACAGGGCGAGGTGATGGCGCGAGACAGGTCATCCGCAATGATTAGCTCCTTTCCAGATGCGTAAACCAGTTTGAAATCATACCTGCGGAGTCAAAGGAGAGTGCGCTGAAGCCTGGGCATCATGTCATTCAAGTCCTTGTGAATGATATGGACTAGGGGTCTGTGGTCAGTCTCTACTGTGAAGGTTGGTAGACTGTAGATGTAATCGTGCAACCTTACAATGCCGGTGAGGAGGACCAGGCATTCTTTCTCTATCTCAGCATACCTTTGCTCAGTGGGAGTCATGGCCCTTGACGCATAGGCCACTGGAGCCCAGGACGAGGAGTCGTCTTGCTGGAGGAGGACCGCAACAATGCCGTCCTGGCTGGCGTCTGTGGAGATTTTTGTCTCCCGCCCTGGGTCAAAAAAGGCTCGTACCGGAGCAGTGGTGAGCTTTGTCTTTAACTCGAACCACTCTGCTTGATGTGTGGGTAGCCACTGAAAGGCAGTGGACTTCTTCACCAGATGCCTGAGAGCCGTGGTGTGTGTGATGCCAGGTTGAGAATGAACTTTCCCCAAAAATTTACTGTACCCAGGAAGCGGAGCGCTGCCTTTTTGTTTTCCGGGGTCTTCATTGTGTTAATGGCCTTGACTTTGTCCGAGTCCGGTTGCACGCCCTGCTGGAATATTTGATCACCCAAAAATGTGATTGATGACATGCCAAAGGAGCATTTGGCCTTGTTTAACTTGAGGCCGTTGGCATGTATGTGTCTGAAGACTTGTTGCAGACGAGATATGTGTTCCTCTGGGGTCGTGGACCATATAATGATGTCATCAACGTAAACCCGCATGCCCTCAATGCCCTCTAGCATCTGCTCCATGATCCTGTGAAAGGTTTCAGAGGCTGAAACAATACCAAACGGCATGCGGTTGTAACAGTACCTTCCGAAAGGTGTATTAAATGTGCAGAGCTCCCTGCTGGACTCGTCCAGTTGTATCTGCCAGAAGCCACGCGATGCATCGGGCTTTGTAAAAAGTTTGGCATGTGCCATCTCACTTGTCAGCTCCTCCCGCTTCGGGATTGGGTAGTGTTCCCGCATTATGTTCCGGTTAAGATCCTTGGGATCTATACAAATGCGCAGTTCTCCAGAGGACTTCTTCACACAGACCATCAAGCTGACCCAGTCAGTCGGTTCCGTCACTTTAGATATTATGCCCTGGTCTTGGAGCTCCTGCAGCTGCGCCTTTAAACAGTTCTTCAGAAGAGCCGGCACCCGGCGTGGTGCATTGATCACAGGGGTGGCATCAAGCCTGAGCAAGATTTTGTAGTGGTACGGCTGAACACATCCGGATATTGCGATAGGAGTTCGTCAATGTGAGCCTGAAGATTCATGTTGGCAGAGGACATGGCATGTACGCGCTGGACGAGATGGAGCAGCTTGCATGCATGGGCACCAAGCAGGAAAGCCTTGTCAGGCTTGACAATTTCAAACCATAATGTGGCCTTGATGGCCTTGTTGGAGACATGCAGGTGACAGGACCCTAACGCAGTGATGGCATTGCCCTTATAGTCAAGCAGCTGGCAGGCCAGCGAAGAGTTTTTGGCTGCCTTTGGATGCGAGCAAGATCTGCTTGAGATATGAGATTGGCTGAAGCACCAGTGTCCAGCTTGAACCGGATGCTGCATTGGTGACTTGTACTGTGGCACGCCACTCGTCCGCAGAATCCACGTTGAGGATGGGTAGGCGTGTTGCTGAATGTGAGGAGGCCTTGTCATACATTGTAATGATGACCACTCGATATGAGGACTCCAGGCAGTCGTCCTCTGGATCCGTGGCGGTATCAGGTTCTGTATCCAGCAGCCCTTGCTGCACACTTCGAACGAGTTTGCGTTGGAACTGGGACCGCTGGCCCCCGATCGGAGGTGCAGACCTGCACAAGGCTGCGTAATGGCCAGGCTTTCCACAATTTAAACACCGCCTGCCTCTTGCAGGGCATTACAACTTTAAGTGGACGGTGCCGCAGTTCAGGCACGTCATGACGTTGATGTCGTTACGCTCCGTGACTCGTTGCACATGCACAGTGCGGTCAGCCGCCACTCGCACCTGCGCAGTGTGGTCTTCGGCCGCTTCATTCTCCCGTCCGTGGTGCGCATGCGTGGGACCCCGGGAAAAGCGCACAAAATGGCCGCCTTAATCGCTGCTAAGGCCCCGCAGCCGGGCGATGCCCTGTACACGCTCTGCCTCGTGGGAGGCAAGTTGGTCCTGTTCTGCCGATTTAAGGCGGGAGTAGCGACTTTTCGCCTGTTCATGGACTTTGCACGTCTCGATGGCTACTGGCAGGGTCGTATTTTTTATTTTTAGAAGCTGCTCCCGCAGGGCGTCGGAGTGGACGCTAAACACGATTTGATCCCTGATGAGGGAATCAGCGATGTCACCGTAGTTGCAGGATTGCGCTAGAATGCTGAGGTAAGTGAAAAAAGATTGGAAAGGCTCATCCTTACCCTGAAGGCATTGCTGGAAAACATAGCGCTTGAAGCTCTCATTCGTTTCGACTTCACAGTGACTGTCGAATTTGGCTAACACGATCTGGAACTTGGTCTTGTCCTCATCGTCGGCAAAAGTGAGCGAATTGAAGATTTGGATGGCCTGGTCCCCCACAGTCGATAGGAGCAGCACGATTTTTCTGACATCTGATACATTTTCGAGGCTGAATAGACTGAATTTCTGCTTGAAGACCCGTCAGTTGGCACCAAGGTTTCCGGAGATCCGGAGCGGTGGAGGTGCCTGGATCTTCTCCATGTTGCTGGAAGGCACTTGCTGGTTGTCACTGAATTCTTGAAGGTAAATTACTTAGATGAAGTTGCCACTCCTGGTATCATGTCGTGTTATTCACCCTGGGGTAACACGGACCGCAACACAATGCAGATTAACCATAAAGCACACACCAAACGTAGGCGTTGGTTCAATACGATTTATTGAACTTCTATAACAATGCACACAGCTGGCCGTGGGTTGACTCTCTACTACTCCAAGTATACTAACTCTAACTATTTAGACCAGGCTAGCTCTGATCCACGTGTAGAAGGTGCTGACTGATATGTATACCCTGACCGTCACTACAGTTGTCACCAGTGGAAAGAGGCGGAATGCTGATGCCTCGTGCGTTTTAGAGTTGGAAGCCCCCCTCTGGTGTTCTGTCTGGTGATTGGTTGTGTTCTGTCCTGTATGTTGATTGGCTCACCTGGGTGCCTGTCACTGACTGCTTTTACCTCATGATGTCCATTGGTGCATATTATGACATTCCTCTCCCAACTCTTCCTCCCACTTTGCTTTGATCCCTTCCAACGGTGCCTTCTCCTCTTCCAAAATAGCCCCGTAAACCGCCGACACTATCCCCTTCTCCAGTCCTCCTGTTGTCAGCACCTCCTCCAGCACCTGCTCCACCGGGAAGCTCTGTGTCTCCTTCTTGGCAAAATCTCGAACCTGTGTGTATCTGAACATTTCCCCCTGCTCCAGCCCATACTTCGCTCGCAGCTGCCTCAATCCTGCAAACCGACCCCCAAGAAACAAATCTTTTAGTGTCCCAATTCTCTTCTCCTCCCATCTCCAAAAATTGCCATCCTACTTCCCTGGCTCAAATCTGTGGTTCCCCCGAATCGGCATTTTCCTTGACCCTGCCCCAACCCGAAGTGTTGGCGAAACTGCCTCCAGATTCTCAACAAAGCTATTACTACCGGACTCCCTGAGTATTTCCCTGCGGCCATCGGGAGAGACGCTGTTGCTAGCGCCTTCAGCCCCGACCCCCTGCACAAACTCTCCTCCATTCTGACCCACTGGGAGTCAACCCCTCTGACCCAGCTCCGCACCTTCTCCACATTCACCGCCCAGTAATAATACATCAGGTTCGGAAGACCCCAAACCCCCTGCCTGCCTTCCCCTCTGTAGCAGCACCTTTCTAACTCTGGCCACATTCCCTCCCCATATGAACGAGGTAATCATTCCCTCAATCGTGTTATAAAATGCCTTTGGCAGGAAAATCGGCAGGCATTGGAAAATAAACAGAAATCGCGGCAACACGTTCATTTTAACCGCCTGTACCTGACCCGCCAGTGACAGAGGGAGACCATCCCATCTTGCCAGATCAGCTTTCACCCTCCCCACCAAACTAGAAATGTTGTACCTACGGAGCCCCCCCCCCCTCCCCCACCCCCCCACTCCCAGGCAACCTGCACCCCCAGGGACCTAAAGTGAGTCCCTGCCCTACGAATGGCAGCCCCCCCCGCCCCCTGCCCCCACCTCCGGCCGAGACACCACAAAATACTCACTCTTGTCTAGATTTAATTTGTACCCCGAGAAAGACCCAAACACCAGAAGAAGCTCCAATATTCCCCCTTTTGACACACTCGTGCCGACATGTATAACAACAAGTCATCGGCACATAAGGACACCCTTTGTTCTACCTTCCCCCCCCACCCCCCCCCCACCCCCACACTATCACTTTCCATACCCCCGAACTTCTTAACGCGATGGCCAATGGCTCAATTGCAAGTGCAAACAACAGGGACATCCCTGCCTAGTCCCACGGTGGAGAGGAAAGTATTCTGAGCTGACGTTATTTGTGTGGACACTGGCCCTCGGCTCCTTATATAATAGCTTTACCCAGTCCACAAATCATGGTCCAATCCCAAACCGCTCCAGTACCGCCATCAAGTACCCCCATTCTACCCGGTCAAACGCTTTCTCAGCGTCCAATGCCACAACCACCTGTTTCCTTCCCCTCCGCCGGTACCATAACGACGTTCAAAACCCTTCCAATGATCGAAAAGAGCTGCCTCCCTCTCACAAACACCGTCTGATCTTCACCTTTCACCTTCGGGAGGCACACCTCCAGCCTACCCGCCAGTACCTTCGCCAATATCTTTGCATCCACACTTAAAAGTGATATGAGCCTATACGACCCACACTCCGTCGGATCCTTATCTTTCTTAAGCAACAGGGAAATCGATGCCTGCCCCAAAGTTTGTGGTAACACCCACTTCCCTATCGCCTCCTCAAACATCCCCACCATCAGGGGTGCCAGCTTATCCTTCAAAATTTTATAATATTCCACGGGAAACCCATCCGGCCCTGCCACCTTCCCCGAATGCATCCTCCCAATCGCATCCTTTATCTCCTGCTCCACTATCGCCCCTTCCAATGTAGCCCTGTACCCCTCCCCTAACCTCGGGTACTCCAACCCATCTAGAAATTCCTGCATCTCCCGGCCTCCCCCAGCTGGCTCTGACCTGTACAACCTCTCATAGAATTCCTTAAAGACCTTGTTAATCTGCTCAGGAGCAACCATCATCTTCCCTGCCCTGTCCCGCAACTGAACAATTTCCCTTGCCACAGCCTCCCTCCGAAGCCGACCAGCTAACATACCCTCTCTCCATGTTCGTAAGCTGCACCTCTTGCTCGTCTCGGTTGGCGCACCGCCTTCCTGGTAGATAGTCGGTCAAAGCTCGCCTGTAGTTCCTTCCTCTTTTCCAACTTTGCTGGGTCCCCATCTTCTGCATAACTCCTGTCTACCTCCAACAACTCATCTATTACCCTCTGCTGCTCCAACCTCTCCTCTTTGTCCACCCTAGCCTTAAACGAGATCACCTTGCCCCTCACCACCGTCTTTAGAGCCTCCCAGACAACCTCCTTCGGCACTTCAAAAAGTTACAATACAGGTCAATGAAAAGAAAGTTATAACTTTTATACATTTTCCAGCTACCCAATCACAGTCCACGACCTCTCTTCCAGCTCCACTCCTCACTTCTGTCCCAAGCCTTCTGCCTTCACGAACGGCTCAGCCGGCTCCACCATTTCGAAATAAAAATCTTTGGTGTTGTACGTCACCCTCAGCTTCACGGGGTATACCATACCAAATCGCACCACACTGTTGTACAGTGTCACCTTTACTCGGCCGAACGTCGCTCGTCTCTTCACCAACTACACCGTCAAGTCTTGGTATATCCGAACGCCAGCACCAGCCCACTGCACCTCCCACCTCTGCTCCGCCCAGCTTAACACCCTCTCCTTCACGTTGTATTTATGGAAGCAGATAATTACTGCTCTCGGCGGCTCATTTACTTTGGGTTTCGGCCTTAACGACCGATGAGCTCAGTCAAGTTCATACCAGGAGGGGTCCTCACCCTCCCCATCACCACCCTCCGCAGCTCATCCCCCATCGAGATGAGCTGGTCGCTGTGCTGCAACACGGCCTCCTCCACTCCCTTCAACTTCTCACCCTGCTCTCTCACCTCGGCCGATGTCTGTGCCACAACTACCCTCACCGGGACAATTGCCTCCTCCACCAGTGCGACTGCCATCTCCTTCCTCAACCCTCCATGTGCCTCGCAAACTGCTTCTCCAGCTCCACAGCCATCACCTTGGTCATCTTTTCCACCGTAAGCAGTGCAGCCCTGCCATGTGGTTCGGCCTCCGCCATCTTGCCAGCGCTTTTGCTCTCACTCAACGGCGAACCCTCATTTCCTCCCTTCTTCACAGCTGCTCCTCGCAGCCCTTTTCGCATCCTCTAGCGAGTTATTATCTTTCTTTCTTCAATCCTCCAAAAATTAGCCCCGGGACCGGACTTCAAACCTCTTAAAAATACATCTCAAGCGGGAGCCACCCAACGTGCGACTTCCCCTCTACAAGCCACCACCAGAAGTCCCTCATGCTTTCAATTTTTATTCTCACAATATATATTCAGAATTTTGAAAAACTCTTTGATTAATCAGTTACATGTTGGGTTAAAAACGAACCTACCATCACAAAAGTAACCTCCTATTTCTGGAATCAGTGTAGTGAGTTTTGTTTATTCATGAGATGTGGGCAATGCTGGGTGGGCCACCATTTATTAACCATCCCTAATTGTCCTTGAACTCAGTGGTTTGCTGGGCATATCTTGCCAGCTCAACCAAAGGGTTCACTCCCTGCTGAAGTTCCGGACGGAGGTGTTCAAGTCTGACGACCCTGACCTATATAAGAAATCCAGGTACGACGTACGGAAAGCCACCAGGGATGCATAAAGACAATACTGCATCAAACTAGAGTCCCAGGCCAATGACACTAACCCACGACGACTATGGCAGGGCCTACACAAGATCACAGGCTATAAAGCAAGGCCAAGCGGAATATCTGGGGCTGCAGCATCCCTACCCGATGATCTGAATAAGTTCAATGCCCACTTTGAACAGTCAGCCAATGCATCAGTGCAACCTGCTCCAACAGCCCTGCACACACCCATACCCACTATTACAGCCTCAGAGGTAAGAGCTGCCTTCTTGAAAGTGAATCCACGGAAAGCAACGGGCCCCAACGGAGTCCCTGGGTGAGCACTCAGAGCCTGCGCAGACCAGCTAGCGAGTGTATTCACAAATATCTTCAACACATCACTCCTCCACTCTGAGGTCCACACCTCCTTCAAGAAGACCACCATAAAACCAGTACCAAAGAAGGACAAGGTAGCCTGCCTCAACAACTACCGACCGGTGGCCCTGTCGTCTGTTATCATGAAATGCTTCAAGCGGCTAGTCATGAGACGGATCACTGCCAGCCTCCCAGACGGTCTCGATCCATTGCAGTTCACCTATCACCGCAACCGGTCCACAGCAGATGCTATCTCCCTGGCTCTACAATCAACACTCGAACACCTCGACAGCAAAGACACCTATGTAAGACTACTGTTCATCGACTACAGCTCCGCCTTCAACACCATTATCCCGACAAGACTAATAACCAAACTCTGCAATCTTGGACTTGACCCCGCCCTGTGCAGCTGGATCCTCGACTTCCTCACCAACCGACCGCAATCTGTCAGGATAGGCAACAACACCTCCTCCACAATAGTCCTCAACACCGGAGCCCCACAAGGATATGTGCTCAGTCCTCTACTGTACTCCCTATACACACATGACTGTGTGGCAAGATTTAACTCCAACTCAATCTATATGTTTGCGGATGATACGTCTGTGCTGGGCCGTATCTTAAACAACGACGAATCAGACTACAGGAGGGAGATAATAACTTGGTTGCATGGTGTACCGAAAACAACCTCTCTCTAAATATCGGAATGACCAAAGAACTGATCATCAACTTCAGGAAGCGTAGCACGACACATACTTCCGTCTGCATAATTGGTTCCAAAGTGGAGATGGTCGATAGCTTTAAATTCCTGGGGGTCACCATCACCAACAGTTTGTCCTGGTCCACTCACATTGATGCAACGGTCAAGAAAGCCCAACAACGTCTCTACTCCCTACGGAAGCAAAGAAATTTGGCATGTCTGCATCGACTTTCATAAACTTCTACAGATGTGTGATGGAGAGCATCCTATCTGGCTGCATCACAGCTTGGTATGGCAACTGCTCGGCTCAAGATCGCAAGAAACTGCAGTGTGGTGAGCTCAGCCCAGCGCATCACACAAACTTGCCACCCTCACATTGATTCTGTCTACACCTCCCGCTGCCTCAGGAAGGCAGACAGCATTATCAGACACCCCTCCCACCCCGACATTGCCTTCTTCCAGACCCTTCCATCAGGCAGAAGGTACAGAAGTCTGAAGACCCGCACATCCAGACACCGGAACAGGTTCTCTCCCACAGCTACAAGACTCCTCAACGACTCCCCCTCGGACTGATCTGTTCGCTGTAAGAACACTATTCACGATGCCCTATGCTGCTCTTGCTCATGTATTTGCTTTGTTTGGGCCCTTGTTCCGCACTGTAACCAATCACTGTTTGTCGATGTACCATTTGTCAATATTCTCTGTTGATTATTCTTTTTGTCTACTATGTACGTGCTGTGTACGTTCCCTCGGCCACAGAAAAATTCTTTTCACTGTACTTCGGTACATGTGACAATAAATCAAATCAATCAAATCATTTCACATTTCATACTACTGTGGGTCTGGATTCACGTATAAGAACATAAGAATATTATTCGTATACAAAACTTTCCAATTTTTATTCCAAAAGCCTTTTTTTTTTAAACGAACATTAATGGAGGCGATCTCTGGGTTTGTGTAGGCTGGGAAAGTTCAAGGGGTGAACAAGGTGCTGCTGGAGCGGAGACATAAGAACATAAGAACTAGGAGCAGGAGTAGGCCATCTGGCCCCTCGAGCCTGCTCCGCCATTCAATGAGATCATGGCTGATCTTTTGTGGACTCAGCTCCACTTTCCGGCCCGAACACCATAACCCTTAATCCCTTTATTCTTCAAAAAACTATCTATCTTTATCTTTAAAACATTTAATGAAGGAGCCCCTACTGCTTCACTGGGCAAGGAATTCCATAGATTCACAACCCTTTGGGTGAAGAAGTTTCTCCTAAACTCAGTCCTAAATCTACTTCCCCTTATTTTGAGGCTATGCCCCCTAGTTCTGCTTTCACCTGCCAGTGGAAACAACCTGCCCGCATCTATCCTATCTATTCCCTTCATAATTTTATATGTTTCTATAACTTACCCCCTCAACCTTCTAAATTCCAACGAGTACAGTCCCAGTCTACTCAACCTCTCCTCATAATCCAACACCTTCAGCTCTGGGATTAACCTAGTGAATCTGCTCTGCACACCCTCCAGTGCCAGTACGTCCTTTCTCAAGGAAGGAGACCAAAACTGAACACAATACTCCAGGTGTGGCCTCACTAACAGCTTATACAATTGCAGCATAACCTCCCTAGTCTTAAACTCCATCCCTCTAGCAATGAAGGACAACATTCCATTCACCTTCTTAATCACCTGCTGCACCTTTAAACCAACTTTTTGCGACTCATGCACTAGCACACCCAGGTCTCTCGGCACAGCAGCATGTTTTAATATTTTATCATTTAACTAATAATCCCTTTTGCTGTTATTCCTACCAAAATGGATAACCTCACATTTGTCAACATCGTATTCCATCTGCCAGACCCTAGACCATTCACTTAGCCTATCCAAATCCCTCTGCAGACTTCCAGTATCCTCTGCACTTTTTGCTTTACCACTCATCTTAGTGTCGTCTGCAAACTTGGACACATTGCACTTGGTCCCCAACTCCAAATCATCTGTGTAAATTGTGAACAATTGTGGGCCCAACACTGATCCCTGAGGGACACCACTAGCTACTGATTGCCAACCAGAGAAACACCCATTAATCCCCACTCTTTGCTTTCTATTAATTAACCAATCCTCTATCCATGCTACTACTTCACCCTTAATGCCATGCATCTTTATCTTATGCAGCAACCTTTTGTGTGGCACCTTGTCAAAGGCTTCCTGGAAATCCAGATATACCACATCCATTGGCTCCCCATTATCTACCGCACTGGTAATGTGCTCACTAAATTCCACTAAATTAGTTAGGCATGACCTGCCCTTTATGAACCCATGCTGCGTCTGCCCAATGGGACAATTTCCATCCAAATGTCTCGCTATTTCTTCCTGGATGATAGATTTCAGCATCTTCCCTACTACCGAAGTTAAGCTCACTGGCCTATAATTACCCACTTTCTGCCTACCTCCTATTTTAAACAGTGGTGTCACGTTTGCTAATTTCCAATCCGCCGGGACCACCCCAGAGTCTAGTGAATTTTGGTAAATTATCACTAGTGCATTTGCAATTTCCCTAGCCATCTCTTTTAGCACTCTGGGATGCATTCCATCAGGGCCAGGAGACTTGTCTACCTTTAGCCCCATTAGCTTGCCCATCACCACCTCCTTAGTGATAACAATCCTCTCAAGGTCCTCACCTGTCATAGCCTCATTTCTATCAGTCACTGGCATGTTAATTGTGTCTTCCATTGTGAAGACCGACCCAAAGAACCTGTTCAGTTCCTCAGCCATTTCCTCATCTCCCATTATTAAATCTCCCTTCTCATCCTCTAAAGGACCAATATTTACCTTAGCCGCTCTTTTTTGTTTTATATATTTGTAGAAACGTTTATTATCTGTTTTTATATTCTGATCAAGTTTACTCTCATAATCTATCTTACTCTTCTTTATAGCTTTTTTAGTAGCTTTCTGTTGCCCCCTAAAGATTTCCCAGTCCTCTAGTCTCCCTCCAATCTTTGCCACTTTGTATGCTTTTTCCTTCAATTTGATACTCTCCCTTATTTCCTTAGATATCCACGGTCGATTTTCCCTCTTTCTACCGTCCTTTCTTTTTGTTGGTATAAACCTTTGCTGAGCACTGTGAAAAATCGCTTGGAAGGTTCTCCACTGTTCCTCAACTGTTTCACCAAAAAGTCTTTGCTCCCAGTCTACCTTAGCTAGTTCTTCTCTCATCCCATTGTAATCTCCTTTGTTTAAGCAAAAAACACTAGTGTTTGATTTTACCTTCTCACCCTCCATCTGTATTTTAAATTCCACCATATTGTGATCGCTCCTTCCGAGAGGATCCCTAACTATGAGATCATGAATCAATCCTGTCTCATTACACAGGACCAGATCTAGGAACGCTTGTTCCCTCGTAGGTTCCATTACATACTGTTTGAGGAAACTATCGCGGATACATTCTATAAACTCCTCAAGGCTGCCTTGACCGACATGGTTAAACCAATCGACATGTAGATTAAAATCCCCCATGATAGCTGCTGTACCATTTCTACATGCATCCGTTATTTCTTTGTTTATTGCCTGCCTCACCATAATGTTACTATTTGGTGGCCTATAGACTACTCCTATCAGTGACTTTTTCGCCTTACTATTCCTGATTTCTACCCAAATGGATTCAACCTTATCCTCCATAGCACCAATATCATCCCTTACTATTGCCTGGATGTCATCCTTAAATAACAGAGCTACACCACCTCCGTTACCATCCACTCTGTCCTTCTGATTAGTTTGATACCCTCGGATATTTAACTCCCAGTTGTGACCATCCTTTAACCATGTTTCAGTAATGGCCACTAAATCATAGTCATTCACAATGATTTGCGCCATCAACTCATTTACCTTATTCCGAATACTACGAACATTCAGGTAAAGTACACTTATGTTGGCTTCTTTACCTCTGTTCTGAATCTTAATACCTTGATCAGTAACCTCTCCTAAGTTATATTTCCTCTTAACTTTTCTCCTAATTTTCCTTGTCATTGAATCCATATCTTCATGTAACAACCTGCCGCGTCGCTTACCATTAATGTTTTTACTTCTCGTTTTATTCCTTTTAGTATTACTGGTCCTATTCACTGAGCTCCCCTCAGTCACTGTACCTTGTACTGTCGCCCTTTTTGATTTTTGACCATGGCTTCTCTGCCTTACACTTTCCCCCTTACTGCCTGGTATTTCTGTCCCTGTTTTCCTACCTTCCAACTTCCTGCATCGGTTTCCATCCCCCTGTCACATTAGTTTAAACCCCCCCCAACAGCTCTAGCAAACACCCCCCCATGGGACATCGGTTCCAGTCCTGCCCAGGTTCAGACCATCCGGTTTGTACTGGTCCCACATCCCCCAGAACCGATTCCAATGCCCCAGGAATTTGAATCCCTCCCACTTGCACCATCTCTCAAGACACGCATTCATCCCATCTATCCTTACATTCCTACTCTGACTAGCTCGTGGCACTGGTAGCAATCCTGAGATTACTACCTTTGAGGTCCTCCTTTTTAGTTTAACTCCTAACTCCCTGAATTCAGCTTGTAGGACCTCATCCCGCTTTTTACCTATATCATTGGTGCCTATGTGCACCACGACAGCTGGCTGTCCACCCTCCCCCCGCAGAATGTCATGCAGCCACTCCGAGACATCCTTGACCCTTGCACAAGGGAGGCAACATACCATCCTGGAGTCTCGATTGCGTCCGCAGAACCGCCTGTCTATTCCCCTTACGATTGAGTCCCCTGTCACTATTGCCCTGCCATTCTTCTTCCTACCCAGCTGCACAGCAGAGCCAGCCACAGTGCCATGAACCTGGCTGCTGCTGCCTTCCCCTGATGAGCCATCTCCCTCAACAGTATCCAAAGCGGTATATCTGTGTTGCAGGGAAATGACCGCAGGAGACACCTGCACAGCCTTCCTACTCTTGCTCTGTCTTTTGGTCACCCATTTTCTATCTCTCTCAGTACCATTCACCTGCGGTGTGACCAACTCGCTAAACGTGCTATCCACGACGTCCTCAGCATCGCGGATGCTCCAAAGTGAGTCCATCCGCAGCTCCAGAGCCGTCAAGCGGTCTAACAGGAGCTGCAACTGGACACACTTCCTGCACATGAAGGAGCCAGGGACAGTGGACGTGTCCCTGAGCTCCCACATCGCACACGAGGAGCATGACACGGGTCTGAGGACACGGGGATTACTGCCCGAGCCACGTGCAAATTGGCATAGGGAGGCAAGAATAAGGGAAGTTAACACGTGGCTGAAAAAGTGGTGTGGGAAAGAGGGGTTCCTTTTCATGGGACACTGGCATCAGTTTTGGGACAGGGGGGACCTATACCGTTGGGATGGTCTCCACCTGAACCGAGCTGGGACCAGTGTTCTGGCGAAAAGAATAAATAGGGTGGTCAATAGGACTTTAAACTAAAGATTGGGGGGGGAAGGGAAAGTCAGGGAACCAAGAGGTGAAGTAATCAGTGGGAAGCGTAGCTGCTTAGGAATACAAAAAAGCACGAAAAGACAAAACTCAGGAGAGGTTACGATAGTTCCCATCCCACAAAATATGACACAGTGTATGGAAAGGCTCAGTAAACCAAGGTCCACCACACTAAGAAAACAAAAAGGGACGGTCAATAGAGAATTAAAGGTGCTATATTTAAATGCGCGCAGTGTACGGAACAAGGTAGATGAGCTTGTGGCCCAGATTGTGACTGGCAGGTATGATGTGTGTGGTAGTATGTATTGGGGGTCATGTGGGACTGGAAGCCCTAATGTCATTGGCTGACAGATCCCGGGTCCTGGTTGGCCGTTGACCTCATACTCCGCCCTGAAGGCGAAGTATAAGAAGCCGGTGCCTTCCCCCGCATGCCAGTTTACCATCGGGCTGCTGGGGAACAGACACGCTTAATAAAGCCTCATCGACTTCACTCTGTTTGTCTCACGGAGTCTTTGTGCGCCACAATTTATTAAGCGTGCCTAAAAAGGACTATGGAGCTCAGGATCATTCCAGAATGCCTGAGGATCAGCCCCCACGCAGTGAATGCAGCAGCAGCCTTCAAACACTGGCAGACTTGCTTTGAGGCCTACATCACATCGACCACAGGCCGAGTCTCAGATGAACAAAAACTGCAGGTCCTGCACTCGAGGGTGAGCACGGAGATTTTCACCCTCATTGAAGACACCCGCGATTTCCAGACGGCGTTCGCAGCACTGAGAAGTCTCTACGTTCGCCCAGTTAACCAAATCTACGCTCGCTACCAGCTCGCGACGAGACGGCAAGCTCCCGGAGAATCGATGGACGAGTTCTACGCCGCACTGCTGATTTTGGGACGAGCCTGCAGCTGCCCGTCGGTGAACGCAAACGAACACACGGACATGTTAATGCGCGATGCTTTTGTTGCAGGTATACAATCCTCCCAAATCCGCCAAAGACTTCTAGAAAAAGAGTCACTAGGACTCTCAGAGGCACGGGCCCTGGCAGCCTCGCTGGACGTAGCCGCGCGTAATACCCGCGCCTACGGCCCCGACCGCGCGGCAGGCCATTGGGCCCCGTACGTACCCGCCGCGGCAAACCCCCTACCGACCCCCCCGGACACCCCACAGGCTTGCGCAGTCCAAACGCCGAGTCGCACCGGGGGCGCCCGCTGTTATTTCTGCGGCCAGGCGAAGCACCCCCGACAACGCTGTCCGGCCCGCGCAGCCATCTGCAAAAGCTGCGGGAAAAAGGGCCACTATGCGGTGGTGTGCCGGTCCCGCGTGGTCGCCGCCGTCCCGGGAGAACAGGGGGCCCTACAGGCAGTCTATGCCTCCCAACCCCCCCAGCACGCCATGTGCGACCCCCAGGCGCCGCCATTTTGGGTCCCGACCACCGCGGCCCCGGGAGAACTGGGAGCTCTGCACGCCGCCTACGCTCCCCAACCCCCCTCCCCGCAGCCCATGTATGACCCGCCGCCGGCGCTCCCGATTTGGGTGCCGGCCACCACTCTCCACGGAGAGGAAGGGGTTTTCCGTATCCCGAACGCCACCCTCACCCCCGTCCCGCGCCCCACGCCTGACCCGCCGGCGCCACCTACCTTGACCCCGACCACCGCTGTCCCCGGCGAGGGAGCTCCGCGCGGTGCCAGCGCTCGCGGCCCCACGACTGACCCGCCGGAGCCACCGACCTGGGCCCTCACCCCCGTCCCGCGCCCCACGCCTGACCCGCCAGCGCCGCCGACCTGGGCCCTCGCCCCCGTCCCGCGCCCCACGCCTGACCCGCCAGCGCCGCCGACCTGGTCCCTCGCCCCCGTCCCGCGCCCCACGCCTGACCCGCCAGCGCCGCCGACCTGGGCCCTCGCCCCCGTCCCGCGCCCCACGCCTGACCCGCCAACGCCGCCGACCTGGTCCCTCACCCCCGTCCCGCGCCCCATGCCTGACCCGCCGGCAATACAACTTACCTGGACCCCGATCTTCGTCCCCGGCGAGGGACCTCCTCACTGTCCCAGTGCTCGCACTACTGACCTGCCGGTCCCCAGCGAGGGAGCTCCGCGCGGTCCTAGCGCCCGCGGCCCTGGCGCTCGCACCAAAGGAACTCCGCGCGGTCCTAGCGCCCGCGGCCCGGGAACTCCGCGCGGTCCTAGTGCCCCCCCAGACCCCCCAGCACTCAATGTGCGACCCGCAGACGCCGCCATTTTGGGTCCCGACCACCACGAGGGGAGGAGGGGCCCCGCCATCTTGGACCGCCCCCGACCTGTACGACGCATGGGGGCGGCCATTTTGTCCACCCCCGACGCCATCTTGTGACCCCTCATCTACGGGCGAGGTATGGGGGCGGCCATTTTATCCATCCCCGACGTCCTCTTGGACGGCAACAACGGACCCCACCCCACTACTACAACCACGGCTCGCTTTGGTTACGCTCGATCAGGCTCGGCCCCGGACTCTCCAGACGACGACGACAACGGTCCTAATTAACGGCCACGAGACGCCATGCCTAGTCGACTCCGGGAGCACGGAAAGTTTTATACATCCCGACACGGTAAGACGCTGTTCCTTAACTACCTACCCCAGCGCACAAAAGATTTGCCTAGCCGCAGGATCCCACTCCGTACAGATCCAGGGATTCTGCATAGTTACCCTAACGGTACAGGGGAGGGAATTCAAAAACTACAAACTTAACGTCCTTCCCCAACTCTGTGCCCCCACCTTGCTGGGCTTAGATTTTTAATGTAACCTACAGAGCCTTACATTTAAATTCGGCGGCCCCATACCCCCACTCACTTTCTGCGGCCTCGCCACCCTCAAGGTGCAACCCCCGTCCTTGTTTGTGAAACTCACCCCGGATTGCAAACCCGTCGCCACTGGGAGCAGACGGTACAGCGCCCAGGACCGGACCTTCATTCGCTCCGAAGTCCAGCGGCTACTAAAGGAGGGCATAATCCAGGCCAGCAATAGTCCCTGGAGAGCGCAGGTGGTAGTAGTGAAGACAGGGGAGAAACAAAGGATGGTCATTGACTATAGCCAGACCATCAACAGGTACACACAACTAGACGCGTACCCTCTCCCCCGCATATCCGACATGGTCAATCGGATTGCCCAGTATAAAGTCTTCTCCACCGTGGACCTCATGTCCGCCTACCATCAGCTCCCCATCCGCCCAAATGACCGCAAGTACACAGCCTTCGAGGCAGACGGGCGATTATACCACTTCCTAAGGGTCCCTTTTGGCGTCACAAACGGCGTCTCGGTCTTCCAACGGGAAATGGACCGAATGGTTGATCAACATGGGTTACGGGCCACGTTCCCGTACCTCGACAATGTAACCATCTGCGGCCACGATCAGCAGGACCACGACGCCAACCTCCAAAAATTCCTCCAGACTGCCAAAGCCTTGAACCTCACGTACAATGAGGACAAGTTCGTTTTTAGCACCGATCGGCTAGCCATTCTGGGCTACATAGTGCGCAATGGGATAATAGGCCCCGACCCCGAACGTATGCGCGCACTCATGGAATTTCCCCTCCCGCACTGCCCAAAAGCCCTGAAACGCTGCCTGGGGTTCTTTTCATACTACGCCCAGTGGGTCCCCCAGTACGCAGACAAGGCCCGCCCCCTAATACAGACCACGACTTTCCCGCTGTCGACAGAGGCTTGCCAGGCTTTCAGCCACATCAAAGCGGACATCGCAAAGGCCACGATGCGCGCCATCGACGAGTCCCTCCCCTTCCAGGTCGAGAGCGACGCCTCTGACGTAGCTCTCGCGGCTACCCTTAACCAAGCGGGCAGACCCGTGGCCTTTTTCTCCCGAACCCTCCACGCCTCAGAAATCCGCCACTCCTCAGTGGAAAAGGAAGCCCAAGCCATAGTGGAGGCTGTGCGACATTGGAGGCATTACCTGGCCGGCAGGAGATTCACTCTCCTCACTGACCAACGGTCGGTTGCCTTCATGTTCGATAATGCACAGCGGGGCAAGATCAAGAACGACAAGATCTTGCGGTGGAGGATCGAACTCTCCACCTTCAACTATGAGATCTTGTACCGGCCCGGAAAGCTGAACGAGCCGTCTGATGCCCTATCCCGCGGGACATGTGCCAACGCACAAATTGACCGCCTCCAAGCCCTCCACGAGGACCTCTGCCACCCGGGGGTCACTCGGTTTTACCACTTCATCAAGTCCCGCAATCTCCCCTACTCCTTAGAGGAGGTCCGTACAGTCACAAGAGACTGCCACATCTGCGCAGAATGCAAACCGCATTTTTTCAGGCCAGATGGAGCGCACCTGATTAAGGCTTCCCGTCCCTTTGAACGCCTCAGTCTCGATTTCAAAGGGCCCCTCCCCTCCACCGACCGCAACGCGTATTTCCTTAATGTAGTGGACGAATACTCACGCTTCCCTTTTGCCATTCCCTGCTCCGACATGACCGCGGCCACAGTCATTAAAGCCCTGAACAGCATCTTCACACTGTTCGGTTACCCCGCATACGTCCACAGCGACAGGGGGTCCTCTTTCATGAGTGACGAGCTGCGCCAGTTCCTGCTCAGCAAGGGTATAGCTTCAAGCAGGACGACCAGCTACAACCCCTGGGGGAACGGGCAAGTAGAAAGGGAGAACGGCACGGTCTGGAAGGCCGTCCTACTGGCCCTACGGTCCAGGGACCTCCCAGTTTCACGGTGGCAGGAGGTCCTCCCGGACGCTCTCCATTCCATCCGGTCGTTATTATGTACGAGCACTAATCAAACGCCTCACGAGCGTCTCCTTGTCTTCCCTAGGAGGTCCTCCTCTGGAACGTCGCTGCCGACCTGGCTGGCGGCCCCAGGACCCATCCTGCTCCGAAAGCACGTGCGGGCACATAAGGCGGACCCGTTGGTCGAAAGGGTTCACCTCCTCCACGCAAACCCCCAGTACGCCTACGTGGAGTACCCCGACGGCCGACAGGACACGGTCTCCCTGCGGGATCTGGCGCCCGCCGGCACCACGCACACCCCCCCGGCACCATCAACCCAACCGCCCCCCTTCCTGCCACCGCCGCACCCCGCGACCGCCCCCTTCCCAGGAGGATCAGTCCCCCTCCCCTTTGCACCGACAGCTAAAACCGTGCGGTTCCCGGAGGCGACAACGCTGGTACAAGCACTACCACCACCGCCGGGGCCGAGGCGATCGACACGGACGACCAGACCGCCCGACCGACTCGTGGCGTCGATGTAAAACAAAGATGGACTGTCCAATGAACATTTTGTTTTCCTATATCCTCTGTAAATAGTTGTAACAGGACGATACTGTCCAATACGGTCCTACCATGTAACTGTTCTCTCCTCCCAGGACCAGTACTGTAAACCCTTACCACCATACGAAGCATCACCCCGCCGGGTTCATTTTTGACAAGGGGTGAATGTGGTAGTATGTATTGGGGGTCATGTGGGACTGGAAGCCCTAATGTCATTGGCTGACAGATCCCGGGTCCTGGTTGGCCGTTGACCTCATACTCCGCCCTGAAGGCGAAGTATAAGAAGCCGGTGCCTTCCCCCGCATGCCAGTTTACTATCGGGCTGCTGGGGAACAGACACGCTTAATAAAGCCTCATCGACTTCACTCTGTTTGTCTCACGGAGTCTTTGTGCGCCACAATGTGGTAGGCATCACAGAGACATGGTTGCAGGGGGTTCAGGACTGGCATTTAAACATCCAGGGATTCACAACCTATCGAAAAGACAGGGAGGTGGGCAGAGGGGGCGGGGTTGCCTTGTTAATTAGGAATTAAATTAAATCAATAGCACTAAATGACATAGGGTCAGATGATGTGGAGTCTGTGTGGGTAGAGTTGAGGAACCACAAAGGCAAAAAAACTATAATGGGAGTTATGTACAGGCCTCCTAACAGTGGTCAGGACCGGGGGCACAAAATGCACCACGAAATAGAAAGTGCATGTCAGAAAGGCAAGGTCACAGTGATCATGGGGGACTTCAATATGCAGGTGGACTGGGTAAATAATGCTGCCAGTGGACCCAAGGAAAGGGAATTCATTGAATGTTTACAGGAGGGCTTTTTGGAACAGCTTGTGATGGAACCCACGAGGGAACAGGCCATTCTGGACTTAGTGTTATGTAATGAGCCAGACTTGATTAAAGATTTTAAAGTAAGGGAGCACTTAGGAGGCAGTGATCATAATATGGTAGAATTCAATCTCCAATTTGAAAGAAAGAAGGTAGAATCAGATGTAAAGGTGTTACAGTTAAATAAAGGTAACTACAGGGGCATGAGGGAGGAACTGACGAAAATCGACTGGGAGCAGAGCCTAGTGGGAAAGACAGTAGAACAGCAATGGCAGGAGTTTCTGGGAGTAATTGAGGACACAGTGCAGAGGTTCATCCCAAAGAAAAGAAAGGTTATCAGAGGGGGGATTAGGCAGCCATGGCTGACAAAGGAAGTTAGGGAATGCATCAAAGCAAAAGAGAAAGCCTATAATGTGGCAAAGAGTAGTGGGAATCAGAAGATTGGGAAGGCTACAAAAACAAACAGAGGATAACAAAGAGAGAAATAAGGAAAGAGAGGATCAAATATGAAGGTAGGCTAGCCAGTAACATTAGGAATGATAGTAAAAGTTTCTTTAAATACATTAAAAACAAACGGGAGGCAAAAGTTGACATTGGGCCGCTCCAAAATGACGCTGGTAATTTTGTGATGGGAAACAAGGAAATAGCTGAGGAACTAAATAAGTACTTTGCGTCAGTCTTCACAGTAGAAGACATGAGTAATATCCCACCAATTCCGGAGAGTCAGGGGGCAGAGTTGAATATGGTAGCCATCACAAAGGAGAAAGTGCTAGAGAAACTAAGAGGTCTAAAAATTGATAAATCTCCGGGCCCAGATGGACTACATCCTAGAGTTCTAAAGGAGATAGCTGAAGAAATAGTGGAGGCGTTAGTTATGATCTTTCAAAAGTCACTGGAGTCCGGGAAAGTCCCAGAGGATTGGAAAATCGCTGTTGTAACCCCCCTGTTCAAGAAGGGAACAAGGAAAAAGATGGAAAATTATAGGCCAATTAGCCTGACCTCGGTTGTTGGCAAGATTCTAGAATCCATTGTTAAGGATGAGATTTCTAAATTCTTGGAAGTGCAGGGTCAGATTAGGACAAGTCAGCATGGATTTAGTAAGGGGAGGTCGTGCCTGACAAACCTGTTAGAGTTCTTTGAAGAGATAACAAATAGGTTAGACCAAGGAGAGCCAATGGATGTTATCTATCTTGACTTCCAAAAGGCCTTTGATAAGGTGCCTCACGGGAGACTGCTGGGTAAAATAAGGGCCCATGGTATTCGAGGCAAGGTACTAACATGGATTGACGATTGGCTGTCAGGCAGAAGGCAGAGAGTTGGGATAAAAGGTTATTTTTCGGAATGGCAACCGGTGACGAGTGGTGTACCGCAGGGTTCAGTGTTGGGGCCACAGCTGTTCTCTTTATATATTAACAATCTAGATGACGGGACTGGGGGCATTCTGGCTAAGTTTGCCGATGATACAAAGATAGGTGGAGGGGCAGGTAGTATGGAGGAGGTGGGGAGGCTGCAGAAAAATTTAGACAGTTTAGGAGAGTGGTCCAAGAAATGGCTGATGAAATTCAACGTGGGCAAGTGCGAGGTCTTGCACTTTGGAAAAAAGAATAGAGGCATGGACTATTTTCTAAACGGTGACAAAATTCATAATGCTGAAGTGCAAAGCGACTTGGGAGTCCTAGTCCAGGATTCTCTAAAGGTAAACTTGCAGGTTGAGTCCGTAATTAAGAAAGCAAATGCAATGTTGTCATTCATCTCAAGAGGCTTGGAATATAAAAGCAGGGATGTACTTCTGAAGCTTTATAAAGCATTAGTTAGGCCCCATTTAGAATACTGTGAGCAATTTTGGGCCCCACACCTCAGGAAGGACATACTGGCACTGGAGCGGGTCCAGCGGAGATTCACACGGATGATCCCAGGGATGGTAGGCCTAACATACGATGAACGTCTGAGGATCCTGGGATTATATTCATTGGAGTTTAGGGGAGATCTAATAGAAACTTACAAGATAATGAATGGCTTAGATAGGGTGGATGTAGAGAAGTTGTTTCCATTAGCAGGGGAGACTAGGACCCGGGGGCACAGCCTTAGAATAAAAGGGAGTCACTTCAGAACAGAGATGAGGAGAAATTTCTTCAGCCAGAGAGTGGTGTGTCTGTGGAATTCATTGCCACAGAGGGCGGTGGAGGCCGGGACGTTGAGTGTCCTTAAGACAGAAGTTGATAAATTCTTGATTTCTCGAGGAATTAAGGGCTTTGGAGAGAGAGCGGGTAAATGGAGTTGAAATCAGCCATGATTGAATGGCGGAGTGGACTCGATGGGCCGAATGGCCTTACTTCCGCTCCTATGTCTTATGGTCTTATGAGATCTCTTGCCATGTTGTAAATCTTAGGTTAACTTATACAACTACAATTCCAAAAAACGAAAGAAAAATTAAATAAATTAGACAATGAAAAGAAAAACTACTTACCAGTCACTTACCAGGGATAAAAAGCACCTCCTCCCCAACCAGCTTCCAATTCCCACCTAGATTCAAATTCCCAAACTCACTATTTGCTGTCTCACTCTGGCTGTATCTTCTCTGGCTCACTGGGAGAACTCACTGGGAGTGAGTTACAAGTTGCTCTTTTTAAATTGGCCTGAGTTGACTCCCCTCCCCCACCTGCTTTTAGATCAAAGTAGATTAAAGTGACTGACACTTAACTGCCAACCAGTTATGTGAGTGGGTGGGGCAGCCCTTGTTAACCTACACTGCACAACTCTAGATTAATTTAAATTAATTTAAACTCCTGACATTTAAAAGGAGCTGCCTTACCGATTTGATTAGATTCAATTCCCACCTAGATTCAAATTCCCAAACCCATAGGCCAAGACCAGATAAGGATGGCAGCTTCCTCCCTGAAAGGAAGATGGATTATTACAACAATCGACAATCATCATTAAACTTTTAATTCCAGACCTTTTTCTATCGTGGTGAGATTTGAACATGGGTCCCAGAGTATTACCTGGATCTCTGGATTACTAGTCCTGTGGGGATACCACTACGCCACTGCCTCCCCTTATTTCACAGCTCTAAGCTTCCAATGAGGAGATGCCCGAAGTTGTGTACTATACTCCAACTGTGACCTGACCACAGGGTATTCTACAGTACAGATTGCACCATAATGCATTAGGCGAGCTCTGTAAGATTTTGTCCTGGTTTGGTCACCATACTGACTGACTAGCGCCAGGACATCAACATGAGCCACAAAGACAATTCACAGAAAAAAACGGTTCTATAGTGACAGGGGACTCAATCGTAAGGGGGAAAAAAACGGTATACATTTCCTGAGTTATTTTCTGCCTTCCCACCATGAAATCAGAGTGCATTTCTGCAGGCACCACTTACTCATCAATACTTTGAATACATGCCCATGATTCGCATGGTGGTGACTGTCAGGAGACCATTCAGCTGCATGAGTCTTACGAACCAAGCCAATTTCCACACTCAATGTCCAGTGGGTGCAATTCCAGAATGGGCTCCAAGTAATGATCAGGAATAGCCCCTCATCATTTGATTAGGCACTTTGCAGCATTCCAGGTTCAACACTCAGTTCACCAATTTCTGACTATCATCTCAACTCCATTTGTTTATTTTACTTACTAGTTGCATTTTTATTTTTTGCTTTCATTCATCTGCCCTAGGCCTATCTTTTGTTTCTTTTCTTGCTTCATCTCAATTCCCTTTGGCCCTGTGAGGCTAACCTGTCATTCAATCTTTCCTGACTTCCATCCTATCACAGACCATCATTTTGCCCTTGCTCAGCTCTGATGAAAGCTCATCACCCTGCAATGTTAACTTTGTTTCTCTCTCTTCTCCCTGTGTTTGCATGGATTTGACCCCCACAACCCAAAGATGTGCAGGGTAGGTGAATTGGCCATGCTAAATTGTCCTTTAATTGGAAAAAGTGAATTGGGTACTCCAAATTTATTTTTTAAAACTTTGTTTCTCTCTCCGCAGTGTATTATTCCTTGTGTCTGAATAAAGCTCATAGTCTGACAGTTGAAGTAGATGCTTTATTGTGTGAGTTTGTTCTCTCTCCAGCGCTTATACTATGTTACATCTGAGCTGCCTTCCTGTGTCTTGCTCACCAGCTGCCGTTCCTGTGAAGAGTGCCCCTGACTTCCTGTCTTATCTATTATATACATCTCTGGTGCTCCCTCTAGTGGTTGCTTAGTTGTGGTGTATTTACATTAACCCCTTGAGTATATACAGTGATGCATATCACTACATCCCCCCTTTTTCTTTTTACATATTTTCTGTACTTTGTTAAAGAAAATTGCACAAACATGTAGATAAATGATATGTACAAGTTGTGATGATATTGATGATTATACAAAGCTAATTAATATTTATGAGTCCAATGTTAATAAAAACATTTATGAGTCCAAACTTTATGAGTTTGTTCGGTTGAATTTTTCTTTCTGTTGTTGACGTGGTGATATTGATATTGTAACTTCTGCGTGAATGTCGCCAGTGTTCTTGTGTTTTAAGTAACCAGCAAGTCATCACAGGGTGTTCGAATGGTCAAAGCACTGATGTTGACTGACGTGGATTTTTTCTGTGCTTGTGGTATCGCTTTAGTGTGTCATCTACCTTGAAAGCTGGTGTGCTTGTTTGTTCCGGAGCAAATGTGAATTTGTGAGATTCATTGTCATGCCATGGCGTGTTTGTACTCTTGTCATTGTTTTGGAGTGCGCTGTTGCATTCTCCTTCATGTGCAGAGTTGTACCATGTTGTACAGGTCGTTGTTTCATTGTTGTTGTTTCTGTCGTTTCTGTTTCTGTTGTTTTTGTTGTTGTTCTTGTTGTTTTTGTCATTGTGCTTCTTGTTGTTTTTGTTGCGCTCAATGACTGTTCCGTGTGGATAATTTGAGTCATTCTCAAAGTTATTGGTGTCAGTGTCCTTTGTGGTATCTGATGTTTCATTGAGCGTTTCTTCTTGAGGATTGTGAGAATGATCTGATGTTGCATTGATCTTGGTGACATCAGTCATTTGTGGTGGATTTGATTCCTCTTCTTTGCTTCCTTGGTGCTCCTCTTCTGGAGTCATTTGTGGTTCATTTGAATCATCTTTGGTTTCTTGGTGCTCCTCTTCTGGAGTCAAAATCTTCAAGATTTCATTTTCTTGTGGGTAGTTTAGAGTAGGTGAGGTTTCAATTGATGTGGTCTCACTGGACTCACAAGTAGCCCTACTCTGATTGTTAAGTTCTTCTGTACAGATGAGCTAAGATCTGTCAGTCTCGCTGTGATCCTGCACATCCTGTACGTCGATTGTGATCACATTGTCACTGTTTTCACATACAGTGGGTAGACTTATATTTGTTGTTCACGTGTGCTTTGTAGACTTTCATAGTCTGCTTCTGGTTGCTCAGATAAGGTGGATAGACCTTCATGGTCTTGTTCATGCATGGCGTTCGCTATGGAGTTTTTAATTGCTTCCATTTTGGAGTCTGTCAACGAGCTCTCTGCTGAGGCTTGCGTCACTCTCTCTGTGGAGTCTTTCATCGCTCTCTGTGTGGAGTCATGCAGTGTTCTCGCTGTGGAGTCGATCTGTGCTCTCTCAACGGAGTCGGTCAGAACTCTCTGTGTGGCGTTGCTTTCTTCTTGGATATTTGACAGATTCCTGTCATCCAATGTATCAACGATCTGCCATTGCATCATGGTATTGGATTCATCTACCATGAGTAGAGTCGTGTTGAGCTTTTCAACTGTGTCGCTGATGCTATGATTCGCATATCCGAATAACTCAACCATGTTTGAGTAGTATTTTCCGACAAACAAATCATCTTTTTTTGTTTCGGATTTGTCACTGTGCTCTTCATGTTCAATGAACAAATCATCTTCTTTGGTTTTGGATTTGGCATTGTGCTCGTCACATTGGGTGGTGCAAACTGCTTGTTCCATGGTGCTGCGAAAGTTATTTTCAACTGCTGGTAGAAGTTCAGGCATTGTTGTGCCTTTTGAGGTTGAATTTGTTGGTTTTGTTCCTTTAAGAATCTTGTTTGTGATTTTCAGGCATTTCCCCTTTAAGTGGGCATGGTCTGAGTCATCTGACGCCATGACGCTCGTGACGTAAAGTGTAGGAATCGATTCCTACATTTGCATGCGCAAATCGATTTTCCTTTACTGTGCGCTTTTTCGTAAACTGCGCATGCGCAGCTTGCACATGCGCCGATCCATCAGCGAACGGTGTTCGATCTTCTGCTGACTGTGCATGCGTGGCTTGTGCATGCGGAGAATGATTTGCACCCAAAACTTCTTTTTTCGATTGTGTATGCATGGTTTGCGTATGCGCAGAACGATCTGAGTCCAAAATGGCTATTTTCAATTGCGCATGCACGGTTGCAGTTTCCTGCGCATGCGCAGGCCCAGATTTGCGTCTTTTGTTCCCCGGGCAGTTTAAAATGTGCTCAGACGCCATTTTAACTTGTTTAGACCCATGGAAAAGAACTCTTTTGCCCGTTTTATTCTTGTTAAAAACTTAAAGTTATTTTTTTCTTGCGATCTGCACTTTTCAATTTCCAGCATTAAACCTTTCTGTTCTGATCATGATTGTTTGTATTTTGCATCACTCATTCCCTGTGCAATTTGGTCTCCGAGCATTGAGTGTCTTAAAGCAGCATTGTTACTGGTGTTGCAGTGATCTTCAAACTTTTTGAGTACTACTTCTAATTTGGTGTTGTCTTCACCTTTCAAGTAATTAAAGCCATTATAGATTTCTCTAGCTTCATGTCCTGCTAGGAGCAGTGCTATTTTTGTTTCTTCTGAGGCCATGCTCAAATCATTAGCTACGATATATAGATTGATCGTTTGTTTAAAAATTTTCCATCTATGACTTAAATTACTGGTTGTTTTCAGCTGCGGTGGAGTTACAACGAGTATCATCGACTCAGCGAAGTCTCCCCACATACGGGTTTTCTTCTGTTTTCGATCTTTCTTTGTTTGCATCTTCTGTCATCCTCTAGTAAGCGTTCTGAAGTCTCCTGGTACCATGTATTATTCCTTGTGTCTGAATAAAGCTCGTAGTCTTACAGTTGAAGTACATGCTTTATTGTGTGAGTTTGTTCTCTCTCCAGCGCTTATACTATGTTACATCTGAGCTGCCTGTCTTGCTCACCAGCTGCCGTTCCTGTGAAGAGTGCCCCATGCTTCCTGTCTTGTCTATTATAACTATCACTGGTGCTCCCTCTAGTGGTTGCTTAGTTGTGATGTATTTGCATTAACCCCTTGTGTATATATAATGATGCATATCACTACACACGGATGCTGCCATAACCTGCTGAATATCTCCAGCATTTTCTGTTTTAATTACAGAACCCCTGAGTTCATTTCCTCTTATATATTAGCAATTGAGGCAATTGTTGCCCTATTGTTGCCCTGGCAAAAATCTGATGAGTGCCTAGCCTTACCTGTGGTGAATGAGTTACAAGGCCCCACTGATCTTGTGAAGGCTGGATTACACTTGTATATTTTTTCAATTCAACTATGTCTTTGAAATTTACAACTTTTAATTGTGAGCCGTTGGTCATGTTCTTTCTGACTTCCTTTAATTGAATTTCACCTCAAACTCCCTGATCAGTTTGGCCTCTGAACGAGATTCCTCATGCCTGAATCTCTGGTTATTGATAAATTTAGCTAGGCTCTAATCTCACTTACATGTGCAGATTTATGGTGTTTACGCTGCATCCCCCTCGCTGTCGCCCTGCTTTGTGGAAGCACATGTACGCATTCCGATTTTACTTCTTTCAAAAACAGACTCTGAAAACAGAATGCCAAAAACAATGAAAGCACTGTTTATCAGTCCCCAACATAATGCCTTGGCACTTTGGTCTAAATTGTACAGTGATGAGAGGTTGCTGTGGTCCCATTTTATTTTTGTATTTATACAGTTGTATCCCTGATTGTAAAAGAAGTCCTAAAGATAATAAAATCCATCTGTACGCCCGTAATGTATGAGATTGTTAAGTCTGTAATACACCCCGGTGTATTTTTTGTTCCTCATGGGAGAAATGTCTTTGCTAGAAAATGGAATACTTTGTCACAAACCCAGCATAAGCATTTACTATGAATCAGTTGTACACAGCTAAACGCATAAATGCTCCTGCTACATCAACGAAAAGGTGCATTTATCTAGCCCCTTTACTGTAGGAGAATGTCATAGTAACATAGGAATTAGGAGCAGGAATAGGCAATTCAGCCCTTTGAGCCTGCTCCTCCATTCAATCAGATCATGGCTGATCTCTTCCTGGTCTCAAATCTACCTCCCTACCACTTCCCCATATGCCTTTAACTCGTTTTTTTTATTAGAAATCTATCTATCTCCCTCTTGAAACCATTTAATGATTCGGGACTATACCACTGTGGGCAGCGAGTTCCACAACTTCACCACCCTTTCCGAGAAGTAGTGCCTCCTCATCTCAGTTTTAAATCTTCCGCCTCTCAACCTATATCTGTGACCTCTTGTTCTAGCTTGTCCCAAAAGGGGGAACATTTGGTCTACATTTACTTTATCAAACCCTTTTAGTGTTTTATATACCTCGATCAGATCCCCTCTCATCCTTCTAAACTCCAGCAAGTATAAGGCTAAACCATATGATCTCTCTTCATCCGTCAGCTCTTTCATTCCCGGAATCAATCTGGTGAACCTCCTCTGAACTGCCTCCAATGCCATAACATCCTTCCTCAAATAAGGAGACCAAAACTGGACACAATACTCCAGATGCGGTCTCACCAACACCCTATACAATTGCAACAACACTTCTCTACTTTTATACTCCAATCCTTTTGCAATAAACGCTGACATTCCATTTGCCTTTCTTATTACATTTTGTACCTGGTATTCCGAACATCTGTCCCAAGGCACTGCACAGGAGCATTAACAAACTGGATTTGACACTGAGCCACATAAGGTGATATTCACTCAGGATCTTGCAGTCAGTGGCGAACTGGAGGTATTTCCTTCTTTTTAATGTATTTTATTACAAACATGTATCAAAAAAGGTTACAGCAAATAAACACCCCAGGAAACATACTTTCCAGCAATCAACTATACAGTCTGTACAGATTTTTTCCCTTTTTCACCCTCTCCCCCCCCCCCCCACCCCCCACCCTCCCTCCTCCCCTCACCCCCTCCACAACGAACAGCTCCTCAAAAACAGTCACAAACATTCTCCACCTTTCTCAAACCCCGCTGCAGAGCCGCTTAACTCATACTTTACCTCCTCCGACTGCAGGAATTCGTACAGATCACCCAACAAAGCCGCTAGCCCTGGAGACGATGCCGACCGCCACTCCAGCAACATTCGACGCCGTGCAATCAGAGAGGCGAAGGCCACGACATCGGCCCTCCTCCTCTCCATGAGCTCCGGTTTCTCTAAACCCCAAATATCGCCACCAAAGGGTCCGGGTCCACCTCCTCCTCCACTGTCCTGGCTAAGACCGCGAACACACCCACCCATAATCTTCCCAATTTTTCGCAACGGCAAAACATGTGCCCGTGATTCGCTGGCCCCCGCCCACACCTCTCACAGTCATCTGCTACCCCTTGAAAGAACCCATTCATTCTCACCCGAGTCATATGCACCCTGTGCACTACCTTGAACTGTATCAGGCTCATCCTTGCACAAGAGGAGGTCCTGTTTACCCTTCGCAGTGCCTCACTCCATTCTCCCCAATTCTCCTTGATCTTCACCACCTGCTCACCTCCCTGCTCCCCCAGCCACTTGTATATATATCTCCAATTCTTCCCTCCCCTTCCACATCCGGAAGCAACAGTCGCTCCAGCAGGGTGTATCCCAGCAACCTAGGGAACCCCTTCCAGACCTTTCTAGCAAAGTCCCTATCCTACAGATAGCTGAACTCACTCGTCCTCAGCAGCTCTACCCTCTCCCTAAGCTCCTCCCGACTGGTGAACCCAGCGGGGTTAACACCGACAGCCCTTCCAACCTGAAATGCCTCCTCAGCTGATTCCATATCTTCACCGTGGACTGCACCACTGGGCTCCCTGAATACCTACTCGGGGGCCATTGGCAATGCTGCTGTCACCATAGCCCTCAAACTAGACCCCTCACAAGATTCCCCCTCCATCCTAACCAACTCTACCCCTTCTCCTTCCCACCACCGCCGCACCTTGTCCACGTTCAACGCCCAACAATAATGAAGCAAGTTCGGCAATGCCAACCACACCCCCCCCCCTCTTCTGCCTCTGCCTCTGCAGCAGGGGGAGGTATTTCCTTTAACTGTATTTAAAACCACAACCTTTGCTTCCTCACTGGCTGCAGCAGGAAGTTGCTTTCCAGGATGATCGGTGAGGTCATTAGGGAAGCCTCATGTTGAGCCACAATTCCAGCCGGGCACATCTTTGAGGTAACAAGCTGAATGCACACCTCTTGAGGACTGCCTTCAGCTCAATGGCTGTTTAGAGACCTTCATGATTTTAAATGTTAACTTTAATCTAGTCTTAATTCCCGCATATCAACTACACTACCTCCCCACCCAAACAGACTCCCCTTCCCCTACCTCTGGGTCCACTCCCATTCCCCCCTATCCATCACCCCAGATCTGCTCCTGCAAGCCCACTACATTAGTCATCCATCCCCATCTGTCACCACAGTAACCTCACCACCCGCCAGCCCTGAATCTGCTCTGGCACTGGTGGGACTGCAGAGCTGGGGCGAGGGGGCAGGGAGGTGGGAATGGGGCCAAGGGTGAATGCAGGGCGGGAGAATGGAGGAGGATAGATGCAGAGACGGGAGGGCGTTTGGAGCTGGGGTTTGCGGGGGATTTGGGGTGGCAGAGTTAGGAATGCGGTTGTGGAACTGGGAAAATGGGTGGGAGATTGTGCCAGGGAGGAGCCGGAGATGTTGAAGTGTTCTAATATTCCACTTGATTAAAAGGGTGCCACTCTTGAGCAGCTTTAATGTCTGCTAAGAGCAGCCCTAAAAAAACAGTGTAAATACCAGTATAAACTATCAACGCACGTTTACACCAGACCGAGCCCAGTGAGACCAACATGTGAGCTCGCTTGGAACCCCCATTTAGGCAAACCGCAACTTCTCAATTCGAGCGTAAGTGGGTCCCAGAAGATGTAGTATCGTTGTGGCCCTCAATTTGCAGTGAACGTCCCAGCGTTCCCCACCATTCAGGCTATTCTGGTGACCTGAGGTTTGGTCAAGAAGATAGGTTTTCAGAATTGGAGGAATGAAGAACTCTCAGAGGATCGTTCTGCTGAAGAAGGATACAGAGCTAGGGAGGGGTGAGTGAAGTCAGGAAGGGATTTAAATATAAGGATGATAGTTTTGAAACAAAGAATTGATGGACAGGGAGCCACGGTCAGTCAGCGAGAAAAGAGGTGATTGCTGAATGGGACTTGGTGAACAGAGTTGATTGCTGAATGGGACTTGGTGAACAGAGGTGATGGCTGAGGGACTTGGTGAACAGAGGCGATGGCTGAGGGACTTGGTGAACAGAGGCGATGGCTGAGGGATTTGGTGAACAGAGGCAATGGCTGAGGGACTTGGTGAACAGAGGTGATGGCTGAGGGACTTGGTGAACAGAGGTGATGGCTGAGGGACTTGGTGAACAGAGGTGATGGCTGATTGGGACTTGGTGCAGGTTATGTAGAACATACAGTGCAGAAGGAGGCCATTCAGCCCATCGAGTCTGCACCGACCCACTTAAGCCCCCACTTACACCCTATCCCCGTAACCCAATAACCCCTCCTAACCTTTTTGGTCACTAATAGTAATTTATCATGACCAATCCACCTAACCTGCACGTCTTTGGACTGTGGGAGAAACCGGAGCATCCGGAGGAAACCCACGCAGACACGGGGAGAATGTGCGGACTCCGCACAGACAGTGACCCAGCGGGGAATCGAACCTGGGATCCTGGCGCTGTGAAGCCACAGTGCTATTCACTGTGCTATCGTGCTGCCCTCATTAGGTTAGAATATGGACAGCAAAATTTCAGATGAGCTCATATCTACAAATGGCCGAAGTGGAGGACTGACCAGGAGAACATCAGAGTAAATCTAGCGGCGACAGAGGAGCTGAGGAAGGGGCAGAGATGGGCAATTTTAGGCAGAAGGGAGTAGGCATATTTAATGGCAAGGTAATCATATCGGAAGCTCACCTCAAGTCGAATTGGACACCACAACTGCAGTCTGTGTGGCCAGCCTCCAACAGTGGCAGGGAGAGCAATGGTCACTGACCGGGGAATGAAGTTAACGTAAGGACCAAAGACAAGGGGCAGGATTCTCCGGGACACCAGGACAGAATTGGTGGACTTCTACGACAGCAAAATTGGCGCCACTCCCGCAGCAATTCCACAAGAGTTAATGAGCTAGCACCGGTGCCACGTGGAACACAATCGATTTCAATGAGAAACGGTGCCGGATACGCTGGAGTCGGTATTGAGACTCGAGAGGCTGACAAGTTGCAGCCGCATATACACGCTTCACTCCCCACACACACACTCATTCCAGCCAACAAGATGGCAGCACGGACAGCGGCACCTTGGTTTGCGGATGTGGAGCTGTAGATCCTGCTGGACGCTGTGGGGGAGAGGTGGGCTACCCTGTACCCCGAAATGGGAAGGGGGTTGCCACCCACCGCTTACACTGCATCTGACAGGGAAAAGACCGGAGGGGGACTGCCGTACCTGTGGCCTCTCACCGCCGCGGACCAGTGGGCACTGGACCTGCCTGGTGGGCCTGGAGGGAGGACAATCGCCGAGGTGACGGTCGGCCTTGGGCGAGCAAGTGAGATCCCACTGAGTTACGGTTTCACATGGCACATGTGTCACCACCCCTTTCGCTACCCCCACCTTCTCCCACACCACCCCCACATCCCCCATCCACCACCCCCACATATTCCCACACCATTTCAACCTGCGATCCAATCATGCGTCAAGTCTTGCAGAATCTCCTGGGAGTGAGGCTGGCCCTTCTGATGTCCCCTGCCCCCGACCCCAACCACAACCCCAACCCCAAGCGGATAGCTGCGAGAAAGAGGACTCGGGTAGCGACGGGACCCCTCAAACCGTAGCCCGATAACCCCAGAGCAACAGTCCGGTGACGACACTGATTTCCCGACACAACTGTCTTCAACACTCCCCACTGTGACAGAGACACTCACCTCAGTTGTGCATGTTAGTGAAGCGGCTCCAGGGGAACTAACTGGTGTGCACCACACACGTGCTGCGGTACATCAGGTGGAGGTAGGAACACCTGAGGAGGCAGATGGTCGGAGGGCAGTCCGGCCCCAGGGACTAGCTGCCGTCCATATATGTTTTCGGGCTTCTGGAAAGAGCGATCCCATCGAAAATGGAGATGCAGTCACAGAGCCAGGGACTACATGAGGGGTGTCAGCAACCATTCAGTGCCTGCAGGTGAAGTTGGAGGAGTTCAACCACCTGCAGGAGCAGGGGGTGGTACCGCCATGCGGGCCACACAGACCAACAGTGCATGGGTGGCGTCTGCGGTGGAGGACTTGGGGGCGAAGATATCGTCCATGGGTCAAGATGTTGAAGGCCTGGGTCACTCTGTGCGGGTGATGGCCGAAGTCCAGGACAGGGCTGCTTTGTCACAGGAAGCCATGTACCAGAGCCACCTGGACATTGCAGCGGCGCTCCAGAGCTTGGCCAAGTCACAGCGGGTCATAGCTGAGGGCGGCAGCAGCATTGCCCGGGCGCTAGCTGACCAGGCAAAGAAGGCGGTGGTGGAATCACTGGCTGATGTTTCACAGACCCAGAAGGTGGTGGCACAGTTACAGGGTGATGTGGCGCAGTCCCAGAGGGAGGTGATCCACTCCCTGTGCTCCATGGCTGCAAGCATCGACACCCTGGTTGAGACGGGAGTGGGCCTTCAGGACTGGCAGCGCCAAATGACGGTGGAGCCTCAGGGATTAGCTCTGCTCACCCCCCCCCCCCCCCACAACCGCCCCCCCCCCCCCCCCCACATGGAGTAGCCAGGGGCCATCGGGCACCCCGAGGAAGGAGGCAGTGATCGGGCCCATGCTGGTAACTCTCACAGGGAAGGTGGCGGAACATGCCCCTTCTGATGTGGCAGCGGGCAGAACAGGGTGGCACCATTCCGCCTGGGGCACATGAGCAGCAGCTGGGCCCATCCAGACCCGATTGCCCAAGAAAACGGCTGCCAGAGAGGACCGAGGTCACAGGGTGGAAATCGCAGCATGCCGCCTCCACCTCTGATATACCACCTGGGAATCCACCTAGGCGCAGCAATAGGTCCCGTAAGGCCAGAAAGATAGACACCAGTTAGGTTGGCACGTGTGCAAGCATGTAGTGCAGCGATAGGGGCGAGGGCACAAACCTGTCTACATATGTTCACCGTTTTACAATAAACTCCTGTTCACAAAGTTTCAGTCTTCCTCGGTGCTCTGTCGGACAGGTCTGAGGGATGGGATTGCCTGAGCTGGCTCCAGGGCTCCCACCGAGCCCTTTGGGCGGTTGGAGGTGGGAGGGGGAAGGGGTTGGGCTTGGAGAGGAAATGAGCGGACAGTGGGGGTTGACTTGGGCCAGGGACCCCAGTTCAGCCAGCACTCACTGCTCTGGCGCCCCACCCCCATCCCTCTCCACCCCAAACCCCCCCTCCCCACGACCACCCCCTCCAATTCCTCTTCACCACACACCTCCCCACCACCCCTCCACCACCACCACCCACCTCCCCAACCCTGTCCCCACCCCTGCCACTCAAAGGGCTCGGTGGGACCGTGAGATGGAATGGCCAGCTGGCATGCAGGGATCACCCAGGTGGACGGTGGAAAGTGCTACTACTGTCGGCAGGGGATAGGCATTTTCAAACAATGCAGAGCACCAGTGCTCATCGCAGAGCTGGCTGCCACCATCTTCCATCCGACGGACCAGACCCACTGTTACTGCCAACCCTTGGCCCACACCCCATAGTGCGGCAGATAGGAACCACGGAGGGGGCTGCAAGGGCGGGGGGGTACAGGGGAGCATGGATAGTGTTCAAGGGAGGGGGTGGTCGGCCCGGGGGGGGTGTCGTACCCCTTGCCAGGCCCCCTAGTCAGTGAGCCTCGAGGCAATTAGAGCGTTCCGTGCATGCCGGTCCTGGTCCACACCTTGTGCAGCCTCCTGTGCTTGCCACATGTCCTGTCCATCCTTGCCCTCCTCCGCGTCCTACTCGTTGGACGAAGCCTGCCATTCATCCTCCTCCAGCACATCACACCTCTGCCGCATGATGTTGTAGAGGACGCAACATGCCACCGTGATGTGGGAGACTCTCCTAATGCCGTACTGGAGGAACCCTCCAGAGCGGTCCAGATACCTGAACCACATCTTCAGGACGCCGATGCACCTTTTGATCATGCCCCTGGTCGCGGCATGGGCGTCATTGTACCGGGTCTCCGCATCGGGCTGTGACCTCCGGTTAGACTTCATCAGCCACGACTGCAGTGGATAATCTCTGTCACCCAGGAGCCGACCCCTCAGTCAGGGGTGTGCCTCGAAGAGGTCAGGAATTGTTGAGTGTGCCAGGATGAAGGTGTCGTGCACACTGCCCGGGTATCAGGCGTATGTGCAGCTGATGGTCACACAACAGCTACATGTTCATTGAGTGGAACCTCTTTTGGTTTGTGAAGAACGGTCTGTCATGGGCCGTGTGCTCATAGGGCCACATGCATCCCGTTGATCACCCCTTGCACCCGGGGCATCTTGCAGATGGCGGCGAACCATGCTGCCCGGGCATCCTGGTGAGCTCTGCCCACATTGAAATTGATGTATTGTGCCGACTGGGCATAATAAGACAAGACGCATGATTGCATCGCGGGCCGGGGATGAGTAGAGGTGATGGGGATGTGGGGAGGGGGGACTGTGGTGGAGAGGGAGCGCCGTGGCCAATGGTGTAACAGTTCAGGGCGACCATCACCTTCACAGCCGCTGGGAGCGAGTTTAGCACAGGGCTAAATCGCTGGCTTTGAAAGCAGACCAAGGCAGGCCAGCAGCACGGTTCAATTCCCGTACCAGCCTCCCCGAACAGGCGCTGGAATGTGGCGACGAGGGCATTTCACAGTCACTTCATTTGAAGCCTACTTGTGACAATAAGCGATTTTCATTCATTTCTTGCCCCATTGGCCCACAGTTCCAGGTGTGCCATGAACCGGCAGATATGTTGCACTGTCCCCCTGCTCAGCCGGAGTCTTCGAATGCATGGCCGGTCCAGCATGGCGTCAAATGGCAGGCGCTCCCGGCACATGTGAGGCCTCATGTGGTCCGTCGTTTGCACTTCCTCCTCCTCCTCGGCCTGTTGGGCCCGGTCCAGTGCCCCCCCCCTGTAGAGGCTGCTGTGAGTTTGCCCTTGGGTAGGTTGCATGCTATCCTGCCGGCGGGTGGCGGCAGGTTGGGGGGGTTGGTATGGCAGAGGGCTATATTGAGGCTGTGGTTGGGGGTAGTATGTCGGACTGTGGGTGGGTGGGATGCGGGTAGGTAGGATGGAGGGTAGGGGATGGGCACCCAGAACCACGGGCCATGGTGGTCGGTCAGTTGGATGCGCAATAAGTGGGGTGCCGACCTATGCGTGGTTGCCCCAGCCCACAGCCCTTCCCCTGGTCACCAGCACCTACATTCCCCCCCTCCAAACCAGCCAACCCAGCCAGTGTCAGGACCAGCAGCCCATGTTCGCACCTCTGCATGTCCTACCTCGCTCTCTCCCTCATTAGCCATGCCGCTTGTTTCCCAATTTTTAAAAGCTTAAGTGAACTTCCCCGTCGGGAAATCCCTCTGGCAGAGGATCGCAGAGACCCTGGAGAATATTGTGTCAGGCCCGCTAATATGTGCTCAGCTTTTACTGGACGTGCGGAGTGGAACTCATTGATACTGCTGTCGGGGCACCGGAGAATTGCAGTTTGGCATGAAATTGGCGCCCTCCACGATTTTGACGTCAAGACCGATTATCCGCCCAATTGCTTTTCCTGATTTTGCCATCGGCTGATGGAGAATCCTGTCCAAGAGGTTTAAGGCGATACAGATGCAAGAGAAGGTGGCAGTGCAAGAAGAACAAAGGGGAAGATGTGTGTTAATAGGGAGAGATTAGGATAGGAAGGGTGCAGGTGAAAGGACAGGAATGGCCTGCACTTGAAAAGAGAGCCAGACTCCACAGTTAGCTTGATTACAGTTCCACTCACTCCACTTCCTGTCAAAACTATATTCCATTCTCTTGGTTTCTCCATCGCATCTGCTCAGACAATGTCACGATCCACAAGATAAGTTCCAATAGGCCTTCCTTTTCCCCAACCGAGGCTCCACTCCATCATGATTGACAGAGTAATCAACTGTGTCTATTCCACCTCCTGCACTTGTGCTCCCACCTCTGCCCTGCCCTCAAAGTGCCATGATAGGGTTCCCCTTGTCCTCATCTTCCACTACAGATTCAACAGATCATCTTCAAATTATTGTCACCTCCAGCATGACACCACCACAAAACACATCCACTCCTTTCCTCTCCTTTCAGCGTTCACAAAACCCGGTCCTCCTCAATCACATCCAACACTCCATCCCCTTCCTTTGAGACCATTCCATGAGCGTGCAGGAGATGCAATACCTGCCCTTTTCCCTCTCCCCTACCCTCCTAGGGTACCTACGGTACCAACCTAGGGGTTGTTTAGCACAGGGCTAAATCGCTGGCTTTGAAAGCAGACCAAGGCAGGCCAGCAGCACGGTTCGATTCCCGTAACAGCCACGCAGTTGCCATACCAGGCTGTGATGCAGCCCGATAGGATGCTTTCTATCTGAAGGGCAAGAGCAACAAAATGCTTGTTTACTCAGCACTGGATACTCCTCAGAGATGTAGTGATCTGTACATCTGTACATACATCTGCACATACACCAGGGACTGCAGACAGATGTAACAGCCACAGCATCACTAGAGGGCATCAGAGATGGGTATAAAGGATCCAGCCCAAGGTAGGATCCACCTCTTTCAGAAGCACAGGGCTAGTGAGCAGCAGCACACAGAGGCAGCTCAGCATAGGCAGCTTACCTTAGCTTCACTGGTCATACCTCTTGACTGTATTATATCTAGTTAAGCTCTGGAAACAGAACAAACCTACTGAATAAAGTATTGTATTAACTGGAAGTCTACAATCTTTATTCAGACTTAGAGAATAACATATGACACCAGGAGTGATTTCAGAAAGCTAGCTAGACACCAGCAAGAGAAGAAAAGCTTAAAATGGATATTCGACTGTGGAAGACTTCGCAGCAAATCGATTCTCGGTGTCTAACTGATTCGATGGAACTTGTTGGAACTCCATGGCAGCTGGAAACAACCGGTAATTTAAGTTATAACTGGAAAATGTTTGAACAGCTGTTTCAAATATTTATTGCAGCTAATGATTTAAGCACTGCCTCTGACGCAATGAAAATAGCCCTACAACTCTCAATAGGAGGGCACGAAGCTAGAGAAATCTAGAATTGCTTTAATAACCTGAAAGGGGAGGACAACACCAAATTAGAAGTTATACTCAAAAAAATGATGAACGCTGTAACAGTCCGTCTGGTGAGATGCTGGAAAGATTTAACTCTTGTCAGATTCGGAGGGCCATTCTCTGATTGTATTATAAATCTCTAGTTAATACCACAAGGCTATGATTATGCTGATTTCAGAGACACTGTGATAATGCATCAATTAATTTCTGGACTAGCTGATAAAAATTTGAGGGAAGAACTTTCACAAAATAAGTATCTAACTCTAGAAATCGCTATGCAAAAATGCCTTGCTTATGAACAAAAACAAAATCAATACTTTGAGTCTCTACAAACACAGAATCATCAGTTAGAAAACAAAATCGGTAAAAATGGCGCGAACACTCACTACGATGCGGACGCAGGATTGAGTCGGAGAAAGACGGAGGGTCTGAGCGGCAGCCATCTTGAGAAAGGAGTCGCACATGCTCAGTTGCGAAAAGAGGGCACAGTACAGGAAACTCAGAGTGCGCATGGGCAATCGAGTCCTACGCATGACGTCACGAGCGTCATGACGTCAGAGGACCAGGGCCACACCCACTTAAAAGGGAAATGTGCAAAAATGAACAAAAAGAAATTTAAAGCCGCAAAACCCAATTTTCTTGCCTCAGCAGACAGAACAATGCCCGGACTTACACCAGCAGTTGAAAATAACTTTCACAACACCCTGGAACAAGCAGTTAGCACCGCCCTACAAGATGATATGGTCCTTGTAGATTACGACTCAGGCAAAGATTTCATCTTGGGAGATGGCTACCCAAGTACCAAATCCAAACCGCAACTAGAGGAGTTGTACCGTGAAGACCCCGACGATGAGTTCTTTGGAATGGGGAATCTTCAGCCCAGCATATATGGCATCCCGACTCGTGAGTGCAGGATTATGCTGCGGCCTGACGCCAAGAAACAGAGAGTGGTCCACGTACCACGAAGGGTCCCAGCCTCCACACAAGAAGATGATTTGTTCATTGAACATGAAGAGAACGATCACAACTCCGAAACCAAAAGCGATGATTTGTCCATCGAGCAATACACACAATACTGCTCAGACATGGCTGAGTTATTCGGAGATCCTGATCACAGCATCAGCAACACGGTTGAAAAGCTCAATACAACTCTACTCATGGTAGATGAATCCAATACCATGGTGCCATGGCAGATCGTCGATACATTGGATGACAGCAATACCCAAGACGAAGACGACACCACACAGAGAGCAGAGAACGACTCCGTTGAGAGAGCACAGATTGGCTCTACAGTGAGAACACTGCATGACTCCACAAAGAGAGCGATGACAGACTCCACAGAGAGCGATGACAGACTCCACAGAGAGAGCGATGACAAACTCCACAGAGAGAGCGATGAAGGACTCCACAGAGAGACCGATGAAGGACTACACAAAGAGAGCGATGGCAGACTCCACAGAGAGCACGATGAAGGACTCCACAAAGAGAGCGACACAAGTTTCCACAAAGAGGGTGCCGCAAGCCTCCACAAAGAGCGTGACGCAAGCCTCCACTGACAGCTCGGTGACAGACTCAAACATGGAAGCAAGCAAACACTCCATAGCGAACGCCATGCATGTACAAGACCATGAAGATCTATCAAGCTTATTTGAGCCACCAGAAGAAGACACTGAATGTCTACCCACTGTATGTGAGACAAGTGAAGAAGAAATCACAATTCCCATATAGGATGTGCAGGATCACAGCGAGACTGACATATCTCAGCTCGTCTGCACAGAAGCACTCAACAATCAGAGGACAGCTACTCATGAGTCCAGAGAGACCACGTCAATTGAAATCTTGAAGATTTTGACTCCAGAAGAGGAGCACAAAGAGATCACAGATGATTCAAGTGAACCAGAAATGACTCTAGAAGAGGAGTACCAAGTAAGCAAAGAAGAGGAATCGAATCCACCACAAATGACTGATGTCACCAACATCAATGCAACATCAGATCATTCTCACAATTCTCAAGAAGACACGCTAAATGTAGCAGATACCACAAAGGACACTGACACTAATAACTGTGACAATGACTCAAATCATCCACAGGGCACACTCATTGAGCGCAACAAGAACAACAAAAACCGCAAGAAGCACAGCAGAAACAAGAACAACAGCAACATAAAAAACAACATGCAGTGCAACAAGAACGACAAAAGCACAAAGAAGCATCCCAGAGACAACAAGCATGACAATAAAAAGAACAAGAATAAAAGCGAAAACAGCGAAAACAGAATCAACAAGTGCGACAAAAAGAACAACAAGAACGACAACAACAAGAACATCAACGAAAACAACCAATGACAGAAATGACAAAAACAACAACAAGAACGACAACGAAATCAACAAAAACAGAAATGACAGAAACAACAACAATGAAACAACGACCTGTACAACATGGTACGACTCTGCACGTGAAGGACAATGCCACAGCACACTGCAAAACAATGACAAGACTACAAACATGCCATGGCATGATAAAGAATCTCACAAATTCACATCTGTTCCAGAACAAACAAGCCAAACAGCTTTCACAAACGATGACATACAGAATCAATACCACAAACACAGGAAAAAGCCAAGGTCAGGCAACGGTGCGACACAGAATCGCTACCTGCAATCAAATGGAACAGGTGAAAAAGGTGTCCACATCATTAAACGACTCATCAGCAAGGCAGCCGAGTCACGTTCCGACATGAACCTAGCTCTGTTATCATACCGAGCAACCCCATTGAGCTCAGGACTGTCGCCAGCGCACATGCTCTTCGGCAGAGACATCCAGACAACTCTACCGGCAAAGAAATTCCGAGACCCCGGCAATGTGTTCTCGACAACATGTGGGCACTATGCTCCAAACAAAAACTATACTACGATCAACATGCGATCCCACTCAAGCCACTGACAATAGGTGACACCATCAGAATCAGGGACCCAGAAGGCGGATGGTCTGAGTCAGCCACGGTGATCAGGCAGGAGGCTCCGCGGGCCTACATTGTCAAATCGTCTGCGGGAGTACTTTTTCACCGTAACCGCCGAGATCTGTTAATGCTTCGGCCGACAACGCCAGTATTTCCCACACGGGACTTGACCGAGTCCATTTGTCCACAGGACATTCCTCGCCACACAACGTCAGACAGTACTCTTGATGACATCAAACCATCATCCCTACTACCACCATTAAGATGCTCCAGCAGAAGCCGTAAGGCACCCGACCGGCTAGATTTGTGATGACACGTCAACACATGCACAAGACGAATATGGACATTTCTCACGATGGACTCACAACACAGTTAATTGTTTCTGTATTACTTTTATCATTTTCAGTGTGCAGATTTGCATATTCCCACCACTTGTTATGTACAGTTTTCTTGAGGCGAGTCTAGAAAACTTGTCCAATAAAAGGGGGGGGGGATGTAGTGATCTGTACATCTGTACATACATCTGCACATACACCAGGGACTGCAGACAGATGTAACAGCCACAGCATCACTCGAGGGCAGCATCAGAGACGGGTATAAAGGGCCCAGCCCAAGATAGGATCCGCCTCTTTCAGAAGCACAGGGCTAGGGAGCAGCAGCGGCAGGCAGAGACAGCTCAGCATAGGCAGCTTACCTTAGCTTCACTGGTCATACCTCTTGACTGTATTATATCTAGTTAAGCTCTGGAAACAGAACAAACCTACTGAATAAAGTATTTGTGTTAACTGGAAGTCTACAATCTATATTCAGACTTAGAGAATAACATAAGAGATGCTACTCTGGAATGCTGACAGCCTCATGGGCTTGTTTTTTAATGTGCTGCCGCAGGTGAGGCGCGGAAGTTCAGTGTCTTCATTTGGAGTCAGCTGTAAGTTAACAATTGACTCGAGGGTCTCAAACACAAAAGGATTTTCACCCACCTTTTTTCTCTCAAAATCTGAAATTTCTCCTCTGGAAATAGTGACAAAAATTGTCGATCAACACAGCCAGATGCAACTGAATAAGGCGGGTCAGTCTATTGACAGCTCCTCTACTAACACTGTTTTCTTCAATATGTCGTAGCAGTGTGCGGAACATGTCGTAGTTTTGGCTTTGTGCTCGCATTTGCCAAACTTTCAATTACTTTTGGAAAGCAACTATTTCTTCACAGTTCTAAAAGCAATCATTATCCTTCTGTGGGGCAGCACGGTAGCACAAGTGGATAGCACTGTGGCTTCACAGCACCAGGGTCCCAGGTTCGATTCCCTGCTGGGTTGTTGTCTGTGCTGAATCTGCACGTTCTCCCCGTGTCTGCGTGGGTTTCCTCTGGGTGCTCCGGTTTCCTCCCACAGTCCAAAGACGTGCAGGTTAGGTGGATTGGCCATGATAAATTGCTCTTGGTGACCAAAAAGACTAGGAGGGGTTATTGGGTTATGGGGATAGGGTGGAAGTGAGGGCTTAAGTGGGTCGGTGCAGACTCGATGGGCCGAATGGCCTCCTTCTGCACTGTATGTTGTGTGTTGCAATTTGAGGTTCAGTTCATTTTGAATTGAAACGATGTCTGCAAGGTAAGACATTGTTAGCATCAAACTCTCATTTGCCAATACTTCCCTGCATATAACACACATGGGCTTTGCATCCTGACATGCATTGGCACAATTTACAAAGGCATACTTTTAGGGATCATTTCTATTATACCTCAAGAAATCATCTTTATACTGTTTTGTTCCCAATTTCAGTTTCTTGTTAGTAGGCTGTTCAGCAGAGGCCCTAGAGCTCTGTATACAACTCGCACTAGCACTGCTTTGTCCTGCCGTGGACTGTCCTGACAGCTCTCTCCAGTTGTGAGATCCTGGCCTGTTTATGACTCTGGCCCTCCCTTCCTATAACCAAATGATCCATCTTCATTTCTTCACGGTCCTGTTGCCTTGTTTGCTGGCAGCTAGAAAATGGAAGAATCTTTCCTCCGTGATTTCACGCAAAAAGCACGAACGTACAGGGCGTGTGATGTCAGTGTACGTGCCAGGCGTGTGACTTGCTCTCTGCTGCTACTTCTGGGAGGAAGACTGCACCATTCACATTTAAAGGACGCAGCTGGCATTCTCTTTTTGTTTTTGAAGTTTTTTAAATTAGCTTTTCTCTTATTTATAAACAGTTGTGTGTGTACATTACATTTTTCTTGCCCACGCTAATTTACTTTATTCGCGGCTGGCATTCTCAACTGAAACGCTGGTCGCGACCGGGTTTCTTAAAAGCCGGCACAACTGTTTGGTGCTTCTCCCCTGATCGGGAACGCCGTGACCGATTGCTCCACGACCATCCTGATACCCGCCCCTGGGTTGCGACCCACAGTTTGAAAAACCCGGGTTCAGAGCCCTAGACAGAAGGTGTTGGTGAGTGGGTGTTGCATTCTCCAATGCTTGCCCAAGGTATACCTAGGAAGGGGATGGAGTGCTGGATGGAGGAAATGGTTACTTTGGAATGCTGAAAGAAGAGGGGAACATGTATTTGGTGGGTGGCCCATTCTGGAGGTGGCTGGAATAGTATGGATTCATCAATTGAAAGTGGAAACTGGCAGGATGGAAGGTGAGGACATGGGGAACCCTATTTGTGATTTTAGGATGGACAAGAGGCGAGAGCACAAATATGGGAAACTGAACAGAAATGGCTGAGAGTTCTGTCAATCACAATGCGGGCAGCAAAGCATGGTGAATGTTTGGTTGAAGATAAAGGAAGGCATACCAGAAGCACTGGTGTAGAACCTGGCATCATCAGAACATATGTGATGGAGATGGAGGTCCTGGGAGAGTGGAGTCGAGACCTCACAGAAAGGGGGGTGGGAGATAATCAAGGTAGTTGTGGAGATCAGTGAGCTTCTCATGGATATTGATGAACAGTCTGCAGCAGTGATGAGCAACCTGTGACCCAAGGGCCACATGCAGCCCACCTGGGGTCTGAGTGCGGCCCACAAGACATTGTGTTGACTGTTGCCCATGTGCCACATTCCACTGATTTCCATCCACGTAGTTTTTTTCCTACTGGTATGACTGGTATACTAATATGCACATAGAACAAGGGCAAATTAAGTGAAGTGAGCTGCAAGCTGATTGCACACAACATTGACTGTGAGAACCATGCACCCACTCCCTTTGTGTCCAAAGTGTAAATATTTCATTTGTTTTTACTATTTGAAGTTGATATTAGTTCTTTTAATAAATAAATAATTAAGCACTTGCTATGACTCGTTATGCAATATTCGGTGTATTAAATGTATTTAATCTTATGCAGGGGTCATGGTTATTGAACAAGCCCGATTTCACTCTTGCGGCTCTGTGAATTGAAGGAGGGCCACTCATGCGACCCACTCACGAGCCTAGGTTGCCTATTGCTGGTCGACAAGAAAGGAAAGAGTTGGAGTTTGAGATGGTGAAGATGAAGGAAGGGAAAAAGGGGAAAAAATTTGATATTCTGCAGTTCGGGGTGAGAGCACAAAACACCATCAAAACTGTCATCAATGTACCTCCTCGAAACACATCACTGTTTCGTCACCTGATCCATGACCATCCTCTTTTCCTTTGCATTAACATCTCTTTTGTCATTTAATCTCCTGGCCTTCCACTCTCTCACAGACAGAACATTTGCTGATGATACTAAACTTGAAGGTGTGACAACAGGGAGGAAGAGATCAGGAGAAGGTAAATTAGGTATTTAAGACCTTTTACCAAAATGTATACAGGTCAGAACCTCCACGGGATGGGAAAGATATGGTGGAATTCCTGGGTGACTTGGAGTTTTCCAAGGTGGAGGAGTTATGAGGGGACCTTGAAGTTCCACCGGAGTTGGGTGAGATCGAATAGATGCTGAAACTGATGTAGTCGGGGGAGGCACCAGGGCCCAATGGGTTCCTGGTGGAATTTTATAAAAAATTCATAGACTTGTTAGCCCCTCAATTGTTAGAGATGTTTAGGGGCGCCTTGGAGAAAGGTGCTTTGCCACAGATGCTGAGGCAGGCTTCGAATTTCCTGATCTTGAAAAAAGCCAAGGACCCCTTAGACTGTGGGTCGTTTCGACCAATCTCTCTGTTAAATGTGGACGCAAAGCTGTTAGCTAAAGTGTTGGTGTTGAGACTGGAACCTTGTCTGCCAGCTGTGCTGGGGAAAGACCAAATGGGTTTCATTAAGGGGTGGAGGTTAACAGCGAAGGTAAGACGGTTGTTGAATATGGTGCTTGCTCCGGGCAAGGCTCGGGTCACAGAGATCATAATCTTATTTGATGCCAAGAAAGCATTTGACCGGGTAGAGTGCGACCATCTGTTTGCAGTTTCAGAAAAATTTGGAATTGGGCCGGGCTTTGTAGCCTTGGTGCGACTGTTAATACCAGCCCCATTTGCCAGTATTGCCATTAATAAAGTGACCTCCGCCCCTTTTGTCTCTGCCAAGCACCAGGCAGGGATGTCCATTGTCCCCTTTGCTGTTTGCCCTAGCAATAGAGCCACTAGCCATGGCCCTGAGGTCCTCAAATACATGGGGAGGAAAAGTTAGAGGTGGGTGGGACACAGGGCCTCACTGTACACCGACGACTTACTAATATATGTGAGTGATCCAAAGGCATCAATAGGGAACATTATGGGATCTTGCAGCTTTTTGGGGCCTTCTCTGGTTACAAGATAAATATAGGAAGGAGTGAATACTTTGTGGTCGGGTTGCTGAGGCAGAGAAGGTGTCTAGGGGAGTGCCGTTCCGACTAGCTGGAAGTCATTTGCGGTATTTGGGAGTACAGATAGCAAAGGACTGGGAGAAAGTCTGGAGGTTGAATTATACAAATCTGGTGGTAAAGGTCAAGCAGACTTGCAAAGATAGGTCGGTCTCCCATTATCCCTGGCGTGCCGAGTGCAATCAGTTAAGATGAACGTCTGGTCGAGATTTTTATTCTTATTCCAGTGCCTCCCACTATTCTTGCCCAAGGTTTTTTTCAGAGAGATTGACTGTCAGGTGACTGGGTTTATTTGGGCGGGTAAGAACCCAAGGATAATGAGGACGCTGCTCCAGAGGGAGAGACAATTCGGGGACTTGGCCATTCTAAACCTTTAATGCTATTATTGGGCAGCTAATGCTGAAAAGGTGCTGAGTGGTTTGGAGATTCGGGTTCAGGTGGAAGCAGAGTCTGTGAGGGGTGCAAGCGTAGTGGCGTTGGTATCAGCTCCATTACCAGTGGTACCAAATAAACACTCAGCAACTCAGTGTCGTGTTGGGTGTTCCGACACACAAACAAACCAACACGGTTGTAGATGGTACAACTCTGTTTTATTATTCTGTACAATAATAACTATTAACTTCTGGCTGTGGTTCGTACTTCACCAGCTGACCTGTGCACCCAGCCCGAGCACTATCTTAGTGAGGCACTCAGCACATTGTGTATGTCTGAGTGGCAGCTGTGAGCTCTGTGCTCTGAGCTATCTCCTGGTAGAATGAGCGGGAACTGTGGTGTTCACTGTTTTATAGTGCGTGTGCTCTCACTGGTGATTGGCTGTGATGTTGTGTGTGTGTTGGTTGGTCCATCTACCTGTCCATCAGTGTGTGTGTGTGATTGCACCATGATATGTTAATGTGGATATCATGACATCCCCCTTTTCACAAGGATATGTGCCTACATGGTAATAAATATTGGTGTGTACTGAGTGCGGCTGAGTATGTGTGTGCAATAATTACAACATGTACATGAGGCTAAACTATATACATAGGAAGGTGTCCGGTGCAACAGAACAACGAGGTTGTACCACAAACAAAACAAGTGCAATCATCAAATATCGAAAGAGAACTCCTGGAACGACAAGAAAAAAAGCACGTTAACATTGTTGCACAACAAATCAGTGAGTCCAATGTGCAAACAGGCTCATGAGTCCAGTCTATTAGGTGGGCGACAAATTCAGGTTGACCGCCTTAAGGGTGGGCAGGATCCACCGGCTGAGGAATGGGCCTGGCCATGGGCGAGAGAGGAATAGGCAGAGTGGCAGGAAGCTCCACAAAGTCGACATCAGGGATAACAGGAAGGCGTGGCACCGGTGCATGATCACGTAGCGAGCGGGGAAGCAGCCGAAGGGCCCGCCGATTACGCCGGCGAATGGAGCCATCAGGCATGCAAACCAGGAACGAGCGGGGAGCCACACGGCAGAGAACCTCGGCGGTTGCCGACCAGCCACCCTCCGGTAGGTGTATGCGGACGTTGTCTCCAGGCGCCAGGGCTGGAAGATCAGTTGCCCGAGCGTCATGTGCCACCTCCTGCTGAGCACGCTGCTGTCGCATCCTTTGCAATACTGGAGTCTGGTCGGGTTTAGGAACATGAATGGACGGCACAGTGTTCCTGAGGGTGCGACCCATCAACAGCTGGGCTGGCGAGAGGCCTCTGGACAGTGGGGCCGAGCGATAGGCCAGCAGGGCTAAACAGAAGTCAGATCCGGCATCAGCAGCCTTGCAGAGGAGCCGCTTCACGATATGGACGCCCTTTTCCGCCTTGCCATTCGACTGGGGATGCAAAGGGCTGGACGTCACGTGTGCGAAGCCGTATGAACAGCAAAAGAAGACCATTCTTGGCTCGCAAAACAGGGCCCGTTGTCAGACGTGACGGTGAGCGGAATGCCACGGTGAGCGAAGGTTTCTTTGCATGCCCTGATGACAGCTAATAATGTCAAGTCGTGCAGGCGTATGACCTCCGGATAATTGGAAAAATAGTCAATTATAATGACGTAGTCCCTGCCGAGCGCATGAAAGTGGTCCATACCCACTTTTACCCAGGGGGATGTTACTAACTCATGGGGCTGAAGTGTCTCAGGGGGTTGCGCCGGCTGAAACCTTTGGCAGGTGGGGCAGTTGAGCACCATGTTGGCGATGCCGTCGCTGATGCCCGGCCAGTATACAGCTTCTCGGGCCCTCCGCCTGCACTTTTCAACTCCGAGATGGCCTTTGTGCAATTATTCGAGGACAAGCCGGTGCATGCTGTGTGGGATCACAATCCGGTCCAACTTTAGGAGGACACCGTCAATGACGGCCAAGTCGTCCCAGACATTGTAGAATTGTCGGCACTGCCCTTGAGGCACCCTCCGTCATGTGGCGCATCACACGTTGTAGAAGGGGGTCAGCCGCAGTCTCACGGCGAATGTGGGCCAGACGTGCATCAGTAGCCGGCAGATTGGCCGATGTGAAGGCTACTTGTGCGTCGACCTGACAAACTAATCCCTCCGATTCGGGCGGTGTGCTCACTGCTCTGGACAGGGCATCCGCGATGATGAGGACCTTTCCCAGGGTGTAGACAAGTTGGAAGTCGTACCTCCGGAGCTTGAGCAGAATGCGCTGGAGGCAAGGGGTCATCTGGTTGAGGTCCTTCTGAATGATGTCGACCAGGGGGCGATGGTCGGTCTCCACAGTGAACTGCGGAAGACCATACACATAGTCGTGGAATTTGTTGTTTCCGGTTAACAAACCAAGGCACTCCTTTTCAATATGCGTATAGCGCTGTTCTGTGGGGATCATGGCCCGCGAGGCATAGGCGACCGGGGCCCATGATGCAGTGTCGTCCCATTGCAGGAGTACCGCCCCAATGCCGGACTGACTGGCATCAGTCGAGATCTTTGTGTCCCGAGTAGTGTCGAAGAACGCCAATACCGGGGCGGTGGTGAGCTTGATCTTGAGCTCCTCCCATTCCTTCTGGTGTGCGGGCACCCGCTGGAATTCCGTTGTCTTCTTGACCAGGTGGCGAAGAGCCGTTGTGCGCGAGGCCAGGTTGGGAATAAACTTCCCCAGGAAGTTGACAACCCCCAGAAAGCGTAGCACTGCCTTCTTGTCTGCCGGCTGCGGCATGGCTGCGATAGCTGCCACTTTGTCGGCATCCGGATGCACCCCTGACCGGGATATGTGTTCCCCCAGAAACTTTAGCTCAGTTTGGCCAAAAGAGCACTTGGCTCGGTTGAGGCACAGGCCCTGATCTCGTGTCTGTGCAAAGGCACGCTGGAGACGACTGATGTGCTCCTGTGGTGTGGTGGACCAGTTGATGACGTCGTCAACATAGACTCGAACCCCTTCGATGCTCTCCATCAACTGTTCCATGATGCGATGAAACACCTTGGATGCTGAGATGATGCCAAACGGCATCCTATTGTAGCAGTATCTGCCAAAGGGAGTGTTGAAGGTGCACAGCTTCCTGCTTGACTGATCCAGTTGAATCTGCCAAAAACCCTTTGAAGCATCAAGCTTGGTGAAAATTTTAGCCGGGGCCATTTCGCTCGTGATTTCTTCCCATTTGGGTATGGGGTAGTGTTCCCTCATAATGTTATTGTTCAGGTCTTTTGGGTCGATGCAGATCCAGAGCTCGCCAGAGGGCTTTTTTTACGCACACCATGGAGCTGACCCATGACGTTGGCTCCGTGACCCGCGAAAGCACTCCTTGGTCCTGCAGCTGATGCTTGAGGCAGTCTTTGAGTGGTACTGGGACTCTGCGAGGTGCGTGAATGACCGGGGTGGCGTCCGGTTTGAGCCGTATTCTGTAAGTGTAGGGCAGTGTGCCCATGCCCTTGAAAACCTCCAGGTTGTGGGCGAGGAGCGAGTGGAGCTGCGCCCTAAAGTCTGCATCCGGGAAATCAGACGTGCCTTCTGGAGACAGAGTGTGTACCCGCTGAACGAGGTGGAGGATCTTGCACGCCTGTGCGCCTAACAGAGTCCTTCGAGGTTCCAACTATCTCAAAAGACAGTGTGGCTGTGTATGAATTGTGTGCAACCTCGAGCTGGCAGGACCCCATGGCCGGGATGACGTTCCCATTGCAATCAACCAGCTGACAGTGGGATGGCCGAATCAGTGGTTTGACCTTCAAGGTGTAGAAGGCTGACCATGCAATGAGATTGGCGGAAGCACCGGTGTCTAAACGGAATGTGATTGGTGATCGATTGACCGTTAGGGTGGCACACCATTCATCACCCGGATTAATGCTGTGCACTGGCATTGGCTGGTGGGTCCTAATTGGGGATATGCGGTTCCTGTCTATTACCGCAACGTGGAAGGGATCACGGTCGTCGGCGCCACCGGTCTGCACGTCGTCAGGGAATGACTCGGTGTATGTGGGCTGAATGGCCCGCACGTCCCTGCGAGGCTGGCGGAATTGTGGAGGGTTGGTAGGTTGTGCTTCTCGACAGCAGGCAGCGTAGTGGCCCATACTGCCACAGCAGAGGGAGTCGCGTTTTAGCTGGACATTGCCGCTTTAAGTGTGCGGATCCACAGTTGCCGCACGTCGTGACGTCATGGCGTTCGTTGAGCCACCGCGCATGCGCGGTGCGGCCCTGCGTAGAGAGGGCCTGCGCATCACGTCCCTCTGCGTCGGCATCCCCTCTTTTGCCACGTACAAGCACGGGAGGCCTCGGAAAGCACGTGAAATGACCGCCCTCGTCCGGCCCGCGGGCCAGGAGGAACTCGATCGACTGGACCCGCTCGGCCTCGTAGGGCCCCTGCCGTGCCGATTCGGCCGCCTGCAATTGGGAGTACCGGCTGGTCATGTTTTCGTGGAGGACGCAGGTTTCGATGGCGGTGGCTAGGGTGAGGAGCTTTATTTTGAGGAGCTGCTGGCGTAGGGTGTCCAAGGTGACCCCAAAAACTATCTGGTCCCGAATCATGGAGTCGGAGGTGTCCTCATAGCCGCAGGACTGCGCGAGGATACGGAGGTGTGTCAGATAAGATTGAAAAGGCTCATCCGTACCCTGCAGGTGCTGCTGGAAGAGGTACCTCTTGAAGCTCTCATTAACTTCCACGCTGAAGTGTTCCTCAAATTTTAGAAGGACCATCTTGTACTTCGTCTTGTCCTCTCCTTCCGCGAATGCCAGGGAGTTGTAGATGTGGATGGCGTGTTGCCCCGCCGTGGAGAGGAGGAGGGCGATCTTCCTGGTGTCCGATGCATTCTCCCGGTCTGTAGCTTCTAGGAAGAGCTGGAAGCGCTGTTTAAACAGCTTCCAGTTGACGCCGAGATTTCCCGCGATTTGGAGCGGCTGCGGTGGGCTGATGGTTTCCATGGCGCAGGATGGCGGATTTCTGAAGAGGTGCAGGTAGGTTTCACAGTCGCTGATGAGTTTCCAATCCTGGTATCATGTCATGTTGGGTGTTCTGATACACAAACGAACCAACACAGTTGTAGATGGTACAACTCTGTTTTATTATTCTGTACAATAATAACTATTAACTTCTGACTGTGGTTCGTACTTCACCAGCTAACCTGTGGACCCAGCCCTAGCACTATCTTAGTGAGGCACTCAGCACATGGTGTATGTCTGAGTGGCACGCTGTGAGCTCTGTGCTCTGAGCTATCTCCTGGTGGAATGAGCGGGAACTAGTGTTCCCTGTTTTATAGTGTGTGCTCTCACTGGTGATTGGCTGTGATGTGTGTATGTTGGTTGGTCCATCTACCTGTCCATCAGTGTGTGTGTGAGATTGCACCATGATATGTTAATATGGATATCATGACACTCAGTAGCAGTAGCCACATTAAATATTTTAAGGCAACTCTGCTATTATTTTAACTTGAGGGCTGCCTCCAAGCTGACCCCCATATGTGCGAATCAGTTATTCGAACCTGCTAGCTCGGAAGTGAAATTTAGGGAATGGAAGGAGAAAGGTTTAGAGAAAGTGGGAAACTTATTTTTAGAAGGTCGGTGTGGTAGCTTCAGGGAACTGAAAGAAATAAAGGGGCTCACAGATGTTGCTGGGTTCAGGTATCTCCAGGTGTGCAGCTGGGTCAAAAATAACTTTTCAGCCTTTCCGATGAAGCAGCCCTTGACCTTGCTTGAGAGGATCTTATCCTGCTCTGGGTCGAAGGTGGCCAGCACGTCGGGTACATACCAGCAGATGGTGAAGAAGGAGTTGGTCTCTGTTGCAGTTATGAAGGCAAACTGGATGGAGGAGCTGGGACTGATCTTGGATGAGGAGGTTTGGAATGAGGCACTGAAGAGGGTGAATCCGACCTCTTCCTGTGCTAGGCTGAGCCCAGTCCAACTGAAGGTGCTGTTCCAGGCATACCTTACGAAGGCTAGAATGAGTCGTTTTTTTTAAGGGGTGGATAATAGATCTGGGGAGCCCGACCTATCATGCACACATGTTACGGTTGTGTTTAAAGCTGGTGGACTTCTGAGGGTCCTTTTCTGAGACTATGTTGGCAATCCCGAACATTGGGTTGGGGCCTTGCCCATTGGTGGTGATTTCTGTGGTTTTGGTTGTGCCAGAACTCTGGTCGGGGACTGAAGTCCTGGCCTTTGCCTCACTGATGGCAAGAAGGCAGCAGATCCTCATGGGCTGGAGGTCAACTATACCGCCAAACGCCATGCCATGGCTGGGGGACCCGAGGAGTTTTTACACCTCAGGAAGGTTAAGTTTACGGTGAGAGGGACAGTGGAAAAGTTTTACCCCACATGATGACCGTTTATATTGTACTTTAAAGAGCTGGTCACTTTTAGCTGTTAGGAGAGGGTGGGTGGGGGTGATTTAGTAACTAAGTTCTACTGTTGTTAGAGAAGATGGGGGTAGGGGAGGGGACTCTTACTGTTTAATTGTCATTGTGTTTTTGGAGGTTTTGAACTAAAATTGTTAAAACTTATAATAAAAATGTATTGACACTTTATAAATGCAATTTTGAATTCTTCCTTTTTGCGACTATGACTCAGTCATTGCTCGAAACCCAAATCGTTCTAGCTATTATACTAAAATGCCTGACTATTGACTGTTCTCTTGTATAAAATGACTCATTCATCAAAATGATGCATGGTAGCATGTCAAGGTTTGCTTTCTGCTTTATCTAATCAAACTAAAAGGAAAACAAGACTGTTTTGCTTAATTACCTGAAATAGAAACTCCTCTCAAGCACTGACCCACTTGTTAGATAACAAATCCCACCAGGTAAACAGGAAATGTTTGTTAAGATAAGACTATCAGTCTGGAGGGAGGTCAGTCTAAAACACATTTGTTACATCGGAAATGGCAGCGCCTGCAGGAAGTGCCTGGTGCCAGAGTTACTGCAGTTGCATCTTTAAACCTGGTGTTTTACTTATATTTATTTGCTACTTTAAAATACCCTATCTGACTTGTCAATTAGGTGGTTAATTAGTTAATCGGTTAATCAATGTGTACCAATTAGAATGGTCTTTGATGTATTTATGGCTAGAGGAAACCATAATCATGAAGCATGTTTAATGTTTACTGGAGCAAGTTGTTGGCCGTTCCCTTTCTGTTCTGTGGCCTTTACGAATTGCTCTTTAACAACTAAAACATATGAGAAAACAATAACAATGATAAGAATTATGAGAACTGCAGGTCTTTTAATGCCACTTCCATCATTTCCCCGTCCAACTCTAATTGTTATTGTTGGCTTTTCTTGTCAAGCAAATGATAGCAAACAGCGAGCGAGATGGGGAAAGGGAGGTGGGAACAGAATATTTTAGCAGATTTGGCAAGAGTCGCTGATTCGGATTTGAAACAATACCGATTTGGACACTTCACTCTTAAAACTGAACCGAGGACTATACATTTCAAGGTTGGCAATCTCTGCATTTCCTGCTGATGAAAATCATTCTGAACATTTCCTTCGATCTTCACAGGGCGGCACGGTATCACAGTGGTTAGCACTGTTGTTTCACAGCGCCAAGGACCTGGGTTTGATTCCCGGCTTGGGTCACTGTGCGGAGTCTGCACGTTCTCTCTGTATCTACGTGGGTTTCCTCCGGGTGCTCCAGTTTCTTCCAAGTCCCCAAAGATGTGAATTGGACATTCTGAATTCTCCCTCAGCGTACCCGAACAGGCACTGGAATGTGGCGACCTGGGGATTTTCACAGCAACTTCATTGTTGTGACAATAAAGATTATTATTAAAAGCAAATTACTGCGGATGCTGGAAACTGAAACCAAAGAGAAAATGTGGAAAAGTCTCAGCAGGTCTGGTAGCACCTGTAGGGAGAGAAAAGGGCTAACGTTTCGAGTCCAGATGACGTTTGATGACCATCATACCGGTGCCAAAGAACAACCAGGCAATGTACTTCAATGACTATCATCCACTGGCCTTGACATCGATTGTAATGAAGTGCTTTGAGAGGTTGGTCATGAGGCACATCAACTCTGGACTCCCAGAATGCCTAGATCTACTGCAATTTGCATACTGCCACAACTGGTCCACAGCAGACTCCATCTCCCTGGCCCTACACTCATCCCTGGAGCATCTCAACATCAAGGGCTCCTACATCAGACCCCTATTTATTGACTACAGTTTTGCCTTCAACGCCATAATCCCAGTCAAGCTCATATCAAAGCTCCAAAACCTACGACTTGGCTCCTCACTCTGCAAATGGATCCTCGACATTCTGACCCATAGACCACAATCCATAAGAATAAAAAAACACCCCCTCCACAATAGTCCTCAATACTGGGGCCCCGCAAGGCTGTGTACTTAGCCCTCTATTATAACCCCTCTACACACTCGACTGTGTGGCAAAATTTGGCTCCAAATCCACCTACAAGTTTGCTGATGACATGACCGTAGTGGGTCGGATCCCGAACAATGAGTCAGAATACAGGAGGGAGGCAGAGAACCTAGTGGAGTGGTGCGATGACAATAATCTCTTCCTCAATGTCAACTAAACTAAAGAGCTGGTCATTGACTTCAGAAAGTAAAGTGTTGTACACACCCGTCTGCATCAAAGGGGCCGAGGTGGAGATGAAAATGAAATGGATGAAAAAATGAAAATGAAAATCGCTTATTGTAACAAGTAGGCTTCAAATGAAGTTACTGTGAAAAGCCCCTGGTCGCCACATTCCGGCGCCTGTTTGGGGAGGCTGGTACGGGAATTGAACCGTGCTGCTGGCCTGCTTTCAAAGCCAGCGATTTAGCCCTGTGCTAAACCAGCCCCATGATGGTTGACAACTTCAAATTCCTAGGCATGCACATCACCAACAATCTGTCATAGATCATAGAATTTACAGATCATAGATCATAGAATTTACAGTGCAGAAGGAGGCCATTCGGCCCATCGAGTGCACCGACTCTTGGAAAGAGCACCCTACCCAAGGTCAACACCTCCACCCTATCCCCATAACCCAGTAACCCCACCCAACACCAAGGGCAATTTATCATGGCCAATCCACCTAACCGGCACATCTTTGGACTGTGGGAGGAAACCCACGCACACACGGGGAGGATGTGCAGACTCCACACAGACAGTGACCCAAGCCGGAATCGAACCTGGGACCCTGGAGCTGTGAAGCAATTGTGCTATCCACAATGCTACCGTGCTGTCCTGGTACACCCATGTCAACGCCATGACAAAGAAAGCACAACAGCGCCTATACTTTCTCAGGAAACTGAGGAAATTCAGCATGTCCACATTGACTCTTATCAACCTTCACAGATGCACCATAGAAAGCATCCTGTCGGGCTGCATCACAGCCGAGTATGGCAGCTACTCGGCCCAAGACCGTAAGAAACTAGTCATGAACACCACCTTGCTCATCACACAAACCTACTCCAGATGAGGCCTAGCTAGTGTCTTATACAAGTTCAATACGACCGTCTTACTCTTGTACTCAATGCTCCTATCAATAAAACATAAGATACTATATACTTTATTAACTGCCCTTTCAACATGCCCTGTCACCTTCATGACTGATGCACATTTGCACCGAGGTCCCTTTGTTCCTGCACCTGTCTCTCCCCATACATCCTGCCAAAATGAATCACCTCACTTCTCTGCATTGAACTTTATCTGCCACTTGCCTGCCTAAACCACTAACATGATGACTATGTCCTTTTGAAGTTTAAGACTATCTCAATCACAGTTCACAATGATTTCAATCTTTGCATCATCCACAAATTTTGAAGCAATGCTTTGCATGCCAATCTAGGTCAATAATATATATCAGGAAGAACAAGGGTCCCAACACTGACCCCTGGGGAACTCTAGTACCTTCCTCCAATCTGAAATACGACAATTTCCACTTTTTCCTGTCACTGAGCCAATTTCTGATCCAAGTGCCTACTTTTTCTTCTATTCCATGAGCTAGAATTTTGCTATATATGTGGCACTGTATCAAATGCCTTTTGAAGATCCATATACACATCAAACTTCTCTGTTACCACCTCAAATAAACTCCAGCAAGTTAGTCAAAAATGATTTTCTCCGAATCTAGGCTAGCTTTCCTGAATAATTCTGCGTCTGTTCAAGGACTATTGATTTTGTCCTGAACGATAATTTCCTGAAGTTTCCCGACCACTGAAGTCAAGCCGACTGGTCTGTAGTTGCGGCTTTATCCTTGCACGCCATTTTGAACAAGGGTGAACATTCCCAATTCTCCAGTCCTCCAGCACCACCTGTGTCTAAGACTGGAAGATTATCACCCAAAATGTCCACGCTCCTCTCTCAGTATCCTTGGTTGCATCTCATCTGGCACCGTATCAATTTTAAGATCGCCTTCCTAATACCTTCTTCTCAATTTTAAATTTCTGGCATGGACCAATTACATCCTCACCTTTGCCTGGGTAGCATCTACTTTCTTCATAAAGGCAGATGCAAAGTACTTTTAATACCTCTGCTACTTCTCCTGCCTCCACATGCAAAGAACAGTATAGCACAGGAACAGGCCCTTCGGCCCTCCAAGCCTGTGCCGACCATGCTGCCCGTCTAAACTAAAATCTTCTGCACTTCCGGGGTCCGTGTCCCTCTATTCCCATCCTATTCATGTATTTGTCAAGATGCCCCTTAAATGTTACTCTCGTCCCTGCTTCCACCACCTCCTGCGGCAGCGGGTTCCAGGCACCCACTACCCTTGTGTAAAAAAACGTGCCTCGTACATCTCCTCCAAACTTATGCCCCCTAGTAATTGGCCCCTCTACCCTGGGAAAAAGCCTCTGACTATCCACTTTGTTTATTCCCCTCATAATTTTGTAGACCTCCATCAGGTCGCCCCTCAACCTCTGTCGTTCCAGTGACAGCAAACCGAGTTTATTCAGCTGCTCCTCATAGCTAATGCCCTCCATACCAGGCAACATCCTGGTAAATTTCTTCTGCACCCTCTCTAAATCCTCCACATCCTTCTGGTAGTGTGGCGACCAGAATTGAACGCTATACTCCAAGTGTGGCCTAACTAAGGTTCCATACAGCTGCAACATGACTTGCCAATTCTTATACTCAATGCCCCGGCCAATGAAGGCAAGCATGCCGTATGCCTTCTTGACTACCTTCTCCACCTGTGTTGCCCCTTTCAGTGACCTGTGGACCTGTATCTCTCTGCCAATACTCTTGAGGATTCTACCATTCACTGTATATTCCCTACCTGCATTAGACCTTCCAAAATGCATTACCTCACATTTGTCCGGATTAAACTCCATCTGTCATCGCTCTGCCCAAGTCTCCTAACGATCTAAATTCTGCTGTATCCTCCGACAGTCCACATCGCTATCCGCAATTCCACCAATCTTTGTGTCGTCTGCAAGTCTCCTTATTTTAAAATCCCCAATCAGTCCTACTCTTTCTTTTACCACCCGTTTACTACTTACATGCTTATCGGAGACCTTGGGAATCCCTTTTTGGTCAGCTGCGAGTCTATTTTCATTCTGTCTTTGCTTTTCTGATTAGTTTTCACCTCCACTTCCTCTGGTATATTCAGCATGATTCTCCACTGTATTTCATCTTCATCTCTCTCTCATCATCTAAGGTTTTCTCAATTTACATGGTCGACCGTTCCCCTCAAGGGAGTATATATCTTGACATGGCCTGCAATACAATCTCTTTTAAGGTAGTCCATTGTTCCAACGCCAACTTTTCAGCCAACATTTGATTCCAATCACTCAATTCAGATGCATTCTCATCCCATCGAAGTTGACTTTGCTCCAAATAATTATCCCTGTTCTGGATTGCTCCTCATCCTTTCATAAACGCTCTCCCACTGTTACTTGATTCACTTGGGCCAATTCATTTCCCAGAACCAGGTCCAATAGTGCCTGCCCTCTCATCGCACTACTCCTATTCCAGTCTATATTTGGATAATTGAAGCGCCCCATTCTCATTACTCCATAATTCTTGCACCTTTTTAAATCTCTTCGCAAATTTGTTTCTCTACAAAGACCTCTATTAGCTGGTAGTCTCTCTCTCTCTCTAATATACTCACCAAAGTTATAGCACCTTTTTCATTCCTTACCTCTTGCGAGATTCTGTCCTTGACCCCTCTGGAACATCCTCTTCAGCACTGTACTACTATTTTTAATCAATACCATCCCCACCCCCTTCCTGTCAATTGTTTTAGTGGAAAAATAAATCATTTGCACTCCACATGGAGTTGACTAAAAACCTTTGTATATTAGTTGCTCTGTTCTGAGTTTGGCAGTTAACTGGGCACTTAGATCCGCAAGAGCTTCGCCGAGCTACTGAAGGAATACAACATCTTTGTCCCAGTCGATGATGATTAACGCCAGAAGAGAAAAGCTGGCAGAGGGAAATAGAGAAGTATCAACTGATTAGGAGGATATATTAGTAGTATCAAGGTGAATAGAAAGCTTGGGAGAGTTTGATAGAACTAGAGTAGGCTATGGTAAGCCATAAGGGGTGAAGGAAAGTTGAGGGTAAATCAGGATTAATGCGCATATATGCGACTGCATGGAGTATGATTAATAAGATTGGTGGAGTACAGACACAGATTGACGTGGTAGTATGATACTGCTATAACCCATCTGGCTCAACGAAGGACAGGGCTGGGCATTAAATATTTCTGGGTACAAGTATTTAATGAGATGTTTAAACTTTTGTATAAACATCTCATTTATAAAATTGGTTCTGTATGAGGTGATCAATATTAACCTGGTGTGCACAGCCCCCTGCAATAGTGCACCACCAGCAGAGCATCCAGAGGATACCCTTTTCAAATAACCAACGGAGGTAGGGTATAAGGAGCCATTAATTCTCAAATATCTCCAGGGCCTCGCTGGATTATCGCCATCATCTCCTCCAGCTCCACGACCAAGATATCACCACCACTCTAACTTCGAGCCAGCTCAGCGCTCAGTTTTAATCACTGCACCTTTAGCTGCTTTTGTGTCTAAGAATGTCCTGGAATATCCTCCCTAAACCTCCCCACCTTTCTTTCCCCCTCAAGATACTCTTTATAATTTACCTTTTCTATCATCTGCTCTAATATCTCCTTCAGCAGCATAGTCATGTTTTGTTTTATAAGGCCTCTATCAAGTGCCTTGGGAAATATTATGTTAAAAGTGCCACAAAATGCTGCCGTCGATCTCTCTGGCATGCATTTTTCCCCTTGACGTTACTTTGATTCCGGCGTCAGTTCAAGGGATCTCTGGTGCCCAGCAGGTGATGTCAACAGCCAGGCTAAGCAGTAATCACATTGAATAATTCTCACAGACAGCAAACCAGAAAGTAACAAAAACATTACCCTTCATTTTTAATAATTTTTCAGATAGCAAAATAAAGATTGGAACATACACGAGATTACGTTGCAAATTGAAATATCATGCACAAGCTTTAATCTGTCAAATATTTAATGGAGAAATTTGACATTATAAAGTTAGCTTTACGGCCAGAGGAGTTGCTCATTAGTAATTATGAACTTAGTAAGCTCAGTTTCACCTCATTCAAAAGGCGCATCATCATCAAAGGATCTTAAGAGACTAGGCATAAAAATGGTACATCACATGAATTCAAATTATTTCGGATTTCCAACTGTGGAGACTTCAATGGTGCAACCTGGAAAATGGTAAGGATCCACTGACAAATTCTGGATTTCCATGTTTAACTGCGCTTTGCCAGCAGTTTCACAGTTGAAATGACAACAAACACTGACAATTTCCCCATTATGACAATAACGAAACCCAGACTAACATATCGATTACATTAGAACTCAGTGAGATCACTTCAAGGCTGTGAAATAATTACATAATCAAATGGTGATTGTGAACCATGACAATATCCTCCATTTCCTTATAGCCGCTTGTTTCTTTGAGACTCATATTTTAAATTTAAGAATCACTGTCCCAACATTTTCAAAAATAGTGCCTTCTGTAAATTCATCAATTTTGGGACCCCCTCCCCTTCAGTTATGCTAACAATTGAAAGTGGAATGCTCTACCCTTTTATGATCAAATTACAATGCAGCTGTACATGTCAGAAGATACTGCTGCCTCATTCAACTACAATGAACCACTGTTCCTTGCAATTTAAATTCCTATGGTATTTAAAACATTGCCACATCTGGGTATAGTAATGAATAAATCATTCGCCGACAAAACCAAGAGTAAGGTACCTTAATGATTTTCCTGCCGCAAAATCTCTCTCAATACTTGTTAAAAGGGGCATTCCGGTAATCTCATTTCCACTACTGTAGACTTAATATGTTTACACAAGTTACAGTATTCCCACAGACACATTTTCTATTGAAAGGACTGGCAGGATTTTTACAGTCCCCGCAAGACAAACATATTATATCTTTCCCTTTAATTACTAAGGAAGACTTTCTACATTTATTTTGACATACACCAGCCAAGACCAATCAAACCATCAGAGACATCCAAGCAGTAACAAATACGAATGCTGTAGATTTAAAAAAAAAAGAATTTTTATTCAGGTAACATAAATATTCACTTATTTTTGTTCATTTATTGTAAGTTGAATTAAAGTTTGATTAAAACTTTAAAAAGGCTCATAAATGACAGCAGCTGAATCCTGTAGTTCTTACTGATAAATATTTCATCAAAGGGGAATAGAAGTGTAAAAAAAAAAATGATCTACAACAATGATCAGTCTTTTACCTTTTAAAAGGACTTTTTTTTTAAAACTAAAAGGTAACACTGTGCTAAAACAAAAACATTCCTCCATGATTCCGGATACTCAGGCTTTTCAACTGGGATTTCAGGACGTTGTTCCTGGTCTTTTCCACAAATTCGGCCTGCCTGAAAATCCTCTCCACAAAAAAAAAAATTGACAGTATCCCTTTAAAATGTACCTACAGCACTGTAATATTATCTGAACAAAGTTGAATTATGGAAAAATGCATTGATTATAAAATAACAGTCACTTACTTACGGCCATCAAAAGTCTTGATGCTTTTCAATGGTTAGAAAAGAACTGCTGGTTCTATTTGGAATGAACTATACCATCTTGCAATGCGGACAGGTTTACTTAAAACCTGATCACAAGATGACCATTCATTTATTGGGTGATAACATTCAAGAATTGCTCATAAATTTGTAACACATGTCAAAAAGTCTGAAAACCAAACCAGGTTATTCTTTCCCCAACCCTTCATCTCATCCTTTTTACCAACTGAAAATTTTCAGAAAATGTAAGTAACTTTCATTGACTCACCCTCAGATTTACAAGATCTGGGGGTGGGCAGGGGGCATACTGCAACATTGAAGATAACCACTTGCAGTTGGATGAGATGACGCAATAGGCTTGAAACACTATCCTTTTATCACTGGGAGTTGGATTTGATCACAACCAGGGTAATGGTATGAATGCCTCCTTTTTCCTGTCGGTTATGGTGGCTTGTAAAAAAAATGAATTCAGGCAGGCACAACCCAGTGCAAGCTCTCAGCATGACAGTGCTCAGAATTCAGCACAAGTTAACACTAAATTAGTACTGTCACAATGATTGGAAATGGAATATTTACATTGTGCATTAGGGATGCTTTTATAGATAGTGGTTAAGGCACATTGTTGGGATGGTGGAGTTTCACCCTGTATCTTAACCAATAGTTTACCCAAACTGGAGACAGAATAATGCTGCCACTTGGTGCAAAATAGTGGAAAGATTTTCGGTTTCTCAGTTTAAGCCTTCTGCCAAGAAGTTCGCTGGAAAAAGACAAACACAAGCAATAGGCAAATCCAGAAGAAAGCCTATCCATTAAGGAAGAGATTTTCCTATCATTACGATTAATGGATGAAAAGTCATGGGAATGGACAATTTCCAAATAGCTGCTGTCGGGGGGTGCTGAAATGGAAAATCTCCCCAAATCAGTCTGCTTCCCCAGGTGTTAGAGTGGCTGTTATTGAAAATAAATTGAACACGGCCTCTGAATAAAACGACACAAGTTTGACTGCCAAATGCTTTCTAATTCCAAATGGAAACTTAAAAGTAAATTCAGTGATTCTGAGCTCTCATCATTAAGCCATGCTCGAAGGAAATGAGAATCGGAGATTGGGCTACAGCATTGCAGTAGTCCAACTGGAGTTCTGTTTAACATAGCTCGTTGTTGGGACAGTAAATGAATTTACCTGACAGGCCATTAGCCAAATGTGTATCCTCAGAAAGGGACAGAGAAAATTATAAAAATAAGTAACTTCTCTTTCCATCTTCTACTTGTATTTTTCAGTCCAGAAGCAGGTGTACTGCCTGGTCATTGCCTGGGCTGGTGAATTGTAAGTAAATGGTACACCTTCGTTAATAGAATAAAGCAGAAAGGATATTATGACTAAGTTCTTCCCCTCTTAATGGGGAAAAAAACCTCAAAGCGTCGAATTTGCATGTACAAAATGTCATGAAACAGAACTCAAAACGGAAGATAGTGTATTAACTACTTTCAAGTTCCCCATTGTATATGCAAATTGGGAACAGTGCGTTTCTCGGCTAATGTAGAGGTAAAAGGTACTTTCACACAAACGCCTGTTTACTACAATGCAAACTGTATTATATAACAAGGAGTACATTGGGTTTTTCTACAAATGTAATGAGTTTGCAGTATGTAAAGTCTGACCAGGCTTCACATAAGCAATTATTTTATACACAGTAAAGATATAAATGTAATTAAAATGTATGTACAAAAACATCAGCAAGAACCTAAACTTATAACAACATCCTTTTAGCTGCCCATCACCTTCAAAATATACAAATTTATACTCATGTGTACACCTACACCTAAACTTACAGCACACGGATCTCCTCTAAATGAAATGTGAGCACAGAACATTTTAACAAGGGGTTAGTAGATGCATTTCAATGCTATTTTTCTTAAAACAAAAATTTCACAGTTAACAGCAATCTAGGAACTAAACGTTGTGTTTTCATTCATAGGTGTTAACATTTAAATGGCGAAATACTGTCTATATGACCTTCAATGGCTGCAATATTCTAAAGTGGTAGTATTGCCATTTAAATACTTCTTGGCGTGCTTCTTGCGCCCTTACCCCACCCACCCCTTTTCCCCACTCTCCCTAAAAATGAATTTGTTGCACATTGGTTTTCACAATGAAAATCCAGTGAATTAGCATGGGGTAAAAACAAATCCACATCACTTGTCTTTAACAAAAAAATATTTAAACCGCAATTGTTTAAAAGCACCAAGATTTCCTGTCAATTTAATTATCAACATCAATTTGTTTTGACCAGTGTGTTTATCAACCCTCCCTTTCCTGTCCCCAATTCAATCCAGAGGAAGAGTATGCTATATTCCTAGCAGTCTGTTACTCTTCACGGGTACATGCATTCTAAAATTCAGTGCTTAAAAATTGATAAAAATCTAGTTCATTCAAACGGAGCTTCCTCTTCAGCATCCTCGTGATTGACCTTTGCAAGCTCCTCATAAACCTCCCTCACCATGAGGATACGGGTTAACATGGCATCCAGAATGGCAGGGTCAGTTGGTAAGGTGGAATACCACATGGGGCTGTCAGGCACACACGAGCGTTCTGGCTGAAGGTAGAAAACGTCACTTCTTGACTTCACACTCTCAGAACTATGGAAAGGTTAAAAAAGAAAGTCTGGTTAGAAGTAATGACTAGGAATTATTAATCATAAAGGACTATTAATTTTTACATTGATCAAATGGAATGCCAATATGTGAGCATTGACGCAAAAGCAAAATACTGCAGACGCTGGAAATAGGAGATAAAAACTTAAGTGCTAGAAATACGCAACAGGTCTGGCAGCATCGGTGGAGAATTAAACAGAGATAGCATTTTAGGTCAATGACCTTTCATCAGAACTGAAAATAGAGATGTAACTAGTTTTAAATACGAAAGCATGGAAGTGGGGGAAGAATAAAAAGGAATGTTTGTGACAGAGTGGAAGGCAGGAGAGATGAAATGACAAATGTAACAGCATGCAAAGCAAAAAGAAATAGTAATGGAACAAGAAACAAAAGATGGACCTGGAAGAGGTGTAAATGTGAATAATAAAACACTAAAGATAAAAAAAACCAGCAGAGGTCACAATCTAAAATTGCTCAATTCAAGTGTTGAATCGAAGGATGTAAAGTGCCTGAAATAAGTGCCTTAAGCTATCGTTATGCTTCATTGGGACAGTGCAGGAACCAGAGTGCAGAGAAGTTACAGTGTGAGTGGGACAGAGAATTAAACGACAGGTGGCCGCAAACTCAGGGTCATGCTTGTAGATCAGAGCAATCATTCAATCTGCACCCGATCGCCCATTATCCACCATATGTTCGCCTTCTCCCACAGTTGACACTTCCTCATTCCTGGTGTCTTTCATTCTCCCAATTCCTTTCACATTAGTCGTGTGTGTTCTGACCTTGCAACATTCCACAAAAATGCATTCAATATGTTTTCCTTTTTGCTCAACAAAAAGCTCCAACCAGACCACTGTAGTTGTCAAAGTTACTCTGTCCATTTTATTTCCTGTAGTTCTGTTATCATTTCACTTCCTTCCAAGAACCATGGTGGGGTTCCTTTGTCCTTACTTTCCAACCCACAGCTTCCACTTTCAAAAGAGAACCGTCACCATTCCCGCTACCACCATACACATCTCCCCCTCTCCCTTCAGCATTCCAAAAGTCTCATTCCCTCCACAAAACTCTTGTCAACCCCTCAATCACCTATTGTAGATTCCGATAGAAGAAGAGGAGTTGTAACACCTCTAATTTCACCTCTTCCATGCTCGTAATCCAAGGCTGCAAACACTCCATGGTGGAACAATCACTTATTTGATCGTTCTTTAATTTAGTACCAGCTAACGTTGCGTCTCCTCTACATTCAGGAGGCAAAACACATATGTCCCAAATGCTTTTTAAACAGTATAGTTTCCAAGCGCAAATTTTTTTTGTTTCTTGGTTTCATTTTTTGATTTTGAATGGCAGCTATGGTAAATAATCTGCGATTACGATTTACACCGCATTGCAAACCATCTTTTCCTTCTGTACTTATTCCATTACTATTCTATTTTGCTTTGTGCTATCATTCCTTTTGTCATTTAATCTCCCCTGCCTTCCACCTTTCCAGACCTTCCGCTCTTATTATTTCCTCCTTCCTTTGCCTCTGAACTAATCTGTTACAGCTCTAAACATTTTCCAGTTGAAGAAAAGTAGTCAACCTGAAACGGCAATGGTTTCTTGCTCTCTACAGAGACCTGCCTGACCTGCTTAGTGTTTCAAGCATTTTGTTTCTGTTGTAAACATTAAATGTGCTGCATTTTGTGTACTGTTAATTTCATCTTTCAAGACTGATTTTACAAGCAGATTGATGGCATACCATTTAGACAGGTAGAATTCGAAGAGGCGCACTGGACATCTGAGTGGATTATCCGTGTTTTCGGCTATTTCCATTGCACCTTCTTCTTCCTCATCACTCCGCTTCCTTTTTCCAAACTGTAACTTATCTACATCAGAAACACAAATGAGCAAATACAGCATTTATCTCCTCTGTCCATGTGGCATCATCGTACTGGGTTTAGACTTACATCCTGTTCTTCTCAGCCTGTTTCTAACAGACCACAATCTTTTGTTTCTAACAGACCACAATCTGTCAGGATCTCCTCCACAATAGTCCTCAACACCGGGGTCCCGCAAGGGTGTGTGCTCAGCCCACTACTGTACTCCCTATATACACTCACGACTGTGCGGCAAGATACAACTCCAATTCAATCTATAAGTTTGCAAATGATACAACTGTCTCAAACAATGACGAACCAGACTACAGAAGGGAGATAGATCACTGGTTGCATGGTGTACCGAAAACAACCTCTTACTAAATGTTGGAAAAACCAAGGAACTATTGACTTCAGGAAGCGTAGTACGACCCCCCCCCCTATCAAATTCCCCTAAGTGGAGATGGTCGATAGCTTTAGGTTCCTGGGGGTCACCATCGCCAACAGTCTGTCCTGTCCCACTCACGTTGATGTAACAGTCAAGAATGCCCAACAACGTCTCTACTTCCGTAAGAAACAAGAAATTCGACATGTCTGCATCGACTCTCACAAACTTCTACAGATGTGCCATAGAGAGCATCCTATCCGGCTGCAATACAGCTTGGTAAGGCAACTGCTCGGACCAAGATCGCAAGAAATTGCAGTGTGGTGAACTCAGCCTAACGCATCACACAAGCGTGCCATCCTCCCATTGATTCTGTCTACACCTCCCGCTGCCTCAGGAAGACAGACACCATTGTCAGAGACCACTCATACCCAGGCTTTGCCCTCTTCCAGACCCTTCCATCAGGCAGAAGATACAGAAGTCTGAAGACCCGCACATCCAGACATAGGAACAGCTTCTTCCCCACAGCTATTAGACTCAACGACTCTCCCTTGGACTGACCTGTTCCCTGTAAGAACACTATTCACGACACCCTATGCTGCTCTTGCTTGGCCCTTGTTGCACACTGTATCCAATCACTATGTTGATGTACCATTTGTCAATGTGCTCTGTCTATTTTTTTTTGTCTACTATGTACGTACTGTGTACGTTCCCTTGGCCGTCAAAAATACTTTTCACTGTACTTCAGTACTTGTGTCAATAAATAACAATCAATCAATCAATGGGGGGGGGAAGAGGGGGGGTGGGGGGAAATCAGCACCACATTGATTATTTGACATGTCATAGTCACAGGAATCCCTACGATCTTCTATGATCCTAGAAGAGTATTCCTATTACACATTGTTAAAGCACAGTAGGTCTAGTTTTAAAATAAATTCTGTGTGTTGGGCCAAACCTCATCTCATTGCTGTACTTTTTTTCCTCAGTGACCATACAGACAAGTGACTTCATCTGATGCCCTGAAGTGCCAATTAACTGTGTTTGACATCTGGAAGATGCACTCTTTATCCATCTTGAGATTTCTTACTTTTCCATAAAAAACTGGATTCCTAAATCGTATTGTCAACCTTCATAATTTCAAAATCATTAATGAAAGACACAAGCGTGCAGCTTCTGGTAATTTTCTATGTTCATAAACTGAATAAAACCATTCCTCTTTCATTAACCTCTGCACAAATGTTTTAACGGGCTGCATTCACAACAACTGTAGTATTATACAAACTCTGTAGCTACAAACGTAATGCTGACTGAATCTTGAGTCAAAGCTAAATCTACTTCACAATAGCCTTAAGTTTATAGTGTGAATGCACTGTTGGCGATTGCTGTTTGATTGCCATGGCCAAAGTACAGTTAACTATTACCTACTGGGCTGCAATTAAAAGAGAATGCATTGGGCCACCAAGGATACCAGAACCTTACATGTCAATAGATAGCTTCTGCATGATAGGAAATTCACCACATACAATACAAAACACTGAATGAGGAATTTTCTCACTTCTGCAAATATTTAAAATCATAATTGTTTTTAACATTATTTATAGGAAAAGGGAGTTTCACAGTTATAGCTACAAAGCGGCATTCATACCCAACTCTACTGTTTCCTGAGCAATATGAATTGGAATTGTATATAATGGGATGTGTGCAAACCCTACTCGGGTTCAGATAGTTGTATTGGCCAGTGTAGTAGGTTTATTTTCTCCTTTCCTGTTTTTAGGCCTCCACACATTATACCCTTTTAAAAATAAATTTAGAGTACCCAATTCATTTTTCCAATTAAGGGGCAATTTAGTGTGGCCAATCCACCTAACCTGCACATCTTTGGGTTGTGGGGGTGAAACCAGAGAGTGTGCAAACTCCACACAGACAGTTACCCGGGACCGGGATCGAACCCAGGTCCTCAGCACAGTAGGCAGCAGGGCTAACCACTGTGCCACCATGCCGCCTTAGCCAATGTAGTTGAAGTGCAGGATCAGCCATATAGCATTAGCGTAGCACGGCAGCACAGTGGTTAGCACTGCTGCCTCACAGTGCCAGGGACCTGGGTTCGATTCCGGCTTGGGTGACTATCTGTGTGGAGTTTGTACCTTCCCCCAGTGCCTGCGTGGATTTCCTCCTGGTGCTCCAGTTTCCTCCCACAGTCCAAAGATGTGGTTAGGTGGATTAGCCATTCTAAATTGCCCTTAGCAGGTTAAGCGGGGATAGGGCGGTGCGCTCTTTCAGAGAGTTGGTGCAGATTTGAGGGGCCTGACTTTATCTGCACTGTAGGAACTCCAGGCAGACCAGTATTGTGTACTGGACAGCTGTAGTTCATGGTTAATACTTTATTTACAAGTCACAATTTTATCAACAAGCATGAGGCTAGAGGAAGACTTGGAGCTTCCCTACTTTGTTTCAGCACAGACTATTTGGATCATTTTGTGACTGCAAGAATTACTGGCCAATTTGTGATAGAATTTCACCAAGTGTGCTCCAATATGCTGTCATACATTTGGTAAAAAAAAATAGATTTGTTTGTACCTATATCTTTATCCTTTTTGAACATAGGTGGGAAGAATCGAAGGTAGGTCAGTTTTTGCTTCAAAGACTTTGTACATCTCATTAAATGAGCAAAAGAGAGCTTCATATGATCACTGACGCTTTTCAGCTGGAAGTATTTGGTGTTGAAAAACAGTAACGTATTGAGAAGGACCGTTGGAGAATATGCTCCAAGTTGTTTACATTCCCATAAATGTTCTTCTTCAATTCGACAAAATAACTGGCCTGCAGACAAAACAGTGAGACTGAGTATAGTAACAAGTACAATGAGTATGCTGGTCATAAAATAACTTACTTTCCAATGTTTTTTATTTATTTATCCCAAGAATGTAAATAAAACCAAAACACAGCATCTAGGATCTGAGTGCAAGGTTATTTAGGTCTCCTCAATCAACCAGATTGAAGGATTATGAAATAGTTAGGTGCAAGATCTATCAGCTGCTGGCAGGTAAGCTCTCCAACAAATTGAGGCATAAAGTAATTCTGGGGTACCATACTGTAACATCTTGTGAGAAGCAGACAAATAATCCAATCATGAAATTAATGGAGAACACAAATTCGTGGTTTTGACATTTGACCACAAAGCACCACCATTATTTAAGCAAACTGGTTTACAATTCTAAAATTGTCAAATCTGATTTTTCATTAGAAATTGGTTCTTTGAAGAAACAAGCACTATATTTCTCCTCCGAGAAAGGAACAATACCAAAAATACTTCAGATAACTTTCCTCGAGTGCGTAGTGATTCCAGGGATAAGGCAAAAACTGAATTTCAAGTGGTCACTCAAATAACTGTTCGTCCATGTTGGTTAGGATTTTCTGGAACTTCCAGTCATGCAAGTCAAAGGAGCACTCGGAAACTCGAATTTGGCAGAAACACAGGTAATTGACTGTGTTAGGTGAAGCCACGGCACAGCAACTGGAGGATGCCAGGAATCCAACAACACGCATTCCTCTGACCATAGGAGTTAACAAAGGGCTATTTTTACATAAAAACAGAAGTTACAATTTTAAATAATATATAAAAGGAAAGAAAGTGCACTTTTCCCACTCAGTACACATGAAAGCTGTATTCCCACTTGCTTCAACTCCAACAGATTCCATGCTGGTGAGCTATTTTGGAGTCCGTCTGGGAATATCATATTGAATTTTAATGAAACAACTGAGGCATTATACATATTATTGATATGGTACCACTGTTCTCAAATGGACAAGAATTCCCTGTACAAACACTTACCACTTGGGAGAAGCTGCGGTTGCCAAACTTTCAGAGCCTTCGTAAGCTCAGAGGTGAATTTTGTGTAATAAAGGTCTGTGAAGATGTTATCAATCCTGCTATTCTCAAATATGTACTGAAAAAAAAGCAGAACATTTGATTTATGCAGTTCTCAAAACATAATCACATTTGCCATTGAGAACAGGGCGGCACGGTGGCACAGTTGTTAGGACTGCTGCCTCACAGCTCCAGCGACCCGGGTTCAATTCTAGCCTCGGGTGGCTGTCTGTGTGGAGTTTGCACTTTCTTCCCATAAAGATGTGCGGGATAGGTGGATTGGCCATGCTAAATTGCCCTTCAATATCCAAAAGATTAGGTGGAGTTACTGGGTTACAGAGATAGGGTTGAGGCATGGGCTTAAGTAGGGTGCTCTTTCCAAGGGCCGGTGCAGTCTCGATGGGCCGAATGGCCTATTTCTGCACTGTAGGGATTCTATGATTCTAAAGAACTCCCCATCTGGCCTGGATCCTGAACACAACTACAAGAGGTCAAATGGCAATGTTTAACTGACCGGCCACAGAGGCTCTGTTTAAAGTAAGACAATCTTTAATAGCACTCTACGACTGTTTTAAGCTCCATGTTGTTGATGTACTGAAGTTTCATACTGCAATGTTTAATGCTGCCACAGAGTTCAATCTCTCGTCCTGCTCAGTTCCTGCTTAAACCACATAGCAAACACAAACTGGAGGTTAAATGAAGTCCTCATATGAAGGATCATATGAAGCTCTCTTTTGCTTATTGGGGCAGAAACTCCCTTGATGACTTACTGTAGAGGCCTGTGAACCAGCTTTACACCACTGGTGATAGGAGGCGCATGTCCTACTGCTGGCTGGAAAAGGGAAAGGGTTGAGGGGATGTAACTGAGGGAAACAGCATGTGCTATCACTTTAGGGAAACTGGTCATATTCTAAATAATGACTGTGATTTATTGACTTCAACTGATTTCAAACAATGTGAGCTCATGCTGACCTATACAGGGAGGTTTCTTTTAAGAAAACAGAATAGAAAGTTGATCATTTCCTCCGGGACACAAATAATTTTGATGTTCCCAGTTTCTCATTATTCGTCTCCTGACAAGTTTATGTTAAATCTTTAACCACTATAAATCTCTGGTTGGACGTCTGGTAGTTGGTGAATAATGAATACTTTAACTAAAAATATTAAAATAAGCAGATGGTTTTGATGCCATCTCCTGATCACAAGAGCACATTACGTGGATCTGTATTTATAAAGAAAAATCGATCTATAAAAGTATTAACTAATGAAGCAAATTATTCTCTGGTTTGATGGAACATTAATCCAATTTTCCAATGCCTCTTCCCAAATAATTACAGTTTAATAACAGACAGGTCCAAGCACCAGGTTGACAATTACAGCAACCGACGGTCTACCCCCAAAACACAAATTAATCTAGTCATCATAATAGAAAATACTAATCTGCATGGGTGTGCATAACTACCCCCAACATATGTGACATTTTAAAACATAAAATGAAAAACTCCATATGAATTTCATTCAGTTTAGTATTGTTAATATTGTGTGATACCTGTTGAATTCCGAGGCAAAGGTAGAAGATACTGTCTGGCTCATAGCTTTTTCCATTTGGTCGCCGTACTTCTCGAATAAATTGACACAATCCATAACTGAGCTCAGCAGCGGTACACGAAAGAATGTCTTCCTTTAGCTTAATAGGTCGAGCTGCACATAAATTTACTTGGATCATAAATAGGATGCCATCACTAATCACAAAACAAACACTGCTACTGAAACCTAGTGTTTTTTTAAATTAGGGTTGGACTTCTATAATACTCCAAATTATGAGGTTTCTACCTGGGCTGAGATGCTAGTGGAATAAAAGAGTTTAGATTCTCTGCAAATCTCCTGGTAGCTAGCATTAGCCTGAATTTTGGACTGCACGTAGAGCAAGACTCGTTATGGGTTCATGCCTCACTCCAGAATTTCAGAATACGAAATAGACACTTCAAGTAGTATGTTAAAATCTCACATTGCCGGAGGATACAATGGTAAATCGAGGTTCTGTCTGCTCATTTAGTAAAGAACCTCAAAGCAGTCTTTCAAAGTAGTATGGGGGAACTTTCCCGTTGCTCTGGTCAATAAATATCTGTCAGTCAACTCAAAGTAAATTAACTGATCATTCATCATAATGCGGATTGTGGGGTTTAACAGTGCACAAATTGATTGTATCATTTACCTACAAATTAAGTATCTACATTTAAAAAGAAATTCAGTTACTGTGAAATGCTTCAGGAGTTCCTGAGAAGCTGAAAACTCTATGTAAATGTGAGTTTTTTCTTCATATGCCTCTATGAACAGATAAATATGAAAAAATATGGAATCTCAAGTACTACAACAAGATGTGCCACAAAGGTACCAAGCCGAGGGAATTTTGGAAGGACGTAGCAAGGACGGTGTCGAGGGTGGTAGGATCCAGGGTCAAACCGGGCTGGAGGCTCGCAATATTTGGGGTGGCAGAGGAGCCGGGAGTGCAGGTGGCGAAAGAGGCTGGAATTCTGGCCTTTGCGTCCCTGGTAGACCGGCGAAGGATTCTCCTTCAGTGGAAAGATACGAGGCCCCCAAGCGTGGAATCCTGGATCAGCGATATGGCAGGGTTCATTAAATTGGAGAGGGTGAAATTCGCCTTGAGGGGGTCGGTACAAGGGTTCTTTAGGAGGTGGCAACCGTTCTTAGACTTTCTGGCAGAACGATAGACATTGGTCAATGGCAGCAGCAGCTCGGGAGGTGGGGGGGTTTACTTTATTTTTGTTTATGTTATTTACACTGAAGGGTCTGAGGGGGTGTATACACCTGTTGTTTTAAGTCGGGCTGTTAATGTTAATTTATTATTTAGGTATGGGGGGGGGGGGGGTTGCTTTTTTTAGATTGTGTTTTGTACTTAACCCTGTTGGGTTCTTTTTTCTTTCTCATTTTGTTATTGATATTTTCTGAAAACCGTTAATAAAAATTATTTTTTTTAAAAAGGTACCAAGGCGAGGCTTAGCATTTGTCTACAGGGAGCAAAGAGAGAAAAAACACAATCACCACTCAAGGCCACATTTAGAAACCTTACATTACCCAATTATAGGGCAGCATTAGCAAACCTTGGGAGCAGATTGCATGCTTCCACACATCAGGCCTTGGATTAGGGATGATGCGTGGGCAGCAAGGCGGCACAGCGGTTAGCACTGCTGCCTCACAGCGCCGAGGTCCCAGGTTCGATCCCAGCTCTGGGTCACTGTCATTGTGGAGTTTGCACATTCTCTCCATGTTTGCATTGGTTTCGCCCCCACAACCCAAAGATGTGCAGGGTTGGTGGATTGACCATGCTAAATTGCCCCTTAATTGGAAAAAATGAATTGGTACTTTAAATTTATTAAAAAGGTATGCTGTGTGGAGGCCTAAAAAAGGGAAAAGAGGAAATAAGAAAGAAAAAAATTAAGATTAAAAGTAGCAACAAGCGGATCCACTACCATGGCAACTGGAAACTGCTAGCCAATGGAAGAGTTACATATTTCTAGATAGGCATACAGCAATTCATTAGGCACATACGTTTTTTAAAAAAAAAGTGTACCTGTAACGTTCTCCCATTGCTATTGTGGGTGATCTACTAAATAATATCGAAGGCAGGAAACAAAGAACCAACTTGAATTTAGATCCACCTGAGATCAATGCCTCCTCTAACTACTTACATCCAAACCGCAGCTCCTCTGTGGGGTCTCCTTTATCATTCCGAAATTGTACCCATCTTTTCCAAGCCTTCACACCATACATATACTTTAGAAACAGACCAACGTCATTGCCACCAGTTACAGGTTCCTGTAAAACATCTTGGGTGTATCCCACTATAGACTTCTTCCTTCCCTAAAGAGTTAAGCAAAAACAATAGTTCTTATAGCCTTTGTCGAAAAAGCTCAAAGACCAGAATTAACCAGCTAATTTGTACTTTTCATTGTGAGTCACTTTCCCGTTTATTAATAAATTTGCTGTATGAATACATTAACTAAGTATTGTAATCAAGCGCAATTACAAAAGCTCACCCGTTTCCTTGGTTGTGGGAAGCCATCTTTGTTCTTTGCACGTTGCATTGCCCTGTTTTGTCGTGCTGTTGCCATCTGGTCTCGTCTAGATGACTCAAAGGTAGCTATTTCAAAAAGTAAGCAAAACAACTGATTTTGCAAATACCATCTATATGAATCTTTACATTGTTTGAGATGGATAAGTAAGCAACATCCATGACTTCCAAGGAAAAAAGGGACCTTGACATGTTTGTCCATAGATCTCTGAAGGCAGAAGGGCAGGTTAATAGGGTGGTGAAAAAGGCATATGGGACACTTGCCTTTATCAATCGAGGCATAGATTCTAAAAGCAAGGAGGTCATGTTAGAGTTGTATGAATCTTTGGTGAGGCTACAGCTGGAGTACTGTGTGCAATTCTGATCGCCACATTGTGGGAAGGGTATGATTTCACTGGAGGAGGTGCAGAGGTGATTCACCAGGATGTTGCCTGGAAGAATCATTTAAAGAGATGCTGTGGAGATGCCGGCGATTCATCTGAGGAAGGAGCAGCGCTCCGAAAGCTAGTGACATCGAAACAAACCTGTTGGACTTTAACCTGGTGTTGTAAGACTTCGTACATTTAAAGAGAGGTTGGATAGGCTTAGGTTGTTTTCGCAGGAGCAGAGAATATGGGGCGACCACATCGATGTTATGAGGGTGGTGACGGTCTGGAATGCACTGCCTGGGAGGGTGGTAGAGGTGGGTTGCCTCATATCCTTTAAAGAGTACCTGGATGAGCACTTGTCACATCATAACATTCAAGGCAATGGGCAGTGCTGGAAAATGGGATTAGGTAGCCAAGTCAGGTATTTTTCATGCGTCAGTACAGACTTGATGGGCCGAAGGGATTCTCCTTTACTGTATTAGTCTGTGATTCTGTAATGTCCATGTGAAATTAATTCTGACAATAATTCCAATGGACATGTATAAGACCTTTTTCTTTTCTTCTATAGATAAGCAGCTGAGCAGGCGAAAGGCATATGATATGATAGTCAACTAAACAGAGAGAGGTATGTAAAAAGAACAGTTAAAGAAAAATAAGGCGATTTGATCAACCAAAAAGGGAAATTGTGGAAACAATGGAGAAATGAAACAATGAAGAATCACACAACTGTCCAACTATTGGAGGATACTCCAGAAGTCTCACAGGGCATGTCAGAAATATTAAAAGGCAATGCATAACTATTTTAATGATGACATTAATAAAACCATTCCAATTAACATAGATGAACACATTGACTTATGTAAAACTAAGATCCTGAAAACAGATCAGCAGCCAAGCCTGATGATATCTACCAAAGAGTGCTTAGGCTATTGAGCAGGTGCTCTGCAAGACCATGGTACGAAGTAGTAATGGATGGATTTGGATCTATTTGGAGGTCACCAATGTTACCTGCAGTTGGGACTGTTGCTGTTTACTGTTTTATTCATTGGTCAGATCCTGTCTTGAGTTTGAGTTCAGTTTCCAAAGGGAATAGTTCTATATCTATTTTATTTCATTCTCATTCCAAACACCACAATTAGATCACCCAATCAAAAATGCAATCAGTCTTTTTACTATTTCTTTGTCTTTTATCTCTCTTGCTTAATCCAAACTGCCATTAATTATTCTATATTACATTTCATGGTTTACATTAGGCTCTCTGTGCTTCACTCAGGGTTCTTCAAAGAGATTCGTTAAGATGGTTAACATCACTGCTTGTCTTGTTCATGTAGGTCCCACATCCTCTGTAGAGGATGCTGCACGGTTTCTGCTTTCTAATAACTGCAACTTGCAGAACAAAAACTTACCCAAGGTCTGTGGGCAAGTGTAAGTGTAATGAACAACCAGCACCATTAATGTGCCACTAACCACAAAATCCAGGCCAATAGGTTTTTTTTTGAGCCTGTATAATTTTATGACTAAGCATGACTCAGGTTTATTTTTTATATTCCTTTTGGTGCACTTTGATGCACATCTTATATTTCTAATTTTCTCTTTATTGTTCCTAAACATACAGGTTGAGCATTCCTTAACCAAAATTCCAAAAACCAAAACCATTCTGAAATCCGCACTTTTTTTCGAACAGCGACATAATGGCATGAGTGGGAAATTCCACAAGGTTCTGGGGAGTTCTCAGGTGATGCACAGGTCCCAACGTGCCGCACATGCGCTTTTTCACATTATATTCAGAAATTCAAAAAATAAATCCGATACACACTCAGCCCCAAGCATTTCAGATAAAGGAAGCTCAACCTGCATTAACTGATGTTGTGGTACCATTCCAAAGGTGCACCAACATTCCAATATTTCATTCAAATGTTTATTTTCCATGTGCACACTTAAATAATAAATGTAAATAGACTATTTGCACACAGTTGAATCTGATATTGTTTTCATTTGATGTCAAGCAAAAGTCAGCCCATAGCAATAAAGGTCAAAAGCTGTTTAATTTTGGTCTTTCCTAAACCAGAAACAATACTTATGCCCAAACTGGCATTCATTAATACATGAGGCAAGGTATTGAATCAAAAGTTTTCTTTGTCACTGGCTCAGTGACACACAATGCTGAGCTATTACGAACACCAGTCAATTTCAAAATTGATATACTCAATTTAAATGTTTTCAAACTGCATAGTGGGGGGTGTGAAAGACCTACATTTTATTTTTAAAGGCACACATTACTAAAACACCTTTCCGTTTTCCCTTACTGACCTACTGATATGTCAGCTTCCAGATCGTCCTCAGGTCCTTCAATGGCCTGTACTTGTATCTCTGGTTCAGTGGCTGGTGGAGGTGGAGGTAGAGGTGCAGATGTGGCAGACTGTTTCAGAGTAAAGTTGCTCAGTTCATCCTCCCAACTATGCGGAGTAGACACAGCCTCCGACTCAAGATCCCCACTGTATGTGCTACCCTGGTCTGGAACGAGAACCACATTTGCTCAAGATGACCATGCTTTCAGTTTTATCACATGACCCAACCTCAAGGAGAGAAAAAATTGCAAGGGTTATAGCCCTTAAGATCTGACTTAGTTTTTGTACAATAATGGCAATGGAGACTGTACGATGGTAGAGCTATGATCAAGTAGAAACCTTTCTGTCAAGAGATCACGCGATTTGGACTTCCAGTTGCGGTGATGACTTGCTAGCCGCACGTTTCGGTGGCTCCAGCATCCGACGGACCTTTGGGCTCTTTTAAGAGCCCCAACGGGAAATTTTTGGGCGACGCAACCCGGTGTGGGGTGAGTGAGAAGGGAGTCCCCCCCCCGACGAAGGAGGAAAATACCGCCGGCGGCGGCTGCAGCGCGAGGAATCGTCGACCAAAGAGACAGAAAGGGAGAAGCACAAGATGGCGGCGGAGAAAGCTCAGGCGACATGGGGGCCCGAGCAGGACGAACTTTTGAGACGGTGTGTGGAGCTACTAAAGAGGGAGGTGCTGACCCCGATGCTACAGGCAATTGAGGGGCTCAAGGAGACACAAAAGATCCAGGAGACAGAGCTCCGTGTGGTGGAGCAGAAGGTGACGGATAATGAGGACGAGATCCTGGGCCTGGCGGTCAAAACACAGACGCACGAGGCACTTCATAAAAAGTGTACTGAAAGGATCGAGGCCCTAGAAAACGGAGCGCGAAGGAAGAACCTTCGGATACTGGGTCTCCCGGAGGGTGTGGAAGGAGTGGACTGTGGAGATTATGCAAGTACGATGCTGAGCTCACTGATGGGTGCTGAGGCCCCTACGGGCCCCTTGGAGGTGGAGTGGGCACATCGGATCCCGGCGAGAAGACCAAAAGCGGGAGAACCACCCAGGGCGATAATCGTGCGATTTCACCGCCTTAAGGATAGAGAAGAGGTCCTGAGATGGGCTAAAAAGGTGCGGAGTAGCAGATGGGAGAATGCAGTGGTACGGGTGTACCAGGATTGGAGTGCGGAGGTGGTGAGAAGGAGGGCGAGTTTTAACCGAGCCAAGGAGGTGTTGCATAAAAAGGTGAAGTTCGGGATGCTGCAGCCGGCAAGACTATGGGTCACGTATCAGGAGAGACACCATTATTTCGAGGCGGCGGAGGAAGCATGGACCTTTATTAAAGAGGAGAAATGGGATCGGAACTGAGGGACTGATACTGCAGGAAATGTTATTGTTAATGTTATGGTTGATGTTAATAGAGAAGTAAATTGGGAAGGGGAGAGACATTGGGAAATGTGGGCGCCGGTGAGGTGGGAAAGACGGGACATAGATGGAGAATGAGGAAGGGGAGGGGGAGGGGAAAGGGAGCTGCGCCACAAGAGGCGGGTCAGGTAAAGGGATGTTCCCGCGCCAGAAAGAATATGGCGGGAAGACAGGCGCAAGGCGGATGGGAGTTCCTCACACGGGGGGGGGGGGGGGTGTCGAGGAGTGAGCAGGAGTAGCCGGGGTCAGTTGAAGTCAGCTGACTTACGGAAGTAATATGGGGGGAGCAATCACACTAAAAAGACATCTAGCCGGGGGGGAGGGGGGGGGACAACTGGGTTGCTGCTGCGGAAATCCAAAAGGAAATGGCTAAAGAGAGGGTAGACGGGGATAGTATGCGACGCTGGGGAGCGAGTGGGAGCGCGGAGGCGGGATATGGGACTGGCCTAGAGAAGGTAATGGCTAGTCGACACGGGAGGGGGGCAGGTAGCCCCCTAGTGAGGCTGGTCACGTGGAACGTGAGAGGCCTGAACGGACCGATAAAAAGGGCCCGAGTGCTCGCGCATTTGAAAGGACTAAGGGCAGACGTGGTTATGCTCCAAGAGACGCACCTAAAGGTGGCGGACCAAGTTAGGTTAAGGAAAGGATGGGTGGGACAGGTGCTCCACTCAGGACTAGACGCAAAGAACAGAGGGGTGGCCATATTGGTGGGGAAACGGGTAACATTTGAAGCAAAGAACATCGTAGCAGATAGCGGAGGTAGATACGTAATGGTGAGTGGCAGGCTGGAGGGAATGGAGGTCGTGTTGGTTAATGTATATGCCCCGAACTGGGACGATGCGGGATTTATGAGACGGATGCTGGGGCGTATACTGGACCTGGAGGTAGGAAACTTGATCTTAGGAGGGGACTTTAATACTGTGCTGAACCCGGGTCTAGATAGATCCAGCTCAAAGACCGGAAGAAGGCCGGCAGCGGCCAAGGTGCTTAAGGGGTTTATGGACCAAATGGGGGGAGTGGATCCATGGCGATTTCTTAGACTGAGGGCTAGAGAGTTCTCCTTCTTCTCCCATGTCCATAAAGTGTACTCCCGGATAGATTTTCTTTTTGTTTAGGGAAGGTCGTTGATCTCTAGGGTGGAAGAAGCTGAGTATTCAGCCATAGCGGTTTCGGACCATGCCCCACATTGGCTGGACCTGGAATTAGGAGAGGAAAGGGAGCAGAGAGCACTCTGGCGATTAGATGTGGGATTGATGGCGGATGAGGGGGTGTGTGCAAGAGTGCGGGGGTGTATCGAGAGATACCTGGAGGTCAATGACGACGGCGAGGTCCCTGTGGGAGTGGTATGGGAAGCACTAAAAGCGGTGGTCAGAGGAGAGCTGATCTCCATTGGGGCCCACAAAAGGAAAACAGAGGCCAAGGAAAGGGAAAGATTACTGGGGGAGATTCTAAGGGTGGATAGGGAATTTGCAGAGACCACGGAGAAGGGACTGTACAGGGAGAGGAGACGACTCCAGACGGAGTTTGACCTCCTGACCACCAGAAAGGCAGAGGTGCTGTGGAGGAAGGCACAGGGGAGGAGGTATGAATATGGGGAACAGGCTAGTCGCCTGCTGGCTCATCAATTGCGAAAGAGGACAGCAGCGAGGGAGATAGGAGGAATTAGAGACGAAAAGGGAGACACGGTGCGAAGAGCAGGAAAGATAAATGAGGTGTTCAAGACCTTTTATGAGGGACTGTATAGGTCTCAACCCCCAGAGGGAGAGGAGGGGATGCGGCAGTTCCTGGATCAATTGAGGTTCCCGAGGGTGGAGGAGCAGGAGGTGGTAGGCCTGGGGGCACCGATTGGGGTGGACGAGGTTATTAAGGGACTGGGGAGCATGCAAGCAGGGAAGGCTCCGGGACCAGACGGGTTCCCGGTGGAATTTTACAGAAAATATGTGGACTTGTTGGCCCCGTTGATGGTGAGGACGTTCAATGAGGCCAGGGAAGGAGGGACTTTACCCCCGACAATATCGCTAATTTTGAAGAGGGATAAACATCCGTTGCAGTGCGGGTCCTATAGACCTATTTCATTATTGAACGTGGACGCCAAATTGCTGGCAAAGGTACTGGCATTGAGGATCGAGGACTGTGTCCCGGGGGTGGTGCACGAAGACCAGACAGGGTTCGTAAAAGGGAGACAACTGAATGTTAACGTGCGACGACTATTAGGGGTGATAATGATGCCCCCAGTGGAGGGGGAGGCAGAGATAGTGGCGGCAATGGATGCAGAGAAGGCATTTGATAGGGTGGAGTGGGAGTATTTATGGGAAGTGTTAAGGAGGTTTGGGTTCGGGAACGGGTTTATTAGCTGGGTCAAACTTCTTTATGGGGCCCCAACGGCAAGTGTAGTTACGGGTCGACAAAGATCGGAGTATTTCCGACTATATAGGGGAACAAGACAGGGATGCCCGCTGTCTCCATTGTTGTTCGCGTTGGCAATTGAACCTCTGGCCATGGCGTTGAGAGACTCCAGGAAATGGAGAGGGGTGATCAGAGGGGGAGAGGAACACCGAGTCTCGCTCTACGCAGATGACCTATTGTTATATGTGTCGGACCCAGCGGGGGGGATGATAGAGGTTATGCGAATGTTGAGGGAGTTCGGGGATTTCTCGGGGTATAGGCTAAACATGGGGAAGAGTGAATTATTTGTGATACATCCAGGGGACCAGAGTAGAGAGATAGAAGGCCTGCCTCTAAGGAAAGTGGAAAGAAACTTCCGATACCTGGGGATTCAGATCGCTAGGAGCTGGGGAACCTTGCACAGACTTAATCTGACACGGCTGGTAGAACAAATGGAGGAGGACTTCAAGAGGTGGGACATGCAGCCTCTGTCGCTGGCGGGCAGGGTGCAGGCCATTAAGATGATGGTCCTCCCGAGGTTCTTATTTGTATTTCAATGTCTCCCTATACTAATCACTAAGACCTTTTTCAATAAAATAGACAGGAGCATCACGAGCTTCGTGTGGGCAGGGAAAGTTCCGAGAGTAAGGAGGGGGTTCCTTCAGCGTAGCAGGGATAGAGGACGACTGGCACTACCGAACTTGGGCGATTACTATTGGGCCGCCAATGTGGCAATGATACGTAAATGGATGATGGAGGGTGAGGGAGCGGCGTGGAAAAGACTGGAGAGAAAGTCCTGTAAAGGGACGAGTTTAGAGGCGCTGGTGACGGCGCCGCTACCCTTCTCACCAAAAAGGTTTACCACGAACCCGGTGGTGGCGGCAACATTGAATATCTGGGGACAGTGGAGGCGACAGAGAGGGGTGCGGGGAGCCCTGGTGGGGTCCCCAATCAGGAACAACCATAGGTTCGCCCCAGGAAGAATGGATGGAGGATTTCAGAGCTGGCACCAGTTGGGAATTAGGAGGGTGGGAGATTTATTTATAGATGGGATGTTTGCGAGCTTGGGAGCATTGGAGGAAAAGTATAAGTTGCCCCGGGGAAACTTCCTGAGATATATGCAGGTGAGGGCGTTTACTAGACAACAGGTGAGGGAATTTCCGCTGCTCCCGACACAGGGGACTCAGGACAGAGTGTTTTCAGGGGTGTGGGTCGGAGAGGGCAAGGTGTCAGAGATATACCGAGACATGAGGGAAGAGGGGGAGGAGTCGGTGGGCGAACTAAAAGGAAAGTGGGAAGAGGAGCTAGGGGAGGAGATTGAGGAAAGTTTGTGGGCTGATGCCCTCAGCAGGGTAAACTCCTCTTCCTCATGCGCCAGGCTTAGCCTGATTAAATTCAAGGTGCTACATAGAGCACACATAACGGGAGCAAGATTGAGCAGGTTCTTTGGAGCGGAGGACAAATGTGGGAGGTGCGGCGGAAGCCCGGCAAACCACGCACATATGTTTTGGGCGTGCCCGGCACTGGAGGGGTATTGGAAGGGAGTGACGGGAGTGATTTCCCAAGGTGAAGGCCCGGGTCAAACCAGGCTGGGGGCTAGCTCTATTTGGAGTTGCGGATGAGCCGGGAGTGCAGGAAGCGAAAGAGGCCGACGTTGTGGCCTTTGCGTCCCTAGTAGCCCGGCGTAGGATCCTACTCATGTGGAAGGAGACGAAACCGCCCGGACTGGAGACCTGGGTAAACGATATGGCGGGGCTCATTAAACTGGAGCGGATAAAGTTTGCCCTGAGAGGATCGGCTCAAGGGTTCACCAGGCGGTGGCAGCCATTTCTCGACTACCTAGGGGAACGTTAGAGGGAAGATAGACGACCTGCAGCAGCAACCCGGGGGGGAGGGGGTTTAGTTTAGATTATGTTAAACGATTATGGGGTTTAGTTATTTGTTTATTGTTAAAAATTTCTTTACTGTTACGTTTGCTTTGTAAGAGGGAAAAAATTGTTGTTTGGAAAAAATTTTCAATAAAATATATTTTTTTAAAAAGAGATCACGCGATTTAACTGTGATACCGTTGTTGTATGTGGATGAAAAAGATCAACAATTCTTGAAATGCGACAAACTTAACTATAACCAAACACAAAAATTGTGCATGTAGTGTAGTCAGGTAGTGTGAATAAGGACACCTGAAAATGAGGATATATTAATTTTACACAAGATATTGGTGATAGGTGCTAATCAAATGAATTTCCTTTGATTCATTGAACAAAAAGCAATGTAACATAAATATTAAGTGCAGCCAACTTTGAGACTCAATGCTAATTAGGCTTTAAAAATGGTCTTTTCTGAATATTACATTTCCTCGTCTCCTTCAGTATTACATGAAGACATGTAATTAAGCAAACAACCTACTCCCAAACTGGATTCCTGTATCCTGCACTTGCACAAAGTCATGTTTGCCACTGCCCTCCACCATTATTGATCAGTACTGGTTTCCTGATCCCTCAAAATCCCCAACTTCAAATCCCACCTTGTCCTTGTCTCATGCCAGCTCTACTATCTCCTCCAGCCTCACACCTTCTCCTGCACCTTCATGAATCTTCTTGAGTTTCTTGCCCATTTCTTTATTGACTTTTCCCTCACCCCGTGTAAAGTGCATTAGAAGTGTGTTTATGTTTATGGGTAGCACAGTGGCTAGCACTGCTGCCTCACGGTGCCGAGGACCCGGGTTCGGTCCCAGCCGCTGGTCACTGTCCGTGTGGAGTTTGCACATTCTCTCAGTGTCTGCACGTGTCTCACCCCCACAACTCAAAAGATGTGCCTGGTAGATGAATTGCCACGCTAAATTGCTCCTTAATTGGATAAAAAAAGAATTCAATACTCTAAATTCTGATTATATTAAAAGGAGCTATATAAATACAAGCTATTTTATCGCAGATTACTATCACCTAATAATGCTTACTTTACTCCCGCTGACTTCAGTGAGGCTGGAGATTAATTTCTGGCACCCAACTGTCCGTGCACTCACATCGTGAACCTCTGGCTATGATACTATCAGAAATCAAGAGTTAAAAGAAAGTCCTTGCTGAACTATTTTCAAAACATAGGCTCCGAGAGCTCTCTCAATGCAATAGAAAATAAAAAGTAACGTCTGTTTGGAACACGTTTGAATGGATGTTACTAGTAATCATTCTCCAACGTAAGTATCAGAGAGATGAATCTGAAACTACAAATTACATTTCTAATCTATACCAACCACCATATGAGACGGTTTTCTCTTTTTCCTCCTCTTCGGCAATCATTGCAGCCATTGTTAGAAGATCTGCTTCAAAAGGATTTGAAGGAATCTTCTCCTTTATTTCCTGGATTGTTTCAATTATTCTGTCTGCACTGTCCAGCGTTGTTGGAATGAACATCGGTACTGGGAGCTGAAATGCAAGACATTTTTTAAAAATAAAAAAGAATCTTGGACTAGAGTTTATTCTCTGCCATTGCAAAGGGCATTACCCACCTGATTTCTACTCCGTGGAGTTCAACAGAATAAAAATCAGGCAGTTTCAATGAGCAATAGTTGATCTATTCCATTAGACATCCAAGTAAACATCTACCCTGGAAAGCACTTATTGTACTTAGACAATTACAAGAGATTGAAATGCTGTAATGAACCAGTTACAAGCAAATGTTTTACTTTACCCATCAGATTCGGTTGTTAAATTACTGGAAGAGAGGAGTTTTATTTCTGAATATTCCCAGATCTGATTTTGTCCGTTCCCATATCATACCACCAAGTGTGGTACAAGAAAGTACTGTTAGAAGTTCCAACAAGAATGTGTGATGCTGTATTACTGTCAACTTCTATCAGAGACCTGATTCTACATAATTTGGTCTCACATTTACTACATGGCCATAACACTCAGCACACACTCTCAATCAAATAATAGCAGAATATTATACAATCACGGTGAACTGAGGGGAAAGCAGTAATAGTTTTTTTTCTTATTCAGTGAAACAGTTAACTGTTTTATTGAATAAAACTGACAAGTGTATTTGATTATCCTGAATTGATTGCCCCAGTAAAAATGAGTATCCTTGGTGGCACTTTCATTGCGAATAGAATGAAGCACTTAAACGTACAACTGTAAAAAGAAATTCCACAATACTTAAGACCATAAGAGATAGAAACAGGAGTAGGTCATTCAGCCCTTCAAGCTTGCTCCCCCCCATTTCATCAGATCATGACTGATCTAGCATGTGCCCACTTTGCTGCCTCATCTCCGTAACCCTCAATTTTCCTCCTGGTTAAAAACCTATAGATCTCAGCCTTGAAAATGTTCAAGGATTCAGCCTCCACAGCTTCCTGGGGAAAACATTCACCGCTCAGGGGAAATTCTTCCTCAAATCCATCTTAAATGAGCACCCCTTTGTTCTGTGACTATCTCTTCTGGTCCTACACTCTCCCATGCATAGAAACATCCTCTCAACATTTCCCGTCGAACCCATTAAGAATCTTGTTTCATTTATTATCACCTCTATTCTTTTGAACTCCAAGGAATACAGATCCAAACTGTTTAATCTTTCCTCATATGGCAGTCCCTCAATACCAGAGATCATCTTAGTAAATCTCTACTGCTTCTAATGACATCATATCTTCCCTTAAGGGAAACAAAACTATACATGGTATTCAAAATGAGGCCACAATGGCACCTTGTACAATTGGAGCAACACCTTTTTACTTTTATACTCCAATTTCCTCAAAATAAAAGCCAGAATTATTTTTGCCTAATGCTAGCTTTCTGGGTTTCACGTAAAAGGACTCCCAAGTCCCTTTGACGACAGCTTTCTGCAGTCTCTATTTTAATACCAATTTGCCTTCTCTCATTCTTTCTTCCAAAATGAACAATCCTACATTGCGCCACATTGAATTCCATTTGCCAATTATCCACCCATCCACTTTACCTGCCAGTATCTCTGTAAACTATTTATATTCTCCTTACAATCTGCCTTCCTGCCCACCTTTGCATTATCCATAAATTTGTCCACAGTACACTCTGCTCCTCCCTCCAAATCTTTAATATACATGTGAAGAGCTGCGGTCCCAGCATTGATCAGTGTGGTTACTGCCCTTCAACCTGAGAAAAATGCCTTATCACTACTCGTTCACTTGCTTGTTGACCTACTGCTTCCCTTCCTGCAAGATTTAATACATAACATTTGGAATGCACAGGATGACTGGGTGGGCTCCCACCTGCAGACTGTCATAATGAAAAACTCCCATACTTCCAAAAATGTACTGCAGGATAACTATGCCAAGATCTGCAATGCATCACTCTCATACTATTTAGACGCTCAGACTTCATTACTGCCTCTGAATCAAAATTCTGCATTGCATTAAATTGTCTCATTTTAACTGAATTTTATTATATTACCACGACTGGTAATATGTTGTATTCTTTGTCTTTTCCTCCAGGATCCCAGATGTAGTGTTGCCCAAGAATATACCAATCCAAATATTGAATGAGACTAATTTATTATTACACTACCAATTAAATGAAGCTCGCACACTCTACTGAGTTATAGATAATAAACAAATGATATTGAACAGTATTCAATATTCTATTTAGCTACTAAACTACACTATGATTTGACCGTTCTTTATTTCTCTATTCAACTTTCACTCTGCTCTCTCCATGTTCTCTTCAGCTTCTCCCAGAATTCCAAGAGAGGCTGTCTCATATACAGTGAATTAGTAACGCCCTCTAGTGTTTCATTTACACATAGATGCAATTATTAACCCTTCACTATACGAACTATATACATAGCATTACAAATATGTCATGAGAAATTGCTCAATGACACTCTTATGCTGATCTTCTAACATGAATGTCATCCGGCAACATAGTTTCCGTGCCCGACAGTTACTGTTCCGATATGCGTGGTTGGAATGTCATGTAAACCACTTGCTTGATGCTATCCATTTCAGCTACAACCTATTCTGTAATTCTGTCCCAACATGATCATTCCTAATATCAAGGTGCTCTGAAGTGAAGCAGTTTTTTTGCTCTCCATTCTGATATCCACCAATAGAGATTTCTCAAACTGTATGAAATCTAATCTCATAAACTCAAAGTTTAATATATCTTTAAGAATACAAAATGCAATGTAATTCCGAGAATTTAATACCTCTTGAGGTTCAGATAATTTCTAAAACCATGACCATGTCTCCGGAGAATACTGTATTATTGCCTGATATCACACCCTAACTTCCTCCTATCTAAAACAGCCAGTGGGAAACCTTTTAACAGCCTACCACTTTGAGTGTAACTTACAGGTACAGGCATCCCTATTGGTAATGGTGTAAACTGTGAGTAAAGATGTAGAGGCACAGGAATATAGACTGGTACAGGGATGGGCAACACGATCACTTGTTGCTTCCAATCCTCTTCTGTAAGGAAAAAAAAAGGTAAAGTAGATAGTAACAATAATAAGAACCATGTGCTAATTCCTAGTTGTATACAAAATGTTTCAGCTTTAATCAATTCCTAAGTAATTTCACCCATTTCTTTTTAGATTATACTGTTCATTTAATTGGTCAAGTGGTGTAGCACAAAACATTTGGAAATTGAGACAGAAATTTTGATTCAAATCTAACATTTCTTAACAAGTTAGTTCTATGTTAATCACTGCATCTGTACTCAAATTACTACCATAGAGAGCATCCTATCCGGCTGCATCACAGCTTGGTAAGGCAACTGCTCAGCCCAAGATCGCAAGAAACTGCAGAGTGTGGTGAACTCAGCCCAAAGCACCACACAAGCTTGCCACCCCCACATTGATTCTGTATATACCTCCTGCTGCCTCAGGAAGGCAGACAGCATTATCCAAGACCCTTCCCACCCAGGCTTTGCCTTCTTCCAGACCCTTCCATCAGGCAGAAGATAAAGAAGTCTAAAAACCCACACATCCAGACATAGGAACAGCTTCTACCCCACAGCTACTAGACTCCTCAACGATTCTCCCTGTAAGAACACTATTCACAATGTCCAATGCTGCTCTTGCTCATGTATATGCTTTGTTTGGTCCCCTGTTCCGCACTGTAACCAATCACTGTTTGTCGATGTACCATTTGTCACTGAACTCTGTCGATTATTCTTTTCTGTCTACTATATATAAGTACTGTGTACTTTCCCTTGGCAGCAGAAAAATACTTTTCACTGTACTTCGGTACATGTGACAATAAATCAAATCAAATCAACTCAACTATACATATGCGTGCATGTGAATAAACATTCACACACATACTATACCTGTCTGACAAGCCTTGGTCTGAGTGTGCGGTCTACAGGATGTTGCTTTGGTCTGCGTGATAGGTTTACAGAGTAGTGCTTTATTCTTGAGCACCTTGGGTGGAGCAGCAGGTTGTAATCGAATGGGTTCCGTCTGAGTGCTGGCCTAGTTATAAAAAGATTGAAGAAACACAACGTAAAGACAAAGTCTAACTGCAAATAATTCAGAATAGTCAAACAGGAACCAAACTCCTTACTTACCTCCCCACTAACCTGAGTTCCTGAAGTGGTACGAGTTCCTCCTGCTAAAAGGAAACAAATAAATCTCAATATCCAATCTTAGCCTGTTTAGTTCTTCCAGGGTAGCACAGTGGTTAGCACTGTTGCTTCACAGCACCAGGGTCCCAGGTTCGATTCACAGCTTGGGTCACTGTCTGTATGGGTGCGTTACGGAACCTGCACATTCTCCCTGTGTCTACATGTGTTTTCTCCGGGTGCTTCGGTTTCCTCCCACAAGTCCCGAAAGACATGCTGTATGCTGTTGGGTAACTTAGACTATCTGAATTCTCCCTCTGTGTACTTGAACAGGTGGCAGAATATGGCGACAAGGGGCTTTTCACAGTAACTTCATTGCAGTGTTAACGTAAGCCTACTTGTGACAATAAAGATTATTAAATTAAAATACACTGCAGAATTTATTTAAATACACAACTGATGGGCACCCAAGACAAGAGTTCAGCAGTACAACCCCCTCTGAATATCTTTCCCTTTATCCTATCTGTTCTTAACATTTAGCCAAGTGACTGAGGAGATAGGTATACCTTTAATAGACCTCCAAAATAAACAAAGGAGACAATGCTAAGGAAACTGCCTATTTGAATCTGTGGCGCAGCTTTCTAACAGCTTGCATCCATTTGGTGCCCTCGACACAGAAAAAATGTCAGTGCTCCATTTGGGTGCAATCAAAAGATGGACAGTGAATAAAGATAAAAGCTATGTCAAAGAGGTGAACTGGGAAAATCTACTTTTTAAGTTGCCAAAATATTTTATCCACTACAGTTCCATAAGCAGCTCTTCCCCTGAAAAAAATTGTCAGCTACCAAGACAAATTAGAAATCCAATTATATGATAAGTTATTAAAGATCTGAACTTTGATCATGGCCAATTTGGAAACTAAATATTTTCTTTAAATTGTTGCTGCAAGCTGGTTGGAGGGCAAAGTCGTCAGTGAAACTATTGTCAGACAGTGCAAAAGGAATAGAATTACTGTGACTAAAAGGAGGTACCTTTTTCTTTCACAATCATACAAAGTACAGGAGTAAGGAAAAAATCTCATTCGAAAAACTCCGATGAACGTGCATATGAAGAAATCTAATTATAATATATCACGCAAAAGCACATATATAGCAACTATCTAAACTCATTTTCGGCAATATTCATAAAACGAATGAGTGAAGCCAGAGAAAAAGGTAACGTTTTAGACAAAATAGAATCTTTTCTGACCATGAATTCGCTCGGTCCTCTGTATTTTTGACAACAGCAAAATGAGCTGTAAAATATCTCACAAGCATGTAAACAGGTGAGATAAACGGGTAAACCATAGAATCCTCAGAATCCCTAGCGCAGAAGGAGAACATTCAACCCAGAACATTCAACGCAGAGCCATCCATCATGATGTTCCCGATCGTGGGAATTAAGACGGAACAGCCGCAGCTGCCGGCTTTTAAAAATGACGGCGTGACCAGCTTTAAAAATGTGTGCGTGCTGCGCAAGCGTGTCTGCCCATCAGTGCACATGCCCTAAGCCCAGAGAGAAACACTGCCTCTTTTTGACGTCAGCGCGCTACCTAGAAGATTTTTTAAAAATTCAATTCAATTTCCTGTATCTGTCCTGAAGCTCAAACGCCTGCAGAACTCTCTTTGATAGTGAATTTTAGAGATTAAAAAGATTCCCAATACTTTTGTGTTAAGTAATTCTTCCTCATCTATGTCTAAAATCGTCGCATTGTAATTTGCAGACTATATCCCCAGGCTGTAAATCACCCATCTGAGGAAAACTTATATTCTGCATCTGCTCTGTAGAATCCTCAGAGAATAATGTCTGTTTCAATGAGGTCATTTCTGATTCTTCACTACTCTAGACCATAGAATTTAAGCCCAGGCTCACCTCTCGCATCAAAGGCATGGGTCGCGAGGGCCGGCCGGCGCAGGTCGCGAGGGCCGGCCGACTGGTAAAAATAGGTCCCGTGCAAAAAGTTTGAAAAACACTGCTGTAAAGCAATTGGGTTTGCCCCACAAAATAAGTCTCCAAACTTGGCCTTGTGGTCAGGGGATGGAATAAGCAATAGATGGGTGACTTGCATGAAAATGTTGGAATGAAAGAAGAAATAAATGGTGCAATTCACCTATTCAGTGCCTGCTCGTAAATAGTGACAAGAATCAGTGGCACAGACCCATGATGTTGCCTGCCTGCTTTTAAAATGATGTCTAAATCCAGACAATCCTTCAGGACCAGATTTAAATGTCAAATAGAGAGAAACAAATTCACTTACGAGGAGGCAGCACATTGCGTTTTTAACTGAGAACTGATGTTTCTGCAGCTAGCATTCAACAATTTTTAAATTCTCCACACACATTGTTTGCTAAAAGATGGGCAAATGCTACATCCAAGTTTGCAGCCGCCTACATACCATTTAAAGTGGTGGTTGAACTAGCAGCATTTTGTACTGGCGGGGTGTTAGCCAACGACATTACAGTTGCTATGACAGGAGTAGCTTCCTTTCGCTGGATACTTGGAACATTTGGTACTGTTACTGTTGATAGAAGATAGTAATTGCATTTAAATCTTTCAATAATCATTCTGTAATGATACGGAACATTTAATATTGAGCAGTTTCTAATTCACACAACACCAACTATTATATCTTCACATCACTTTTTGCAGAAACACTCCTCCAGTGGCATTGTTCAATGAATCAAAGTACAATGTCCTTGTACACGATGGAACATACAATACTGTTGTCACTGATTTATTGCAGTTAAATAAGGCAAATTGTGCTCAAACTCCATATTGGTGGAGTGTACTGAAGATTTCAGAATTAAATTATATGTTTGTATGTGTGGTCTTAGTGCGAGAAATTGGTTGATTATACTTCTATTTTCATACATTATAGATATCCATGAAAATATATATATGTGTTTCATGTAATCCACACACAAGGTTTGAAGAATCATAGCAACTTATCTGGGGGGTGGCAATTGTGTTTTCAGACAATTTTACATGATAATCAGCTATTAAATGCAGACTTCATCAGTGACCTGCATTAGCTCACTTAAGGTAAATTTAAAGGAACGTTAAGATTTTATGGTGAGGTGAAGTGTTTTTTTTGAACACTCTTCATCGTGGAGCAGTCATTAAGACATGTACCATGAAGTCTCGAGGACTTAGTAAATATGTTGACTTTGCAATGAAGACAATGAGCCTCAACCATCATGAGCAATGCATCAATTGTTGAACCAGGCACGGTGCATGACTTGCCAATTAGTTTCAACTGGTTTAAATTTATACCCAATTAACTTGAAAAAACAGGAAATAAGTGCAAATAGGATTGGATAGATTTGGATTCATTGCTAAAGTTAATGCCAGGAAGAAATTTAGTCACTCCTCTCGAACAGTGACACACACACAAGCTCACTGAAAAAAAACAGAACTGTAGGGATTGCATTTAATACCTTTTCCATCTTGAGGTGCTGTTTCTGTCAGGCGATGTTGATTGCAGAATGTGAGGACACAATGAAGGTTACAGAAATGTTTGGTTTGTCCATGCCATTTAATTGACTCATTTAGTTTACCTTGGCGTTTGCAGCAATCACACTTAGCCATCTACAGAATAAAAAGATAAATAAAATTCAAAACATCCAACTCCATTCTTCATAAATTTTGTAAATTCATTGAAAGTCCGTATATGAAGTGTCAACCTTTCAGTGGGAGCATGTTCAATTTGGGTAACAAGGCTGAGGCTTCAGGCCACACGACAGGGTTTGAACACAACTCAACAGACAGCTCAATGCAGAAGGAGTGCAATGATGTCAGAGGGGTTGTCCTACAGAAGAGTTAAATCAAGTGTACAGATGAATAGTACAACTTGAAAGAGCAAAATCATCCCTGGTGTCCTGATAACATTCCTCCTTGAATTATCAAAACAAATCAACTTGTCATTTGTTGTTTACAGGACCTTGCTCAAATCGGCTGCCTTATTTGACCACAGACTAACAACTAAGTGTAATAAATTAATCATTGGCTTTGAAGTGTTTGGAAGAAAAAAATAGCTAAAGCTCCTACTCCTGATCACCTTTGGCTGTCTTGTCTGAAAAGTGAGCTTGTGCGCTGGTCGAAGACGCACATAGTCTGGTACAGTTGAACAGCTTACTGAAATGCATCGTCCAAGGTCAACCATATTTGAGTCAGATCTTCGCGAGCTGTCTGTGCCAAGAAAGCAAAAGCCAGCTTTAGTCACTACACTGAAAAAATATGTGGGTGTCTGTGCAGATGTGTGATATGTAATCAGTTGTTAAGAATTAGTCTTATTAGTCTTGTCAGTAACCATGGAATGGAACAGCCGGTGTCATGACAAACTCCAGTAGCATCACTTCCATCCCAGTGTGTTCTGAGTGGGTGCTCCTTTCAATCAGTTGCCACTGGTTAGCTAACTGGTTAACCTGCCTCCTTTTCTTAGCCTTTCCATGCCTTGATGGAACATAGGCCATGGACAAATTCCTCCCACCTAATCCAGTCTTGGGTCAAACTTCCAGTTGTTGCCATGTACAGCCGTCGGCTCTCATCTCTTCTTCTGTACCCCATCTCCATGTTTCTTGGCCTGCCTTGCAATCTCTTTCCTTGCAGCTTCCATATGTGAGCTTGTTGTGTAATGTTGTTCTGCGACTTCCTCAAAGTATAGCCTTTTGATTTGGAGGGCTATTGGGTCTTTTGTCTCCTCCCATAGCCTAATATTTTGATCGTATTTGGGCCAGTGTATCCCAAGGATCCTTCCCCGGCATCGGTTGATGAAGGATTGGATTCTCATCAACGTTGTTTTGGCGTTCTCCATGTTTCAGAGCCATAAAGGAGAACAGACTTGAGGTCAGAGTTGCAGATCTTTTGCTTTGTGGGGTAAACTTGATTGTACTGAGCGTATTCAGGCAGCATGGTGACACAGTGGCTAGCACTACTGCTTCACAGCTCCAGGGTCTCGGTTCACTGCCTGTGTGGAGTTTGCACTTTCTCCCAGTGTCTGCATGGGTTTCCTCCGGGTGCGGTTTCCTCCCACAGTCCAAAGATGTGGTTCGATGGATTGGCCATGCTAAATTGCCCCAGAGTCTCCAAAAGATTAGGTGGGGTTACTGGGTTAGGGTGAAGGTGTGGGCTTGAGTGGGGTGCTCTTTCCCAGGGCCGGTGCAGACTCGATGGGCCGAATGGCCTCCTTCTGCACTGTAAATTCTATGATTCTATTCACCTAAGGGAGCAAAGGTTTGGTTTATCAAGCATTTAAATAAGCCTCATAGTATTCTGAGCAAGAGTTGGGAATTCAGGAAGCTATGTGATCTCTTTTGATTTCCAGATGTTGGAGAGGGTGATGAATGTTGATCTTTGCTTTCAGAAAATATTTTATTGAGGCATTTATAATTTTAACAATTTTAAACGTCAAATTTCAACAAGAACAAAAACACAGCAATTCACCAAGAAACCCCAAGCACAGACCCCAGCCAACATGGCTTACATAAACACTGCTACCCAAGTCTGATCTTTATATCGTCTGACCCACCAGTAGTACTTATGACACTACCCAGATAGATAAAAGACATTACTTCATCTAGTTCTGTGTTCCTTATCTTAATGCAGTTGCTATTTAGAGTGCTTATTCGCATCATCTTTGTTTTCTCTACATTAACTTTGGCTAACCTGCCTTAGAAGCACAAAGAACATGCTTCCTAAATTCCCAACTCTTGCTCAGAATACTCTTGAGAAATATTGAAGTCCTTGATAAACCACATTTTTGCTTCCTGAGATGAATACACTCAGCTGCACATTCAAGTTTACCCAACATAAAGTGCAAAGAAAACTGACATCATATACTATGAATAGTTTATGAATGAGAGATAATCTTTTGTCCATTCTTATATTTTATCCGTGACAGATACTATGACTAAGGCACATTTTAGCATTGTTCCCGTTTCCAACAGGGAAAGACAGTGCTTGTTGGAATAACCTGTGCAATACTTAAATAAAGTACTTGATTGCTATTGGCCTCATGGTGGAAGTCATAAATTAAGGTCACTGGATAGTGTAGCCTTCATGAAAAAATAAACAGAACTGGCTGCGAGATCCCTAAAACACAGGTAAACATCCCCAAATTGATTAAAATGGACATCATATGCCAGTGGCTCTGATCAAAATCTACTCTAAGATATTGCCTAACAACTTTGTACTGGAAGTTTTGTGAATGCTGTGAGGGGGGGCCCTGCAAATCACGTGCATATGTTTTGGTCCTGTCTAAGACTGGAGGGGTATTGGAGAGAGGTCTTCAGGGTAATCTCGAAGGTGGTGCATATGAAACTCGAACCGGGTCTCCTAGAAGCCATATTCGGGGTGACTGATCGGCAGGGGTTGGAAGCAGGCACGGCGGTAGATGTCTTAGCCTTCATCTCGTTGATCACCTGAAGGCGGGTCTTCTTGGAGTAGAGGTCAGCTTCTCCACCCTGTGCCCTGGCATGGCGGGGAGATCTGCTGGAGTTCGTAACACTCGAGAAAGTGAAGTTCGAGTTGAGGGGAAGGATCGAAGGGTTCTACAATTCATAGGCTTTGTTTATTATCCATTTTTCAGAATTGGATGACATCGAACATTAGTGGGGGGGATGGTTTGGAGCGTATATGTAGTTGGTGATTATGTATGGGGTGATGGTGGATTCCTGATTCTTTTTCTTTGGTGTTTGTATTTAAAATGTTGAGAGTTGTTTGGGGTTTGGTGGTGGGATGAAGGGATTTCTGGCCAGGGGATTGACATTGTATTTGTTACTGTTGATTATTTGTTGGAAGGTGTACATTTGATGAAAATGTGAAAAAGGAGAATAAAAATATATATTTTTTTAAATTTGTATTGGAAAGTACACTGCATTGTCAAAAGATTTTCCTATATACCTGGATTTTATCTCTACTGATTTGAATTTTGGAAGTTTGCCAATTCAAGCTGTTCTTGATATCTGTACTCGACACAAGCATCAAAGAAAACCTTGGAAAATACAACTACCTTTCCTCTCTGCAAGTGCTGATTTTTTGGATGGTACAAGATGCCTGGGAAGCTGTAGGTGCAACAGTACCCTCTTGTGGTAGGGAAGTGACATATCACACAATTACATTTAGTGGTAGAATTTTCTGTAAAAATAATGGTGGTCAACAACCTCAACAGAGTGTGTGCGCAAATCAAACAGCAACTCCAGATGAATACAGATCTGCACGTAAATGTGAACATCCAGAGGTGCTGCAAGAGGTGTTCTCCTCATCTGTAAACTCTGAAAAATTCAGGATTATTCTTCAAATATACTGAATGGTGTAATGTTCCTGTATTTCTGTCATTGTTATGGGCTAAACCTGCCACAAAATGTTGTAGCTAGTCGATGCTTCCTGTCAATAGCATGATAATTATGAATGGACATCTTCTCTGGGAGTAAAAATATGAAGGTGTACAACAGGGAGGAATTTTATTCTTTCAGATTTTAACTGTTGGGACATAAGGTTTTACAAAATTAACGATTGTTCTCTTCCTCTTTTGTCTCTTTTCTCTAATTTCACTTTCTCTCAATTTTGCTTTAACCTATTTGACACTGAATTCACTATTCCTTTTTTAAAAAAATATATTTTATTCAAAATTTTTGGCCAACCATGACAGTACATTGTGTATCCTTTACACAATAATATAACAATATAAATAACAATGGCCAGTTTTAAGCAAGAAATAAATATATATAAATATCAAAATTTTAAAAAACAAAACAAAAAACAAGACAAAACTAAATGGCAACTGCCTTGTCCCAAGTAAATACTCTCCAAAAATACAATTCAGCAGTCCAATATACAATTACCTATAACAACAACCTATACATATTATACATATACACTAACATCCTTGAGAGTCCTTCTGGTTTCTCCCCCCCCCCCCCCCTCCCTCAACCACCCCCCCACCCCCCCCTGGGCTGCTGTTGCTGTCTTCTTCTTTTCCATTCCCTCTATCTTTCTGTGAGGTATTCGACGAACGGTTGCCACCGCCTGGTGAACCCTTGAGCCGATCCCCTTAGGACGAACTTAATCCGTTCCAACTTTATAAACCCTGCCATGTCATTTATCCAGGTCTCCACACCTGGGGGCTTGGCTTCCTTCCACATCAACAGTATCCTGTGCCGGGCTACTAGGGACGCAAAGGCCAAAACATCAGCCTCTTTCGCCTCCTGCACTCCCGGCCCCTCTGCAACCCCGAATATAGCCAACCCCCAGCTTGGTTCGACCTGGACCCCCACCACCTTCGAAAGCACCTTTGTCACCCCCACCCAAAACCCCTGTATAGTGCCAGACATGACCAGAACATGTGGGTGTGATTCGCTGGGCTTCTCGAGCATCTCACACACCTATCCTCTACTCCAAAAAATTTACTGAGCCGTGCTCCAGTCATATGCGCCCTGTGTAACACCTTAAATTGTATCAGGCTTAGCCTGGCACACGAGGACGATGAGTTTACCCTACTTAGGGCATCAGCCCACAGCCCCTCCTCAATCTCCTCCCCCAGCTCCTCTTCCCATTTCCCTTTCAGCTCATCTACCATAATCTCCCCCTCGTCCCTCATTTCCCTATATATGTCTGATACCTTACCGTCCCCCACCCCTGTCTTTGAGATCACTCTGTCCTGCACCTCCTGCGTCGGGAGCTGCGGGAATTCCCTCACCTGTTGCCTCGCAAAAGCCCTCAGTTGCATATACCGGAATGCATTCCCTTGGGGCAACCCATATTTTTCGGTCAGCGCTCCCAGACTTGCAAACGTCCCATCTACAAACAGATCTCTCAATTGTGCTACTCCTGCTCTTTGCCATGTTCCAAATCCCCCATCCATTCTCCCCGGAGCAAACCTATGGTTATTTCTTATCGGGGACCACACCGAGGCTCCCGTCTTTCCCCTATGCCGCCTCCACTGCCCCCAAATTTTCAGAGTAGCCACCACCACCGGGCTTGTGGTGTATTTCTTCGGTGAGAACGGCAACGGCGCCGTCACCATAGCTTGTAGGCTAGTCCCCCTGCAGGACGCCCTCTCCAATCTCTTCCACGCCGCTCCCTCCTCTTCTCCCATCCACTTACATACCATTGAGATATTGGCGGCCCAGTAGTACTCACTTAGGCTCGGTAGTGCCAGCCCCACCCTATCCCTACTACGCTGCAAAAATCCCTTCCTCACTCTCGGCGTCTTCCCGGCCCACACAAAACTCATGATACTCTTCTCAATCCTTTTGAAAAAAGCCTTCGTGATCACCACCGGGAGGCACTGAAACACAAAGAGGAATCTCGGGAGGACCACCATTTTAACCGCCTGCACCCTCCCTGCCAGTGACAGGGATACCATGTCCCATCTCTTGAAGTCCTCCTCCATCTGTTCCACCAACCGCGTTAAATTTAACCTATGCAATGTACCCCAATTCTTGGCTATCTGGATCCCCAAGTACCGAAAGTCCCTTGTTACCTTCCTCAGCGGTAAGTCCTCTATTTCTCTGCTCTGCTCCCCTGGATGCACCACAAACAACTCACTTTTCCTCATGTTCAGTTTATATCCTGAAAATTCTCCAAACTCCCCAAGTATCCGCATTATCTCTGGCATCCCCTCCGCCGGGTCCACCACATACAACAACAAATCGTCCGCATACAGAGATACCCGGTGTTCTTCTCCTCCCCTGCGTACTCCCCTCCACTTACTGGAACCCCTCAATGCTATTGCCAGGGGCTCAATCGCCAGTTCAAACAATAATGGGGACAGAGGACATCCCTGCCTCGTCCCTCTATGGAGCCGAAAATACGCAGACCCCCGTCCATTCGTGACCACGCTCGCCATCGGGGCCCTATACAGCAGCTGTACCCATCTAATATACTCATCTCCAAAGCCAAATCTCCTCAACACCTCCCACAAATAATCCCACTCCACTCTATCAAATGCTTTCTCGGCATCCATCGCCACCACTATCTCCGCTTCCCCCTCTGGTGGGGGCATCATCATTACCCCTAGCAGCCTCCGTATATTCGTATTCAGCTGTCTCCCCTTCACAAACCCAGTTTGGTCCTCATGGACCACCCCCGGGACACAATCCTCTATCCTCATTGCCATTACCTTGGCCAGAATCTTAGCGTCTACATTCAGGAGGGAAATAGGCCTATAGGACCCGCATTGCAGCGGGTCTTTTTCTTTCTTTAGGAGAAGCGATATCGTTGCCTCTGACATAGTCGGGGGCAGCTGTCCCCTTTCCCTCGCCTCATTAAAGGTTCTCATCAGTAACGGGGCGAGCAAGTCCACATATTTCCTGTAAAATTCAACTGGGAATCCATCCGGTCCCGGAGCCTTCCCCGCCTGCATGCTCCAAATTCCTTTTACTACTTCCTCCATTTCGATCTGTGCTCCCAGTCCCACCCTCTCCTGCTCCTCCACCTTAGGAAATTCCAGCTGTTCCAGAAAACACATCATTCTCTCCTTCCCATCCGGGGGCTGAGCTTCATATAATCTTTCACAGAATGCCTTGAACACTCCATTCACTCTCTCCGCTCCCCGCTCCATCTCTCCCTCCTCATCCCTCACTCCCCCTATTTCCCTCGCTGCTCCCCTTTTCCTCAATTGGTGGGCCAGCAACCTGCTCGCCTTCTCCCCATATTCGTATTGTACACCATGTGCCTTCCTCCACTGTGCCTCTGCAGTACCCGTAGTTAGAAAATCAAATTCTACGTGTAGCCTTTGCCTTTCCCTGTACAGTCCCTCCTCCGGTGCTTCTGCATATTGCCTGTCCACCCTCAGAAGTTCTTGCAGCAACCGCTCCTGTTCCCTACTCTCCTGCTTTCCTTTATGTGCCCTGATTGATATCAGCTCCCCTCTAACCACTGCCTTCAGCGCCTCCCAGACCACTCCCACCTGGACCTCCCCATTATCATTGAGTTCCAAGTACTTTTCAATGCACCCCCTCGCCCTTAGACACACACCCTCATCTGACATTAGTCCCATGTCCATTCTCCAGGGTGGACGCCGTTCTTTTTCCTCCCCTATCTCCAAGTCCACCCAATGTGGAGCGTGATCCGAAATAGCTATAGCCGTATACTCCGTCCCCCTCACCTTCGGGATCAACGCCCTTCCCAAAACAAAAAAGTCTATTCGCGAATAAACTTTGTGGACGTAGGAGAAAAACGAAAACTCCTTACTCCTAGGTCTACTAAATCTCCATGGGTCTACTCCTCCCATCTGCTCCATAAAGTCTTTAAGCACCTTGGCTGCTGCCGGCCTCCTTCCAGTCCTGGACCTCGATCTGTCCAGCTCTGGTTCCAGCACCGTGTTAAAATCTCCACCCATTACCAACTTCCCCACCTCTAGGTCCGGGATACGTCCTAACATGCGCCTCATAAAGTTGGCATCATCCCAGTTCGGGGCATATACGTTCACTAAGACCACCGCCTCCCCCTGTAATTTGCCACTCACCATCACGTATCTGCCCCCACTATCTGCCACTATGGTCTTTGCCTCAAACATTACCCGCTTCCCCACTAATATAGCCACCCCCCTGTTTTTCGCATCTAGCCCCGAATGAAACACCTGCCCCACCCATCCTTTGCGTAGTCTAACCTGGTCTATCAGTTTCAAATGCGTCTCCTGTAACATAACCACATCTGCCTTAAGTTTCTTTAGGTGTGCGAGTACCCGTGCCCTCTTTATCGGCCCGTTCAGCCCTCTCACATTCCACGTGATCAGCCGGGTTGGGGGGCTCTTTACCCCCCCCTTGTCGATTAGCCATCCCCTTTTACCCAGCTCCTCACCCGGGTCCCACGCAGCTGTGTTTCCCCCAGGCGGTGCCCCCCCCCCGCCCCGCCCACCCCACCCCATACCAGCTCCCCCTTCTCCCCAGCAGCAGCAAACCAGTAAATCCCCCCCTCCCACCCCCCCGGCTAGATCCCCCACTAGCGTAGTTACACCCCCCATGTTGCTCCCAGAAGTCAGCAAACTCTGGCCGACCTCGGCTTCCCCCCGTGACCTCGGCTCGCACCGTGCGACGCCCCCTCCTTCCTGCTTCCCTATTCCCGCCATAATTATCATAGCGCGGGGACAAAGCCCGCGCTTTCCTTTTGGCCCCGCCCCCAATGGCCAACGCCCCCAACTCCTCCACCTCCCTACCTCACAACCTGTGGAAGAGAGAAAAGGTACCGGGTCGCAGGATTAACAATATCAAAATCATCTCTCCCCCCTTTTTGCCCCACCACTTTGTCTCAAACGTTCTTTTTTAATAACCCACTCATTCCAATTTCTCTTCAACAATAAATGTCCACGCCTCATCCGCCGTTTCAAAGTAGTGGTGCTTCCCTTGATATGTGACCCACAGTCTTGCCGGCTGCAGCATTCCAAATTTGATGATCTTTTTATGAAGCACCGCCTTGGCCCGATTAAAGCTCGCCCTCCTTCTCGCCACCTCCGCACTCCAGTCTTGATATACGCGGATCACCGCGTTCTCCCATCTACTGCTCCGAGTTTTCTTTGCCCGTCTTAGGACCATCTCTCTGTCCTTAAAACGGAGGAATCTCACCACTATGGCTCGAGGAATTTCTCCTGCCCTCGGTCTTCGCGCCATAACTCGATAGGCTCCCTCCACCTCCAGCGGACCCGTCGGGGCCTCCGATCCCATCAACGAGTGCAGCATCGTGCTCACATATGCCCCGACGTCCGCCCCTTCTGCACCTTCAGGAAGACCAAGAATCCTTAAATTCTTCCTCCTGGCATTATTCTCCAGCACCTCCAGCCTTTCCACACATCGTTTATGGTGTGCCTCGTGCATCTCCGTCTTCACCACCAGGTCCTGTATATCGTCCTCGTTCTCGGCAGCCTTTGCCTTCACGACCCGAAGCTCCCGCTCCTGGGTCTTTTGCTCATCTTTTAGCCCTTCAATCGCCTGTAATATCGGGGCCAACAGCTCCTTCTTCATCTCCTTTTTAAGCTCTTCCACGCAGCGTTTCAAAAACTCGTGTTGTTCAGGGCCCCATATTAAACTGCCACCTTCCGACGCCATCTTGGTTTTTGCTTGCCTTCCTTGCCGCTGCTCTAAAGGATCCACCGCAATCCGGCCACTTTCCTCTCCTTTTTCCATCCGTATCCAGGGGGGATTCCCTTCTGGTTTACTGCACAGTGCTTTTAGCCATTAATAAGAGCCCCAACGGCAATTTTAAGAGCCCAAAAGTCCGTTCCACCGGGAGCTGCCGAAACGTGCGGCTTAGCTGGTCATCGCCGCACCCGGAAGTCTGAATTCACTATTCCAACTGGCAGCTCTTGGTTGGTGAACAATAATTCGATTCGATACACACTTGCTTCTCCTGTTCACACAGGTCCGGGGTACCCTGAAGGCTGCATGCAGCTTGTATTACTAATTTACATCCATTTACATGTTAATGAACATCCAGTACAAAAGGTCACAGGAATTAAATGGACAAGTGTTGAACAAATGACGGGTGCTGTTCTTTCGCCAGCTAGTCAATTCCAACCATGTACATCTTCATTAGATCATGTGAACCTCAAATTAACTCAATGCATATGGTCTGCCTCTTACCTAATGTGGCTGTGTTCATTTTGGTAGTTTTCTGTGTTCTCCTCTGCTTCTCTCCCCCTTTCCATATAACTTTGATTAACTTAATTTTCCTTCGCTTGAGGTGAGGATGGCATGACAAAAAAGATCTATAAACTACATTTTCTGGTGTCGTTTCTGGGGGGTCCAGTTGCAGGATTTACCCAGGAGGGAGCACAATCAATGGGTAGGAGGGAAAATTCAGCAGGGGTGCTCCTTCTCGGCCTGATGGACGTTAGAGCAATTTGGACTGCACATTGGAGAGGGGGGTAGTTGCAGGGATAGTGTTGTGATCCACTTGGGGTGGGGGGGGAAAAGAGAAGACCGGGTACCAAAATATCCACATTTACTGAATCATTCCTAATCACAAACACAATTCCACTTTTCATAACTTTTGTTTCAACATGAAATAGAACCAACACAAATTACATATGAATTAACAGGCGAATGATGTTTCAATTAAAAAGGTACATTTCATTTTAAATAGTCGATATACATCTAACACAACCGCAATCATTTGCATCACTCCCTGCATCAACGTGGCACTACGTAGCTACAGTTCCCGTACCAGCCTCCCTGAACAAGCGCCGGAATGTGGCGACTAGGGGCTTTTCACAGTAACTTCATTGAAGCCTACTTGTGACAATAAGCGATTATTATTACAATATACCCCAAACAACCGTCAACATTTTAAATACAAACATCAAAGAAAAGGATTCAGGAATCCACCATCCACCCAGACATAGTCACCAACAACATACTGTTACGGGCCAGGGTTTAGAGAACACCAAAGTAAATCATGGAGTTACCCGACCGTAAGTATTTTTAAACAAAACAATGTTTATTCATCCAGTTAACATTTTATAAACACACAGTAAACATCTTATTGGCTACCAACACAAATACTCCCCCAAAAGATCCAGTAATCTATCGGTAACCCTCAGTAACTTTCCCAACAACACCCATAAGCCAAACACCCTTTTTTCCCATAAAAACTGTAGGTTCGTATTCTTTACAGAAACAGGTATTACTTTGAAATTATCAAGTGATCTGGAGACATTCTTCATCATGCAGAGAGACCAAAATACACCTTCTTGGTTTGGGTGCAGCTCAATTGAAAACCGAAAGTAAAACTCAGAGCCAAAAACAGCTTCCAGCTCAAAACGAAAGTAAAAAGCTGAGCCAGCGCCCAGCTCCACCCACACAATGACATCACTGCAGCCACTTGAGAAGACAAACATTTTTAAAGTGATATTCCCATGACGATACACAGTACAACATCCCCCCCCCCCACACACGATGTTCGATGTTATCCAATTCTTGAAAGTGCATAATAAACAACGCCCATGAATTGTAGAAACCTTCCATCCTTCCCTCAACTCATGTTAAAAACTCCAACAGATCCCCCCGCCATGCCAGGGCACAGAGTGGAGAATCTGACCTCCACCCCAACAGGATCCGCCTTCTGGTGATCAGCAAGGCGAAGGTTAAAACATTTGCCTCCGCACCCACTCTCAATCCCAGCCGATCCGATACCCCGATTATAGCCTCCAGAGGACCCGGCTCAAGCCTCACATGTACCACCTTTGAAATTACCCTGAACACCTCCCTCCAATACCCCATCAGCTTTGGACAGGACCAAAACATATGAACGTAGTTTTCGCACCGCCCCACACCCCAGCACCGTTCACAAATATCCATTACCCCTCAAAGTGTTAGTTCATCCTCGCCTTTGTGCGGTGCGCCCTATACACCATCTTCAGCTGCATCAGCCCCAATCTCGCGCACAAAGCTGAGACGTTTACCCTCCAGAGCACCTCACACCACAACCCCTCCTCTATGCTCTCTCCAGCTCTTCAGTCCACTTTGCCTTAATCCCCTCCAGCAGTGCCTTCTCTTCTCCCAGAATAGCTCCATAAATCGCCGACACCACCCTTTTCTCCATTTCCCCTGCAGTCAGCACCTCCTCCAACAGTGTGGAGGCCCGCGCCACTGGAAAGCTCTGTATCTCCTTCTCAACGAAATCTCGGGCCTGCATAAACCGAAACATTTCGTCCCCAGCTCCTTCAATTCCGTAAACCGGCCCCCGAAAAACAAATCCTTGAATGCCCTGACTCCCTTCTCCTCCCATCTCTGAAAACTCCCAGCCCACTTCCCTGGCTCAAATCTGTGATTCTCCCGAATTGGCATTTTCCTTGACCCCGCCAACAGCCTGAAGTGTTGGCGCAACTGCCTCCAGATTTTCAAAGTCGCTTAGGGCAACACGGTAGCATGATGGTTAGCACAATTGCTTCACAGCTCCAGGGTTCCAGGTTCGATTCCCGGCTTGGGTCACTGTCTATGCGGAGTCTGCACGTTCTCCCCGTGTGTGCGTGGGTTTCCTCCGGGTGCTCCGGTTTCCTCCCACAGTCCAAAGATGTGCAGGTTAGGTGGATTGGCCATGCTAAATTGCCCTTAGTGTCCAAAATTGCCCTTAGTGTTGGGTGGGGTTACTGGGTTATGGGGATAGGGTGGAGGTGTGGGCTTGGGTAGGGTGCTCTTTCAAAGAGCCGGTGCAGACTCGATGGGCCGAATGGCCTCCTCCTGCACTGTAAATTCTATGATACTACATAGAACATAAAACGATACAGCGCAGTACAGGCCCTTCGGCCCACAATGTTGCACCGAAACAAAAGCCATCTAACCTACACTATGCTTATCATCCATATGCTTATCCAATAAACCTTTAAATGCCCTCAATGTTGGCGGGTTCACTACTGTTGCAGGTAGGGCATTCCACGGCCTCACCACTCTTTGCGTAAAGAACCTACCTCTGACCTATATCTATTACCCCTCAGTTTAAAGCTATGTCCCCTCGTGCCAGCCATTTCCATCCGCGGGAGAAGGCTCTCACTGTCCACCCTATCTAACCCCCTGATCCCCTACTTACGGACTGTCTTGAGTATTTTCCCGGGGCCATCGGGATGGCGCTGTTGCCAACGCCCTCAATCCCGACTCCCTGCACAGCCTCAGACTCTCCTCCACTCTAACCCATGGGAGTACCCCCCACCCCCCTCTAATCCAGCTCCTCACCTTCTACGCGTTCGCCGCCTAGTAATAATATAGTAAATTCGGAAGACCAATCTCCCTGACTGCCGTCCTCTCTGCAACAGCAGCTTCCTAATCCTAGCCACCTTCACCCCCCAGATAAACGAGGTAATCATCTTTTCGACTTCCTTGAAAAATGCCTTTGGTAGGAAGTTCGTCAGACACTGAAAATAAACAAGAATCGCGACAACGTATTCATTTTAATTGCCTGTACCCGACCTGCCAGCGACAGAGGGAGACCATCCCACTCTGCCAGATGCACTTTGACCACTCTCCATAGTAATGTTATACCTACGGACCCCCCTTCACAGCTCTCGGGTCCCAGGTTTGATTCCTGGCTTGGGTGACTGTCTGTGTGAAGTCTGCATATCCTCCCATCCTTTCATAGTGTCTGCGTGGGTTTCTTCCGGGTGTTCCGGTTTCCTCCCACAGTCCAAAGATGAGCAGATAGGTGGATTGACTATGTAAATTGCCCTTAGTGTCCAAAAGGGTTAAGTGGAGTTCCAGGGATAGGGTGGAGGTGTGGGCTTGGGTGGGTGCTCTTTCCAAGGGCCGGTGCAGACTCAATGGACCGAATGGCCTCCTTCAGCATTGTAAATTATGTGAATCATGTGCCACCTGCACCTCCAGATATCTAAAGTGAGCCCCTGCCCTACGGAATGGTAGCCCCTTACCCCTGCTTGACACACCACAAAATAACTAAATTTAGCTTATACCCCAAAAAAAGACCCAAACACTGTAAGCAGCTCCGACATGCCCCCCATTGACACACTCTGTTCCGATGCATACAACAAGAAATTGCCCGCATACAAAGATACCCTATGCTCTGCACCCCCGCTCTACTCGATCAAACGCCTTCTCGGCGTCCATTGCCACTACCACCTCTGTCTCCCTCCCCGGCGCCATAACCACGTTCAATACCCTCCTAATGTTCGAAAAGAGCTGCCTCCCCTTCACAAAGCCCCTCTGATGTTCCCCTATCATCTTCGGGAGGCACTCCTCCAACCTACCCGCCAATACCTTCGCCAAGGTATTGAGGAGGGTGAAACTGATGTTATGTTTTCGGGGTAAATTTTAACACATCAGTCTTTATCTGCCAATTCCATGTGGGGGGGATCATTGTGCCTGTAAATGTGGAGAGCAGGGGCGAATCAAGTGTCATATCCATCTTTACCTCCGCGCCATTGCTTCACAGCTCCAGGGTCCTAGGTTTGATTCCCGGCTTGGGTCACTGTCTGTGCGGAGTCTGCATGTTCTCCTAGTGTCTGACTGGGTTTCCTCTGGGTGTTCCGGTTTCCTCCCACAGTCCAAAGATGTGCAGGTTATGTGGATTGGCCATAGTGACCAAAAAGGTTAGGTTGGGTTACAGGGATTGGGTGGAGGTGTGAGCTTGGGTGGGATGCTCATTCAAAGGGCCAGTGCAGATTCAATGGGCCGAATGGTCTCCTTTCGCACTGTAAATTCTATGATAATCTATGAAACATCTTTGCGTCCACATTCAAAAGTGACATGGACCAATACGACACACATTCTGTCGAATCCTTATCCTTCTTCAGCAACAGGGTGATTGATACCTGCCCCAAAGTCTGTGGCAACACTCCCTTCCTTCCCTATCACCTCCTCAAACATCCCCACCATCAGCGGCGCCAACCTATATTTAAATTTCTTGTAATGCTTTACCGGAAACCCATCTGGCCCTGCTACCTTTCCCGACTGCATCCTCCCAATCGCATCTTTTATCTCCTGCTCCACTATGGTCCCCTCCAATATGGCCCTGCCCCTCCCCCAATCTCGGGTATTCCAAACCATCCATGAATTCCTGCATCTCCCGATCCTCCCCAGATGGCTCCGGCCTATACAATCGCTCGTAAAACTCCTCAAACATCCTATTAATCTGATCTGGAGCCACCACCAACTATCCCGCACCTGAACAATTTCCCTCGCCGCCACCTCCCTCCGAGACTGAACTGCCGGAATGCGGCCCACCTTCTCTCCATACTCTTAGACCACTCCCCTTGCCCACCTCAATTGGCGCACCGCCTGCCTAGTGGGCAGCCGGTCAGAACTCGCCTGCAACTCCTTCCTCTTTTCCAACAGTGTTGGATCCACACCCTCTGCATACCTCCTATCCACTTCCAACATCTCATCTATTAACCTTTGCCATTCCACCCTCTCCTCCCTATCCACCTTTGCCTTAAACAATATCACCCCCCCCACTAAGCTACCTTCACTGGGGCAATTGCCTCCTCTACCAACACCTTTAGCGCCACTACCATCTCCTTTCTCATTAAACTCAGCCATCTTCTCTGCTGTAAGCAGTGCGACTCCCCCCAGCGGCCTGGCCTCCGCCCCCTCGTCAGCCCTTGGGCTGGTCCTCATGCTCGACGGCAGGCTCTCATTCTCTCCCCTCCTCAGTGCTATCTTCCTGTGATCTTTGGGCATCTTTCGCCTCTTTGCCGGTTCTTAGTCCTTTATGAATTGCCCCGCAGGACCAGGCATTAAAAATTTCCCCCCCAAAAAAGATAAAATATAAGCCTCAAGCAGGAGCCACCTAACGTGTGACGACTCCTCTACATGCTGCCTTTGGCTGCCTCGTGTTCTGGGCCTTGCCCCGTTGCTCCGGCTGCTTCAAGCACTGACCTCAGTCTCACTGCTCCTGCTGCTCCACACATTAACTTCAGCCCTGCTGCTGCACACTTTTATCTTCAGTTCTGCTGCTCCAGCTGCCTCACCCTCTGTCACCGTTTCAGCTGCCTCACTCCTGGATTCGGACCTGCTGCCTCGTGTTAGGACCGCCCCCAATGCTCCAATTGCCGCGCACTCCGGGCTCGACACCTCGGCTCTGGCTGCCCGATACTCCTGCGGGGGTTTTCACCGGTTTTAAACCGGCTTGGTTTGGCGCCTGTGCCCTCGGCCCTAAACGTTGAAAAAAGTCAGGTGGGAAAAAACGGGAAAACCATCCCGTAAACACCGAGAATTGTGTCCGCCGGCGGGAGCCTCTTCTTAATGCGGCGGTTCCACTCGCGAGCGCCACCGGAAGTTGATTTTACACCATTTTTAGCCAGTTCATGGAGTACCTCCAAGAGCTCCTATCTCCTTTCTGCCAAGCAGAAAAACTAACCTCTTGTTGAGTCATTTGCTTCTATGCAAAATAATTTGATGTGTTCCTCTTTCGGTCTGCTTTCACTTTGTGCCATCTGCACCATCACCCTCCATCCCCTGTGCTTGTAGCTCTATGTGTCTGACTACATGGCCAAATATTACCTTCCTTCCCATTGGAACGGAGTCCAGGTTAAGGGTCACCAGGTCACATGGGTCGGTGTTTATTAACCAAGAAAAATGCTACTGAGCCCTTCACAACTCATGCAACCCCCTTAGATATTTTTCAAACATTCTTAAAATTATGGAATCCAGAGATTATAAAGAAATTACAAATTTTCCTGATTATTCTGTCAAAGGTTGTCACAAAAGGGATACGAGAGATGAGGGATGAGAGCAAGGATGTAGATAAGTTTTAGATCATGGATGGGGAAGGTCCCTGAATGAAATCAATGTAAAGAGTCCATTTGTTTCTTCACGTACCCCAACTCCAGCTTGTACCCTATGCCTTCACCTTGCAATATTTCTCTTTTCGCTCCCTGCTTTATACCCTGGCTCAGTTCCTTTACCCCCACTTTCCGCTCAGTACCCCAATTCCATTCCTTGCCCTGCCTGCTCTTTATTACCACTTCATTCTTAGTCTTCCCTTTCTCATCGCACCACAGTTGAGGACACCTTCTTTATAAAAAACAAGTTATAATCGCCAGTTTTCAGCAAGATTAAAGCTGGAGCTGGGAACCGAGATCATTGGGAGTAGAAGTGAGCAGAAATTGCAATTTTAATAAAATTGATTAAACTTCTTTGCTGTGCAAGGGAGACAAAGAAAATAAAACAGACTTCGGAGGAGCAGGAGTGCAACATAGTATTAGGAAGACTGAAAGGAATGTGGCATCTTTACCTTGATGAACATCAGACATAGGGCAAAGGCAGCTTGCTATTATCTATTAGCTGCTTTAATAATGGTCAAGCTTTAACGTAATACTAATAATGGTCAAGCTTTAACATAATATAAAGCAAAGAAGTCTTTTTATAATAGTTTTCTATCTTCAAGGTTCAATGCTTAATTTTTAAGACTGATTGCAGCTTGCTCCTCACATACTGTACCACAGCTAGCAGTAACGTTCTGCTATCCCCCCCAAGTTCCCCACATATACACATGTCTGAAGAATGGAATAACTCCAAAATCTCTGCACATAATTAATGCGCATCACCTCAGTCCGATTGCAATATGAAAGTTAAGATATGCAGATGGGTCTTGTGTCTGAGAACTGATGCTGCACTCCAGTGTGCCTGTCTGCAGTCACAATGGGTTTGGCAACTGAAAGATTTCAATTGACACAGGAAATGTATCAGCACCAACACGAACTGAAACGGGAGATAAACCAATTCTGTATCAACTCAAATTAATTCAATTATGACTTACAGAAGTGAAGAAGTTTACCCACCTGATAAAACAGCACAGTAAACTTGAACAAACATTCTTCACTGCAGAACTCCTCTATTTTCCCTCCAAACTGCTGGTTAAGTAGGCGTTTTGATGACTGTGAACAGGAACTACAAGCTTTACAGTGAAGTCCCCAACGTTTTGCCAAGTCATGCTTGTAAAGAAGCTTGCAACCTGCAAACGGCATAACAAAAGAACATTTTTAAAACAAAAATGAGTGCATGAATAGAAAACATGTCATCTCTTTTTTGTAGGAATGCCCTTACCATATTTTCATTCCCTTTCCTACTCGCAATGTTGTTGAGATCTGCACAGTTGCAGATTACTGGAGTTGTGCCGGCTTTGAATTAGTTTTGCAGCTTTATTTGGCCCAGTCGATAAATGCCCTGTGCAACGTGGTACTAACCCATTAAAAGACTCCTAGGATTCAGTCTGCTACTCGAATATTTGACCTCAGCAAGTGGCTTTATGTTCCCTGTAGCTGAATACTTTTAGCATTCCTTCTGTTTTCTCTGCCTTGGGTCTCCTACACTATTCCAACTCAATGTAAACGCCATAAACAGAATTACATCTTTCTAATGGGCATGGGCAAATCTCTTGTTGGGAACATTTATTTCTGATTAACTTCAGACTTTAGCCAGAGCTTCCAATTTCCTCCCTTCCATGACCTGGCTACAGAATGGTGCATGGTGTGAAGATGGAAAGCTTAACTAATGGAAGAGGCAAATAAAGAAACATCTTCCAGGTTTGTAGGGAATTGGAAAGGGCAGTAGAATAAATCAAAGTCAAAAATCAAATTAAATAATGTTGACTATCAAGTTCCCTTCAATTAATTTCACGGAATGGGAGGGGGCCGGGGGGTCTCCAGTTTATTTTCAGTGATGCTTTATCCAAGGATATTTTGGCTTATTTGATAGATTAAATAATTTGTTGAGTGGAAATTGTAAATGATTGCAAAGATCATGTTTGATGGTCATACTGAACAAAATAGTCTATCAGTCTAAATGTTCATTTAAGTTTGCATAATGTGAGGGCTAAGATTTTAGTTCATTCAGCACCACAACTATTTCAAATTACATCCATTACCTTCACTACAAAATGGCTTGTCAACACTTGAAAACTTTACAGTCTCTTTGACAATCTTTTCAGACCGACAGTATTCACATATTGCCACCACAGAGTTGATCCGCTTGTATTCATCACAACAGGATTTTCCACAGAACTGAACCATTCTACCCTGTAAAGAAAGTTAAAGTTGACTGTTGACACTGGTGAAAATGACATCATATAAAAGTATCACAAAAACCTGTGAAAAGTAAATGATTTCACTTATGAAATGGAGGGTTCAATTAAACCAAAAAAGCTTTATCCATATTTTTTAAATCCCAAAAGAAGAGATTACTTATTTGAAAAAGTATTTTACAATTTCAAATTTAAATCCTTTTTTTAAAGTATCATGAGGTGCTTGGTCACAAGTTTGACATTATAGAACCTTAGAATCCAAAATACATTGTTTGCAGGCATCATCATTTGGTCCATAACACCCATGCTGGTTCTCTGAAAGAGCTATCCACTTTCCTGCTCCCATGCCCTTTAGAATTTTCTTTTACAAAACGTTTGTCTACTTGCCTTTTAAAAGCGATAATAGATTCGTCTGTCACTCATTTTTGATAGAGCATTCCATGCTGACAAATGGTTCCAGGGAAGAGGCACTTCAGTTAGGAAGAGAGATTGGAAAATCTGGAGTTGTTCTCCTTGGAGAAGAGAAGGTTGAGAGGAGATTTGACAGAGGTGTTCAAAATCATGAGGGCTGGATAGAATGTATTGGGAGAAACTGTACCCACAGGCCAAAAACCAGAGAACACCGATTTATGGTGAATGGCATAAGAGCCAAGGATGCAAGAGAAAAACTTTTTGACTCAAGTGGTTAGGATCTGGAATGCACTAGAGTGTGGTGAAGTAAAACTTCATCGTGGCTTTCAAAAAGGTAGAATAATTATCTAGAGAAAACATTTGCAGGGGTACAGGGAAAAGGCAGGAGTGTGGGACTAGATGAGTAACTGTTGCAGAGAACCAGCACAGGCACAATGGGACAATAGGCTTCCTTCTGTGCAGTAACCATTCTATGATTCTAAGTTTATTTAAAAGAACCTCCTTTTGTGCTTTAACCTTAAATTTTACTTACTGACCACTATAAATAATTTTCTCCTCATCCACTTGTAATTTTGTGGATTCAGGCTGCCTCTTAAAAATCTTTGCTCAATAAAATGCAAGTATTATTCTTTCCAAAAGCAATTTTCCACTTACAAGACTGTTTTACTGAAATTCATGCAGAGATTCCCAGTGATAGTTTTCCTGCTGTCTCATTAAATTATGATATCACCCAGTGGAGCAGTTCATATGGAGAGGACAAAGCAAGCGGCACAGTAACACTGTTGCGTCACAGCTCCAGGATCCCAGGTTCGATTTCCAGCTTGGGTCACTGTCTGTGCGGAGTCTGCATGTTCCCTCCGTGTGTGCGTGGGTTTCCTCCGGGCGCTCCGGTTCTCCCCCCCCCCCCCCCACAGTCCAAAGATGTGCAGGTTAGGTGGATTGGCCGTGCTAAATTGCCCCTTGGTGTTCAGAAAGGTTAGGTGGGGTTACGGGGATAGTGGGGAGGTGTGGGCGTAAGTCGGGTGCTCTTTCCAAGGGCCGGTGCAGACTCGATGGGCGAAATGGCCTCCTTCTGCACTGTAAATTCTATGATTCTAAAGTAGTTTACTCAAAGTGAAATTCAACACTCAGATAGATTCCAGATATTGAACCTCTAAACACCAGGTATGTACATGTAGTACAAGTTGGGTTAGTGCTGAATCTCCATTTAAAGAAAATAATAGAGCCTGATCTCGGGGAGACTAAGATTTTGTGGGTGTTGCTTTGAAGATGTCAAACCAAAAAAAGACTATCGGCAAATGCTTCCAACTTGCTGACCATTAACCTGACACAGACATGGATTCCAACAATGAACAGCAGTAAGGTTAAGGGTTATTTCCTCTTTTGCTCAGATATACTCAATCCAATTATCAAGCCCTTGCTTTTGCCTCAGCCGAGATAAATTAATCCAGCACAGGCAAGGGATCGAAACTGGACTGCAGCTTGTTACTAGCCACTGAGCCAACAATCAGCTCTTCAGAAAGAAAAAGTGGAAGAGGAGAATTGGGCACATTAAATATGAAGGGTAAACTTAAATCCATTCTTCAGGAAATTAAATTTGTACATTACTACCACTTTCGACAAAGCTTCAATACGTCCCTTAACTTGAAAAAACAGATGTTGGAGAGTTTACCCTTGCAAAGGGCACAGAAATACTAGACAACAGTTAAATCATCGTGCATCAGAAAATTTTACCTTGTACTCAAGCAGCTCAGGCTTAGAGGAGAACAACCGCTGGCAATACTGGCATCTCAATCTGATTAGTGTACGAGCCACTGTCACCTGCTGGGATTGTGCAAGCCTCTGTAACCCTGCTGCTGCTGATGCGGTGACAGAAGTTGAAGAAACCACAGGAGCACCAGCCACTACGGAAGCAGTGGATGGAATGTTTACCGCTAACTGACCCTGAGACAGGGGTACAACAGTTTGAGAGCCTGGGGCAGCCTGGCTGAATAATCCCTGTAAGAAAAATAAATACTATCGAAATCCATTCTTTTGAATACTAGGCACAAATTTCATAGAACCAGCTTCTCGAATATATTTCAGTCTAGTGAAACAAAACTTTTTCTGCCAATTGTAATTTGATTGTTCTGTTAAAGGAGGACGATTATAATCATACGATAAAGCTGAACTTTTTACTTTAAATTACAAGTTGAAAATGAAAGGTTAATCACTGCAATCACCATTCATTAAGTCATTCAGTTGCATTATTTCCCCAAAAATATACTTACTTTATGAAGAAAATTGTAAAATTAGGTTTTCTTACAGTTCAACCGAGATATTACCAAAAGTACAATACATTTCCAACTTCTTTTCATTCAGCACGTGACACTCGGAGGTGCCTCAAAACAATTGCAATTATACTTGATATTTACAACAGCAATTACACTTGATACCTGCAAAAACATTCCAAGACAACAATACCACCCGAAGTGCACTACAGTTTCCAGCATGAGCCCCAGGCTTTCATGTCCCTTAGCATGTAGTCTGAGACCTTGGGATGTGACAGCCTATGACACAATCATGGATAATACTTGACACTGCAAGACCAACAAATTTCAGGCAGATCGAAGAGTGCCTTTTCTAGATTGATGCTTGCCTTGGGATGCATCCTTGGGAACAGCCTAGAGAGCAGTGTCATGCGCCACAGAGTTGCTCAGGATGAATGTCAACAAACACCACTGGACCTCATTCCAGACTTTCTTTGCAAAGCACATTCAACAAAGTGGGTCATGGTCTCTTCCCCATCACAGTCATCTCAAGGGCGGGTGTGAGACACAATGGGTCTGACAGGAGGGTCTTTCTCGCCACCAGTGAGCCTATATCTTGGCATTTGTTTGAAACTTCTGGCAAGAGGTATTCTGCTAAATGACTTTGAAAGTCTGCGCCTAGCATACTGCACCTAGGCTCCTGGCCTTGACTCATTCAAAATTAGATCCTTGAGACATAAAACATAGCGTGAATCTTTTAAAACATGTTATATAGCAGGTGCGGTGAATTATAGTGCATGCACAGCGAGAAAGACTGGGAAAGTCAAAATGATAGCACAGAAACATCAAAACCGGCATAGCCAATTCAGCTCTTTACCCCTGTCCCAGCATTCAATGGTATTACAGCTGATTTGTATCTCTACTCCATGCACTTGTCTTGGCTCTATATCCTTTCATACCTTTGGCTAGCAATAAATCAATGTCAGATTTAAAATTAATTGAGCTGGTATCCACTGCTTTTTTGTGGAACAGTGAGTAACCAGCAATTCTATCACCCTCTGCATGAAGTGTTTTTAAAAAATTTCTTCTGGATGGCCTGGTTCTGATGTTATGTGCACTGCACTGACTTCTGGCGGAAATAGCTTTTCTCTATCTACCCTATCAATTCCTTCCAAATTTTGAAAAACATCAGCCACATCATCCTTCAACTTTTCATATTCCAAGAACGTAAGCATAATTTACACAACCTCACAATCTCCTCATAACCTTCTACGGGATCTGCGCAGCACTCCTTGCTAGGTCAAATATCCTACGGTGCAGTGCTCAGAACTGTATATAACATTCCACATGTGTTCTAACCAGGACTTTGTACAACTTACAAAGCATACCCACATGGCTAGAACTATCTTACATTGAAACGACTGTACCACTATTGCATTTAGTAGCTGACTTTTTTTAGTCCACTCACACATGCCAAAAGGGAGTGCGAGCAGATTGTCAAAGAAAAACACTGCACACAACAAACTGCTTTTTGTTTTGAAGAAATCTACTTGCTTTGTGTACACCCGGTTTTAATTTATGGCCATTTCACAATCCATTATGATGAAGTTGAGATAAAATTGTGTTGCCAGATGTCCAAAACACAAAACAAACCACCACCTCAAATCAAACGTATAGCTACACCACTGGCACCTATCCGACAATGTGGAAAATTGCTTAAATGTGTCCTGAAAAATATTATACCTGCAGTGGTTAGCACTGCTCCTATTTCAGCCTTGGGTGACTGCCTGTGTTTCTCCCCGTGTCTGCGTGGATTTCCTCCGGGTGCTCCGGTTTCCTCCCACAGTCCAAAGATGGGATTAGGTGGATTGGCCATGCTAACTTGCCCCTTAGTGTCCAAAAGGTTAGGTGGGGTTACTGGTTTACGGACATAGGGGGTGGAGTTCTGAACCTAGGTACGCTGCTCTTTCAGAGGGTCGGTGCAGACTAGATAGGCCTAATGACGTCCTTCTGTATTGAAGGGATTCTATGATTCTATGATAACAAGATCAGAGGCTGGGAATTCCTCTGCGAGTAATTCACCTCCCAACTCCACAAAGTCTGTCCACCAGCGACAAAACACAACACAGGAGTGTAATGGAGTACTTGTTTGCCCAGTATGGCTCCAATGGAAGAGGTTGCACATATTTTTCATTGCTGTAAATAGTAACTCCTTGAAAGAGGCTGGCAGTTAAGCTGATAATCAAGCTCTTGAACATTGGGCCATCAAAAATTAATGTAATACTACTAGAATTCTTTCAGTATACCTTTCCAGCAAAAATTGTGAATAGGATCAAAAGCATGCGGAAGAAATGACCTTTCCATTTTACTACGTCATGTCGCCTTCCTCAACATTAAATGCAAAATGCACAGAACACACTGGATGTCCAAAAGATGTGGTAGTACATTGCCCTGGAGCTAACAAAACACAAAGCTGTAAGTTATGCTGTCACGGTGAAGGAGGTTGTAGAGTGAAGAAAAATATATATTTGTTTGAAAAATCGTACCTGAAACGATGCCACACAGTTATAACTGCAGAAATTCCGAATACTACCATCGGACATAGCAAGATGATACTGAGGTGTCATCGTCACTTTACAGTAATTGCACTGAACACTGGTACCTAATCAAATACAAACAGAAAATCATGTCCAAAACTGCCACATCAGCTATAAGCATCACGTAAAAGAGAAATATAAAATATTAACTACAGTGAACTAATGACAGACTAAATAGTCCCACATCACGCTACTAAACCCAATGTTGCATTTACTTCCATTTATGTGACTCAGTGCTCACATATCAAGGCCAAGTCAGGCATAATTTTAGGACGCTGTCAGTAGCTTCTCAACAGAATGTTTGATTTCAGAAGACGAATAAGATATTCCTAGCACGGGCTTCCGGTGGCGGCTATGAAGGAGTAAGCCGCACATTTGGTGGCTCCCGCTCGGGTCGGACTTTTGAACCTTTCCCGATTTTTTACTGCACTTGAATTGAAAAATTGATGAGAGGTAATTGTGTACTGAATTCCCACATCGGTGCATGAAAAGGAGGACTAGAAGTGCTCGCAAAAGCAGAAACAGACGAACGGAGAAGGATTGGGCTGAAGCTGCGGCGGGTGGAAGCATGGCGGAGGACTGGACCTCTGGCTTGTCGACCCAGCGGTCAATGGAGCAGCTGATGCAAGCTATCCAGGAGGGCTTTGTCAAGCAGAAACGGGACTGCTTGGACACGATAAAAGAGTCAATTGAGCAGCTGAAGTTTAGATTAGATGCCCAAGATCGGGCGATCCAGAAAGTAGAAAAGGCGCGGGCTGACCAGGAGAAACATCAAACTGCGGTGGAGTTGGAGGTGGGGATGCTGAGAGACCAGCAGAAAAGGCTCCTGGAGAAGGTGGAGGACCTAGAGCGTAGGTCCCGCCGGCAGAACTTGAGAATCGTCGGGCTCCCAGAGGGGTCCAAAGGAGCGGACGCTGGGGCAAACATAGAGGACACGTTCGAGAAGTGCTGGGGGATGGGGCATTCTCCCGATCCTTGGAGGTGGACAGGGCTCACAAGGAAACCGCGGGTGGTGTTTGAGGCGGGTAGAATAGTTTTGGATGTGGGAGGTCGGTACATTATGGTCAGTGGGAAATTGAAGGGGGTGCAGGTGGTACTAGTAAATGTGTATGCGCCATATCGGGACGATGTGGAGTTTATAAAGAGGATGCTGGGGAAGATACCTGACCTGGACTCACATAATTTGGTCATGGGAGGGGACTTCAACAGTTATTGACCCCGGCTTCAACTGGTCAAACTCAAAAACAGGCCAGGTGCCAGCAATGGCAAAGGAACTAAAAGGGTTCGTGGTGCAGATGGGGGGGGGGGGGGGTGGACCCATGGAGATTTGGGCAGCCGACGTGAAGTAGTTCTCCTTCTACTCACAGATGTACTCCCGGATCGATTTCTTTATTCTGTGCAGGACTTTACTGACGGGGGTGGTGGACACTGGGTACTCGCCGATCACAATCTCAGACCATGCTCCGCACTGGGTTGATCTACAGGTTAGTAAAGACAGTAACCAGCGCCCGCACTGGAGGTTAGACGTTGGACTTTTAGCTGACAAAGAGATGTGCGGGCGGCTGTGGAAATGTATTCAGAACTACCTGGAAGTCAACGACACGGGAGAAATTTCAGCAGCGGTGGTCTGGGAAGCACTGAAGGCGGTGGTCAGAGGCGAGCTGATCTCGATACAGGCCCATAGAGAGGTGGACAGGGCAGAGACGGACCGACTGGTAAAGGAGAGACTACAGATCGATAGGAGGTATGCGGAGACCCCAGAGGGAGGGCTTTTAAGGGAACGGCGGAGGCTACAGGCAGAGTTCGGCTTGTTAACCACAGGGAGGGCGGTGGAGCAGCTGAGAAAGGCAAGGGGGCAATCTATGAGCATGGGGAGAAGGCCAGCAGAATGCTGGCACAGCTGCTTAGAAAAAGGGAGGCAGCCAGGGAGATAGGGAAAGTAAAGGAACCTGGTGGGAGACTCAGCAGGGGTGAATAAGGCGTTTATAGTAGGCTCTCCAGGTCGGAACCCCCAATGGGGCTGGAGGGGATGAGGTATTTCCTAGGGAGGCTGAATTTACGAATGTGGACGGGGAGCTGGTAGAAGGGCTGGGGGCCCCGATCGGGTTGGAAGAGGTAGTGGAGGGTCTGAAGGCCATGCAATCGAATGAAGCTCCGGGGCCGGACAGGTACCCAGTGAAGTTCTATAAAAGGTTCTCTGGGATATTGGGACCGTTGTTGACGAGGACATTCGATGAGGCAAGGAAGAGAGGGGTGCTGCTCCCGATGATGTCACAGGCAACGATTTCGCTGATTCTGAAGCGGGACAAGAACCCGGAGCAGTGTGTGTCCTACAGGCCGATATCCTTGCTGAATGTGGACGCCAAACTGCTAGCCAAAATTTAGGCCTCCAGGATTGAGGATTGTGTTCCGGCCGTTACTGGGGAGGACCAGACATGGTTTGTTAAGGGAAGGCAGTTGGTGGCCAATGTAAGAAGGCTATTAAACGTGATCATGATGCCCCCAGAAGGTAAGAAGGTGGAGGTAGTGGTCGCAATGGACGCAGAGAAGGCCTTTGATCGAGTAGAATGGGAATATCTGTGGGAGGTGCTGGGAAGGTTCGGTGGAGCGGAGTCGCTTTACGCAGACGACCTGCTCCTGTATGTATCGGACCCAATAGAGGGGATGGAAGAAATCATGAGGATTCTGGGGGAATTTGTCCAGTTTTCAGCGTATAAACTAAATATGGGGAAAAATGAGATGTTTGCGGTCCAAGCGAGGGGACAGGAGAGGCAATTGGAGGAGCTTCTGTTTAGAGTAGTAGGGGGGAGCTTTAGGTATCTCGGCATCCAAGTGGCGCGGGAATGGGATCAGCTGCACAAATTAAATCTGGCCCGATGAGTAGACCAAATGAAGGACGATTTTCGGAGCTGGGACGTGCTCCCGTTGTCACTAGCTGGGAGGGTGCAGACGGTGAATATGACGGTCCTCCCGAAATTCCTGTTTGTATTTAAGTGTCTCCCCTTCTTTATTCCGCGGTCCTTTTTTAAACGGGTCACCAAAGTGATCACTGGCTTTGTCTGGGGAAGCGAGACCCCAGGAAGTATGGATGGGGGGTTCCGGAGATGGCAGAGAGCAGAGATTGAGAGGGTGGGGGATATGTTTATAGAGGGGAGGATTCGGAGTATGAGGGCGCTGGAGGAGACGTTTAGATTGGCGAGGGGAAACAAATTCAGGTACCTGCAGGTGCGGGACTTCCTACGTAGACAAGTTTCAACCTTCCCATTCCTACCACCAAGGGGGATACAGGATAGGGTAGTTTCCAAGAGGGTGGGTGGGAGAAGGGAGTGTCTCTGACATTTACAAGGAACTTATGGGGTCAGAGGACACGCTGTCTGAGAAGCTGAAGCGCAAGTGGGAGGAGGAGTTGGGAGGAGAGATAGAAGATGGTCTATGGGCGGACGTGTTGAGTAGAGTCAACGCATCCACAACATGTGCCAGGCTCAGCCTGATACAATTTAAGGTTGTTCACCCCGGACTCACATGACAGTGGCCCGGATGAGCAGATTCTTTGGGTGGAAGACAGGTGTGCAAAGTGTGCGAGAGGGCCAGTGAACCATGTCCACATGTTCTGGACATATCCAAAGCTTAGGGGATTTTGGCAGGGGCTTGCAGATGTCATGGCCACGGTGTTCAAAACAAGGGTGGCACCGAGCCCAGAGGTGGCGATTTTCGGAGTGTCGGAAGATCCAGGAATCCAGGAGGAGAAAGAGGCAGATGTTCTGGCCTTTGCTTCCCTGGTAGCCCGGAGACGGATACTATTAGCATGGAGGGACTCAAAGCCCCCGAAGTCAGAGACCTGGCTATCTGCCATGGCTAGCTTTCTCTGTTTGGAGACAATCAAGTTCACCATGAGAGGGTCAATGTTAGGATTCGCCCGGAGGTGGCAACCGTTTGTCAGCTTCTTTGCGGAAAATTAATCGTCAGCAGAAGGGAGGGGGGGGGGGGGGGGGGGGGGGGGGGGTTAGTTTAGCTGAGTAGGAGGTGAATAAAGGTGGGACCTGTAAGGGAGGAGGACAGCTTTTGCACTATGTTTATAAATTCATGTACATTGTTTATTTTGTTATTGTTGTAAAACCAAAAATACCTCAATAAAATGTTTATTAAAAAAAAGAAAAGGTCAAATTTGAACTGAGGGGAAGGATGGAGGGGTTCTACAATTCATGGGCGTTATTCAATATGAACTTTCGAGAATAGGATCACATTGAACATCAGGGAGGTTGGGGGGAGGACAACTGTATGTGTTAATGGTGACTATGGGTGATTCCTGATTCCTTTTTGTCATTTGTTTCTGTTAACATGCAGGCCAATGTCTGGGGTTTGGTGGGAGGAATGGATCGTTGTTATTGATATGGGGATTGACATTACATTCGTTACTGATTATTGTTTATTGTTGGGTGTAAATTTGGGAGAAAATGAGAAAAAGGAGAATAAAAATATTTAATAAAAAAACACCAGAAAAAAGATATTCTGAGCACATTATATCTTCACAATTAAGAATGTGTTGTGTTTAAACTCAAAGAGAATTCAAATAAGTTGATTCAACATAATTAACTGTAGCTAGATCTCTAGTTATTCGACAAGCCATACTTCAAACATTCAATCTTTTCCAAGTGAAGCTGAATTAAAACAGATTCATATAGGGAGTCCAGGTACTTTGAAATACATGCAGGAAGAGAGACTTAGCACCGGGACACTTTTTAATTCAAGTTCACAGTCATTTTAGCTTCCCCTGTCTACTTTTATGTAATACTTCTCTCAGGAAAATGACCTCAATAAAGGCCAGCTCCAAAAACAAAGAAACACATTGTTCCACAAATGCAAGATTCGCTCATGCTGGTAAAGTTAAATTTGTTGGATTGTATAGTCAGCTTGCATCATAACACAATCATACTGACACCCCTCTACTTCTTTGCAAATCCAAGGGAGACTGGTACAATCAACAGACACCCCAAAAAGTGTATCTCACAACTTCAGACCCAAAGATTGATGGCTTCAGAGTTGTACAATACACCTCAAAATGTGCGACAGTTTTACAGTGCATTTTAAGAAATTATACCACTACCTTGTGTAGTCACCACGTGCACTCGAAATGCTGAAAGGCAGTTAACTGAGCAAAATAATTCAGCTTTTCCAAAAGAGTTTGTGTTTTCAATCATTTCGGCAGATGTTCTCAGACATTTACACCAAGCACAGGGAGTAATCGTTGAATTTTTCTGTTACAAGAATAGCAAGTATTAGGTGTAAAACAAGGATTCAGATTGTTTTACTACTTCATAAATAAGAGAAGCAATTTGAGCTGTATAATTCATCCATAATAGATGCCTAGATGCCTAATATCTGCGCTCCAGACTGGTGCCAGCGTTATGCATATGCAGACAAATCACAAGCTCCAACTTATTGTAGCACTTCAGGGAGGTAGAGAAACAACCATTTATACTGGTTATTCAAATCACGAGGAAAAAATGCCCCCAAAATTCTATACATACAAGACCCACTTTTTATTGCAACATTGCTGTCATATTCTCTACACAAAAATCTCTAATCACACAATAAGTGAAGGTGCAATTCCACTAAGCAATAATTACAGCAACACATTATATTGATAATAATGTCTTTGTGCACCATTACGACAAAACTATAACCTTCTTATTTTTAATCATCTGAAATCACACTGAATTCCATACAAGCATTTTAAGATACGAACAATAATTTCCCCATAGGTTATTACAGGTGTTTTCTTTTAAAAGATTTACAACATGATTGCAGTGCATGTCTGGAATAAGCATAGGATCAACACGTGGAGATAGGAAAGAGGAAGAACTAATCTTGCTGTGGCACTGTCCAGAATTAAACATTAATTTGACAAAGAGTCACTGGACTCGAAACGTTAGCTCTTTTCTCTCCCTACAGATGCTGCCAGACCTGCTGAGATTTTCCAACATTTTCTCTTTCGTTTCAGATTCCAGCATCCGCAGTAATTTGCTTTTAAAACATTAATTGCCAGCTTAGCCGAATGGTTGCAGTCTCACCAACAATTCAGATGGTCACGGTTCAAGCTAATTACATAATCAGTGCAGTGCTGAGATACGGAAATGTTCTGGAGGTTGGACATTACACCAGGGTTTACAAGTATATATAAATATTAAAAAGTATGTTTCACAGAAGAGAAGAAGAGTATTCAAAGTGTCTCACCAATATTTTGCCCTCAACCAACCCCAGTAACGGATTAATTGATCATTTATCTAATTTGATGTCTGTGAAACTTTGTTACCTACAAAATGGCGACAGCATCGGTCACCATAACTACACTCCAATTAGGTAATTAATTAGGTATGAGGACTTCCGATGGCGGCCATAGAATGAGTGGTCGCACATTTGGCAGCTCCCGCACGAGGCGGTCTTTTCAGTCCGTTTACCCGGTTGTCAGGTAGATGTTTTGAAGGAAAAGCGTGCAGGAGTGGTGGAAGAAGACTCTCCTCCACCGGTGAATAGAGTCATGGACCAGAAGTGGGTTAAGAAAGGAGTTGCAAGAGCAAAAAACACGTCATGCGACACGGGGAAAGATGGCAGAGAGTAAGGGGTCGGCCCTACCAGCCAATGGTCGATGGGAGCAGCTGGTGGACTTTTTGATCGAAAAATTCAGTAGGCAGAGGATGGAAGCTCGACCGTGTGGAGGTGGGGCTGAAGGCCCAGAGCCAGGCGATCCAGAAGGTGGGAGGCGGTGGGGGAGCACGAGGAGCAGCTTACCTCGTTGGCAGCCAAAATTGGATGTTGAGGGATACCCAGAAGGGGCTCAAGGAGAAAGTGGAGGACCTGGAGAAAAGCTCCCGGAGGCAGAATTTGAGAATTGCGGGGATGCCACAGTGCATTGAGGGAGCAGTCACAGGCTCTTATGTCGCCAAAATGCTGGAGATGCTCTTAGTGGAGGAGCCTTCGACCGACCCCTGAAGGTTCATCAGGCGCATCGGGTGCTGATGAGGAAGCCGCAGGCTAACGGGCTGACCAGGGCGATGGTGGTGAGGTTACATTGATTCCTGGATAAGGAGAAGATCTTGAGATGGGCCAGGCAGACGATGAAATGTACCTGGGAGGTAAAGAGCTCAGGGTATACTAGGACTTGGGTGCGGAACTGGCCAAGAGGAGAGTGGGATTCAACCAAATCAAGACTGCCCTCTTTAAGAAGGGGGTGAAGTTCGGGATGCTGTACCCCGTCCACCTCTGGGTGACCCAATGGTCGAGTGTATTATTTTGGAGCACTGGAGGAGGCAATGGAGTTTGAGAGTGACAATGGGCTGGCAGGAGGAGGATATTGAACTTTGGAGGAGGCGTGAGGCGATATTGGTTCTCTGCCTCCCTTGTTGGGGTTTTCTTTTGTTATTGCTCTGTTTATTGGGGGGGGGGGGGGGGGGGGGGGGAGAGACCAGGGGCAAACCTCTTTTCAGTCAGGGGTCTTTTTTCTTTCTTGTGGGTTTCTTTGACGGGCTGCTGGAGGATCGAGGTGAGTGCACCTTTTCCCTTATTGTTATTTGCGGGGGGTGGGGGGAAAGAAAGAGAGGAAAGGAGACTGTTTGTGATGGTGAGTGGGGAACTGGAGGGAATGCCAGTGGTCTTGATAAATGTCTATGCCCCAAATTGGGATAAAGTCAAATTCATGAGGCGGGTGCTAGGGAAGATTCCGGACCTGCACTTGGACCACGTGCTTCTCCCTTGTGCACAGGGTGTACTCCAGGATCGACTGCTTTGGTGATGGATAAGACTCAGCCGGCGTGAGTGGTTGGCTCGGAGTATTCGGTGATTGATGTCTCGGACCACCCGCCACATTGGGTGGACTTGCAAGTGGACGGTGGGCAGGGGGCAGCGCCCACAGTGGAGGTTAAGGTTAGATGTGGGGTTGTCAGCAGATGAGGTGTGTGAATGAACGAGGGCTGTTATTCGGGGGTATATGTAGTGGAATGAAAGTGAGGATTCGGCAGCCACGCTATGGGAGGTGCTAAAGGCAGTGGTCAGGGAGGTGTTTCTATCAACATGGGCACAGCGGGACAAGACGTAGCAGGCAGAGGTGGTGAGGCTGGTGGATAAGATCCTGCAGGTCGATAGGAGGTATTCTATAGGGAGAAAGCGAGTTGGATGTTGGCACATCAATTGAGGAAGCAAGGGACAGCGAGGGAGATTGGAAAGGTGAACGATAAGAGGGGAAAAGTGGTCTTAGACCCGGGGGATGAATAGGTTTTTTTTTTTTTTTTTTAATTGATAATTTTTATTAAAGGTTTTCATAAAATATCAATAACAAAATGAAAAAGGAACCCAACAGAGTTAAGTACAAAACACAGTCCAGAAAAACAACCCTCCATACCCTCTACCCCTGTACATAAATAATAAATTAATATTAACACCCCGACTTAATACAACAAGTATATACACCCCCTCAGACCTTCCAGTGTAAATAACAAAAACAAAAAATAATAAAGTGACACCCCCCCCTCCCCCGAGTTACTGCTGCCATTGACCTATGTCTACCGCTCTGCCAGGAAGTCTAAGAACGGTTGCCACCGCCTAAAGAACCCTTGTACCGACTCTCTCAAGGCGAATTTCACCCTCTCCAACTTAATGAACCCCGCCATATCGTGTTCCAGGATTCCACGCGAGGGGGCCACGCATCCTTCCACTGAAGAAGAATCCTTCGCCGGGCTACCAGGGACGCAAAGGCCAGAATTCCGGACTCTTTCGCCTCCTGCACTCCCGGCTCCTCTGCCACCCCAAATATTGCGAGCCCCCAGCCCAGCTTGACCCTGGATCCTACCACCCTCGACACCGTCCTCGCTACGCCCTTCCAAAATTCCTCCAGCGCTGGGCATGCCCAGAACATATGGATGTGATTTGCTGGGCTCCATGAGCACCTAACACACCTGTCCTCGCTCCCAAAAAACCGACTCATCCTTGTCCCAGTCATGTGTGCCCTGTGCAGCACCTTAAACTGTATGAGGCTCAGCCTCACGCACGATGAGGAAGAGTTCACCCTCCCCAGGGCATCTGCCCACGTCCCTTCCTCAATTTCCTCTCCCAACTCCTCCTCTCACTTACCTATTACCCCCACCAGCGAGACCTCCTCCTCCTCCTGCATCACCTGGTAAGTTTCCGAAATCTTCCCCACTCTTTCTCCCCCCCCCCCCCCCCTCGGGAGAACACCATGTCCTGTACTGTGTGTGGCCGTAGCCACGGGAATTCCGCCACCTGCCATCTGGCAAATGCCCTTACCTGTAAGTACCTGAAGGTGTTCCCCGGGGGGGAGCCCGTACTTCTCCTCCAGCTCACCCAGGCTCGCGAACTTCCCGTCCACAAACAGGTCCCCCAACTTTCGTATCCCTGCCCTGTGCCACCCGGCAAACCCTCCACCTGTTCCTCCTGGGGCGAACCGGTGGTTCCCCCGGAATGGGGTCCCCGCCGAGGCCCCCACTTCCCCCCTATGCCGCCTCCACTGCCCCCAAATTTTGAGGGCAGCCACCACCACCGGGCTAGTGGTATACCTCCTTGGAGGGAGCGGCAGCGACGCCGTTGCCAGCGCCCCCAGACTCGTATCCACACAAGACGCCGTCTCCAGCCTCTTCCATGCAGCCCCCTCCCCTCCATCACCCACTTGCGCACCATCGTCGCATTGGCGGCCCAGTAATATCCACAGAGGTTGGGCAGCGCCAATCCCCCCCTATCTCTACTCCGCTCCAGGGCCACCCTTCTCACCCTCGGAATCCCTCGCGCCCACACAAACCCCATTATACTCCTGTTAACCCGCCTGAAAAAAGCCTTTGGGATAAACACGGGGAGGCACTGGAACAGGAACACCTTGGGAGCACCGTCATTTTAATTGATTGCACCCTACCCAAGGACAGCGGCAACGCGTCCCACCTCTTGAACTCCTCCTCCATTTGCTCCACCAGCCTTGTAAAATTAAGCCTATGCAGGGCCCCCCAGCTCCTGGCCATCTGGACTCCCAGGTACCTGAAGCTCCTCTCCGCCTTTTTTAGTGGGAGCTCGCCAATCCCCCTCTCCTGGACCCCTGGATGAACTACGAACAGCTCGCTCTTCCCCATGTTGAGCTTGTACCCCGAAAAGTCCCCGAATTCCCGAAGAATCCTCATTACCTCCGGCATTCCTCCCACCGGGTCCGCCATACAGCAGCAGGTCGTCCGCATAAAGTGACACCCTGTGCTCCTCCCCACCACGCACCAACTCCCTCCAGTTCCTTGACTCCCTCAGTGCCATAGCCAGGGGTTCAATCGCCAGTGCGAAGAGCGGGGGGACAAGGGACACCCCTGACTCGTCCCTCGGTGAAACCGAAAGTACTCGGACCTCCTCCTGTTTGTGGCCACACTCGCCATCGGGACCTCATACAACAGCCTAACCCACCTGACAAACCCCTCACCAAACCCGAACCTCTTCAGCACCTCCCACAGGTACCCCCACTCTACCCTATCGAAGGCTTTCTCAGCGTCCATCGCCACCACTATTTCTGCCTCCCCCTCCCTCGCCAGCATCATGATAACGTTCAAAAGCCTCCACAAATTCATGTTCAACTGCCTCCCTTTCACAAACCCCGTGTAGTCTTCGTGGATGATCTGCGGCACACAATCCTCAAGGCCAAGAGCTTCGCCAGCACCTTGGCATCTACGTTTAGCAACAAAATCGGCCTTTAAGACCCACACTGCAGGGGATCCTTGTCCTGCTTCAGGATCAAGGAGATCAATGCCCGGGACATCGCCGGGGGCAAAGCCCCCCCCTCCCTTGCCTCATTGGGGCAGCCGGTAGCATTGTGGACAGCACAATTGCTTCACAGCTCCAGGGTCCCAGGCTCGATTCCGGCTTGGGTCACTGTCTGTGCGGTGTCTGCACATCCTCCCCGTGTGCGCGTGGGTTTCCTCCGGGTGCTCCGGTTTCCTCCCACAGTCCAAAGATGTGCAGGTTAGGTGGATTGACCATAATAAAATTGCCCTTAGTGTACATAATTGCCCTTAGTGTTGGGTGGAGGTGTTGACCTTGGGTAGGGTGCTCTTTCCAAGAGCCGGTGCAGACTCGATGGGCCGAATGGCCTCCTTCTGCACTGTAAATACTATGATAATCTATGAATCAAAGGTCCTAACCAACAGCGGGCCCAACAGGTCCATATATTTTTTATAGAATTCGACCGGGAAACCATCCGGCCCCGGTGCCTTCCCCGCCTGCATGCTTCCTATCCCTTTGATCAGCTCCTCCAGCCCAATCGGGGCCCCCAATCCCGCCACCAGTCCCTCTTCCACCTTTGGAAACCTCAATTGGTCCAGGACACGGCCCATCCCTCCCTCCTCCCGTGGGGGCTCGGATCGGTACAATTCCTCGTAGAAGTCCCTGAAGACCCCATTGATGCCAGCTCCACTCAGCACCACACTCCCTCCGCTGTCCTTAACTCCCCCGATCTCCCTAGCTGCGTCCCGCTTCCAAAGCTGATGCACCAGCATCCGGCTTGCCTTTTCCCCATACTCGTAAATCGCCCCCTGGGCCTTCCTCCATTGCACCTCCGCCTTCCTGGTGGTCACCAGGTCGAATTCGGCCTGGAGGCTACGCTTCTTCCTCAACATTTCTTCCTCAGGCTCCTCCGCATACCTCCCGTCTACCCTCACCATCTCCCCCATCAGCCTCTCCCTCTCCCCCCACTCCCTCCGCTCCTTGTGGGCCCTAATGGAGATCAGCTCTCCCCTCACCACCGCCTTCAGTGCTTCCCATACCATGCCCACTCGGACCTCCCCGTTGTCATTGGTCTCCAAGTACCTCTCTATACTTCCTCGGACCCGCTCGCTCACCTCCTCGTCCGCCAACAGCCCCACCTCCAAGCGCCACAGCGGGCGCTGGTCCCTCTCCTCCCCCATCTCCAAGTCCACCCAATGCGGGGCGTGGTCCGAAATGGCTATTGTCGAATACTCAGTATCCTCTACTCTCGCCATCAGCGCCCTACTCAAGATGAAAAAGTCAATTCGGGAATAAGCCTTATGGACAGGTGAAAAGAATGAAAATTCCCTGGCCCCGGCCTTGCAAATCTCCAAGGGTCCACCCCTCCCATCTGGTCCATAAACCCCCTCAGCACTCTAGCCGTCCTAGATCTGGAGCGATCCATTGCCGGATTCAGCATTAAAGTCTCCCCCCCCCCCCATTATCAGGCCCCCCACTTGCAAGTCTGGGATCCGACCCAACATACGCCGCATAAAACCTGCATCGTCCCAGTTCGGGGCATACACATTGACCAGTACCACCCTCTCTCCCTGCAACTTACCACTTACCATTATGTACCTGCCGCCATTATCTGCCACAATGCTCGACGCCTCAAACGACACCTTCTTTCCCACCAAGAACGCCACCCCTCGATTTTTGGCATCCAGCCCTGAGTGAAACACCTGACCTACCCACCCTTTCCTCAATCTTACCTGGTCTGCCACCTTCAGGTGTGTCTCCTGAAGCAAAGCCACATCCGCCTTGAGCCCCTTCAGGTGCGCGAACACGTGGGCCTGCTTAACCGGCCCATTCAGTCCCTTTACATTCCAGGTTATCAGCCGGATCAGGGGGCTACCTGCCCCGCTCCCCCCGCCAACTAGCCATGGTCCCTCCTCGGCCAGCCACGCGCCCGCACCCCACACCCGGCCCGTTCCCCACAGCGGCATACCCCTGTCTCGACCCCCCACCCCCCCTCGCTCCAGCTCCTCCTTGACCATAGCAGCAGCAACTCAATTCCCCACCACCCTCGCTTCCCCGCCCCGGCCCCACCCCCTCCAGTCTTCAGCGCGGGAAAAAGCCCGCGCTTTCCACCTACCAGGCCCCGCCACCTCTGACGCAGCTCCTTTTACAGGCCCGGTCCCCACACCCCTGGCTCGGGCCTCCCCCTCCCCCGCGGATCCCCAACTCACCTCCACGAGCCCCCCCCGACCAACCCAACCAAAACAGTGCCCAACCCGCCCCAGCCACCCTCACCAACCCAAAAGAGAAAAAACACAAAGAAAAAGAAACCTGGAGCAATACAAAGGCCCCCCCCCCCCCCCCCCCCCGAAACAAAAATAAACAGAGCATATCAACCACAGTCCCGACCCTCAATCTGTGTCCAACTTCTCGGCCTGAACAAAGGCCCACGCCTCCTCCGGAGACTCAAAGTAATGGTGCCGGTCCTTGTTGGTAACCCACAGTCGCGCCGGCTGCAACATGCCAAACTTCACCCCCTTCCTGTGCAGCACCGCCTTCACTCGATTGTACCCGGCCCTCCTCTTCGCCCCCTCCGCACTCCAGTCCTGATATATCCGAACATCCGCATTCTCCCACCTTCTGTTCCTCTCCTTCTTGGCCCACCTGAGCACACACTCCCGATCGATGAACTGATGGAACCTCACCAGCACCGCCCGCGGAGGCTCGTTAGCTTTGGGCCTCCTCACCAGCACTCTATGGGCCGCTTCCAGCTCCAGGAGCCCCTGGAAGGACCCCGCTTCCATCAGCGAGTTCAACATGGTGACCACATAGGCCCCCACATCGGGCCCCTCCCGCCCATCCTGGGAGGCCCAGAATCCGCAGATTCTTCCGCCCCGACCGATTCTCCATCCATATTGCCTTGGCAATAGAACCAATGGCAATGGCACTTACAAGCGTCAAGGGGTTGGCAGGGGACAGTGCGGGGTGGGGTGGAGCACAGGGTCTCGCTACATGTGGACGATTTATTGCGGACAGATTGGAAGTATTGGGGGGGGGATCATGGACATTTTGGAGGAATTCGGCCGGTTCTCTGGGTATAAGTTAAACATGGGGAAGAGTGAGGTCTTCCCGATCCAGGCAAGGGGGCAGGAGAGGAGGTTGGGTGAGCTGCCATTTAAGGTGGTGGGGGTGAGTTTCAGATATCTGGGCATTTAGATGGCGCAGGGATGGGAGCATCTACATAACTTGAATTTGGCATGACTGATGGAGCAGATAAAGGGGGATCTTAAGAGGTGGGACGTGCTCCCAGTGTCGTTGGTGGGCTGGGTGCAGGCGTGAAGATGACGGTACTCCTGAGGTTTTTATTCGTATACAAAACTTTCCAATTTTTATTCCAAAAGCCTTTTTTTTTTTAAACGAACATTAATGCAGGCGATCTCTGGGTTTGTGTAGGCTGGGAAAGTTCAAGGGGTGAAGAAGGTGCTGCTGGAGCGGAGACATAAGAACTAGGAGCAGGAGTAGGCCATCTGGCCCCTCGAGCCTGCTCCGCCATTCAATGAGATCATGGCTGATCTTTTGTGGACTCAGCTCCACTTTCCGGCCCGAACACCATAACCCTTAATCCCTTTATTCTTCAAAAAACTATCTATCTTTATCTTAAAAACATTTAATGGAGGAGCCTCTACTGCTTCACTGGGCAAGGAATTCCATAGATTCACAACCCTTTGGGTGAAGAAGTTTCTCCTAAACTCAGTCCTAAATCTACTTCCCCTTATTTTGAGGTTATGCCCCCTAGTTCTGCTTTCACCCGCCAGTGGAAACAACCTGCCCGCATCTATCCTGTCTATTCCCTTCATAATCTTATATGTTTCTATAAGATCCCCCCTCATCCTTCTAAATTCCAACGAGTACAGTCCCAGTCTACTCAACCTCTCCTCGTAATCCAACCCCTTCAGCTCTGGGATTAACCGAGTGAATCTCCTCTGCACACCCTCCAGTGCCAGTACGTCCTTTCTCAAGTAAGGAGACCAAAACTGAACACAATACTCCAGGTGTGGCCTCACTAACACCTTATACAATTGCAGCAGAACCTCCCTAGTCTTAAACTCCATCCCTCTAGCAATAAAGGACAACATTCCATTTGCCTTCTTAATCACCTGTTGCACCTGTAAACCAACGTTTTGCGAATCATGCACTAGCACACCCAGGTCTCTCTGCACAGCAGCATGTTTTAATATTTTATCATTTAAATAATAATCCCTTTTGCTGTTATTCCTACCAAAATGGATAACCTCACATTTGTCAACATTGTATTCCATCTGCTAGACCCTAGCCCATTCACTTAGCCTATCCAAATCCCTCTGCAGACTTCCAGTATCCTCTGCACTTTTTGCTTTACATCTTAGTGTCGTCTGCAAACTTGGACACATTGCCCTAGGTCCCCAACTCCAAATCATCTTTGTAAATTGTGAACTGTTGTGGGCCCAACACTGATCCCGGAGGGACACCACTAGCTACTGATTGCCAACCAGAGAAACACCCATTAATCCCCACTCTTTGCTTTCTATTAATTAACCAATCCTCTATCCATGCTACTACTTTCCCCTTAATGCCATGCATCTTTATCTTATGCAGCAACCTTTTGTGTGGCACCTTGTCAAAGGCTTTCTGGAAATCCAGATATACCACATCCATTGGCTCCCCGTTATCTACCGCACTGTTAATGTCCTTAAAAAATTCCACTGAGACGTGTGGTGGTGGGGGGGGGGGGGGGGGGGCAGGAAGTGGGTAGCGGGGGAGGGGTTGGTGTGGGAACAGATGGAGGTAACCTCTTACAAGGACATTAGCTTAGGGGCACTGTTGACGGCGCAACTGCCATTCTCGTCGGCCAGGAACTCCACAAGTCTGGGGGTGGTGGCGGCCTTGAAGGTGTGGAGAAAGTTGCGGCAGCACCTGAGGCTGGAGAGTGCCTCGGTTTGGGCACCAAATTGTGGGAATCACAGGTTTGCTCCGGGGGTGGCTGGGCGCAGGGTTCGGAGGGTGGTGGCGGGCGGGGCTTGAGCAGCTTGGAGACCTATTTGCGGGGGCAGCTTTTCGAGCTTGGAGGGATTGGTAGAGTATGAGCTGCCCAGCGGGAATGGGTTCCAGTACTTACAGGTCTTTTCCTGACCTGCCGCCCCCTGGGTTGCAAGACAAGGTGGTGTCGAAAACGGGCTGCTCAGAGTAGGGTGTCGGAGATCTATAAGGAATTAATGGACTGGAAGGGCGCCTCAATAGAAGTTAAGCGGAAATGGGAAGACGAGTTGGGGAGGGATTTGGGGCTGGGCTCTGGAAGGAAGCTCTGAATGCATCCTCTTCGTGTGCTATTATCCATTTCAAGGTAGTCCACAGCACGCATATGAAGGTGGTCAGAATGAGTAGGTTTTTTGAGGGGGTGGAGGATATGTGCAGGCGGTGGACTGGGACAGGTGAGAAACCATGTCCACATGTTTTGGGTCTGTTCGAAACTGGAGGGATTCGCTGACGTTATGTCCGGGGTGCTGAGGGTGAAGGTTGTTCCGAATCCAGAAGTGGTGAGAGAGGCCGATGATTTTTCTTTTGCCTCCCTGGTAGCCCGGAGGCAGATCTTGTAAAATCAAGTTCGCCTTGAGAGGGACTTTGGAGGGGTTTGCCTGGAGATGGAAACCATTTATCGACTTCTTCAAAGATAGTTAAGCGGTGGGGGGAGGGTGGGTGAGGGGAAGAGAGAGAGAGACAGAGACAGAGAGACAGAGACAGAGAAACAGAGACAGAGAGACAGAGACAGAGAGACAGAGACAGAGAGACAGAGACAGAGAAACAGAGACAGAGAAACAGAGACAGAGAAACAGAGACAGAGAAACAGAGACAGAGAAACAGAGACAGACCCAGAGACAGACCCAGAGACAGACCCAGAGACAGACCCAGAGACAGACCCAGAGACAGACCCAGAGACAGACCCAGAGACAGACCCAGAGACAGACCCAGAGACAGACAGACAGAGACAGACAGACAAAAGAAAGAGGCAAGGTAAGTAGAGGGTAACGGCAGGGAGGGTCAAGCGTTAGTTATTTATTTGTTGTGTGAATTCCTAATATATATATATATATATATATATATAGATATATACAAATGCCTTAATAAAAATAATTTTTTTTAAAGTAATTAGGTATGAGGTGTGTTTGAATGTCACGAGAGCATGACAGGTGCAGGGTAAATACAAGTCCACAATGCTGATATACAATAAAGTTCCCGTGAAACCTCAAGTGACAAATCCGCGAATGAGGAATATGCTTTTGAATGGGACTCGATCATGCAGGTTCACGGTCAGTTACTCAACAGCAAATCGGTCTGACTATATCTACTCACATGTACATTTCCTAGGGTCATTGGCTAATGGTTAGGAGCAGGAAAGCGGATTTCTTTTTAAAAAAATATTTTTTTGATTCTCCTCCTTTTTCACATTTTCTCCCAAATTTACGTCCACCAACAATAAACAATAATCAGTAACAAATATGTCAATCCTCATATCAATAAGAACAATCCCATCCTCCCACCAAACCCCAAACATTAGCCCTCATGTTCACACAAACAAATGACAAAAAGGAATTAGGGATCATCCCAGTCACCATTAACACACACAGCCCCCCTCCCCCAACCCTCCCACTCACCCGCCCCAACTAATGTTCAATGTTATCCAGTTCTTGAAAGTGCATAATGAATAATGCCCATGAATTGTAGAACCCCTCCATCCTTCCACGCAGTTCAAACTTAACCTTCTCAAGAGTCAAGAATTCCAATAGGTCCCCCCTCCACGCCAGGGCACAGGGTGGAGAGGTTGCTCTCCATCCAATCAGGATCCGCCTTCGGACGATCAACGAGGCGAAGGCTACAACATCTGCCTCCGCACCCGTTTCCAACCACGGCTGGTCCGACACCCGAATATGGCCTCCCGGGGGCCTGGGTCCAGTTTCACGTGCACCAATTTAGAAATTACCCTAAAAACCTCCTTCCAGTAATCCTCAAGCTTTTGACAGGACCAAAACATGTGAATGTGATTAGCGGGGCACCCCCCGCAACGCTTACACACATCTTCTACTCCTTCAAAGAATCGGCTCATCCTCGCCCTCGTGAGGTGTGCTCTTATACCACCTTCAGCTGTATCAGCTCCAACCTCGCGCACGAGGTGGAGGCATTCACTCTCCGGAGCACCTCACACCAGAACCCCTCCTCCATATCCTCTCCCAACTCTTCCTCCCACTTTGCTTTGATCCCTTCCAGTGGTGCAGTCTCCTCTTCCAAAATAGCTCCGTAAACCGCTGACACTACCCCCTTCTCCAGTCCCCCCCGTCGTCAGCACCTCCTCCAGCAATGTGAAGGCCGGCTCCACCGGGAAGCTCTATCTCCTTTCTGGCAAAATCTCGAACCTGCATGTGTCTAAACATTTCCCCTTGCTCCAGCCCATACTTCGCTTCCAGCTCCTTCAATCCTGCAAACCGACACCTACGAAACAAATCTTTTAGTGTCTTAATCCCCTTCCTTCTCCTCCCATTTCTGAAAATTTCCACCTCACCTCCCTGGCTCAAATCTGTGGTTCCTCCGAATCGGCATTTCCCTTGCCCCTGCCCCCAACCCGAAGAGTTGGCGAAACTGCCTCCAAATTCTCAATGAAGCTATTACTGGACTCCCTGAGTATTTCCCCAGGGCTATCTGGAGCGGCACTGTTCCTAGTGCTTTCAATCCCCACCCCCTGCACAAACTCTCCTCCATTCTGACTCACTGGTAATCAACCCCTCTGACCCAGCTCCGCACCTTCTCCACATTCGCCGCCCAGTAGTAATACATCAGGTTCAGAAGACCCAAACCCCCTGCCTGCCTTCCTCTGTAGCAGCACCTTTCTAACTCTGGCCACCTTCCCTTCCCATATGAACAAAGTAATCCTTCCCTCAATCCCTCTGAAAAAAGCTTTTGGCAGGAAAATCGGCAGGCATTGAAAAATAAACAGAAATCGCGGCAACACGTTCATTTTAACCACCTGTACCCGGCCCGCTAGTGACAGAGGGAGACCATCCCACCTTGCCAGGTCAGCTTTCACTCTCCCCACCAAACTAGAAATGTTGTACCTGCGGAGCCCCCCACCCCCCCCACCCCCGGGCAACCTGCACCCCCAGGTACCTAAAAAGTGAGTCCCTGCCTTACGGAATGGCAGCCCCCCCGCCCCGCCCCCTGCCCCCACCTCCGGCCGAGACACCACAAAATACTCACTCTTGTCTAGATTTAGTTTGTACCCCGAGAAAGACCCAAACACTCGAAGCACTCCAATATTCCCCCCATCGACACACTCGGTTTCCGACACGTATAACAGCAAGTCATCGGCACATAAGGATGCGCTATCCCCTCCCGCACTATTCCTTTCCATACCCCAGAACTTCTTAATGCGATGGCCAATGGCTCAATCACTAGTGCAAACAGCAGGGGGAACATAGTCCCACGGTGGAGAGAAAAGTATCTTGAGCTGATGTTGTTTGTGTGGACACTCGCCCTCGGCTCCTTATATAGTAGCTTTACCCAGTTCTGAAATCTTGGTCCAATCCCAAACCGCTCCAGAACTGCCATCAAGTACCCACATTCTACCCTGTCAAACACCTTCTCAGCGTCCAATGCCACAACCACCCCAGTTTCCTTCCACTCTGCCGGTGCCATAACGACGTTCAATACCCTTCTAACGTTTGAAAAGAGCTGCCTCCCTCTCACGAACCCCGTCTGATCTTCACCTATCACCTTCGGGAGGCACTCCCCCAGCTAACCCGCCAGTACCTTCGCCAATACTTTTGCGTCCATATTCAGAAGTGATATGGGCCTATACGACCCACACTCCGTCAGATCCTTATCTTTTTTTAGCAACAGGGAAATCAATGCCTGCCCCAAAGTTAGTGGCAACACCCCCTTCCCTATCGCCTCTTCAAACATCCCCATCGGGGTGCCAGCTTATCCTTGAATTTTTTTATAATATTCTACCGGAAACCCATCCGGCCCTGCCATCTTCCCCGACTGCATCCTCCCAATCGCATCCTTTATCTCCTGCTCCACTATCGCTCCTTCTAATGCAGCCCTGTCCCCCTCCCCAAACCTCGGGTACTCCAATCCATCGAGAAATTCCTGCATCTCACGGTCTCCCCCAGGTGGCTCTGACCTGTACAAACTCTCATAAAATTCCTCAAAAACCTTGTTAATGAGATACGGAGCCACCACCAACTTCCCTGCCCTATCCCTCACCTGAACAATTTCCCTTACCGCTGCCTTCCTCCGGAGCTGACTTGCTATCTCCATGTTCGTAAACTGCACCCCTTGCTCGTCTCAGTTGGCGCACCGTCTTCCTGGTAGATAGTCGGTCAAAGCTCGCCTGTAGTTCCGTCCTCTTTTCCAGCTTTGCTGGATCCCCATCTTCTGCGTAACTCCTATCTACCTCCAACATCTCATCTATTACCCTCTGCCGCTCCAACATCTCCTCTTTGTCCACCCTGGCATTAAACAAAATCACCTCACTCCTCACCACCGCCTTTCGAGCCTCCCAGACAACTGCCTTCGACACCTCACCCGTACAGTTGTAATCTACATATTCCTCAATTACCTTTTCAATTTTGTCACAGAATCCTTGGTCCCCCAAAAGTCCCACATCTAATTTCCACCCCGGCCTCTGCACTACCCCCTTCTCCAGTACCATATCAACCCAATGCTGAGCATGATCTAACACTGTAATTGCCAAGTATTCCGACCCCTTAACCCCAGCCAGCAAAGCCTTCCCCTCCACGAAAAAGTCGATCCGCGAGTATACCTTATGGACTGCTGAGAAAAACGAGTACTCCCGTTCCCTCGGGTGCAGAAACCTCCAAGGGTCCACCCCTCCCATTTCCACCATTAGCCCATCCAACGCCTCCCCCCCCCACTGATGGGACCAACGAGTGCGGCCGTGAAGTGTCCAACCTTGGCTTCTGCACCAAGTTCCAGTCCCACCACCCCCCCCACTATCAGTTTGTGTGTGTCCAAGTCGGGGATAGCCCCAAACACCTTCTTTACGAATCCCACATCGTCCCAGTTGGGACCGTATACACTTAACAGCGCCACTAACCTCCCCTCCAGCCCCCCGTCACAATCACGTATCTACTCCCCTGATCTGCCACCACCTTCTCCATCTTGAAGCGTACTCTTTTGCTGACCATTACCGCTATCCCTCGAGCCCTTCCGTCAAATCCAGAGTGAAACACCTGACTAACCCAGACCTTTTTAAGTCTCACCTGGTCCTTCACCCTCATGTGAGTCTCCTGCAGCATTGCTACATCGGCTTTCAAACTTTTAAGATGCGCAAGCACCCTTGACCGGACCTCCTAACCCCCTCGCGTTCCACGTGACTATCCTAACTGGGGGGTCTCTCACCCCCAGTTATACACTATCATCATACCACCGGGCCCTGCCCAATGAGCCTGACCCGCCCCTATCCATTATTAACATCGAACCCCTTCCCCCCCTCCCAAAACCCCCCCCCCTACATTTCCTCTCGAAAAAACATCTCCCAGCATCAATCCCTTCCCCTTCCCCTCGCTCGCTTCGTAGGCCCATCGAAACCTGCTAACCAGGCTCCAATGTCCGCAGCCCTCCTTTCACCTCACCTCCGTTCACTAGCCGACTTTCGTTAGCTCGCGCGGGTGGCTCCTCCCGCCAAGGTATACCGTCCCCTCCCATCCAGTCCCAGAGAAAACAAAAACAACAATCCAACCCATACAATTCACTAAAATAAGATATGACTGTCGCAACACAGAATGCCAATCAACTCAACCAATAAGCTGAACTCTGTAACAATGTGAAGAGAAGTAAATTACAATACATGTCAGTAAAAAGAAAGTTATAGCATTTATACATTTTCCAGCTCCCCAATCACAGTCCACAGTCTCTCTTCCAGCTCCGCTCCTCACTTCTGTCCCAAGCCTTCTGCCCTCACGAACGCCTCAGCCGCCTCCGCTGTCTCAAAATAAAAGTCTTTGGCATCATACGTCACCCTCAGCTCCGCCGGATAAACCATACCAAATCGCAACCCCTTTTTGTACAGTGCCGCCTTCACTCGCCTTCACGCCGTTCGTCTTTTTGCCAACTCCAGCGTCAAGTCCTGGTAAGATCCGAGCTACAGTACCATCCCACTGCACCTCGCGCTTCTGCTTCGCCCAGCTTAACACCTTCTCCTTCATGCAGTACTTATGGAAGCAGATAATTACTGCTCTTGGCGGCTCATTCACTTTGGGCTTCGGCCTTAATGACCAATGAGCTCAGTCCAGCTCGTACCGGGAGGGGTTCTCGCCCTCCCCCATCAACTCGCCAACTTCTTAGCAAAGTACTCTGTTGGCCTTTGACCCTCTGTCCCTTCGGGCAAGCCCACAATTCTCAGATTGCGTCACCTCGAGCGGTTCTCCAAGTCCTCAAGCTTTGCTTGGAGTCCTCTGTTGATCTCCACCACCCTCCGCAGCTCGTCCCCCATCGAGGTGAACTAGTCGCTGTGCTGCGACACGGCCTCCTCCATTACCTTCATCTTGTCGCCCTGCTCGCTCACCTCGGCCGATGACTTTGTCACAGCTATCCTCACCAGGGCGATTGTCTCCTCCACCAATAACTTCAATGCAATCTCTGTCTCCTTCCTCAAAGCCTCCATGCGCCTCGCAAACTGGTTTTCCAGCTCCACCGCATCACCTCATTTGCTCCACCGTAGATAGTGTGGCCCCACCATGCGGTCCGGCATCCGCCATCTTGTCAGCACTTTTGCTGGTCCTCTCATTCAATGACGAGCCCGCGTTTCCTCCCTTCCTCAACGCTGCTTTTTGCATGCTTTAACAACTTATTATTTTTCCTTTTTTTTTCACCCTTCTTTCCTTCAATGTTTTTTTATTTTATAGAAAAACAAAAAATTCTTCCTTCAAAAACAGGAAAAAAAAAACTTTTACCAAGTTTCTTCAAAACTTCCTTCTCTTCTTTTTCGTATTCCTCCAGAATTTTCCTGGGACCAGGTGACTTCAGTCTTCTTACCACATTCTAGGCGGGAGCCACCCGATGTGGGACATCTCACCTACATTGCGCCCTGGCTTCGGGCCTGCCGCCACGACCTAGGTTTGGCTCCGTCCCCACTGCTCCAACCACCGCGTGCGCTGGGCCCGACGCCTCAGCACCAGCCGCCCGACACCCGCGCGGGTTTCCTCGCCGGTTTTCAAACCGGCCCCGCTTGATGCCTGGGACGGCTCCAAAAGCTGACAATAATCGAAGGGGGGGGGGCGCGAAGAATCGGGGAAACCCCCGAAAGAGCTGCAACTAGTGGCCACCAGCAGGAGCTCCTCTCGATGCGGCCAACCCGCTCGCAAACGCCACTGGAAGTCCAGGAAAGCTGATTTCTATCGCCAATTGTGCAAACCCATCGTTGCCAGAGTTGTGATCAACTAACTCCATGCAGATTCGGGGACTATCCTGTTCTGTAGAGTTCGTTTACTCATTGAATTGGAATCATAGAATAGAATCATTAAATTCCTATGGTTCAGGAGGTGGCCATTTGGCCCATCAAGTCTGCGCTGACCCTCTGAATGAGCACTCTACCCTGGCCCACTTCCCTGCCCTACCCCTGTAACATAACCTGCACATCTTTGAACAATGTGGGGAAACCAGAGCACTCGGAGGAAACCCATGCAGTCGAGAGGAAAACTCCAGTCACCTAAGGTCGGAATCATGAGAAACTGACCCCAACAATTACTTGCTACTTGATGCATCCTCAATTTTAACATGGCATTCTAATCCATCAGAACACCTGGCTGATATTTCAGTATTCTGGAGGTCAGGTCTAACAATGTCAAATTTGCCAGAGTGTATCTGCTTCTGCTTTCAAAGATCTTTTGCAAAACTAATTCAGGATGAAAGGTGTCTTAGGGTAAATTAACCAATCCCACATTCAGGCTGCACTCAAAGGGTGTACTTGTTAAAGAAGCAGTGCAGAGACTCAAACATTTCCGGGGTTATTCCCTTCGTCGGACTCCACTTCAGCTGCAACCATTCCAGTCTCTGCTCCATCATAGCTGCCGTCTCCCCCAGGAAAGAGAGAGAGAGAAGAAAATGAGGATAAACGAACATTGCTCATGCAATGGATGATGGGGTGTACACAAAGAACAAAGCGCAGGTAAGTGAAAACACAAACAACTCACAAGGGGTGGTGGAGCTTATGTGGTTGACCCTTCAGTCATCCAGCTACCCTCAGTTCCCTTCATACAGTACGCAACTGCGTGATCAGTTAGTTGCTGTTTGGGTAACCTTTTCTGTGTGTACTGCAGCTTTCAAAGGTCACCACTTCAATCTCAAACAGGGTCCTGTCACTGGTAAAGCAGTGACTCGAGATCACCTTTCACTTGCTGGCAAACCTTGAGAGCTTCCTTTATTAGACACTACAGTCCTGAACTAGAGCTAAACAATGAATGCCAGATGATCATGTGAAATAGTGTAATCCTGTACAACTAAGGTCTGAAAAAGATAGGCAAGCAGTTTTCTTCACTTGTTATTACAGCCTTAGCAGCACCACTGGAGTTATATTTAGTGTAGTATTATGCAGATCCAGTCCATATATCCATCTAATTTGTAGATTTACAGTAACAATGGACAGTCTGCAAAATATTAGATAAACTGGCATCCATTTTGTCTCCCTGGAATGAGGACAGTCTGAGAGATGACAGGAACAGAGCAACGTGTTTACAAAAATATAAGTTGCATGCAAGGAAAAAAAGACATTTGGCATCATGTGAAGTACAATTCAGCATTACATTCTTGTCTTGCTGGTTTAAAAGGCAACACACCTGTTTATATGAAGACAAACAGGCAGAACCACAGAACTTCTTACACTGTCCTTCGGTCTGAAGCATGTGACACTGTGCAGACCCACTGTAACAATAAGCCCCACAGTTATCACAGCAATTCATAGTAAGGTTGTTGGACATTCGAAACTTGGAGAAACATATATCACTGCAAAGTTGGTGTACAACATTTTGATAGTTCACTTCATGACGCACCTGAAAAAAGAATAAAATCTTATGATGAACGATACGAGACAGTGAAGAATATATTGGTGAACATGGCACCGCAATGCTCACCTACACAGTTTTGTGCATATTTAACATCTCCAAACAAAGCTCAATCTCCAGAACCAACTTCAATAAGTTAACGAGGTAACATTTTTTAGAATTCATTCATGGGATGTGGGCATCGCTGGCTGGGCCTCAATTGCCCTTGGGAAGGTGATGCTGAGTGCCTTCTTGAACTGCTGCAGTCCACGTGATGCAAATACACACATCATGCTGTTAGGGAGGGAGTTCAAGAAATGTGACCCAGCAACAGCAAAGGAATGATGATTCATTACCAACTCAGGATTTAAAGTGGCTTGGGAGGGAAAGTTCCAGGTGGTGGTGTTTTTATATGCCTGCTGCCCTTGTCCTTCCAGATGGGAGGAGTGGGTGTAGAAGGTGTTGCCTTAGAAAGCATGGTGAGTTCCTGCCAACTTGAGGCAGGGGTGAGATCAGCCACAATCGTATTGAATGGCAGAGCTGGTTCAAGAGGCTGAATTGCCTAATCCTGCTCTTCATTTTTATGTTCTTGTAAACGGTACACACTGCTGCCACTGTGCTTTAGTGGTGGAGGGAGTGAATGTTTGTGGATGGGTGCCAATCAAGCAGGCTGCTGTGTCCTCAATGGTGTCAAGCTTCTTTAGTATTGTTGGAGATGCACTTATTCAGGCAGGTGGAGAGTATTCTATCATACCTCGACTTGTGCCTTATAGATTTTGGATAAACTTTGGGGAGTTAAGAGGCGAGTTACTCAGTGCAGAATTCCAAACATCTGAACTGCTCTTGCAGCCACAGTTTTTATACGGCTAGTCCAGTTCAGTTTCTGGTCAATGGTAACCCCCAGGATGTTAACAGGGGGGATTCAGTGATGGCAATTCCTTTGACTGTCATGGGGCGATGGTCAAATTCTCTCTTGTTGGAATGTTACATGCCACTTGCTTGCCCAAGCTTGAATATTGAAAGGTCTTTCTGCATTTGGACATGGACTGCTTCATATTTGAGGAATCATGAATGGTACCGAACATCATCAGTGAACATCCCCACTTCTGACCTTATGATGAAACTGAGTTTTATTGATGAAGCAGCTGAAGAATGTTGGGCCTAGAACACTGGTGATAAAGTTGCAAGTGACGCAAGAGAAGCATCCTGTGCGAGACATAAAACATGTCTGATTGTTCTTCATCATTGAATCCATTTATATCATATCAGGGCAAGCAGAATTAGACCACTAAAAAGTTGAAATTTATATTGAATGAAAAACCAAATTGCTGTGAGATTCGGTTAATATCAATTCCATTATTTTGCCTCCAATTGTAACCTCATTTCTAAAAGCCTGGACTACTTTTTGAGATGTCCATACAGATGGTTGAACATTTTTCCAATGTTAGTTATTTACTTGAGTTGTTCTCTATTTGACAACATAATATTGTCTTTACAATTCAAAGCATACAAGAAACTGGAATATAATTCAGTTTCATTTTGAATTCTTGATCAGTGAATTAAATATTGTGGAGAAGGGGCAGCACTGTGGCCTCAGGGCGCCGAGGTCCCAGGTTCGATCCCGGCTCTGGGTCACTGTCCTTGTGGAGTTTGCACATTCTCCCCGTGCTTGCGTGGGTTTCGCCCCCACAACCCAAAAAGATGTGCGCAGGTAGGTGGATTGGCCACAATAAATTGCCCCTTAATTGAAAAATAATGAATTGGGTATTCTAAATTTTAAAAATATATATATTGTGCAGAAAATTGAATAGGAATGGGCCATAAATAAAGAGACATATGAATGGGTAGACTTACAACAGACATTTTCTGACAAATGCTGCACTTGGTGGTGATGTTATTAGTTGTTGAAGCAGATTTTCTTTTCATCTCAAATAAGCAGTTATGGTTACAGAATTCCTTGTATGGCCCCCGACCATCAATCTGACCCATTACTAAGTCCTTTAGGTTCATGATTTCTCTGGGGGAAAAAAATTAAATTACATTTTAAAGAAAATTTGAGCAACTTCTCTAATTTAAAAATAAACACATTAACTCAAGCCAAAAATGCTGCTTTTCCCAAAATAATTAAAACCAAATATCAGTCGGGTTCTTATCTATCATGCTCGCCTCCGAACCATTTCTTCTGCCATATTGTGCTATAATAGGCAGCAGTTTCAGAAATATAGTGAGGCAAAACGTAAAGACTGCCGTGTCCAAATACAGATGAAATAGTCCACACACGGAGGATATGAAATCATACTGGATGTGATATTCTAGGTGTCTGATTTAAAAGTCAGGTAAAACTTCCATTTGTTGATTTTTTTTCTTCCTTATGCAATTTCCCCTCTCTCGTACGCAGGTCTTCTCCCTCCTTTGGCTGGAAGGAGAGAACTGTCCATTGTTGCTACCAAAGTTAGGAAAGCAGTTTCATTCAAAGGTGTGTATTAAAAATTATCTCACAATGACATCATTCAGGTTTGAATGCAAACTTACGGATGGATTTAAAAGCCACACCACCTTGGGTGGAAATCTAATCTGCCACTGCTGAGGACTATGCCAAATGAGAGCTGACTACTTATCTTTGCATCTTGGTCTATGGGACACTTCGAACTATATTGGTTTGAGTATTGCAACAATTCCTGTAGAGACCGGTAAACTTTTAGAAAGAAAAGAATCCTCATCATGAACAATGGAAAGAAAGATTTAGATTTGTAAAACTTATATTGTAGCAAACCCTAAGCCTACTTATGACATTAATAAAGACTACAAAAAAAGTAAAGATTGCAACAATAATCAACATAATTCAAAACATTTTATTACGATCCCAGACCAGACCCCAACAGTGACTAGGATACTGGACCGAAGCTACAATATTTTAGTTTATTTCACATTAACTCCCAAGGGACTTTCCCAGTGTGACATTGAAAGATTTTAAGAATGTTGGATTCTAAGTATCGGGCAATTTAAGAGCTAAAGGCCTGGGGGTACAGCGCATTTGGCTGCAATGGTCATGTTTTTAAAAAGGATTTTCTTTTGCTTCTAGTAAACCGCAGGTGAAATTGACCAGAAGGATGTGGATTGATTGGGGAGGTCTCTGGAGAGTTAATGTGCTCGCGCATCCTACAGAGATAATGTGTTTTTCAGCTTGGGGAGAGGAGGTCATTGTTGGTTGGAGCTCAGAAAGGCAGAGGCGCAAAAAGTTGCAACAAGCTTTGAAGTGGAGCTGAGTTCTGATCTACCCGACTCAGAGTCCACAATTCTTTCCAAATAGGATAGTTAAAAAAGATTAACAATATTTTAAAGCAAAACAAGACTGAAGACAAGGAAGAGGCTGAAACAGCCGAGTTGAAGTAGCTATATGAAGACATTCAGAGTTTCAAGCAGTTCCAACCGGAGCCAAATCTGTTTAATAAAGCAAGTAGTACTCTATGCCCTGCTAATTTTAAGGTGGATTAAGAGCTGTATGTTTATTTTCTTGTTGTTTAATGGGAAATCGCATAGTTGTGTTAACGGGTAATTGGTAGCTGTTCTTTTCAGATATGAAGTTAAAAGCTTAATATTGTATTCAGAACAAAGTTCAGTTTTATAAATACCAAAGCCCTATTTTTTCATGCAATCACGTTTGGAACGAATCATTCTTTCCACATTGTCTTCAAATAAACTAAAATATTGGGGTTTCAGCCCAGTATCCTAGTCACTGTTGGATCTGGTCTAGGATTGTAATACCAGTCAAATCGCAGTCCATTAGCACAGACTGAGAAATCACATTCCTTTGCCATTTTCACCTTCTAGCTGCTAAAGGCACCCAGACCCTGCAAAACAGAATGATTAAAAAAATATATAACCACTGCATTCAAAAACACTAACCCTGGGCTTTTAACCCTTACGTTGCACAATACGTAGAATCCAAAACTCTTCCAGTCATCACAATTAAATAAATGAAGAATATTTCAAATAAAAAGGTAACATTTGTTTTAAATAGTTAATATAATAGAGATGCGCCTCAGTTGTTACATGCACTCATTAGTTTTCGCGCCAATGTGGGATCTTGTGGGATTTCAGTTTTTTCAACTTGGCCTCCATTTTGTGGTAATTCTCACTTCCCATCCAATTGTTTTGGCTCATCACATTCACCAACAGCTGTATTCCATCCAATGTCCTGAGATATGGTTACCACTTACAAGGTGTGAACCTACAAACTCTTTCACTCATGTCACAACAGTATTGATGGCAAACAATCCCTAGAAAGCACTTTCCCCAACCCCTTTAAAAAATCTGGTGGTTCTTGTACTACTCCCAATAGCAGCAAATGCAATTGTCCAATCCACATTCCCTCACTCTTCCCATCTTTCGTGCTTTTTTCAACTGTATACCACATAATAATGTAGTCACCACTCTGAGATCTGCTTCAACACCAGGTTTTGTTTGACGACTGCCGAACAGAAAACTGTTTCATTTGAAAAGATCCTTGTTGGTTTTCTCCATTCACCAATTCATACTCTTCTGAGTTGCCAAACAAAATAAAGATGGACCTCACTACACTAATAAACTTTCTATTTACCCTTTGCTGCTTAGCCGTTCATCCCTTTGGCAACCCTCAGTTCCATGGGCCATTCTTGGGATCGAATTATGTCATAGTCAGGAAACCAATTAAACCAGTTTCAAAATACTCCCCAGAACATTTTGCGCTTAAATCGACGTTGTACAAAAGAAAATACAGGCTGTTCTCAGCAAATGGGTCATGACGGTATTACTTGGCAAGTTAGCTCTGAAAGGGTTCAACATACAGATTGTCACATGGGTTTGGTGAGGACATTCATGACAACATTGCAAAGACCCACGAGTACCTCGGTTTTGAACATTCGGTTCCTATAGCCATCAGACTTTGAATTTGATTATAAAATCCATGGGATAACCTAGCACAGAATGTAATCTGACCACGTTAAATTAAATTAAAAAGAGGAGAGGGGGGACAGGTCAGAATCATTGTGAAGACACCAAGAGGTGTGGAGAGGCAGGTCAGCATCACAGCAAAGAGAGTGGGAGGCAGGTTATCATTGAAGTGAGATGGAGAGAAGAAAAATCAAACTGCGACACGATTGGAAAGTTGTGCATTGATTCGCTGGTGAGTATGTCTGCTGCTTCTCCATTCTTAGAAAGGAAGTGTTGATGAGTGGCAGGAAAGAGAGCAGAACGAGATTCTCAGTCATTATCAGGGGCAAGTCTGTGGGTTCAAAACCGTCATTCAGGAAGAAATATTGTGTGGCATCCCAGGGAAATAAGGTGATTGGCTGGTGAGTATTTCCGATGAATCCTATCTAAACAAAGGGTTTAGAGCGGTGTGATGACTGGAAGGCTTCAGGAATATTGGATTCTAAGTACTGGGCAATTTAAGGATTAAAAGCCTGGGTTGGAGCCAAGGAATAGAGAGAGATATTTTGAAAAGTTTTAGAGAATCAAGTTTTTGGAGAAAGTTTTGGAGAGAGGAATTGAATTCTGGTCTGCCCGATGCGGAGTCCATAATTCACCCACAGTAAGATAGATTTAGAGCTGTATGTTTCTTTTCTTGTTGTTTAATAGGAAATTGAGTCGTGTTTTTGTTTTTAAAAATACCAAAGCCCTATTTCTTCATGCAATCACTCCTGGAGTGAATCATTCTTTCCGCACAGTCTTACAAATAATCTGAAATATTGGGGCTTCAGTCCAGTCTCCTAGCCACTCTGGAGGTCTGGACTGGGATGGTAAAAGCTCACAGTTGGAGACCGTAGCGGGCAGGCAATATACAATAGTTACTCAGGAGTTAGAAGTAGGTTTAATTCTTCTAACCTTTCTTGGGTAGCTATTCATCGGAGACAGTCAGAACCATCCAAAGTCTCCAACTTATATCTGATAATTGAATAGTTCCCAATGCAGGGTAACTTCCTGGACAATTGTTATGCAGTCTTAGGGTGGGAAGTGCGGGGCAATCGCCTTGTGCATTTTCTTAAGTGCCTTCAGAAAACACTAATCCGGGACAAAATTAATAGTTACATGGACAAATGCAGGTCAATTAAAGAATGCCAGCATAGATTTGTTTTGGGAATATCATGTCTAACTAACCTGGAGATTTTTTGAAGAGGTAACAGAAAGAGTTGACACGGGAAATGTGTCGTACATGGACTTCCAAAAAGCATTTGATAAACTGCCACACAACACACATTTGAGCCATGTCAGAGCTCACTGAATAAAAGGGAAAGTAGTAGACCTACACAGACATGGGATAATGTGCAAACTCCACGCGGATAGTGACTCAGGGCAGAGATCGAACTCTGGTCCTCAGCTCCTCGAGGCAGCAGTGCTAACCACTGAGCCACCATGCCACCCTGAAATTTGGAAATTTACAGTAGTGGTTAATGTATGTTTTTTGGTCTGAAGCAAGGCTCACCGTGCAGTTCCACAGGGGTCAGTGTTGGTACCCCTGCTTTACCCATTATATTTTAATGCATAGATCTCGGTGCATGAGCACAATTAAAAAATCTGCAGGCGATACTAAACTTCAGGGGGATAGTGTAGAACTTCAAGAAGACATAAGTGGGTGGAATGGGCAGACAACTAGCAGATAAAGTTCAATGTGTAGAAATGTGAATTGATTAATTTTAGTTGGAAAAAAGTGGAGAGATAATATAAACTAAAGGATACAACTGTAATGGGGATGCAGGAGCAGAGAGACCTGGATTTCTTTGCCTAAGTCATTGCTGGTGGCAGGACAAGTTTAGAAAGTGGGTAATAAATCATACAGCACCCGAGGCTTTTTTAACAGGGGTAAAGAGTACAACAGCAAGGAGGCCTAGTTGACCTTGTATTAGTCATTAGTTCAGCTTCAGCTGAAGTATTGCATCCAATTCTGGGCACTGAACTTTAGGAAAATGCAAAGGCATTGAAGAGAGTGCAAAAAAGATTAATGAGAATGGGTCCAGGCATGCGGCACTTCAGTTTTGAAGACAAGTTGGAGAAGTTGGGGCTATTTTCCTTGAAGAGAAAGCGGATATTTGATAGATGTATTCAAAAAGCATATGGGGTTTGGACAGAGTAGACAGGGAGAAACTGTTCACGCTCAGCAAAGGATCGGGAACATGCAGGCATAGATTTACAGCCAAAAGAAGCACAAGAGACAAAAGAAAAAACTTGATCACACAGCAGGGTTCGGGATGCACTGCCTGAGAGTGTGGTGGGTGCTGTTTCATCGAGGCATGCAAAAGGAATTAAGACAGTTTTCTGAATGTGCAGGATTACAGGGATAAGATGGGCAAATTGTTCATTCAAGAGCTGGTGCAGACACTACAGCCCTTTTGCCCTGAAGCAGTTGTGATTCTGTCAATTTAGTTATCCAGATTCCAGTATAAGGGTTTTGGATAAAATATCACAAAATTTCCACTGGCAGTCATGAACATACAACATAGGATTCATTCAAATAAAGGTGAGGAGAAAAGTCACTCGAAATGACATGACCAGCTCAGAAGCCAGAATTTGCATGGTAAATGTTAAATGTCGCAGGACGACAGAAATCTATTCTCCCAAGACATTTGGAAAGGTTCACAGTGGTTAAGTGCAGTTTTCAGTGCAACTTTAGAACAGGTGCCAGGAAATACTTCCTCATATAAATGGTAACCAAACAACCAGAGGAACAGGTGTTCAACAGCTAGAACAAACAAGGAGGGTGGGGTTGAGTCCAGGCCACTGGCTTCACGCAAGTAGTGAGAACACAAAACATCAAAGTAAAGGAGCAATCAAATGAGCTAAAAGGCCATCTGAATGACACTGGTGTTCACATTTCTCTCTCGCTCGTCCCCCCTCCCCACTACCAATCTCATCTTACAACATGTTCAAATTTAATGCAACTGCTCTGAAATCAAAAGAAATATGTACAACAAACCTTTGCCACAGTTAAAGAAAGATTTGCATTTATGAAGCACCTCTGACGGCCTCAGGACATCCTAAATCGCTTTACAACCATGAAATACATTTGAAGCTCATATTGTAAAGTAGGAAACAGGGCAGCCTAATTGCACAGAGCAAGCTCGCATTAATAGCAATGAGATATATCCTGCATTAGTGATGTTAGTTCAGGGATAAATATTGGTTAAGACTGAGGGGAGAGCTCCCCTACTCTTCAAAATGGTGACTTGGCTTATTTTACATCCACCGGAGATGGTTGGTGAAGCCTTATTTTTATGTCACATCCATGTGGCTGCATCTCCAACAGTGCAGCATCTCCTCAGCACTTCATTGGATTGTAACACTCAATTTTGTGCTCAAGTCTCTAGAGTGGGACTTCAACCCACAGCCTACTGACTCATAAGAGTGCTATCAATAAACCAAATCTAACAAGCTAAATCTTTTTACTGCTGTCTGATTGTTCACTATGATAGAAACAATCGAACTGTTCAAAATGGAGACCACACTGAATGAAACGGAAAACTTAAAGATGAGCTCACAAAAGCAGACACATGAATGTAATTACGCTAATTATTCATTGATCATAAAAAATAAGAAACCGTTTGGGTGTGTGTCAATTTATACCTTTCTTTCCACTGGAATGTTTCCAGTTGTCATTTTGGACTCAAGGGCACATGAACCTTATATAATCAAAACATCCGTGTGTTATGATCCCTAATGGTGCACTAACTGGACAGGAGGATCCCAGAATGGAACCGTGACTCGAAGGACGGTAACCTTTACTTTTTATAAAACATGGAGGAACAGAGTCACAGGGCCGCAAATTATTAAACATGAATAAAATGGATGATACAATGCTCCTTTATTCCCTGCTTGTCTTTAACAATTACACACATTTTAAGACTAACACGGATTACGAAGTACATCTTCAGCTAAAATGGTCCCATTGTCACACAAAGTTCCCTTTAAGCACACAAGATAATTGTGGTAAGACACTCCTCAAAGGATTTCTCCTCAAAATCCCCCCCAGATGATTCTTATACCATGAACCATCTAATTTCACTAAACTCCAGCTTCCACAGGAGTGCTTTCAAAAAAGTCACACTTTCAAATCTCCTTTTAAATCATACTTTCCCTCCACTGCTCCCATCAAACTTTCAGGTTTTACACCTCTCCCTTCAGGTTTCCTTTGTCTCAAAGGGTTTTACTCAAACTTCAAGGTCCAGACACCGATTTCCACAATTATTTCAAGTAATGTCTCCCAAACTGTAGCAATTTCTCACAAACCTTAACACGACTGCAGATATCTTTCTGGCCTCTCACAATCCAATGCCTTTTCAACTGTCTGTGACTTTACTGAACAGTAAGCTGTCTGGTTCCCAGTTTCCTCGATTCTATTAACTTCAGACTTCTTGGAAACATCTCTTCATTTCTCTAGTATCCTCAACTAGCTGGACTTCAGATTTCCTGCACCTGTTTTCTTAACCATTACTCCACAGAATGGCTTTTCTTCTGGCAAGGCTGTGAGAGATGCTCCCTCTTTAGACTTCTAAAACCAACTGCTTCCAGCAGAGATGTGAGAGCTGCCTTCTCTCTCATTACCTATCTCAAGCTGCAATCAGATTAGCTAAACAAAAACTTAAAAGCTGCTCTACCTTACACAGCCCCAGTTGCTAAACAACCACTGCTGGTTTGTTTACTCATCATGCGTAGCCCTCTCTAAGCACAATAGAATCACATTTGGAATTGAAACCAAACCCCAGACATACAAACACCTTTTCCAGCAAGGTATTACACTTCCAGGCACAGAAACATTAAATTAAACACACTTAAAACTATAACTAATTTTAGGGGCAGCACGTGGCAGTGTTAGCACTGCAGCCTACAGCACTGAAGACCAGAGTTAGAATCCCGGCCCTGGGTCATTGTCCATGCGGAGATTGCACATTCTCCCCGTGTCTGCGTGGGTTATACCTCCACAACCCAAAGATGTGTAGGTTAGGTTGATTGCCCCTTAATTGGAAAAAATAAATTGGATACTCTAAATTTTTTTAAAAACTAACTAATTTCTAAGGTTTACCAATACAAATAAAAAATCTCATAAAACTACCTTTGTTTTCGCAACAAATGTGATGAGAAAAACCTTTTAACACAGCAAGTGGTTCAGGGGATTCAGGTGTGGAATGCGCTGAGTGGAAGTGTGTTGGAGGCAGATTCAATCGAGGAATTCAAGAGGGATTTTAATGATTATTTGAATAGAAACAATGTGAAAAGGTATGAGGAAAAGACACGAGAAGACACTAAGTCATAATGTTCATTTGAAGAGTTGGCGCAGGCTCGATGGGAAGAATGGCCTCATTTGCATTGTAACAGCTCGTGATTGTGATAATTTTTTGCATTATAATATAACATTTTTCTTAAAACATAGTAACGCCCACATCTCGTAAATAAACAACAATCATCGAAACCCCACAGTGCAGGATCCTCCAAAAGGGCACCCCTAACCGAGGCCCAATCCCCCATCCCTGACCAGAAATCTCACCAACCCACATATCCCTGGACACCAAGGGGAAATTCAGCATAGCCAATCCACCTAACCTGCACATCTTGGACTGTGGAAGGAAACCGTAACACTCAGAGGAAACCCATGCAGGGGGAGAATGTGCAAACTCCACACAGACAGACACCAGGGTCGGAATTGAACCCGGGTCTCTGGTGCTACAAGACAGCAGTGCTAACCACTGTGCCATCTTTTCCTGTTTTCTCTGAACATGAATGAAACCACTTGAGCAGCCAACCACAAACAGGTCAATGCTCATTGAGGCTTCTGGCAAGATATCCTCAAGACTGGTAAGCAAGTAACCTGGGAGAAAAGTAAAGTTACTCTGAAGCACCCCTGAGATGTCTTCTCTAATGACAATGATTTTGACTGGTCAACTAATGAAGAATCAGTTGATAACAATTCAACTATTTCAGTTGATCAGCCACAAGTGGCTATTGGATGGTTAAAATGCAGAAAGATTGAATAACTGAACAAACAGTGAATAACAAATGCATATCATGTAAATGAGGCAGTGCTAATATTAGAATGCAAGTGAAGAACAATAGTCATTTTTCATGAACAATTTTCAACTGTAAAAACTCCTAAGAAATCAATATACTTCCCCTTGAAAGTTAAAGTATAACCTGTTATGGACTTAAAACCTAATGGTAGGGCAGCACGGTGGCGCAGTGGTAGCACTGGTCTCACGGCACCGAGGTCCCAGGTTCGATCCCGGCTCTGGGTCACTGTCCGTGTGGAGTTTGCACATTCTCCTCGTGTTTGCGTGGGTTTCGCCCCCAGAACCCAAAGATGTGCAGGCTAGGTGGATTGGCCACGCAAAATTGCCCCTTAATTGGAAAAAATGAATTGGGCACTCTAAATTTATTTAAAAAACGAATGGTGCCATGAACAGACTACTTTTAATAATTTTACACCTTGCTCATTGGTCTTACGTACAAAGGTATTTGCTTAGTGCAGCTAATTAGTTTAATAAGTCCATATTTCCAAATGCATAGCAACTTAAAATATTATGGATACTTCAGCATAATTAGAATCAATAATCTAATTGAGCAGTTCACATGTAACTGAACAAAAAGGGGCACTTTGAATCTGCTCTGGTGTATGATCCACATAAAAGAACTGTTACTTCCTATGATTAGCTGTGATTTAATGGATTGGGTTCAACCGGGATTGCTGTACTCACCAATATCAGCACCAGCTACTGACCAAGTAGAAAGCATAGCTTCTAATTTTCCCAGGCTAACCATTGTTAGATACATGAACTGTAGCTTGCATGCTCACCTCAGAGTTTACTGTTAAAATAAATACTATTAAATCAAAGGCAGGTCATACTTGTTGCAGAGATGGCAGGATTTTTTCGCAGGAGGGGCTGGTCTTGGAGCAGATGCGGAGAGTCCAGTAAGGCAAAGGGTGGAACAGAAGAGCTGGGTTGAGCCTTTCCTCTGATAGGCAGTTTGTCCCTTCTTTAGAATCTTCTTGCATCCTGAACAGGTGACCCGTACACTCATAGGAGTTGAAGCTGGTTGCCCACTGCCACCTGCAGGTGACTTTGCTGAGCCAAGAGTAGTTGGCGTATTTGGTTGCACCAACTGTGACACTGCAATACAACAAGACAATGTCTGAAAATAAGGCCAACACGCTGGAACAAACTTGAAATTGCAATGAGCTTGTGCCTATTTTATTGTATTTTCTTTAAGCATATCAACACTCCTTTTTCAATTTTTCTCCCCTTGCTCCACACACTAAGTGCAGCCTTCACTGATGATTCTCCAAGTAGCAGTCTTATATTCTGACTCCTGGAAAGAGCGACAGGAACACTTGTCACAAAACAAATGCCAACAAAAACTGAAAATAGTGGACAATCTAAGCAGGTCTGACAGCATCTGTGAAGAGAGAAGGGAGCTAACGTTTCAAGTTTGGATGACTCTTTGCCGAAGCGTTTGCCAATCTTTGCAACTATTGGGGAAGGGACTGCCGCCAGCAAAATAATTGTGAACAATAACTTCAAAATAACACGTCAACTGCTCAAAAAAGAGCACGATTCAAAATGGTTTAAAATTTTATGTTTATTTATACTGTAAAGTTATGCTATCAAATATTTGTTTAAAAAAAAAAGGAGGAAAATGTAGAAATCTTCCAGGAAGCACCTACAAGGATTCAGCAGATTTACATAGTAAAACAGCCAGAAGGACTTGAGTTTGATGTCAGCCAGGAATAGCATGAGCTCTACAACAGTTCAAGAAGAAAAACAACCTGCTCCTGATCAACATCTAGTGACCCCAGTTGGAATTGCATATCTGTAGGTAATAAATGGGCTTAGCTGAGTTTGGAAGGTCCCATAGCTTAAACGCCTGCTGACCAACACTGCCAAAATTGGCAGGCCAACCGACGCCTATGGAACCACACTCCAGACAGGAGGTGGAAATCAGCAAGGAAAAAAGATCACTAAATATTTGGCAGATATTTCTTTATGAATACAATTTCCTCTGTTGATGAAATTATTTATTATAAAGCGATTAGTGTAGAATTAAGTATTAATGAGTAGGGAGTAGCACGGTGGCACAGTGGCTACACTGCTGCCTAACAGCACCGGGGACCCGGGTTCGATCCCGGACCCGGGTCACTGTCCATGTGGAGTTTGCACATTCTCCCCATGACTGCGTGGGTCTCACCCCACAACATGTGGATTGGCCACGCTATATTGCCCCTTAACTGGAAGAAACAAATTGGGTATTCTAAATTTGTAAAAAATAATATTAATGAGTAATGTTCTTCACAGCAGCACACTCAAAATTTGGATTTAATAAATTCAATTAAAGATCTCAATGTTTGCTAACAGACCAAATTAAACAATTACATCCACAGTTATGCTCTAATTTACTTGCACACTATTTCATTTGCAATATATTTAATGGCACTTGCAGTAACTGATGCCATAAAATCATTTTGCGCTACTGTACAGGAGAGTGAAGAATGATATATTTTATAAAATAATTGAGTCAGCAGAATGGAGCAGCCCTAACTCATTGTATCACTGAGTCGGGAGACGCATGTCTCAGTCAACATTGTTTCACTTTAAATCAGGAGAGCAATTACTGTGCACCATCGCCACCATCCCCCACACACACAGAAGGATTGACTGGAGTTGTCTGCATTTAGAAATGAAACAGAAAGTATTGGGAGAACTGCAGACATGCCATCAATGGTGAAACTCTAAATGTAAAAGCACCTTCTGTAATTGTGCATTTAGAATCTTGGTCCAAGCATCAGTGAATAATAATAATCTTTATTATGGTCACAAGTAGGCTTACATTAACAATGCAATGAAGTAACTGTGAAAATCCCCGAGTCACCTGTACGGGTACACAGAGAGAATTCAGAATGTCCAATTCACCTATCAAGCACGTCTTTTGGGACTTGTGGAAGGAAACAGGAGCTCCCGGAGGAAACACACGCAACACGGGGCGAACGTGCAGACTTCGCACAGACGGTTATCCAAGCTGGGAATTGAACCTGGGACCCTGGCGCTGTGAAGCAACAGTGCTAACCATGGCGCTGTGAAGCAACAGTGCTAACCACTGTGCTACCAAACAACGATCGCGGGAATGAAGCACCCACGATGGAGCTCAAATGACTATAGACATGAGTAAACGAGAGTGAGATCCAATTCCAATGTCAGCCCAACTCTTAGGTAATGATTAAAAATGAGCTTCAAGACTTCCGGTGGCGGCTATGGAGGAGTAAGTCACACATTTGGTGGCTCCTGCTCTGGTCGGACTTTTCGACCTGTCCCCCGTTTTTGAATGGTAAAACGGATGTTAGTGGCAATTGTTTACTGAATTCCCACTTTGGTGCATGGAGAGAAGGACGAGAAGTGTTCGTAAAGGCAGAAACAAAAAGATAGAGAAGGCTTGGGCTGTAGCTGCAACAGAAGACAGCATGGCGGAGGTTTAGACCTCGGGCTTGTCGACCCAGTAGTCTATGGAGCAGCTGATGCAAGTCATTCAGGAAGGCTTTGCTACGCAGAAACGGGACTGCTTGGACCCGATAAGAGTCGATTGAGCGCTTGGAGAATAGATTGGACGCCCAGGATCGGGCGACCCAGAAGGTGGAGAAGGCGCTGGCTGAGTAGGAGGAACATCAGACTGCGGTGAAGCTGGAGATGGGGATGCTGTGGGACCAACAGACGAAGCTCCTGGAGAAGGTGGAGGACCTAGAAAATAAGTCCCGCCGGCAGAACCTAAGAATCGTCGGGCTCCCGGAGGTGTCCGAAGGAACGAACGATGGGGCATACATCGCAGACATGTTTGTGAAGCTGCTGGGAGATGGGGCATTCTCACGGCGCTTGGAGGTGGATAGGGCTCGCGAGGAAGCCGCGAATGGGGAAACCCCCCCCCGAGGGTAATGGTGGTGAGATTCCACAGGTTCTCAGATAAGGAGCGCATTCTACAGTGGGCCAAGCAGACACGGTGCTGTAAATGGGACAATAGCATCCTGTGGGTTTACCAGGACCTGAGTGTAGAGGTGGCCAGGAGGAGATCAGGCTTCAACCAGATCAGGTCGATCCTTCTTAAGAAAAAGGTGAAGTTTGGACTGTTATACCCAGCCCATTTCTGGGTCACGCATGAGGATCAGCACTTTTATTTTGAGTCGCCTGAGGACACGTTGGACTTTGCAAAAAAAAGGGCTGGTGATGGATTGAGAACTTTTGAACTTGGCTGCAACGTTCATGTTTTTGTTTTTTCTTTTTGTTTCTCTGTTTTTGTAAAACGTTTCTAGTTTTGCGTTTCATGGAAGATGTTTGTGATGCCGTTTGTATTGATTTGGAACCAGCGGTAGAGCTGAGCGAGTTCAGGTTTTCATTTGCACCGTTGGGGGATGGAGGTGCGCTTGTTTTGATCTTGGTGCTTTTCTGTTGGGCAATTGTGTGGGGATTGTTTGATGTTGGAGTTTGTTTCCAAGAGCGGGGCCGGGGGGGGGGGGGGGGGGGGGGGGGGGGGGGGGACGGACAATAGGTGGGAGACTATCTGGCGCCAGGGATGGGGGCCACCAAGCTAGCTGGGCGAGCTAGCTCTATTTAGTAAAGGGATGGGGTTACAGGGTGTTGTTACTGGGGAGGGGGGGGGCGAATGTTCTGCTGACGAGAGAGGGACTTGGGCTGAGACAAGAGGAGGTTGGGGGTGGGGGCTGCCTGGGGATGGACCAGTGGAGGCGAGCCTAAAAAAGGGGATGGCTGATTGGCAGAGGGGGGGGTGGGGGGGGGGGGGGGGGGGGCAATGAGCCCCCGAACTAGGCTGATCACCTGGAATGTTCAAGGGTTAAATGGGCCCGTCGAAAGGGCACGTGTGTTCGCGCATCTTAGGGGACTGAAGGCGGACGTGGTAATATTGCAGGAGACGCACCTTAGAGTAACGGACCAGGTTAGACTGAGGAATGGTTGGGTCAGTCAGGTCTTACACTCAGAACTAGATTCAAAGACTAGAGGGGTCGCGATCCTGATCAATAAACGGGTGGTGTTTGAGGCAGGCAGAATAGTCTCAGACGTGAGAGGTCGGTACATTATGGTCAGTGGGAAGCTAGAGGGGGTGCAGGTGGTATTAGTAAATGTCTATGCGCCAAATTGGGATGATGTGGAGTTTATAAAGAGGATGCTGGGGAAGATACCGGACCTAGACTCGCACAGATTGGTCATGGGAGGGGACTTCAACACAGTTATTGACCCCGACTTAGACTGGTCAAGTTCAAAAACAGGCAGGGTGCCGGCAATGGCAAAGGAACCAAGAGGGCTCCTGGAGCTGATGGGGCGGGTGGATCCATGGAGATTTGGGCAGCTGAGGGTGCAGGAGTTCTCCTTCCACTCACACGTGCACAAAGTGTATTCCCGGATTGATTTCTTTATTTTGAGCAGGGCCTTGCTGGCTGGGGTGGTGGACACGGGGTACTCAGCGATTACAATCTCAGACCATGCTCTGCACTGGGTTGACCTGCAGGTTAGTAAAGACAGTAACCAGCGTCCGCACCGGAGTTTGGATGTGGGACTTTTGGCGGATGAAGGGACGTGCGAGCGGCTCAGGTTCCTGCAGGTCAATGACACGGGGGAAATTTCAGCAGTGGTGGTGTGGGAAGCACTGAAGGCTTCCCACTGGTCAGGGGGGAGCTGATCTCGATCCGGAACCATACGGAGAAGGTGGACAGGGCAGAGACGGACCGACTGGTAAAGGAGATACTACAGATTGATAGGAGGTATGCAGAGACCCCAGGGGCAGGGCTTTTAAGGGAACGGCGGAGGTTACAGGTGGAGTTTAGCTTGCTGGCCACGGGGATGGTGGTGGAGCAGCTGAGAAAGGCGAGGGGGGCGTTCTATGAAAATGGAGAGAAGGCCAGCAGAATGCTTGCACAGCAGCTTAGGAAGAGGGAGGCTGCTAGGGAGATAGGGAAAGTAAAGGACGAGACGGGAACCTGGTTGGTGATTCAGTAGGGGTGAATAAGGCTTTTAGGGACTTTTACAGCAGGCTGTACAGGTCAGAACCCCCTACGGAGCCGGAGGGGATGAGGCACTTCTTGGAGGGGCTGAATTTCCCAAAGGTGGACGGGGAACGGGTAGAAAGGCTGGGGGCCCCAATCGGGCCGGAAGAGATAGTGGAGGGCTTGAAGGCCATGCTGGCGGGTAAGGCCCCGGGTCCAGACGGGTACCCAGTAAAGTGTTATAAAACGTTCACGGGGATATTAAGGCCGGTGTTGTTGAGAGTGTTCAATGAGGCAAGGGAAAGAGGGGTGTTGCCCCCGACGATGTCACAGGCAACAATTTCACTGATTCTTAAGCAGGACAAGAACCCGGAGCTGTGTGGGTCCTACGGGCCGATCTCCCTGTTGATTGTAGATGCCAAGTTGCTGGCCAAAATCTTGTCCTCCAGGATCAAGGATTGTGTTCCGGACGTTATTGGGGAGGACCTTGTTAAGGGCAGGCAGTTGGTGGCCAATGTAAGAAGGCTGTTAAATGTGATCATGATGCCCCCGGAAGGTAGGGTGGTGGAGGTAGTGATCACAATGGATGCAGAAAAGGCTTTTGATCGGGTAGAATGGGACTATCTGTGGGAGATACTGGGACGGTTCGGTTTCGGGTGGGGCTTTATTGACTGGGTCAGGTTACTGTATCAGGCTCCTGTGGGAAGTGGACGGACGAATAGGACAACATCGGACTATTTTAGACTGCATCGGGGGGCGAGACAGGGATGCCCACTCTCCCCACTTTTGTTTGCGCTGGCTATAGAACCGTTGGCAATTGCTCCGAGAGCCTCGATGGGCTGGAGAGGACTGGTCCGGGTGGGGGTGGAGCACAGGCTTTCGCTCTAGCGGATGACCTGCTTCTGTATGTTTCGGACCCAATAGAGGGGATGGAAGAAATCATGAGGACTCTAGGGGAATTTGGCCGGTTTTCGGGGTATAAGCTCAATATGGGAAAGAGTGAGATGTTTGCGGTCCAGGCAAGGGGACAGGAGAGGCGACTGGGGGAGCTGCCGTTTAGATTAGTAGGGGGCAGCTTTAGGTACCTAGGCATCCAAGTGGCGCGGGAATGGGTCCGGCTGCATAAATTGAATCTGGCCTGGCTGGTGGACCAAACGAAGGATGGTTTTCTGAGATGGGACGCGCTTCCGTTGTCTCTGGCTGGGAGGGTGCAAACGGTGAAGATGACAGTCCTCCTGAGATTCCCATTTGTATTTCAGTGTCTCCCCATCTTTATTCCGCAGTCCTTTTTTAAGCGGGTCAACAGAGTGATCACGGGCTTCGTCTGGGCGGGCAAGACCCCGCGAGTAAGGAAGGTAATGCTTAAGCGGAGCCAGGGAGAGGGCGGGCTGGCGCTGCCAAATTTTAGCAACTATTGCTGGCCGGTTAATATAGCCTTGCTCAGGAAGTGGGTGGTGGGGGAGGGGTTGGCATGGGTGTGTATGGAGGCGGCTTCATGTAAGGGCACCAGTTTGCGGGCGTTGGTAATTGCGCCTCTGCCGTTCCCGCCAGCACAGTACTCCACCAGTCCAGTGGTGGTGGCGGCCCTGAGAGTTTGGGGCCAGTGGAGGCGGTATGTGGGAGCAGTGGTCTGAGCCCCAATCTGTGATAAGCACCAGTTTGCCCCAGGGAGTATGGACGGGGGGTTCCGATTATGGCGGAGAGCGGGGATTGAGAGGATGGGGGATATGTTCATAGAGGGGAGCTTTCAGAGTATGAGGGCATTGGAGGAAAAGTTTGGGTTGGCGAGGGCAAACGAATTCAGGTATCTGCAGGTGCAGGACTTCCTTCATAAACAGGTGTCAACCTTCCTGCTCCTACCGCTAAGGGGGCAGGGTAGTTTCCAGAAGGTGGGTAGGGGAAGGGAGCGTCTCAGACATTTATAAGGAGCTTTTGGGGTCGAAGGAGACGCAGACCGAGGAGCTGAAGCGCAAGTGGGAGGAGGAGTTGGGAGGTGAGATAGAGGATGGTCTATGGCGCATTGAGTAGAGTCAACACGTCCGCAACATGTGCCAGGCTCAGCCTGATACAATTTAAGGCTGTTCACCGGGCTCACATCACAGTGGCCCGGATGAGCAGATTCTTTGGGGTGGAGGACAGGTGCGCAAAATGTGCGGGAGGGCTGGCGAACCATGTCCACATGTTCTGGACATGTCCAAAGCTTAGGGGATTTTGGCAGGGGTTTGCGGACGTCATGTCCACGGTGTTAAAAACAAGGGTGGTGCTGAGTCCAGAGGTGGCGATTTTTGGGGTGTCAGAAGACCCGGGAATTCAGGAGGAGAAAGAGGCAGACATTCTTGCCTTTGCTTCCCTGGTAGCCCGGAGACGGATACTATTAGCATGGAGGGACTCAAAGCCCCCGAAGTCGGAGACCTGACTATCGGACATGGCTAGCTTTCTCTGTTTGGAGAAAATCAAGTTCGCCTTGAGAGGGTCGGTGTTAGGGTTCATCCGGAGGTGGCAACCGCTCATCAACTTCTTTGCAGGAAATTAATCGTCAGCCGAGGAGGGGGGGGGTAGTTTAGATTAGAGGAGGGGGTCAATAAGGGAGGGATGTTTATGAGAGGTAAGTGGCTTTTGCACTATGTTTATGGTTTCATATATATTGTTTATTTGGTTGTTGTTACTATACCAAAAATACCTCAATAAAATGTTTATTTTTTAAAAAATGAGCTTCAAGACATCATAGAATTTACAGTGCGGAAGGAGGCCATTCGGTCCATCGAGTCGGCACCTTGGAAAGGGCACCCTAATTAAGCCCACACCTCCACCCTATTCCCATAACCCAGTAACCCCACCCAACTTTTTTTGGACACCAAGGGCAATTTAGCATGGTCAATCCACCTAACCTGCACATCTTTTTGGACAGCGGAAGAAAACTGGAGCACCCAGAGGAAACCCATGCAGACACGGGGAGAATGTGCAGACCCCGCACAGACAGTGACTAAAGCAGGGAATCGAACCTGGGACCCTGGAGCTGTGCAGCAACTGTGCTAACCACTGTGCTAGCGTGCCACCTTTAGCAATTGTTCTCAATGAGCCCAGGTGAAAGAAAATAGATTTTGGAAATAAAATTGATGAGAGGCAATAGCGAGAATTCTGATCTTAATAGTGAAGTCTTGGCAATGACTAATAAAGCTGACTTTACAATTCCCGTTAATTTTAAATATCAGGGATGCAACTCTCTGAAGTAGATTGACTTCCTAATGGTTCAATACATTGTTGGGCAAAGTAGATGGAACTGGAATCTGAAACAAAAACAGAAAATATTGGACAATCTCAGCAGGTCTCACAGCATCGGTGGAGAGAGATGGGAGATAACGTTTAGTCTGGATGACTCTATGTCAATGCTAGAGAGAACTGGAAAAAGGGCCAGATTTATAGAGTTGGGGGGGGGGTGAGGAAGTGAGGCTGGATAAAGGGCCAGCAATAGGTGGAGATTGACAGAGATATTGTGGTCAGAAAGACAAGGGAATGTAAATGGGGGTGATTAAGGGGAAGAAGGGTGCTGATGGTGGCACATAAAAAGAAATTAAATGTGTTAATGGCAGAGCAAAGGTAAGCAGTGTCAAAGGGCAACTCGGAACACAGGGAACAAAGGTTAGGTGGATTGGCCATGATAAATTGCCCTTAGTGTCCAAAATTGCCCTTAGTGTTGGGTGGGGTTACTGGGTTATGGGGATAGGATGGAGGTGTTGACCTTGGGTAGGGTGCTCTTTCCAAGAGCCGGTGCAGACTCGATGGGCTGAATGGCCTCCTTCTGCACTGTAAATTCTATGATATGAAATAGCCCAAGTGGAGTGTGTGTGTGTGGGGGGAGGGGAAGAGAGAGAGAGAGAGAGAGAGAGAGAGAGAGAGAGAGAGAGAGAGAGAGAGAGAGAGGGGACAATGGTGAGAGAAAAACAAAAGGAACTTAATGATGGTATGATACCATGGAGGTTAAAGGGTTTAGGTTAAAGGATTATGTAGCCAGACGTCACACAGGGAAACTTAAATGCAAGGAAATAAATACAAACAAGTTACCAAAATTCCCTTTCAAAAGAGGAATTGATTTCAGAATGTTTGTTTGAGATGTTTGTTTTATTGACCTTTTTGCTTGGTTCTGATGCTCTAGTTTTATAATTATATAGCAACTTGCAGTGGAAGTACATAATACATTCATTGCTGGAGTTTTCCTGGCAATGGCTGGATACAACAGAATACAGAAGCAAAATACAGTGGATATTGAAAACCTGAAACAGAAAATGTTGGAAATATTCTTCAGATCTGGCAGCATCTGTGGGGAGAGAAACAGTTAACGTTTCAGGTCAATGACCTTTCCTCAGATCTGTAAACGTTAGAGTTGTAATAGATTTTAAGCAAGTGAAAAGAAGAGTGGGAAAAGGAACGGAAGGGAAGGTCTGTAATCGGAGCAAGGTAGGAGAGGTTAAATGGAAAAAGGTTCCATGGTGCTTGGCCAATGAAAATGGGAAGGAAACAAAATACATGTCGAGAGGAGACCTGAATGGCAGAAGGGGAGAAACAAGAGTAAACCAAAAAACAGCAAAGAAATGGGAAATGAAATAGGAGCAGAGGAAAAGTTGTTGACCTGCCAAGTTAACTCAGTTTCTCTCGCCAAAGATGCTTCCAGACCAGAATATTTCTAGCATTTGCTGTTTATACAGCGCAATCCAGTTATAGTGATTAATTTGAACTGTAAACTTCTCAGTCTTTGATATGCTGCTCAGAATGGTAGTGTTTTTATTATTGCTCTTATCCCAAATCTGGCTTTGTAAATGGGGCACTGATCAGTTTTTACCAGTAATTTTAACAGCTAAACAGGGTTATGCCAGAATGCTGGGCTAAGGCAAAGAAAGTAAATGGTATAAACCACAAGCAATAACATTCTTTTAAAGGGCTCTCATTCTAAACCATGTATTTCAGAGAAGCTCTGCTGCTGAAGACAGTCTAAATCCAGATATTTAAACGGCTAGCCAATGATGAGCAACAACACTTCAACTATAAAGCTAAACCTTCAATATTAGCAAGGCTAAAACTGAGGCAACTATCAAATGAAATTAATACCAAACTGCTCAGTGCAACAGAACAGCAGTGACAATTATAAATGACCCCTATAAAAGTAGCAGAAAGCTTTTGATCATATAATATTATGAACTGAGACGAGAGGCCCCAAGAGTGGCTAGGATACTGGACCGAAACCCCAATATTTTAGTTTATTTTGAAGACTGTGCGGAAAGAATGATTCACCCCAGGAGTACTTACATTAAGAAATAGGACTTGGGTGTTTAAAACAAAACTTCATTATGAATACATATTAACCTTTCTAGCGTCACACCAAAAAAGAACAGCTTACAATTGAGCCTTAAACACTACTACTCAATTTACCATTGAACAACAAGAAACATACAGCTCTCAATCTATCTGAAAAATCAGCACGGCAAGAAATAATTGCACAACAGAACAGGTTTGGACTCCTGTTAGTACCCCTTCAGACTGTTGCTAACTTTTGGTTGGCTCTTAAATGTTGCCCGTTGTATCTTTACTTAATATGCTCTGTTTCTATAACCTTTGCTCTAGAGTCGCCAGGTATCTTTATGATACCGGCACGAGGTTCAAGTTCAAGCACTGATCAATAACTCAACACACCAATTAGTAAGATTCAAATCAAAACAAATTTATTCTACACAGTAAATCACTACTCATGCATAAACTCTACTTTCTAGACTATTCTCTATCACTAAAAGGCCTATACGTAGCTTCGGAATTGGCCCACCAGGTCAGGGGAACAAATGGCCTTTCGTTCGATCTGAGTCTGCAGGATTCAAAAGCTGGTATGGACTGGTAGCTAGGAGCGCCTATCTTGTAGCGTGCGTTGACTGGAGACTTACTTGGTTGATGCGGCAGCTTGGACAGTTCACTCTCAAGGGTTGATTCAAGTTGCTGAGTGACCCTGCCAAGAAGGACGATTTGAACTTGGGGACTCTATTTTATAGTCCCCAGGGGCTTCCCGCCCCTTTGGGCTAACCCCGTACCTGGTTCCAAGTGATTGGACTGCGTCACGATCACTTGGATCGATTTCTCCAATACTGGAGTTGTTCCCTGATCGCGGGGCGGTCCCTAAATGTCCGTTGGCTTTCCTTTGTCTTGGCTCCTGCTGGCGCCGAGGAATCTGGCTTGGTTTTATTCACCTTAAGTGTTGCAATTGTGCCTTGGAATCGCTCATTACTATGCAGATGGCTGCTGGTTTCAGTGCTGTCTGGTTTTTGCAAGTTCCAACACAGAATTTCTGCACTTTTTGCCTTCGTTGGCTGAATTTCCCTGTAGTCTTTGCGGTTCTCCATTTTAAGTCGGGAAGTGGCCAACCCAGGTGGCTACACACCCTCCTTGTGATCCCTAACGCGAAGCGTGAAGGATCACATAACTGCGTTATCTTCTCTTCCTGACCCAGTGAGCACTCTTCCATGGCCTCTACACTGACCATAACTATGCATGAAAAAATGTTAACTAACAATTCTAAGTGGCGCTATGTCAGACAGGGACATGCATTACAACAACAAAAAACGGTACCTCTAACTATCTCTCATAAACTACACTCACTCAAACATTCAATCATACTAACTTCCTAACAATACAAAAATAATAGCCGCATTCACATTTTCCCCCTGGCTTGGCAGTCAAGCACAGAGGTGTACAATATTTCCGTTGTAAACTAAACACATTTCTTAATTTACAAAAGATGCAACAGAAATGTTCTTTATTGTAGATCAAGGGGTTCGGGGTGCTGGTGATAACCGAAAATAGGGGATCTTATCCTGTATATCGGGGTGCGAGAGCAGTAGGCTCTCCTTCGCCATTTCCTCATGCGGATAGTCTGCACGATGCTGCAGAGTATCGCCAATACTAGAAGGGATTCAATTACGTATGACAGTGAATACCAGGTTATAAACGTATCACACCATGATGGTGCGTCGGTGAATATCTCGGGATTAACTATTTCAGGGTGTAGTGTATGGTAGGGGTGGGAATCATTCACGGCCTGTGTGGTAGGGGTCAGGGTGTTCGCATTTGCGCGGAACCGGACACAAATTACAATAACGACGAAAACCACATATGGCGTCTTCAATGTTGTGTTCCTTTCTTTTCGTCTCTTCCTTTCCGTTTCTTCTCTCTTCTTGGAGCTTCTGGAATTCTGTGGATCAAGCATAGTTTCTGTTACTATCTTGGTTAATATCTCGTGCGTTAGCATGTCTGTCTTGTAGTGCCAATTTCCCTTTATAATTTGTCACCATGTGTGACTTCCTCATTTTTTTCTTTTTTTTTTTTTAAACCGAAAATTTGGATTAGACATCTAAGAAAATACTGCCGTATTGCGAGCCAGCCGGTGTCATTTACCATCCTAGTGTTTGAGGATGTAAATAGCAGAGGGAAGCAACCATAGGTTGCCAAAACTGAACAAAAAGAATTTTAAACATAATGAGCGAAAAATGGGGCCGTGGGCCGTATGGGCCGTGGCGGGTAAGAATGTGGTCATCGTGAGGGCTGCCTCTCGTGATTACCTTCGAATCACGAGAGTAGTTATGATTGTTGTCTGCCGACAGACTAGTTCCTCTGAACTGTTGTCTGGGACAAACGTGTACCTTTAACAGCCGGGGGCGTTAAAGGAGTGGTGACGTGGGGTCGTGAAAACTTTCGAGTTTACACACAACACTTAACGATAACATTAACGAACAAACATTGAACAAACATGCTGCAGGTTTCATCAGAAAGGACATCGTAAATCACATTTGGATTAGGGTGTAACTAGTATATGGAGGCAGTGTAGTGTGGCCGAAGAAGAGAGGAAGGAGTGAAACAAAAATGAAGTGGCCTTGCTGAGGTGTCCCTGCCAGGAGAAGTGGTGGGTAAGCACTCACAGTTTGCATGGGGCAGCTAGGACCCTGTAGCTGCTGTGGGTGGTGTTCTCTTTCATATCTGGGGGCTAGTCTAGCTGGTGGAGGTCTCTTGCAATCTCGGGCGAAGTGTCCTGACTGCGCACAGTTGTAACATGACCCCTTGGGCACTAAAGGTGGAGCAGGCTCTCTGGTGCATTGTTCCCTTGGGTATGGTTCCCTGGGTGGGGGGTCGGGGCAGTTGGGTCTTTGCTGGTTCGGGGGGGATTTGTGGGCTGATTCCTTTGCTGTTTCAGGGGGGCTTGACATTCTCATGCGTAATGTCCTAATTGTCCGCAATTGTAACATTCTTGAGCTTTGGGCTGGGGTTGTCTGTTCCTGCCCTCATTTACCCATGCAGGGTTCTGGTGTGCTTTAACTGGGTTCATTTCTACCTGCTCTTCATCGGGTGCTATAAATGCAGTTTTACTTGCAACTGATTGCTCCCAAGCACGGGACAATCTTTTAAAAACCCATTTTTCATTGTGGGCCACATCTGAGGGGTCATAATTTGCGCAAGCTTTTCGTCCTGCCTCTGTGGCATGGGAGATAAGAGTGCGGGTCCATTTGGCCATGTTGTCTGGGGACAAATGGGCGTGGTCTAAATTGCCGAAAACTGCTGTAAAATAGATCCACAGGCGTCCAGCAAACGTTGTGGGGTGTTCTGTCTTTTTCTGCCCTCACTTATTCAGACCTTCTACTGGGTCACCACTGTTGTAGTCCATCGTATCTAGGATCGCTGCAGGCATCGCTACAAGGGTGCCTCCTCCTACATTCTGTGGGTCGGGAAGAGCTGCTACGACCGAAGGGTCTAAAGTCAAAACTGTGAGCTTCACGTGCTCACGCTCATCCAGGTCGTACATGGTCACCTGCTGCTTTACTCTAGCAAAGAAGTGGTGGGGGTCTGAGGTGGGGAGGAACGGTGTGATTTTCTCGCACGCGTCCCGTAAGTGGGTCACGGTTGAGGGGGTGGTATAAAGAAATTCTGTATCTCCGTCCGATGTGACTGTGCGGTGGGTGGTTACTGGATTCATTGGTGCCTGAACTATCTGCGATGTGGGGGGTTGGGGCGCTTTTCTCTTCTGGGGCTTTCCTTGCGCACATGTTCCCTGAACATATCTATGCGCGGTCTCATTTAATTCTTCCCAATCCGGGCCATCTTCTGCATCTAACTGGGATCCAAAGGTGCTCTGGAATGCATTCTGAACTGAAAGCAAAGACTGCAGTTCTGCAATCTGCTTCCGGCACTTCGCATGATCTAGTGAGCTCTGCCTGTACTCCGTGGTGGTAGCATGGAGTGCTCGTAATGTTGCTTTCAGGTCGCTACACTGCCTTTGCAATGCCTCTACCTGTTTCTCTGTTTCCTCTCTTACCAGGACTGCACGTTGTGTGTCCTGATAGGCCTTTTCGTACTGTGTCTGGAAGCTGCTTAGGTGCGCCAGACAAGACTGGTGAGCCCCCTTGGCATCATCCACCTCTCCGTCCTTTGCTGCTAACTTCCTTCTCAACTCTATGTTCTCTTTCTCAACCTCACTTACATCGACCTTGCTCATTCGATGTACTCCTTCTATCTCTTTACGGAGCGTCCGAACGACCTCCTCTGTGCCTCACTATTGTGCCAGACAGGACATGATTGCCTTTGGCTTGCGAGCTTTTCCCAAGCTTTTCTTATGAATCTCTGACAGGTTCTCCCACCAAGTATGTCCTATACTCCCAGGTCCTGTTTCCTTATTCTCACAGAATTCACTCCAAAGGGGCCATCCTTTCCCTTTGAGATATTTCCTGATCTCTTCTTCCCAAACGGGACACTGACCTACTCTGCTTCTGGTCGCTGCGAACTCGAATTCTTCAGGGTTCATGAGGCGTTGCATTACCTGCATTGCCATATTTCCTCTCTAAATACTCTCTTAAAATTTGGAACGAGGGGTACTAAGGCGGTGCTGTAATTACGGGTACGGCTTTCGCTATTTCCCGGAATACAAACTCCCGACAGTTTTTCGCAACAAAAATCTATCAGTTTTACCTTATAGCCCTGCTAGTTACGCATGCATTAACACACTTCTGAATTACGAGGATTGATCAGAACTGCTTGAATACTTGTGGTTTTTCTATTCCCAATTGGATTCTAATTCAAGTTTTGGGTTCTCCCGGAGTGGTTAAGCCACTTCTAAGTCGGGTCCCATCAGGATGTCGCCAGTAATATGTTACTTACTTTTGGTTGGCTCTTAAATGTTGCCCGTTGTATCTTTACATAATTTGTTCTGTTTGTATAACCTTTGCTCTAGAGTCGCCAGGTATCTTTATGATACCGCCACGAGGTTCAAGTTCAAGTACTGATCAATAACTCAACACACCAATTAGTAAGATTCAAAACACATTTATTATACACAGTAAATCACTACTCATGCATAAACTCTACTTTCTAGACTATTCTCTATCACTAAAAGGCCTATACTTAGCTTCGGAATTGGCCCACCAGGTCAGGGGAACAAATGGCCTTTCGTTCGATCTGAGTCTGCAGGATTCAAAAGCTGGTATGGACTGGTAGCTAGGAACGCCTATCTCGTAGCGTGCGTTGACTGGAGACTTACTTGGTTGATGCGGCAGCTTGGACAGTTCACTCTCAAGAGTTGATTCGAGTTGCTGAGTGACCCTGCCAAGAAGGACGATTTGAACTTGTGGACTCTATTTTATAGTCCCGAGGGGCTCCCCGCCCCTTTGGGCGGACCCCGTACCTGGTTCCAAGTGATTGGACTGCTTCCCGATCACTTGGATCGATTTCTCCAATACTGGAGTTGTTCCCTGATCGCTGGGCGGTCTCTAAATGTCCATTGGCCTTCCTTCGTCTTGGCTCCTGCTGGCGCCGAGGAGTCTGGCTTGGCTTTATTCATCTTAAGCGTTGCAATTTTGCCTTGGAATCGCTCATTACTATGCAGATGGCTGCTGGTTTCAGTGCTGTCTGGTTTTTGCACGTTCCAATACACAGGATTTCTGCACTTGCTAGTTTTTGCCTGTGTTGGCTGAATTTCCCTGTAGTCTTTGCAGTTCTCCATTTTAAGTCAGGAAGTGGCCAACCCAGGTGGCTACAAGACTCTGGCTGAACATCTTCAAAAAGTTGGTTCACTGCTCTGCTTTACATATTACTCTTTTATAACTACCTTACTGTGAGACAGTTGTGGACTCTGCATCAAGCAGATCAGAATTCAACTACTCTCCAAAGCTTTCCCCAAAAACTGCCTCTCTACAACTTTTCAAAATGTCTCTCTGTATTCCTTGGATCCACCCAGCGATTATCTAATCTCTTCAAGCTGAAACCCAAATTGTCTCTGCAGGTTGCAAAACACATTAACTCCCCAGGGACTTTCCCAGTCAAGCCACAGTCCATTAGTCTGGAAGCAAAAACACATTCCTTTGTCAATGTCATCTTCTGGCTGCTAAAAGCACCACGGTCCTGCAGCCATAAAAACTTGACCAGTGCAGTCAAACACACTTTACCCCCAGGCCTTTAACCCTTAAATTGCCCAATACTTATAATCCAATATTCCAAAAGTCTTCCAGTCGTCACAATAAGCAAATGGTCACTATAAACAGTTAACAGCAAATCCGAGCATTTTAAATGGAAGATGTTTAGTGGTACAGAATCTTTTGCGAGCCTTTCAGACATTCCAGTATAAATACATCTCCACTAATCCTAACCTGTTTGGAATTAAGGCAGTTTAAGTTAGCAATTCAACATCCACAATTTGATACATGGAATACTGGCCCTTTTAATGAAAATGCAAGCACGACAAACCATTTGAATCTTAAATCTTGAGGCAAAGTTCTATTTATGTACAGCAGCACAGGCTCGGGGGAGTGCAGCTGATGAAAATGTGTTTCAATCCTTCAGCCTTGAGATATTTAAAAACAAATTCTCCATTCTGACTCTTCATTCCTGGCCTCATTCCCAAGGTTGGTGTTTAATGATGAATTTTTAAGGTCGGAAGGGAACAGGAATGCTCGAAAACTAGCTGTTTGTGTCAAACAGTTCCTCAATATTTTCAATAAGAGCGCCTTTTAGCATTTTCACCACTGATCAGATTACTGTCCTATGCAATGCAGCATCATTCAGGTTGATGGTGTTCGATCGCACAATTAATTTTTTAAATTGTGTTTTGTTAATGCAGAGCTTTTTCGCCATACCTTAAGACACCTCCTTCCACAGAGAAAGTCATTGGTCACCAAATCAACAACAGTGTTGTACAATACTTACCAAGGGGACTGCCACTCACTGAGAACACGGCACTGATTCGGATATCAGACTCCTGAGACTTGGAATGTTGGCCATATGCCTGAAATAAAAAATATATACTTTTGCTTTCACAGTTGCAGAAAAGAATCAGCCTTGGACTTTGCTGATGCTTGCACTTCTTCAATTTCTGAAAAGTTGAGCCTAAGATGTGATAACTTCATTGGAGTTACTTTAGTTCACCAACATACCAAGCCAATGATGAACAAGAAAAATCTTGTTGAAAAATTATGCTGAGTTGACAACATTCTGGGCTCTGGAGCCAATCAAGGTTCTGAGCACGCAATCTGTGCGGTACTAATTTGCCATCCTTCAAAAAAGATGTTAAATTGATGGAAAAACAGAATGCTGCAGTTACTGAAAATCCAAAACAAAAACAGAAAGTGCTGGAAACGTTCAGCAGACAGGCAGCATCCATGGAAAGAGAAACCGAGCCAATGATGACCTCTCATCAGAGCTCTGGTCTGATGAAAGGTCTTCAATTTGTAACATTGGCTCTGTTTGTTTCTAACATTTTCGGTTAATGGTAAATTAATGTCCTGCCCAAGTGTTCAGGTAACTCTTGAGATCCTATGGGCACTATTTGGAAAAAGTTCATATTTTACCCATGTCCTGGCCAATACATTTGTTCTTCCAAAGCAGATTATTAATTCTCATTGGTGTAGGCAGGACAATACTGTAAGCAAAATTTTGGTCAAACCTTCACTTCAAAATACTTTGCAGTGTGATGTAATTTGAGATATTTCTGAAAAACATTATACGGTACAGAAATGCAAGTCTTTAGTTTAATTGGAGTATTTCATAATACCTTATATATGGCAGCCCTGTCACTGGAGAACATTGGCGGGGACTAAGAATGATAAAGACACACTTATCACATTACATCGATTTGCAAGTGGATTAAAAATTCCGCCTGTCGCAACACTACACTATATAAACCAATCTGGTGACGGTTTAATTAACTTGTATTTAAATAGGAAAGCAAGATTTACATTTATCTAATAGATTACATTGCGCTTTTATTCCTCGTTTCACTGGTTTCAAGTTTCAATATTTTGTGTGATAAAAACAAACTTAACTATACCTGTAAAAAATCGGGCTCATCCTTAATTCTTGCACCGTCTTGTGGTGCCAAGGCTTTCTCATATCCTTCATCCAAAGGTTCATCTTTTATTTTCATACCTGGCATAAAACTGGAGTTGGGAGTGCTTTTAAGAGCTTCAGTATGTCGGTGTGAATTTAAACTCTTTTCCTGGGGATAAAAAACACTTTTCTGTGAAGATTCTTTAAAACATATTGAACTTTTAACTCACCAGCCTTTCAGAGCTCAATCTCAATTCACAGCTGGAAAATTGAGTGTCAAACATTTTATTAAACAATTTTGCCCAATTTGTTTTTATGTTTGCATCTTAAGAGCAGACAATGCCAGCACTAACTCATTAGGTAGAAATTTTCCTTTATTCACCAGGCTGGAGAAGGAAAGTTCCCCATCCGTAGGTTGGAAAAAGGCTTTCACAGGACGTGGAAGCCGTTCGCCAACTTGTTTCAAAACCTGCTCATCGCCAGCAACAATAAAGTCGGTGGGCGGTGGAATAAGGAAGAGAAAGGGGGGGGGGACAAATGCATCCCAGAAAAAACCATGACAGACAGAAGAGAAATAACCGCAAGAGAGATGTTGCTGGGAAATTACTGCTTGAATCACAATGTATGTAAAGTATTGTATACACGTGTTTCGGTCATGTCTGACCATGTAAATGAAATACAAAAAACCGTAAAAAAATATTTTTTTAAACAAATTTTCCTTTGCTGGCTAGCTACGGTCTTTTGTCAAGATGGATTTTCTTTTAATATTTTGTGTTATTCTGTAAAGAAGGCTGTGTGTGTGGGGGCTAAGTGGGAAAAGTTTCATCAAGACAGCTTGGTTGGGAGAGTTGAGATGGGTAAAGGTGCGACATGCATACATTTTTAATCAGAGGCTATGGTGAAGTGGATCTTTAAGTAAATAGGCTAGGTTTAGAAATTTACATTCGGTGATGGACAGGAATTTGGCTTTTAGGCACTTAAATTTCAACAGGGAATAAGGAGCTTTAACAACTTATAATGGTTTCACAAGTAAACAATGAGGGGTCATTTGACACAAATGGGGAATTAATAAAAACACAAATATTTTCTAGATTTTTGGAAAAGCTCAGTTCAAAGAGGTACAAAGGACAATGGAATCGAAGATGAAAGCAAACAAGGGTATTTAAGGAGATGTTGAGTTGAATAGTGTTGGCTGTGTGGGGAAGACATCTTGGGAATAGCTCTGTGCTGAGAGAAGGTGCAAAATCTGAAGTAGCCATCCAGAAACTAGAGAAGTCTGTTTTCAGAAAGCAGGCTTTGTTCCGAATTCTCTTGCATTTCCACAACAGAGTGGAATAGAAAAAAAAATTTGAGAACAGGAAAAAAAAAGGATATGGTCTGTAAGATGAGCTTCCCTCTAGGATTTGGCTTGCAGAGCAAACATCATCTGTTGTGGTCACAACGCTTGAAAAATTCTCATCGGGTTAACAAAATGTTAGACAAATATGCTCCTTTGCGAGATTTGCAAGTAATACATCTAAAATTATCAATTAATGCAACATTACATTCCCATAATATGCTTGACTTATCAATAGTTTATGTTAATGATTGAGTTAGGGAGGCTTTATTTAAAATATCAATCTGAATCTGTTTTAAAGTTCAATATAATGAAATTTAACTGTACATAAGAAGCTCATTATCCATTTAAATTTGTCAGCATGGAATCATTACTTCCATTGTTGTACAAACATCACCAACATGCCAGATCAACATATTAGCTACATTAAAAATGGATTGGTTAATGTCTCTGAACTGGTGAGGTTTACAAATAAAAACACTGAAGTGGAATTTAATTACAATTATCACACTAACAGTATTATTCCTTTTTTGGCTATGAGCATTCTTTCACAGAACTAACTGATTAGCACAACTAATTTACACTGGTTGGCACAATCAATGAAGGCCTTCAATGAAAAAGCATCTTTCACAATTAACCTAAAGTATTTTTGAAGTGTAGTCACTGTCATAACGGAGGAAAGGCAGCAGCCAACTTGCCCACACCAAAGTCCCACATACAGCAATGTAATAATGACCAGATCATCTTTTATTTATGATGTTCATAGATTCATAGAATTTACAATGCAGGAGGCCGCCATTTGGCCCATCGAGTCTGCACCGGCTCTTGGAAAGAGCACCCTACCCAAGGTCAACACCGCCACCCTATCCCCATAACCCAGTAACCCCACCCAACACTAAGGGCAATTTTGGACACTAAGAGCAATTTTTTATCATGGCCAATCCACCTAACCCACACATCTTTGGACTGTGGGAGGAAACCGGAGCACCCGGAGGAAACCCACGCACACACGGGGAGGATGTGCAGACTCCGCACAGACAGTGACCCAAGCCGGAATCGAACCTGGGACCCTGGAGCTGTGAAGCAATTGTGCTATCCACAAGGCTACCGTGCTGCCCTTCTGTCACTGACAGAAAAAACACTGGCCAGGACACCAAGGTAAATTCCCTGTTCTTCTTCAAAAAATGCCATCAGCATTTTTTACATCCACCCGAGGGGACAGACGGGGTCTTAGTTTACCATCTCATCTGAAAGATGGCACGTCTGACAGCGCAGCATTCACTCAAGAGCGTCAGCCTTGATTTTTGTGAAGTCCTGAAGTGGGATGTGAACTCACAACCTTCCAACTCGAGGCAAATGTGCTACCAGTTGAGCCAAGTGTAACACTTGGAAGGAGAGAAAATGATACGGGAAGAGACAGCATATGAAATGATGTTGTACGTGGGATTCAGCTTTTAACACAAAATAAAGTATTATAGGTATTCGGTCAAGACTGGTTAAATAGTATTTCTTACCACAGGAGATGCTGTTACTGTTGTTATACTTGCTTCTGATTCAATATCATCAATTTCTTGTGTTTCATCTAAGAATTGTGAAAATTATTTCAATAAGATATTTATAACAAGAATTCACACTTCTGTACATGCCACAATAGAAATGAAAAGCAATCAAGTTTTCAACAATGAAATGAAAATCACTTATTGTCACAAGTAGGCTTCAAATGAAGTAACTGTGAAAAGCCCCTAGTCGCCACATTCCGGCGCCTGTTCGGGGAGGCTGGTACGGGAATTGAACCGTGCTGCTGTCCTGCCTTCAAAGCCAGCGATTTAGCCCCGTGCTAAACCAGCCCCTGAACTGCCAAACTTTAGGATTATATCTGCATTAGGCGACCTTCCCCCTCCCCATAAGGAACTGATGTTGTTTGATTGGCACCTTGATTGAAATGCAAAATCATTTCTCTTTAAGTTCCATTCTGAGCAAATGTTAGGACTTGGTAAAATCGTTGGATATCCCCTGCACAGATGTCTCTATACTAAATTGTATTCCTATGTTTCCTTGTATTCACCCCCCTCCCCCCCCCGCCACACACACACACACACACACACACACATACCGAGTAACCACACATTGAGGTCAAAATTAATGGGAGCACTGATTTAACTTTATACGTGACCCATAAAACTCACCGCGGTCACCTAAATTGGATAGCCCTGCTCAAAATTAAACATTCCAGCTTACAATGGCCAGGAATATGGGAAAGAGGGTGTATTAAGAGCATTCTTTATCAAATTTCCAGCTCCCTCTACCAATTCTCCCACCCACATGCTATGTACTATTTCAGAAGGATCAAGCAAGACGTCTGAAGTTACATTTTTTTAAACCCCTGCAGATATGAACACAGACCAGTGTGCAGCACTTTCCTTTTTAAACTTGCACTTCATTTTATCCAGGTTGTTTCCTTGGTTTGGCTAACGTAATCTTAGGGGAAACTGATTGCAAGGAGATGACTGCTGCCCACTCAAAGAGGGAATAAGCAAACAAGTTGAAAGCAGTATATTTTCCTCTACAGGAGCTGGGAATCAACCCCACAGTTTGTGGTAACTGCCTCCATTCTTTCTTCCTTACCTGTGGCAAAAATTCTACACCATCAACTCACTGAGGCCATAATGTTTATGCTGCCACTGTTTTAGTGCATATAACATGAGATTGGAGTCACTAATTAGTTTCTGGAATTTACACATACTCAGGACAGGGAGGCTAACTCTTAATGCCAAGAATAAAATCAGTTATGATTTTGATGCCCGAATACAAGAGGTGGGAACAGTCATGTAAATTTCAAGGATTGGCTTATCGGCTCCAGCTATGATCCTGTTGTTGGGTTAAACAGCAAGAATAAAGTTGGCAAAATCCCTATGGTAGTGGTCAAGAGTCAGGTTACATAAGGTTTTTTATGACAACTGGTCTTAGTGCATCAGGCAGGTTTACCCTGGGGTAGACAACTGGCTGTATAAAAGTCACACATCAAGAATAGCTGTCACACAAGCACCATCAAATTCACTATAAAACAAATTTTAACATTTCCAGCATCAACACTACTTTGCTTGTCAAATATTTAATAGTTACTTTCACTCAAGTGGGGCAGCACCAACCTTTTCTTTCTTTTCATATTTTTCTTTCATTCCTTTTGATACTTTTGAGCCACAAAACATTCCTTGAATAAAAAAGCTAGGAATCTTGCTACCAGGCCTCTGTCTTGTCTCCACATCCAAAAACACAACCAAGATCTTTTTTCCAAGGGTTCAAAATGTGGAATTTGTTTGGATGGAGGTAAGAAATAGCAAAAGAAAGTCGCTGGTGGGATTGGTGTATAGATCCCCTGATAGTAGCTACAATGCAGGATAGAGCATGAAGCAAGAAATAATGGGGGTTTGTGAGCAAGTCCTACAATAGTGATGGGTAATGTTAATCTTCAAACAGATTGAACAAATCAAATTGGCAAAGGAAGCTTGGAGGTTAAGTTCATAGAGAGTGTATTCAGGATAGTTTCTCCGAACAATACATTCTGGAACCAAACAGGAACAGGGTATTTTAGAGCTAGTAATATATCATGAGACAGGATTACATAATGACCTCATAGTAAAGGATCTTCCAGACCGAAGTGATCATAAGGTGAGAGAATTTCACATTCAGTTTGAGGGTGAGAAATCTGAGACGAGTGCCTTAACCTTAAATAAAGGCAATTCTAAGGGTATGAAGACAAAGTTGACTAAAGTGGAATGGAAAAATAGGTTAAAGGTAGAGAAGCAGTGGCAGAGATTTAAGGAGATCACTCAACAAAGGCATATTTCATTGGGAAAGGGGTGACTCTACGAGAAGGATGCACCATCCATGGCGAACCAAATTAAAAGATGTACAATGCTGTGAAGATTAACGGGAAGCCAGTAGATTGGAAATATTTTAGAAACCAGAGTATGGTTAAAACAATAAATGGGAGACATCGGAATGAGAGAGAAAACTAACAAGAAATATAAAAACAGTAAAAGCTTCTACAAGTGAGCATTGGTCCCTTAGAAGTTCAGACTGGGAATTAAGGCAGAGACTTTGAACAAGTATTTGTATCTGTCTTCACAGTAGAAGACATTTAAAAAAATTCCAATAACAGTGGAAAAGTAGGGGGCAAAAGAGCGAAAGAACTATGATCACTGAAGAAAAGTACTGGGAAAGAAAACTAAGGACCAATCGAAAACGAAAAGGTGGCAAATCCCTGGACATGATGATCTGCATCCTTGGGTCTTAAAAGGAAATGACTGCAAAGATGGTGAATGCATTGGTTGGAATCTTCCAAAATTCCTGAGATTCTAGAAAGGGACCACCGGATTCGGAAACAAGAAAATCTAACATTATTATTCAAAAAGGGAGACCAAAAGCACAAAGCTGTAGACCAGTTAGTCTAAAATCTGTCATTGGAAAAATGCTACAGTCCATTATTGGAAGTGATAGCATGCTATCAGGCAGAGTCAACATGGTTGTATGAAACAGAAATAGTGTTGACAAATTTATTAAGACTTCTTTGAGGATGGAAGGATAAAGAGGAACCAGTAAGTATATTTGAATTTTCAAAAGGCATTTGATAATGTTCCACATAAAAGGGGACTGCACAAGAGTTCTTGTTGCTGGTGGTGATATATTAGCATGGGTAGAGGATTGGCTAACGAACAAGAAATAATGATTTGCGATAAATGGGTAATTTTCAGGTTGGAAAATAGTAACTAGTAAAGTGCTATGGGATAAGTACTGAAGCCTTAACTATTTACAACATATATTAATGACTTGGATGAAGGGAGCAACTGTATTGTAGCCACATTTGCTTACAATACGATAATAGGTAAGAAAGCAAGTTGTGAGGAGATAGTAAAAAGGGATATAGATTGGTTGCGTGGGCAAAAATTGGGCAGATGGAGTATCATGTGGAAAAATGTGAAGTTGTCCACTTTGGCAGGAAAAATACAAGAGCATAATATTACTTAAATGGCAAAATTTAAGAATGCTGCAGTACAGAGGAATCCGTGATTCCTTGCATATGAATCATAAAATGTTAGCATGCAGGAAGAGAAAGTATTGGGAAGGTAATGGAATATTGGCCTTTATTGGTGAGGGGAATGGAGTATAAAAGTAGGGAGGTCTTACTGCAGATGTTCATTGCTTGGTGGCACTTCAACTTGGGCACTGTGTACAATATTGATCTTCTTACTCAAGGAGGGATGTACTTGCTTTGGAAGCAGTTTAGAGAAGGTTCACTTGGCTGATTCCTGGGAATGAAGGGGTTGTTTTAAGAAGAAATGTTGAGCAGATTGGGCCTATACGCATTGAAATTTAGATGAATGAGAGGTGATTTTATTGAAAAATACAAGACTCTGAAAGGGCTTGACAGAGTAGATGCTGGCAGGATCTCTTCTCATTTTGGGAATCTAGACCTAGGAAGTACTATTTAAAAATAAGGGGTCGCCCATTAAAGACAGTTATGAAGAGGTTGGGCATTGTATATATTCAAGGCTAAATCAGACAGACATTTGATCTACAAGAGTTGCTGGGTTGGTGCCGGGAAGTTGGCAGACAGGAATATGGAGTTGAGGAACTCCAAGCACGGTAGCCTTGTGGAAAGCACAATTGCTTCACAGCTCCAGGGTCCCAGGTTCGATTCCAGCTTGGGTCACTGTCTGTGCGGAGTCTGCACATCCTCCCCGTGTGTGCGTGGGTTTCCTCCGGGTGCTCCGGTTTCCTCCCACAGTCCAAAGATGTGCAGGTTAGGTGGATTGGCCATGATAAATTGCCCTTAGTGTCCAAAATTGCCCTTAGTGTTGGGTGGGGTTACTGGGTTATGGGGATGGGGATAGGGTGCCGGTGTTGACCTTGGGTAGGGTGCTCTTTACAAGAGCCGGTGCAGACTCGATGGGCCGAATGGCCTCCTTCTGCACTGTAAATTCTATGATAACAGGTCAGCCATGATCTTGCTGAATAGTGGAGCAGACATGATGGGATGATAACAAAGGAGTAGAGAGGGCTTACAGGGTGGGTGGGGGAAGACAGAGAGAGAGAGAGACAGAGAGAGAGACAGAGACAGAGAGAGAGAGACAGAGAGAGAGAGAGACAGAGAGAGAGAGAGACAGAGAGAGAGAGACAGACAGAGAGAGAGAGACAGAGAGAGAGAGACAGAGAGAGAGAGACAGAGAGAGAGAGAGAGAGACAGAGAGAGAGAGACAGAGAGAGAGAGACAGAGAGAGAGAGAGAGACAGAGAGAGAGAGACAAAAGAAAGAGGCAAGGTAGGTAGAGGGTAACGGCAGGGTGGGTCAAGCGTTAGTTATTTATTTGTTGTGTGAATTCCTAATAAATATATATAGATATATACAAATGCCTTAATAAAAATAATTTTTTTGAAGTTGTTAGGTATGAGGTGTGTTTGAATGTCACAGGAGAATGACAGGCGCAGGGTAAATACAAGTCCACAATGCTGATATACAATAGAGAGAGAGCGAGAGAGAGAGAGCTGACAGGCCGTGGTTTAATCTGAAGATCACCACACCTCTGGTGAGGGGCAAGGTTGCGACGGCGCACCTTCATGAATAACCTCAGCTCTTGGCATCGCTCTGCATCACGAACCAGCTGTCCAGCCATTTGAGCTAAACTGGGAAGACGTGTGTATGGCTCTTAATGAATACTTTGCTGTTGTTTTCATAAAAAGGGGATAACTTCCAATGAAATCTGCTGAGCAGATGAAATGTGGCTCTCCTCCATGAAATTTGAAATTATGCACTTTTAGACCAGAATCCGGCCACTAAGCCTGACAGAAAAATCCCCCCACCCTCCTCTAACATCAGCACAATGAACGAGGCATACCAGGCAACAACCCAAGGAGTTGAAAAGATGGCAGAACCAGTAAAAGTGTGAAGAGGAAGATTGTGGCGATGACGTGCACGCGGGGCAACAAGGATCAGACCACATACGAACGAGATGAACCGCCAGAACACAAGACTTGCTACCCCCCCGATAAATGAATGGAAGAGCCCCCGAACACAAGAGCTCGAAGCACTCAAAGACTTCATTAAACTCAAAATGACGTCGACGGTGAAAGTGGCAGTAGCTATCGCACTAATCCCCCTTCAAGTAGCAGTGGAAAAGAGGGGCTGAGGCTGGAAACACAGATGGTGATGATCAGAGTGCTGGAGAAGGCTCCGGCTGACCAGTGCGACTGGATCGCCTCACTGGAAACGGAGATGGCAAGGTGGCAGCGAAAGGGACGCCAAGGAGGAAGGTTGAGCATCAAATGAGGCCAAAACCTTCACACTGTGGGCCAAACGGAGGGTACCGAGGGCAGGAACCACACGGAGGACATGATACAGATACTGGGCAAACTTATTAGAGGAAAGCTTCGCAAGCCGCCAGAAGAAGACAGAACCCAAAGGCCAGGAAGCAGCCGCGGGCCATCATCGCGAAACTCCACCAGTACCAAGACAAGAAAAGATCCTGAAATGGGCAAGACACACACAGTCCTGCAAATAGGAGGGACACTCGATCCCTGTGTACCAGGACATTGGGGCAGGCCTGGCCAAGCGGCAGGCAGAATTTAACACAGCCAAGGCTGCCCTTTACAAGAACAATGTGTGGTTCGGGATGTTCTACCCTGCCAAACACTGAGTGACTTTCCAGAGTAGGCAAGGCTGGCTACGACAGATCACACACATGGTGGCAAGAATAAGGGCACCGCAAACAACCATTTTGAAGGGCTCCCAAAGGGAAACCCTTAAGTGCAGGGGCACATCTACATGGCATACACATTGATGGCAGCCATGTTGGTTGACCCCTCGACATAGGAAACCCCGGAGTGCTTGAGCACAGCCACATGGCAAATACGGTGACCATGGCACATATTGGATGGCCCCCAAACAAAGGGAAAACCCAGAGTGCAGGGGAACATCCACAAGATAAGTATGGTTGATCCCGCAGAAGGGGGGAGGTGACACAGAAACCTTCCGTCCCTTCTGTTGCCCTATTACGTATTTTCTTTCATTTCTCTTCATTTCATGTACCTAATCATCAGTTGAGCTGCTCGCAGAAAAAGGTCACGTGACAATAAACAAATCCAATCCAATCCAGAAACCCTCCGTCAGAATAGTCACCTGGAACTTAAGGGGACTTATTGGCTTAGTGAAAAGACCAGAGTCTTCGCCCATCTGAAAAGTTGGAGAGTCGACTCGTCTTCCTCTCGGAGACCAACCTGAGGGAGAAGGTCCTACTATGGGTAAGAAAGAGCTGAGTGGGACAGACTTATCATTTGTGCTACTGGATGAGGGCTAGGGGGGGTGACCATACTGCTAAAAAAAGAGGACAGCAATGACGAGGCTGGTTACGGACTAAGGGGGTATGGTAAGTCATAGTTCGTGGTTTCTTGAAGGGGCACCAGTGGTCCGTGCAAATGTGAACACTCCCAACTGGGATGACATGGAATTCATGAAGAAAACCATGGCAGAAATCCTCAACATAGGCGCACAGTGACTCATGAGGGGAATGTGTATCGGAGCCATGGACAGACAGATCAAACGCCAAGTCGGGGAAAAAAAAAAATCACACGTGGCAAAGGAATTAAATGTTTTCATGTAACAGAAGGGGGCAGTGGACCCATGGAGGTTCCTACACCCAGGGGAGGAGTTCTCCTTCTCCCAGGTACACAGTGGGTATGACTTTTTCATAGTGGGTAAAGCAGTGCTTTCAGCGATAGTAGGAAAGGAGTACTCCACAATCATAATCTCCGCCCACGCTCCACACTACGTGGATGAGGTTGGAGACGGACCAGGCACAACTTCACTCCATGGAGACTGGACATGGCCCTCCTGGCTGATGAGGCATTCTGCAAATGGATATCACAGGCCACAGACAGATACGTTAACAAACAACCAGAATGGGGAGGTCTCACCATTCTTACCCACTTGTCATAAGAGGGGAAATTATTGCATACAAGGTGCATAGAGATAGGAAGGAGAGGGCGACCAGGCAACAGGTGGTCGACTCTATAATGGAGGTGGATCGGCAGTACTCCTCAACCCTGACCGTGGAACTACTGGCGAAAAGAAAAAAGCTACAGATGGACTTTGACCTGCTCTCCACGGAGAAAGCAGTGCACTTGTTTCGCCAGGCACGGGGACCTTTTATGAAGATAGAGACAAAGTCAGCTGCCTGCTGACCCACCAGCTAAGAAAGCAGGCAGCCATGAGGGAAATAGTGCAGTTTAGGGACAGTAGCAGGAGGTTAGTGACCATGCCAGAATAGGTCAATGAAGCCTTCACAACCTTATACCGGGGGCTGTACACATCAGAGCCCCACCCCCAGGAGGGACGATAGAGTAGTGACCCTGGGGAACTCAGGGAGAGATTCCAGTTGCCAAGAGGAAATGACCTGAGATACATTCAGGTCTAAAACTTCCTCCATAAGGAAAACAACGTACTCCCAGATACCAGGACACTTATTAGGGGAAAAAACGCTGAATGAGGGTGACCTGGAGAAGGGAAACTGTACAGGTGCCCGGACGAGACAAATGGGAGGAGGAACAACAGAGATAGGTGGGAGAACTTTGGATCGAAGCACTACACAGGGTGAACTTCACCTCCACATGTGCAGAGCTGAGTCTAACACAGTTAAAGGTGGTGCACATAGCACACCTAACCAGAACCCGAATGAGTGGGCTCTTTCCGAAGGTCAGGGACAAATGTGAATGGTGCCAGGGAGGCCCAGCCAACCACACCCGCATGCTCTGGGCTTGTCCCAAACTTGTCAGGTTCTGGATGACGTTTTCCAAGGCAATGTCCAGGGTTGTGGGAGTGAGGGTGGAGCCATGCCTCAAAGTGGCGGGCTTCGGGGTTTCAGATCATCCAGAACTCTTTATGGGAAGGGGGCCCTAGCCTTTGCCTCGCTGATCACCCACTGGGGAATCCTGATCAGCTGGCGATTGGCAGCACCATACAAAGCTGCAGACTGACTGTCCGATCTGGCGGAATTTCTCAGGCTGGAGAAAATAAAATATGCTACCCGGGGGTCGGAAGAGGGCTTCCACAGGTATTCACCTATTTGTTCCAGGGGGGTCGGGCACGGCCACAGCGGGAGGGAAGACAATGTAAATATGTATGCTGATTTCAGTTTGTCTTTATTGTTTTTATTTTTTTTGCGCACTTTTCTAACATGTAACTTGAGTCACGAAATACAAGATGTGAAAACCCGATAAAATCAAAAAAAATACAAGGGGATGATGTAAACATTCTAGCTTAGGATATTAGATGGGACAAGCAGAGAGAGAGACATTAAGGGGCTTAACATCTTTCAAAGTAGTTAAATCGCTAAGCTAGGATAAAATGTATCCCAAGCTGTCAAGGAAAGCATGATAGAAAACAGCAGGGGCCCCAATCATCGAGAACCTCTAACTCATGGAAGTTGTTTTTTAAAAAACGAAAGAATAGCGCAAGTCATTACAAGGCAGTCAGCCAAATCTTGATGGGAAGGAATGAGTGATGATATTAATTGGTGTTCAGAAAGACACAATTAATTAATGATAGTCAGCACGGATTTGTCCAGAAAGCTGCGTCTGGCTAACTTGATTGAATTTTGAGATAGTTAGGATGGTCCACGATAGTAACATGTTTTGATATGATCAATGTGGATTTTAGTAAAGCTTTTGACAATGACTCACATGGCTAACTGGTCAGAAAAGTAAACGCCCATAGGATTCAGGGCAAGTGGGGGAGGCGGTGGCATAGTGGTATTGTCACTGGGCTAGTAGTCTAGAGCTCCAGAGTAATTCTCTGGGGTCCTGGGTTCAAATCCCACCATGGCCAGTGGTGACATTTGAATTCTATTTTTTTTTTTAAACTAGAATTAAAAGTCCAATGATGACCTTGAAACCATTGTCGATTGTCATAAAAACCCATCTGGTTCATTAATGTCCTTGAGGGAAGGAAATCTCCCTGGTCTAGCCTACATGCGACTTCAGATCCACAGCAATGTGGTTGACTCATAAATGCCTTCTGAAATGGCCGAGCAAGGCACTCAGCAAGGGTAATTAGGGATGGGCAACAAATGCTGGCCCAGCCAGCGATGCCCACATTCCATGAACGAATGAAAAAGACAAGTAGCAAACTGGACCTAAAAGCGAAAGATAGTGGGCGATTATTGTTTCTATGACTAGAAGGCTGACTCCAGTAGGGTTCCACAGAGCAGTAAGTCCCTTACTTATCATGATATATAGCTATGCTTTGGACTTAAATATAGAGGTCATGATTACAAAGTTTGCAAACGATGCATACATTGGCTGCATGGTTTAAAATGAGGAAGAAAGCTGCAGACCCAAGAAAATATCAATGGACTGGTCAGACAGAGCAAAAAAATGGCAGATTTAATTCAAATTGAGAGAAGTGTACAGCATTTTGGAAAGCAAGCAGGGCATGGTAATATAGAATAAATGGTAGAATACTGAGAAGTGCAGAGGAACAGAAAGACTTTCGAGTAAATACCCACAGATCCATAAGGTAGCACATGTAGATACAGTCTTTAAGAAAGCACACGGTACTTTCCGCTATTAACGGTGGTACAGAACATAAGATTAGGGATGTTATTCCAGAACTGGATACAATAGTTTGGCGAAAGCTAGAGTTCTGCATACAGGTCTGATCCCCACATTACAGGAATTAAGTGATCTTATCAGAGACGTTCGAGGGGATTTACAAGGATGTTGCTAAGAATAGAGAATTTTAAATATGGCGATAGACTGGATAGGGGCGGGGTTGTTTCCTTTGGAACAGGAAGGTGAGGGGGAAATTTAATTGATATGTATCATGAGGGACCTAGGTAGAGTGAATAGGCAGGATCTACTTTTATCAGCAGAGAGATCAATAACTTGGGAGCATATAATTAAATGTAATTAAAGTAATTAGAAGAATTAGATGGAAGTTGTGGAGAATTTCCTTCGACAAGAGGATGGAGCAAGAGAGGAACTCACTGCCTTGAAGGATAACTAAGACCAAAACCCATGTAGCATGTAGGAAGTATTTGGATATTTAAGTGCCATAATCTACAGGGCTACACACCCAAGGGTTGGAAGGTGGGATTAGGTTGGATAACTCTCTCGATCAGCAGATCACCTTCTGTGCCATAAATCCCTGATTCTATGATCCTCATTCCAGAAATTACATAATCAAATGGAGTTCTGGGGCAGAACTGCTCAACTAGACACCTCGATGCCATGCTCTCCGTTCATTTCCTTACTTTCTTCTGTAGCCTCAATCACAGCTCTAAATCCACAATTTCAATGGATTAGTCAGAATTCTCCTATTCATTTGTACGGTGAAGCCTCATTCTCGTTGGCTGGACACATGAAAATTTGGATGAGTCACTGAAAATTTGGTCCTTCATATTGTAGAGTGGCACACACTGTATTAACTCAATGTTCAAGGGACTTCAATGTCAATTTTTGCTTTCAAAGTACAGAGCCGTCTCACAGACAAAACTCATCTGTCTGACTACTATTAAAAAACCTACAAAATCTCAGTTTTCATTAGAAAAAGCCTCCTATATAAACACCTGTAGCTTACAACTTCTTTAGCAGCGGCAACATCCTGAAACTACCAGGTAATGAATTTCTACAATGAAATAAATGCACTGGCAATTTATATAGCATCTTTCATGATCTCAGGACCGTTCAAAGTGCTTCAGAAGTGGTCGTACTTCTGAAGTGAAATCACTGTCATAATGTACAGAAACACTACCTCCAATGCACACAGTAATGAGATGAATAACCAGATCCTGTTTCCCTGATATTAATAAGCATAACAAAAAAATGGCCCTACAAATAAACTGTCAGATTGAGTAAACAAATTTTGGTGAAATGCACAAGAAGCGCCAATCCTCCATGTTTCTATAGGCCTCCATATTCTTTGGTGCCATCCCAACAAGATAAGCAAATTATAAGAGTGAAAAGAGGATATAGAGCCAGCGCTCTCCTCATATAGCAGAAAAGTATATGAAGAGCTCCTTAGAGTCAGGAGTTTGATTTTAATTTTGCATAGTATTTATAACATAGGACCTTATTCCAATTTTCCCTCCCATCTGAAGCTTTTTCCTCTGCGAGAACACTGAATAATGCGAAGAGGGGAACCAATGGCTGATTCTCCCCTTCATAAAACAGAAGCAAAGGCTAATAACGCAATTTTTGGGGGCGCAGACCAGCTGACTCTGTGAAGTCTAGGATTAGGGTCTGCGTGACTTATGTATTTTAACACATTTGACAACTGTGTAGTGACACATTTCTTCGCTTTGATACTAACCTGCAGATAAATCTTCATGCTCAGTCACTTCCCGATTCTTTTCATTTCTTCCCTTATCCAGGATTTCAGTTCGCCCCTCCACAGACCCTCTCAGCAGAGAATCAACTACTGTTGGAAAACTATCTTTAATTGTTGGCCTTGTTTCTGACATAAAATCTTTCTTGTCTGACCTTTTCATTGGAAAGCCAACAGATTCTTTTAGGATAATTGCTTTGCGTGATAATGCAGCAGCTTTTTCATCTACACCTAGTGCAGACCTACCTCCTGCTCTCAAAATATCATTTCCATTTTCAGCAATATTAAATAGTTCAGTTTTATGCAAGATTGAGCTATCTTCATTCTCGCTGGACAAAGTTGCTTGGTGAACACCCTGATTCTCATCTTCACAGTCAAAGTGCCCGTCACAATCATTTGACAGCAAATCCTTCTCAAAGTTGTTAGCACCAGCTGAAGTATATTCATCAGGTTTGCTTCCAATTGACTGCTTTCTACATTTTAGCTCATCGAGCTCAGACTTTCTCCGCTTTTCCTCAGCTTCAATAAAAATGCCCTGTTGAACTCCATTTCCTTCTTCAAAATTATTACTAAGAGTAGTTTGGTTACTTTGAGAATGCTGAACCCCTAGACATTTCACTGGATCAAAATCAATTTCATTGTCATCATCTTCCCCTAAAGGCACAGCGACAAGTTCATTTGAGCTTAGATAGTCATTTTCATCTTCATCCAACAGACGATGTCCTCTATGTAACAAAGTTTGCTCTTCATTGTTAAAAACATCACTCTGCCTCCCAAACGAGTCACCCTGACCAAAGCCGCTTTCATTCACAGTCACAGACAGTTCAAGTCTTCTCTCAGCTTTAGCTCGACTTGTTGCACTGAAGTCCAGTGCCTCAGAAGAATCTCTGGATGGAACTGGCTGCCAGCCACCCTCAGTACCCATCTCGTCCTCACCTAAGAAGAAAGCACAAAGACAGTTGTATGAATGCATTGTTATTGAATTTATATGGAATGCATACTTTACAAAAATAGTTTCTCCAATTCTCCATAGTCTAACATACTGTTGCCCATGCATTTCATGGTGATCTGATTGACATCAGCCAAAATCTGGCATTCAGAGCCAAAGAGAAAGTGCATTACAGCCCCCAGAAAGTCCCTTTTGGTCTCAATGCAGGCCAAGCAGTCTTCTGTCCTAAAGTCTGTTCTCCTGGTTTATAAACATGAACTGGGGCGGCACGGTGGCAGGAACGCCAGAGACTCGGGCTCAATTCCAACCATGGGTGACTGTGTGGAGTTTGCTCATTCTCAGTGTCTGCGAAGGTTTTCTCTGGGTGCTCTGGTTTCCTCCCACAGTCCAAAGATGTGCAGGTTTGTGGACCAGCCATTCTAGATTGTCCCTTAGTGTCAAACAGTTAGGTGGAGTTATGAGGTTGTAGGGATAGGGCGGGGGATTGAGTCTAGGTAGGGCGCTCTTTCAGCGGGTTGGTGTAGACTCAATGGGCCGAATGGTCTCCTTCTGCACTGAAGGGATCCTATGAATTGGTATCTTTCATAACATTCCTGGCCTGAATTGAGGCTCTTTCACTACACATGTTCTAGTGTTGCACACTGCTCCAGTTCCTCATCACCAGCTTTTTTAAAAAAGGGACAAAATGATAGCTTTAACTAAATTGTTTAGATCCGTAATCTCGGGGCTCCAGGTGCTTGGAACTTGGGGGTACCCCAAAGATGTGCACAGAACACCATACCCTACCGCCCCTGACACCGGTCCCCCGTCTACCCCTACACGACTACAACCTGCAACCTCATGGCCCGGCATATCCCCAACTGAGCCATTACCGCCAAATCAGGGGATATACCCTGGATGAGATTGAGGTTCTGCAGTTCAATCACATCCAGTTGTGAATGATGGTGAACAATGAAACAACTCATTGGAGACAGCGGCTCCACAAATATCCCCATCCTCAATAAGGAGCCAGTGTTAAGAAGCCTGCTGATGTTAAGATGCGAGGGTATCCCAAAACGCAGGCAAGTAACTTGGAACGCTGGTTTTAAGAGTGAAGAGAGAATTTTTTTCAGTTTGGTATAACGCAAGGACAGATATGCAACCACTGAGGAAAGGTTCAGTCTTGCTGTAACCATTCAAATAAAAGAATGTTTATTAATATGTAAAAACACACAAGAAAGGCCATGAGAGATGTACAGTTAACTACAATAATGACTGCACACACATGCCAAATGCTAGAATTAACCCCATTCCCATTTATCTACGTTCCTGAACTCATAAATATCCATTGTCCCATAACAACATCCCTTACAGTATAACTCAATGAGGTACATGCATATAGTTCCCACCCAGGAGTTATCATTAACTTTCGGAAGCATTCCTTTGGTTCAACATTGTTCTCCCCGAAGTTTGCAAATTAGCAGCTTCTAGGAGAGCTCTTCCTTCCAGCTGTGTGTGGCTATGATGAGAATTGTTTTCCAGCTGCTTCTTTTCTTTCCTCTCTCTGCCTCTCCGGTCAGTTCAGAGCCACCCAGCTACTGATCTACAATGATCTATCTGAACGCCCACCTCGGAAGCCAGGTTTTTAAGCATACAGGTATGAACTTTATTCTTCACTTTAAACTAATCTCTTATGCAGTTTTAACACCTAAAATTCTATACTGCCACTTTCTCATTTCACTTATCACGTAAGAATTTTCTCCACTACATTTCAATATCTGTTCACACTGCTTTTAAATTAATTCACATATCAAAATCCATCCAGACAGCTGCACCCATACCAATTCTTCTTTCACCCCATTCTTCAAATTTAATTTTGTCCAATTCAAGCTTCTTGACATGAGCCCAGCACGTCAGTGCGAAGATAATATTGAAGCATTTGCAACCATCTTCAGCCAGAACTGCCGAGTGGATGATAGGTCTCGGCCTCCTCCTAAGGACCCCCATCATCATAGATGCTAGGCTTCAATCAATCTGATTCACTCCACATGATGTCAAGAAACGGCTGAAGGCATTGGATACTGCAATGGCTATGAGCCATGACAATATTCCATCAATGGTACTGAAAGCTTGTCGTCCAGAACTTGCCACAACCCTAACCAAGCTGGAACACCAGCATCTACCAGGGCGTGTCGAAAGATGTCCAGCTAAGTCCTGGAGACAAAAAGCAGGACAAATCCAACCCGACCAATCATTGCCCCATCATCTACTACAGATCATCAGTAAAGTGATGGAAGGGATCATTAACAAGGCTATCAAGCAAATGCCGATTTGGGGAAACCACAGATTTGAGCCAGCGATGGAAATTTTCGGAAATGGGAGGAGAAGGGGATTAAGGCACCAAAAGATTTGTTTCTTGGGGGTCGGTTTGCAGGATTGAAGGAGCTGGAAACGAAGTATTGGCTGGGGCAGGGGGAAATTTTTAGATACATGCAGGTTCGAGATTTTGCCAGAAAGGAGATAGAGCTTCCCGGTGGAGCCGCCTCCACATTGCCGGAGGAGGTGCTGACGACGGGGGGGACTGGAGAAGGGGGTAGTGTCAGCGGTTTAATGAGCTATTTTGGAAGAGGAGAAGGCACCACTGGAAGGGATCAAAGCAAAGTGGGAGGAAGAGTTGGGAGAGGGTATGGAGGAGGGGTTCTGGTGTGAGGTATTCCAGAGAGTGAACACCTCCACCTCGTGCCCGAGGTTGGGGCTGATACAGCTGAAGGTGGTATACAGAGCACATTCCACAAATGTATACTTATTTATATTTAATCTAATGGATGTATATTTATTTGAAGGAGGCATTGCTTCCCTTCGATGCATCAGCACTCACCATAACGGTTCTGGAGTGTACTGCCCTGCACAGTTCTCGCCTGGCCTGAGTCTGAAGTTCAAGCGAGATGGGATTGAAAAAAGGTTAAAGTTGAGAATGCAGGATTGCCACTCCACTCAAGTTCAGTCCATACTGTTCAGAGGTAAATACTTGATTTGAAAATACACAGATCACTCCATTCAAAGATAGGTATAATTTTGTCCAAGTTAACTTTGTTTAAAGTAGCCACAGAAATTAAGATAACTACATGGAGACAAAAGTAAATTGCAGATTGCAAATCAGTTGTGATGACATTTTTAAAAAACTGACTGAGAAATTATGGAAATGGGTAGAATAGAGGATCATTTTTAACATTGTTTAATATTTTGAAACTATATTGGAGGTCAACAATCAACGGTCAACAACCATATTACAATTTTGGATGCCATGGATGATTTGAATTTTACAATCTAATTTTGGGACATGGGATAATAGAAAGTACAACAACCATTGCTCTCTCAATTTATGGAATAATTTGAACCTTTCAGTTGAATTGGTAGCCAGTAGCCACTTTGGATATTGAATGCCTATGTGCAAATACTGCCCTTCTAAACTGTTCTATATTTAACTCTGCTGTCAAACACAGTTTATTTGAGAGGCACTGGATTTTACATTCAACTGCCAACTCACATTTATTTTAGAGTACAATTTAACAGATAAAAACAACTTGCTCAGATTAGCAATGGATTGCCCGAGATGTGTGAACAATTAATTTTATTATTTTTTTAAAAAATCAAGAGTTAACAAATATCATCTGTTCCAGAGGTGAAACTGCAAGATGGCAGTGTCAGGATAGATCTACAAGATGGGCTTTCCTGATGACCCAGAAGCCACATTCTCGGAGGCATTTGGACTGAAAAGGTGTCATATTTGAGTGAACTAACAGTAGTGCTACAGTTAGCTGCAGCGTTTTGGGTTAGAAAAGGAAAATATCAACCATTGTTTCTGTTCTATCCATTCCTCTATGGATCCTGAATAGGAATGCATATGTGTGATGACAAAGAGACCAAAAGTCAAGGTGAGTCAATTATGTCATCTATTCATTGATATCTTGTTGATACATGCTACTGCATCTAAATAATAGTTACTTGGCTGAAGCATTAAAGGATGACTACCAGCAGTGGAGTTGTGTTCTCGTAAAAGAGCGCATCCTTCATTAGAACACCAAAAAAAAGACTCACTACCTAAGATTTTATCCATCACAAGCTACAAAATGTATGAATTATTTTGTTTGAGGCTTTAAATAAAGCGTGTTTATTATATTTCGATCCCAGGCCAGACTGCAACAGTGGCTAGGATACTGGACCAAAATCCCAATATTTTAGTTTATTTGTAAGACTGTGCAGAAAGAGTGATTCGCTCCAGGAGTGATTGCATGAAGAAATAGGGCTTGGTTATTTTTAAACCAAAACTTTATTATAAATACATTATTAAACTTTCTAACTTCACACCCAATAAAGAGTAGCTAAGAATTACCCCTTTACTACTACTACTTGATTTCCCATCAGACAATAAGAAAAATACAGCTCTCAATCCAACTTAAAAATCAGCATGGCATAGAGTAATACTTGCATCATAGAACAGATTTAGATTCAGGTGAGAACCCCATCAAACTCTGGCTGAATATCTTCAAAAAGCTGGTTCAGCTGACATGTTTCAATTTCTTCCTTGCCCCAGACAAGACTGCTCTGCTTTACATATTACTCTTTTACAACTATTTAAAAAAAAATTAATTTAGGGTACCCCATTATTTTTTTTCCAATTAAGGGGCAATTTAGCGTGGCCAATCTACCTATCCTGCACATCTTTGGGTTGTGGGGGTGAAACCCACGCAGACATGGGAAGAATGTGCAAACTCCACACGGACAGTGACCCAGGGCCAGGATTCGAACCCGGGTCCTCAGTGCCGCAGTCTCAGTGCTAACCATTGCGCCACATGCCGCCCTCTTTTACAACTATCTTAATGTGGGAGCATTGTGGACTCCGCATTAGACAGATCAGAATTCAACTCTTCTCTCCAAAGTGTCTCCACAAAAACTACCTCTGTAAAGCTTTTCAAAATGTTTCTCTGTACTCTTGGCTCCAGCTAGTCATGACCCCAAGCTGAAAAACAAATCAACTCTGTAGGCTGCAAAGCACATTAACTCCTCAGGAAGTTTCCCAGTCAAACTATAGTTCATTAGTTCAGGCTGAAAAACATTCCTTTGCCAATTTGACCTTCTGGCTGGTAAAAGCACCTAGGTCCTTCAAAACAGAATTCTTAAATATAAATGACCACTGCAGTCAAACACAATCTAACCCTAGGCTTTTAACTAAGTTACCAAATACTCAAAATCCAACATTTCTAAAATTTTGCAGTCATCACACCTTCCCCCTTAAAAAAAATAACCAGCAATGTAAATAGATGGCTTAATTTTTAAACATTTCCGAAGATTACATATAACTTGTACTCTAAACGATATATCATTTTACATTTTTAAACAGGCAAACATCAATATGAATATAGTCAATTTTAGTCTTCTCACAGTCATGATAAAGCATCAGCAATCTCATTTGGTTTTTCTACCACATGTAGAATTCGTACATTAAACGGTTGTAATACTAAATCCTGTCTGAATAGTCTTGCGTTTTGAGTTTTAAATTGGTCCAAGAATTTTAATAGATTATGATCTGTATATACAATTGTGTCACATCAATTGTTGCTAACATGAATGTTAAAACCCTTCTCAATGGTCAAATATTCATTTTGGTGAACATCGAGTTTCCTAGAAAAATACCCAATTAGTCTTTCAAATCCTTTGTAGTCTTCCTGCAGCAGTACAGCATCAACACCCACATCACTTGCATCAATTGCCACCATAAATGGTTTAGAATAATTAGGTGTCATCAACACTGGTGCGATGGTCAACATCGTCTTCAGATTATCGCATGCTTCCAGACATTCCAACATCTGCTGAAATTCTGTTTTTTAAAATAAATTTAGAGTACCCAATTCATTTTTTCCAATTAAGGAGCAATTAGCATGGCCAATCCACCTACCTGCGCACATCATTGGGTTGTGGGGGCGAAACCCACGCAAACACGGTGAGATGTGCAAACTCCACACGGACAGTGACCCAAAGCCGGGATCGGACCTGGGACCTCGGCGCTGTGAGGCTGCAGGGCTAACCCACTGCGCTTCGGTGTTCTTTTTTAAGGTTCAGTCAGGGGTCAACATTTATTGCCCATCTGATGGCATTTAAGAGTCAACCATACTGCTGTGGGTCTGGAGTCACCTGTAGGCCAGACTGGGTAGGGACGACAAGCTTCCTTCCCGAAAGGACATTCGTGAACCAGAAGGGTTTTTACAACATTTGACAATAGTTTTATGGTAATCATTAGACTTTTAATTCCAGATTTTCAGTAAATTCAAATTTCACCATCTGCCATGGTGGTATTCAAATCTGGGACCCAGAGCATTATCCTGCGTCTCTGAATTACTAGTCCTGCGACAATACAACTACATAGAACATAGAAAATACAGCACAGAACAGGCCCTTCGGCCCACGATGTTGTGCCGAACCTTTGTCCTAGATTAATCATAGATTATCATTGAATTTACAGTGCAGAAGGAGGCCATTCGGCTCAGAGTCTGCACCGGCTCTTGGAAAGAGCACCCCACCCAAACCCAACACCTCCACCCAACACCAAGGGCAATTTTGGACACTAAGGGCAATTTATCATGGCCAATCCACCTACCCGGCACATCTTTGGACTGTGGGAGGAAACCGGAGCACCCGGAGGAAACCCACGCAGACACGGGGAGGACGTGCAGACTCCGCACAGACAGTGACCCAAGCCGGAATCAAACCTGGGACCCTAGAGCTGTGAAGCAATTGTGCTATCCACAATGCTACCGTGCCGCCCTTAAGAACAAATAAATCTACACTAAATCATTTTACCGTCATCCATGTACCTATCCAATAGCTGCTTGAAGGTCCCTAATGTTTCCGACTCAACTACTTCCACAGGCAGTGCATTCCATGCCCCCACTACTCTCTGGGTAAAGAACCTACCTCTGATATCCCTCCTATATCTTCCACCTTTCACCTTAAATTTATGTCCCCTTGTAATGGTTTGTTCCACCCGGGGAAAAAGTCTCTGACTGTCTACTCTATCTATTCCCCTGATCATCTTATAAACCTCTATCAAGTCGCCCCTCATCCTTCTCCGTTCTAATGAGAAAAGGCCTAGCACCCTCAACCTTTCCTCGTAAGACCTACTCTCCATTCCAGGTAACATCCTGGTAAATCTTCTTTGCACCTTTTCCAAAGCTTCCACATCCTTCCTAAAATGAGGTGACCAGAACTGTACACAGTACTCCAAATGTGGCCTTACCAAAGTTTTGTACAGCTGCATCATCACCTCACGGCTCTTAAATTCAATCCCTCTGTTAATGAACGCGAGCACACCATAGGCCTTCTTCACAGCTCTATCCACTTGAATGGCAACTTTCAAAGATGTATGAACATAGACCCCAAGATCTCTCTGCTCCTCCACATTGCCAAGAACTCAACCGTTAACCCTGTATTCCGCATTCATATTTGTCCTCTGCAATTTCATCTCTTGCTTCCCATAGAATCCTTGGATATATCCCGTCAGGCCCGGGGGACTTGTCTATCCTCAAGTTTTTCAAAATGACCAACACATCTTCCTTCCTAACAAGTATTTCCTCGAGCTTACCAGTCTGTTTCACACTGTCCTCTCCAACAATATCGCCCCTCTCATTTGTAAATACAGAAGAAAAGTACTCGTTCAAGACCTCTCCTATCTCTTCAGACTCAATACACAATCTCCCGCTACTGTCCTTGATCGGACCTACCCTCGCTCTAGTCATTCTCATATTTCTCACATATGTGTAAAAGGCCTTGGGGTTTTCCTTGATCCTACCCGGCAAAGATTGTTCATGCCCTCTCTTAGCTCTCCTAATCCCTTTCTTCAGTTCCCTCCTGGCTATCTTGTATCCCTCCAGCGCCCTGTCTCAACCTTGTTTCCTCAGCCTTCCATAAGTCTCCTTCTTCCTCTTAACAAGACATTCAACCTCTCTTGTCAACCATGGTTCCCTCACTCGACCATCTCTTCCCTGCCTGACAGGGACATACATATCAAGGACACGTAGTACCTGTTCCTTGAACAAGTTCCACATTTCACTTGTGTCCTTCCCTGACAGCCTATGTTCCCAACTTATGCACTTCAATTCTTGTCTGACAACATTGTATTTACCCTTCCCCCAATTGTAAACCTTGCCCTGTTGCACGCACCTATCCCTCTCCATTACTAAAGTGAAAGTCACAGAATTGTGGTCACTATCTCCAAAATGCTCCCCCACTAACAAATCTATCACTTGCCCTGGTTCATTACCAAGTACTAAATCCAATATTGCCCCTCCTCTGGTCGGACAATCTACATACTGTGTTAGAAAAGCTTCCTGTACACACTGCACAAACACCACCCCATCCAAACTATTTGATCTAAAGAGTTTCCACTCAATATTTGGGAAGTTAAAGTCATCCATGACTACTACCCTGTGACTTCTGCACCTTTCCAAAATCTGTTTCCCAATCTGTTCCTCCACATCGCCGCTACTATTGAGGGGCCTATAGAAAACTCCTAACAAGGTGACTGCTCCTTTCCTCTTTCTGACTTCAACCCATACTACCTCATTAGGGTGATACTCCTCGAACTGCCTTTCTGCAGCTGTTATACTATCTCTAATTAACAATGCCACGCCCCCACCTCTTTTACCATCCTCCCTAATCTTATTGAAACATCTATAACCAGGAACCTCCAACAACCATTTCTGCCCCTCTTCTATCCAAGATTCCGTGATGGCCACCACATCGTAGTCCCAAGTACCGATCCATGCCTTAAGTTCACCCACCTTATTCCTGATGCTTCTTGGGTTGAAATACACACACTTCAACCCATCTCCGTGCCTGCAAGTACTCTCCTTTGTCAGTGTTCCCTTCCCCACTGCCTCATTACACGCTTTGGCGTCCTGAATATCGGCTACCTTAGTTGCTGGACTACAAATCCGGTTCCCATTCCCCTGCCAAATTAGTTTAAACCCTCCCGAAGAGTACTAGAAAACCTCCCTCCCAGGATATTGGTGCCCCTCTGGTTCAGCTGCAACCCGTCCTGCTTGTACAGGTCCCACCTTCCCCAGAATGCGCTCCAATTATCCAAATACCTGAAGCCCTCCCTCCTACACCATTCCTGCAGCCACGTGTTCAACTGCACTCTCTCCCTATTCCTAGCCTCGCTATCACGTGGCACCGGCAACAAACCAGAGATGACAACTCTGTCTGTCCTGGCTTTTAACTTCCAGCCTAACTCCCTAAACTTGTTTATTACCTCCACACCCCTTTTCCTACCTATGTCGTTGGTACCAATGTGCACCACGACTTCTGGCTGCTCGCCCTCCCCCTTAAGGATCCTGAAGACACGATCCGAGACATCCCTGACCCTGGCACCCGGGAGGCAACATACCTTCCGGGAGTCTCGCTCGCGAACACAGAATCTCCTATCTATTCCCCTAACCATTGAATCTCCTACAACTATTGCTTTTCTATTCTCTCCCCTTCTCTTATGAGCCCCAGAGCCAGACTCAGTGCCAGAGACCTGGCCGCTAGGGCCTTCCCCCGGTAGGTCATCCCCCCCAACAGCATTCAAAACGGTATACTTGTTTTGAAGGGGAATGGCCACGAGGGATCCCTGCACTGTCTGCCTGTTTGTTTCTTTCCCCCTGACGGTCACCCAGCTATTCTTGTCCTGTACCTTACCTTGGGTGTGGTTACCTCCCTGTAACTCTTCTCAATCACCCCCTCTGCCTCCCGGATGATCCGAAGTTCATCCATCTTCAGCTCCAGTTCCCTAACACGTTCTTTGAGGAGCTGAAGTTGGGTGCACTTCCCGCAGGTATAGTCAGCGGGGACACCGGTGGTATCACTCACCACCCACATCCTACAGGAGGAGCATGCAACTGGCCTAGCCTCCATCCCCTCTTACCTGACAGAATATAGCTGCCCTGTGGACTAACTAGATCTCCGCCCTCCGACTCTGCTCCCAGTCAGCTACACTTTCTGTAAACTCCTGGCTCTCTTCTCACTCTTTGCGGAAATGTCGGAAACAAAATGAAAGCAGCACCATACTCCCTCCTCACCTAACTCCCTCGGTCACCAAACTCTTACTATATCACTCAAAAAGCACCAAATTCAGCACTCAGTGCTGCCATTGGCTCCCCAAGAGGCAGTATGACACATGTCCAACAATACAGTCTCTGACCGCTGACTCACCAATCTCTCTTTGATCAATTTAAGTGGTCGGTCCTCTCATCTCATGACCAAAAATCAATTCTGATGGACTGAATTTAGTTGATTCATTAGGTGCTTCCCTAATTGGAAACAGTACAAATGGAATTCTTTTACCCCAGTCCTCTAGATAATCCCGACTGAGGGCCTCAACATGGTATTTAGAGTTGGTGCCATCTTTTTAATAGCCCTTGTGATTCCGGATGATACATCATTAAGTTAAATTGCTTTATTCCTCAGCTATCCGTAACCTCCTTGAATAACTTAGACATAAAATTGGAGTCCCTGACCTGATTGAATTTTTTTTGATTGTCCATACCTAGTAAAACATTTGGTTAACCTCTTTTCAACCCTCTTAAATGTAATGTTTCTGACTGGAATTGCCTCCTGGAATCTAGTAGGCACATCCATTATGTTCAACAGCGACTGATCCCCACTTTTGGTTTCAGGCAAGGCAACGCAATCAATTAGGACCCTAGTTAGAGGTTCCTCAAATGCTGGGATGGGTGTTAAAGGTGCTGGTTTGATTACCACCTGAGGTTTCGTTATCTGCCATGGGTGACATGTCCAGCTAAATTCAGCTCTATCCTTGCTTAAGTTTTCCTTACTCTGGACTTCCGGTTGCGGCTATGCGGAGCTAAGCCGCACGATTCAGCAGCACCCGCTATTATGGACTTTCGGGCTCATCGGAGGAGCCCCAACGGAATTTTTTTGAAGACAACCCGTGGGGAAGGGAAGAGAGAGGTCCCCCTCCAACTTTTATGGACCGGACTAGAAGTGCAACGGCCAAAAAAGCGGCATTGGAGCAGCGGGAGAAGCGAGGGAAAAAAATCAAAATGGCGGCAGCCGGGGACAAAGCGGAGTGGTGGCCAGAGCTGCAGGAATTCATCAAGCGCTGCTTCGAGGAGATGCGCAAGGAGATGCTGGCGCCTATGCTGGCGGTAACTGAAGGACTAGGGATAACCCAGAAGGCCCACGAGGTAAAGATCCAGGAGGTACAGAAAAGAGTCAGTGAGAATGAGGACGAGCTCTTGGGCCTGGCGGTGAGAGTGGAGCGGCACGAGGCGCTACACAAGAGGTGGGCGGGAAGACTCGAAGACCTGGAGAACAGGTCGAGGAGAAAGAATCTGCGGATCCTGGGTCTCCCAGGAGGAGTGGAGGGGGCCGATGCCGTGGCATCCCCGGGCACGATGATCGGGGCGATGATGGGCGCGGAGGCCTCTTCGAGGTCGCTGGAGCTGGACGGGGCACATCGGGTGCTGGCGAGGAAGCCCAAGGCAAATGAGCCGCCAAGGGCGATGGTGGTGAGATTTCACTGGTTCACGGACAGAGAGAGGGTCCTGAAATGGGCCAAGAAGGAGCGGAGCAGCAAGTGGGGCAATGCAGAGATCCGAATATACCCGGACTGGAGCACGGAGGTTGCAAAGCGGGGAGCCGGTTTCAACCGGGCCAAAGTGGTGCTGCACCGGAAAGGAGTGAAATTTGGAATGCTGCAGCCAGCGCGACTGTGGGTCACATACAAGGACCAACACTATTACTTCGAAACGCCTGAAGAGGCGTAGACTTTCATACATACCGAAAAGTTGGACTCTAACTGAGGGTTTGTGAGGGTGGGGGAGATGTTTGAGGTTTGATGTGTGATGGTTGTTGTATATAGGGGGTCAATCACGCGCAGGAAATGTTACATGGGCTGGGGGAGAGAGGCAAGGCCGCGACAGGGGCTGCGCCAGAGGGGGCGGGGCAGGCTTTGGAAAGCGCGGGAAGAAAGGCGGGAAGGGAAACAAAGGAACGCATATTGATTGGGAGACTCCCACACGGGGAGGTCAAAGGGACGGCGGGGGAAGCCGGGGTCAGCAGGTGTCAGCTGACTTACGGGAGTGATAGGGGGGAGCAAAAAAGCTAGACAGGGGTTTAGCGGGGGGGGGGGGGGGTTGCTGCTGCACTGTGCACTGGCCGAAAGGGAATGGGACACAGAAGAGATGGTCGGGACGGGGGTCTGGGGGTCCCCCAGCTGGGGGAATGGAGGGTGAGGGAGACGCGGACACGGGACTGGCCCAGAAAAGGAGATGGCTAGTCGGGAGGGGGGGCGTGAGAGCCCCTCCAATCCGGCTGATAACGTGGAACGTGAGGGGCCTGAATGGGCCGGTAAAGAGGGCTCGAGTGTTCGCGCACTTAAAGGGACTGAAGGCAGACGTGGCTATGCTCCAAGAGACACACCTGAAGGTGGCGGGACCAGGTCAGGTTAAGAAAGGGATGGGTTCGACAGGTATTCCACTCGGGACTGGACGCGAAGAATAGAGGGGTGGCAATTCTGGTGGGAAAGCATGTGTCATTTGAGGCCAAGACTATCGTAGTGGATAATGGAGGGAGATATGTGATGGTGAGTGGTAGGTTGCAAGGGACGTGGGTGGTGTTGGTAAATGTATACATCCCAAACTGGGATGATGCTGGATTCATGAAGCGCATGTTGGGGCGCATTCCGGACCTGGAGGTAGGAGGCCTGATAATGGGAGGGGACGTCAATACAGTGTTGGACCCAGCACTGGACCGCTCCAGATCAAGGACTGGAAAGAGGCCGGCGTCAGCCAAGGTGCTTAGGGGGTTTATGGATCAGATATCAGATTGGGGGAGTGGGGGGGGGGGGGGTGGACCCATGGAGGTTTGCAAGACCGCAAATTTTCTTTCTTCTCCCACGTGCACAAAGCCTACTCCCGGATAGAATGTTTTGTTCTGGGCAGGGCACTCATCCCGAGGGTGGAGGGGACAGAGTATTCAGCCATAGCCGTTTCGGATCACGCCCCGCACTGGGTGGAACTGGGGCTGGGAGAGGAGAGGAGAGGCGGCTGGATGTGGGACTGCTGGCAGATGAGGTGGTGTGTGGGAAGGTGAGGGGGTGTATCGAAAGGTACTTGGAGGCCAACGACAACGGGGAGGTGCGGGTGGTATGGGAGGCGTTGAAGGCGGCTAGACCTCATACACTACCTGCAGAACCTTCTTTCTATAGCTGACTGATAACACCACTTGATGAACTTCTGCCCAGTTCTCATCTGCTTGAATAACTAAAGGTCTCAATTTTCTAATTAATACATTATGTCTCATGTAATAACACTCTGGTATACACTCAGATTCCATTTCCATATATGCTTTCTGATGTAACAGTTTTATCTCGGAATCTTTGTTGTAATTCAACCAAGTTCTCTTCCTCCTGTCTCAATCTGTGGCTGTGTGATCTGGTTACCACACAATCAAGAAACACTCCTGGATATACTTCTTGCAACATATCAGTTGCTTTTCAACCACAGAAGGTTGCATTCCCACCCGAGGATAAATTGCACCCCTGAAAAAGGTATTTTTTCTATTACTCCTACCACCATTTCACTTTTCACCAGACTCTCTAACCTTACCTTACATAGTGGTACACTACTTCTCTCACCCCCAGTTCCACATATTATCACCTTGTCTGGCAATACTCCTTCCAAACTATGCACCTTTTTTTTTTTTAAATTTAGTGTACCCATTTATTTTATTTTTTTGCAATTAAGGGGCAATTTAGCATGGCCAATTCACCTAACCTGCACATCTTTGGGTTGTGGGGGTGAAACCTACGCTGACATGGGGAGAACTTGAAAACGCCACACAGTGTGACCCAGGATTCGAACCCAGGTCGTCAGCATCGTAGTCTCAGTGCTAACCACTGTGCCACTTGCCACCACCCCCCAAACTATACATCTCCTTATCTCTCACCATTAAAGATTGACTTGCTCATGTATCGCATAAGATTTTAATCTCCTTATCTACTTCACCTTGTACACAAAAGTAAACAGTACCCTCACAAATAGAATCCTTAAACAGTTCTGGTACCTGCTTACCCACCAACCTCTGAACAGGCTGTACACACTGTTGCACCTCTTCCACTGGGACAATGGCTTTTCCTCCCACTTTAGTAAACCCCACTATCCGAGTCTATCCTCCCAATACTTTTCTAAAGCAACCAACACTGCAACTTCACATGTCCAACTTTTCAACACTGAAAACTTACGTTTTCTTATGTCTCTACCTCTATCACACATTTCCTTTTTAACCTGAGGCACACTCTCCTTAACGTCACCAACTAAACCTCCTTTGTACTGACCACTTGTGAATTTCTCATTTCTCCAATTTTGATCCTTCACAGGTTGAAATTAATGTCAAAAACCAATCTTTGCTTCATGAACCAATTCAAATTCATTGGCCGTTTCTATGGCCTGTCGAGCAGTTTTAACTCTTTGCTCCTCCACATCAGTTCTCACTACTGTGGGAAGTGAATCTTTAAATTCCTCCAAAATAATTATTCCCCAAGAGCGTCATATGTTTGATATATATTTAATGCTCTTATCCACCAATCAAAATTATTTTGTTTTATTCTTTAAAATTCTATACATGTCCGACCTGGTTCTTTCCTTAGATTTCTAAACTTTTGTCTGTCGGCTTCTGGTGCAAGTTCATAGCCACTCAAGATGGTTTTCCTCACATCTTCATAATCCCTCGATACCTCCTCTGATAGTGATGCAAACACTTCACTACTTCTACCTACCAACTTTGTTTCAACCAACACTACCCACATGGTCATTCTCTCTCTCGCCTTCCTTATCCCTTTCCTCCTTTGCTATGGCTTCCATTTCTACCTCAATCTTTCTCCTTCCAATTTCCTTTCGAAAAACCCTCTCTTTTCCCTTTGCTTCTGCCATTGCCAATCTCTCCTTTTTCATTCCCAATTTCTTCAGTCTATTTCTTGCTGTTTATCTTTTCCCTGCATTTCTAATTGTTTCATTTGTAATTGAATTCTAGCTAATTCTAATGATCCAGTAAGAAGTCTGACAACACCAGGTTAAAGTCCAACAGATTTGTTTGGAATCACTAGCATTTGGAGTGCAGCTCCTTCATCAGGTGATAGCTCCACTCACCCGATGAAGGAACTACGCTCCGAAAGCTAGTGATGCAAAACAAACCTGCTGGACTTTAACCTGGTGTTGTAAGACTTCTTACTGTGGCCACCCCAGTCTAAAGCCGGTACCTCCACATCATGGCTTCTAATGATTCAAGCTGTGTTTCTGCAAATTTAAATATTGAGCTATGGCTTGTATTATCTCTACCTTCCTCACCTCTTTAGATATGGTTAATGACAGCTTCTCTACCAAATCCAACGGTTTTGCTTTGTCTCCCTTTATAAACAATCCTGAGTAATCACTCCCATACCCAGGAACATTTTTGCAACTGGGAAAGAGCTCTAATCATTCGCTATTTAAATTTCAAAACCTGAAAGAATGCAATCGTTCCACACACACACACACACACACACACACATACTGTCTTTAAGCTCAATAACCACAAGCCAAAAAAATTAATTAAATCCGGACCAGAGCCCCCAATTTAAATTACGATCCCAGACCAGGTGGCGATAGCTGTTAGAATAGTGGACCAATATCCCAAATTTTTTAGTTTATTTGTAATACTTTGCAGAAAGAATGATTTGCTCCAGGAATGACTGCATGAAGAAATATTGCTTGATTTCTTCAAAACAAAAGTTGATTATGAATACAATATTAATTTTTTTTCTTTTTTTTTTTTAAACTTCACACTCGAAAAGAACTTAAATACGACTACAAACTTCCCATTAAACATTGTCATGTGAGAATATCTTTAAGAAATGGATGTTTAAGCAATGTATCTTTAAGAAATGGAGCTGATCATATTACTGAAGTGATGTCAGAGGGTGGGGGGAGCTGAGCTCACTTCTGCTTTTTTGAGTTTCAGTTTGAGAAGGCAGCTGGGAGTGTCTGTGTTTTGCTGAGACTTGCAGGAAGAAACAGAGCTGGTCTGTTGATGCCTGTAAATCCAAAGACTATAAATATATTGAATGTAACCTCATGTCAATTTTTGAAGGTTTGAAGTCTTTTGGATGTTTAAAGGAACAGTTTGAAGGATTATTTAGTGTTGTGGTCTTTTGGGGCTATCTTTGAAGTAATGGGTGTTAAGATATTCAATGTTTGTTTTTAAAAGGTTAACTTGAGTTCATAGAATAAACATTGTTTTGTTTTAAAAAACACTTATCCATTTCTGCTGTATCACACCTGGAGAGAATGCAGTGTATTTCCCACACCACAATCTATTAAAAGTTGTGGGCCGGTTGAACTCCATGAAACACTTTGGGGTTCTGTAACCCGGACCATAACAATTGGGGGCACGAGGGGGATAAAAGTCTATCTATTGGATTGGCTTAGTGAACTTAAAGGCAGTGAGGGGTGAGCATATAGTGTGGTTGCCGTTCAGGTGTGGTATTTTACTTTACGTGGGGAGTGTGTTGTGGAGAATGGCTCTTTCAGAGACTCAGAAGTTTTTGGAGGTGGACACGGTAACACGCAATACCTTACGGACAGAGACTAAAAGCAGTCTGTTAGATTTGGCAAAAGCATTGCAGTTAACATTGCCTGGCAAAATGCGAAAAGATGAGGTACTTACCGCGGTAGCTGAACATTTAAATTTGCCTGAGATACATTCTGACTCATTAGAAATGGCAAAGCTCCAGTTACAGATTAAGCAATTTGAACATGAAAAAGAATTAAAGCAGCTTGAATATGCAATGAGAGAAAAAGAAAGAGAGAAGAAAGCAACAAAGAAAGAGATAGAGGAAAGGGAAAGAGAGAGTTTGAACTTCATAAAATGGCTATGAAACATGAAAATCAGTTAAAATTGGCAAACGCAAAGGGAAACATACAGTTGAATCAGATTGATGAGGATAGTGAGACAGAGCGTCATAGTCGAAGACGTGGTGGGGATCTATTTAAATATGTCCAACCATTGCCACGGTTTTACGAGAAGGAGGTAGATGCCTTTTTCATTTCATTTGAGAAGGTAGCTAAACAAATGAAATGGCCACAGGACATGTGGGTATTGCTGATTCAAACAAAGCTGGTAGGTAGAGCTAATGAAGTGTTTGCATCACTACCGGAGGTGGTATCTGGAACGTATGAGGAGGTGAAAAAATCCATCTTAGGTGCATATGAACTAGTGCCTGAAGCCTACAGACAAAGGTTTAGAAATTTGAGGAAAGAATTTGGTCAAACATGCATGGAGTTTGAAAGGATCAAACAGAGTAATTTTGATAGGTGGATAAGGGCTTTGAAAATAGACCAAACGTATGAAGCTCTCAGAGAAACTATACTTTTGGAGGAGTTTAAAAAATTCAATTCCTGATGTAGTGAGAACTCATGTGGAAGAGCTGCAGCCACTTAAAATGGCCAACTCCCGACTTAAAATGGCGAACGGCAAAGGCTGATGGGACAGTCAGCCAACAGAACAAAAACGAGCAGCTGCAGGTTGGCTGTGTATTTACCTCTAGAAAGGCCAGACAAGATCGATACCAGCAACCATCAGCATAACAAAACACCAGCCATCTGCATACTAATGAGCAATCCCCGGGAACAATAAGCAACATTTAGACACACAAAGCAAAACCAGACTCTTCGGCGCCAGCAGGAGCTTACACAAAAGGTGGTGAACGAGCACCTCAAGACCGCCCATCGATCAGGGAACCGTTCCAGCATTGGAGAAAATCGAACCCAGCGATTGGGACAAAGTCCAATCACTTGGGACCAGGTACAGGGTCTGCCCCGAAAGGCGGGAAGCCCCTGGGGACTATAAGAATTGAGCCCCAAGTTCAAGGCGCTCCCTCTTCCAGCTCTCGTCACTCTACAGCAGCCGATCGAACCTGTAAGTCTTACTTCAACGCTCGCTACGAGATAGGCGCTCCTAACTATCAATCTGTAACAACTTAGAATCCCGCATGCTCAGAACCCGAACGAAAGGCCATTTGTTTCCCTGACCTGGTGGGCCAGTTCCAAGTTAAGTATAGGCCTGTTAGTTGTAGAAGTAGCTTAAACGTAGAATTTGTGCATGAGTAGTGATTACGGTGTATAATAAATGTGCTTAGATTTAAATCTTACTAATCGGTGGATTGGATTCTTGATCATTACTCGGACTTGAACCACGTGGCGGTATCATAAAGATACCTGGCGACTCAAGAGCAAAGGTAATAAAACAGAGCAATTAAACTAAGGCAAAATCAGCAACATTATTTGGCGACATCCTGACGGGACCCGGTCTAGAAATGGAAAACCACTCCGGGAGAACCCAGAATTTGAATTAGAAATCCAATTGGAAACAGAAAACCACAAGTGCTTGAGGAGTTCTGATCAATACTCATAATTCAGAAGTGTGTGTATGCATGCGTAACTAACAGGGCGATAAGGTAAAACTGATAGATTTTTTTGCGACAAAACTGTTGGACGTTTGTATTTCGGAAAGTGGCGAAAGCCGTACCCGTATCTACAGCACCGCCTTAATACCCCTGTCCCAAATTTGAAGAGCAGCATTCGGATTAATACCCCTGCCCCAAAATTTGAAGAGCACCATTCGGATAGGAAAGGTGGCAATGCAGCGCCTAATGAATCCAGAGGAATTTGCGGTCGCAGCGACCAGCAGCAGTAGGGTGGGACAATGTCCCATTTGGGAGGACGAGATCAGGAAATATTTCAAAGGGAAAGGATGGCCCCTTTGGAATGAATTCTGTGACAACGAGGAATCAGGTCCCGGGAGTATAGGGGATACTAGGTGGGAGAACCTGAGCGAGATCCACAAAAAGAGCTTTGGGAAAGCTCGCAAGCCGATTGCGGGGTACAGAGGAGGTCGTTAGGACGCTCAGGAAAGAAGTTGAGGGCATACATCGAATGAGTACGGTCGATGTAAGCGAGGTAGAAAAGGAGAATTTGGAATTGAGAAGGAAGTTGGCGGCAAAAGATGGAGAGGTGGAGGATGCCAAAAGGGCACACCAGTCTTGTCTGACGCACTTCAGCAGCTTCCAGTCTAAATACGAAAATGCCTATCAGGACACGCAACGTGCAGTCCTGGTACGTGAAGAAACGGAAAAACAGGTAGAGGCATTACTGAAACAGTGTAGTGACCTCAAGACAGCATTAAGAGCACTCCATGCTGCCACCACAGAACAAAGACAAAGCACGCTAGATCACGCAAAGTGCCTGAAACAGATTGCAGAGCTGCAATCGCTGCTTTCTGTTCAGAAAGGTTTCCAGGAAACTTTTGGAAAAAAATTAGATCAGGAAGACGGCCCTGATTGGGAAGAATTGAACGAAACAGCGCAGAGATATGTTCAGGGAACATGTGCGCAGGGAAAGCCACAAAAGAGGAAAGCGCCCCAACCCCCCACACAGCAGATAGTTCAAGCTCCAATGAACCCTGTAACCACCCACCGCACAGCCACATCGGACGATGCGGAATTTCTATACTCCACCCCCTTAGCAGTGACCCAATTACAGGACGCGTGCGATAAAATCACACCGTTCCTCCCCACCTCAGACCCCCACCATTTCTTTGCCACAGTTAAGCATCAGGCGACCATGTGCGGCCTGGATGAGCAAGAGCATGTTAAGCTCACCGTTTTAAGTTTAGATCCTTCAGTAGCAGCAGCCCTTCCCGACCCACAGAATGTAGGAGGAGGCACCCTTGCAGAAATGCATTCCGCGACTGACGGTGTACGGGCTCCCCCAGTTAGGTCTGCGACACCCTTTGGGATAGGTCCGGACGACTGGTAGTTGCAGCAAAAATTCGGGGACAGCCCATCGAATTTCTCTGGGACACAGGAGGGTCCCGCACCACAACAAATTCCTCCACAATGTTCCAAAAAGACATGTGGCCCACTACAGCCACTATCACCCTCAGCGGCTTTACAGGCCACTCACAGCAGGGACACATCACAGCCCCTGTACCCATTCAAATCGGTAACATCACCACCAAGCACCCCGTAGTGTTAGTTGACCTGCCCCACACAGCAGAACACATTCTGGAAATCGATTTCATGAATTTCCATAATCTTTCATTCGATCCAGTCAACCAGTTTGCCTGGAAGATGGCAAAATCCGCAAGAGCCCCCGCAACGCTCAACATAGGAGAGTATGTGAACAAAATTAGCGCAGTAGGCGAATTTTGGTTCAACCCGACCACACTTAGTACGGGCACGCAGGTTAGGGCAGTTCTGCAAAAGAACAGGGCAGCATTCGCGACCCACAAGCACGACTGTGGACGGATGACTGGCTCCGTACAAATAACAGGACCTGACCCTAGACCCCAAAACAGCATGGATTTCCCCAAGAGGCAGAGGGAGGAATCTCCAAGGTAATAGAAAGCTTATTAGAGCAGGGCATACTTAGATCAGCAGCCTCCACTAATAATGCCCCGATTTGGCCAGTGAGAAAGCCCGATGGATCATGGCGACTGACCATCGATTGTCGGGAACTCAACAAAGTCACCCCCGCAGCAGCCCCCACAGTAGCCACAAGTCCCGAGACCATGCTCAAGCAGGGACTCAATTCCCGATTCTTTACGGTTTTGGATGTCAGTAATGGATTCTGGTCCATTCCATTGGCAAAGGCGTGCCAGTACAAATTTGCCTTCACCTTTAAAGCACAGCAGTACACGTGGACATGCCTTCCACAAGGCTTCCACAACTCCCCCTCCATTTTCCACCGACAGCTGGCAAATGGTTTCGCCAAATTCTCTCGCCCCGAATGTCTGGTACAGTACGTAGACGACCTACTACTGCAGACAGACACCAAGGAAGAGCACATTGAGCTTCTGTCCGAACGCGTGGAACTCTTACACTCAATTGGTTGTAAAGTCAACCCCAAAAAGGCCCAGATTTTGGAAGATAAAGTGATATCATAGAATTTACAGTGCAGAAGGAGGCCATTCGGCCCATCGAGTCTGCACCGGCTCTTGGAAAGAGCACCCCACCCAAGGTCAACACCGCCACCCTATCCCCATAACCCAGTAACCCCACCCAACACTCAGGGCAATTTTGGACACTAAGGGCAATTTATCATGGCCAATCCACCTAACCTGCACATCTTTGGACTGTGGGAGGAAACCGGAGCACCCGGAGGAAACCCACGCACACACGGGGAGGATGTGCAGACTCCGCACAGACAGTGACCCAAGCCGGAATCGAACCTGGGACCCTGGAGCTGTGAAGCAATTGTGCTATCCACAAGGCTACCGTGCTGATATATTTGGGAACAATTATCACACATGGTAAACGCGAGATCAAGCATAAAAGGATTGACTCGATTGCTAAATTGCCCCTTCCCCAGAACGTTTCAGCCCTCCGGTCGTTTTTAGGACTGGTTGGCTGCTACCGAAACCACATTGACAGTTTCGCCAGCAAGGCAGCACCCCGCTCAGACCTCCTTAAGAAAGGAGCCCCCTGGGAATGGCTTCCGCAGCATACGGATGCTGTGGACTCTTTAAAACAGGCACTCTTAGCAGCCCCTGCACTACAAGTTCCAGACCTGCTTTCCCCTTACGCCATAGAGGTAGCGACCAGACCGCACCCTTTCAGCCGTGCTCCTCCAGGAACGGCACGACCAGTTAAGGCCCGTAGCTTGCGCCTCCAGACTTTTAGATGCTGTGAAATGAAAAATGAAATGAAAATTGCTTGTCACAAGTCGGCCTCAAATGAAGTTACTGTGAAAAGCCCCTAGTCGCCACATTCCGGCGCCTGTTCAGGGAGGCTGTGGAGCAGGGATTTTCAGCCTGTGAGAGGCACCTGCTCGCAGTATTTTGGGCAGTGCAGTATTTTTCATATATTACCGGACTGAACCCGATCACAATTCTCACCGAACACACCTCCACCCAACTTTTACTGGACGAACGACTCAAGGACGGCACAGTCAGCCAGATTAGAGCAGCAAGATGGACCCTTCTCTTGCAGGGACGGGACACCACAGTTAAAAGGACAAAGATGCACACCTTTTTAGCCGACAACTTACAGTACCCCGGAACCCCCCATGAATGTGAAATTATCTCCCCACACCCCAACACAAGGCCCTTTTATCGCTAAAACACCCCCAAAGACAGGTAGTTCAACCCAGAGCCCCCAGCGCATGGACACGTTTGAGCCCATAAAGATCTATGTGGATGGATCTTCCACAGTCTTGGATGGGAAGCGCATAACAGGTTGTGGTATATATATTTCGAGGACGCGCAGGGACGCGCCCTTGAGGAAATATCGTTAAAACATCCAGGCCACTTAGGCGCGCAGGCAGCAGAGCTCGAGGCCATCACGTATATAGTGGAACACCCAGATTCCTTCCCCAGCCCAGCAGACATATACTCGGACAGCCTCTATGTCTGCAACAGCCTCACGGAATTCCTGCCCCTGTGGAAAACAAGAGGATTTGTTTCCGCAGATGGAAAACCCCTCCCCTCAGCCCCATTGCTCCGTCACATTTTAGAGAGAGCACAGAACAGGACTTTTGGGATAATCAAAGTCCGCAGTCACCATCGTTCCTCCCCCCCTGGAAATGTGAAAGCCGACGCACTGGCTAAAGCAAGTTCCAGACATGGATACTGTTGCACACCCCCCGAAGGCGCACCAGTGAGTGCAGTTCAGGTCTCAAAGGATCTAGTCGAGGCCCAGAAGCAGGACAGCAATCTCAGGGAGATTGTGAACGGAAAATATCCAGCTCCCTATGAGAGGTTCAAAAATGCACTGACCACACAGGACGGTGTGGTGTTAACATAAAGACACCCTTTATGTGGTTCCTGAACAGGACAGGAATCAACAGATTTGTTTATTCCATGACGGTCATGGACATCAGGGAATCGATCCCACTACAGCCCATCTCAAGCAGCTTTGTTGGTGGCCGAATTTAAAGGACGACGTAAACCAAAATAATCCGGACAGATATGCCAAAAAGGCTCAAATTAGTCACACCCGACCCATTAATGGCCCCTGGACTAACCTCCAGATCGATTTTATAGGACCATTGCCCCCTTGCAGGAATGGCTATAAATATGTACTTGTGGTAATTGACACATTTACGAAATGGGTGGAAGCATTCCCAGCCCGCACAAACACTGCAAAAACCACAGCCAAGATTTTAACCCACCACATTTTTACAAGATGGGGACTCCCCCGTAGCATTGAATCAGACCAAGGTTCCCATTTTACGGGACGTCCTCACGATATTTGGCATCACCCAAAAATTCCACATAGCATACCACCCACAGTCGAGTGGTATCGTGGAGCGCATGAATCGGACCCTAAAATCCACCCTCAGAAAAATGGTCCAGCAGAACAACACCACTTGGGACTCAGTCCTCCCTTTTGCGCTGATGTTTTTGGGCAACACAATTTCTACATCCACAGGTTACACCCCACACACCCTCATGACCGGACGCCCCATGAAAGGCACAGAATATTTGTTCGGTTTAGACTTGACCAGCCCCGAAGTGACGGTCCTCACACACGAGAAAGCAGTAGAACAATTAATGGAAAATGTTAAAACGGCTCAGCTAGCAGCCGCAGTAAAATTGGGCACCAGAAAGAAACAGAGCAAGGCTTGTTTCGACAAGACAGTGCATGCGACTGAGTACAGTATAGGACAGCCAAGTTATGCTCTCTGTATATAACCCCAGCACATTCCTGTCACCAAAATACTCGGGTCCATACTCCATTGCGGACAAAGTAAGCCCTTCCGTGTATAAAATAAAGTACCCCAACGGTAGGACTGCGTGGTTCCATATAAACCAGCTGAAGGCATATGGAACACAGTCGAACCACGCACACCACGTCATGCTCGACGCAGCACACCACACCCCGCCCACAGCCAACGTAACCCTACCAACCCCCACCACATCCAGCCCAGCCACGGACTCGACCTCGACTCCACTCCCAAAATATACACTCCGCCCCGGAACGCCCACAGACTGACAGCAGCAGAGACAGCGACTGTGACTCGGACGATAGCCACAGCACGCCTCCCTACTTTCCCCACGCAACAGGACCCACACCCAGCGATTCCAACTACGATCCAAGTGATCCCTTCACGATCACTTTCCTAAACAAACCCCACCACCGACCACCAAACCACACTGCCGACCCCGATTTTGTCCCCACACAACTGGACACCAACTACTGGCACCGAGATAACGCGTTCCGACTCGTCCGCAACGACGAGAGCGACCCCACCTCACACCATGCAGCCCTTTCAGCCCTGATACACTCAAGAGTTTGGCACCCGGGAGAAGATGACAACCTTGGGTCTGACTCCCAAACCAAGAACCCCTTTGCGACCCTGTTCGCAACCGAGAACTGAGGTGTCCAGAAGATGTTTTAAAAGGAACTGCTTGGGGGTAGTGGCGTCCTTTCTGATGGAACCTGCAGAATGTTTTATGTTGCTTGTAAGTTTGTTAAATGTTGTATGTCCGACAGGAGAATTTTTTTTCTCACTGCCCCACGCCTACTCGGCCGAAACCTCGGAGGACTTGCCTACAGACTCACTATTGCCGGACACTAGTTCAGCAGAAACCTCTGAGAGCTTGTCTGCAGAGACTGGTTAAGGAACCAGACGCCCGTTCGTAACTGCCCTTCTGGTTCGAAGGAAAGAACCACTACGGCAGCCCCACCACGATGACTACATTTCTTGCCCGTTCTTGTCGGTTGCTCAGGCAGTGGAGAAACGGCTTGGGACCCACCCTGCCTGGGGACCCATCCTGCCTGGGAACCCCCCCCCCCCCCCCCTCCCCCCTCCCCCCCTCTGGTCAACTATGCTCGGGTAGGAGACACGGCATTGGTAGCCGTCCTACCCGGGGACTCCATCCAACTCTTACCCGTCGCGGCCCATACGCACCTCATTTTGGCACTTTTCGTTCAAAAAGTTTTTGTTCTGTTTTAGGTAACCCTTAGGTTGCCAACCACATGCTATTTACATCCTGAAACATTTGGATGGTAAATTGCGCAGTCTGCGATACGGCTCGCACTGGTTCATTATTGGGAAGTGTGTCTTGTCCTAAAATTCTGTTTTTGAAAAAAAAATGAGGGAGTCACATTTAGTGACCAATTATAAAGGGAGTAATTGGCACTCCAAGACAGACACACTATCGTACGAGATATTAAACAAAGATAGTTACAGACACTATCAGAACTCCATTCTTACGTTTTATTGTAAATAAAGAAATGTAAAGAACTGTTCATGAGCAAATTGCACGATCCTGAGCTTGACTGCCAAGCCAGGAAGACTGATCTATAAACTGCTATGATTTTGTTTGTATGGTTGAGGAAGTTAGAATAATGAAATGTTTAAGCGAGTGTAGTGTATTAAGAATAGTTAGAGGTTCCCAGTTTATTGTTTTGTAATGCATGTCCCTGTTTGACATAGCGTCCTTAGAATTGTTAGTTGAAATGTTTTTTTGCATAGTTATGGTCAGTGTAGAGGCCATGAAGGAAGTTCCCCCCCCTCCCCAGGTCAGGGAATGGAAAGCAACATAGTTATGTGATCCTTCACGTTTCGCGTTAGGATCACAAGGACGGAATGTAGCCACTTAAAATGGCCAATTCCCGATTTAAAATGGCGAACGACAAAGGCTGATGGGAAAGTCAGCCAACAGGACAAAAACGAGCAGCTGCAGGTTGGCTATGTATTTACCTCTGGAAAGGCCAGACAAGGTCGATACCAGCAACCATCAGCATAACAAAACACCAGCCATCTGCATACTAATGAGCAATCCCCGGGAACAATAAGCAACATTTAGACACACAAAGCAAAACCAGACTCTTCGGCGCCAGCAGGAGCCTACACAAAAGGTGGTGAACGACCACCCCAAGACCGCCCATCGATCAGGGAACCGCTCCAGCATTGGAGAAAATCGAACCCAGCGATTGGGACAAAGTCCAATCACTTGGGACCAGGTACAGGGTCTGCCCCAAAAGGCGGGAAGCCCCTGGGGACTATAAGAATTGAGCCCCAAGTTCAAGGCGCTCTCTCTTCTAGCTCTCGTCACTCTTCAGCATCCGATCGAACTTGTAAGTCTTACTTCAACGCTCGCTACGAGATAGGCGCTCCTAGCTATCAATCTGTACCAACTTCGAATCCCGCAGGCTCAGAACCCGAACGAAAGGCCATTTGTTTCCCTGACCTGGTGGGCCAGTTCCAAGTTAAGTATAGGCCTGTTAGTTGTAAGAAGTAGCTTAGACGTAGAATTTATGCATGAGTAGTGATTACTGTGTATAATAAATGTGCTTTGATTTAAATCTTACTAATCGGTGTATTGGATTCTTGATCATTACTCGGACTTGAACCACGTGGCGGTATCATAAAGATACCTGGCGACTCAAGAGCAAAGGTAATAAAACAGAGCAATTAAACGAAGGCAAAATCAGCAACAGAGCAGAGGGTTAAAACTGCGAGATTAGCAGTAGAAATGACAGATGATTATGAATTAGTTCATAAATCAAGGCTTGGTTTCTGACATCAGTTTCAGCCGGTGAGGGATAGAAACTGGGGACATGTGAAATACTCAAGTAGTAAAGGTAAAGGTGATCTGATGGGATGAATTATTAAGTTACCTTCAAGAGGAAAAACAAACTGACCTGAAAGAGTTATTGATATCACATGGGCAAGTTTGTAGAGATAAATTGGGAAGTACTAAAATGGCTATACATGACGTAGATGTGGGAAATGCTGTTCCTATCAAACAACATCCATATAGACTCAACCCTTTAAAATTGACATTAGGTTACATTCAATATATTTGGATTTGCAGAAATCAACAGACCAGCTGTGTTTCTTCCTGCAGCTCTCAGCAAAACAGACACTCCCAGCTGCCTTCTCAAACTGAAACTCAAAAAAGCAGAAGTGAGCTCAGCTATCCCCACCCTCTGACATCACTTCAGTAATATGATCAGCTCCATTTCTTAAAGGTACATTGCTTAAACATCCATTTCTTAAAGGTACTCTCACATGACAACATCAAGAAAAGCATACAGCTCTCAATCTATCTCCCTGTGGGAGAATTAAGGACTCAGCATCAGACAGATTCAAAATTCAACTCCTCACTCCATAGTTTCTCCACTAAAACTGCCTCTAAAGCTTTTCCAAATGTCTCTGCATTCTTTGGCTCCACCCATCAATTACCTCATTGACCAAGCTGAAACACAAATTACCTCTACAGGCTGCAAAGCATATTAACTCCCCAGGGACAGGGGCAGCACGGTGGTGCAGTGGTTAGCACTGTTGCCTCACAGCGTTGAGGACCCGGGTTCAATCCCGGCCCCAACTGTCCGGGTCCAGAGTTTGCATTTTCTCCCAGTGTCTTCGGGGGTCTCACCCCCACAACCCAAAAAGATGTGTAGGATAGATGAATTGCCAATGCAAAATCCCCCTTAATTGGAAGAAAAATGAATTGGTACTCTAAATTTATTTTAAAACTCCCCAGGGACTTTCCCAGTCAAACCAGTCCATTAGTTCAGACTGAAAAACACATTCCTTTGTCAATTCCACCTTCTGGTTGCTAACTCCCAGGGACTTTCCCAGTCAAACCACAGTCCATTAGTTCAGGCTGAAAAACATGCTCCTTTATCAATTTCACATTCTGGCTGCTACAATAATAACAAAATCACTGCTCTATTCTCAGAGACCTGCTTCAAGACCAGGATCTGTTCAAAGACTGCTTTGCAGCTTCTCGTTTTTCTTTGTGTTTTATCCACAGCAAATGTTACTATAAATAACTGTAAAACCAATTTAAAAAGTTTTTTTTTAAAAAAGGAGTGGAATGAGATATATTTTATGATGGAAATCCTGGGAGGCTTGGAAGCTCAGCTCAGTCAAATAGGATGCTGAGGTTGAGAACAGTCAACCCTAATACGGGACAGTGGACCAGAAACAGGGTTAGCATTGGAAGCCAGAGTATGAAGTAAAATTGCATCCATTTGCAGAGGCTAACCTGCACATGGACTGTGCAAGGATTTTCACGTTGCTTTGCGTTCACCCAGTTTCTAGGGAACATTATTATGACATTTGCAGCAAGGGCCAAAAACTATGACTATTCCTAGAGTTTAAGTGGAGGGAACTATGATCTATCCAGGAAAGACTTTTTGACAGGAGTTGACAACACAGAGAAAGCACACAGGTTGAGAGAAGCAGTGGCGATGGGGAGGTGGGTGCTGTCAGCATATAGGTGAAACATGGTTGAGCTCACTGCACCAGGGACCCGGGTTCTATGGGTGCCTGTCTATGGACTTTACATCTTCTCCCAGTGTCTGTGCAGGTTTCTTCTAGGTGCTCCAGTTTCCTCCCACAGCCCAAACATGTGCAGGTTAGATGGATTGGGCATGATAAATTGTCCCTTAGAGTCCAAAGGTGTGGGGTTGAGGGGATGGGGTGAGGGAGTGGGCCTGGATGGCAAGCTCTTTCAGATGGTTCATGCATACTTGATGCGCCAAATGGAGTCTTTCTACACTGTAGGGATTCTAATAATAATCTTTATTGTCACAAGTAGGGTTACATGACATTGCAATGAAGTTACTGTGAAAAGCCCCTAGTCGCCACACTCCAGCACCTGTTCGGGTACACAGGGAGAATTCAAAATGTCAAAATTATCTAACAAGCACGTCTTTCAGGACTTGTGGAAGGAAACAGGAGCGATCCGAGGAAACCCACAAAGACACAGGGAGAACGTGCAGACTCCGCACAGATAGTTGACCCAAGCCAGGAATCGAACCTGGGACACTGGCGCTGTGAAGCAACAGTGCTAATCACTGTGCTACCGTGCTGCCCAATTCCATGACGTCAAGTGTTGAGATGGTTTATTGAAGGAATCAAGGTTAAACACGTAGAGTCCATGCAACAGTGTGAATGAAAGAGAAGCCAAAACATTTAAATGAAGCCCAAATTAGAACGTCTTTACTCTCAATGAGTTTCCATTGTCTTAGACAGGACAATGATGATCATGATTCAAATTAGAAATTTACAAAGGGAAAGGAACAAATAAGTGCACAATTTAGAGGCACAGTTCAAGTTCACAGCCCATTCACAATTGCTTTTACATTGATATTGGTTAAATAAGAAATTCATTTTCTAAATTAAAACTAACAAATTAAGCTCTGCAAAGCAATTAGTCCGGCAACAAACCAAGTTGCACAGATCAATATTGGTGAGATTTTTACAGTTAAGAAATTATAAACTGCTGCAGGAGCAATAGCCCTGGTGACAGATAGCAGAATGGAGGCAGCTAATGGTAACATGCAGCACCATATCGACTGAGAAATCCTAAATCTCCTCAAATTCTTAAGCAAAAAATATTCTCTAAAATGCCAGTTTGTAATGTAATTATTATTTTTAAAAAGCACAAACTACTGGCATCCAAACAGACAATAATTTGAATCCGGTTCCAAGGAATGCCAATAAATACTTTCAGAAGTCCACTCACTGTTGGCAAGACTTGGTAGACTTTTCAGAAACAAATCTGAGCAGCTATTCATAAATTTGGTCAATTTTTGATGGTTCTCCAACACTTTCCTTCCCTTCTCACATTTTTTTCTTCAGAAAGGCAAAGAAAGCTCTAAGTGATGTTGAAGTTTCAAGTTTAAATTGCTGTCAAGTAAAAACTGTAACAAGAATGTTTCTTCTCAGCAAGGATTTGAGTTAGCAGGCTCGATCATACTTCAATTACCAAATGGCTTGTTTGTCTCATTTCAAACAGTACGAGAGCGTCTCAGCGCCTCTTAGCACCCAGAGAAAATATCCTCACAGCTTCAGATTTTCCAGAAGTCAATCGATAAATTCATTCCTCACTTTTGCTATGATCCTCAGAGACCAAGAAATGAATCCCCACAACATTAACGGAAAGAAAACCACTGGACAGGATTTCACTTATTAAAACTTCTGCTGTCACAAACAAAAGTGAGCAAAATTCAAGCATTAATTAACAGACCAAGTTTTTCAAACAAGAGGTAAATTTAATTTTAAATGGCAAATACAACAGAGGTATCTCGCCTGCTGCATTGTTCCAGTGAAGCCCAGCGGAACCTGAAGGAACTGCACCTCACCTTCCGATTAGGCACGTCACAGCCTCCTGGATTTAACAGAGTTCAACAACTTCAGATTGTGAACTCTCTCTTCCACCTTCACCCCATTTTTATTTCCATCAATTTATTTTCATTTCTTCCAGCGATCTGCTTTTCCCTCACCATTATCTCTCCCCACCCCCAACCCACCCACCCCCCCCGCCCCCAACCTCCCCGCCCACCCCCCCCCCCACCCCCAACCTCCCCCCCCCCCCCCCCCAACCCAGGCCACCTGCTCGCTGTTCCTATTTGTCCTTTGACACACTGCTTACCGTTGTTCTGCTATTACCACATTCTGATCTCTAAATGTGCCACTATCAGCACCCTTCTCAGCCTTGATCATCCCATTTATATTGCCTTTGTCTTTCTGTCCATTACATCTTTGTCAGTCTCCCTTCTACCCAGCCCCACTGTTCCATGCCCCCCCAATAACAGTATAAATCTGTTCTATTTCCAGTTCTCTCCAGCTTTGACAGAATTGTCCAGACTCAAAATGTTAGCTCCCTTCTCTCTCTTCACAGATGCTGTCACACTTGTTTTCTGTTTGTTTCAGATTCCAGCATCCACAGTAATTTGCCTTTATCTACAAAGATATTATCTTGTGTAGTTACAAGCAGTCACCTTGCTTCCCACACAAATGTGGAACCATGTGCTATCTCAGCCTTTTCAACTCCGCCCCATTTTGTTGGATTCTTCACTTCCCATCCAATCGTTTTGGCTTTGAGTCACAAATGCCAGCAGCCATATTCCATATGAAGTCCTCAAACACTTACTACCAACAAGGCACCCATCGTTGTACCTTTTGTCATTCGAGTAACAACACTTCTGATGGCACCGAAACCCCAGACTCCACCCAAATCCTTTAAATGGGCTCTGGCAACACAGAAACAGCAGCAATGGGTTTGGCCAATCCACCTTGCCCTTCCTATCTTCTGCTCTTTCCAAGTGTGGAACACACAGTATGGTCTATTCTCAGAACTGCTTCAACACACCAGGACCTATTCAAAGACTGCCGAACTGTTCCATTTAGAGAGAACATTGCTTGTTTCCTCTTTACGCAGATTTTCAGTCTGGCTGACCCAACCCCAGTGCAATTAGCTATGTATTTACCCGTGGCATCCAGGGTGGTCATGCCCATGGCAACCTCAGGTCACATGGGAATTTCTTGTACCTAATGTCATAATAATGAAATCAATTGTCCCCTTTTCAGAATATTATCCCAGCCTACTTTGGGACTTGGCACAAGAAGAAAATACATGATTCACAAAACACGAGTCATCATACAGTTGGAGTAGAATTTTCAAATTAAAAATCCATTCGGCACCCAGATGTCCCCTCCACTATCCTCTTACACTCAAAACAAGCAATGCCACAGGCATTTTACAAATGTTAAATAAAATGTTTTACACTGAAGATCAAGTTCCATACAAATTAAAAGTGTCCAATCAGTATCCCACACAGTGTATCTGGTATGGGTATTTCCAGCTATATACTAAACCATAGTTTCTTAGGTTTCATATGGCAAAATTATCAATTTTGCAATGATCTGCTGACGCTTTAATCTTACTGCAGAATCTCCATAAATGGAGTTTTAACCTTTGTCCAAATGCAACACAAAAAATAAGGTACTTACTAGCATCGCCATCTTCTTCCCATGTACCAGGAGAAGCAGTATTGCCAAGATATTCATCATCCTGCAAGCAGAAGTCATAAAAATATTGGAATGCAAAAACTGACATGTAAGCACTGAATACAACTGTACTTTGTTTCACTTCTGGCCAGGAGAAACTACCCTCCTGAAATCATTCTTAAAAATCAGTTATTTTAATAAGTTTTATAAATAGCATGTTAGTGTATTAAGCATATATGTATTGTAGTCCAGCATGTAATGCACATACCTTGCAAGTGTCAGTCTTGTTTGCTGGAACACCCTCAGTCACCTCTCTCATCAGCTCAAGGTTATTCAAACATACATAGAAATGTTGATTAAAAAGAAACATAGAAAATAGGTGGAGTAGGCCATTCGGCCCTCCGAGCCTGCATTTAATATGATCATGGCTGATCATGCAATCCAATATCCCGCTTTCGCTCCACGCCCCTTGGATACCTTGAGCCGCAAGAGCCACGTACAGCTCCCTCTTGAATATATCCAACGCACTGGCCCCAACTACTTTCTGTGGTAGAGAATTCCACAAGTTTGCAACTGTCTGAGAGAAGTTGTTCTTCCTCATCTCAGTCCTGAATGACTTACCCCTAACTCTTAGGATGTGACCCCTAGTATTGGACGTCCCCAACATCGGGAACATTCTTCCCGCATCTAGCCAGACAAGCCCCAATAGGATTTTATGTTTCTCTGAGATGCCCTCTCATTCTTCTAAACTTCAGTGAGTACAAGCACAGTCAATCCAATCTTTCTTCATATGTCAGTCCTGCAATCCCAGAAATTAGTCTGGTAAACCTTCGCTGGACACCCTCAATAGCAAGAATGTCCTTCCTCAAACTAGGGGACCAAAACTGCATACAGTACTCTAGGTGTGGCCTCACCAAGGCCCTGTATAACTGCAGCAGGACATCCCTACTCCTATACTCAATCTTCTCGTTATGAAGACCAGCATGCCATTAGCTTTCATCACTGCCTGCAGGACCTGCATGCCAACCTTCAACAACTGTTCCACCATGACATCTAGGTCTTGTTGCACTTCCCCTTTTCCTAAACTGCCACCATTCAGATAATAATCTGCCTTCCTGTTTTTGCCAAAGTGGATAACCGCACATTTACCCACATTATATTACATTTGCCAAGTATTTGCCCACTCAGCCAGCCAATCCAAGTCACCCTGCAGCCTCCTTACAGCACATAGTCACCCAGCTTACTGTTGTCTACAAATTTGGAGATATTACATGCAATTCCTTCATTCATGTATATTGTGAACAGCTGGAGTCCCAGCACTGAACCCTGCGGTACCCACTAGTCCCTACTTGCCATCCTGAAAAGGACCCGTTTATTCCCACTCTCTGCTTCCAATCTGCCAACCAATTCTCTACCCATGTCAATATGTTATCACCAATACCATGAGCTTTAATTTTGCTCACTTGCTCTCGTGTGGGACCTTGTCAAAAGCCTTTTGGAAGTCCAGATACACAACACCACTTGTTCACTCTTCTCTACTCTACTGGTCACATCCTCAAAAAATTCTAGGAGATTTGTCAAGCATGATTTCCCTTTAGTGAATCCATGCTGTCTTGGACCGATCCTTCTCCACTTTTCAAATATTCAGTTATTTCATCCTTAATTGACTCCAGCGTTTTCCCCACCACCGATGTCAGGCTAACCGGTCCATAGTTCCCCATTTTCTCTCTCCCTCCTTTTATATAAAGTGGGGTTACATTAGCTACCCTCCAATCCATTGGAAGTCTTCCAGTGTCTATAGATGCTGGAAAATGATCACCAATGTGTCCACTATTTCCAGGGCCACTTCCTTAACTACTCTGAGATGCAGAACATCAGGCCCTGGGGACTTATTGGGTTTTAATCCCATCAATTTCCCCAATACAATTTGCTGACTAATAAGGATTTCCTTCAGTTCCTCCTTCATGCTAGACCCTCTGCCCCCTAGTATTTCTGGAAGCTTAATTGTGTCCTCCTTAGTGAAGACAGATCCAAAGTATTTGTTCAACTGGTCTGCCATCTCTTTGTTGCCCATTATGAATTCACCTAATTCTAACTTTAAGGGACCTACAGTCTTCACCAGTCTTTTTCTCTTCACATATCTATAGAAGCTTTTGCAGTCAGTTGTTATCTTTTCTGCAAGCTTACTTTCATGTTCTATTTTCCCCTTCTGAATTAAACCTTTGTCCTCCTCTGCTGAATTTTAAATTTCTCCCAGTCCTCAGGCTTGCTGCTTTTTCTGAACAATTTATATGCCTCCTCATTAACCCTGATTTCCCTAGTTAGCCATGGTTGAGCCACCTTCCCAGTCTTAAGTCTTGCGCCAGACTGTAATGTACAATTGTTGAAGTTCATCCATGTGTTCTTTAAATGACTGCCATTGCCCATCAACCTCTTCAGTATCATTTGCCAGCTTATCCTGGCCAATGCACATCTCATAACATCAAAGGTAGCTTTCTTTAAGTTCAGGACCTTGTCTCAGACTGAACTGTGTCACACTCCATCTTAATGAAGAATTCGACCATATTATGGTCACTCTTCCCTGGAGGATCTTGCACCACAACATTGCTAATTAATCCTCTTTCATTGCACAATTTCCAGTCTCGGATGGCCTGCTCTCTAGTTGGTTCCCCGACATATTGATTGAGAGAACCATCCCTTATACATTCCAGGAAATTCTCCTCCATCGCATTGCCCCCAGTTTGATTAGCCCAATCAATATGCAGATAATAATCTTTATTAGTGTCACAAGTAGGCTTACATTAACACTGCAATGAAGTTACTGTGAAAAAACCCTCGTTGCCATACTACGGCGCCTGTTCGGATACAGAGAGAGAATTCAGAATGTCCAATTCACCCAACAAACACATCTTTCGGGACTTGTGGGAGAAAACGGGAGCATCTGGAGGAAACCCACGCAGACATGGAGAACATGCAGACTCCACACAGTGACCCATGCCGGGAATCAAACCCGGGTCCCTGGCACTGTGGAGCAACAGTGCTAACCACAGTGCTACCGGGCCACCATGTACCCATGTTGCAGTGTAATATAACAGAGGCACTAACAGGACCCACAGAAATGCAATTATTAAAGACACACTGTTTATACAGGCTTTCCTAAGGCAAAACAGCAAGTCTGTCCAAAATAAAACAAAACTAACATCCAAGTTAATAATAAGACACAGGATCATAGAATTATTACAGTGCAAAAGCAAGCCATTCAGCCCATTGTGTTTGCACCAACTCTCCAACTGAGCATTTCACCTGGTGCCATTCTCCTGTTTTTCCCCCATAATCCTGAAGATTGTTTCCTTTCAAATAATCATCTAAGTCTCTCTTGAATGCCTCAAGTCAACCTGCCTCCACCAAACACTGCTTTCCAGACGCCGTGTGAAAAGGGTTTTTCTCATATCGCTATTGCTTCTTTTGCCAATTGCTTTAAATGTGTGCCATCTAATTCTTCAAGGACCGACAGTGGCTGAGTAGTAGTAATATTGTTGGACTAGTAATCTTGAGACCCAAGCTAATGTGCTGGCGGTGCTGGTTCAAATCTCACCACGGGAGGTGGAATTTAAATTCAATTAATAAAAACTTTGAGTTGAAAGTTGGTTTTATGGCACCATTACTGAGACTATCAATTGTCATAAAAACCCATCTGGTTCATTAATGTTTTTGAGAGAAGGAAATCTGCCATTCTGATCTGGTCTCGACTACTAATGACTCGAACCCACAACAATGTGGTCGACTCTTACCTACCTCTAAAATGACCGGGCAAGTCACTCAAGTTGTACCAAACCACTACAGAAAAGTCAAAAAGGAATAAAATCAGATGGACCACATGCACTGACCGAGGCACCGGAAACAATAACGGCGCACAGAACCAAGCTGACCCTGCAAAGTCCTCCTCACTAACATCTAGATGTTTGTGCCAAAATTTGGAGTGCCATCTCAGGCTAGTCAAGCAACAGCCTGACATAGTTGCACAAACTGAATCATGCCTTACAACCAATGAATTATACCCTACAGCCAATGTCCTGGACACCACCATCACCATCCCTGGGTATGTCCTGTACCACCTGCAATAAAGCACCACTAGAGGCAGTGGCACCATGGTGTACAATCAGGGCAGGATTGCCCTGAAAGTCCTCAACATTGAGTCCGGGCCCCATGAAGTGACATGGAATCAGGTCAAACAAGGGCAAGAAACCACATTGCTGGCTACCACTTGCCACTCTCACTCAGCTAGAATCAGCACTGCTCCAATGTCGAAGACGGGGTAGCACGATAGCATAGTGGTGAGCACTATGGTTTCACAGCGCCAGGATCCCAGGTTCGATTCCCAGCTTGGGTCACAGTCGTTCTCCGCGTGTCTGCGTGGGTTTCCTCCGGGTGTTCCGGTTTCCTCCCACAAGTCCCGAAAGACGTGATATTAGGTAATTTGGACATTCTGAATTCTCCCTCAGTGTACCCGAACAGGCCCCTGAATGTGGCGACCAGGGACTTTCCACAGTAACTTCATTGCAGCTTTAATGTAAGCCTACTTGTGACAATAAAAATTATTATTATACTGGGTGGGCTTCTTTAATGTTCATCACCAAGAATGGTTTGGTAGCACCACTACTGGTTAAGTTGGCTTAGTCCAGAAGGAAATTTATGAGACTGAGCAGTGGTGAGGGACCTTGAAATTGCAGGAGGAGGGACCACCTCACATCCCATGTGAAGAGGAAATCCAATCTACATGCTCAGCATACATTTCAGCAAATTGTGTTGTATGACCACCTGTCTAAATAAAATCAATTCAGTACAGATTTAGCAACTCAACTCAGCACGAGGCACTATGGGCTATCAGCAGCAACTGAACTAAATTCAACTACAATTTTGACCTCATGGGCTGATACATCCCTCACTCTACCATTATCATCAAGCCAAGGAGTCAACCTTGGACAACACATGCCAGGAGCAGCACCAAGTATATCTGCCGAACTAGTGTAGCTGCAACACAGGACTGCTTGCATGACAAGTAGCAGAAGCCACTTAAAATATAAAGCTAAGCGATCCTACAATCAATAAGAGCAGATCAAAGTTCTGCAGTCCTGCTACATTCCACAGTAAATGGTGGTGGGCATCTAAGCAACTAACTGGAAAAGGTGACTCCCCAGATAATGGAGCCCGGTACACCAGTGCAAAAGACAAGGTTGAAGTATTTGCAACTATCTTTTAGCCAGAAGTGCCGAATGGATGTTCCATCTCAGCCTCTTCCTCTGGTCCCGAGCATCAGAGAGGCCAGTCTTCAACCAATTTCATTACTCCACGTGATATTAAGAAACGGCTAGAGGCACTGGATATTGCAAAAGCTTTGCACCCAGTCAACATCCCGGCAATAGTTCTGAAGACCTGTGCTCCAAAGCTCGCTCAATCACTCGCAAGCTGTTCCAGTGCAACTATAACTCAGACATCTACTTAATGTGTAAAATTGGCCAAGTATATTCTGTCCATTAAAGGCAGGACAAATCCAATCTGGCCAAGTACCAGCCCAGCAAAAGTTTAGAAGATGTTGTCGACAGTGCTATCAGGCAGCACTTGCAGAGCAATAACCTGCTCACTAATGCTCATTCAGGGTTCCGCCAGGGCCTCGCAGATACTGACCACACTACAACCTTGGTCAAAAGGCAGCATTTGACGAAGCGTGGCATCAAGGAGCCTTAGCAAAACTGAAGTCCATGGGAATCGGGGGAGTTGGGGGGGGGGAACTAATTATTGCACATTCAGAAGTGAGGATGTTTGCTGATAATTGCACAATGTTCAGTAATCTTTCATAACTCCTCAGATGCTGAAGCAGTCAGTGTCCATAGGCAGCAAAACATGGACAAGATTCAGGCTTGAGCTGATAAGTGGCAAATAACATTCCTGCCACAGAAATGCCAGTTAATGACCATCTCTAGCAAGTCAGTATCTAAACATTCAATAGGATTGCCATTGCTGAAACCCTCTTACCATCAACATCCTGGCCATTAACACCGACAAGAAATAGAACCAGACAATCCATATAAATACTGTGGCTACTAAAGCTGGAAAGAGCTATATAATAGGCTTGGAATTCTGAGGTGAGTAACTCACCTCCTGACTCCTTACACCCTGTTCAACTTCCACAATGCACAGTTCAGGAGTGTGACGGCGATGTGGAGAGGTCGCACATCAGGTGGCTCTCCTCCCAACTAAAACCAAAAGAGCTCATTTGCATAGTTTTTTGTCTCAAAAAGCCATCATAAACAAACCCCAAGGCGAAGACTAACAGTGTCAAAAGGACGCCGGTGAACGGTAACCCGAAGGGCTGACGAGAGAGGAGTGGCGGAAAAGGGCAAGTCCAGCGAGCGGACAGAACAGCAGAACCATGAGGCGAGGTGGATACCCCGGTTGTCCAAGAACGGGGTAGGCCGGTGACCTGAGCGAAGGTACTGAAGCAGACGACAACCGCCCCATCCCCACCAGAGGAAAAGTTTTTTTAAAAAGGAGCTGGCCGCCATGAGGGAAGCGATCAAAACAGAGTTCCGGGTTGCAGTGAAGGAGATGGTGCCGGAGGCGATGGCCTCCCTCCAGCGCATGATAGATGGCTTGGGGAAGAAAATGGAGGCGGAGGACAGAACAATCCTGGACCTCGAAAAGACTTTGTCGGACAGAGAAAGGGAGGGATAACACAGAGTGGGGGGGGGGGGGGTGCACAGAACAGCTAAGGGACAGAGGGAGGGAGAAGGGTTGGCAGCAAGATAAGCGTTGGCTTTGGCAGCCAGGTAGCAGGCTGAGAAATCAAGATGGCACCGCAAACAGCCACTTTGGAGAGTCCCTGAACAAAAGGAAACCCTAGAGTGCAGGGGCGCACTCACGTGGCGTCCACACAGTTGGCAACCATGTTGGGTGCCCCCTGGACAAAGGGAAACCCCGGAGTATAGGAGCCCAGTCTCAAGGTGAGAGCGGCAACCTCAGCAATTTTAGACGGCCCCCAATAAAGGGAAACCCCGGAGTGCAGGGGCGCATCCAACAGGTAAGTATGGGTGATCCCGCAGGACCGGGGGGACAGAATCCCCCCCCCCCCCTCAAATCAGGATACTCACCTGGAACGCAAGGCGACTTAACGGTCCAGTGAAAAAATCCAGAGTCTTCGCCCACCTGAGAAGCCTGAAGGTAGACATAATCTACCTACAAGAGATGCAACTGAGGGAGAAGGACCGACTGCTGGTAAGAAAGGGCTGGGGAGGGCAGGCATATCATTCATGCTACGGGACGACGGCTAGGGGAGTAGCCATATTGATCAGCAAGAGGATGATGACGGTTACGGACCCAGAGGAACGGTAAGTCGTGGTCAGCGGTGTCCTAGGCAGGGCCAATTGGGACGACAGACTTTATAAAAAAGACCATGGCAGAAATCCTCAACATTGACACACACCAACTGATAATGGGGGCGACTTTAACTGTTTACAGGACCCGCGGACCGACCGACCAAACCCCAGAACGAGGAAAAAAGCAGGCATAGCTAAGGAACTGGGAACATTTATGGAGCAGATGGTGGACCCATGGAGGTTCCTACACCCGGGTGAGACAGAATTTTCATTCTTTTCACAAGTGCACAAGGTATACTTCAGGATCGACCTCTATACAGTGGAGAAACCGGTGCTGCCAGGAATTGTAAGGACGGAATACTCCGCAATCGTCATCTCCGACCACGCTCAGCACTATGTGGATGTGAGGTTAGAGACGGGCCCTGCCCAACGCCCCACATGGAGGTTGGACACAGACCACTTGGCCGACAAGGCTTCTGCCAGAAAACATCACAGGCCATAGTCGACTATGGGACTAACAACCGGAACAGGAAGTCTCATCTTCCACATTCTGGGAGGCACTAAAGGCGGTGATTAGAGGGAAAATTATAGCACAAGGCACACAGAGGAAGGAAAGGGAGGGCGACCAGGCAACAGTTGATCCTGGAGGTCGACACAAAGTACTCCAGGGCTCCGACCGTAAAGCTGCTGGCGGAGAGGAAAAAAGCTACAAATGGACTTTAACCTGCTATCCACTAGGGAGAGCAGCGCACCAACTCCACCAGACACAAGGGACCTTCTACAAGCACCGAGAAAAATCTGTCCGCTTACTGGCTCACCAGCTGAGAAAGCAGGCAGCCATGAGGGAGATAGCCCAGGTAAAGGACAACAGAGGCAGACTGTTAGCGGACCCGAAAGAGGTTAATCGAGCATTCGCAACTTTGTACTGGGGACTATACACCTCCAAGTCCCCCGACGGGGACGCGGGAATGAAACGGCTCCTCGATGGACTGGAGATGCCAGTTGTAGGGGAAGAAAGGCAGGGCGGACTGGAAGCACCAGTAGATCTGGGAGAAATCATGGAGAGCATCAGCTCCATGCAGGCAGGAAGGGGCCAGGACCCGATGGGTCACGGCAGACTTTTATAAAACATTTGCACCAGCCCTGGCCCCACATCGAAGGGATGTGTTTGCAGACTCACTAGCAAGGGGCACTCTGCCTCAGACACTAGCACAGGCCACGATCTTGCTGATACCCAAAAAAGACAAAACCCTGAAGGAATGCGGCTCGTAGCGACTCATTTCGTTACTAAAGATAGACGTGAAGGTGCTCGCAAAGGTCCTGGCCAAAAGGCTGGAGAACTGCATACCAGAGGTGATCGCAAGGACCAGACGGGCTTTGTCAAGGGTGGGCAACTCACTGCAAACATCAGACAGCTGATGAATGTAATAATGACACCCCCCCCCTCACTCAGGGAGAGGACACCAGACTTCCAGAGGTACTGGAATGGTTTGGGCGGAGCAGGGTTCACTGCCTGAGTGGAACCCCTGTACAACGCCTCCAAGGCGAGCGTTCAAACCAACTCCACCAGCTCGGAATACTTGCAGCTGCATAGAGGCAAGAGGCAGGGATGCCCACTGTCTTGCTTCTGTTCACCCGAGCAATCAAACCCCTGGCAATTACTTTACTAGCCGCGAAAAGCTGGAAGGGTGTCCAAAGGGGAGGCAGAGAACAGTCTCACTCGATGCTGATGGCCTGCTTCTATATGTCTCGAAACCACAGGAGGGACTGAAAGCAATTGTGCCGATCCTGAAAGAGTTTGGAACCTTCTCGTTTGCTCAACTTGGGCAAGAGCGAGGCATTCCCGGTGAACACATCCAGCCCAGTGGCAGTCGCCACACTGAAAATGTGAAACCAAATGAGGCAACATTTTGGTCTGACCTAGATGTTCCCCATCTGCAGAAACCACAGGTTCCCACCAGCCATGCTGGACACCACTTTTAAGAGATGGAGACAGGACAGGGGAATGCTGACAGTCAGAGACTTCTACATAGGAAATAAACTAGCGACACTGAACGAACTGACAGAAGAGATGGAACTACCAACAGGACAAGAAATGAGACGCCTGCAAATAAAACACTTTCTCCGCAAAGAGAAAGCAGGATGCTACAGGGACGCGGAGACCACACTATTAGAGGACCTGATGAATACGGATAACATGGAAGGAACTGTGGGAAAATGTATGGACAGTTACTGGACAGGGCCCGAACGCTATCAGACGAGACTAAATAGAAATAGGAGGACAAACTGGGGACAGAGGTGGGTTGGAGACTCTGTAGAGAACCACTGAGCAGGGGCAACTCCACCTCCTCCTGCACAAGGCTCAGCGTCATGCAATTCAAAGTGGTGCACAGAGCGCACCTGACCAGAATCCAATGAACAGGTTCTTCCCAGAGGTGGAGGGTATATGTGAACGGTGCCAGAAAGGCCCGGCCAACCACACCCACATATTTTGGGCCTGCCCCAAGCTTATTGGGTTCTGGACAGCTTGCTCAGAGTTAATGTCGAAGGTTGTGGGGGTGAGGGTGGATCAGCCAGAGCTACAAATGGCGAAGGGGGGGGTCGGGCCCGAGCTTTCGCTTCCCTAATCGCACGCAGGAGAATCCTGCTCGGCTGACGATCAGCAGCACCACCACAGCTGCATAAGAACATAAGAACTAGGAGCAGGAGTAGGCCATTTGGCCCCTCGAGCCTGCTCCACCATTCAATGAGATCATGGCTGATCTTTTGTGGACTCAGCTCCACTTTCCGGCCCGAACACCATAACCCTTAATCCCTTTATTCTTCAAAAAAACTATCTATCTTTATCTTAAAAACATTTAATGAAGGAGCCTCTACTGCTTCACTGGGCAAGGAATTCCATAGATTCACAACCCTTTGGGTGAAGAAGTTCCTCCTAAACTCAGTCCTAAATCTACTTCCCCTTATTTTGAGGCTATGCCCTCTAGTTCTGCTTTCACCCGCCAGTGGAAACAACCTGCCCGCATTTATCCTATCTATTCCCTTCATAATCTTATATGTTTCTATAAGATCCCCCCTCATCCTTCTAAATTCCAACGAGTACAGTCCCAGTCTACTCAACCTCGCCTCGTAATCCAACCCCTTCAACTCTGGGATTAACCTAGTGAATCTTCTCTGCACACCCTCCAGTGCCAGTACGTCCTTTCTCAAGTAAGGAGACCAAAACTGAACAAAATACTCCAGGTGTGGCCTCACGAACACCTTATACAATTGCAGCAGAACCTCCCTAGTCTTAAATTCCATCCCTCTAGCAATAAAGGACAAAATTCCATTTGCCTTCTTAATCACCTGTTGCACCTGAAAACCAACTTTTTGCGACTCATGCACTAGCACACCCAGGTCTCTCTGCACAGCAGCATGTTTTAATATTGTATCGTTTAAATAATAATCCCTTTTGCTGTTATTCCGACCAAAATGGATAACCTCACATTTGTCAACATTGTATTCCATCTGCCAGACCCTAGCCCATTCACTTAGCCTATCCAAATCCCTCTGCAGACTTCCAGTATCCTCTGCACTTTTTGCTTTACCACTTATCTTAGTGTCGTCTGCAAACTTGGACACATTGCCCTTGGTCCCCAACTCCAAATCGTCTATGTAAATTGTGAACAGTTGTGGGCCCAACACTGATCCCCGAGGGACACCACTAGCTACTGATTGCCAACCAGAGAAACACCCATTAATCCCCACTCTTTGCTTTCTATTAATTAACCAATCCTCTATCCATGCTACTACCTTCCCCTTAATGCCATGCATCTTTATCTTATGCAACAACCTTTTGTGTGGCACCTTGTCAAAGGCTTTCTGGAACCCATTGGCTCCTCGTTATCTACCGCACGGTTAATGTCCTCAAAAAATTCCACTAAATTAGTTAGGCACGACCTGCCCTTTATGAACCCATGCTGCGTCTGTCCAATGGGCCAATTTCCATCCAGATGCCTCGCTATTTCTTCCTTGATGATAGATTCCAGCATCTTCCCTACTACCGAAGTTAAGCTCACTGGCCTATAATTACCCGCTTTCTGCCTACCTCCTTTTTTAAACAGTGGTGTCACGTTTGCTAATTTCCAATCCGCCGGGACCACCCCAGAGTCTAGTGCATTTTGGTAAATTATCACTAGTGCATTTGCAATTTCCCTAGCCATCTCTTTTAGCACTCTGGGATGCATTCCATCAGGTCCAGGAGACTTGTCTACCTTTAGCCCCATTAGCTTGCCCATCACTACCTCCTTGGTGATAACAATCCTTTCAAGGTCCTCACCTGTCATAGCCTCATTTCCATCAGTCACTGGCATGTTATTTGTGTCTTCCACTGTGAAGACCGACCCAAAAAACCTGTTCAGTTCCTCAGCCATTTCCTCATCTCCCATTATTAAATCTCCCTTTTCATCCTCTAAAGGACCAATATTTACCTTAGCCACTCTTTTTTGTTTTATGTATTTGTAGAAACTTTTACGATCTGTTTTTATATTCTGAGCAAGTTTACTCTCATAATCTATCTTACTCTTCTTTATAGCTTTTTTAGTAGCTTTCTGTTGCCCCCCAAAGATTTCCCAGTCCTCTAGTCTCCCACTGATCTTTGCTACTTTGTATGTTTGTTCCTTCAATTTGATACTCTCCCTTATTTCCTTAGATGTCCACGGTCGATTTTCCCACTTTTTAACCATCCTTCCTTTTTGTTGGTATCAACCTTTGCTGAGCACTGTGAAAAATCACTTGGAAGGTTCTCCACTGTTCCTCAACTGTTTCACCATAAAGTCTTTGCTCCCAGTCTACCTTAGCTAGTTCTTCTCTCATCCCATTGTAATTTCCTTTGTTTAAGCACAAAACACTAGTGCTTGATTTTCCCTTCTCACCCTCAATCTGTATTTTAAATTCCACCATATTGTGATCGCTCCTTCCGAGAGGATCCCTAACTATGAAATCCTGAATCAATCCTGTCTCATTACACGGTACCAGATCTAGGACCGCTTGTTCCCTCGTAGGTTCCATTACATACTGTTCTAGGAAACTATCGTGGATACATTCTATAAACTCCTCCTCAAGGCTGCCTTGACCGACCTGGTTAAACCAATCAACATGTAGATTAAAATCCCCCATGATAACTGCTGTACCATTTCTACATGCATCTGTTATTTCTTTGTTTATTGCCTGCCCCACCATAATGTTACTATTTGGTAGTCTATAGATTAGGCCGATTTGATAGGCCAGACTGACCTATCAGAATTTCTCTGCTTGGAGAAGATCAAGTACACCATCCGAGAGTCGAAGGAAGGCTTCCTTAATGCCTGTTCCAAGATCTGTTCGAAGCCAACAATGACTAGAAAGAATGAAAACTAGAAGGAAATTAACAGAAACGCACAACCCATGGGGGAGGGATGAAAAGAAGGGGGAACCTAAGGGAATGAAGGGGATGCCACAAAGGGGGGAGTGCACCACCCACACGAACGGGAGGGGGCATCAGGGGGGGGGGGGGAAAGAGCTAGGACAGCGCACTGAGACAGATGGTGACAAAATGTAAATAGACAGGACTTTCTCCCCGTGTTTGCGTGGGTTTTGCCCCCACAACCTAAATGATGTGCAGGCTAGGTGGATTGGCCATGCTAAATTGCCCCTTAATTGGAAAAAATGAATTGGGTACTCTAAATTTTTTTTAAAACAAAAAGAATCTGCCAAAAGAATATTAAAAGCTCTATTTCCACCTTCCTTTGAGGAAGAGAGTTCCAAACACTCATGACCGTCAAAGAGAAGAAAAAAAATCATTATCTCAGTGAATCATAGAATCATAATAGTGCAGAAGGATGCCATTGAAGTCCATCGAATCTGAAAGATTACCCTACCTAGGCCACTCAGTGCTAACCACTGTGCCAGGCTCTGATTTCAAGCATATGTCCTCTTTCTTTTTTATTCATTTTTATGCAAGTGGGTAGGCCACTGGCTGGGCCAGCATAGATTGCCCATCCTGAATTGCACTTGAACTGAATGGCTTGCTCAGCCACTTCAGGGGGCAGTTAAGAGTCAACCACATTGCTGTGGGTCTGGTCACAGTTTAGGCCAAATTTCCACCCCTCAGGAGCATCAATAAACCAGATGGATATTTACGGCAATGGTTTCCTGGTCGTCAATAGACCTTCAATTCTTAACTATGAATGGTCTTAGTCGGAAATGGGCGACCCCTTATTTTGAAACTGTGGCCCCTAGTTCCAGATTCTCCCCTAAGAGTAAACGGCCTTTCCAGCCTGTCCAGACTCCTCAGGATCTTATTTTTCAATGAAGTCACCTCTTACTCTAAGCTCCATACAAGTCCAATCTTGTTTAGCACTGTTTAGCACAGGGCTAAATCGCTGGCTTTGAAAGCAGACCAAGGCAGGCCAGCAGCACGGTTCAATTCCCGTATCAGCCTCCCCAAACAGGCGCCGGAATGTGGCGACTAGGGGCTTTTCACAGTAACTTCATTTGAAGCCTACTTGTGACAATAAGCGATTTTCATTTTCATTTAATTTCTTTCCTCATTAGACAGCCCTACCATTCAAGGTATTGGTCAAGTAAACATTCTCGGAAATTCAAAAGTATTTACATTCTTAAATAAGGAGACCTGTACTGTACACAGTACTCTGAATGTGCTCTTGTCAATGCTCTGTACAACTGAAATATAACCGCTCTACTTTTCTATTCAATTCCCCTCACAATAAAGAATAACATTCTAGGACTTCCGGGTGCGGCGATGACCAGCTGAGTCGCACGTTTCGGCAGCTCCCGGTGGAACGGACTTTTGGGCTCTTGATAGGAGCCCCAACGGCAATTTTAACGGCTAAAAACACCGTGCGGTAAACCAGAAGGGTGTTCCCCCTGGACACGGATGGAAAAAGGAGGAAAGTGGCCGGATTGCAGCGGATCCTTTGGAACAACGGCAAGGAAGGCAAGCAGAAACCAAGATGGCGTCGGAAGGTGGCAGTTTCATATGGGGCCCTGAACAACAAGAGTTCTTGAAACGCTGCGTGGAGGAGATAAAAAAGGAAATGAAGAAAGAGTTGTTGGCCCCGATATTACAGGCGATTGAAGGGCTGAAAGAGGAACAAAAGACCCAGGAGCAGGAGCTTCGGGTCGTGGAGGCGAAAGCAGCAGAGAATGAGAACGATATACAGGGCCTGGTGGTGAAGTCGGAGATACAGGAGGCACACCAGAAACGATCTGTGGAGAGGTTGGAGGCACTGGAAAACAACGCAAGGAGGAACATCTTGAGGATTCTTGGCCTTCCTGAAGGTGTGGAGGGGGCGGACGTCGGGGCATATGTGAGCACGATGCTGCACTCGTTAATGGGAGCGGAGGCCCCGACGGGTCCGTTGGAGGTGGAGGGAGCATACCGAGTTATGGTGCGAGGATCGAGAGCAGGAGAAACTCCCAGAGCCATAGTGGTGAGATTCCTCCGTTTTAAGGATAGAGAAATGGTCCTTAGATGGGCGAAGAAAACTCGGTGTAGTAAATGGGAGAACGCAGTGATCCGCGTTTATCAAGATTGGAGTGCGGAGGTGGCGAGAAGGAGGGCGAGCTTTAATCGGGCCAAAGCGGTACTTCACAAAAAGAAGATAAAATTTGGAATGCTGCAACCGGCAAGACTGTGGGTCACATATCAAGGAAGGCACCACTACTTTGAAACGGTGGATGAAGCGTGGACTTTTATTGTAGAAGAAAAATTGGAATGATTGGATTATGAAAATGAACGTTTGGACAAAGTGGTGGGGCGAATGGGGGGGGGGCGAAGAGGGGTTTTATGTCTTAATCCTGCGGTATGGTAACTTTTATTTCTCCCACAGGTGGTGATGGGGGGAGGTGGGGAGGGAGAGGAGATGGGGCGTTGGCCATGGGAGGCGGGGCCGAGGGAGAGGCGCGGGCTTGGTTCCCGCGCTATGATAATTATGGCGGGAATAGAGAAGCAGGAAGGAGGGGGCGTCGCACGGTGCGAGCCGTGATCACGGGGGGAAGCCGAGGTCAGCCAGAGTTTGCTGACTTCTGGGAGCAACATGGGGGGAGTAATTACGCTAGCGGGGGATCTAGCAGGGGGGGGGGAAGAGGGGGGAATTACTGGGTTGCTGCTGCTGGGGAAAGGGGGGAGTGGGTACGGGAAAGGATGGGCGGGGGGGCACCGTCTGGGAGAGATACAGCTGCGTGGGAACTGGGTGAGAAGCTGGAAAAAGATGATGGCTAACCGGCAAGGGGGGGGGGGATGGGAAGCCCCCCAACTCGGCTGATCACGTGGAACGTGAGGGGGCTTAACGGGCCGATAAAGAGGGCACGAGTACTCGCACACCTTAAGAAACTTAAAGCAGATGTGGTTATGCTACAGGAAACGCACCTGAAACTGATAGACCAGGTTAGGTTGCGCAAAGGATGGGTGGGGCAGGTGTTCCATTCGGGGCTGGATGCGAAAAACAGGGGGGTGGCTATATTAGTGGGGAAGCGGGTAATGTTCGAGGCGAAGACTATAGTGGCGGATAACGGGGGCAGATACGTGATGGTGAGTGGCAAATTACAGGGAGAGATGGTGGTTTTGGTAAACGTGTATGCCCCGAACTGGGACGATGCCAACTTTATGAGGCGAATGCTAGGACGCATCCCAGACCTAGAGACCGGAAAGCTGATAATGGGGGGAGACTTTAACACGGTGTTGGAACCAAGGCTGGATAGGTCGAAGTCCAGGACTGGTAGGAGGCCGGCAGCAGCCAAGGTGCTTAAGGATTTTATGGAGCAGATGGGAGGGGTGGACCCGTGGAGATTCAGTAGACCTAGGAGTAAGGAGTTCTCGTTTTTCTCCTATGTCCATAAAGTCTATTCACGCATAGACTTTTTTGTGTGGGGTAGGGCATTGATCCCGAGGGTGAGGGGAACGGAATATACGGCTATAGCCATTTCGGATCATGCCCCACACTGGGTAGACTTGGAGATAGGGGAGGAAACAAGAGGGCGCCCACCCTGGAGAATGGACATGGGACTAATGGCGGATGAGGGGGTGTGCCTAAGGGTGAGGGGATGCATTGAAAAGTACTTGGAACTCAATGACAATGGGGAGGTTCAGGTGGGAGTGGTCTGGGAGGCGTTGAAGGCGGTGGTTAGGGGGGAGCTGATATCAATAAGGACACATAAAGGGAAGCAGGAGAGTAAGGAACGGGAGCGGTTGCTGCAAGAACTTTTGAGGGTGGATAGACAATATGCGGAAGCACCGGAGGAGGGACTGTACAGGGAAAGGCAAAGGCTGCATGTGGAATTTGACTTGCTGACTACAGGCACTGCAGAGGCACAATGGAGGAAGGCGCAGGGTGTACAGTATGAATATGGAGAGAAGGCGAGCAGATTGCTGGCACACCAATTGAGGAAAAGGGGAGCAGCGAGGGAAATAGGGGGGGTGAGGGACGAGGAAGGAGAGACAGAGCGGGGAGCGGAGAGAGTGAACGAAGTGTTCAAGACATTTTATAAAAAATTGTATGAAGCTCAACCCCCGGATGGGAGGGAGAGAATGATGGATTTTTTGGATCGGCTGGAAATTCCCAAGGTGGGAGAGCAGGAAAGGGTGGGACTGGGAGCACAGATCACAGTAGAAGAAGTGGTGAAAGGAATTAGGAACATGCAGACGGGAAAGGCCCCGGGACCGGACGGATTCCCAGTTGAATTTTACAGAAAATATTTGGACTTGCTCACCCCGCTACTGACGAGGACCTTTAACGAGGCAAAGGAAAGGGGACAACTGCCCCCAACTATGTCAGAAGCAACGATATCGCTTCTCTTAAAGAAGGAAAAGGATCCGCTACAATGCGGGTCCTACAGACCAATTTCCCTCCTCAATGTGGATGCCAAGGTCCTGGCCAAGGTAATGGCAATGAGAATAGAGGAATGTGTCCCGGGGGTGGTTCATGAGGACCAAACTGGGTTTGTGAAGGGGAGACAGCTGAACACGAATATACGGAGGCTGTTAGGGGTAATGATGATGGCCCCACCAGAGGGTGAAACGGAGATAGTAGTGGCGATGGATGCCGAGAAAGCATTTGATAGAGTGGAATGGGATTATCTGTGGGAGGTGTTGAGGAGATTTGGGTTTGGAGAGGGGTATGTTAGATGGGTGCAGCTGTTGTATAGGGCCCCAGTGGCGAGTGTGGTCACGAATGGACGGGGATCGGCATATTTTCGGCTCCATAGAGGGACAAGGCAGGGATGTCCTCTGTCCCCATTACTGTTTGCACTGGCAATTGAGCCCCTGGCGATAGCGCTGAGAGGTTCCAAGAGATGGAGGGGAATACTTAGGGGAGGAGAAGAACACCGGGTATCTTTATATGCGGATGATCTGCTACTATATGTGGCGGATCCAGCGGAGGGGATGCCAGAAATAATGCGGATACTTGGGGAGTTTGGGGAGTTTTCAGGGTATAAATTGAACATGGGGAAGAGTGAGCTGTTTGTGGTGCATCCAGGGGAGCAGAGTAGAGAAATAGAAGACCTACCGTTGAGGAAGGTAACAAGAGACTTTCGTTACCTGGGGATCCAGATAGCTAAGAATTGGGGCACATTGCACAGGCTAAATTTGACGCGGTTGGTGGAACAGATGGAGGAAGATTTCAAGAGATGGGATATGGTAGCATTGTCAATGGCAGGGAGGATGCAGGCGGTTAAGATGGTGGTCCTCCCGAGATTCCTCTTTGTGTTTCAGTGCCTCCCGGTGGTGATCACGAAGGCTTTTTTCAAAAGGATAGAAAAGAGTATCATGGGTTTTGTTTGGGCCGGGAAGACTCCGAGAGTGAGGAAGGGATTCTTACAGCGTAGTAGGGATAGGGGGGGGCTGGCACTACCGAGCCTAAGTGAGTATTATTGGGCCGCTAATATTTCAATGGTGAGTAAGTGGATGGGAGAGGAGGAGGGAGCGGCGTGGAAGAGATTAGAGAGGGCGTCCTGTAGGGGGACCAGCCTGCAGGCTATGGTGACAGCCCCATTGCCGTTCTCACCAAGGAACTATACCACGAGTCCGGTGGTGGTAGCTACACTGAAGATTTGGGGACAGTGGAGACGACATAGGGGAAAGACCGGAGCATTGGGGGGGTCCCCGATAAGAAACAACCACAGGTTTGCCCCGGGGGGAATGGATGGGGGATATGGAATGTGGCAAAGAGCAGGTATAACGCAATTGAAAGATCTATTTGTGGATGGGAAGTTCGCGAGTCTGGGAGCGCTGACTGAGAAATATGGGTTGCCCCAAGGGAATGCATTCAGGTACATGCAATTGAGGGCTTTTGCGAGGCAACAGGTGAGGGAATTCCCGCAGCTCCTGACACAAGAGGTGCAGGACAGAGTCATCTCGAAGAAATGGGTGGGGGACGGTAAGGTGTCGGATATATAGGGAAATGAGGGATGAAGGGGAGACTATGGTGGACGAACTAAAAGGGAAATGGGAAGAAGAGCTAGGGGAGGAGATCGAGGAGGGGCTGTGGGCAGATGCCCTAAACAGGGTAAACTCGTCGTCCTCGTGCGCCAGGCTAAGCCTGATTCAGTTTAAGGTATTACACAGGGCACATATGACTGGAACACGGCTCAGTAAATTTTTTGGGGTGGAGGATAGGTGTGCGAGGTGCTCGAGAAGCCCAGCGAATCATACCCATATGTTTTGGTCATGCCCGGCACTACAGGGGTTTTGGATGGGGGTGACAAAGGTGCTTTCGAAAGTAGTAGGAGTCCGGGTCGAACCAAGCTGGGGGTTGGCTATATTTGGGGTTGCACAAGAGCCGGGAGTGCAGGAGGCGAGAGAGGCCGATGTTTTGGCCTTTGCGTCCCTAGTAGCCCGGCGCAGGATATTGCTAATGTGGAAAGAAGCCAAGCCCCCGGGGGTGGAGACCTGGATAAATGATATGGCGGGGTTCATAAAGTTAGAGCGGATTAAGTTCGTCCTAAGGGGGTCGGCTCAAGGGTTTACCAGGCGGTGGCAACCGTTCGTCGAATATCTTGCGGAAAGATAGATGGGGGAAAAAAGAAGGCAGCAGCAGCAGCCCAGGACTTGGGGAGGGGGGGGGGGGGGGGGGGGGGGGGTGGCCTGAGACAAGGCAGTTGCCAATTAGGGCTAGTTTTTATTTTTGTTATTTAATATTTATTTATTTGTTGTTGTTTTCTTTTGTTCTTGTTTAAATAAAAAAGGTCATTATTATCTGTATTGTCATAATGTTGTGTAAAGGATGCACAATGTACTGTGTTGGTTGACCAAAAATTTTCAATAAAATATTATTTAAAAAAAAAAGAACAACATTCTATTAGCTTTCCAAATTATTGTATACCAACCTTTTGCAATTCATGCACTAGGATGTCCAGATCCTGACTTGGAAATATATCGCTGTTCTTATCTTACACTGCTGCGGAGTCAAAATCCTCGAACTTCCTCCCTAACAGCACTGTGCATACACCTACACCAGATGGACTGCGGTAGTTCAAAAACGCAGCTCACCAGCACCGTCTCAAAAGCAATTACATAGGTAACTAATGCAGACCTCGCCAGCGACATCCACATCGCACAAAATAAAAATAAAACACATCAAATGTTAAATGCTTGATTCTCAGTCTATGCTGCTTGCTCGTCTCAATCAGGATGGTCAATGTTTGCGAAAATAGATGCAGGGAATGCAACAGACCTACATATTACCATTCACTGCCCTACGGTACTCTTAATTTGATTGGGCTGTATGAAGGTTTGATTAAACTACCAGTAGAAGGGCAGCACAGTGGAGCAGTGGTTAGCACTGCTGCCTATGCGCCGAGGATCTGGGTTCAATCCCGGTCCTGGGTCAGTTGGCTGTGTGGAGTTTGCACATTCTCCCCGTGCCCACAACCCAAAGATGTGCAGGTAGATGGATTGGCCACACTAAATTGCCCCTTAATTGGAAAAAAATAATTGGGTATTCTAAATTTATTTTTTAAAACTACCAGTAGAGAAAAAACAAAAAATGGATTACATTCAAGCCAATTAGGTTTTACATTAAAACAAGAGTAAAAATAAAGAATCTGCTTCAATGTACTAAGAACGTCAGAATGAAAAAGTTGATTAATATACTTCAATTGTCCAGTTAAATCTCCCAGGAAAAGTAGTGTTGTCATACTTTCCTTCACAACTTCCAACAAGTGTTGTGTAATGTCCTAACATCTGAAAAATCGAAAACTTAGCAACTTTAAATTGAGGAAGTTGGTTGCTGATTGCAAATTTTGCAGAAATAAGAAGGGACTTGGCTGAGGTGGACTGACCAGCATTGCTCAGGGATTAATCTGAGGAAAACCAGTGGGAAGCACGAAAAGGAGAGATCCTAAATTAACCAAGTAGTCCTCTCCAAAAATAAGAGTGGCCCTGCCAAATCTAGATCCCCCCCCCGGCTGTCCAGAGGAAGATCAAATAGAAAAAGAAAGCATATGATAGGCATAAAGAACTAAGCACTGCAGATAGCCTAGACGAGTATAGAAAGTGCAGGAATGAAGTCAAAAAGGAAATAAGGAAATCAAAGGGAGGGCATGAAAAAAAATTACAAGTAAAGTTAGCCCGTAAAGCAAGTAAAGTAAAGTTGGGCAGCACGGTAGCACAAGTGGATAGCACTGTGGCTTCACAGTGCCAGGGTCCCACGTTCGATTCCCAGCTGGGTCACTGTCTGTGCAGAGTCTGCACGTTCTCCCCGTGTCTGCGTGGGTTTCCTCCGGTGCTCTGGTTTCCTCCCACAGTCCAAAGATGTGCAGGTTAGGTGGATTGGCCATGATAAATTGCCCTTAGTGTCCAAAAAGGTTAGGAGGAGTTATTGGGTTACGGGGGAAGTGAGGGCTTAAGTGGGTCGGTGCAGACTTGATGGACCGAATGGCCTCCTTCTGCACTGTATGTTCTATGTTCTAAAACCCAAAGATGTTTTGTCAATATATTAAAGTAAAAGGCTAGTTAAGGAAAACATGGGACCTATCAGAGATGAAGAGGGGAATTTATGTGTAGATGCAGAGGTTGTGGGAAGGGTTTATGGAGGAAATGGATGATGTAGACCAAGTAGTCGAGGATGAACACTGAGATACTGAATGGGATAATCATAAAGAGAGACGAAGTACTCAGGATTGAAATCCTTGAAAGTGGACGAGTTGCCATGGCCAGATGGATTGCTTCAGAGGCTAATGAAGGAGGTCAAGGAGATAGCAGATGCTCTGAGAATGATTTTCCAATCCTCACTAGACACAGGGAAGGTACTGGGAGACTGGAGAAATGCAACCGTATTTGTATTGTTTAAAAAGGGATCGAAGGAAATGCTGAACAATTATACGCCAGTTAGTCTTACATTTGTGGTGGGCAAATTAGTAGAATTAATCCTGAGAGATAGGATTAACTGTCATATAGAAAGGCATGGACTAGTCAGTGAAAGTCAGCATGGACTTGTTAAAGGAAGGTCTTGCCTCACAAATGCAATAGAATTCTTTGAGGAAGTGACAAGAAGGGTTGATGATGGTAGTGGTGTACATGGATTTTAGCAAGGCGTTTGACAAAGGCCCACATGGCAGATTGGTCAAGGTGAAAGCTCATGGGATACCAGGTAACGTGGCAAACTGGATAAAAAGTTGGCTTAGTAACAGGAAACAAAGGGTAACGTTCGATGGCTGCCCTTGTAATTCAAAAGTTGTTTCAAGTTGTGTTCCACAGGGCTCAGTGTTGAGGCCCTGACTGTTCGTGTTCTATCTGTTCGTGTTCTATATTAACAATTTGGACACACGTAAGGAGCACGATCGGGAAATTTGTAGATGACACAAACGATTGGCAGAGTGATGGACAGTGTAGAGGATAGCTATAATCTTCAAAATGATATAGATGGATTGGTGGAGTGGGTGATAAAATGGCAGTTGGAATTCAACAGACACGTGGGAGGTCATGCATTTAGGTCAAACAGTTGTGGGGAGCCCACAATAAATGGGAATATATCAAGAGGGGTAGACAAAGTGAGATATCTTGGCATATAGGCACATAGGTCCCTAAAGGCAGCAGTTCAAGTAGACAAGTCTGTTAAAAAAGCAGATGGAATTATCTGCTTCATTGGCAGAGGTATAGAATATAAAAGTACGGATATAATGTTACACTGGTGAGTCCACAACTGAAATATTGTGTGCAGTTCTGGTCGCCACATTACAGGAAGGACGTTATTGCTCTGGAGAGAGTGCAGAGGAGATTTACAAGAATGTTGCCAGGGCTAGAAAAGTGAAACGACAAGGAAAGATTGGATAGGTTGGGGTTATTTTTCTTGGAACAAAGAGGCTGAGGGGTGACTTAATTGCGTGAACAAAATTATGAGGGCAAGAGATAAGTGGACAGGATAAAATTGTTTCCCTTGGTGGAGAATTCTAGAATCAGGGGACATAGATTCAAGAGAAGTGGCAGAAAGTGTAGATGGGACACGAGGAATAACCTTTTACGCAGGAGGTAGTGGGAGTCTGGAATTCGATGCCCGAGTTGGTGTTGAAGGCACAGACCCTAAACTCTTTTAAAAGGTGCCTTGATCTGCACCGAGTGCTCTGAGCTACAGTGCTAAGAACAGGGTTCAAGAAGGTGGGATTAGAAAGAGCACCTGGGTGTCCTTGGGATGGCATAGACAAGATGGGCCAAATGGCCACCTCGTGTGCTGTAACCTTTCTCTGATTTTATGCTGCCAAGATCATGTGATGAACTGGACAATTTTCTGACACAGCCACACGGTTTACCAAAGTGTTGGGGAAATCAAACAATTTTGAATACTCAGTGACAGTATCACATACTAACAGCTCCAATGTAAAATTCCCAATATACTGCCCAAATGCTTATAATACCCCCCCAGAAAAGTGACTGTGACATCTTTATGACAGTCATTATGACCACAATATACTTGTCCCTCCCTTGACAGTATAATGGGGTGAACATTGCAATGTGTTTGGAAATAGGCCAGAATTTTTTCATGCACCATCCCTGCAGTTGCAAGAATATTCATTCACCACACTTCCCAATTCCTTCCCCCAATAAATAAGTTTTAAAGCATCTTAAGTGGCAGCAGTTCCCAAACCGTGGGTTGCAACCTCCAAAGGAGTTGCAGGGATAGCTTTTGTCATTGCAAGTGTCTTCTGTCACTGGAAATATGGAGAACTTGACTAAACAAGTACATAAAATGACATTTTTTCAAGGACGGAAACACAGATTTTCATTTCTGTATGATGTATTACACATTGCCCTAATACACACAGTTGAATGTTACTATGCTGCTTTATTGTTGTTTTGTTTTTGCTGGCGTCTGGGTCATGTTAACTTTCAATTGTTAAAATGGGATCACATTGAAAGCTCATTGGAAGCACAGTAATATGGCTATTCCGATTTGTGACTCAATACATTGCATTCTCTTAAGTAGAGCACTCTTTCAAATATTGAGAACATCGAACAATCTGCATTTCTGAAGTAAAGGGATGTAGCTTTTTGACTTTTGGATCATGCAATTTAATTAAAGAGGCCACACAGTAGCACAGTGATTAGCACTGCTGCTTCACAGCGCCAGGGTCCCGGGTTTCATTCCTGGCTTGGGTCACTGTCTGTGCAGACTCTGCACATTCTCCCCATATCTGCATGGGTTTCCTCTGGGTACGCCGGTTTTCTCCCATAAGTCCTGAAAGACGTGCTGTTAGGTAATTTGGACATTCTGAATTCTCCCTCCGTGTATCCGTGAACAGGTGTCGGAATGTGGCGACTAGGGGATTTTCACAGTAACTTCATTGCAGTGTTAATGTAAGCCTACTTGTGACAAAGATTAGTATTATAAAAAGTAGAAAATCTGAGATTGAAACCACCACTGAACTAGGTAGCCCGGCTCCAAGCTAGCAAGGTTGAAAAAATGATTTTACCAATGAACAATTATTCAACTGTATTCTTGCAGTACATAAATTCTGTCACCACACAATTAGCGGATTTCAAATGCAACTGGGATTATAAGTACCATGGGCAGTTAGGGGCAGATATTTCCAAGAGATGTGTGCAGCTACTGCACCCTACCTTAAAGGAATAAGGGGTTTTGTTTTGTACCAATTCATTAAGTATTTAATATTAGAACTTTACATCAGGAGATGCAGCAATAAGCTCATTGCCACCGGGACTTGTTCTCAGAAATGTTTGCAAGATGGCCCAACAGTTTAAAAGTAAATCCTCGATTTCAGTCATTCAGACCAAAAGGTTCAGTTGATCCCCAGGTTGTGTTATAAATAAATTGATAAGAGATTGCCATACTAATTGTCTGCAGCTTGAACATTACCCTCTGCTAACTGATCCAGAGAAGCACCCAAACCCTGAAAGTGGTCCCGAAAGGAGGAACGGCCAATTCCCAAGTGTCCGAAGGCTGAATTATGAGGAAAGATTACAAATCTTGGCTAAAACAGTTCTGTTGAAGGATTATTTGGAAAGAGACTTTAGAGGTACATGATAATTACTAGAATGGGAAATATTAATCCTGAATGTTATTTCAAAATGCAGAACAAGGCTCCTGAGTTAACCAGCAGCAGGCAAGTCACGATTGGTGTCAAGAAGTGCTTTTTCCACACAAAGGCTGATCAAATTTTGAAGTCAGGAAATGGAGATGACAAACTCTGGAGTCATTCACCAAACATATACTGGTGAATCTTAATCGTGGTTTTTAATCGAAGGATTATATTAGGTAGGGCAAACAGCCTCCCTCATCTGTAATCATATTTGGGATGTTGGCAAGAACTGGACTGAGGATGCTGCAATATGTCAAAATTTCCATGGGACTGGAAGAGGAAGCTCATCATGGCTGTCATACAAAATCATTCAAAAACCCCAATTTAACAAGATTATACACAATGTTACTATCCCAGGCCAGACCACACTATTTTAGTTTAGTTTGCAAGACTGTGCAGAAAGAATACTTCGCTCCATGAGTGATTATACAAAGAAATAAAGATTTGGTATTTTAAAACAAAATTTTATTAACACAATATTAAACTGATGTGGAGATGCCGGTGTTGGACTGGGGTGGCACAGTAAGAAGTCTTACAACACCAGGTTAAAGTCCATCAGGTTTGTTTCGAATCACTAGCTTTCGGAGTGCAGCTCCAAAAAGCTAGTGATTCGAAACAAACCTGTTGGACTTTAACCTGGTCTTGCAAGACTTCTTACAATATTAAACTCTTTAACACCACATCCAAAAATAGTTTACAATTCCCCTTAAACAATACTACTCAACTCCCAATTAAACAAGGGGAAAAAAGCGCTCAATCCAAATGGCACAGAGCAATACTTGCTTTCTAGAACAGATTGGCTCCTGTTAGAACCCCTGCAGGTTGGATATCTTCAAAAGCTGTTTCAACTGGCTTGATTCAGCTTCTTTCTTCTCCTCAGACAAGTCTGCACAGCATTAAATAATATTAATCTGTTTTGTTCACGATCCTCCGATGAGAGCAAAATACTTTACTTGTGGTCTGAAGGGTAACCAGCTCTGTACTCCACTCAAAAAGCTTTCTCAAAATGTCTGAATACCTCAGCTCCACCCAGCAATGATATCATCTCCCCAAGCTGAAAACAAATCAACTCCCCAGGGTTTCCTCCTGGTCAAACAACAGTGTATTAGCCCAGGCTTTTTACACTGGCCAATTTCACCACTGGCTCCCAAAAGCTTTTGATCTTGTAAAGCAAGATTCTTTTAAAAGCATGACAACTGCATGAGTGAAAGACACTCTAACCCAGGCTTTTAACCTGTAAATTGCCAAATGTTGATTATCCAGTGTATCTAAAATACAACATTCGTTACAACAAGCATTTGCCCAACCAAAGCAAAGGGCCATTATTTTGCTATGGGTAGGGCAAAGAGGCAGGTCCCAAGTCTACTTCAGCCAGATCAAGGAAAAATCCTGTTAAGCATTAATCTGATCGACATGTTAGCCATCCAGCCAAATAAGCTAACAGCCCACCATTACCACACCAAAAGATGAATAACAAAGCAAAAATTAACTCGAGCTTTCACTTTTGATGATTACTTTGAACAGAGAACAGATTTGTGCTTGTTCATAATGCCCTTATGGGTGAGCGGCACGGTCTGTCCACATTCACACAAAAGCAATGACTCCTATGATGAATCCTAAGACTGCCGGTGATCCTGGAATCAAAGTTCAAAAGCAGAGCACAGTGGTGATGGATATTAGAAGCGAGAAAACATACATCTCTCGTAAAAAAGAAAAATAAATAGTGCCAAAGGATTAAAACACATCAGTCCACAGCTAGAATACTACATTCACTCTGGTCATTACATTACAATGAGGCTGTGATTAAACTAGAGAAGACACAGAGGAGATTTATGAAAATGTTGCAAAGAGCTGAGCATCTTAGCTACCAGAAGAGATTGGATACCCTGGGGCTTTCTTCTTTTGGACAGAGGAAGCCGAGGGGAGATTTAATTGAAGTTAATAAAATGGAGGGGCCTAGATAGAATGGACAAGACCACATATTTCCCTTTGTAGAGAGGCCAACAAACAGGGAGCAAAAAATCTAAAGTGGGGGAATAGTAGAGAGGAGTTGAGGAGAAATCTTTTAATTTAAAGGACTGTGAGAGCATGAAACTCATTGCCTGAAAGAGTGGTAAAGGCAGAAACCTTCATCCTAAAATGTAAAACAAATATTTGGATGTGCACCTGAATTGTTGTTACCTACAGGACTACAGACAAGGAGCTAGAGCCTGTGATTTGAGCATGTGATTAGGCTGCTTAGTTTTTTTTTCAGCCGACAGAGCCACAATGGGCCAAATAGCTTCTTTCTGTGCCATGAATACATTGCTGAAAGCTGTATCATATTAAATAAAACCATCAGAAATACAGCAGGGAGGAAGAACGGAATAATCAGAAATGAAAGAGCAAACAAATGGTTCTCTTTGACAAATTAGTGAGTTACTTTGCTTTCCATTCTCTTTTTTTTTCCAAATTGAGTACCCAATTCATTTTTTCCTTTAAAGGGACAATTTAGTGTGGCCAATCCACCTACCCTGCACATCTTTGGATTGTGGGGGTGAAACCCACGTAAACACGGGGAGAATGTGCAAACTCCATACGGACAGTGGCCCGGGATCGATCCTGGGACCTCGGCGCTGTGAGATAGCAGTGCTAACCACTGTGCCGCCATGCTACCCTTGCTTTCCATTCTCGCCAAAGCCCAACATTTTCAGCCTGTTCATGAATATAATTGTCTAACGTTGTCACATTTTAAACTGTTGCACCTCATAACAAGCACATTTTCTGATGGTGATCAGAGTATGCAGCTGTCAACTGAGGATCGATACGGGCACATTTGCCTGCTAGCTCGTACTCCGTGTTATGCACTTGGTAAAGAGCAGAAACATTGTTTCTAGAATCCTAAAATCCAGGTATTTACTAGAAGAATTAAGCCATAGGCTTCAGATTGAATCGGAATAATTTTACTGCACAAAAATCAAACATCATGTATTAACCAGCCAGTTGTGTTAAATATATTAATAGTAGAATGAACACAGGTGCTTAGAACGTTCTAACTCAACTTGTATTCTACACTCATTTGACTTGCACACCCAATAACTCAAGCTGGTAACCTGTTAGAAACAAGCAGATTAACCACTTGATCTGAGCACTGTTTCAAAGGTTCGTATTAGGGCTAAGATTTCTTGGAACTTCCGTTCACTTTGGGCAAGGTAGTTCCTTCAAGTCTCTGCTAACCGCCTCACAGTAGTAGAGTCCCAGTTTAGCACAAACATCATTGGTGTCTTAAGTGTAGACAACTGGGGCGGGATTCTCCACTCCCGCGCCGAAGTGGCCGCGCCGTCGTGAACGCCGTCGAGGTTCACGTCGGCGCAAAACGGCCTCAATCCCGACCGATTCAGGCCCTGACAATGGGCTAGGATCGGGGCCGCATCATCTACACGCGCCAGGCCTTGTCGCCCGCGTAAAGGCGGCGCCGCATAGATGACGAGGCCGGTGCCGCATTACTGGCGTCATCCACGCATGCGCGGGTTGGCCGACGTCATCCACGCATGCGCGGGTTGGCCGATGCCAACCCGCGCATGCGTGGTTGCCGCCCTCTCTAAGTCCGCCCTGCAAGAAGATGGCGGACGGATCTTGCGGGGCCGTGGAAGGAAGGAGGTCCTCCTTCAGAGGACGGCCCGGCGGTCGGTGGGCACCGATCGCGGGCCACCCCACATTTGAGGTACCCCCCGGTGCAGGATCCCCCCTCCCCCCCCCCCCCCCCACCGTTCGCGCGCTGTTCCCGACGGCAACGACCAGGTATGGACGGCGCCGGGGGGAATCCGCCGTTTTGGCCTGGCCGCTCGGCCCATCCGGGCCTGAGAATAGCGGGGGTGCCGGAGAATCACCATTTTGGGTGTCTCCAGCGATTCTCCGGCCTGCGGAACTCAACCGGGCCGTTCCCGCCGCTTGGGAGAATCGCGGGAGTGCGTCGGACTGGCGTCCCGGGAAATATTGGCGGCCCAGGCGATTCTCCCCACCGGCGCAGGAGTGGAGAATCTCACCCCTCGTGTCTCCTTGATCTAGTATTCAATTCTGCAGTCCTACATTTAATCTCACTCGCTCTACTGAGCTTGGCTTACCCTAGAAGCTCAACTCACTGTCAGGAGTCCTTCCGTTAACTTGGCTTTTAAACTCTGCTCACCAACACAGAAGTTCAAGTGGACTCTGCATTCAAAATATGCTTTCTCTAGTCAGCTTGTTCTAAACCAAACTGCATGAATACAGAACTGCAACCATGGACCTACTGTAACACTGTAATTAACTTTTGGTTGCCCCTCGCTTTTTCCCTGTTGGTTATCTCACAGGCAGCTTGGTCATATTTACCAGAAATCTCATTCTTAAAGGGTCCATCAGCTCATCATAAAACTAAGTTTGTTCCCCCAAAAGCACATGGGCCATCATACACTCCAAAGACATTTCAGAATGACCTTTCAGATAAGATGTTAAACCTAAATACCATTTGCTCTCTCAGGTGGGCGTAAAACATCAACACTTTTCAAAGAGGAGCAGGGGAGCTCTCCTGGTCAACACCTATCCTTCAATCAACGCCACTAAACAGGCTTTTGGATCATCACACTGTTCGTGGAAGCTTGTTGTGTGGTACACTGACTTCCACATTTCCCACAGCAGTGACTTCAGTTCCGAAAGTATTTAATTGGCTGTCAAGTGCTCTGGTTGTGAGGTCATCAAAGACAATAGAATTCAAGTTCTCTCTTTACATGAACAAATTAATTAAGCTTTAGATATGGGACCTGAATATTAGAAATACACAGTTTCCACTAATCGTGAAGTATACACCATAATCACAGTTCATTTAATTTTAAGAGCAGTCTGTGGTTTCTGGACAAGAAATTTGATGAATGGAGGATTTTAGGAATATTGGTGTCTACATATTGGGACAATTTAAGGGTTAAAAGCCTGGGGTTACAGTGTGTTCCACTGCAGTGGTCAAATATTTTGTTTTGCTTCCAGGAAACAGCAGGTGAAATTGACCAGAGGAATGTTTTGAGTGGGGAAGTCCCTGGGGCTATTATGTGCTTTTGCAACATGCTGAAATAATTTGTTTTACGACTTGGGGAGATGCGATAATTGATGGGTGGAACCCAGGAATGCAGAGAGGCAGTTATTTTGGAGAAGGCTCTGGGAGAGAGAGGAGCTGAATTCTGATCTGCCTGATGCAGAGTCCACAATTCTCTAACAGTAGGATAGTTATAAAAGAGTAATAATATGTAAAGCAGAACAGTCGTGTTTGTGGACTAGGGAGATGCTGAAACATGTCAGGTGAACCAGCTTTTTAAAGACAATCAGTCAAGAGTCTGAAGGGGTTCTAACAGGAGTCCAAATCTGTTTAATAAAGTATTACTCTATGCCATGTTAATGGAAGGTAGATTGAGAGCTATATGTTTCTTGTTGTTTCGTGGGAAATGAGGTAGTGTTAAAGGGTAATCGGAAGCGGTTTCTTTTTTGGGAGCGAAGCTAAAAGTTCATTATATTGTCTTAAAAATACCAAAACCCGGGCCGACACGGTGGCACAGTGGTAAGTGCTGCTGCCTCATGGCACCTAGGACCCGAGTTTGATCCCGGCCCCGGGTCACTATCAGTGTCGAGTTTGCACATTCTCCAGGTGTCTGCCTGTGACTCACCCCCACAACCCAAAGATGTGCCATGCTAAATTGCCCCATAATTGGAAAAAAAGAATTGGGTGCTTTAAATTTAAAAAAAACCAAAGCCCTAATTCTTCATGCAATCACTCCTGGAGCGAATCATTCTTTCCAATCTTACAAATAAAACTAAAATGCTGGGGTTTCAGTCCAGAGTCAGAGCTGCTGTTGGGGACTGGTCTCGAATCGGACTAAAATCACAAATGTTAATTTCCTACTAAACAGGAGCTCTTGATCCTAGGTGAAGCTTGCTTAATCGATTAAATATTTCTAAAGACCACAAATTCAAATTTCTTGCCATACAAAGAAGCCAATTGTGTGTATTTGCTTACATTTTGTCTAATGGACATGTAGATCTGACTACTTGTGAATTGAATTATTACTGTAAATAATTTGGGATAAAATTATTGGGATTCACTCATCCATAAACATGTTTAGACTTTGCATATGCCATTTTATCAATTCAATTTACAAACATAAAATTAAATATCTCCAAAATCTTATTCATTTTTATCATGACTCTGAAAAGTCAGATAGCAGTCGAAGACAGCTTAATCCAGCAAAATGGTTATTACACATAACACAATTGCTAATCCTCTTTTTCCACCATTGTGAAAGAGAAGATTACAGGAAAGGTACAGCAATGGTAATGTAGAGAAAAGGGTTCACGGATGGGAGCACTGTGAAAGTTAAAACCCAAAATTGCAACAATAGTGTCTGTGCAAACTTAGCACCGCCAACCCAAAATACCCCTCCGATCTGAGAGTAGATTTCCCACAATTAAAGACACAGAACCTCAAGTACAATAGCAGCTGCCTTATAAAAACATTCAAAGTTTCGGAATATTGAATGACATACGGGCTAAAGTTTGCCTCCTTTTAAAGTTTTGATACAAATGTACACGCACCTTAGCAAATATCACCAGTGAACAGTAAAAATCAATGGGCACTGCGTCGATTTCTGCGTTTCAAAACAATGTGCCGAGTCTTGAGAAATAAATCCCTCTCCCCACGCCGTCCCGCAACCTCTCTCTCCCAGACAAAAGCAGGACCACTTAACATGGGCCACACCAAGTCACTATCGCGATATCAAAATCCCCACACAAAGTTCCACCTTGTGCCATTTATGAGATACATACAGAAATATCCATAAAATAAACGCTGCAAAAAGACTCTGAGCCCACGCACCACTTAAGTCGAGATGTTAAATTTGTAAGAAGATGCGGTCAGCAAAGAGTTTCATACCCCACAGGAGTAAATAATAATGCAACTACGCGGATTCAAACGGTTGGGGGGGGGGGGGGGGCTCGGAGCCTTCCCTCTCGACACCGAAGGCCTCGCATGTGTTTGTGTCTCTGATTGACTGACAAGTGCGCCCCACTCCCCCAAATAATATTCCACCCTCTCCCTCCGCGGCAGACCACTCGCCTCAATGCCCTCACCCAGTCACCCCCCCCACCCAAAGTATTTCCATGTCTCGGTTTGAGATTTGTTTTATATCTATCCTCCGCCAGCCCGCAACAAAAATATAACGGAATAATAGCGCCCAGTGGTTTGGCGGGGGAAGGCGAAGGCGGCGGATTTGCCAAACCTACCGTGTGCGCCGAGGTTGTGCATCTGGCGGCGCAGATCTCCTCCGGCTCTCTCGGGTCCGCCATGTTGGTGGCACCAACATCAGAATGTCACGCAGACGCACGCATGCACAGCCGAGCGCGCGTACGTCATGACGTTCGCCACCCCTTGCGTCACGCGCACAACGTCGGGATGATGTCCGTCAGGCGGAGGGGCGGGGCCAGGGCTGCCCATGCGTTGCCCCCGCGTGGGGGTGGGGAGCAGATCACGCGGGAACTCAATTTTGTTTCTTCCCGCCCTTTGGAGAGGGAGAGAGGGTGACCCTGTTCTGAAGTGAAGTCAGCACCAAATACTGGGGTTGTTCCAGGGAGATGGGGGCCCATCCATCTATCTATAATTAGCCATAGTCCACAAGGGGCTCTAGGCATCTTAAAAAAAACATACATGCGAATTAGGAGTAGGAGTAGGCCATTGGGTTCCTCAAGCCTTTCCAGCCATTCGACAGGTCATGGCTGATCTAATTGCGGCCTCGTCATTGTCATTCCTGGCCATCCCTCTGTTCGAGTTTCTAATGTCATACCTGTGCCACCCAGTCCTTCTCTGACCTGGCCTGTTCTTTATCCTGATATTGCACCTTCCATTGTCACTGGCACCAGTCTCTCTTACTGCGCCGTCTCCACTGAAAAGTTTCTCAATTTCCACTTCTTCCCTTCAACTAAAAGCCTGCAAAAGATGCTAAGATTGATTTGCTGCGGACAAATTCAACGGGTGCTGGAATGGGGGGTGGCAGTGGCTCAAAAACACACACATGGGAGGCATTCGGTGTCGAGAAGAAAGACTCCAATCGCCCTGCCACCCACTGCTCTCGAAGTTTGAATTTGCATAGTCGCCATAGAAGAGTCACATTGAACTCAAAATCGTCACTCTGTTTATCCACGGATGCTGCCAGACGTACTTGGAATTTCAAGAACTCTCCCTTTTTATTTCAGATCTCCAGCATCATGAGTGTTTTGCTCACCATGGGTTCTTTGTTTTGTCCAGCTGATTTTAAGGACTGTTCAACAGAGCAACATTTCAAGAGTTATAATCCTCTTTTCATTAGGCCCCTTGAGCTTCCAGCTCTCACACCCATACAGCACAATGCTCCATATTAGGGATTTTGCAAGTTGGTTTTTCAAATGCAGACCAATGTTGGGTGTCGTCCATACTTCATTCAGTAGATAAGTTGTAGAGCAGGCAATTACTAGCCTTATCTTGATTTTAATGCTGTTACACCTGTAAATGTGCTGGGTTCCTGAAACACTAACAAGAAAGACTTATAACAAACAGTAGTGTATTCACTAGCTGAGCAGCTATTTCATGGCACGGTGGCACAGTGGCTAGCACTGCTGTCTCACAGCGCCTGGGAGCCAAGTTCAATTCCGCTTTGGGTCACTGTGGAGTTTGTACATTCTCTCCATGTCTGCATAGGTTTTCTCCGGGTGCTCCGGTTTCCTCTCAGTCCAAAGATGCGCAGATTAGATGGATTGGCTATGTTAAATTACCACTCAGTATTCAAAAGGTTAGATGGGGTTATTGGGTTTCGGGGATAGGGTGGATTGTGGGCCTGAATGAGGTGTTCTTTGAGAGGGGTGGTGCAGACTCGATGGGCCAAATGGCCTTCTTCTGCACTGTAATGATTCTATGATTCTATGCTTGTACTCTGCCCATGCTCCTGGGAAGAACTCCCACGCTCCCAGCATGTGACTCTATTTGTAGCCGCGTTATCATGTGACCACTCGGTCTACAGCTTCCCCGTTTATTTGGGACAATTGGTGGCATGAGATATAACAGTGTGCACAAGTGTAAACTGTACACAGACTATTCTGTAACATACAAATTAAACAGGCTAACAATGCATAACTATTTACATATGGTGATGCATGGATTTAGCTGTTGCAGCTGGTGCATAACTCATCGCCTCTCCTTTCTGCACCCCACGCTCTCTTTTCATTGTAGAAAGATGAGATTAGAAAGCCAGTTATAGACTAGTTGGTAATATAGGCCTAGAATCTTGTGTTCAGTCGTTCAGATACTCTAAGCGTGTGGTTATGCTGACTGGTGGGGTGTTGTAGAGTGAAGACTTCTGGCTGCTCATGCTGGTGAGATCTTCTGGTCCTGTTAATGGCGCAAACCCGCCACAATTTTCCCAGCGACGTGCAGTGGATTCAATGGAAAGACCCATTAACTGTGGTGGGACCAGAAGATCCCGCCGCCAGCCAATGGTATGCTGCCTCCTGCCACCAAGAAACACATTGTGGGGAGACGAGGGAATCTCGCCCATAGTCTTTCTCAGTCCGGTATCCTCAGTGTGGACGACCTGGAACATTCCATCAGTATGCTTGGTGAGTGTAAGGCTCACTGCGTTGGCCTCTGGAGGAGACTGCATGTCGACTGGTGTTGGGAGCCTGTGTCATAGGCCGGATAACTGGAGTACTGTGGTATCTGTTGGTTTTGGTTCCAACACCTGTAGGAGGTGACGGTGATTGCGTAAGTAGTGAGCACCATCCAGGGCTACCATATAAATGTTCAGTTGCGGGGTATGTCTATCTACCAATGCCAACTTGTCATGGCCATGTGCAGTCTGAAACCTGACAGTTTGACCAGGTGTTAAAGGGCCAAGTTGGCATTTTATAGTGCATTTTGCTTCTCAATCAATGTTGCATGAGGGCACCATTCACGTTGGTTTCAAATTTGGGCTGCAGTAGAGCCTTAGCAGTAGGAATCATAGTCCTAGTGCGTCTGGAAAAGAGTCAATGTGCAGGACCTGTTGTGGTGGTGTTTGCAGGTTGAGGAGTACAGCATAGTAGTCACATTCCTCCAGAAGATGCTTGGCTGACCATGCCACCTATTCCGCCAGACCATTTGACTGTGGGTATGATATGCTCAAAGCCCCATATGTTTGCAAAGTCTAGAAATTCAATGCCTATGAAAGGGGGAACGTTGTCTGTCATGAGCCTCGGGGATGCTGTGTGTGGTGAAGTGTTTTGCAAATACTTATGTTTCCCGGCTAAAATCTCTGCTGTTTTCTGAATGTTCATTTCACTTGCAGATGCTAATGGCTATTGGTAATGTCAGATTTTTCTCTTGCAGCAGCTGCTTGCGGACTAGAACACTGTGGATCCCGCAGACTATTCGATCCCTGACTAACTCATTGATGAGGGTGCCAAATGGACATTTGTTTGCTAAGGTTTTCAAGGTGGCCCCATAGAATTATATTGATTCATCTGTTCTTTGGTTAGTTGAATTAAACACATGTCTGCTGAGGATTATATTTTTTACTGCAAATCCTTTTTAGAATTATTTCAGGGTCCTAATTTTCTTCCTCCATCTGAAAACAAGCAACTCAAATTTCCCGATGGCCTCGGGGCCTGCTAAGTTTAATAAGGTGTAGGCTTGTGCCTTTTTGACTTGACAGATAATGCAGCACGACAGTAAATATGCAACTCCTTCTCAAACTTTTCCCAATTGTCTGCAATGTTTTCATCAAAACCAAGTGGATTGACGCGGTGAAGTCCTTGTGCCATACTCCTGACATTATATAAATATGTTGGGTTACTGAAACACTTATTACAAGGACTTATTATAAACAGTTGTTTATTCACTATCTGAGCAGCTACTTCATGCTTGTAATCTGCCCCCGCTCCAGGAAGAACTTCCACACTCTCGACAGGTGGGCCCTTTGTTTAGCCATGTAATCACTTGACCACTCGGTCTACAATACCCATTTGTTGTCACCCTCAGAAATTAAAATTGATCTATATTCTCAATGGCTGCAGACTGAATTGTCGCACTGCTCTCACCGTGAATTGCAATCAAGTGCGACTTGTTGCTTTTGAGCTCAACCCAAATTTCAGCTTTGAATCTCTCAGCTCTTGGACCATCACACATAGTTCCTGTTTGTCTTTGGCCAATAAGATGGTGTCATCAGCACATCTGATGTTTCCAGATATTATGTCCACCAATACTGGCCCCAAGATGTTCTAGGAGAACAGAGCCAACTTCTGTTATGACTTTGTCCCAGTGTTACCCACCCTCAGGACCAAACAAAAGTGCCCCCTTTAACTTGAAGAGAACTGAAACACAAAACCAAAGGAGAGCTTGTAGTGCTTTTCTTGAGCAGTGGACATCTCAAAGTGTTTTACAGGCAATGAAGTACTTTTGAACTGCAGTTCCTGTTGTACCGAAGGAAACGTGGTAGCCAGTTTGCGCTCAGCAAAACTCCACAAACGGGAATATGTTTTCTGTGATGTTGATAGATGGATAAATATCGGCCAGGGCACCGGGGAGAACTCCCTTCTTGTCCTTCAAAATAACCACAAGAATCATTTGCATCCACCCAAGCAGTCAGTTGGAACATGGGTTTAATGTCGCATCCGAAAGCTGACACCTCCAACAGTGCAATGCTCGCCCAATACTGCACCAGAGTAGCTTGATTGATATACTGATACTCTGAAGTGGGACATGACTTTGTGACTCACAGGCAAGAATGCTACCAGCTGAACCACAGCTGTAAACCAGAGACTTTGATCAACCAGACTGCTGGGAGGAAGGCCTGCTGCAGAGAGCTCATCATCCGAAGCAAGGATGCTTATCTTTTTACCTTAATCCTTATTATTTTACCCCTTTCCACCCCTCTGTGTTTGTCTGTCTTATTTGTTTGGTTATAGGGTGGGACAGTTAAAGGGGGTAGAAGGCTTGCTTGTTATCCAGCTGTAATCACTGCACATTTCATTTTATTTCTGTTATAAATAAACAGTAACTGTGTTTCAACTTACAAAGCTGGTAAGAACTTCCGGTGGTGGCCTGTAGGAGAAGGTCACACACTAGGTAGCTCCCGCCAGGATTCTTGGTTTTTTGGGGTTCTTTTTGCCCGGAGCCAGGAGAAATTTGGCAAACAGACTCGGCCCATCTCAAGGATTAGTCAGCCTGTCGAGGAAAGAATGTCGAAAATCTCAAAAAAATGCTGGTGGAGATCCTTCAACTGATTAGGGGGCCCACATGGCTCATCTGAAGGAAAGATGGCGGATACAACTCCAGCGGGTGCGACGGCTCCCATTACGGTGGATGTACTGATGAGGTACTGGCTTCCAAGTTTGAGAAACAGTTTGGGAAGCACTGCAAGAGACAAGGGCAGGTGATGATGGAAACCCTCAAAAAGTCAATTGAGGAGGTGCTTGGTTTGATTCGGGAGAAGATGGAGTACACCTCGGAGGCTGTGAAGGAACACTGAGAGGTGTTGAAAGGAGTGGAGGAAACATTGTTGAGGAATAGCAATCAAATTGCCTCATTGGAGGTTGAGATCACGGTGGGGATGAAAGTGGATGGCCTGGAGAACAGGTAAAGGAGACAAAACCTCAGAATCATGGGGTTGCCAGAGGGTTCGAGTATTTTTCGAGTAAATTCCACTGAGTATTTTTCTCAGATGTGGGGAAAGCTGGTTGGGGGGGGATGGGGGGGGGGGGGGGGGGGGGGGGGGGGCTAGGGGTGGTGGAAGACAGATGTCCCCTCCAGGGTTGGATAGGGTGTACCGAACACTCCGACTGAAGTCCAGGGCTAATGAGCCAACCCGGGCAATGGTTGTAAGATTCCACAGCTTCCGAGAGGAGAGTCCTGAAGTGGGCCAAAGACAACCAGGACTCGAGACGGGAAGGGAGTGCCTCCGGATATATCAAGATGTTGGAACGGAGCTGGGGAAGAGACGGAAAGCCTATAATAAAGCTAAGGCAGCATTATGCCAGAGTGGAGTGAGGCTGTACCCAGCAAGGCTGCGGGTTATCTATCAGCCAAAAGATCACTATTTCATTATGGGCCGGAGGCGGAAGCCTTTGTTAAAGAACATACAGTCGGACTTCCGTCAGCTGATGCCGGAATCAGGAAACGCGATTGGGTTGAGTATCAGTTCCGATGCCGAAATCATGGCGGGCTCCAGTTTCACGCAAAATCGCAATTCTTCAGTGCCTCGACAGTGGGATCGATGTGTTCCAGAACGCATGTACAGTAAATGCTGTTGGCATATCATTAGCGGGCCTGACGCACTATTCTCCGTGGCCTCCGGGATTTTCTCCCTCCACTGGTGTGAATTCACGATGGTGAGATTCACTTGTGCTTTTAAAAATCATGAAACAGGGCCGTGGCTGCTGAGGGCGAGAGAGGGGGTACGGAAAGTGTCCAACATCGCCATAGTTTGCTGACAGTTGTGCCACTGGCCGGGGGCTTCTGCCTGTGCTGAGGGGAGTAGCGGAGGGTGGTTGTGGTAAACCACTATGTTCTTATATTAAGGGTTGTACGGTAGAACCTGCACTACAGGTTCACCTGGGCCCCTGCATGCTAGCTCCGCCCAGGAGCCGGGTTATAAATATGCGTAACCTCCTGCTCGCAGCCATTTCGTCAGCTGCTGTAGGAGGCAACACATCTGATACTAATAAAGCCTCAGTTTGAATTCAACTTAGTCTCCAGCCAAATTGATCGTGCCTCAATTTATTAGTATCAGATTCAGAAGATGGACCTCCGGATTAGACCAGATCGACTGCAGCTGGATCCACACGCAAGCGACACCAGAAAGGACTTTCAGCATTGGCTAGCTTGTTTTGAAGCGTATATCAACGCGGCGCCGACCCCTGTTCCAGAGGCTCAGAAGATTCAAATTCTGTACTCCAGACTCAGCTCTAAAGTCTTCCCGCTGATCCAGGATGCGCCCAATTATGCTGATGCTATGACTCGACTCAAAGAAAATTGTGAGCAGAAGACGAACACGCTCTTCGCCAGACACGCGCTCGCAACGCGTACTCAACTACCTGGTGAGTCAATCGAGGACTTCTGGAGGGCCCTGACCCCACTAGTGCGGGACTGTGACTGCCAGGACGTTACAACTAAGGGGCACTCAGATCTCCTTATGAGGGATGCTTTTGTAACTGGGTATGGGTCCGATGTTATCAGGCAGCGGCTCCTAGAAGGGGCCACGCGCGACCTCGCAGAGACTAAAACACTAGCGCTTTCCATGACAGTAGCCCTGCGCAATGTACAGTCCTATGCCCCCAACCGCGCGGCCCTCTCCTCCTACGCTTCATGGGCCCCACAGGCAGCCGCCCCAGCGGGGCTGCTACCCACCCAATACGCCTGCGCTACGTGCCAGCCAGTGATCTCCGGGGGGCCCCGATGCTATTTCTGCGGCCAACAAAGACACCCCCGCCAACGCTGCCTGGCCCGCACTGCCCTTTGTAAGGACTGCGGGAAGAAGGGCCACTACGCAGCGGCAGCGGTCGCCCCCCCCGCCCCCCCGCCCCCGGTCATGGACAATGGCCGCCGCTATCCTCCCCTCCTCCCCAGGCCATGTGCAAGCAATGGGTGCCGCCATCTTCTCCCCCGCACAACACGTGCGTTCCATGGGCGCCGCCATTTTGTGATCCCCAGGACTTCCGGGCACCGCCATCTTGTTCACCCCGCAGCACATGGAGACCAACGACATTTCAGGACCCCAACTCAGCAGCCACCTCACTACCTGACGACCAACCATGACTCGCATCCATGGCAATCGACCAATCCCGACCACAAACCCTGACCAACGCATCCACCAGCGTGAAAGTCAACGGCCATGTAACCTCCTGCCTACTGGACTCCGGGAGCACCGAGAGCTTTGGACATCCAAATACGGTAAGGCGCTGCTCCCTTAAGGTACACCCTACCAATCAAAATATCACCCTGGCCTCCGGATCCCATCGCGTAGCGATCCGGGGGTACTGCACGGTCACGCAGTCACGGTCCAAGGCATAGAGTTCCACGGTTTTCGCCTCTACATCCTCTCTAACCTCTGCGCTGCACTTATCCTCGGCCTGGATTTTCAGTGCAACCTCCAGAGCCTGACCCTTAAATTCGGCGGACTCTTACCACCCCTCACTGTGTGCGGCCTCACGACCCTAAAGGTCGATCCGTCTTCCCTCTTTGCCAATCTAACTCCAGATTGCAAACCCATCGCCACCAGGAGCAGACAGTACAGAACCCAGGATACGGCCTTCATCAGGTCCGAGGTCCAGCGGTTGCTTCGGGAGGGAGTCATCGAGGCCAGCAGCAGCCCCTGGAGAGCTCAAGTGGTAGTGGTTAAGTCTGGGGAGAAAAACCGAATGGTCGTGGACTACAGTCAGACCATCAACAGGTACACGCAGCTCGACGCGTACCCCCAGCCCGACGCGTACCCCCTCCCACACATATCTGACATGGTTAACCAGATTGCACAGTACCGGGTCTTCTCAACGGTGGGCCTGAAATCCACTTACCATCAGCTCCCCATCCGTAAATCGGACCGGCCATACACTGCCTTCAAGGCAGACGGCCGGCTATATAACTGCCTTCGGGTCCCCTTCGGCGTCACCAATGGGGTTTCGGTCTTCCAAAGGAAGATGGACCGAGTGGTCGATCGGTACGGCTTGCGGGCCACGTTTCCGTACCTAGACAATGTGACCATCTGCGGCCATGATCAGCAGGACCACGACGCCAACCTTGCTAAATTTCTCCGCACCGCCACTCTCCTCAACCTCACGTATAACAAGGAGAAGTGTGTGATCTGTACAAACCGCTTAGCCATCCTCGGCTACGTGGTCCAGAACGGAGTTCTGGGGCCCGATCCTGACCGCATGCGCCCCCTCATGGAGCTTCCCCTCCCCCACTGCCCTCAAACGCTGCCTGGGGCTCTTCTCGTATTACGCTCAGTGGGTCCCAAACTATGCGGACAAGGCCCGCCCACTCATACAGTCTACTCATTTCCCCCCGACGGCTGAGGCCCAACAGGCTTTCGCCCGGATCAGAGCTGATATTGCCAAAGCTGGAATGCACACTGTAGACGAAACACTTCCTTTCCAAGTAAAAACGACGCATCGGACGTCGCCCTTGCCGCCACCCTCAACCAGGCAGGCAGGCCCGTGGCATTCTTTTCCCGCACCCTCCATGCCTCCGAAATTCGGCATTCATCCGTCGAAAAGGAGACCCAGGCTATCATTGAGGCTGTGCAACATTGGAGGCATTACCTGGCCGGCAGGAGATTCAATCTCCTCACTGACCAACAGTCGGTTGCCTTCATGTTCAACAACACACAGCGGGGCAAGATCAAAAATGGCAAAATCTTGCGGTGGAGAATCGAGCTCTCCACCTATAACTACGAGATTAAGTATCGTCCTGGCAAACTCAACGACCTCCCAGACGCCCTATCCCGAGGTACATGTGCCAGCGCACAGGTAGACCGACTCCGGGCCCTGCACCACAGCCTTTGTCACCCAGGGGTCACTCGGTTGTACCACTTCATTAAGGTACGAAATTTGCCCTACTCCGTCGAGGAAGTAAGGACGATCACCAAGGACTGCCAGGTCTGTGCGGAGTGCAAACCGCACGTCTACCGGCCAGACCGCGCGCACCTGGTGAAGGCCTCCCGCCCCTTTGAACGCCTCAGCGTGGATTTCAGCCCCCTCCCCTCCTCCGACCGACACACGCATTTCCTCAGTGTGATCGATGAATACTCCCATTTTCCCTTCGCCATCCCATGCCCCGACATGACGTCTGCCACCATCATTAAAGCCCTTAATTCTATCTTCACTCTGTTCTGCTTCCCCGCCTACATCCAAAGTGACAGGGGACCCTCATTCATGAGTGATGAGCTACGTCAGTTCATGCTCAGCAGGGGTATCACCTCCAGCAGAACGACGAGCTACAACCCCCAGGGAAACGGACAGGTAGAAAGGGAGAATGGGACGGTATGGAGGGCCGTCCAGCTGGCCCTACGGTCCAGAAATCTCCCGGCCTCCCGCTGGCAAGAGGTCCTCCCTGATGCACTACATTCCATTCACTCATTACTCTGCACTGCTGCTAACAGTACACCGCATGAACGTCTTTTTGCCTTCCCCAGGAAGTCCACATCCGGGGTATCACTTCCAACTTGGCTCACAGCTCCGGAAACCGTGCTTCTCCGTAAACATGTGCGGCTCCACAAGGCGGATCCGTTGGTGGAAAGGGTGCACCTGCTCCACGCAAACCCACAGTACGCCTACGTGGTGTTCCCCGACGGCCGCCAGGATACCGTCTCCCTCAGGGACTTAGCACCAGCAGGTTCCACATCCACACCACCCCCGCCGCCCCTGGCACCACCCTCCCCTCCCCGCCGCCCCCATCACCCCCCCCAGGACTGTCCGTCCTCCCCCTGCCCACCCCCGTTGATGAAGAGGATTTCGGCACGCTCCCGGAGTCAACTTCGACCACGACAGCACCAACATCACCGGCTCCACTTCGTCGATCTCAAAGGACCATCAAGGCACCGGACCGGCTGACCAGAGACACTTTTTTACTGTTCTGTAAATATTAAAGATTGCGAATTGTATATAGTTATCCACCAACCCCACCGGACTCAATTTCAACAGGGGGTGAATGTGGTAAACCACTGTGTTCTTATATTAAGGGTTGTACTGTAGAACCTGCACTAAAGGTTCACCTGGGCCCCTGCATGCTAGCTCCGCCCAGGAGCCGGGTTATGAATATGCATGACCTCCTGCTCGCAGCCATTTCGTCAGCTGCTGTGGGAGGCCACACATCTGATACTAATAAAGCCTCAGTTTGAATTCAACTTCGTCTCCGGTCAAATTGATCGTGCCTCAGTGGTCAGAAGGTGGGCTGTAGGGTCGGGGTGGACGGGCAAGGAGCACCATTGCCACGGCTTACAAGTCAGCCATTCAGCTACGCAAGCTGCTGACAACCCACTGTGAACTTAGGACCACGGGTCGTATGGGTAACCCCCCAGGACACCCACCTCGGTGCCCTCTGGCCCCAGGCGACACATCAGTGGGATGGGCATGTTCCAGCGCAACCCGTGCCATCTTGTTGGCTGGAATGTGTGTGTGTGGTGAGTGAAGTGTGTACTTGCGGCTGCAGATTGTCAATCACAGATCACAAATCCCGCACCCTTTCTCATTGGAATCAATTTGTGTTCCGCGCGGCCGGTGCTAGCCTCTCCACATTCACTGAATTGGTCCAGGTGCAGCGGCAGTTTTCGTGGAAGTCCAAGAATCCTGCCCCGGTGTCAATACTTAGTCCTGAGGAATGCAGAGTCCTGCCGCTGGTCACAGTTGGACACAGTTAAAGGGGTTCTGTGGGAACTGTTCCGGATGTTGATGAAATGGGTTTGTTTGGCATTTCCTGTATACTGTATATATGTTGTTATTCGGGATTTGCATATGTTATATGGGGAGGGATGGGGGTCATGGTTTTCTTTTACTCGTTCATCGGATGTCACGGTCCCTGAGAGCATTTAAGAGTCAACCACATTACCGTAGATCTGGAGTCACATGTACGCCAGACTAGTTAAAGATGACATATTTCCTTCCCTAAAGTGAACCACATGAGTTTTTACGATAATTGACAATGATTTCATCAATAGACTTTTAATTCCGGATTTTTATTGAATCCAAATTTCACCATCTGCCATGGCAGGATTCAAACCTGGGTCTCTAGAGTATGACTCTGGGTTTTCGGATTACTAGTAAGAAGTTTTACAACACCAGGTTAAAGTCCAACAGGTTTGTTTTGATGTCACTAGCTTTCGGAGCGCTACTCCTTCCTCAGGTGAGGAAGGAGCAGCGCTCCGAAAGCTATTGACATCGAAACAAACCTGTTGGACTTTAACCTGGTGTTGTAAAACTTCTTACTGTGCTCACCCTAGTCCAACACCGGCATCTCCACATTTTGGATTACTAGTCCAGCAACAATACCACTACACCACTGCCTTCTCCTATAGTAATAGTAATGGAACTACATGGTCCCTGGTGGGAATTTTAGCATTGCAGTGGTGTTGGACTTTGATTTTTACATATGTAACGGGGACAGTCTAGGGAACTTCATTTCTCTTTGTTTCTTAATATTCACCCTGAGTAGAGGCTACCTCGCCAGCAGCAAGGTTTTAGCTAATGAATGGGAATGCGGCGGGGGGAGTGGCTGCGGCCTGTTGGACCTGTTCAGATGGGGTTCAATGAGCCTAGCTTGTTCACTTGGTGGGGCGGTGGGGTTGGCAAGGTCAGAGCATTGTTCTTTGGGAGGTGATCAGCAGGTTCATGAGGTGTGGGGGGGGGGGGGGAGAGTGGAGGGGGGGGGGGGGGATTGGAGAGATTTATTTCTCGGACAGTGACTAGGGTTTTCTCTTTATGTCACCTTTTGGGTGGATTTGGCAGCCATCTTGGATGGGCCTTGGGCCTAGGTATAGATTTGGAAACATAGAAAATAGAAGCAGGAGGAGGCCATTCGACCTTTCGAGCCTGCTCCTCCATTCATTATGATCATGGCTGATCATCACGCACAATATCCTGATCCCGCCTTTCCCCATATCCTGTGATCCCTTTAGCCTAAGAGTGTTGGGGCAGCACGGTAGCACAAGTGACTAACACTGTGGCTTCACAGCGCCAGGGTCCCACGTTTGTTTCCCTGCTGGGTCACTGTCTGTGTGGAGTCAGCACGTTCTCCCCCTGTCTGCGTGGGTTTCCTCCGAGTGCTCCGGTTTCCTCCCACAGTCCAAAGATGTGCAGGTTAGGTGGATTGGCCATGATAAATTGCCTTTAGTGTTCAAAAGGTGAAGGGGGGGTTATCGGGTTATGGGGATAGGGTGGAAGTGGGTCAGTGCAGACTCGATGGGCCAAATGACCTCCTTCTGCACTGTATGTTCTATGTTCTTATATCTAATTCCTTCTTTTAATTACATAAAGTTTTGCCTCAACTACTTTCTGTGGTACAAATTCCACAGATTCACCACTCTCTGGGTGAAGAAATTTCTTCTCACCTTAGTCCAAAAAGATTCACTCCTTATCCTCAAACTATGGCCCTTAGTTCTGGATTCCCCCACCATTGGGAACATTCTTTCTGAATCTACCCTGTATAATCCTGTTAGAATTTTATAAGTTTCTGTGAGATCCCTACTCACTCTTCTAAACTCCAATGAATATAATCCTAACCAATTTAGTCTCTCCTCATATGACAGCCCGCCATTCCAGGAATCAGCATGGTAAATCTTTGCTGTCCTCCGTCCATAACAAGAACATCCTTTTTCAGATGTGGACACCAAAACTGCACACAATACTCCAAATATGGCCTCACCAATGCCATATACAATTGCAGTAAAACATCTCTATTCCTATATTCAAAATCTCTCGCTATGAAGGCCAATTTACCATTTGCCTTCTTTCCTGCCTGCTGTAACTGCGCGCTTATTTTCAGTGACACCAAGGTCTCACTGAGTGTCCACCGCTCGTAATTTACATCCATTCAAATAATAATCTGCTTTCCTATTTTTGCTACCAAAGCGGATAACCTCACATTCATCTACATTATACTGCATCTGCCATGCATCTGCCCACTCACTCACCCTTTGGAGCGGCAGGACATTGGATAGCACTGGCGCCGAGGTCCCAGGTTCGATCCGGGCTCTGGGTCACTGTCCGTGAGGAGTTTGCACATTCTCCCCGTGTTTGCGTGGGTTTCCCCACCACAACCCAAAGATGTGCAGGGTAGGTAAATTGGCCACGCTAAATTACCCCTTAATTGGAAAAATGAATTGGGTACTCTAACATTTTAATCAAAAAAAAAAAGATCCCTTTGAAGCAGCTCTCCATCCTCCTCACAGCTCACCCTCCCACCCAACTTCGTATCATCTGCAAATTTGGAGATAATACATTCAGTTCCTTATCCAAATCATTAATTTTTTTAACTGTTTTTATTAAGGCATTTGTGTGTATATATATAGATATATCAAACACAACCAGAACCAAAAAGAGAACAAACAGGAATTCACATAACAAATAAAAACACTCCACTGCCCCACCCCCTCTGCCGTTACCCGCCACCTACCCTACCTCCTTTTTTAATCCCAAAATCGCCCCCCACCCCCACACACACACCTGCTGACTTCTTAACTCTCATTGAAATAGTCGACAAACGGTGTCCATCTCCAGGCAAACCCCTCCACCGTCCCTCTCAAGGCTAACTTAATTTTTTCCAGCCTGAGGAAGTCCGTGAGGTCGCTCAACCACACCCCCGGTTTCGGCGGCCCCACGTCCCTCCATTCCAGCAAGTTCCGTCTCCGGGCTACCAGGGAGGCAAAGGCCAAAACATCGGCCGCTCTCGCCCCCTGGACTCCCGGGTCTTCCAATACTCCAAAAATCACCACTTCTGGCCAACCTTCACCCTCAGCACCTCAGACATAACGTCAGCAAACCGCTGCTAGAATCCCTCCAGTTTCAGACAGGCCCAAAACATGTGGACATGGTTCATGAGCGTCCAGCGCACCGCTCAAACCTATCCTCCACCCCCTCAAAAAACCCGCTGATTCTGGCCATCGTCATATGCCATGGGCCACCTTGAATTGAATAAGGCTAAGCTTAGCACACAAAGAGGATGTGTTCACTCTCCTCAGAGCCTCTTCCCACACCCCAGCCTCCAAATCCCCCACCATCTCTTCCTCCCATTTCCGCTTGACTTCTGCTATCGGGGTGCCCTCCCAGCCCATTTGCTCTTTGTAAATCTCCGAAACCCTGCCCGCATCAACCCCTGTTTTCGACACCACCTTCTCCTGCAACCCCGGGGGTTGGTAATCATGTTGGTAATGGATCCCAAGAACAGGAATTTGTGGAATGTCTAAGAGATGTTTTTTTGAAGCAGCTTGTGACAGAGCCTACGAGGGAACAGGCAATTCTGGATTTGGTGATGTGTAATGAGGCAGACTTGATTTGGGAACTTGCGGTGAAAAAACCCTTAGGGAGCAGTGATCACAATATGATAGAAATTAACCTGCAGTTTGAGAGGGAGAAGCTGGAATCAGATGTCATGATGTTACAATTAATTAAGGGTAACTACAAAGACATGAGGGAGGAGCTGGCCAGAGTTGATTGGAAAGGGAGCCTAGCAGGGAAGACAGTGGAACAGCAATGGCAGGAGTTTTTGGGGGTTATCCGGGAGGCACAACAGAAATTCATGCCAAGGAGGAGGAAACATGCTAAGGGGAGGACAAGGCATCCATGGCTGACCAGGGAAGTCAAGGATAGCATAAAATCAAAAGAAAAAGCATACAAAGTGGCGAGGGTTAGTGGGAAGCCAGAAGATTGGGAAGTCTTTAAAAGCGAGCAGCGGACACTAAAAAGCAATAAGGGGGGAGAAGATAAACTGAGAGTGTAAGCTAGCTAGTAATATAAAAGAAAATATCAAAAGTTTTTTTCAATATAAAAGGAAAGAGGGAGGCAAAAATAGACATTGGACCACTGAAAAAATGAGGTTGGAGAAGTAATAATAGGAAACAAAGAAATGGCAGAGGAACTGAATAGTTACTTTGCATCAGTCTTAATGGTGGTTGACACCAGTGGGATGCCACTGCTCAAGGAGAATCAGGGGCACAGGTTAGTGTAGTGGCCATCACTAAGGAGATGGTTCTGGGGAATCTGAAAGGTCTGAAGGTGAATAAATCTCCTGGACCAGATGGACTACACCCCAGGATTCTAAAAGAGATTGCTGAGGAGATTGTGGACGCATTGGTGGCGATCTTTCAGGAATCACTGGAGGCAGGGAGGGTCCCTTAGAGCTGGAAAGTAGCTAACGTAATACCACTGTTCAAGAAGGGAGGGAGGCAGAAAATGGGAAATTATAGGCCGGTTAGCCTGACTCTGGTCATTGGCAAGATTTTAGAGCCCATTATTAAAGATAAGATCACGGAGTACTTGTAAGTGCATGATAAAATAGGACAGAGTCAGCAATCCTTTGTCAAGGGGAGGTCATGTCTGACCAATCTGTTAGAGTTCTTTGAGGAGGTAACAAGGAAGTTAGACAAATCGAGCCAATGGACGTGATTTATTTAGATTTCCAGAAGGGCTTTGACAAGGTGCCGAAAAGGAGACTGTTAAATAAGTTAAGAGCCCATGGTGTTAAGGGTAAGACCCTGGCATGGATAGAGGATTGGCTGACTGGCAGAAGGCAGAGAATGGGGACAAAGTGGTCTTTTTCGTGATGGCAGCCAGTGACTAGTTGTGTGCCTGCCCCAGGGGTCGGTACTGGGACCACAACTTTTCACAATATACATTAATGATATGGAAGAAGGAACTGAGGGAACTATTGCTAAGTTTGCAGATGATACAAAGATCTGTAGAGGGACAGGTAGTATTGAGGAAGCAGGGGGGCTGCAGAAGGAGTTGAACAGGCTAGGAGAGTGGGCAAAGAAGTGGCAGATGGAATACAAAGTGGAAAAGTGTGAGGTTATGCACTTTGGAAGGAGAAATGGAAGCATAGACTATTTTCTAAATGAGGAAATGCTGAGGAAATCAGAAGCACAAAGGGACTTGGGAGTCCTTGTTCAAGATTCTCTTGAGGTTATGTAAAGGTTCAGTTGGCAGTTAGGAAGGCAAATGCAATGTTGGCATTCATGTCGAGAGGGCTAGAATACAAGAGCAGGGATGTAATTTTGAGGCTGTAGAAGGCTCTGGTCAGACCCCATTTGGAGTACTGTGAGCAGTTTTGGGCCCCGTATCTAAGGAATGATGTGCTGGCCTTGGAAAGGGTCCAGAAGAGGTTCACAAGAATGATCCCTGGAATAAAGAATTTGTCTTATGAGGAACGGTTGCAGACTCTTGGGTCCATACTCGTTGGACTTTAGAAGGATGAGGGGGGAACTTATTGAAACTTACAGGGTACTGCGAGGCCTGGATAGAGTGAATGTGGAGAGGATGTTTCCACTAATAGGAAAAACGAGAACCAGAGGGCACAATCTCAGATTAAAGGGACGATCCTTTAAAACAGCGATGAGGAGGAATTTCTTCAGCCAAAGGGTGGTGAATCTGTGGAACTCTTTGCCACAGAAGGCTGTGGAGGCCAAATCACTGAGTGTCTTTAAGACAGAGATAAATAGGTTCTTGATTAATAAAGGGATCAGGGGTTATGGAGAGAAGGCAGCACACTGGGGATAAGAAAAATATCAGCCATGATTGAATGGCAGGGCAGACCCGATGGGCCGAGTGGCATAATTCTGTTCCTATGTCTTATGATCTTATGGTCCGACGTCTCCCTTCCTACTTGTATTGGTGATTGAGCCCCTGGCTATGGATTTGAGGGCTTTGAGAAAGTGGAAGGTGATAATTGAGGTGGGACGGGCGTGGAGGAAATGTTGGAGAATAGGGTATCCCAGTCCACCGATGACTTACTGCTTTATGTGATTGACCCAGTCCCCACTATGTGTGATATAATGGAGCTACTGAAGAGCTTTGGCTCTTTTTCGGGATACAAGTTGAATCTGGGAAAGAGTGAGTATTTTCCGGTGGACCCCACAGGGATGGGAACCAACACGGGGGATGCTTCCATTTCACCTTGTCAGATCAAGCTTCAAGTATCTGAGTGTCCGAGTGGCCCTGGATTGGTCCCAGCTCTATAAATTGAACTACGCCAGTCTGGTGAGTAAGGTCAAATCTGATCTGCAAAGGTGGGATAACCTTCCCCAATCCTTGGCGGGCAGAGTCCATTCTATCACTATGAATATTCTTCCATGGTTTTTGATTCTTTTTCAATGTCTTCCTGTCCTTCTCCCTAAATCCTTTTTTGACCAAGTTAATAAGTTGACAGCAACTTTTATATCTGTGGGTAAGATTCCGAGAATTGGTAGGACAGCTTTACACAGAGACAGACAATCAGGGGATCTGGCGTGCCTAATTTGCTTTTTAGTTATTGGGCTGCCAATGTGGAAAAGGTGCTGGGTTGGTGTAGTGACCCAGGGGGTGCTTGGGTGCAGGTTGAGGCAAGGTCATGTAAAGGGTCAGGGTTGGGCGCACTGGTGATGGCGTCTCTCCTGTTTTCGCTAACAAAATATTCTACGAATCTGGTGTTCATATCTACTTTGAAGATATGAAGATAGTTCAGGCAACATTTTAAGCTTGGGTCTCTGTCGGCGTTGGCCCCTATTTGTACCAATCACAGATTTGACTCGGCAAAGCTAGATGCCCTGTTTGTGGATGGCAAGGGCTGGAGAGATTAAGAGACTTGTTTCTGGAAGGGCGATTTGCCAGTTTGGAGGAATTGATGGTGAAATACGGCTCATGGGGTCGAATTCATTGAGATATCTTCAGGTTTGGAAGGCCTTCCCAACATTTCCCAAGGGACCGCTGACTTCTTTTATGAAAAGGATCCTTTTGCTTGCAGGGTCAGAGGAGGGAACCATATCTGGCAGCTATAGGTGGATCCTGTCAGAGGACGTGGGCCCAGTGGATTGGGTGAAAGTGAGGTGGGAAGGGGAGCTGGGGCACTCAGTGGATGATGAAGTGTGGAATGAGGCCCTTCGCAGGGTGAATTGCACGTCCTTAATGCGAGGTCCAGCTTATAGAAGTGTTTCGGGCATTCACGACCACAGCAAAGGTGAGCTTTTTTCCCCCGGAGGTGGATGATAGGTGTGAGCGGTGTTCTGGGGGCACGGCCAACCGCACACCCATGTTCTCGTCCTGTCCCAACCCCACCCAGCGCCTCAGCATGGTTGGAGGACCTAGTGGAGTTTCTGTACCTGTACAAGTTCAAATACAATGTGAAGGGATCGATGGAGGGATTCTACCAGAGATGGCAGCCTTCCATTGCCTATTTTACAGAACTGATCACCGTCAGTCGCTAAGGGGGAGGAAAGGGTGTTGGGAAGGGGGGGTAGTGTGGTTTGTATCGTCATGTGAGAGTATCTTTAAGAAATGGGTGTTTATAAATGGGTGTGTATATAAATATTTGTAGTGAGAGTACCTTTAGGAAATGTGTGTTTACTACTGCAGTGATGTCAGAGAGTGGGTGGAGCTGGGCTGTCCGTCAGCTTTTTACTTTCGTTTTAGGCTGTTTGCTGCAGGGTGTGTTTTAGTTTCGTTTTCAGAGCTGGATAGTTGCAGTCACAGCCAGAAGTTGTATGAATCTCTCTCTGTAATCTGAAGACAGTAAATCGATCCTGGTGATTTAAAACTAATAACAGTAGTGACTTTAACCTGATGTGCTTCTGGTAAAAGGTGTTTTAAGTCATATGGCTATTAAAAGGAAACCTTAAAGGATTACTTAGTGTTGTATTCTTTGGGGGTTGTATTTGAATTAATGGTTGCTAAGATGTTCACTATATGTTTTAAAAGGTTAACTTGAGTTCATAGAATAAACATTGTTTTGCTCAAAAAATACTTTTCCATTTCTGCTCTACCACACCTGTAGAGTTGGCCGTGTGCTCCCCATACCACAGTCTATTGTAAGTTGTGGGTCAGGTGAACTCCATGATACACTTTGGGGCTCTCTAAACCCTGGCCCATAACAGTATTCTTCTTAGTACCTTTTTTTTAATGTTGTGTCTGTGGATTTGTAAAACTTTTAAATATTTTATAATAATTGGTAAAATTGAAAAACTTTTGTTACATTTTTTTTTAAATTTACAAATCTGGTGACTGTAATTTTTTTAAACTTTTAAAAAAATAAATTTAGAGTATCCAATTCATTTGTTATTTCAATCAAGGGGCAATATAGCGTGGCCGATCCTACCCTGCACATTTTTGGGTTGTGGGGGCAAGACCCACACAAACACGGGGAGAATGTGCAAACTCCACCCTGGCAGTGACCCAGAGCCGGGATAGCACCTGGGACCTTGGCGCTGTGAGGCAGCAATGCCCTCTGGTGATTGTAATTAATGGGCAGTCAAGTGTCAGAGACTTTGGGAATTTTTAGAAGAATTATTAGTTAATTCACTTGTGTTGTGACTCCGGGGCGTGTGGGGCTGGAAATGACTGCACACTAGCCCAAAGTGCCTTAACAAATACGAGGGAAAAATGGCAATTTGGATCATTTAATAGGTGAAATCAATATGGTAGAAGTGACCTCCATGGTGATAAATGGGCAGTTAAATGCACGGTAGCACAGTGGGTAGCACTGTTGCTTTACAGCTCCAGGGTCCCAGGTTCAATTCCCGTCTTGGGTTACTAACTGTGTGGAGTCTGCACGTTCTCCCCGGTTTCATCCGGGTGCTCCAATGTCCTCCCACAAGTCCCAAAAGACGTGCTGTTAAGTAATTTGGACATTCTGAATTCTCCCTCTGTGTGCCGGAATGTGGCGACTAGAGTCTTTTCACTGTAACTTCATTGCAGTGTTAATGTCAGCTGACTTGTGATAATAAAGATTATTATTAAAATGTGCACAATTAATGAATATTTACTTTTGAGTTGTAGAGATGGTTTGTAGTCTTGAACATATTTATCATGTTAATCCATCCAATCATTATTTAGATCACCGTATGCTAATCTATTATAAGCTATTGTTTAAGAAGGTAAGGGTATAAATAAAAAGGAATAGTTACTACGTTATAGTATGCATTGAAAAATGTGTACATATTTGTCGTATAATTGATAAAAATAAACTATTTTATTTTGGCTTTGGGATGGGGATGTCACTGGGAAGGCTAGTTTTTGTTGCCCATCCCTAATTGCCCTTGAACTGACTGGCATGCTCGGCCATTTCAGAGGATTTGGAGATGATTTGGAGTTGGGGACCAAGGGCAATGTGTCTAAGTTTGCAGACGACACTAAGATAAGTGGTAAAGCAAAAAGTTCAGAGGATACTGGAAGTCTGCAGAGGGATTTGGATAGGCTAAGTGAATGGGCTAGGGTCTGGCAGATGGGATACAATGTTGACAAATGTGAGGTTATCCATTTTGGTAGGAATAACAGCAAAAGGGATTATTATTTAAATGATACAATATTAAAACATGCTGCTGTGCAGAGAGACCTGGGTGTGCTAGTGCATGAGTAGCAAAAAGTTGGTTTACAGGTGCAACAAATGATTAAGAAGGCAAATGGAATGTTGTCCTTCATTGCTAGAGGGATGGAGTTTAAGACTAGGGAGGTTCTGCTGCAATTGTATAAGGTGTTAGTGAGGCCACACCTGGAGTATTGTGTTCAGTTTTGGTCTCCTTACTTGAGAAAGGACGTACTGGCACTGGAGGGTGTGCAGAGGAGATTCACTAGGTTAATCCCAGAGCTGAAGGGGTTGGATTACGAGGAGAGGTTGAGTAGACTGGGACTGCTGTACTCGTTGGAATTTAGAAGGATGAGGGGGGATCTTATAGAAACATATAAGATTATGAAGGGAATAGATAGGATAGATGCGGGCAGGTTGTTTCCACTGGCGGGTGAAAGCAGAACTAGGGGGCATAGCCTCAAAATAAGGGGAAGTAGATTTAGGACTGAGTTTAGGAGGAACTTCTTCACCCAAAGGGTTGAGAATCTAGGGAATTCCTTGCCCAGTGAAGCAGTAGAGGCTCCTTCATTGAATGTTTTTAAGATAAAGATAGATCGTTTTTTGAAGAATAAAGGGATTAAGGGTTATGGTGTTCGGGCCGGAAAGTGGAGCTGAGTCCACAAAAGATCAGCCATGATCTCATTGAATGGTGGCGCAGGCTCGAGGGGCCAGATGGCCTACTCCTGCTCCTAGGTCTTATGTTCTTATGTTGTTGAGTTATCATCAAAAGCCTTTCATCTGAGATTTACAATATTTGCCCCGTTCACGATCAACAGATCACCAGAATGAAATAATGCTTGGTAAGGATGTTTAGTTCCAAAGACTGCCTGGCAAATGCAGTTGGTAAGCAATAATTTGCATCTGCATAGTATTTTATACAAAGCTAAAATTTCACACAATAAATTATTTTGAAGAGGAAAAACTTGATACAGCATGGAGGTAAAAAGACAATATCACAATTCATGCAGAGATTCACAAGACAAGAGGCCATAAACCTGTATAACTAACCGAATCAGGATAAGTGGTGAATAGTAGGAAAATCTACAAAGCAAAGAAGGTCATAGAAACTCATAAAGTCAAGCCCAGAAGTAGGAGTTGTAGAGACATTCAAAACTAAGGGGGACAAAGGAACTGCAAAAATCTGCAGAACTAAGCAACAAAGTCTGGCGTTAGTTAATGAAACACAAGTAACCCAATGGTTAAGAGACACTGTAGAACTAAGTGGGCTGGAAGAAACTATAAAAAAAACAAAGTAATTTAAATTATTTCTAACAAGCTTTAGTAGTTCGAAGAAAGTGAATAAAGTAGAATTAGTGAAAAAGTCATAAATGACTGAGTACTGATGGGTTAAAGCTTTGTGGTGAGATCCACTAACAGAATGAGGAATATTTTATTCCATGTGCCACTTCATGACATTTTTCATTTTGGTGAAGTCTGTTTAGTTTGTTTAAGATTGAATGATCATCAGATTATTACAAAAAAGTTATAATCAACAGAAGGCTGTGAGAGTATTGGATTTGAACTGAGTGCACATCAAAGAAAAGTCCAGGTATCACAATTTTTACAACAGATGATTAACAACATAAAGTCTTGAGACCTCAGTGGAGATCTTTTTCTAAAATCTGCGCAATGGAAAAATCTTAAAGCACTCTACTGGAAGAACTCCATACAGTGTTTAGGTTGGGAATGATTCCTAGCTCACCATGAGCAGATTTATCAGCTATGTTTATTAAGGGGAATTTAACTGATTAACATTATTATTCTGTTCTTATGTGTTCCATGGTTTTATCGATGATAAGTAATTAGATATATTATTTTACAATGTCAGATACATCACGCTATGTTCTGTGTAATGTATTTTAATAAAGTTGTTCTCCAATGACTTAACTCGTGAACAAAAATACTTTCTTCCTGCAATTATCTCTTTGCTTTCCACCCACTCTCTTTGTCTTCCACGTTCTCGCTCTGAATTTGAATATAAGGCATCTAAATATAAGAAAATGTGATGCCAAGATGAAGCATGGAATGTGGAATAAAACTGTGCACTTGTCACACTTGTCATAGCAAGGATGGAATGTGGGATTGGACTCACTGGGGGTTTCCTGCGTCAGCACCAGAGAGGTGAATGAACAAGTTTGGCAGCACTGAGGTAGTAGGTTGTGAGTACGATGGTTCTGATTTATTTATTTGCAACAGATTTATGTCGAGATGTTGGGCTGAATTTTCCAGTCCTACCAGTGGTGGGTTTCGTGGCGCGCAGGACTGGAAAATTCAGAATGAGGCCAAAAGTCAGATTACTGCTGAGGGAAAAACAAGTGGGAAATTTCCCCTCACCACTTTCATGCCAGGATGGTGGCAGGTCAGCTTTCCCACTGATCCATGTTGGAAAAACTATTTGCAAGTATTCGCATGTCATGAATACTCATTAAAAATGCAACTTGCTCAAATCTCGTTCCTCCTCAAAGTGAAAAGCAGCACCACTATCTAGAGACTCCGAAGATCTGAAGCAATTTAAAATCAAAACTGGAGGGTCGGAACTGTGGCGCAGTGGTTAGCACTGCTGCCTCACGGCGCGGAGGACCCAGGTTTGATCCCGGCCCCGAGTCACTGTCCGTCTGGGGTTTGCACATTCTCCCCATGTCTGCATTGGTCCCACCCCCACAACCCAAAAAGATGTGCAGGGTAGGTGGATTGGCCACGTTAAATTACCCCTTATTTGGGAAAAAAAATAATTGGGTACTCTAAATTTATTTTATAAATCAAAACTGGAAAAGAATCAGCAGGGGGGGGGCGGGGTCTGAGGCAATGTGGGAGGAGCCCACAGCTAGACTCAGGGGCTTGAACAGGGGGTACCCTCACACTGCTTCGAGTAACAACATGGAAATAGAATCTGAGCTGACTGAACTCAGGAAGAGTTTATTGAGAAGATCCAATTGGAGCCACTGGCATTTGGAGCACTTTAATGTGAGACTGCAGGAGTCATTGGGTTCACAATGAAGTTTATTAATTTCAGTATTAACAAAGATGTATGTGAGAAGCTGCAGCCAACTATGAAGGGAGCATAGCTGCTGTGTATCTGCAAAATGGTCAATGAACCCCTCTAAGGTGCTTTCTCCAGTTGGCATGGTGAATGGCCAAAGGGCATCCAGTCATTCCAAAAGTGCAGGTTAGACATCATCAGTATAGCAGACCAGACATAGTAGGAGTGCCTTAGGTGACTTGAACATATCCTAGATGCGGTCAAGCCTCTTTCAAACTCTCCAGGATTAAGATGGCAAGTAACTCGTGTGGCATCTTAGTATGAGGGAGCACCTCAGCTGGAATGCTGTATCAGGGAGAGGTATGTAACGCAGATACAGCTCTAGGGCATGACAGTGGTTTTCTGGCAACTCCGCCATAGTTGCCCGTTACTCTTTAATTTGTTAGACCTATCTGTCCACTGAGAGAAGGAGGATTGAATAGTGGTGCCTGTGCTAAATGCTGCCTCCTTGATGGCAATGATCCATCTGAGGAGGAGGAAACTGGCCTGCCGCCACCTAGCACAGTTTCACGAAGAGGCCGGGCTTGAGGACCTTGGTCAAGTGTAGCCCCGGCAAGGCCTACAGGATGAGAAAGTCAGATCCCTCCCACAAGGTTCTACTGATGATACCGTTCCTACTGGAGATGAGCAAGAGACATTTTGGTGCATGACTGCACTTGTCAGAAGATGGTGGCGCATATCTGGCAGTTTCTGCAAAAGGAGCTAATGCCGCAGGGGCGAGGGAACATCCCCTGCTAGTGTCCTGAAGGTCATAATCGCACTCAATGCTTTTGCCAGTTGATCGTCGCAGGGATCCACAGGCATCTCTCTGTCCTCAACAGATAATGTATCAGGGAGGTGACGGATGCCCTGTATAGTAGGTTCATCATATTGTAAAGTTCACACTGTATGAAGCTAACCAGGCTGCCAGATTCCTGGGTTTTGTGGCAACCTCTAACCTCCCTAAAGTACAAGGTGTGATCAATTGAACACATGTGGCTTTGAGAACTTCATGGCAGCAGCCCCTGATGTTCATTAACAGGAAAGGATTCTACTCACCAAATGTGCAGCTAGTGTGCGACCATCAGAGGCACATCATGCATGTTTGAGCCAGGTACCCTGGGAGTTCCCAGGATTCATACATCCTGAGGCACTCGCAGGTACCTCAGGTATTCAAAGGGCTGTGATTCTTACAGGGCTGGTTGCTTGGCGATAAGGGGTATCTGCCAAAATGATGGCTTATGACACAAATGCATTGTCTTCAAAGTGCCTTGGAGGAAAGAAACAATGATGACGTGCTTCAAGAAGTTCCATTATTGAGCAGACCACTGGCACCCAGAAGATGTACTTCCAATGCACAGGTGAGGCTCTTATGGTACTCGCCAGACAAGATATCCGGCATCATCATAATCTGTTGCATGCTGCACAGCCTGACGCTTCAAAGGGGAAATCACTTGCCAGAGTCAAACATACAGGAGGCTGAGAACTCCTTGCACGGTGGAGAACTGGAAGGGCAGGAACCTGACGAGAGTGAGGATAGGTAGCTTGCAGGTGAGAATGCAATCAAAGTAACTAGATGCGCAAGACGCACCCATGACACACTCATAGCAACAAGGTTCTAGGAGGGGCAAAGTGCAGGCAATGGTACCCAAGCCTATTTCTCTTGTCCCTTAGTAGCATTGTAGCCATGTAAAATGGCCACTGCAAAGGACCATGGAATTGTTGTCAATTTGGGACACAGACAGGTACACAGCCTCTGTGTATTGTGCAAAGAAACCAGACTCGACTGAAACTTGCATCCATTAAGAATCAATTACCATTTTCCCTAAGACAATAGCATTCGCATTAAGGACCATCAACGATAGCAGACTAACCGGCGCCACCCCCCCTTATTTGGAAAGGTCTACATGCCTGGGACAATGATAGCTAGGACCCGCCCAGCCATCGAGGTATCCGCCCCCTAAGATCGATGAGAGTGATCGAAAGCCCTATCGATCCATTGGACCTGGAGTAAGAATCGCCCAAAAGGGCACGAAAGAGACAAAGGATAAAAAGCCCTGCGCACTAGAGATCGGTCTCTTTTGGGACTGGCCTGTGCGCGGCCAACTGTCGCAGAACAACCAAGTTCAAGGACCCGCGACCATTCTTGAAGGACGAGCCCAGCTGAGACGAACCCAACAACTTCCAACCGATCACGTGGACCCGGAAAGAGGCCTTATCTCGTACAGTGCCGGTAACTCGAAGTTAAGTAAAAGTCATCTTAGTTGTTAGGTGAAGTTTAGTACGGAGCCACGTGTATTATTGCATAGAGATACAAGTCTTGTGTTACTAATAAACTGTGTTTTTGAGCTAACATACTGGTTGTGTAGTCATTTGGTCAATATAAGAAACAGCTTGTGGTTCACATAAAGGGTAAAAAGGCAACATTTATTGGCGATTCCACCGGGAGTGACTTTGTTGCTCCGAGGGATCCCACAACTTTGAATTAAATTGGGGAAAAAGAACGAACCACAAGAGTAAGTTTCATATCGGCCAAATAACCGAATTTCGGAAGTGCGCACTAACTGCATGCGTAACTAACAGGGAAGGGTAAGGTAAACACGTCAGACTTGCATGCAAATCTAGAGGGATTGTGAACCGGAATATAGCCATAAACCGTACCCGTTGTTCGATCGACTCCTTATTCCCCCCTGTTCCAAATTTTAAGTCGAGAAGAGATGGCAGCGCAGATGATAGAGAGAATGATGAATCCACAGCAGCAACCCGAGGTCGCAGTAGCCTACAAATCAGAGCAGTGCCCCATATGGGAGGATGTGTTGAGGTGTTTAAAGGGAAAAGGATGGCCCCTTTGGTCGAATGTTTGTGCAAATACCGAGTCAGGTCCAGGAAAGATAGGACAAATTAGGTGGGAGGATTTATGTAAGGTATATAAGAAAAACGCAGTAAAGTTTAGAAAGCCAATGGCAATAGTGTGCTGCTTGGCACAGTTGCGAGGCACCGAGGAGGTCGTCAAGACGCTCCGCAGACAGTTAGAAGAGGAAGAGAATGAAGGAAACAGTAAAGAAAGTGAAAACATTATTGAGGAACTCTGGGAGAAGTTAGCCGCTAAATACAGGGAAATCGCCGATGTTAAACGTGCCCACCAGTCTTGCATAGTACACCTTCGCAACTTCCAAACCCAGTACGACAAGGCCTATCAAGATACACAGCGCGCAGTCTTGATAAGAGAGGAGACTGAACACCAGGTCACCGAGCTAACAAAGAAATGCGCCGATTTACAGGCAGTTTTAAGAGCGCTCCACCAGTCCACTAACCAACAAAAGCAGAGCACCACGTTAAATGCCAGCGGAAGATAGATAAGCTCCAGTTGTTACTTTCAGTTCAGAATGGTTTTATGTGTGCCTTCGGGACAGACGAGACAGATGAGGAAGAGATGACAGATTGGGAAGAGTTAACTGAAATCACGCTAATGTATGTTAAAGGAACGGAAAGTCAAAAGCAGCCGCCACGCATCCCAAAAAGAAAGACACCGGCAGCACCAGCTGCACAGGTCGCACCAACCCCCACAGCTGCCCCAACACCCATGAATCCGGTCACCACAGAGAGAAGGATTCGAGACCAAGCAGGTCCAGATATCACCTGCACCACCCCACTTCCGGTAACCCAGTTAAGGGACGCTTGTGGTAAAATTACTCCATTTCAGCCCACCGCAGACCCGCATAGCTTCTTTGAGGAGGTGCACCAGCAAAAGGTCATGTACGGATTAGATGAGAGGGAGGAAGTAAAATTGATTGTAATGAGTCTCAGCCAGTCGGTAAGGTCAGCTTTGCCAGAACACCAAAACGTAGGCGGAGGAACCCTAGAGGAAATGAAGGCCGCAATATTAGATGCTATCAGATACAACAAAGGGGATCCGGTAGAGGGTTTGAACCAATGCAGGCAAAAGAAAGGGGAACATCCGGCCGCCTTCACCGGTCGCCTCTGGATACATTTCAAGGCAGTATACCAAAATTTAAACCGCGCTCACCTAGATGAGGAAGAAACCACTAAATGGTCCCGTACTTTAGTTTCGCATGCCACGGAAGCAGGTAAAAGGGCTTGCGCAAATTATGACCCGGCAGATACCATACATAATGAGATTTGGGTACTTAGACGCCGATCCAGGGCATGGGAACAGTCACTTCAGGATCAGATGGACCAGAACAGATTAGAAGCCACAATGTACCCAGTCAGAACTAGTCAGGAACCCGCATGGATAAATGAGGGCAGAAGAGAGGAACATTACCCCTGAGAACAGTACCCCAGAGCATAAGCCCCAGCCCACGCACCACGAGGTTCATGTTACAATTGTGGACAAGTAGGACATTTCGCCCACAATTGCAGACAAAATCCCCCACACCACCAACGACCCCAACAGCCCAACCCCCCACCCAGAAACAATAGGCCAGACCACGATCATCAGCCGTGACAGTTAGGAGGCAACGCTTGCCCCATGCATAACGTAAACGCCCGATCAGATAACCTCACTTATAACTCCCTAGATTGATGGTGACCAGAGTCTCCAACATGGGTCTGTGACACGCGCTGGGGTAATGTCGGAAGACCGGTCGTCACAGGCACAGTCCGGGGACAAGCAGTTGATTTTCTTTGGGACACAGGAGGACCCCGAACCACACAAAACTCTGCAAACCTATTCCAAAAAACACCCTGGCCCATCACAGATACCATCACACTCAGTGGATTCACAGGCCGCATGCAAAACGGATACATCACAGCCCCTATATCTGTCCAATTAGGAAACGTAGTCACTACCCACCCCGTTGTTCTAGTAGACCTACCCCCGACTGCAGCACACATCCTAGACATAGACTTTATGCACTCCCATAACCTCTCCTTCGACCCCGTAAACAAGTGTGTGGCGAATGTCAAGACAGTTCGAGCCCCTGCCACACTCTCAGTAGGAGATGACGAAAACAGGATTTGCTCAGTAGGGGACTATTGGTTTAACCCTTCAGCAATTAGCACAGATGACACCATTAAACGGGTATTAACCATACACAAAGGTGCGTTTGCCCAACACAAGCACGACTGTGGGCACATTCCAGGTACGATTATGATCTCAGGTCCCGACCCCAAACCACAGAAACAGTATGGATTTCCACAGCAGGCTGAGAGTGAAATTTTAAAGGCAATTAACAGTCTATTAAACAAGGAGTGATTCGACCCATAGCTTCCACTAATAATGCCCTGATTTGGCCCGTAAAGAAACCAGATGGTTCATTACTCACTATTGACGCGACCTAAACAACGTTACCCCTTTAACAGCCCCCACCATTGCCACAAGTCCCGCGACCATGCTAATGCAGGGAGTGCAAGCAAAGTATTTCACTGTGCTGGATATCAGCAATGGTTTTTGGTCCATTCCCCTAGATCGGACTTGCCAGTATAAATTTGCATTCACTTTTCAAGGACAACAGTACACGTGGACGTGTCTCCCCCAAGGCTTCCATAATTCCCCCTCCATTTTCTGCAGACAGCCAGCCACTGGTCTTTCCAAATTCCCCCGCCCCGAATGCCTAATTCAGTATGTACTGCTCCTGCAAACTGATAACAGGGAAGAGCACATGGCTCTATTGGCTGAATTACTAACCCTGCTCTAGTCTATCGGATGTAAGGTAAACCACAAAAAGGCACAGATATTGAGGGAAAAGGTACTTTATTTAGGCACCACTATTACCCATGGCAAACATGAAATTGAACAAAAACCAATTGACTCCATTGTGAAATTGCCCCTGCCCCGTAATGTAAGTGCACTCCGCTCATTTCTAGGTTTAGTGAGATACTGCAGAAATTATATCGATAGTTTTGCCACCAAGGCAGCCCCGCTCTCAGAGCTTCTAACAAAGAACACCCCATGGAATTGGCTTCCCCAGCACACTGACGCCATAGACGATTTAAAACGCGCCCTCGGTACAGCTCCCGCTTTACAAGTTCCTGACCCTGACTTGCTCTACGCCACAGAATAGCAACCACCGACCGAACCCTCTCAGCAGTGCTCCTACAGGAACGAAATGACTGATTGGGATCGGTAACCTATGCCTCTAGAGTTTTAGACCCCGTAGTACAAGGATTTTCTGCCTGTGAACGACACTTGCTTGCAGTCTTCTGGGTAGTCCAGTACTTTGCCTACATTACAGGCCTCAACCCAGTCACGATATTAACCGAGCACACCCCCACCCAACTGTTGTTGGACGGCAAACTAAAGGATGGTTCAGTTAGCCAGATCAGAGCAGCTCGCTGGACACTCTTATTACAAGGCAGGGATATTTCTGTGAAACGCACCACGACCCACACGTTCTTAGCAGACAATTTACAATACGCAGGGACCCCACACGAATGCCATATAATTGCAGCCACACACCCCACAGGACCCTTTGTTCCCAAATCACTACACCCACGTGTAAACGGTGAGACACAAAGTTCCCAAGATACAGGGACACAGTAAAGATCTATGTAGATGGCTCCTACACTGTTGAGGATGGAATAAGAATCACAGGATGCGGGATTTACATGGAGGACTCACAGAGACGCCCACTAGAAGAGGTATCTTTAACATTACCCGGCCACTTGGGTTTGCAGGCAGCCGAACTGGCAGCCATAGCTTATGTAATTGATCACCCAGACCCCATTCCAACACCGCGGACATACACTCAGACAGCTTGTACGTCTGCAACAGTCTAACAGAATTCCTTCCCCGATGGGAATCTCGAGTTTGTGTCTCCGCCGATGGAAAACCCGTACTCTCCGCCCCTCTCCTGAAACATGTTCTTAAAAAAGCCACCGGCCGCACATACGGCATCATTAAAGTAAAGAGCCATCACCGTCTCCCCCCCCCCCCCCCCCCCCCCCCCGCCCCCCCCCCCCCTCCCCCCGGGAATCGCAAGGCCGACACCTTAGCTAAAGCTGGATCACGCACTGGTCAATTCTGGCAACCCCCCCCCCTCGGAGTGTGAACAGATGCATTCAATCCATGTCTCCCAAACCAATATTGAGGATTTATCGCAGGCACAGAAAGCAGCCGACACTCTTAAACGTGTACTGAATGGCACATACCCAGCCCCCTATGATAAATGTTTTGAGGATATTACCAGTGCTGTAGATAACGGGGAGCCAATGGATGTGGTATATCTGGATTTCCAGAAAGCCTTTGACAAGGTGCCACGCAAAAGGTTGCTGCATAAGATAAAGATGCATGGCATTGAGGGTAAAGTAGTAGCATGGATAGAGGATTGGTTAATTAATAGAAAGCAAAGAGTGGGGATTAATGGGTGTTTCTCTGGTTGGCAATCAGTAGCTAGTGGTGTCCCTCAGGGATCAGTGTTGAGCCCACAATTTACATAGATGATTTGGAGTTGGGGACCAAGGGCAATGTGTCCAAGTTTGCAGACGACACTAAGATGAGTGGTAAAGCAAAAAGTGCAGAGGATACTGGAAGTCTGCAGAAGCATTTGGATAGGTTAAGTGAATGGGCTAGGGTCTGGCAGATGGAATACAATGTTGACAAATGTGAGGTTATCCATTTTGGTAGGAATAACAGCAAACGGGATTATTATTTATATGATAAAATATTAAAACATGCTGCTGTGCAGAGAGACCTGGGTGTGCTAGTGCATGAGTCGCAAAAAAGTTGGTTTACAGGTGCAACATGTGATTAAGAAGGCAAATGGAATTTTGTCCTTCATTGCTAGAGGGATGGAGTTTAAGACTAGGGAGGTTCTGCTGCAATTGTATAAGGTGTTAGTGAAGCCACACCTGGAGTATTGTGTTCAGTTTTGGTATCCTTACCTGAGAAAGGACGTACTGGCGCTGGAGGGTGTGCAGAGGAGATTCACTAGATTAATCCCAGAGCTGAAGAGGTTGGATTACGAGGAGAGGTTGAGTAGACTGGGACTGTACTTGTTGGAATTTAGAAGGATGAGGGGGGATCTTATAGAAACATATAAGATTATGAAGGGAATAGATAGGGTAGATGCGGGCAGGTTGTTTCCACTGGCGGGTGAAAGCAGAACTAGGGGGCATAGCCTCAAAATAAGGGGAAGTAGATTTAGGACTGAGTTTAGGAGAAACTTCTTCACCCAAAGGGGTGTGAATCTATGGAATTCCTTGCCCAGTGAAACAGTAGAGGCTCCTTCATTAAATGTTTTTACGATAAAGATAGATAGTTTTTTGAAAAATAAAGGGATTATGGTGTTCGGGCCGGAAAGTGGAGCTGAGTCCACAAAAGATCAGCCATCATCTCATTGAATGGCAGAGCAGGCTCGAGGGGCCAGATGGCCTACTCCTGCTCCTAGTTCTTATGTTCTTATGTTCTTAAATGGAAGGACACACTCACAATACAGGACGGAATAGTGTTAAAGGATGGAATTTATGTGGTCCCCACCCAAGACAGAAACCAGTTAATCTACCAATTCCATGACGGACACGGACATCAGGGAATAGACACAACCATTGCCCATTTAAGACACTTGTGCTGGTGGCCCGAATTAAAAAGCGATGTCACAAATTATGTCGACAATTGCCTCATTTGCACCCAGAACAATCCAGAACATTATGCAAAGAAGGGACAATTAAGACACACCCGACCTGTAGAAGACCCCTGGACAAATCTGCAAATTGATTACATTGGTTCCCTCCCCCCCCCCTGCAGAAACGGTGCTGGTCATCACAGATACATTTACAAAATGTGTTGAAGCATTCCCCACTCATTCAAACACAGCAAAGGCCACCGCTAAAACTTTGACCCATCAGATAATTACGCGCTGGGGTCTTCCACGCAGCATTGAATCAGATCAAGATTCCCACTTCACCAGCAGAGTAATGCAAAACGTTATGCCCATTTTCAGTATCAAACAGAAATTCCACATAGCCTATCACCCCCAGTCCAGCGGAATAATAGAGCGCATGAACCGCATTTTTTAAATGACCATTCGGAAGACGGTACAGCAGAACAATTCCACTTGGGACACGGTAATACCCATTGCTCTCGTGATTATCAGGAACACAGTTTCCAGTTCCACAGGTTTCACCCCCCCCCCCACACCCTTATGACAGGGAGACCCATGAAAGACATTGAATATTTATTAGGGCTCAATTTGGCAAATCCCGCAGTAACCGCGCTCACCCACGAAAAAGCAGTGCAACAGGTCACAGAGAACATCAAAGCGGCACAACTAGCTGCTGCTGTCCGACTAGGCGCTAGGAAAAAGCAGAGTAAAGCCAGCTTTGACAAAAAGGTTCACCCCATAGAGTATACAGTCGGCCAGCAAGTTATGATCTCGTTGTACAACGCCAGCTCCTTCCTAGCCCCTAAATTCGCAGGCTCCTACTCCATCTCTGACAAAGTAAGCCCCTCTGTGTACAAGATAATGTACCCCCGACTTCCGGCGGCGGCCATGACCTGCTAGGTCGTGCGTTCACGGCAGCACCCGCCGAGGTCGGTATTTCAGGCCGCTGAATGGGACGGCGGCGGCATTTGGAGGCTGAGACCGGTGTGGGAACGGGTGCGGGAGAGGTTCCCCCCGTGGCTGCATGGAGAGAACGAGGAGTGAGACCGGCAGACATGCAAACGCGGGGAAGAAGGTAGAGAAGGTCTGGGAAAACAAATTGGCGGCCGGAGAAGATCGGGAGGTGTGGGCCCAGTGGGCTAAAGAGCAACAAGAATTCTTAAAAAGTTGCCTTGTGGAGCTTAAAACGGAGATGTTGGCCTCCATGGAGAAGATTGTGGTGGCCCAGAAGGCGCAGGAGAAGGAGATCAAGGAGGTGAGGAGGAAGGTGGCGGAGAATTAGGACGAGATCCTTGGCCTGGCGGTGAAGGTGGAGGCACACGAGGCGCTACATAAGAGATGGCAAAGAGAGGCTAGATGGCCTTGAGTACAGGTCTCGAAGCCATAATCTGCGGATCCTCGGCCTTCCCGAAGGAACGGAGGGGGCGGACGCGAACACGTACGTGACCACGATGTTGGGGACGCTGATGGGCGCGGGGGCCTCCCCGCGGCCCCTGGAGCTGGATGGGGCGCACAGGGTCCTCACCAGAAAGCCGAGAGTGAACGAGCCACCGAGGGCGATGGTGATACGGTTTCATCGTTTGACAGACCGGGAGCGAGTCCTGCGGTGGGCGAAGAAAGAGCGGAGCAGTAAGTGGGAGAACGGCGAGATCCGCATCTACCAGGACTTGGGAGCGGAGTTGGCGAGGAGGCGTGCGGGGTTCAACCGGGCTAAGGCGGTCCTCCACAGCAAAGGGGTGAAGTTTGGGCTTCTTCATCCGGCGAGACTCTGGGTAACATACCAGGACAGGCACCATTACTCTGATACGACGGATGAGGCGTGGTCGTTCATCAGGCACAAGAAGCTGGACCTGAACTAAGGGACAGTTGTATGGGGGCGAAATGTGTGGGTGGGGATGGACCGGGGGTATGATGGCGGGTAAAGCATAAGGTTATTTGCTTATCTGCTCCAGTTTGGTCAGTGGTTTTGTTGTTTGTTTTGTTTTTCAGGGGTTTGGTTTTAGGGGGCGGGAAACGCCCAGGACGGGCTGTCCGGCGCACGGGAAGGTCCCGGTTGGCACTTGCCCCTCTACCCTGTGGGGGAGGGGGGGGGGGTTGGGTGGCCCGAAGGAGGCAACATGTTTAGGGGTGGCATATAGGGGCGGGAACACCGGGGTCAGCAAGGGTGAGCTGACTCACAGTAGCAGGGGGGAAATCAGAGTTAAGCGGATGCTTGGGGGGGGGGGGGGGGGGGGGGCTGCAGTGTTGACAAAAGGGGAGCCAGGTGAGGGGAATGGATAGAGAGTCGGGCTGGGGGGCCGCCGAGGGGAGGGCTGGAATCGGGAGGCGGGGGCACGTGGCTGGCCGAAAAAGGGAGATGGTTAGTCGGCAGGATGGGGGGGCTGGCCAACCCCCCCGACCAGGCTGATCACGAGGAACGTGAGGGGCCTGAATGGGCCGATCAAGAGGTCCCGCGTGTTCTCGCATTTAAAGGGGTTGAAGGCGGACGTGGCCATGTTGCAAGAGACGCACTTAAAGCTCGGGGACCAGACGAGGCTCAGGAAAGGAAGGGTGGGACAGGTGTTTCACTCAGGGTTCGACTCAGAAACAAGAGGGGTGGCAATTTTGGTTAGTAAACGAGTGGCATTTGAGGCGGGGAGTATTGTGGCGGACAAGGGGGGCAGGTACATAATGGTGAGTGGTAAGCTGCAGGGGGCCCGGGTGGTGCTAGTGAATGTGTGTGGTAATACCAGGTATTGCAGTACCTGAGAGGTGGATGATCATTGGCTAGACCGCGGGGTCTACCATTGGGTAATGTATATAGCTCCGCCCTGCGAGGGGGAGTATAAGAACCGATGCCGTCCCAGCAGTCTTCACTTCTGTAACATCGCTGCTGGGTGCAGTTTATCTGATTAAAGCTAGATCGATATGACTCCTCGTGGTCTCAAGCGTATTGATTGTGCATCAATTGAATCAGATAAGTACTTTTGAAGGATGGATGTCCGCATCAAGCCGACGTGCCTTCAGCTCAGCCCTCACGCAGAAAACTCCGCTGCGATTTTTAAACATTGGCTGGCGTGTTTTCAGAGTTACCTCGATACTGCTGCCGACACTCCCACGGAAAGACAGAAGGTACACCTCCTACGCTCACGGGTCAGCCCGGCGATCTACCACCTGATCGAAGGGGCGGCGAACTATGCTAAAGCCATGGAACTACTGGAAGGACATTACATTCGTCCACTGAACCAGGTCTACGCCCATCACCTGCCGGCAACGAGACGCCAGAGCCCAGATGAGACGCTTGAAGACTTCTACCGGGCACTGATAGTGCTGGGCCAAAACTGCGGCTGCCCACCGGTGACAGGTAACGAGCACACTGAACTCTAAATTCGAGACGCTTTTGTGGCAGGTATGGTTTCCCCCGACATCCGCCGAAGGCTCCTAGAGATGGACACACTGGGCCTCACCGAGGCCCGGGCCCTGGCAGGGTCCATGGACGTGGCCCCCGCGTGCACCACGCCCCCCTGGGCTGCATGGCACCCCGCGACGGCAGCCCCCCAGACTTACCCGCTTAACCCGCAGACTTACTCGCTTAACCCGCAGACTTACCCGCTAACCCCGCAGGCCTGCGCGGCAAGGCACCCCTCTACCGCCGCCGGCCAACGCTGCTTCTTCTGCGACCAGGCGAATCACCTGCGCGCGCGCTGCCCGGCCCGCACCGTCACCTGCAAAGGGTGCGGCAAGAAAGGCCACTATGCTGTGGTTTGCCTAGCCCGCGCGGTGGCCGCGGTATCCAGCGAGTACCCCCAGCCGTGTTTCCAGGTCCCGGCAGTCCAACCGCAGCCGTTTTTCCAAGTCACGCCTGCCCAAGGCCCACCGCAGTCCTTTTTCCCAACCCAGCCGGCCCAACGTGCACCGCAGCCTTTGTCCCTCCAGGCAGCGTGCGATCTGCAGCCGCGGCCATTTTGCCCCCCGGCAACCACGATGGAGGAGTGCGCGTCACCATTTTGTCCCTCGCCGGACCAATCCTCGGGGTCCCCGTCCCCGGACCCCATGTGCGATCCATGGCCGGCGCCATCTTGGATGGGGCCTCAAGCCCCCAGCACGGCTGGCTACGCGCTGCACGACCAAAACTCATTGTTGCAGCTGGCCTCCGCCACGCTGGAGCAGTGCGCGCCACCATTTTGTTCCTCCCCGCCGCCATTTTGTTTCTCTCCGCCGCCATCTTCGGAGTCCCCGCCCCCGGACTCCATGCGCGATCCATGGCCGGCGCCATCTTGGATGGGGCCTCAAGCCCCCAGCAAGGCTGACTACGCACCGCCCGTCCTAAACTCCTTACTGCAGCCGGCATCTGTTACCCTGGACCAGAATCGGCCCCGAACGTTAGCAAAGGCCACCACTCCGATCGCCATCAATGGCCACGTGACGTTGTGCCTCATCGACTCCGGGAGCACAGAGAGCTTCGTCCACCCCAACACGGTAAGGCGCTGTTCTCTGGTCACCTATCTCATCAAACAAAGGATCTCACTGGCCTCCGGGTCACACGCGGTGCAGATCAACGGGTTCTGCCTCGCGAACCTCACCGTCCAAGGCAGGGAATTCCGCAATTTCCACCTATACGTGCTGCCGCAGCTCTGCGCAGCCACCCTTCTGGGACTGGACTTCCAGTGCCACCTACAAAGCCTGACCTTTAAATTTGGTGGCCCTATACCCCCCCTCACTGTTTGCGGCCTCGCGACCCTTAAGGTCGACCCGCCTTCCTTGTTTGCGAACCTCACCCCGGATTGCAAACCCGCCGCCACCAGGAGCAGACGGTATAGCACCCAGGACCGGACCTTCATCAGGTCCGCGGTCCAAAGGCTGCTGAAGGAAGGGGTCATCGAAGCGAGCAACAGCCCCTGGAGGGCTCAAGTCGTGGTGGTAAAGACCAGGGAGAAACATAGGATGGTCATCGACTATAGCCAGACCATCAACCGGTTTACGCAACTGGACGCGTACCCTCTCCCCCGTATTGCCGACCTGGTAAACAGGAATGCGCAATACAAGGTCTTCTCCACAGTGGATCTCAAGTCTGCCTACCACCAGCTACCCCTCCGTAATAGTGACCGCCAGTACACTGCCTTCGAAGCAGATGGGCGGCTCTACCACTTTTTAAGGGTTCCCTTCGGTGTCACAAACGGGGTCTCGGTCTTCCAGCGTGAGATGGAGCGAATGGTAGACCGATACGGCTTACACGCAACGTTCCCGTATCTTGACAACGTCACCATCTGCGGCCATGACCAGCAGGACCACGACACCAACCTCCGTAAATTTCTCCAGACCGCGCACCTCCTCAATCTGACCTACAATAATGAGAAGTGCGTGTTTAGCACCGACCGTCTAGCCATCCTAGGCTACGTAGTGCGGAATGGATTCATTGGCCCCGACCCAGAACGCATGCGCCCCCTCATGGAGTTCCCCCTCCCTCACTGCCCCAAGGCCCTAAAGCGCTGCCTCGGCTTCTTTAGCTACTATGCACAATGGGTCCCTAATTACGCAGACAAGGCTCGACCCCTGATCCAATCCACAACCTTCCCCCTGTCGACGGAGGCCCATCAGACCTTCTGCCGCATCAAAGCGGACATCGCAAAAGCCACGATGCGCGCCATCGACGAGTCCCTCCCCTTCCAGGTCGAGAGCGACTCGTCTGACGTAGCTCTGGCCGCCACCCTCAAACAAGCGGGCAGGCCCGTAGCTTTCTTCTCCCGCACTCTCAACGCCTCCGAAATTCGCCACTCAAGCCGGAATGTCTGCAACTCAGCCCCCACGCGGCAAACTCAGCAGGCAACTTTCAAACACTGGCTGGCGTGCTTCAAAGGGTACCTCAGGATGCCCATGGCTGCACCCACGGAGGACCAAAAACTGCAAGTTCTCCACTCGAGGATGAGCCCAGAGATCTACACCCTCATCGAGGATGCGGACGATTTCAAGGCCGCGATGGCCCTGGTGAAAGGACACTACATTCGCTCAGTAAACCAGGTTTACGCCCGACATCTGCTAGCGACTAGGCAACAAATCCCGGGGGAATCGCTGGATGAATTCTACCGTGCGCTCCTGGTACTAGGTAGGAACTGTGACTGCCCGCAAGTTTCAGCCAGCGACCACACAGAACTTTTAATCCTGGACACATTCGTTGCAGGCATGCTGTCCTCCAAACCCGTCAGTGGCTACTGGAGAAAGAGACACTAGGCCTCAAGGAGGCACGGGCCGTTGCTAGCTCCCTGGATGTGGCCTCCCGAAACGCCCGCGCGTATGTCCCCACCCGCGGCCGACCCCGATGCATTCCCCATCCCCCCCACAAGCTTGTGCCGCGCGGCTACCAGGCAACCCCGGGGGGCCCCGCTGTTATTTTTGCAGGCCAGCCAAGCACCCCCGGCAGCGCTGCCCAGCCTGCTCCTCCACCTGCAAAGGTTGTGGCAAAAAGGGCCATTTTGTGGCGGTACGCCAGGCCCGGGTGGTCGCCGCTGTCTCTGGGGGCGAACCGGGGCCACCACCACAACTCTCTCCACGGGCCACATGTGGGCCGTGGGCGCCGCCATCTTCATTTTCCCGAGCCATGTGCGGGCCCCGGGCGTCGCCATCTTGTTCCCCAGGGACCACGTGCAATGCGTGGGAGCCGCCATCTTGCCCACCCCCAGCCATGTGTGCCCCGTGGGCGCAGACATCTTGGCTGGAGTCTCAGGACCCCGATTTGGATGACCACACATCGCCCGAGGAAAATCTTCAACTTTTACCATGACGCGCCTCGGTGACCCTGGACCAGTCTCGGCCCCGAACGCGACAACGACCGTGCTCATCAACGGGCGCAAAACATCCTGCCTGATCGACTCCAGGAGCACAGAGAGCGTCATACACCCCAACACGGTAAGGTGCAGTTCGTTTCCCATACACCCAGTGAACCAAAGAATCTACCTGGCCTCCAGGTCTCACTCTGTAGAGATCAAGGGGTTCTGCGTAGCGAACCTCACGGTCCAGGGAAGAGAATCAAAAAATTTCTGACTCTACGTCCTCCCTCACCTCTGGGCTTCCAATGCAACCTCCAGAGCTTAACCTTTAAATTTGGCGGCCCTATACCCCCGCTCACTGTCTGCAGCCTCGCGACCCTCAAGGTCGACCCGCCTTCCCTTTTTGCGAACCTCACTCCGGATTGCAAACCTGTCGCCACCAGGAGCAGATGGTACAGTGCCCAGGATCAGACCTTCATTAGGTCGGAAGTCCAGCGGCTAGTGAAGGAAGGTATTATCGAGGCTAGCAACAGCCCCTGGAGAGCTCAAGTAGTGGTTGTAAAGAAGCACAGGATGGTCATCGATTATAGTCAGACCATCAACGGGTATACGCAGCTCGACGCGTACCCTCTCCCCCGCATATCTGATTTGGTCAATCAGATTGCACAATACAAGGTCTTTTCCACGGTGGACCTCAAATCTGCCTACCACCAGCTCCCCATCCGCCTGGGCGACCGCAAGTACACTGCATTCGAAGCAGATGGGCAGCTCTACCACTTCCTAAGGGTTCCCTTCGGTGTCACAAATGGAGTCTCAGTCTTCCAACGGGAGATGGACCGAATGGTTGACCGGTACGGTTTGCCGGCCACGTTTCCGTACCTTGACAACGTCACCATCTGCGGCCACGACCAGCAGGACCACGACACCAACCTCCGCGAATTTCTCCATACCGCAAAAGCCCCTAACTTAACCTACAACAAGGACAAATGCGTGTTCAGCACCGACCGTCTAGCCATGTCGGCTAAGTAGTGGAGTCATAGGCCCAGATCCTGAACACATGCGCCCCCTCATGGAGTTTCCGCTCCCCCACTGCTCTAAGGCCTTTAAACGCTGCCTGGGATTTTTTTCATATCACGCCCAGTGGGTCCCCAATTATGCGGACAAGACCCGCCCACTAATCCAATCCTCGGTTTTCCCCCTGTCGGCAGAGGCCCGCCAGGCCTTCAGCCGCATAAAGGCGGACATCGCAATGGCCATGATGCACTCAATCGATGAATCCCTTCCCTTCCAAGTCGAGAGCGACGCGCCCGACATAGCTCTGGCGGCCACCCTCAACCAAGCGGGCAGGCCCATGGCCTTCTTCTCATGCACCCTCCACGCTTCAGAAATCCATCATTCCTCCGTTGAAAAGGAGGCCCAGAGCATCGTAGAAGCTGTGCGGCACTGGAGGCATTACCTGGCCGGCAGGAGATTCACGCTCCTCACTGACCAACGATTGGTAGTTTTCATGTTCGATAATGCACAGCGGGGCAAGATAAAGAACGATAAGATCTTAACGTGGAGGATCGAGCTCTCCACCTACAACTATGAGATCTTGTATCGTCCCGGGAATCTAAACGAGCCTACTGATGCCCTATCCCGCAGCACATGTGCCAACGCACAAGTGGACCGACTCTGGGCCCTCCATGATGACCTCTGCCACCCGGGGGACACTCGATTCTTCCATTTTATCAGGACCCGCAACCTGCCCTACTCCATCGAGGAGGTCGGGACCGCCACCAGGAACTGCCAAATTTGCGCAGAGTGCAAGCCGCACTTCTACAGGCCAGAGAAAGCGCACCCGATAAAGGCTTCCCGTCCCTTTGAACGCCTCAGTATGGACTTCAAAGGGCCCCTCCCCTCCATCGACCGCAACACGTACTTCCTGAACGTGATTGACGAGTACTCCCGGTTTCCATTCGCCATCCCCTGCCCCGACATGACCGCAGACACTGTCATAAAAGCCCTCCACAGTATCTTTACCTTGTTCGGTTTCCCCGCCTACATACACAGTGACAGGGGGTCCTCCTTCATGAACGACGAACTGCGTCAATTCCTGCTCAGCAAGAGCATCGCCTCGAGCAGGACGACCAGTTATAACCCCCGGGGAAACGGACAGGTAGAGAGGGAGAACGGAACGGTCTGGAAGACCGTCCTACTGGCCCTACGGTCCAGGAATTTCCCAAGCTCCCGCTGGCAGGAGGTCCTTCCCGATGCAAACACTCCATCCGATCACTGCTGTGTACCACGACAAACGAAACACCTCATGATCGTCTCCTTGTCTTCCCTAGGAAGTCCTCCTCCAGGACCTCGCTCCCAACCTGGCTGGCAGTTTCTGGACCCATTCTGCTCCGCAAACACGTGGGGACGCACAATTCGGACCCATTGGTAGAGAGGGTCCACCTCCTTCACGCTAACCCTCAGTATGTCTACGTGGCATACCCCGACGGCCGGCAGGATACTGTCTCCCTATGGGACCTGGCGCCCGCTGGATTCCCCCCCCCCACACACACCCCCCCCACCACCCCCCCCTCCCCCACCAACCCCACCCTCCCTCCCACCAGCGCACCCCACAGCTGCCCCCTTTCCAGGTGGATCGGTTCTTCCACTGGTCCCACCCAGGGGTGATGAAGCTACCGAAGAAGCCAAAGTCACGCTCCCGGAGTCACAGATGCCCGAGCCGGCGCCTGCATCACCGCCGAAACTGTGACCATCACAGAGGACGACCAGGCCCCCGATCGACTAATTGCTTCATTCCGATCTGTACATTGAAAATGAATACTGTAAATAGCTGTGACATGTAATAAGGCAAAACACTGTACCACCGACGGGTACCACCATAACCTCTACCACTGTATTACGGGAGACCACCACCCCAGCGGGACTCTTCTTTTAACAGGTGGTGAATGTGGTAGTCGGTATTAGGGGTATTATGGTACCTAGGTTGAGGCTGTAAGATCATTGGGGTGGGAGGTACCTGAGACAGGAAGATCATTGGTGAAGCCTTCCTGCTGGTTCCGCCCAGTAAGGCGGAGTATAAGAGTCTGTGTCTCCCTAGCAGCTGCATTCTGTACCTGCGCTGCTGGGGGAAACATCTAGTCCAATAAAGCCTTCAATTGTCATCCAATCTCACTTCTGGAGTCATTGATCGAGTATCAATTTGTAAGGGTTAGAAGGCTGGGAACAGCCGAAGCCCATGAGGAATATAAGGAAAGTAGGAAGGAACTTAAGCAAGGAGTCAGGAGCACTAAAAGTGTCACGAAAAGTCATTGGCAAACATGATTAAGGAAAATCGCAATGTTTTTTACATGTATATAAAGAGCAAGAGGGTAGCCAGGGAAAGGGTTGGCCCACTCAAGGACAGGGGAGGGAATCTATGCATGGAATCAGAGGAAATGAGCGAGGTACTGAATGAGTACTTTGTATCAGTATTCACCAAAGAGAAGGACTTGGTGGATGTTGAGCCTGGGGAAGGGTGTGGAGATAGTCTGGGTCCCATTGAGATCAAAAAGGATGTTGGGTGTCTTGAAAAACATTAAAGTATATAAGTCCCCAGGGTCTGATGGGATCTACCCCAGAATACTGAGGGAGGCAAGGGAGGAAATTGCTGGGGCCTTGACAGAAATCTTTGTATCCTCACTGGCTACAGATGAGGTCTCAGAGCACTGGAGAATAGATAATGCTGTTCCTTTGTTTTAGAGGAGTAGCAAGCCAACCAGAAAATTACAGGCCGGTGAGCCTTACGTCAGTGGTGGGGAAATTATTCGAGAGGATTCTTCGAGACACAATTAACTCCCATTTGGAAGCAAATGAACGTATTAGGCAGCATGGTTTTGTGAAGGGGAGGTCGTATCACACTAACTCGATTGAGTTTTGATCCGCAGGGATCAGTGCTGGGACCTTTGCTATTTGTAGTTTAGATAAATGATTTGGAGAAAAATGTAACTGGTCTGATTAGTAAGTTTGCGGATGACACAAAGTTGGAAGGTCTAATACAGGTGGGAAACATACAGTAAATGGCAGAACCCTAAGAGTATTGACAGGCAGAGGAATCTGGGTGTACAGGTCCACAGGCCACTGAAAGTGGCAAGGCAGGTGGAGAAGGTAGTCAAGAAGGCATACGACATGCTTGCTTTCATCAGACGGAACATTATGTACAATAATTGGCAAGTCATGCTGCAGCTGAATAGAGCCTTAGTTAGGCCATATTTGGGATATAATGTTCAACCCTGGTTGCCACATGACCAGAAGGATGTGGATGTTTAGGAGAGAGCACAGAAGAGGTTTACCAGGATGTTGCCTGGTATGGAGGGCATTAGTATGAGGAGAGGTTGCATAAACTTAGTTTGTTCTCACTGGAACGACGGAGGTTGAGGGACGACCTGATAGATGTCTACCAAATTATGAGGGGCATGGACAGAGTGGAGAGTCAGGAGCTTCTTCCCAGGGTGGAAGAGTCAATTACTAGGCGACATAGGTTTAAAGTTTAGAGGAGATATGCAAGGGAAGTCTTTTTACAGAGGGTGGTGGGTGCCTGGAACCCGCTGCTGGAGGAGGTGGTGGAAGCAGGTACTACAGTGACGTTTAAGGGGCATCTTGACAAATACATAAATAGGATGGGAATAGAGGAATGTGGACCCCAGATGTGTAGAAGGTTTCCGGTTAGGTGGGTAGAATGGTTGGCGCAGGCTTGGAGGGCCGAAAGGCCCTGTTCCTGTGCTGTAGTTTTCTTTGTTCTTATCATTTATAGCAGGAGAGTTCAAGTGAATAAGATTCATTTAATATACTCAATGGTCACAATAGCTGATATAATGCCACGGTGAAATATTTTACAGCTGCAATTTTATTGCTATCGTTAATGAACTACTTCAATCCATTATAAATTTCTTGTCTTAATTGTTTTTGTTTTTACAAAAATCTGTTTAGAAACCATTTGGGAAGAAGTGATGATTACTCAGTCAAAATTGTCAAGGTAACCAGTACCAATATATGAGAGCAATATTTACGATTTTATAAAATTACAACCTCTTTGACTGTTATAACAGATCTATGATTGCCAATTGTGATAAGTTCTTTGTTTAAGCCTAGAGTATTGTGATAAAAGAGCTTTTGGTTGTCTGATCTGACAGTGTGTGCCAGAATAGTTATGAGATAACAGGGTAGTACTGACAGAACTCCCTTTTAATCTGAATTTGGTTTGCAGATTTTCTCCTTGCTATCACTAATATCAATTGACAGCATCGACAGAGAATCTTCTTTTAAGTTCATCATTCCATTTCTGCCCAAGATGCACAAGGCTCTATAGCTGGCAGCTTTGAAAATGATTTCAATGCAAGTGGATAAGAGTAAATCCCTTTTTGGCTGACATTGCAACTGCCTGTTTAAACGTGAACTTGAAGCCATGGGAATGGCAACTGAGTGGTCAGAGAGACTTGACTGGTCTACTCATGTGCCTGTTTGGCATGTTAATTTCCTGATTGGAACTTGACTCTTTAATTCCAACTCTGATAATAACCTGAAGGTTACTGAAGACGGATGAGATACATGCCTTAGGCAGCCTTAATCCTCAAAGATTTATGCAAATCAGTGTTCTACTAGGTCGGTAAGTCCGCGATCGCATTTTAACCAGGGTTTATCAGCGAAGTTGCAACAGCATTCCAACCAGTCTGAAGCGGATCAGCAGCTGGTGGGAAGGATGGAGACGCCTTCTAGGTATTTGCTTCTACGGGCATCACAAAGATAATTGCAGCCTCCCCTGCCTTGGAGATCCCTTTCTTTCCCACTGGACCCTTCAGTAATTCCCTTTCCACCACATACCTGGAAGCTGACTGCTATACCAATCAGCTGTAGCCAAAGAGCCACTTTGACAGCTGTTCTACATCCACTTGAGAAGGTGGGTATGGGTCTTCTTTTGAACCACTGTAGTCTACATGGAGTAAGCTATTGCCATTGGGCTGTTCAATGGGAAGGTCCAGGATTTTCACTTAGAAGGGAACTTGGTGTTTCTAAACATCTGCTGTCCTTGGCCTTCTGGGTGGGGAAGTCTTTAGTATGAGAGATTTTGTTGAAGAAGCCTTAGAGCCTTGCTGCAGTGCATCCTGCAGGTAGTGTACACTGCAGCCACAGTATGCCAGGACGATTTTAGCCTATTGCAAGGGTTCGCAAACTGGTCCACGTATCTGTGAAGTGTCTCCAGGGTGGTCTATGAAGATGGCAGCCGCCATAGAACCCGCAAATGCTGGTTTGAACATGCAAAGTTTTAAAATAATTTGAGAAATCAAATGGGTCTATCAGAGCAAGGCCATTTGAAGCACAGGATGCTCATAGGCTGATTAGTGCTCCGAAAGGCCTTTCTCCGATTGGCCCATTTGCTTTATTTGATCTTGCTGTTTCTGGGCATAAAGGCCCACAGCCAACAGCAAAGATTGAAGGTGAGGTGGGAGAAGGCAGGAATCCAGTTGGCCAGAAGTGGGAAAGTGGCAGCGAGAAGAGGAAGAGAGATGGAGGCGGCAGCAGTGACTAGGAGAGGTGGCAGTGACTAGGACAGGCAGCAGTGGCAGCAGCAGTGAGGAGATGCGGCGGCATGTTCTTCAGGCAGCGGGGGAAACCCTCAGGCAGTGACAAGGCCCACAGGCATTGGCGATGCAGCGAGGAGGAGATGAAGAGCCCAGGTGGCGGCTTGGAGGCAAAGAGACGGCGAGGAGGCGTTGAAGCAGCAAAGAGGCAGCAACAGTGAGGTGAGGACCAGAGGAGTGACGAGGACCAAGGAGGCAGCTTAGGTGGGTGCTATATCAGAGTAGAGGGGTTACTGTTAAGGGGCTTGGCCAGCATGCTTCATTTGAGGGGACTGGGAGGGGGATTTAGCCACGGCGGTTAATGCGAGGAGCCTATATATTTGTGTCTGTGTGCCTCTTCCTAATTCCAGAGGTCACAGGCTCTGAGTGCCTAACTATGTGTAATAGTATCTCATTACTCACTAGTGATAATCTAAGTGCGCAATTCAGAAATGGATCGGTAGTTAAAGGAGGGCAACTCAAAGAAGCGGAAAGCAAGTGATGAAGATAGACCACCTCAGGCAATCACTGGAGAACACTCCAGGGTAAACTACTCACTGCCCACATTAACTGAAGGGACGGCAGGAAATAAGAAGCGTAGGTTCTATCAGAGCTATTTGTTCCTGGGATCCATGCACGCTGGAGACAAATATATACCTGAATCACAGTGTGTTGTGTGCTGCAAAATATTATCCAACAGTTCAGTGGTACCAGCTAAACTCCAAAAACATTTGGAAATAAATCATCCTCAATATAAGAATAAGGACATAAGTTTCTTTAGGAGAAAACTGAATTTATTTATGAGCAGTAAATCCATGGTGTTAAGATCTGCCAAGACTTTTTTTTTTTAAATCATTGTTACAGGTTGTGGGCTTCGCTGGTTAGGCCAGCATTTGTTGCCCGTCCCTAACTGCCCATGAGAAGGTGGTGGTAAGTTTCCTTCTGGAACCGCTGCAGTCCCTGAGGTGTAGGTACACCCACTGTGCTATTAGCGAGGGAGTTCCAGGATTTTGACCCAGTGACAGTGAAGGAACGATGATATATTTCTAATTCAGGGTGGTGAGTGACTTGGAGGGGAACCTCCGGGTGGTAGTGTTCCCATGTATCTGCTGCCTTTGTCCTTCTAGATGGTATTGGTCATAGGTTTGGATGGTGCAGTCTAAGGAGCTTTGCTGAGTTGCTGCAGTGCATCTTGTAGATGATACGCATTGCTGTTACTGTGCGTCGAAGGAGGAAGTCAATATTTGTAACAGGGGTGCCAATCAAGCAGGCAGCTTTGTCCTGAATGGTGTTGAGCTTCTTGAGTGTTGTTGGAGCTGCACTCATCCAGGCAAGTGGAGAGTATTCCATTACACTCCTGACTCGTTTCTTGTAGGTAATGGACAGTCTTTGGGGAATCAGGAGGTGAGGTACTCACTGCAGGATTCCTTTTTATTTCTTTTTTTTAATTAAATTTTTTTTTTTTTTTTTTTTTAAAAGAGTACCCCATTCATTATTTCCAATTAAGGGGCAATTTAGCGTGGCCAATCCACCTGACCTGTACATCTTTGGGTTGTGGGGGCGAAACCCACGCAAACACGGGGAGAATGTGCAAACTCCACACGGGCAGTGACCCAGAGCCGGGATCGAACCTGAGACCTCGGCGCCGTGAGGCAGCAATGCTAACCACTGCGCCACCGTGCTGCCGCACTGCAGGATTCCTTTTTTTAAAAAATATATTTTATTCAAGATTTTTTGGCCAAACATAACAGTACGTAGTGTTTCTTTTAAACAAATATAAAGCAATATAAATAACAGTGGCCAGTTTTAAACAAATAAATAAATAATATATGAACAGAAACAAAAACCAAACCAAATGGCAACTGCCTTGTCAACAATAAATACTCTCCAAAGATACAATCCAACAGTCCAATATACATTACCTAAAACAAGTGCCTATACATATACAATAACATCTCTGAGAGTCCGCCCGATTCCTCCCCCCCTCCCCCTCCCCCCCCCCTCCCCCTCCCCCCCCTCCCCCTCTCCCCCTCTCCCCCCCTGGGTTGCTGCTGTTGTCTTCTTCTTTTCCATTCCCTCTATCTTTCTGTGAGGTAGTCGACGAACGGTTGCCACCGCCTGGTGAACCCTTGAGCCGAACCCCTTAGTACGAACTTAATCCGTTCTAACTTTATAAACCCTGCCATGTCGTTTATCCAGGTCTCCACACCCGGGGGTTTGGCTTCCTTCCACATTAACAATATCCTGCGCCGGGCTACTAGGGACGCAAAGGCCAAAACATCAGCCTCTCTCGCCTCCTGCACTCCCGGCTCTTCTGCAACCCCAAATATAGCCAACCCCCAGCTTGGTTCGACCTGGACCCCCACCACCTGCGAAAGCACCTTTGCCACCCCCACCCAAAACCCCTGTAGTGCCGGGCATGACCAGAACATGTGGGTGTGATTCGCTGGGCTTCTCGAGCATCTCGCACACTTATCCTCTACCCCAAAAAATTTACTGAGCCGTGCTCCAGTCATATGCGCCCTGTGTAACACCTTAAATTGTATCAGGCTTAGCCTGGCACACGAGGACGATGAGTTTACCCTACGTAGGGCATTAGCCCACAGCCCCTCCTCAATCTCCTCCCCCAGCTCTTCTTCCCATTTCCCTTTCAGCTCATCTACCATGATCTCCCCCTCGTCCCTCATTTCCCTATATATGTCCGACACCTTACAATCCCCCACCCACGTCTCTGAGATCACTCTATCCTGCACCTCCTGCGTCGGGAGCTGCCCTCAGTTGCATATACCGAAATGCATTCCCTTGGGGCAACCCATATTTTTCCGTCAGCGCTCCCAGACTCGCAAACGTCCCATCTACGAACAGATCTCTCAATTGTGCTACCCCTGCTCTTTGCCATGCTCCAAATCCCCCATCCATTCTCCCCGGAACAAACCTATGGTTATTTCTTATCGGGGACCGCACCGAGGCTCCCGTCTTTCCCCTATGCCGTCTCCACTGCCCCCAAATTTTCAATGTAGCCACCACCACCGGGCTTGTGGTGTATTTCTTCGGTGAGAACGGCAATGGTGCCGTCACCATAGCTTGTAGGCTAGTCCCCCTGCAGGACGCCCTCTCCAATCTCTTCCACGCCGCTCCCTCCTCTTCTCCCATCCACTTACACACCATTGAGATATTGGCGGCCCAGTAGTACTCACTTAGGCTCGGTAGTGCCAGCCGCCCCCTGTCCCTACTACGCTGCAAAAATCCCCTCCTCACTCTCGGGGTCTTCCCGGCCCACACAAAACTCATAATACTCTTCTCGATTCTTTTGAAAAAAGCCTTCGTGACCACCACCGGGAGGCACTGAAACACAAAAAGGAATCTTCGGGAGGACCACCATTTTAACCGCCTGCACCCTACCTGCCAGTGACAGGGACACCATGTCCCATCTCTTAAAGTCCTCCTCCATCTGTTCCACCAACCGCGTTAAATTAAGCCTATGTAATGTACCCCAATTCTTGGCTATCTGGATCCCCAAGTACCGAAAGTCCCTTGTTACCTTCCTGAACGGTAAATCCTCCATTTCTCTGCTCTGCTCCCCTGGATGCACCACAAACAACTCACTTTTCCCCATGTTCAATTTATACCCTGAAAAATCCCCAAACTCCCCAAGTATTCGCATTATCTCTGGCATCCCCTCCGCCGGGTCCGCCACATATAGCAACAAATCATCCGCATACAGAGATACCCGGTGTTCTTCTCCTCCCCTGAGAACTCCCCTCCACTTTCTGGAACCCCTCAATGCTATGGCCAGGGGCTCAATCACCAGTGCAAACAATAACGGGGACAGAGGACACCCCTGCCTCGTCCCTCTATGGAGCCGAAAATAATCAGACCCCTGTCCATTCGTGACCACGCTCGCCATCGGGGCCCTATACAGCAACTTTACCCATCTGATATACCCATCTCCAAAGCCAAATCTCCTCAGCACCTCCCACAAATAATCCCACTCCACTCTATCAAATGCTTTCTCGGCATCCATCGCCACCACTATCTCCGCTTCCCCCTCTGGTGGGGGCATCATCATTACCCCTAGCAGCCTCTGTATATTTGTATTCAGCTGTCTCCCCTTCACAAACCCAGTTTGGTCCTCATGAACCACCCCCGGGACACAATCCTCTATCCTCGTTGCCATTACCTTGGCCAGAATCTCAGCGTCCACATTCAGGAGGGAAATAGGCCTATAGGACCCGCATTGCAGCGGGTCTTTTTCTTTCTTTAGGAGGAGCGATATCGTTGCCTCTGACATAGTCGGGGGCAGCTGCCCCCTTTCCCTCGCCTCATTAAAGGTTCTCATCAGTAGCGGGGCCAGCAAGTCCATATATTTCTTATAGAATTCAACTGGGAATCCGTCTGGTCCCGGGGCCTTCCCCGCCTGCATGCTCCCAATCCCTTTCACTACTTCCTCCGTCTCAATCTGTGCTCCCAGTCCCGCCCTCTCCTGCTCCTCCACCTTAGGAAATTCCAGCTGATCCAGAAAGCACATCATTCTCTCCTTCCCATCCAGGGGCTGAGCTTCATATAATCTTTCATAAAATGCCTTGAACACTCCATTCACTCTCTCCGCTCCCCGCTCCATCTCTCCCTCCTCATCTCTCACCCCCCCTATCTCCCTCGCTGCTCCCCTTTTCCTCAGTTGGTGGGCCAGCAACCTGCTCGCCTTCTCCCCATATTCGTACTGTACACCCTGTGCCTTCCTCCATTGTGCCTCTGCATTACCCGTAGTCAACAAGTCAAATTCTACATGTAGCCTTTGCCTTTCCCTGTACAGTCCCTCCTCCGGTGCCTCCACATATTGTCTGTCCACCCTCAGAAGTTCTTTCAACAACCGCTCCCTTTCCCTACCCTCCTGCTTTCCTTTATGTGCCCTAATAGATATCAGCTCCCCTCTAACCACTGCCTTCAGCGCCTCCCAGACCACTCCCACCTGAACCTCCCCATTATCATTGAGTTCCAAGTACCTTTCAATACACCCCCTCACCCTTAAACACACCCCCTCATCTGCCAATAATCCCATGTCCATTCTCCAGGGTGGACGCTGTTCTTTTTCCTCCCCTATCTCCAGGTCCACCCAATGTGGAGCGTGATCTGAAATAGCTATAGCCGTGTACTCCCCGTCACCTTCGGGATCAGTGCCCTTCCCAAAATAAAAAAGTCTATCCGTGAATAAACTTTGTGGACATAGGAGAAAAACGAAAACTCCTTACTCCTAGGTCTACTAAATCTCCAGGGGTCTACTCCCCCCATCTGCTCCATAAAGTCCTTAAGCACCCTAGCTGCAGCCGGCCTCCTTCCGGTCCTGGACCTCGATCTGTCCAGCCCTGGTTCCAACACCGTATTAAAATCTCCACCCATTACCAACTTCCCCACCTCTAGGTCCGGGATACGTCCTAACATACGCCTCATAAAGTTGGCATCATCCCAGTTCGGGGCATATACGTTCACTAAGACCACCGCCTCCCCTTGCAATTTGCCACTCACCATCACGTATCTGCCCCCACTATCCGCCACTATGGTCTTTGCCTCAAACATTACCCGCTTCCCACTAGTATAGCCACTCCCCTGTTTTTTGCGTCTAGCCCCGAATGAAACACCTGCCCCACCCATCCTTTGCGTAGTCTGACCTGGTCTATCAGTTTCAGATGCGTCTCCTGCAGCATAACCACATCTGCCTTAAGTTTCTTTAGGTGTGCGAGCACCCGTGCCCTCTTTATCGGCCCATTCAGCCCTCTCACATTCCACGTGATCAGCCGGGTTGGGGGGCTCTTTACCGCCCCCCCCCCCTTGTCGACTAGCCATCTCCTTTTTCAATCCAGCTCCTCACCCGGTTCCCACGTAGCCGTATCTCCCCCCAACGGCGCCCTCCCGCCCCGACCACCCCACCCCATACCAGCTCCCCCTTCTCCCCAGCAGCAGCAACCCAGTTAACCACCCCCCCCCGCTAGATCCCTCACTAGCGTAATTTCACCCCCCATGTTGCTCCCAGAAGTCAGCAAACTCTAGCCGACCTCGGCTTCCCCCGTGACCTCGGCTCCCACTGTGCGAGGCCCCCTCCTTCCTGCTTCCCTGTTCCCGCCATGATTACCATAGCGCGGGAACAAAGCCCGCGCTTCCCATTTGGCCCCGCCCCCAATGGCTGGCGCCCCCAGCTCCTCATCCTCCCTCCCCCCCTCCCCCACGACATGGGGAAGAGAGAAAAGTTACAGGGTCGCAGGATTAACAACTTGGGAAATCATCTCTTCCCCCTTTTCCCCCTCTTCACCCCACATATTCGCCCCACCACTTTGTCCCAAACGTTCTTTTTCTAGCCCGCTTATTCCAGTTTCTCCTCGACAATAAATGTCCACGCCTCTTCTGCCGTTTCAAAGTAGTGGTGTTTCCCTTGATGTGTGACCCACAGTCTTGCCGGCTGCAGCATTCCAAATTTAACCTTCCTTTTGTGCAGCACCGCCTTGGCCCGATTAAAGCTTGCCCTCCTTCTCGCCACCTCCGCACTCCAATCTTGATATACGCGGATCACCACGTTCTCCCACCTACTGCTCCGAGTTTTCTTTGCCCATCTGAGGACCATCTCTCTGTCCTTCTCTCGGAGAAATCTCACCACTATGGCTCGAGGAATTTCTCCAGCCCTCGGTCTTCGCGCCATAACTCGATAGGCTCCCTCCACCTCCAACGGGCCCGTCGGGGCCGCTGATCCCATTAACGAGTGCAGCATTGTGCTCACATATGCCCCGACGTCCGCCCCTTCTACACCTTCGGGAAGACCAAGAATCCTTAAATTCTTCCTCCTCGCATAATTCTCCAGCACCTCCAGCCTTTCCACACACCTTTTGTGTTGTGCCTCGTGCATCTCTGTCTTCACCACCAGGCCCTGTATGTCATCCTCATTCTCAGCAGCCTTTGCCTTCACGACCCGAAGCTCCTGCTCCTGGGTCTTTTGCTCCTCCTTTAGCCCTTCAATCGCCTGTAATATCGGGGCCAACAGCTCCTTCTTCATCTCCTTTTTAAGTTCTTCCACGCAACGCCGCAGGAACTCTTGTTGGTCAGGGCCCCATATTAAACTGCCTCCTTCCGACGCCATCTTGCTTTGTGCCTGCCTTCCTGGCCGCTGCTCTAGAGGATCCACCGCAATCCGGCCACTTTCCTCTCCTTTTTCCATCCGTGTTTTTAGCTGTTACAATTGCCGTTGGGGCTCCTATCAAGAGCCCAAAAGTCCGTTTCACCGGGAGCTGCCGAAACGTGCGACTCAGCTGGTCATCGCCGCACCCGGAAGTCCACTGCAGGATTCCTAACCTTTGACCTAGCCACAGTATTTATATGGCTCGTCCAGTTCAGTTTCTGATCAATGGTAACCCCCAGGATGTTGATAGTGGCGGATTTAGTGGTGGTAATGCCATTGAATGTTAAAGGGCGATGGTTTGATTTTCTCTTATTGGAGATGGTCATTGCCTGGCACTTGTGTGGCGCGAATGTTATTTAGCATTTGGCAGCCCAAACCTGGATATTGTCCAGGTCTTGCTGCTTTTGCATGTGGACTGCTTCAGTGTCTGAGGAGTCACAAATGGTGCTGAACATTGTGCAATTATGAGTGAACATCCCCACATCTGACCTTATGTTGGAAGGAAGGTCATTGATGAAGTAGCTGAAGATGCTTGGGCCTAGACAATAATGAGAATGAAACAGAGGTGTCCTACAGAGTAAGTTACCAGATTATACTTGCAGAATCCCACATGATCAGCGAAAACTTGATAGAGCCTTGCACCAAAGCCACTGTAATGCGCTTGTTAGATGAGGCAGCAGGTAGAAAGATTGAGGCCCTGCAGCTCTCCAACAATACTGTCGTCTGTTGAATTCATGTTCTTGCTAATGACATTGAGAGTCAACTACTCTCTTGTCTTAAATGTTATGTAGCATATTCATTGCAGCTGGATGAGTCCACTGACATGTTGGGGATTGCAATATTACTGATACAATATTGCACGCTACATCTTCGATGACGTCAATGAGGAGGACCTGCTGCTATGTGACCCTCTGCAGAGCACTGGCGAACAAATATTCAACTGCATCAACAACTTAATGGAGAGTCATGGAATTAATTGGAAGAAATGTGTTGATGTGTGCACTGATGGCCCCAGGATAATGATCGAGAAGCCAGCAGGTGTAGCTTGGATCAAAGCTGTAATACCACGCTGCACGAGCAGTCACTGTGTCCTTCAGATGCATGCGCTCGCTGTTAAGAAGGTGCCTGCACCTCCAAAAAATGTGCTGGGGTGAAGCAGTTCAAATTACCAACAGCATTAAAGCTCGTCCACATAAATCAAGACTGTTTTAAAATTCAGTACGATGAAATAGGCAGTGAACAGACAGCGCTGTTCTTACAGATAGAGGTGGGGTGGCTGTCACAAGGTAAAGTATTTGTGAATCCTTTTTGAGCTTCGTCATGATGTCAACATTTGTTGTGGATCAGAAATGTCAATTTTCAGAGTTGTTGACCAGTACTTCAGGCTTTTGGGATTTGCATAACTTCCAGATATTATTACATGGCCAAATGAAGTGAACCTGTCACTCCATGACAAGGATTTTACTTTCTTCACTGCAAGAGATAAGATTTAATCTCTGTTGAGGAAATGGTGCTTCTGGACTTTGTGCATAGAAAATAAGACCTTCAGCTGCTTTCCTACCTTGAATGATTTTCTCACTGAACCCCTGATGAGAATCCAGCACAGGGTACTTCACCACACTCCTGACTTGAATCTTGTTGGCAGTGAAATGGCTTTGAGAAGTCAGGAGGTGAGTCACTCACTCAGACGACCACCACTGACCCATGCAGGTGACCTGGGCATTTTTATGGCTGGAAACACGCCACATATTCATTACAGCGAGATGAGTCCACTGACATGTTGGGGATTGCAATATTACTTATACTTGCACACAGTTGCAAGATTCTGATAATGAAGCTGAACCTGAAACAGCAATTTGTCTATTCTATCCACAGAGATCTTCTGATGTGCTGAGAATTTCCAGAATTTTCTGTTTTTATTTTAGACTTCCATCATCTGCAGCTTTTTAGCTTTTATTTCATATGTCAATATCTGCTTGTCAGTAGTTATTAGTGCCTGTAAACGTTATGATACTTTTACCAGCATACCTTACGCAGAATTTTGTCAATTTGTAATAATACTTAAACATTAAATGCAGTATAAGCTTTTACATCATTAAAATTCTCTACTCACTGGGCAACGAGTGGAGGTCTGCGGGATTGGAAACAACGATGAATTAATTGAAAGAATAATACAACAGCCATGAAGCGACTCCCTTGTGCACATTCTTTTAGTGTTGAGACAATGGGCAAAACCACACAAGTCAATCAGTAAATTGTTACATAATTAAAGAAATCCCTCTGGTCATCAGCTTCTTATATTTCAGTTGATATGGGTGGAACACTCATATAGTGGACGAATTAAATCCAAAAAAGAAGTTTTTTTGTCCCCTGCAGATTTGGAAAGAGAGGAAGAGATTTCCTTCTGAACAGCCGATTAAAAGCACCAATAACACTTGACTGCAGCTCAATGAACTCAAGCAGCTTGTAAGCAAAAACCAGTACCACTTTCTGCCCAGATTCCTGCAGGGATGCATGAAGTAGTCATGTCTCACTGTATCTCACACAAGTGTCAACTCATCGTGTGTGAATGTGCACAAGTTTCAGCAGGCTATTTGTTTCTCTGGGTAGTGTGGGCGCTATTCTCCTCCCCACGCCGGGTGGGAGAATCGCCGGGGTACCGCACGAATCGCGCCACGCCGCCCCGACCCCCGCACATGATTCTCCCACCCCCCCGGAATACCAGTGGCGCGCGATTCGCACCAGGCCGCTCGGAGAACCGGCGAGTGGCGATTCTCCGGCCCGGATGGGCTGAGCGGCCGCTACGACACGACAGATTCCCGCCGGTGCCGTCCACCCCTGGTCGCTGCCGGCGGGTACTCTGCGGCTACGCTGGGGGGCGGCCTGTGCGGAAGGCCTGGCCTACCTCCTTCCGCGCGTGGCCCCAGAACACTGGCCCCATGTTGGTGAGGGGCCGGCGTGCGTAAGACGTTCCCCGCGCATGCGCAGGATGGCGTGGCCCAACTGCAGGATTGGGCTGCCCCAACTGCGCATGCATGGGCCATTTGGCACCGTGTAAGGACGCTGGAGCGGCGTGAACTGCTCCAGCGGCATGCTGGCCCCCTAAAGGGGCCAGAATAGGTTGTGCCCGGGTTGTGCCCGGGCGAACACTTGGCCTCCATATCGGAGAATCGCGCCCTCTATTTCTGCACAGAGGTCAGTCGCCCTACTTTTTCCTGTCAGCCAGTTTGATGTGGAACACTGAAATCAACTGCAGCACTACTACTTCCAAAGTTCAAAGATCAACATTAAAAAAAAAAAATTTAGAGTACCCAATGAGTACCCAATTATTTCTTTCTTTTCCAATTAAGGGGCAATTTAGCGTGGCCAATCCACCTACCTTGCACATCTTTTGGGTTGTGGGGTTGAAGCCCACGCAGACATGGGAGAATGTGCAAACTCCACACGGACAGTGGCCCAGGGCCCGGATTCGAACACGGGTCCTCAGCACCACAGTCCCAGTGCAAACCACTGCGCCACATGCCGCCCTACAAAGATCAACATTACAAAGCTCATAGAATCATAGAATACCTACAGTGCCGAAGGAAACCATTCGGCCCATCGAGTTGCACTGGCTCTTGGAAAGAGCACCCTACTTGAGCCCACGCCTCCGCCCTATCCCCGTAAACCAGTAACCCTACCAACCTTTTGGACACTTTTTAAAAATAAATTTAGTATACCCAATTATTTTTTTCCAATTAAGGAGTAATATAGCATGGTCAATCCACTCATCCTGCTCATCTTTGCATTGTAGGGATGAGACCCATGCAGATACAGGGAGAATCTGCAAACTCCACACAGACAATGACCCAGGGTCGGGATCAAACCTGTGTCCTCAGCACCATAGGCAGCAGTACTAACCGCTGCGCCACCATGCCGCCCCAACCTTTTGGACACGAAGGGGCAACTTAGCATGGCCAATCCACCTAACCTGCACATCTTTGGACTGTGGGAGGAAACCGGAGCACCCGGAGGAAACCCACGCAGACACGGGGAGAAAGTACAAATTCCGCACAGACAGGCACCCGAGGCCGGAATTGAACCCGGGTCCCTGGAGCTGTGAGGCAGCAGTGCTAACTACTGTGCCACCATGCCAATGAGGATGGGTGCCATGGGAATCAGAGATTTCACACAATGGACAAGATCAGTCATGTTAGCAGAACAGAACTGAGCGAAGCAGCAACATTCTTTAAAGTCCAACAGGATCAGATATGGAGGAGAAAGTTAGCTTTCTCGTTGAGAGATAGCAGTCTTCCTGGGAGGCTCAATGATTTTAACCATTGAGGAGCTGAATTTTACAGGTACAAAAAGTCCAACTGCAACTTGTTTTGGACACATGGAAGTAAAATTGATTGAAATTATCACTCCTAATTGCCAAGCACCAATTTCTTCTGAGAGTGTATCTCTATGTTAGGTGGGTATAGGATTCATTTTGGCTGCTAAAGCTCATTTGTGAATTATGGCCACTTGAGCAAGATAATGAGAGGGTGACTGTTCATAAAACTATCCCTTAGCTAGATGTCTCACTTTCAGGAGGGTTAAAATGAATATTGGCAATAAGATAAGGAGAGCTAGATAATGTACCATCAGGTGGAAAAGTAGAAACAAGGCTGGGCAAAGGATGAGAAGTTATACAAAAGTAATACTTTTGCACTGCAGTTGTGTTTGGAATAATGATATGGCGTGTTTAACCTATTCATTGTCTAGAGATTCATCATTGGTAATAGTTTCAACCCACATCCGAAGATGGATTCAGATCCTGGATTTAGAACCCACATTTCAACAAACTCTGAGCAAGTAGAAGTGTCCAGGACATGTAGTCTTTATGTGCTAGACAAAAACACCTTATCCATACCAATAATTGGACCCATGATTCAGAGAGTCTATAAATATAAGTATAAATAGCTGCCATGTTCCTCCTCTTTCTGACCCCAAATACAACTTCCATTTACTTTATTGGTGCCGGAACAGAGAAGAAGGTGGAAACCACGGGCTGGATTCTCTGTTCTGGATACTAAGTCCCCACGCCAGCGTGAAAAAGGTGATGTTTTACTCCGGGGGGGGGGGGGCTAGCAGCCAGACAGCGTAGAGCTCCCAGCTCTAGCTGCCGAAAAGGCCCGGAGAATTGCCTGGGCCGTGGCCACCCATGCGCACATTGGTGGCCTGCAGCCCGCGAAATACTCCCCCCCCTTCGGCCGGCTCGCGCGCCCCGGACCGATCCACCACAGTGCCCCAGGCCCGAATAATGCCTCCTTGCCTGCGGATCGGCCGTCCCCCGACTGTGGTGGTACTGGATTGAGTCCGCAGCCGCCAAGCTGAATTCCCGACGGGTCAGACCATGAGAGATCCACGCCGTCGGAAACTCAGCCGGTCGGGGACGGAGCATTGCGGGGCGGGCCTCAGCCAATGTTCGGAGGCCGTGGATACGCCGTGGGAGTATGCCGCTTTTCAGGGGGAGGAGCATCACAAGAACGGCAGCGCCCCAATTCATCGGGGATTCTCCACCCCATCGCCGAATGCGATTTCAGCGTCGGGGATCGGAGAATCGAGCCCCACATATCAACTTGATTTTTTACTGAGGGCTTTGGACAAGACCATAATTGGGTAGAAATCACACTGGTATTTTGAAAAACTGAGTGATGTGCAGTGTCTTACAAAATGAGATAAAATATGTAGGTGAGTCAGTGAAAGTACTTTTCCTATATTTGAAACAGGACTCCTTCTTTCTTTCGGTCAGGGAATGGTGCATTTCAAGAGAATTGAGGGGGAAAATGTCTCTTTAACACTCAGGATTTCTATAATTAGGGGGACAAGGTAGCTCGCTGGATTAGATTCTGACCTTTCTCCTCGGGGACCTAATTTCAAGCATAACCCAAACTACAAGGGTGAAAGTCTCCTCTGTAAGCTAGCTGTACGTCCTACAAGAAATCAGTTTGAGCAGTCTAAAATCAGTTTTAAAAAGTCATGAGTTTCTGCATGAATATGTCCCCAATTTCGGTGTTAATTAGCAACCTCTCCCTGAGACGTCATAGAATTGTTGTAGGATACTAAAAAATGTCAGACCAGTGCAACTGAAGTAAATTTCCACTGCTTTTGGTAATGGGGTCAACTTAATTGGCTTTGTGGTAATACTCTTGCCTATGCGTCAGCAGGTTGCGTGAAGAAAATTTACTGAATAAATTCTCTGTTTACCTTTTATCATTTAAAAAATCTGTTTCCTGTACTATTCTTAACTGCTGGCTGTAAATTCTGCCTCGTGTTGAGGGCCTGAGATATGAGAAACAAGGAGGTACATTTGTATTTTTTCAGCAAAAATTCAGGCCAAGGGAGAAATCTCATGGCCTTTCTCTGCATTGCCTCTATGTTATTCTCTAATTCTGAATAACGACTGTAGACTTACAGTTAACACAAACACTTTGTTCAAAGGGTTCGTTCTGCTTCCAGAGCTCAACTCGATGTAAAACAGTCAAGAGGTATCACCAGCGAAACTAAGGTAAATTGCCTATGCTAAGCTCTTCCTGTGTGCTGCTGCTCACTAGCTCTGTGCTTCTAAAAGAGGCGGATCCTGCCTTGGGCTCGACCCTTTCTACCCGCCTCAGATGCTCCCTCTAGTGATGCTGTAGCTGTCACATCTGTGCTTCAGTCCCTGTGCAGATGTATGTACAGATGTACAGATTGATGTGTTGGGTGTTCTGGATCCGTGGAACACATACAGGTCACCAACACTTAAAATAGTGCAACACTATTTTACTAAGTTAGAAACTGTTGAACATACTTTCACTGTGGGTTAACACGATGTTAGATTAAACTAAAGACCTATGCCTGTCTGATCCAGTCTATGCACTCAGCATATGGTGAGGACCTGTGCTGTAAGCTCTGTCCTTGTAGGAGGCTGCATCCCGAATGAGCGGGAACTCTGATGCCCCCTGTCTTTATAGTGAGTGTGCTCTAACTGGTGATTGACTGCGGTGTTGTGTGTGTTGATTGGTCTTTCTGTGTGTCCATCAGTGCGTGTGTATCTGCACGATGATATACTGGTGTATATTATGACATCCCCCCTTTTATAAAAGAACGTATGTGTGTGGCAATAAATAATGTATGGTGAGAATGTTCCTAACTACGTGTGGGGTGCGAAGATATATTTACAGGACTACGTACATGAGAACTAAGCTATTTACATGGGAAGGTGCCTGGTGCAGAGAAGCAGTATGCAACAAGAATAACGAGATCAAGACTATATACAAACCAGGGAAATGATCAACCAAAGGAACAAAACAATTCAGAGAGTCTATAAGTCCGCAAAGTTCATAACTTTAGTCTCTGAGGTGGGCGACGAATTCTAGTTGACCGCCTCAAGGGTGGGTCGAGAGCCGCCAGTTCAGGAGCGGGCTGGACTGCGTCATAGTCAAGGGGAGGCAGAGTGACAGGGAGCTCTGCATAGTCCGTGGCAGGGTCAGCAGGAGGGCACGGTGACAGTGGAGGATCATGTGGCTAGCGTGGAACGAGATGAAGGGCGCGTCGATTGCGGCGCAGAATGGAGCCATCCGGTAGATGAACCAGGAACGAGCGGGGGGGCCACCTGCCGAAGGACAACAGCAGTCGCAGACCAGCCCCCATCCGGAAGATGGACGCAGACGTTGTCATCTGGAACCAGAGCAGGGAGATCAGCTGCACGGGAGTCATGAGCCGCCTTGTGCTGTGCACGAGACAGCTGCATCCGGCAAAGTTCCGGAACGTGGTCGAAGGCTGGGACATTGATGGGCGGCACCGTCGTCCTCAGGGTACGACCCATGAGTAACTGGGCTGTTGACAGGCCAGTGGACAGCGGGGCTGCATCTCCAGACTTAACAAATTTTGGACTTTCTTCCAACTTCTTGCCAGAACGACAATTAATCTTCTCCTTTAAGTGACTAAACTTACAGGCAATGTGGGCAGTATGGCAATCAAGTACTGGGGAATAGCCAGCAGCAATTTGTCGAGGGTGGTTCAGGATAATAACCTGTGCAACAAAGAAAGACGCTTCCATTGGTGGGTCTACTTTGCTGTCACCAGTAACATTACCCCGACGGATAACTTTAACAGAAACGTTCTTCACATTGAAACCAACATTGTCACCAGGTAAGGCTTCCGAAAGGGCTTCATGATGCATTTCCACAGATTTCACTTCAGTGACAAGATTGGCAGGAGAAAAGTGCACCAACATACCAGGTTTCATAATACCGGTCTCAACACGACCCACTGGTACTGTACCAATACCACCAATCTTGTAGACATCCTGCAAGGGGAGACAAAGTGGTTTGCTTACAGGGCGTTCTGGAGGTAGAATGTGGTCGAGGGCTTCCAAAAGAGTGTGTCCAGTGGCCTTGCCCTCTTTCCGAGTAATTTCCCAACCTTTGAACCAGGGCATATTTGCACTGGCTTCCAGCATACTGTCACCATTCCAACCAGAGATGGGGACAAAAGCTACAGAATTTGGATTGTAGCCTATCTTCTTGATGTATGTGGTGACTTCCTTTGTGATTTCCTCATATCGTTTTGCGCTGTATGGTGGCTCAGTAGAGTCCATCTTGTTGATAGCAATAATGAGCTGCTTCACACCCAGGGTGTAGGCCAGCGGAGCATGCTCTCTCGTTTGTCCATTCTTTGATATACCAGCTTCTAACTCACCCACACCAGCAGCAACAATCAGCACAGCACAGTCACCCTGTGATGTCCCAGTAATCATATTCTTGATAAAGTCCCTGTGTCCAGGGGCATCAATGATGGTGATGTCGTACTTTGAAGTTTCAAATTTCCAGCGGGAGATGTCTATGGTAATACCACGTTCACGTTCAGCCTTCAGCTTATCCAAGACCCAGGCATATTTGAAGGATCCTTTGCCCATCTCTGCTGCTTCCTTTTCAAATTTCTCAATGGTTCTCTTATCAATTCCACCATATTTGTAAATGAGATGGCCAGTGGTTGTAGATTTACCGGAGTTGACATGTCCAATGACAACAATGTAGATGTGCACCTTTTCCTTGCCCATTTTCAAGTCGGCGTGAATTCGTTCAGCGGTGGAGCTGCAAACCTCCCTTCGGTTGACTCGGAGACTAAAGGCTATATGTACTCCCTTCTCCGCTTTGCCGTTGGATTGGGGGTACAGGGGACTGGATGTCACATGGGCAAAATTGTACCGCCTGGCAAAGTTGGACCATTCCTGACTGGCGAAGCAGGGGCCATTGTCCGACATAACCGTGAGCAGGATGCCGTGTCGAGCAAATGTTTCTTTACACGCATGGATGACGGCAGGCGAGGTGATGTCGTGCAACCGTACCACCTCCGGGTAATTTGAAAAGTTACCAAACTTTTCACGATTAGGACATAGTCTCTACCCAGCGCGTGGAACAGGTCGATGCCCACCTTGGTCCATGGTGACGTGACCAACTCATGGGGCTGCAGGGTCTCACGTGGTTGGGCCGGCTGGAAGCGCTGACAAGTGGGGCAGTTGAGCACTGTGTTGGCTATGTCCTCATTAATGCCGCGCCAGTACACTGCCTCTTGGGCCCATCGGCGGCACTTTTCCACGCCAATGTGGCCCTCGTGTAGTTGTTCCAGGACAAATTGGTGCATGCGATGCGGGATGACAATGCGGTCCAGTTTTAGAAGAACCCCATCTACTACCGAGGATGAATGTGCTAAATTGGGGGAAGGCTAATTATAACAATATTAGGCGGGAACTGAAGAACATAGATTGGGGGCGGATGTTTGAGGGCAAATCAACATCAGACATGTGGGAGGCTTTCAAGTGGCAGTTGAAAGGAATACAGGACCGGCATGTTCCTGTGAGGAAGAAAGATAAATACGGCAATTTTCGGGAACCTTGGATGACGAGTGATATTGTAGGCCTCGTCAAAAAGAAAAAGGAGGCATTTGTCAGGGCTAAAAGGCTGGGAACAGACGAAGCCTGCGTGGAATATAAGGAAAGTAGGAAGGAACTTAAGCAAGGAGTCAGGAGGGCTAGAAGGGGTCACGAAAAGTAATTGGCAAATAGGGTTAAGGAAAATCCCAAGGCTTTTTACACGTACATAAAAAGCAAGAGGGTAGCCAGGGAAAGGGTTGGCCCACTGAAGGATAGGCAAGGGAATCTATGTGTGGAGCCAGAGGAAATGGACGAGGTACTAAATGAATACTTTGCATCAGTATTCACCAAAGAGAAGGAATTGGTAGATGTTGAGTCTGGAGAAGGGGGTGTCGATAGCCTGGGTCACATTGTGATCCAAAAAGACGAGGTGTTGGGTGTCTTAAAAAATATTAAGGTAGATAAGTCCCCAGGGCCTGATGGGATCTACCCCAGAATACTGAAGGAGGCTGGAGAGGAAATTGCTGAGGCCTTGACAGAAATCTTTGGATCCTCGCTGTCTTCAGGGGATGTCCCGGAGGACTGGAGAATAGCCAATGTTGTTCCTCTGTTTAAGAAGGGTAGCAAGGATAATCCCGGGAACTACAGGCCGGTGAGCCTTACTTCAGTGGTAGGGAAATTACTGGAGAGAATTCTTCGAGACAGGATCTACTCCCATTTGGAAGCAAATGGACGTATTAGTGAGAGGCAGCACGGTTTTATGAAGGGGAGGTCGTGTCTCACTAACTTGATAAGAGTTTTTTGAGGAGGTCACTAAGATGATTGATGCAGGTAGGGCAGTAGATGTTGTCTATATGGACTTCAGTCAGGCCTTTGACAAGGTTCCTCATGGTAGACTAGTACAAAAGGTGAAGTCACACGGGATCAGGGGTGAGCTGGCAAGGTGGATACAGAACTGGCTAGGCCATAGAAGGCAGAGAGTAGCAATGGAGGGATGCTTTTCTAATTGGAGGGCTGTGACCAGTGGTGTTCCACAGGGATCAGTGCTGGGACCTTTGCTCTTTGTAGTATATATAAATGATTTGGAGGAAAATGTAACTGGTCTGATTAGTAAGTTTGCAGACGACACAAAGGTTGGTGGAATTGCGGATAGCGATGAGGACTGTCGGAGGATACAGCAGGATTTGGATTGTCTAGAGACTTGGGCGGAGAGATGGCAGATGGAGTTTAATCCGGACAAATGTGAGGTAATGCATTTTGGAAGGTCTAATGCAGGTAGGGATTATACAGTGAATGGTAGAACCCTCAAGAGTATTGAAAGTCAAAGAGATCTAGGAGTACAGGTCCACAGGTCATTGAAAGGGGCAACACAGGTGGAGAAGGTAGTCAAGAAGGCATACGGCATGCTTGCCTTCATTGGCCGGGGCATTGAGTATAAGAATTGGCAAGTCATGTTGCAGCTGTATAGAACCTTAGTTAGGCCACACTTGGAGTATAGTGTTCAATTCTGGTTGCCACACTACCAGAAGGATGTGGAGGCTTTAGAGGGTGCAGAAGAAATTTACCAGAATGTTGCCTGGTATGGAGGGCATTAGCTATGAGGAGCGGTTGAATGAACTCGGTTTGTTCTCACTGGAACGAAGGAGGTTGAGGGGAGACCTGATGGAGGTATACAAAATTATGAGGGGCATAGACAGAGTGGATAGTCAGAGGCTTTTCCCCAGGGTAGAGGGGTCAATTACTAGGGGGCATAGGTTTAAGGTGAGAGGGGCAAGGTTTAGAGTAGATGTACGAGGCAAGTTTTTTACGCAGAGGGTAGTGGGTGCCTGGAACTCGCTACCGGAGGAGGTAGTGGAAGCAGGGACGATAGGGACATTTAAGGGGCATCTTGACAAATATATGAATAGGATGGGAATAGAAGGATACGGACCCAGGAAGTGTAGAAGATTGTAGTTTAGTCGGGCAGCATGGTCGGCGCGGGCTTGGAGGGCCGAAGGGCCTGTTCCTGTGCTGTACATTTCTTTGTTCTTTGTTTTGTTTGTACCGCCAGATCATCTCTGATATTATAGAACTGAGAGCATTGGCCATTGAGCCACCCATCCGTTAGGTGACGCATGACACGCTGTAGCAAGGGATCAGCCACCGTCTCACGGTGAATTTGGACGAGGCATTCATCCGTGGCAGGTAGATTGGAGGCCACGAATGCCACATGGGCGTCAACGTGGCAGACAAATGCCGCTGGGTCACATGGAGTGTTGAATGCCCTGGAGAGAGCGTCAGCAATGATGAGGTCTTTGCCTGGGGTGTATACCAGCTGAAAGTCATATCGCCGGAGCTTGAGAAGAAGACGCTGGAGGCGAGGCGTCATGATGTTCAAGTCTTTCTGTATTATATTGACCAGCGGGCGATGGTCGGTCTCGACGGTGAATTGAGGAAGTCAGTAGACATAATCGTGAAACTTAACCACACCGGTCAGAAGGCCCAGGCACTTCTTTTTTATATGCTCGTAGCGCTGCTCCGTGGGGGTCATCGCATGTGACGCACATGCAACGGGGGCCCATGAGGAGGCCTCATCACGTTGAAGGAGCATTGCCCCAATGCCGGATTGACTGGCATGGTCAAAATTTTGGTCTCCTTTGCTGGATCAAAGAAAGCTAAGACTGGGGCCGTGGTCAGTTTTGCTTTGATTTCTCCCCATTCGCGCTCGTGGGCAAGGAGTCATTGGAAGTCTGTCGTCTTCCTGACCAGGTTCCTGAGAGCCGTGGTATGAGAGACGAGGTTAGGGATAAATTTCCCTAAAAAGTTGACCATGCCCAGAAATCGGAGGACCGCCTTCTTGTCCTCTGGTGTTTTCATATCTGTGATGGCAGCTACCTTGTCCACATCTAGCTGCACACCCAATTGGGAGATGTGGTCCCCGAGGAACTTGAGTTCCGTCTGACCAAAAGAGCATTTGGCCCTGTTGAGGCGGACGCCATGCTCACATATGCGCCTGAATACGCGCTGGAGGCGACTAACATGCTCCTGCGGGGTGGTGGACCAAATGATTATGTCATCGACATAGACGCGAACACCTTCAATGCCTTCCATCATTTGTTCCATAATCCTATGGAACACTTCTGATGCAGATATGATCCCGAACGGCATCCCGTTGTAACAATATCTGCCAAAGGCGGTATAGCATGACACAGATCACTACATCCTCCCCTTTTGACTTGATATGTTTTCCAGACTGACCTCAAGAAAACTGTACATAACAAGTGGTGAGAATAAGCAAAGCTGCACACTGCAAAAATGATAAAGTAATACAGAAACAATTAACAGTGTTATGAGTCCATCGTTAGAAATGTTCATATTTATCGTGTTGCAGTGTCGTTACAAATCTAGCCGGTCGGGTGCCTTACGGCTTCTGCTGGAGCGTCTTAACGGTGGTGGTGGGGATGACGGTTTGATGTAATCAGGAGTACTGTCTGGCATTGTGTGGCGAGGAACGTTCTGTGGACTAATGGACTTGGTCAAGTCCAGTGTGGGAAACACCGACGTTGTAGGCCGAAGCATTAACAGATCCCGGCGGTTACGGTGAAAGAGTACTCCAGCCGACGACTTGACAATGTAGGACCGCGGTGTCTCCTGCCTGATCACCGTGGCTGGCTCAGACCATCCGCCTTCTGGATCCCTGATCCTGACGATGTCGCCCATGTTCAGTGGCTTGAGTGGGATCACATGTTGATCGTAGTATTGTTTTTGTTTGGACCGTGGTACCCGCATTTTGTCGAGTACCAGAGCGTTATCGGGGTCTCGGAATTGAATCGCCGCGAGGGTTGTCCGGATGTTCCCGCCGAAGAGTATCTGCGCTGGCGACAGTCCTGAGCTCAATGGGGTTGCTCGGTAGGACAACAGCGCTAAGTTGATGTCAAAGGGTGAATCTGTTGCCTTGCTAATATGTTGTTTAACAATGTGGACACCCTTTTCCACTTTCCCATTTGACTGTGGGTAGCGCGGACTGGATGTTACATGCCGAAAGCTGTAGCGGTCTGAGAACTCTTTCCACTCCCAGCTCGCGAAGCAGGGACCATTATCTGACATCACCACACGCGGGATTCCATGCCGCGCGAATGTCTCCTGACACGTCTTGATGACAGGTCAGATGAAGACGTGAGATCATGGAGTTTCAGTACCTCCGGATAGTTTGAGTAATAGTCCATGATCAAGACGTAATCACGCCCTGTGGCATGATATAGGTCAATGCCCACTTTTGTCCACTTGAGTTTGTGTTGCTGCAGTGGTTCTTTACACTGTGCGGGTTGATGTCTTTGACAGGTGTCACATGTCATGGCCATGTCCGTTATGTCTTGATTAATGCCGGGCCAGTACACAGCCTGTCGTGTTCGCCTTTTGCATTTCTCAATTCTAGGTGGCCTTCATGAATCTTACGAAGCATCTCAGCGCGGAGTGTGGCCGGAATCGCAATCTGCGCATTGCGTAGCAGCAGGCCGTCAACTTCAATCAGTTCTGACTTGACGTTCTGAAATTGTGGACATTGTCCCCTCGACCAACCGTGCTGGAGTAGGTGCTGCACCCTCCATCAGGTTGCGTCTTTCTGCATCTCCTGTCGGATTAAGCGAAACTTCTCATCCGAAGCAGGCAAATTCTCCCTGCATAACTGTGTTTGGGCCTCGATTTCTCCGATAGGGGCTGATGGTGCATTATCAGTGCCAATTGATCAGGACAGTGCGTCGGCAATGGCAAGGTCTCTTCCCGGAGTGTATACTAGGGTAAAATCATACCTTCGCAGCTTCATCATGATGCGCTGCAGACGAGGTGTCATGTCATTTAGATCCTTGTCTATGATATGGACCAACGGTCTGTGGTCAGTTTCCACTATGAACGAGGGCAGGCCGTACACATAGTCATGGAACTTCAGAATCCCAGTGAGGAGTCCGAGACATTCTTTTTCGATTTGTGCATACCTGCACTGAGTTACGGTCATGGCTCTGGACGCGTATGCCACCGGGACCCAGTCAGACTGGTCAGCCTGTTGGAGGAGAACGGCGCCAATCCTGTCCTGGCTGGTGTCAGTGGAGATCTTGGTGGGTCTGGTTGCGTCAAAGAAAGCAAGGGTCGGTGCCCTCGTTAGTTCTTGTTTGAGATCCACCCATTCATTTTGGTGACGTTGTGTCCACTCAAACGCAGTGGTCTTTCGTAGGAGATTGCGTAAAGCTACCGTCCGTGCGGACAGGTTTGGGATGAACCTGCCGAGGAAGGTGACGAAGCCCAGAAATCGTAGCACCGCCTTCTTGTCGTGTGGCGTCTTCATGGTCCATATTGCAACGATTTTTGCCTCATCAGGGCTGACACCCTGAGATGATATGGTGTCACCCAAAAAGGTTACAGACACCTTCGCAAATGTGCATTTTGCCTGGTTCAGTTTCAAACCGTATTTATGAATCCTCTGAAACACCTTCTTCAGACAACAGAGGTGTTCTTCTTCAGTGGTGCACCATACAATGATGTCATCCACATAGACTCTGACACCCTCGATGCCCTCGGTCATTTGCTCCATTATCCTGTGGAAGATCTCTGATGCAGAGATAATGCCAAAGGGCATGCGATTGAAGCAGAAACGTCCAAATGGGGTGTTGAACGTACACAGTAATCTGCACGAGTCATCGAGCTGTATCTGCCAAAATCCCTGCGTGGCGTCGAGTTTGGTGAAGATACGAGCATTCGCCATCTCAGATGTGATCTCTTCATGCTTGGGGATGGGGTAGTGTTCCCGGCGAATGTTCTGGTTCAGGTCCTTCGGGTCTCTGCATATGGGAAGATCTCCAGAAGGTTTCTTAACACAGACAATGGAGCTAACCCAGTTAGTCGGCAGTGTGACTCGCGATATTACGTCTTGTGACTGCAGTCTGTTGAGTTCCGCTTTCAACTTCTCCCGCAGTGGAGTTGGAACCCTCCTGGGGGGGTGAATTACGAGTTTGTCGTCTGTCTTCAGCATGATTTTGTATTGGCAGGGTAGGATGCCCATGCCTTTGAATACGTCGGGGTATTCTTGTAGCATGCTGTGGATTTTAGCTTCCAGGCTTGATGGATCCTGGGTGTGCATGTAAATGCGTTGCACCAGCCGCAAGTCTTTGCAGGCCTGAGCGCCTAACAGTGATGATTTATTGTCGTTTACAATCTCGAATCGTAGCTGCTTGCGTATCGTCTTGTTGTCCACCCGGAGATGGCACGATCCATTTGAGGCGATCTGATTGCCGTTGTAGTCCTTCAGCCGACATGCAGTGGGTATTATTTCATGGTCTCCTGGAATCGAATGGAGATCCTGACTAGTGAGGAGGTTAGCTGAGGTCCCAGTGTCAAGCTTGAAGACTAATGGAAAGTCATTGACTTGCACAGTCGCAGTCCACTCACTGCCGGAATCAATGTTGTTGACCGGGTGAGGCGTGGCGATTGTTGCGTCATGTTCCTCAATTGTCTTGACCGTGTCCACGACAAACGAGTTGTCGCAAGCCTGGTTGTCCTCATCCGAGGATTACTCAGCATTGTTTTTTTTGTGCTCCGTTGAGTCTATGCTTTTTACGTTGAAGTTCATGTGTTTCTGTCTTGTTGTCTTCATTTGCAGTGCAGCTCTGCACTGTGAGGCACAGTGATTGTATTTGCCACACTTTAAACATTGTTTTCCAGAAGCTGGACATTGCCCTTTTAAGTGGGCATGTCCACAGCGGGGACACGTCATGACGCTATCCCTCCACGCTCGCGCATGCGCAGTAGGCCTTTCTTCCGTGTGAAATCTTCGGGAGAACTGCACATGCGTGTGGCCTGCATCCAGGTTCGCACGCGCGGGATTGCCATGAGAGGAGCGCCTTCTGGACGCCTGGGCCACCATTTTGACGGGCTCGACCTCGTGGTGAAGGCCTTGGTACCGGTAAGTAAACTCCTCATATTCTTCTTTACTTTTTTCATAAGTAAAGCATCTTTGCATGGCTGTTTCTAGGGTTAGGTCTTTTCATTATAATAAGGATTTTCTAAGTCCCTCATCAGATATACCATTGACTATCCGGTCTCTGATAAGGGAGTCACGGAGGTTTTCAAAGTTGCAGGATTGAGCCAGTAATTTTAAATCAGTTACAAACCTGCTGAAAGATTCTCCCGGTTTTTGTAAATGCCTGGGGAACTTGAATCTTTCAAATATCTCTGACTTCAGATTGACAGTGGGTTTCAAATTTTTTGATGATTATTTCCAGCTTGCCATTGTCCTCCCCTTCCAGGTAGGTGAAGGAATTATATATTTCTAATGCCTGCGGACCTGCCAGGGAAAAGAGCAAAGCTATCTTCCTGTCATCAGACGCTGAGGTTAGATCCTTAGCTTCTAGATATATTTTGAACTGTTGTATGAAAGGTTTCTAATTGGAATGCATATTACCAGTGGTCTTGAGCAGGCGTGGAGGTTGGATTGGGTCCATCGTGCCGATTAGTATCTGAAGGATCCGAATGCTGCGAGGCCTTCCTTGGTCGAATGCCTGGTTTAAGTTCTCTTCTCTTGCTGGTGTCTAGCTGGCTTGCTGAAACCACTCCTGGTACTATATGTTATTCTCTAATTCTGAATAACGACTGAAGACTTACAGTTAACACAAACACTTTATTCAAAGGGTTCGTTCTGCTTCCAGAGCTCAACTAGATGTAAAACAGTCAAGAGGTATGACCAGTGAAACTAAGGTAAACTGCCTATGCTAAACTATCCCTGTGTGCTGCTGCTCACTGGCTCTGTGCTTCTGAAAGAGGCAGATCCTCCCTTGGGGTCGACCCTTTATACCCGTCTCTGATGCTCCCTCTAGTGATGCTGTGGCTGTTACATCTGTGCTGCAGTCCCTGGTGTATGTGCAGATGTATGTACAGATGTACAGATTGATGTGTTGGGTATGCCGGTTCTGCGAGGCCTGCATTTACTGCAGCAGTGAGAGAGACAGGCTTCCAATACTTGAAGAAATGCAACTCGATTTTATTGAACTGTTAACTATCATACATACTTTAACTGTGGGTTGACACTATGCTGACTTGACTGGAGACCTGAGGCTAACCTGACCAGACTATCTGACTACCACATGGTGGATGTTCTAGTTGCTGCTCACGGGCTCTGACTGTCTCAGAGGCTGGATCCCAAGAGAGCGGGAAATCTAGTGCTCTCTGGCTTTATAGTGGTTGTGTCCTGTCTGTTGATTGGCTGCTGTGTTCTGTATGTTCACTGGTCATCCTGTGTGTCAATCACTGCCTGTCTGTGCACCATCATACACCTGTGTGTATATTATAACACAGATCACTACAGCCTCTATCAGCTAAGACTCTCTTGTGCCTCAGCGAGTGGACAAGACACATCACTAAAGGTATGGGTTGACAACAGCACCAACAGTTTAATCAGAACTCCCTCAGACATTTTATTCTGATTTGGCAATAAGTTAAACATTCTTTTGGCTTTTTCAATTAATGTCCTGGCATTGCTACTGCCTGTGTAGCAGCAAGTCTACTCAGACTCTGAGGCCTCTAGAAAATCCATCCTTATCTATTTCAACAGCTTGAGTGAAAAATGTCTGTTATCCATTTTTCCTTCCACTGTGCTTGTCCACATTAAATTTCATTTGTTATTCTTTTGCCTACAATTGTGTGTCCAAATGCAGAAGGTGCGGTTTAATGGCCGCATTACGCTTAAGCGAGATCGTGACATGGCGAGAAACCAATAATCGCCACTTAAGCCCAATCTCCATCAAATTAAAGGGAGCAACCCACTACCTAATGGCCCCCTTTGATCAAACGGCTTACCCAGCAAGTGGTCGTGTACCTCCTCCTCTGGGTCCCTCTCTGGCTAGTTGGGTGGCCGGGTCCTCAGGGAGTGGAGCGGGGCCCTGCACATGGGCTGCCGCCTCAAGCCTCTGTCGACGCTGCTGCGCCCTCTGAATTTCAGGTCGCACCCTATCATCTACATCAGCTCCGGGAGAACCAGGTCCAGATGCTCTACCCCTGACTGGGACCCAGCTGGGTCCTGGGATCCAGCAGCCCTCCGACTTCTGTCTCGCCTGGGAGTTCTTGCCTCCACATGATGTGCATCAGCAGCTGTGTGGTGCTCACCAGAGGTGTCCTCTTGGGAGGCCGGCGTCAGGGGAGGGGGGCACCCCGGAAGGCCGTCACATCGGGTGCAGGTCCTGTGAGAGGATGGACATGTGGTCAGTGGGAGGGATGGATCAGACCGTATGGCATTGTCAACTCATGTCTGACATGTTATCTGAGTGGGCACTGGTGGATCCTCACTTCTACACCGTGTGCTGACCTCTACGGTTGTCACTGCTCTGTCCTCCGCCACACCCACGACCTCCAGAGTCTGTTCCTCACAGGGATTGAGGACCCTGATGTCCAGCCTCCCACCACACGACTGGGCCCTCTCCTGTCAGTTGTGGACCAATTCCTCCTGTGGGAACACAGAGGGGGCATCGTTAGTCACGCACTTGGTTCATCGTGGGGAAGGGAGGTGCTCAGGGGTTGGGTTCAGGGGGCTTGGGGAGATGGGCCGTATGGGGGGGGGGGGGGGGGGGGGGAGTTGATGGGGAGTATAGGAGGGAATGGGGAGAATGGGGAGGAGGATGTCGAGTATGGGTGGGGGGTGCGGTCGGGGGTCCGGTGCAAACTCACCTAAGTGGCCCAGTGGAGGTCGTTGACCATCTTGCAGCACTGGGTGCCGGTCCACCTGGTCAGTCTCCCCGAGCTGACTGCTGCTGCCACTTCCTCCCAGGCGGCACTGGCTGCCCTGTGGTTGATCGTCCGAGAGTCTTGGGGGAACAGGGCGTCCCTTCTGGCCTTTCAGTAGACTACCCAGGTCTGCATTGCCAAATCTTGGGGCTGGTCATCTCAGGTGCATGGCTGTGAGCTGTGTGAGGTTGACTGTGCAGGAATGGTTTAAGTGCGGGCAGCATGGTGGCACAGTGGTTAGCACTGCTGCCTCACAGCATCAAGGTCCCAGGTTCGATCCCAGATGGTCACTGTCCATGTGGAGTTTGCACATTCTTCCTGTGCTTGCCTGGGTTTCACCCCCACATCCCAAAGATGTGCAGGAAGATGGATTGGCCATGCTAAATTGCCACTTAATTGGAAAAATAATAATTGGGTACTCTAAATTTTTTTTTTAAAGGATTGGTTTAAGTGCTGCTCTCCCTTCTTAGTGGGCGGGCTGGTGAGAGCAGGTCCAGCGAGTCAGCTGGTGGGACCATGATTTGTGGCGACAAGCCCGTGGGCCTCGTTAAGTGGACCAATTAATGTTTTATTGCGGTGTCGGCCTCGACGGGTTGAGCTATCACATTGGAAACTATTTCGATAAATCACGCCCAGAAATGCCAGCAAAGGTCTGTTTACAAAGTTCAGTATTGAATTAAATGAATTCACTGACTAGTGACAGATGAAGAATGGTACTTGGGAGAGGTACCAGAGGACAATAAGATCTATGGTACTGTTCATTAAGTTCAGTTTTAATTCAGCTTTAAGAAAGGAAGAGAAAAGGAGAAAAACAATTGTATAAAGTTTGGCGCAAACAATGGGGGGGGCCTCAAAAAGACTGCAGTGAATATTGATTTTGTTATGTTCCAAACCAGGAATTTAAATTTTTTAAAAAGAAGGTTCCACGCACAATTAGGTGGAATTTTAACTGTGGTGTGCTGTTTCAAGTGGTTGAACAGGAAGTGGATACCATTTCCTTGCTCTTGCTTTTTGCTGTTCCCAAGTGATTTCAATTACAATTTAAAATGTCAGCAGTGTGCATGGGAAACTTGTACAGTCATGTGACGGGAAAGTTTTCAGCACTATAGGCTGACAATGCAGCAGGTATGGGCGGCACGGTGGCAGAGCAGTTAGTACTTCTGCCTCACAGAAAAGACCCGGGTTCAATTCCGGTCTTGGGTCTGTGTGGAGTTTGTATGTTCTCCCCGTGTCTGTACGGGTTTCCTCCGGGTGCTCCAGCTTCCTCCCAAAGATGTGCAGGTCTGATGGATTGGCCATGATCAGTTGCATCTTCAGTGTCCAGGGATCGGTTATGGGGATAGGAGGGAGTTTGCATGGATCATGTGCTCATTCAAAGGGTCGGTGCAGACTCAATGGGCCGACTGGCATCCTTCTGCAATGTAGGGATTCTATGATTCTAGGGACGGGCTATATAAGAGCTTCCTGAACAATTAGGATGGTTCTGTGTCATGGACATATCTTCTGCCCACCTCCATTGCCACTAACACTAGACTTATTGAGAGCACAAAGGTTTGGCATTCCATTGGTTTCACATTGTTTATGTGTGCAACAACGTTATTTGTTGAAACTAGCTTATTCAGAGAGTGAAATGTCCTGTCACACCTCATGGTTGGCATACATTGATGGCTAGGGACATTTGTTTATTGTGGAAGAAACAAAGTTGTGTTTCTGTGTTACTCTTCATTGAATGTTCATCTTAGTGTCCAATGTTGCACTCGCCAATCAGTGGGACATGGCTGAACGTGCAGGCTAAGGTGGTCCTCCTCGCTTTGTAAAGGGCGTGGTCCAAGATCCCTCTCCGTGGAGATAATTGATATGTTGAAATGAAAATCGCTTACTGTCACAAATAGGCGTCAAATGAAGTTACTGTGAAAAGCCCCTAGATGAATTCAAAGCTGTAAGGACTCTGCCAGCCAACACCCTGAGATGGACCGACATGTGGACAATACTGACATACCCTTCAGACTCCTCATTTTCTTACCTTTACTGACTGTTCCCACCACACCAGAATACCAGGCTCTTTCCACTTCCACTCCTCCATAATTCCCATCCCCACCCTTGGATTCCTCCTTCCACTCTTCCCATGTCCCGGTCCCCACTCCACATCCCCTCCCCACCCCCAGCCCTTACTCAATTCACTCAACTTTGCTGGCTCCGAGCCTCCAAGCTGCCATCTGGGCTAAACAGCTCGCTCGTAATGCAGAACAATGTCAACGCGGGTTCAATTCCCGTACCGGCCTCCCCAAACAGGCGCCGGAATGTGGCGACTAGGGGCTTTTCATAGTAACTTCATGGAAGCCTACTTGTGACAATAAGCGATTAATATCCTCCTGTCCCGCTCTCTTGTGCCACAAGGAAAACCGCTGACCTCAGAAACAACTGCAGAAAGCCAACTGCTGGACGCCATCTTCAAACGATTGTGAACCGGATGTCACGAGATTCTTATATGCCGTTGAATTTATCATGAAAGTAGGACGTGATTGCAAAACATTTAAATACAATGAGCATTCATTCATGGAAATATATTACAAGTAGGAACCTATCACTGGATGGCATGAGGCCTGACCCACCACAAACTAAATTCATCTCTGAATCTGAAAGTGCCTTTTGGAAAGTGACATTTCTGGTCCCAAATAATTAAGTCACTACCCCCATAGTTCCTCCTCTTGCAGGCTCTATTAATGATGTGGAGATGCCGGCGTTGGACTGGGGTGAGCACAGTAAGAAATTTTACAACACCAGGTTAAAGTCCAACAGGTTTGTTTCGATGTCACTAGACTTCGGAGCGCTGCTCCTTCCTCAGGTGAATGAAGAGGTAGGTTCCAGAAACATATATATGGACAGATTCAAAGATGCCAAACAATGCTTGGAATGCGAGCATTAGCAGGTGATTAAATCTTTACAGATCCAGAGATGGGGTAACCCCAGGTTAAAGAGGTGTGAATTGTGTCAAGCCAGGACAGTTGGTAGGATTTTGCAGGCCAGATGGTGGGGGATGAATGTAATGCGACATGAATCCCAGGTCCCGGTTGAGGCCGCACTCATGTGTGCGGAACTTGGCTATAAGTTTCTGCTCGGCGATTCTGCGTTGTTGCGCGTCCTGAAGGCCGCCTTGGAGAACGCTTACCCGGAGATCAGAGGCTGAATGCCGTTGACTGCTGAAGTGCCAGACGCACGGAACAGCCATGGGGACCAAATTCGCACCCCAATACGCCACCATCTTCATGCACAAGTTTGAACAGGACCTACTCACCGCACAGGACCTTCAACCGACGTTATACACCAGATACATCGATGACATTTTTTTCCTTTGGACCCACGGCGAATAATCACTGAAACGACTACACGATGACATCAATAAGTTCCATCCAACTATCACACTCACCATGGACTACTCTCCAAAATCAGTTGCATTCTTGGACACACACGTCTCCATCAAGGACGGTCACCTCAGCACTTCGCTTTACCGCAAACCCACGGATAACCTCACGATGCTTCACTTCTCCAGCTTCCACCCTAAACATATTAAAGAAGCCATCCCCTATGGACAAGCGCTCCGTATACACAGGATCTGCTCAGATGAGAAGGAGCGTAACAGACATCTACAGACGTTGAAAGATGCCCTCATATGAACGGGATATGGCACTCGATTCATCAATCGACACTTCCAACGCGCCACAGCGAAAAACCGCACCGACCTCCTCAGAAGACAAACATGGGACACAACCGACAGAATACCCTTCGTCGTCCAGTACTTCCCCGGAGCGGAGAAACTACGTCATCTTCTTCACAGCCTTCAACACGTCATTGATGACGATGAACATCTTGCCAAGGTCATCCACACACCCCCACTACTTGCCTTCAAACAACCGCGCAACCTCAAACAAACCATTGTTTGCAGCAAACTACCCAGTCTTCAGAACAGTGACCACGACACCACACAACCCTGCCATGGCAATCTCTGCAAGAACGTGCCAGATCATCGACATGGATACCACTATTACACGTGAGAACACCACCCACCAGGTACGCGGTACATACTCGTGCGACTCAGCCAACGTTGTCTACTTCATACGCTGCAGGAAAGGATGTCCCGAAGCGTGGTACATTGGTGAGACCGTGCAGACGCTGCGACAACGAATGAACGGACATCGCGCAACAATCACCAGGCAGGAATGTTCCCTTCCAGTCGGGGAACACTTCAGCAGTCAAGGGCATTCAGCCTCTGAGATCCGGGTAAGCGTTCTCCAAGGCGGCCTTCAGGACGCGCGACAACGCAGAATCGCCAAGCAGAAACTTATAGCCAAGTTCCGCACACATGAGTGCGGCCTCAACCGGGACCTGGGATTCATGTCGCATTACATTCATCTCCCACCATCTGGCCTGCAAAATCCTACCAACTGTTCTGGCTTGACACAATTCACACCTCTTTAACCTGAGGTTACCCCATCTCTGGATCTGTAAAGATTTAATCACCTGCTAATGGTCGCATTTCAAGCATTGTTTGGCATCTTTGAATTTGTCTATATATGTGTTTCTGGAACAGACCTCTTCATTCACCTGAGGAAGGAGCAGCGCTCCGAAAGCTAGTGACATCGAAACAAACCTGTTGGACTTTAACTTGGTGTTGTAAGGCTCTATTAAGACTGCAATCCCCCTCTCTCTCCCGCACTATTCTGATTTCATGTGGGAACAATGCTGAAAACTACCAGAGTTCAAGAGTGGAATCAATGTGCAGTGCTAAGTGGCAGTGGAAACATACAGTACCTTGTTTCTTGTTTTCAGAGCACGATGCAAATGAAGGCTCTTGAAGTTCTGTACCTCAGTATTCGGTGGATTCACAATTTTGTCTTCACTGACTGAATCACAAATGGATGGATCTTTGCTGTTGATTGAAACTGAATCAAGATTGCCTCTGCATTCAGTTTCTGAATTTCTGGTCCTGGTAATGATTCTAAAAGTGGGACTCATGTTTAAATGAGGAACATAGTCAGGAGACCCTGGGACAAATGAGATCTGTCCCGAGAAGAAATGTTGGCCACATATTTTAGAATGAAATGTTGGTGTCCATCCAGGATTATTGAAGCGTATAGCTCTCATCAAAGATGCTGTGTGTGCTTCTGATTCTCGAATAACAGCGAACCACCGCACATGGTTGTCCTTGCCATGACGGTTTGGGCATCCAGGGATACAGCAAGAGCTTTCATGGGCAGTTGTACTCAGAGCAAAAACCTTTTTGGCAGCAGGCTTTTTAACTGGAAGCATAGCTTTAGGGATGAGGCCAAACTTTTGACAGCGGAATCTCTGAAAGTAAGGCCGATTTCCTGAGATGGAGAAACCATGGGGTCGGCACAGATCTCGCAGTTTGCCTTTTGATCCTTCTTTAAGTTGCCGGGCAGTCACTGATGTCTGGTCTGATATATTGGCATGAGTCACTGGGTAATGCTAAAGAGAAAGAAAATTACAACTGTCACAATTAATATAAAGAGGGATTTGCATCAACAGGACCATTAATCGGTTCCAATAGTTCTGATTGATTGTACATAATGGATATTGACATTTTTTGTGAATCACAACCAAAAGTATTTGGTAAACCTGCACATTGGGATAGATCTTGGTTTTGTGTGATACAATGAATAGGGTAGTAGTGGCAAGGAGAGTGCAGATGATCAAAATGAACTCTTCCTATTCAGATTCCTCCCAATCTACATCACCAAGGCCTTCTTCAACACAGTGGAAAAATTAATCATGGCGTTTGTGTGTGGGGGGGGGGGGGGGGGGGGTCGGGGGGGGGGGGGTGGAGGAGAACCCGAGGATCCAAAAAAGGGTTCGACAAAGAAAATGAACTATGGGAGGCCTGGCCCTCCCAAACCTACAGTTCTTTTACTGGGCGACCACAGCAGAAAGAGTGACGGGTTGGGTGAAAGAACTGGGAGCAAAATGGGTGAGGATGGAGGAGAGTTCCTGCACAGGGTCACCCCCCCCGAACCCTAATCACAACTGCACTCCCATTCCCCCCAACCAAACACTCAAGAAGCCCAGTGGTAGTAGCCACGCTCTGAACGTGGTATCAAATGAAACAACACTCCGGCCTAACCAAAATGTCCACTATGGCCCCCATCTGTAACAACCACAGGATCACGCTCGTAACAATGGACGCCACCTTCAAAAGATGGAGACAGGACAAGGGGACACTGACGGTTAGCAACATTTACACCAACGACAGATTAGTGACTCTGGAGGGATTCACGGAGAGGTTCCAACTACTTAAAGGGAACAAAATGAGGTATATACAGTCAAGAACTTCCTCCGTCGGGAAACAACGACATATGCCCAGACACCAGGACACTCACTAGATGAGGAACTGCGGACCCAGGCAGCCGAGGGAAGGGAAACTGTGGGACTTGTACAGACAATTGATGGAAGAGGTAGGCTCTCCCCTGAATGAGGCGAGGGAAAAATGGGAGGAAGAGCTGGACACAGAAGGGAGGGGGGGATGCTCTGGCTCAAAGCACTAGTCAGGGTGTACTCCACCTCCACATGTGCAGGGCTAAGTCTAATGCAGCTAACGGTGATGCACAGAATGCACCCAAACAGAATCCGAATGAGCAGGTTCTTTCCGGAGGGAGAGGACAAATGCGAAAGGTGCCATGGAGGCCCAGTCAACCACATGTCAACCACATGGGTCTGCCCCAGACTTTTCGGGTTCTAGACGACTTCCTTTGAGACAATGTCCAAGGTTGTGCGCGTGAGGTTGGTGTCATGCCCAAAAGTGGCAGTCTTCGGGATTTCAGATCAGCAGAACTCTTTATGGAGTGCGCAATCGACACTCTAACCTTTGCCTCCCTAATCGCCCGCTGAAGAATCCTGCTCGGCAGCCAATCGGCAGCCCCACCCAAAGTGCAGACTGGCTGTCTGACGTGGAAGCCATTCACCAACTTGTTCCATGATCTCCCAGGGCAGCACGGTAGCATAGTGATTAGCACAGCTGCTTCACAGCTCCAGGGTACCAGGTTCGATTCCTGGCTGGGTCACTGTCTGTGCGGAGTCTGCACGTTCTCCCCGTGTCTGCGTGGGTTTCCTCCCACAGTCCAAAGATGTGCGGGTTAGGTGGATTGGCCATGCTACATTGCTCTTCGTGTCCAAAAAGGGTAAGTGGGGGTTACTGGGTTACGGGGATAGGGTAGATTCGTGGGCTTGAGTAGGGTGCTCTTTGTAAGGGCCGGTGCAGACTCGATGGGCCGAATGGCCTCCTTCTGCACTGTAAATTCTATGATTCTATTCGTAGCCAGAATCCAATAGAGTGTGGGGGGTGGGGCACGGACTAGCCACAGTGGAGGGGCAAAAGTCCATAACAAAAGCTGTGGGACTAAAAGGGCAGAGCCGCAGGGGCAGGCCCAAGGGCAAGCGGAGAACCAGAGGGAGCAGCAATACGCGGGGCAATACGCGCTGGCGTCAACATCAATCAGGGCAACTGAAGCAGATCGGCAAAATGAGGCCCTTAGCCACGCCGGGGGCGGGGGATGCAGATGTAAATATTTATATCTCTCTTTTGTAATTTTAACTTCGCTTTGGTTGCTTTTGTTTGATATTATGCACTGTTATGACACTTGCAATAACGTACAAAATGAAAGGTGCAACATGAAAATGTGAAAACCAATAAAAACTTTTTTTAAAGGGAGGCTGAGACTGCATTGCCAGAAACCATGTTTGATCAGATGAGTAGTACAGCACCAGAGCAGGTGGTGGATGAAGCAGATGTCTTTGGTTCAAGTAAGTTGGTTTAATTACAACAAAAAGATTCAAGGATCAAGAAATTATATCAGCAAATACAGAAATGGAATATGAGTGTATACAGAACGTAATGTATTGATGAGAAAATGGAGACCTGGACATATTCAAGCAGATGAGAAATGGGCAGAAGTTCATCAAGTGGAATTACCGGTAGGTTATAGAAAGGAGATTATTGCGGGGAGCGCATGCGGTTCCAGTAGGTGGTCATTTAGGGGTGAGGAAGACTCAAGCAAAAATGCAAAGACATTTGTATGGCCTGGACTGCATAAGGATGTAATTGAGTTTTGCTGTAGATGTCACACATGTCAGGTAATAGGGAAACCTCAGGCAGTAATCAGACCAGAACCTGTAAGGTGAATTTGATATTCTGAATTCTCCCTCTGTGTACCCGAACAGGTGCAGGAATGTGACAACTAGGGGCCTTTCACAGTAACTTAATTGCAGTGTTAATGTAAGCCTACTTTTGACAATAATAAAGATTATTATTATTATTATTATTATTATTAATATCCGTTCCTGCATTTGAGGAACCATTGAAAGCAAAATTTAGTGGCCCTTATCAGATTGAAAGGAAACTGAGTGAGGTGAATTATTTGATAAGAACGCCAGACAAAAGGAAGACTCACAGAGTGTGTCAGGTTATTATGCAAAAATGTTATTTTGATAGAGATGGAAGAAAGGAAAAAGTGTTCGTCGATGTAACTCAGGGAGAAGACATAAATCCAGACAATTCTGAATCTGACTTTCCTCAAATTAAATTGGACAATGAGGAAGCATTCAAAAATTGGGATAAATTATTGAGTTAACTTCTGGAGGAAAATCAAAATGGTCTGAAAGAGTCATTACAGTCGCGTTGTGGGGGGATAACTGGGGAAGTATAAAAGAAATTATGCAGGATATAGCTATCGCAAATTATATTCAACAACCTTAAATAACACGCAAGCAAGCTCAATCCATTGACAACAGCACAGGTACAAACGGAGATGGCTGATTTACATAAACAAAAAATAGAACTCCTTGACAGAGTGAATGGAGAACTGAATGCTAGGAAGCAGCCGGCATGGGAACTTCATCCAGCAGAAGGTATCTGTGACGGTTACGTGGGAGAGATAGTTAGTCTGGAAAGACAGATTCAGAAGAAAGCTGATTGCATCAGATTGCACAGGAAGTCCAGCATACCAGCAATAATCTGCATGAGATCAAAGAGGAGGAACAAGAACAACATGAACAAGGGAGAGAGTTACTCACAAGGCAGCAGGTTGTAATGAAAGAAACCGCAGGAACTGTGGAGCTCCAAAAGCAGTCAAATTCCTATCATAGCACGGTAGCTTGGTGGTTAGCACAATTGCTTCACAGCTCCAGGGTCCCAGGTTCGATTCCCGCTTGGGTCACTGACTGTGCGGAGTCTGCACGTTCTCCCCGTGTGTGCGTGGGTTTCCTCCGGGTGCTCTGGTTTCCTCCCATAGTTCAAAGATGTGCAGGTTAGGTGGGTTGGCCATGATAAATTGCCCTTAGTGTCCAAAATTGCCCTTAGTGTTGGGTGGGGTTACTGGGTTATGGGGATAGGGTGGAGGTGTACGGTTGGGTAGGGTGCTCTTTCAGAGAGCCGGTGCAGACTCGATGGGTCGAATGGCCTCCTTCTGCACTGTAAATTCTAATTCTATGACATAATGGTGACACAGGAAGTGATGACACTAGGATCTGGTCAGGAGGAACAAATGAAGGACTAAAGCTGTCTCAGCGCTTCAGTGAGAGGAATGTCCATGGTGGAATACAGAATCTGGAAGCTGAAGAGCTGGTACAAATGTAGCCAGAATTGTCAGCCACTTTGCAACATGTAACGACTGGTGTTTGATTCTGTCCAAATGCACCAGGTGTTACTAATTACTTTGGCTATCCTCAACAAAACCATTGATAAATGCGACAAACAGATGAATGCTGCAACAATGATCAACAATCTGTCACAAGATCATGTGGAAAACTTTGCTGGTAAAAGTAGACTGAATGCAACTGAAATACTGATGAGGTTTTGTTGTGTAAAAGTATGGAGACTATCACAGAGACCATATTTATGTTTGACAAGATGAAGACTACCGAGAGAGCTAATGCAAAAGTGTTGGAAAGAAAATGATGCCCTATTTTGACTGTGACATGGGGGAAGACTACAATGGACTCTATACATGTGATGTTTGCTTGTTTAAAAATGTAAAAAGTATATATACACCGTATAGAATGTAAACTGTATGTAATCTTAAGAAATGTTTAAAATTGGGAAAAGGGTTCAGAAAATGAAGCCACCTGTGTATATTTGATGGTTTGTTTTCTGTCTAGGAAGGGAGGTGTTACGCGGGGGAGATATTTGGAACTTGGGTCCAGAAATGGGATCAAAGATGTAGCAGGTAATTTAGGGGTTAAATAGACTGAGGTAAAAAAAAACTGCTGGCAAGGAGTCACAGGGATACGCCCACACCTGACCTAAGTTCCATTGTCCCATTCAGATTTAAACTTGTTAGTGGGAATACACAGTATGGCCCTTTTCAGTAAGAGTGAGTCACTCACGATCCATTGTCCTTCGGGAGACTCCTGTCTGACAACTAATAGCCCATTACATAGTCTGATGGCCTCTTTGTCCGTTAATGGGAGGTTAGTTGCTCATCAGTAGCATGGCTCTGTTATTTTGTATAAACAGGAAACAGGAGTGGGCAATCAAACAGCCAAGATAACGATGATGGGTTCAAGTCTGGAAGCCCCAGTGGAAAACCTCTTTTTATGAGAGGGAGAGGGGGAGAGAGGGGGAGAGAGGGGGGCCTGGGCGACACGGTGGCACAGTGGTTAGCACTGCTTCCTCACAGCTCCAGGGTCCCAGGTTCAATTCCTGCCTCGGATGACTGTGTGGAGTTTGCACTTTCTCCCCGTGTCTGCGTGGGTTTCCTCCATGCGTTCTGTTTTCCGCCCACTGTCCAAAGAGGTGTACGTTAGATGGCTTGGCCATGCTAAACTGGCCCTTTGTGTCCTAAAAGGTTAGGTGGGGCTACGGGGAGAGGGTGGAGGCATGGGCTTAAATGGGATGTTCTTTCCAAAGGACCGGTGCAGACCCGATGGGCTGAATGGTCTCCTTCTGCACTGTAAATTCTATGATTCAATTATTCTATTTTGAACACGTACAGTGAGAAATCTTTGGAGAGCTACAAAGAGAGGTCATGAAAGTTGTGACCCGAGGTAGGTTTTGGAAAAGGGATCTCAAAGAAGTTCCCTGAAAGAAGAAAATTTGCTTCGGAAATGCAAGAATCATCTTTGCCTTGCTGTGTAAGTGGAAATACTGTTTAATGGGAAAAAGTGTGTTAAGATTAAAAAACTACATGTAATCTGTTAATGTGAGAGTTGAAGTTTAAAGTTTAAATATTATTTTTCTTTTGTTTTAATAAAGTTTGTTTGTAAAATAACCAAGCCCTATTTCTTATATTATCACTGTTGGAACAAATTGACTTATTTGCACCATCTTAAAACTTTAAAACGTTGTGGCTCTGGTCCACAATCTTAGCCTCTGCTGAGAGTTGACCAGGCATCCTCCCCACGACCCCCATCACTGAGCTGTGGCCTGGGTCCCTGGACAATCTTGGGCCTCTGGTGGGCGCTGCCAAGCAATGGACTGCTGCCACCCTCTGGTTTTGTGGCAGTTCTCGAGCAGGGGGGGTTCACTTTCCTCCCCCTCCTAGTCCTTGATCCTGGAGAAGGCCTATTGCTGCCCTATTAAGTGCCTGATTGGCTTTTAACGCGCCAGGCCTTCCCGAAAGGAGGCAATGCATGCCTCTTACTGGTTATCCAGCCAGTGGGTGAGACCCCCATCACCTCCATTAAATACTCCCTATTGTTGACTTACCCAGCAGTTAATATTTACCCCTATTGCTCTTCAAGGAAAATTGAACATGATAGGTAAATTAAACTGCTTGTAATATTAGTCCAGGACAGTAAGGCTTGTGGATGCCTTCCCGAGTGCCTCTCCACCAATTGAGAATGTTAAGTGGGTAATTAATGCTCACTGAAGTGCCCCATTCCATCACTGCTGGTACTCATTCAACAGGTCAAGGTGAGAATATTAGACTGAAGATTGCAAAATAAGAATAGAACTATGGATGCCAAGCTGCGGAGCAATAAAACTCAGCTTCATTGCTGCAACAGTGATGAAGCAAACAAAAAAGTGTGTTTGTGTTAATGTTGTTATATCTTGCATTCAGTGTGGATCTATCACATTCCAGATAGCATGCCAATCTGTCTCACTATTATTGATAGCCTATCAGATTGTGATGGCTTTTTCTAACCTGTGAGCAGAAATTTACAAGCAGGTATTATTAATCGCTAAACTACCCTCGGAGTATACATGCAGGGACTGGATTTGCCTAATTTGATCACTTTCCTGAAGCATTACTTGAAAAAAGGGGCAGGACAGATGGACAGGCTTTGGGGGGTTTAGGAGGTGAGTTATGATTCAGTCCACGTGATATCAAGAAACGGCTGAAGGCATTGGATAATGCAAAGGTTCTGGGCCCTAACAATATTCCGGCTATAATACTGAAGGCTTGTGCTCCAGAACTTACTGCATCCCTAGCCAATCTGTTCCAGTACAGCTACAACACTGGCATCTACCCAGAAATGTGGAACATTACCCAGGTGTGTCCTGGACACAAGAAACAGGACAAATCCAACCCAGCAACTACTGCCGATTAGTCTTATCTCCATCATCAGCAAAGTGATGGGAAGGAGGCATCAACAGTGCTATCAAGCAGCACTTACTCAGCAATAACCTGTTCACAGGGGCTCAGTTTGGGTTCCGCCAGGGTCACTCAACCCCTGACCTCATTACAGCCTTGGTTTAAACATGGACAAAAGAGCTGAATGCCAGAGGTGCGTCGAGAGTGGCTGCCCTTGACATCAAGACAGCATTTGATCGAGTTTGGCATCAAGGAGCCCTAGCAAAACTGGAGTCAGTGAGAAACAGGGAAAAAATCCTCCGCTGGTTGGAGTCATACCTGGCATAAACAAAGATGGTTGTGGTGGTTGAAGGTCATTCATCTCAGCTCCAGGACATCACTGCAGGAGTTCCTTAGGGTAGTGTACGAGGCCCAACCATCTTCAGCTGCTTCATCAATAACCTCCCTTCCATCATAAGGTCAGAAGTGGGTATGTTCACAAATGACTGCACAATGTTCAGCTCCATTTGCAACTCCTCAGGTAATGAAGCAGTCCATGTCCAAATGCAGCAAGACCTGGACAATATCCAGGCTTGGGCTGACAAGTAGCAAGTTACATTTGTGCCACACAAGTGCCAGGCAATGACATTCTCCTAGAGGATCTAACCATCGCCCCTAGACATTCAATAGTATTAACATTACTGAATCTACCACAAACAACTTTCTGGGGGTTAGCATTGATCAGAAACTGAACTGGATTAGCCTTATTAATACTGTGGCTACCAGAGCAGGTCAAAGGCTAGGAATCATACGGCGAGTAACTCCTCTCTTGGCCGCCTAAAGCCTGTCCACCATCTACAAGACACAAGTGAGGAGTGTAATGGAGTACTCTCCACTTGCCTGGATGAGTGCAGCTCCAACAACATTCAAGAAGCTTGACACCACCCAGGATAAAGCTGGATTTCTCCCCTTTTCCACAAACATTCAATCCCTCCACCACCGACAAACAGTGGCAGCCGTCGGTATCATCTACAAGATGCACTGCAGTAACTTGCCAAGGTTCCTTAGGCAGTACCTTCCAAACCCATGATGTCTACCATCTAGAAGGACAAGAGCAGCAGGTACCTGGGAACCCCACGACCTGGAGGGGCCGTCCTAAATCACTCACCACCCCAACTTGGAAATATAACGCTGTTCCTTCATTGTCGATGGGAAAATCCTGGAACTCCCTCCTGACAGCACTGTGGGTGTACCTACACCTCAGGGACTGCAGTAGTTCAAGAAGGCAACTCACCACTACATTCTGAAGAGCAACTAGGGATGGGCAATAAATGCTGGCCCAGCCAGCGATGTCCACATCCTGTAATTGAATTTTTCAAAAGCACAGCTACATTTTAGCAGCTAGAACAGGGTCCAGACCACCCTCCACTAGTTTTGCTTTCTCTCCCAAACAATACCCTGGTGTTTTGTAACAACCTAAACCCAGTTCTAATTTAAAAATGGTAAACACTGGAAATACTCAACAGGTCTGTCAGCATCTCTGAAGAGAGTAACAAGAGTTAATTTTCAAGTTAGTGGCCGTCAATCAGTTCTGATCTCTTCGTGGTCATTTAAGTGCCTAGTGAATTGGATTTGGATTTGTTTTGTCATGTGTACCGAGGTACAGTGAAAAGTATTGTTCTGCGCACAGTCCAGACAGATCATTCCATCCATGAAAATAAAGGGACATACATAAATACAAAATGTAAATACATAGACACAGGCATCGGGTGAAGCAAGCAGGAGTGCAGTACTACTGTTATGGGCCAGGGTTTCGAGAACCCCAAAGTGTACCCTGGAGTTCACCTGAACCACAACTTTTAATAGATTGTTGTATGGGGAGCACATGGCCCACTCTACAGGTGTGGTACAGCAGAAATGGAAAAGTATTTTTTAAAGCAAAACAATGTTTATTCTATTAACTAAAGTTAACCTTTTTAATACAAACAGTGAACATCTTAGCAACCATTAATTCAAATATAACCCCCAAAGAATACAACATTAAGTAATCCTTAAGCTGTCCTTTTAACATCCAGAAGACTTTTTATTAAAAACTTTAAACAGAAGCACATCAGGTTAAAGTCACTACTGAGAGCAGTTATTAGTTTTAAATCACCAAAGGATCGATTTACAGTCTTTAGAATACAGAGAGAGACTAATACCCCTTCTGGCTGTGACTGCAGCTATTCAGCTCTGAAAACGTAACTAAAACACACCCTTCAGCAAACAGCCTAAAACTAAAGTAAAAAGCTGACTGACAGCCCAGCTCCGCCCACACTCTGTCATCACTGCAGTAATAAATACCCATTTCTTAAAGGTACTCTCACTACAGATATTTATATACACAACCATTTATAAACATCCATTTCTTAAAGGTACTCTCACATGACACCTCCCCCCCCAAGAAAAAAAAATAAACCATCAACTTCAAGATGGTTTAATTTTTCACCTTTTCACTATCCTTTAAGAAAGGCACACATTAAATATACTTTTTCGTTTGAAAAAACAACACATGCAAACAGGTATAATAATATAGTCCATTTTTGTTCTTCTTCCTCCAACTGGAATCCTTCTCGATTGACAGGCTCTTTGAAAAAGAAGATCTCTGCACGATCCATCCATTTCTCTGTGCCTCGGCATGTCTCTAAATTCAGATACTTTAGTTCAATCTGATCACAGAGTCCCTTGTAATTCTCCAACACATGAGCATTGGTTATCACAGCTTTCAGGCAGTCAAATGCATGTTGAAACTCCGCCGTCCACTGAAATTTTCGATGATTCTTCAGCAAGTCCATCAGTGGAGCAACCACGCTAAAAATCTTTGCACACGTGTTCGATCAAATCCACTCATGCCAGGAAATCGCATTATTTCCCTTCGTCTTGAGGGTATCGGAAACTCCTCAAGGAAAGTGACTTGGGCTTTTCCAAATTCACTTTTGGCTAGGGTTACCACCAAACCCGCCTCCTGAAGTCGATCGAATAACTCCCTTCAGATGTTTCAAATGTTATTTCCATGTCTGGCTGAAAATTACCAGATTATCGATGTATACCACACAATTGGGTAATCCTGAAACGACTTTGTTAGTTAACCATTGAAATGTGGCTGGGGCGTTTTCATGCCAAATGGCATAACTTTGAATTGGTATATACCATCTGGAGTCACAAAGGCTGAAATCTCCTTCGCCCTTTTGGATAAAGGTACCTGCCAGTAACCTTTAAGTAAATCCAGTTTGGAAATAAAAGCTGATTGGCCCACTTTCTCAATGCAATCCTCCAAACGTGGGATAGGATAAGAGTCCATTCTTGTAACTGCACTAACCTTTCTATAGTCCACACACGTACCGTCTGGTTTAGGTACCATCACTATGGGTGGGTTGAAGTGGCTGCAACCCAATTCAATTATGCCATTTTTAAGCATACTCTCAATCTCTTTGTTAACCTGTGCCAATTTTAAAGGGTCAAGTCTATATGGATGTTGTTTGATTAGAACAGCATTTCCCACATCTACATTATGTATAGCCATTTTAGTACTTCCCAACTTATCTCTACAAACTTGCCCACGTGATATTGTCATGAGAAAGTCGCTTTAAGAAATGTTTGGCAGCACATATTACTGCAGTGATGTCAGAGTGTGGGTGGAGCTGGGCTGTCTGTCAGCTTTTTACTTTTGTTTTAGGCTGTTTGCTGCAGGGTGTGTTTTAGTTTCGTTTTCAGTGTGGGGGCTGAAGCCAGACAGAGCAGCTGTACTGTTCATCCCTCTACCATGAAAAGACTATCTCTTGATCATTTGGTGAATTCAGAATGATAAATATTTTCAGTAGTGACTTTAACCTGATGTGCTTCTGTTAAAAGGTGTTTCTTTTGTAAGTCTTCTGAATGTTAAAAGGACAGCATAAGCATTACATAGTGTTGTATTCTTTGGGGGTAGTATTTTAATTAATGGTTGCGAAGATGTTCACTGTTTGGTTTAAAAAGGTTAACTTGAGTTCATAGAATAAACATTGTTTTACTTTAAAAAATACTTTTCCATTTCTGCTATACCACACCTGTAGAGTGGGCCATGTGCTCCCCATACCACAATCTATTGAAATTTGTGGGTCAGGTGAACTCCATGATACACTTTGGGGTTCTCTAAACCCTAGCCCATAACAATATCAATAACTCTTTCAGGTCAGTCCGTTTTTTCTCTGGAAAGTAACTCAACAATTTATCCCAATTTTTAAGAACATTCTCGTTTTCCAACTTGATTTGAGGTATGTCAAATTCACAGTCATCTGGATTTGGTTCGTCACTTTGAGTTAGAATCATTAAAACCTCGTCCTTTTTCTCTCCTTCCCTTTCAAAGTGCCTTTTAAGCATTTCACATGACACACTCGGTGAGTCTTCCTTCTATCTGGTGTTTTTACCACATAATTCGCCTCACTTAATTTCCTTTCAATCTGATAAGATCCATAAAACCTTGCTTTTAAAGGTTCACCTGCCACTGGTAACAACACTAAAACTCTATCTCCACTGGCAAAACTACGAACTTTGGATTTCTTGTCCGCTACCCGTTTCATCGCATTTTGCGCAACTTTTAAATGTTGTCTTGCCAATTCACCTGCTCTATTTAATAGTTCCCAAAAATCTGACATGTAATCTAATAATGCAATTTCCGATTTCTAACTCACCAATTTTTCCTTAATCAATTTAAGCGGTCCTCTTACCTCATGACCAAAAATTAGTTCAAAAGGACTGGATTTGGTTGACTCATTAGGTGCATCCCTAATTGCAAACAGTACGAATGGAATTCCTTTATCCCAATCCTCTGGATAATCATGACAATAAGCCCTCAACATTGTCTTTAATGTCTGATGCCACCTTTCTAACACTCCCTGCGATTCTGGATGGTACGCAGTTGATTTAAATTGTTTTATTCCTAAGCTATCCATAACTTCTTTGAATAATCTCGAGGTAAAATTTGATCCGGGATCCGATTATATTTCTGTGGGTAGTCCATATCTAGTAAAGAATTTATGTAATTCCTCCACAATCTTTTTAGCTGTAATATTATTGGAATGGCCTCTGGAAGCCTAGTAAACACAACCATTATGGTCAAAAGATATTGATTCCCACTTTTTGTTTTAGGAAGCTGTCCTACGCAATCAATTAGGACCCTTCCAAAAGGTTCCTCAAATGCTGGAATAGGTGTTAAGAGTGCTGGTTTTATCACTGCTTGAGGTTTCCCTATCACTTGACATGTGTGACATGATTGACAAAATTTAACTACATCTTTAGTAGTCAAGGCCAATACAAATGTTTCTGGATTTTAGCTCGAGTTTTCCTTATTCCCAAATGACCTCCCACTGGTACCTCATGTGCAACTCGCAACACCTCCTTTCTATACCCTACCTGCAATACTACTTGATGAACTTTTGCCCACTTTTCATCCGCCTGCATATGTAAAGGTCTCCATTTTCTCATCAAGACATTACGTTTACGGTAATAACACTCTGCTATACACTCAGATTCCTCTTCCATGTATGCTTTCTAATACATCCATTTTATTTCTACATCTTTCTGTTGTAACTCCGCAAATTTTCCTGAACTAAAAATATCCGCCTTATCCTCCACCTGTTCTTGTTCTTTTTCAACCATCTGATCAAAAATCGTTTCTGATAATTGCACTTCAACTTCATCTTCACTCTTTGATTTCTCCTCTTGCCTTAACCTGTGACTTTGCGACCTTGTTACTACACAATCTGGAAAAATCCCAGGATATTCGTCCTTCAACACTTCAGTTGTCTGATTTTCCACTGGCTTATCAACCACAGTAGGCATCACTCCCACCTGCGATTCAGCTACATCATTACCCAAGTTAAACTGTATTCCTGTGAGGAAATGAACAGAAAGGCATGATGGGTAGTTAGGCCAAGTTAGGAGTAAAATCTTAATGTGCAACCTGCAAGTGGGTTTCAAGAAAGGAAGAAGGGGGATTGGCAGCCATTAGGACCGGTTCTTTGTGCAGAGGATGCTGCAGAGGATGCTGGATGAAAGGAGCCCCAGGGTCAGCTTATATGGCCAGGTCAAGGAATGTGTGAGAAAGACCTATGAGAATCTTGCATTTGCCATCTTACCTTATTTAGTTGTGTGTGAAACTTGATTCTATGTTCATGTGTACAAGATATTATGTGCTTTGTTTTCACTCACTTCCTCTGGGGATCTCCAGAACAGTGTTGGTCCTGGGTTATCAGAGTGAATCTAGCTTGCAAACTATTTGAAATAAAACAAAGGAATTTTTATAAATCCGACTCAGCCTTTGACTGAGGCCAGACTGAGGGCAGGAATAACTCAATATCATCATTTGGTGTCAGGAGTGGGATTTCAAGGGCGAATTCCCGACTATCCGCGGAATCAGAATTAAACCAGCCTTGGACGGAGAGAGGGGAAATGGGCCCACGGTGTGAGTAGATTATAAAGGACCACGTCGGTTTTTCCATGCCTCGTAGTCCAAAGCGGATTTGGTCACTCGCCTATGGTCGGGTAAGATCGTTCAACAAAAGCAAAGGTCAGTCTGGCGGATTAGAAAACTTAATTTCAGTCGATGTAGGTTGAGGGTTAAAACGTGACTGCGGGAATACGGGGTAATAATTCAGTTGGTAACTGAGGTAATATTGCCTGGTAATTCAGTTGCATGTGGGTTGAAAATTAAAAATTGGTTATATTAAATTACACTTTAATTCGGTTAAGGTCTTTAACGGGTTGAGGGAATGTCACAGAGACAATTCAGTTAAGACCGCTGATGGCATGTTCTGGAGACAATTCAATTCCTATAATAAAAAAAATGTCTAAGATAGATTTTGTTTTTGAGAGATATGTCTTATGAGTGAAAAAAAGTTGGGAGATGAATGGCCACTAGGGGGAACCAGAGACTTGGAAAATTCAGAACCGTATCGGAACAGAGGAGGCTTCAGGGTTGTTTAAATTTACTTTACAGTTTTGAAGAAGGAAAAAGGGAGAAAACACATTGTGCTTCTGTGCAAGAACGAAGTTTATTGTCCAGTTGGTTGTGATGAATGAAAGTATAATGCTTTGAATTCCTTTTGTTTGAGTGGAGATCTCGGTGGATGAATGAGTGTGTGAGATTAATAAGAATTTGTGAACTTCCTCTGGTATTCCTAGTTATAAATTGTTGTGATTTGCAAAACAAAGTTGCACATCAATTGGGAGGTATACATACTTAAAGTGAGAATTAAAATTGGGTAAGTATTTGAAAGTTCTTCAGAAAATCAGTAATAATAATTAATATTGTGGAAGTTATTTAGAGCACAATTCTCAGGAAGTAAACAAAAAGCAGAATCAAAATGTATAAATTGGGATTTGTAAATGAGTAGTCGAACTTGGCATAGTCTTGGCTGCTGAAAAAAAAGGGGAGAGAACAAAGGAATCTAAAATTGAAATGCGAAGACGAGGCATTCGGTGTGGGCGGGGTCCATGTGCTCCTTTGTTGGAGGCAGCCATGATGTACCTCCATTTAAAAATTTTGTTCTGTGTGTTCCAAATTTATAGAGGTTTCAGTATTTGCTCTGTAAACTCACTACACATCAAATTTAAGATTCAGGGATTTTCATATAGCAAAGACCATGGATTTTTAACATTATTTTGAAGATTACACAGGGGGAAAGGAAGATCCCAGTAAAAAGGAAGGTGGCCATTTTAGAGATGCCCAAACCCCAAACCGTAAGAGTGGTTAGGCAAGTACTGGGGACTATTCGACTACTGTAGGGCCTTGGTGTATAAGCACTCAGAGCTTGAGGGGACGCTGCAAGCACTGACCCCAGGGGGTAGGCAGTCCCGAGTGCAGGTAGAATGGGGACTGTAGCAGGATACCACTTTCAAGGAAAAATTAATTAAAACATGCCCTCGTGTTATATTGGGATAGTGGAGAGGGGCATTGTGGCAGTAAGGGGCTAGAAACACAGGGACCAATGAGACCAGCATTAGGAGGTAGTCGGTGGAAGTGATACGGCACAGCTCAACCCGGTCCTAGTGCCCGCCGACTTGCAAGAAAGTCACTAGCAGAAGAAATGAAGTTTAGAATGTGAACTACATTGCAGATGGAGCTTTAGGGAATAAAGATATGGGACCGGAGCTTAGATTAGGAGTATTACTTGCAGTATCAGGAAATGAGAATCTGATGGCAGGGAAAGATTAATAAAAATAGATGCAGAAATAAACAAAATTAAGATATTAAAACCAATTGATAACATGGAGCAATAAGGAAAGCAAACCGAGCAATAGAAAGAATGACACAGGGGTAATCAGCACACAATTCCAGCACACAATCCAGGGAGACCGACATAGGCCATAAAAGCAATATCCCTTGACCCGAGGTGCCAAATGCGAGCTGGAGATAATGATCAAAGAGTTAGAACAGGAGGGAATCATTCAAGAAGTCACATATGCATCGACGAATAGCCCACTTCAGGCAGTTAGCAAGCCTGCTGGTACATTTAGAATAGTAACGAATTACAAAGCATTAAATAAGGTCACAAAAAAAAAAGAAGGATCAACAGTATTTAATAAATCCACAAACTACATTGGAGAAGGTGGCAGCCAAAACTTATTTAACTAGTATAGATTTAGCCAATGGTTTCTGGAGTGTTCCGTTAGACCCAGACAGCAGGGAAAAGACAGCATTTACCTTTGGCACTAAACATTACGTATACTGTAAATTGCCACAAGGATATGTTAATTCCCTGAACCACGTTCAGGCAATAGTAAGGGAGCTGATTAAAGATGATTTGGCTTTGGTATATATTGATGATGTGCTAATTCGAGATGATGATCAGGGGGGACACATGTTGAAAGAGTGACCAAAATTATGAAAACACTTAATGAAGCAGGATTTACGATACGGTTAAAGAAATGCCAGATTGGCAGGAGCGAAGTCGACTATCTAGGGTATTCAGTGTCAACGGCAGGTAGGGAAGCCAGTGTTGTGATGAGAAAGTTGCTAGAATCGCCGCGCCCGTTTCACAAAACGGAGTTTAGCAAATCATGGGAATTTTGGGGTATTTGAGACCAGTAGTGGAAGACTTTAGTCTTTATGCTAGACCCATTTATGAAACTTTAAAAGGGGGATTTTAGGTGGACCAGTGAAGCACAGAGGCGTTTGGACCAGTTAAAAACAGCTGTAGCAACATCCAGGCCATTGGAGGAGAGACATGAAGAGGACGATTTGAGCATTAAATTTGATCTGTAAGCAAATGGATATGGTATAGCGCTTGCTAATCATAGTACTCAGACACCTATCAAACATTGACAGGAAATTGGGCAAGGGCTGAACAAATGTTTTCGGACATCACAAAATGTCTGGCAGCCATAACAAAAAGGATAGCAGAGATTGAAAATCTATCAGCCGGGAAGAAAATGTATGTCACAACTGAATTTTTAGATTTGACAGAGTTGACCAAGAGACAGGGTTGCCAGCAAAGCGCAAATACAGCTTGACGGGAGTAAAGTTAAGGAGGACGAAGAACAAGCCAGATGAGCATCCATTTTTAAAAAAAATTCAGGAAAGAAAATGGTGGAGGAACAGGGAGTAGCATAAAAAAAAACTGAGACACGGATGGTAGAATGGTCATTAGAGTATGCAGGCCCTCTGTTTCCTAGGAGCAGCAAAAGTAATTTGTACTTTTTAATCAAAGCTGATAGCAGCACGGGGAAGTTGAATTAGAGAATCAGTGGCATCTGGAGCAAAGGAATTGTATCAGAACTAAAACATCCGACCCAATTAAATGATAAAAGAGGGATTATTATAATCCATAGGCAACCTACCGGCAGCAAACGAAGAAACGTAATCAGTAAGGAATTGAGAATATGGGATGATAGATCAAGGGCTGTTATTAATGGACCCCAGTTAAAATGATTCATTGTGAACATAATGTAACATCGTGTCAAGGATGTGGCACATTTTGTTGCCCAGGAGTTTGGACAAGGAGTAATCATATGAGACCTAGGAGAATGGCAGATATAGCATTCAGCTGAGTTGATATTGCATTTAGAACGACAGAAATGGGGAAATGCTTTGGCTCCCAGGGAAATTTGGGGAATTCAGTTTGTCATGATTGTTTTGTGAAACATCAGGCAACACTGATGATTGAAGTTTGTGACCACATGATAGATTTTGACCATGGGATGGTGTGATAATGATAAATTGTAAATACTGTAGAGAAAACCTAGCTGATGGTGAAATGATTGTGAAAGGATGTGCAGGATTGTGGAGAAGTGACAAACTTGTGGTACCAATTAGTGAGTGAGTTGGTAGTTTAAGAAATGTTGGGATGACCCGGGGACGTAAAATTAGCCTAACAGTGTTTAGAGACTGTACCACTGCAATGATGCCGTGCCACAGGATAGATCATATCCCCAAACCGCTCGGACAAGGGAAAAGGAACGTTTGGTTGTGAGTGGCAGGGGATAACTGCACTTACTAGTATTATGTAATCAGTGGAGCGGGATGCCAGTAAATTGAAACCTGTTAGATCATCGATAGGACAGATGATTAAGTGAAAATGTCATGGTTGGAAATTACTTTCATAAAAATCCAGTCGTAATCAAAATTAAAGAAATTAAAATAAATGCAGTAGCAATATCCGACATGTATCAGGGAAAGTTTCGACCCGCTTGGATCACTGAGTTAGCAAAAGGGGAGGAGTTTGAGATTCTTCGGGTCTCACTCAGGGGTGCAACGATAGAAGGAGGAGGCTTACACGGCCTTAATCGTATGATGTACGTCAATGATCAGAAAAAAAAGGGGGAATGGTGGCAATGGAAATCCAGAAGTCCTGGAGAGAGCACTTCTGGAACATCCAAACAAGAATAGAAAGATACAAATTAAGAAATAGAGCCCTCTCCGCCTTTGACCTGTTCATTTGGTTTTCAGATTAAGCAAAAATAACACAGACGAAGAATGAGAACTACACTCCAGAGAAGAATGTTTTAGACAGTATGGGGGGGAAAACTAATTATCCAATTGGCTACATATTTGAGGGAATTAAATGACAGAGCCCGGAAGAAAAACCTACGGGTTAGAAACAAATCAAAATATCAAATTATTACTGAATAGTGAAACCTCCGGTCAGACATCTCTAACTGGACATTAGCTGATGGATGATCTTTGGTCTCCACGGGGTATGTACTACGCGGTGGAGGTATTCAGGGTCTCGGCAGACAGCCGCGACTGACGAGGAACCCACGCATTTTAAATGTCAATAGTTTAAGAATCTTGGCAGCTTGATGCCACGGCAGGAAATTTGAAACCAATGCAGCAAACAATATGGCATTGGAGAGTATAATAGTTATTACGGACGAAATGTCCTGTAAGTTCATAGCGACTGTTATGTGTGGATTCAATTGGGTTGTAACCCCAAAAGTTGACTGTATTAAATGTGCAAGTGGTGTTATTGCAAAGTAAAAAAAAAAGAAAACCAATAATGGCAAGTATACACTCCATGCTGTAAGGAAAATGATAGCGAACAAAAGGGATTTGAAGAAAACTGAGTTATTGTCTCATGTAAGCCAGTGCTGGCAGACTACATGGTTCAGTACAATGTTAGACGTTAGTGTGAGGAAGTCAGGAATTGAAACAGGATCCATTGAAGCTTCTGCAATTCATAAAGATAATCAGTGGATAGTACATGATATCACAATTTACCATTCCAATGAGAAACGGAAAGCACTTCCTAAAAAAAAAAACAGTAAGGGATAAAAGGCCTTTGTGGGCGCTGATGGACTGAGTTGTGTGCTCTTTCTAAGGGACATGAGGAAGCTTCTACGGTGCTGCTACCCCAAGGTAATCAGATGCCTTGGAGGTAGTGGAACACATGGATATAGCTATTGCGTTACCTTCCTGAGTAGCGACAGCTATGGTTCACGGTGATTGGACTTGAAGAAAGAACAATACAAGAGTCTATCGACACTGGTCTGCGTGATGGATGAATTTACAATTGATTTCCATGCACAGTTTACAAATCACGACATGTACACACAAATGACAAGGATGAGGGATATCTGCTAGTCCGTACAACTAGAAGGGGGATACAATTCCTCAAGCAGGATTCAGCTCAGAGTTAGCTCTCATAGCTTGGTAATGTGGTTTTACCTGATGCATGGATTGATAATACTTGTTATTATAATTGTATATTGTATCATCATTAGATGCCTTAATATGTGTTGTAAGATGACTATGGCTCGGATGATGCCGATAGACTCGGCCCATCACCACTCACCAAGATGACATCCCGTTACTAGCGACCATCAAACCAGAAGGAACCCGGATGGAGAGCCAGTGGTTGTAAAAATGTATTGAGGTGTTTATCTACAGAATGTAATGAATTGCGGGACGGTCTTCCAGACTAGACATCAATACAGGTTCTTAACCCAGGGATGTTTATAATGGACACTGGGAGTTGTATGCCTAACCAAACTCCAAATTTGGACCGAGACAGCAACAGGACTATTGTTGGTCTGGCAAATTGTTAGCACACTTTTTGACCATTAGGGGGAATACCTACCCAAACATTTCTCTACCAATAGAGAACCTTGCGGCAGAGGTGGAAGAAAATATAACAAGTCTGTTCTCCACTTGCACTGAACGGAGGTGTAGTGTAACCCAGACATCAGACCAATGCATCTGCCACAACGACAATGGTGTCCCGTTGTCGGCAGGTAGCGAAAGGGAATAGTAGTTAAAGGAGGGAATGAGGAAATGACCAGAAAGGCATGATGGGTAGTTAAGCCAAGTTAGGAGTAAAATCTTAATGTGCAGCCTGCAAGTGGGATTCAAGAGAGGAGGAAGGGGGATGGGCAGCCATTAGGACCGGTTCTTTGTGCAGAGGATGCTGCAGAGGATGCTGGGTGAAAGGGGCTCCAGGGTCAGCTTATATGGCCAGGTCAAGGAATGTGTGAGAAAGACCTATGAGAATCTTGCATTTGCTATCTCGCCTTATTTGGTCGTGTGTGAAACTTGATTCTATGTTCATGTGTATAAGATGTTATGTGCTTTGTTTTCACTCACTTCCTCTGGGGATCTCAGGCACAGTGTTGGTCCTGGGTTATCAGAGTGAATCTAGCTTGCAAACTATTTGAAATAAAACAAAGGAATGTTTGTAAATCCGACTCAGCCTTTGACTGAGACCAGACTGAGGGCAGGAAGAACTCAATATCGTCACCTGGACAATATAGTTTCTCTATTACTCCTACTACCACTTCACCACTCTTCACTGGACTTTCCAACCTTACCTTATATAATGGAACACTACTCCTCTCACTCTGAATTCCACATATTATCACCTTTTCTGGCAACATTCTTCCCAAACTAAATAACTCCTCATCTCTTACCATTAAAGATTGATTAGCTCTCATATCTCTTAACATTGTGACTTCTTTACCTGCTCCTCCTGATATACATGAGTAAACTTTACCCACACAAGTAAATTCTTTAAAGAGATCTGGCACCTTCTTATCAATCACCTCTTGATCAGGCTGTACAATCTTTTGCACCGTCTTCGCTTCACTTGGGCTTTCCTTTACCACTTTAACAAACTCCACTGTCTTATCCTGTTTTACCACATCAGCCTTCCCAGTGCTTTTCTTCAACCACCAACACTGTGACTTTACATGGCCTAGTTTATTACAGTGAAAACATTTGAAACTTTACATGTCTCTTCCACCCTCCTGGATTTCTTTTTTAGTCTGCGGTACACTCGCCTTATTATCTCCCATCAGATCATCTTTACCTTTACCACTTAAATATTTCTCAAGTCCCCAGTTTCTATCCCTCACAGGCTGAAACTGATGTCGGAAACCAAGCTTTGATTTATAAACTAATAAATCATCTGCCATTTCTGCTGCTAACCTCGCAGTTTTAACCCTCTGTTCTTCCACATGAGTTCTCACTACATCAGGAATTGAATTTTTAAACTCCTCCAAAAGTATAATTTCTCTGAGAGCTTCATACATTTGGTCTATTTTCAAAGCCCTTATCCACCTATCAAAATTACTCTGTTTGATCCTTTCAAACTCCATGTATGTTTTACCAAATTCTTTCCTTACATTTCTCAACTTTTGTCTGTAGGCTTCAGGCACTAGTCCATATGCACCTAAGATGGATTTTCTTCACCTCCTTTATGACTCAGATACCTCCTCTGATAGTGATGCAAACACTTCACTAGACCTACCTACCACTTTGTTTCATTTGTTTAGCTACCTTCTCAAATGAAATGAAAAATGCTTCTACCTCCTTCTCATCAAATCTTGGCAATGCTTGGACATATTTAAATAGATCCCCACCAAGCCTTCGGCTACGATGCTCTTTCTCACTATCCTCATCACTCTCATCCAACTGTACATTTCCCTTTACGCCTGCCAATTTTAACTGACTGTCATGTTTCTTGGCCATTTTCTGAAGTTCAAACTTTCTCTCTTTATCTTTTTCCCTGATCTGTACCTCCCTTTCTCTTTGTTTTTCCTCTCTACCTGTTTCATATTCAAGCTGTTTTAATTCTTTCTCATGTTCCATTTGTTTAATTTGTAACTGAATTTTTGCCTTTTCCAATGAGTCAAACTGTATCTCAGGCAACTTTAAATGCTTAGCCACCGCCATAATTACCTCACCTTTTCGCATTTTGTCAGGTACTGTTAACTGCAATGTTTTTGCCAAATCTAACAGTCTGCTTTTAGCCTCTGTCCGTAAGGTACTGCGTGTGACCGTCTCCACCCCCAAAAACTTCAGAGCTTCTGAAAGAGCCATTGTCCACAACACACTCCCTACTTAAACTAGAATACCACACCTGAAAAACAACCACAATATGCTCACCCCACACCGTCTTTAACTTCACTAAGCCAATCCAATCGATCAACTTTTTTTTCCCTCGAACCCCCAATTTGTTATGGGCCAAGGTTTAGACAACCCCAAAGTGTAACATGGAGTTCACCTGACCCACAACTTTTAATAGATTGTGGTATGGGGAGCACACGTCCCACTCTCCAGGTGCGGTACAGCAGAAATGGAAAAGTATTTTTTAAAGCAAAACAATGTTTATTCTATTAACTCAAGTTAACCTTTTTAAAACAAACAGTGAACATCTTAGCAACAATTAATTCAAATACAACCCCCGAAGAATACAACACTAAGCAATCCTTACGCTGTCCTTTTAACATCCAGAAGACTTTTTAAAAAACCTTTAAACAGAAGCACATCAGGTTGAAGTCACTACTGAGAGCAGTTATTAGTTTTAAATCACCAAAGGATCGATTTACAGTCTTTAGAATACAGAGAGAGACTAATACCCCTTCTGGCTGTGACTGCAGCTATCCAGCTCTGAAAACGAAACTAAAACACACCCTGCAGCAAACAGCCTAAAACGAAAGTAAAAAGCTGACAGACAGCCCAGCTCCGCCCACATTCTGACATCACTGCAGTAATAAACACCCATTTCTTAAAGGTACTCTAACTACAGATATTTGTATACACACCCATTTATAAACACCCATTTCTTAAAGGTACTCTCACATGACACTACTCAGTAGAGAAGATGTATGAAGAGATCAGTCTTTAAGAGGATCATTCAGGAGTCTGGTATTAGCGGGGAAGAAGCTGCTTTTGAGTCTGTTTGTGCGTGTTCTCAGACTTTTGTATCTCCTGCCCGATGGAACAAGTTGGACGAGAGTATAACCCGGGTGGGCGGGGTCTTTCATTTTGCTGCCTGCTTTCCCAAGGCAGCGGGAGGTGTAGACAGAGTCAATGGATGGGAGGCGGGTTCGCGTGATGGACTGGGATGTGTTCACAGCTCTCTGTAATTTCTTTTGGTCTTGTGCCAAGCAGTTGGCACACCAAGCTGTGATGCAGCCAGAAAGGATGCTTTCTATGGTGCATCTGCAAAAATTGGTAAGAGTCAATGTGGACATGCCAAATTTCCTTAGTTTCCTGAGAAGGCGTGGGTGTAGGTGTTGTGCTTTCTTGGTTAGAGCATTGAAGTAGGTAGACCAGGACAGATTGCTGGTGATGTGCACACCTAGGAATTTGAAGCTGTCAACCATCTCCACCTCGGCACCATTGATGCAGACAAGGGTGTGTACAGTACTTTGCTTAGTTTTGCTGATATTGAGGGGAGATTGTTGTTGTTACACCCCTCCACTAGGTTCTCTATCTCCCTCTGTACTCTGACTCATCGTTCTTCAAATCCAACCCACTACGGTTGTGCCATCAGCAAATTTGTAGATGGAGTTGAAGTCAAATTTTGCCACGCAGTCGTGGGTGTATAGGGAGTATAGTAGGGGGCTAAGTACGCAGCCTTGCAGGGCCCCAGTATTGAGGACTATCGTGGAGACGGTATTGTTGTTTATTCTTCCTGATTGTGGTCTATGGTTCAGGAAATCGAGGATCCAGTTGCAGAGGGAGGAGCCAAATCCTAGGTTTTGGAGCTTTGATATGAGCTTGGCTGGGGATGTAGTCCATGAATGGGAGTCTGGCATAGGACTCCCTGTTTTTGAGATGCTCCAGGGGTGAGTGTAGGGCCAGGGAGATGCTTTCTCCTGTGGACCTGTTATGGCAGTATGCGAATTGCAGTGGATCAAGGCATTCTAGGAGTATGGAGTTGATGTGTCTCATGACCAACCTCTCGAAGCACTTCATAATGTTCGATGACAAGGCCACCAGATGGTTGTTGTTGAGGCATGTTGTCAGTTCTTCTTTGGCACTGATATAATGGTGGTCTTCCTGAAGCAGGTGGGAACCCTGAACGGAGTAGGGAGAGGTTGAAAATGTCCACAAACACATCCGCTAGTTTGTCCATGCAAGATCTGAGTGCACGGCAAGGGACCCCGTCAGGACCTGTCGCTTTCCGAGGGTTCATTTTCAAGAAGGCCAATCTGACTTCAGAAGCTGTGACGGTAGATATGGGTATGTCCGAGGCTGCTGGGGCAGCTGACAACGGTTTGATTGTTTCCTACTTGAACCAAGCATAGAATGCATTGAGTTCACCGGGGAAGGGTGCGCTGCTGCCGGAGATTCTACTGGCTTTGCTTTGTAGCCCATAATGTTGTTTAAGCCGTGCCACAATTGAAGAGTGTCCATGACATTAGTCTGTGACTCTAACTTAGTCTGGTACGGTCTCTTGGCCTCCCTGATGACTTTGCGGAGGTCGTACCTGGGTTTCTTGCATCGGTCAGCGTCGCCTGCTTTGAACGCTTCAGACTTGGTCTTCAGTTTGGAGTGAATCTCCCGATTAAACCATGGTTTCCGGTTGGGGAATATAAGTACTACCTTCTTTGGCGCGCAGATCTCACAGTCTTTTACCTTTTTCCCCATTTTAAATGTTCTTGTTTAAAGAATGAATACTGATTGCATTGGAGAACTTGAGGCTCAAACTTGTTTTTCCATTCTTCCGGTTTCCCTGGATAAACATGACGTTGAAAATCACCTTCTTTGTTTCCCTGTCTCCTTTTCAGTTTTATGGGAATTGCATTCAGCTGCTTCGGCAATATATGCATGGTCATCCGGTTATGAATCGCACACTCACATTAAGCAGTGATGAACAGCCTAACTTAATTTATCTCAGAACTAGACTATTCTTTCCTGTAGGTTACTCCTCAATTAGAACTGAAATCTTCCCACGCTGCAAGAGATGTATACGTTCAGGTGTAACATTTACAAGCAATTGTTAAACCTTGTTCGGAGTCTATTCTTATCAGTGAAAGGCTTGTGCACCCATCTGTTGTTCTACTCCTGGAATGAACGGTGGTGAACAGTACCAGTACCAGCATCATATATTCCATTTAGATTGACAGGTTACTGCCCAGGACATACCTGGCATTATCTGAAATTTTAAGTTCCATTAACCCCATTGGTATGGCTCAATGATGTGATCCCACCTCTGGGGGATTTTCCCAGATGCCACTGGAAACAGCAAGCCAGTCAATGGATGTATGCGGGCAACAGATTTAAGGCCTCAATCATTTCCTGGAAAGACTGGATTTTTTGTAACATTGCTTGAAACCCTCCAGTGTGTTGGGAAACCAGCAGCACCTTGGAGATGGTCACTTAACAGAAGGTTGGGTGGCCATTGGAAGCTAATTTAAGTTCTGGTATCAGGGAGCCACAAGGCTCAACGACCCCAATCTTGGTCCCTGCCATTCTTGTGGAGAGGTTCCCCAGTTTGGAGCCTTTTGTGAGTACCTCCATTTTGAGGCACCCTGAATGTCGACCATTTCTTCGATCACTCACCTCTTCCAGTGGGGTTGCGATCTGGACATTGCTGCAGCTTCGGCTACTAACATTCCCATCTCCTTCTTCCCATTATCCTTAATTGCACCACAAATGCCGATGTGCTGCTGACTCAAGCAGGGTCAATCCCTGGAAATGGTCCCAATGCGCGAAACCTTTATAACATTTCTGCTCGATACCATCCTTAAAGATTTCTGTATGCAAATCCACGGGTCTTTCTGCCCCTGCACCCACTGCAATGGCAAGTCTATTGTAAACATCTAAAGGGTACAATAATTACTTAACTTCATTCAAATAGTGAAGGATCTGATCACCAATATAGACAATAGTCCACGTTGACTTGAAACAATGCTTAGATTATTTCAACATAGAACTGACCAAGAATGTGGAAGCCCCACTTCCCAAATGCAAGCCTCAAAGAGGAGAGCAGTATGGAGGACCCACCCTGTCGTAGCGAAGGAGGCTATTGATCCATTGTGGCCCATGCTTGCTTAGTCAGGCGTATGGGTCACTTCCTGCCTGTCCCTTGCACCCTAGAGGAGAATTTGCAGGATGGTATTGCTAAACCGTGGGACCAACCAGTGTCTCCCCTTGGCATGTCATCTCCTTGACTCCCCGATTGGATTCAACAATGGTCAGCTTGTGGGGTTCCTGGATTGTACATTGCTTAGCCTCTGGGGCTCTTAGATCCTGCATAGCTCAGCTTGGGGTTCCATGAGCCTTCAGGATGGAGGGGTGCACTCTGGAGGAAGTGCCATTCTGAAGAACCACTTCTCCAATTGGAGGCACAAGGCTTGAGAGAGAGCAGGTCTGGTAGGTTGTTAAATATGGTGGCAGCAGATGCCTACACATCAGGGGATGCAGAGATCGCTGCCTCATGATCAATCCCTGCAACAGCATTGGGTGGTCCCTGCACTTCCAGGGTGTTAATTGAACAGCCAGTGCATGATCATGCTGAGCCAGCTGCATTCCTCCCATATGCAACAAAGGCATCTGCTTCTCGAACTGCTGCCAAGGCCTGTGCCTCGCGCACACAATTCAGCCCATCATCTGCAGATCCTGCCTCCAATCTATCGTCTAACATTTCCACAGTGTCAGTATCTGAGCTAGTGGCTGAGATTGTGAAATTAAGTGATGATGCTGTGTCTTCACCTTCACTGCCTTCTTGATATTCCCCCACAGCCTGGCCAGGTGGCATCTCTTGGGTACTGGAATAGAAGTTGCCCTGCTGACTGTATTTCAATCAACTAGTATGAGTTCATCATGCATCAGAATACCCTCACTGGAATTTGGTGACTGACCCTTTGCTGGACAAAAATTAATCTGCCTCCTGATGGGTCTCATCAGGGTAATGAGCTGAGACTTCAACAAATTATTCAGGGAGCTTTTGTATGCTCGTAGCTTGAGGATTCCAAGTACTGCTTCTTTGTTCTCCTAACATGGTAACTCCCATGTTCTAGAATCATAGAATTTACAGTGCAGAAGGAGGCCATTCAGCCCATCGAGTCTGCACCAGCCCTTGGAAAGAGCACCCCACCCAAGCCCCACACCTCCAGCCTATCCCACTTTATCCCTGTAACCCAGTAACCCCGCCTAACCTTTTTGGACACGAAGGACAATTTAGAATAGCCAATCCACCTAACCTGCACATCTTTGGACTGTGGGAGGAAACCGGAGCACACGGATGAAACCCATGCAGACACGGGGAGAACGTGCAGTCTCCACACAGACAGTGACCCAAGCCGGGAATCGAACCTGGGACCCTGCAGCTGTGAAGCAACTGTGCTACCCACTGTGCTACCGTGCTGCCCCAAATTGTTCTAAATTGCAACCGTGTCTCTTCGAGGCATAATTCCCACATCAATGTTTAACTAATCTTTGTAAGAAGCATCAGCTGCAACTAATTGCATATTCCAAGTTTATTGGAGTCAAAGAAAGGACCCTTTGTAATGGAGCCCACGGTGGAGCCTGTAGTCCAACAAATGACTTAGATATCGCCATATTTCACTGAAGTACTGGAAATCTCCCACTAATTGAGTTTGAAATTTTGCAGACGGTGAGCCGTAAGGCTGCTGTTCCCTCTGCTTCCTCCTTAACAGTTGAGCTTGTTTCCTGCTGGAGTCCTTGAGAAAGAACAGCATTGGGGGTGGGCACACTGACAGAATTTAATCATTGTGTCTGGCTTGGTGCCAATGAGATTGGAATGCTGAGGCAGCTACATCCCACTATTTTGATTACAAAAATGCTTGATTCTTCAGTCAGGAGAGCCGACTTATAATTTGAACTTTTAATAATAATCTTTATTATTGTCACAAGTAGGTTTACATTAACACTGCAATGAAGTTACTTCTTTTTTCCGATAACCTTGGTGATGTAAATGTTTCGACAACTGTTTCCATGGACAGGTCAAACTGCCGATGAAATGAAAGCAGATTTTCTTTTCATTTTTTGCCATGTTTGGATTACCATAGTCCAGGTCTAATAACTAACCCCAAAACATAGCTGCTTGTTCGCCAGTGAGGTGTATCAGCACTGTTGTCTTGTTACCGGAGATAGCAGAAAACACCACCCCATGAAAGGACCCTGTGTAGGCCAAAGCTAATGTCCAGATTTAATCATAGGCAAAAACACAGAGGCAAAAATACTACAAACTACAATAATCCAAATTAGACTACATAAAATCTGTATTGTTACAACTTCTGTCAGGGAATTTTGAAAAATATCGGGCCCAGGTTTTGCTCTTGTGTCCCGTGTAAAGAGTGGAATTGTGCACAATGGACTTGAAGGGGCAAATGGTTCCGTTGAAGCAAATTTAAAAAGGTTTTTGTTTTGCAAATGTAGAGTACCCAATTATTTTATTTCTTTCCAATTAAGGGGCAATTTAGCATGGCCAATCCATCTAACCTGCACATCTTTCGGGTTGTGGGGGTGAAACCCACGCAGACACGGGGAGAATGTGCAAACTCCTCACGGACAGTGACCCAGGGCCGGGATTCGAACCCGGGTCCTCAGTGCCGTAGTCCCAGTGTTATCCTGCGCCACCATGCTGTCCCCTTTGAAGCAAATTGATAACTAATGTGCTTGATCTTCCTTCCACTGAAGAACACCGGAATAATGGTTCACACTCTAGTTGGAGACTAATTTTCCAGTCTGATTGTCACTTTTACTTGATTTGAAATCTTGTATTGAATTTGAATTTAATTTGAATTGAATTGAATTTGAAATCAATTGAAAAATAGAAAATGACACTGTGAAAAATTAGCTGCCTGTTTTGCACTGCTGGAAAGATGGTCTCCACCACTCTCAGGTACAATGCATAAAGGATGCGATCTACCGGCTGTGTCCCGCCGGAACCTGGGTGAGATGTGGCCGGTAGATCCTGGGGAATGCCTCCCCCGGGATTCCTGACAGCCAATATGTTTCGCGAGATCTTAGCCGTGCTCACGCTGGATCTAAAGGTCACCCAGCCTCTACCGGCCTCACTGAGGAGACCCCTGCCGGGCGCCATTCAGTACCAGTCCCCGTTTGTACTTTTTTGAGGGCCACGAAGAATCCAACGTGGGTTTGTAGAGTCAAACTGAAAGTAACCTTATTTACGACAATATGTACAAAGTACCAGCAATTCACCACTGGTTCCCTCTCTAGCTGATACCACACTGGCCAGCTTTATTTATACAGTTGCACTGCTAATGATTGCCCCACCCCACCCCTCATTGGGGGAACTCATATTCCCCATGGATTGTGAGGTAACCAATTATCCCAGCCAATAGGATCCGGGATATAACAGTCTCCAAAGCGATCGGAGGCCCCTGGGTGGTCGGCCTCTGGGCACCCTGGCAGTGCCACCCGAGTGCCATCCTGGTACTGACAGGTGCCATATTGGTATTGCCAGACTGTCAGGGGCTCTGCCAGGGTGCCAGGTTTGCAGTGCCAAGGTGCCAGACTGGTATTTTTCCTGCAAAGGGGATCGAGCCCGGGGGTGCCCTGCCCATGTGAGGTGGGGTGCAGGGTGGTCCAGCGGTTGCATCGGGAAACTGAGAGATCGGGACGCCCTTTTAAAACGGCATCCCAGGGCAGCACAGTGACGCAGTGGTTAGCACTGCTGCCTACAGTGCTGAGGACCCGGGTTCGATCCCGGCCCCGAATCACTGTCTGTGTGGAGTTTGCACATTCTCCCCGGTCTGCGTGGGTCTCACCCCACGACCCAATGATGTGCAGGTTACGTGTGTTGGCCACGCTAAATTGCCCCTTAATTAGAAAAAAATAATTGGGTACTCTAAATTATTTTTAAAAACGGCATCCCAATCTTATCCTGCACAGAGCTCTTCAGTGCAGGAAATGACACTGAGTGAAGTCTCGGGGCATTCCCCGTCAGAAAAAAAGCAGAGTGCCGTTAGATAGCGGGGTCGTTTCCGGTGCTAATCTCACCCAGAAATGACTATTTTTCTTCAGTAAGATCGCACCCAAAGAAAAGTTGGCAGGAGATTCCTGTAATGCAGCATTTTCAATTTTGCATCCATATAAAATTGAACACCGATTCATGTCCAAACTAACTTCAAGGCCCCAGGTTTAAATCCCAGCCACAAAGTTTACAGGGCTGTCCACTTGAAAAGGTATGTAATTAAATTCACATTTCAGAAGCTATCTGGATTTTTTTTTAAATCCAGCTTTGAATTTCCCTGACGGCTGAGAGACTTAATGACTGATGTGATGTGAAATGAAATTGTACAATGGGAGGATTGAAACAGTGAGGGTGACCCACTCTTATGAAATAAAAGACACTTCTACCATGGGATGAGTCACTGGGCCGGTGGGTGTGTGCTGATGACCGTGAGAGCAGGGTCCATAAGGGGGGAATGGGGTAAACATGAGGGGAGGGTGTGTGATTTTCAACCACATGAGAAGGGATGAGAAGAGGTGTTTTTGAGACAGCAATAGTAGTAGGAGGGTGGTGGGCATGGGTTTAAAATCAACTTAAATGTACGACTTTTCTTGTTGAGGCACAACATTATTATCTCACTGCTGGCCGACTCACTCACTTGCAGTCCCACTCCAATCACTCAAACTCACCTTGGAGACTCGCCACGATATGTCCCCACTGGCTGTCAGAGAAATACAGGTCAAAGGGCAACCCTTCAGGGCCACAGGACAAAAGAGACAAAATACAGGACAACCCCTTAAAATTCAGGACAGTTGGTCGCCCCAGGGAGAGTCCAGCAATGCTCTAGATGGCTGAGGTATCTCTGGGAAGTAGCTGTCACAGAGGGCCAAGTTTCTCTTGCAGTGGCAGGGGTCACTGGCCCATGTCTGAAGATTCCTCTCGTACTGACATCAAAGGAGGCCCTAAGTATTAGGAACAGCCCAGGTGCTGCTGCCAATACTTAGGGCCTATTGTCATGAGGTCATTGAGGCCTGTCCTGCACTGTATGGCAGTTACTGGGGCGTTGCACGTTGCAGTGGCTGCTTCCACAAGGCGCACACCAGACTCTTATGGGGCTCCCTGCCCTCTGTCTCTTCTGACCCTCACTTTTGCCAGCAAGACTTCAGCAACACACTTGACATTTTGGGATCCTTTCCAGGTGCTGAGCATCTTTCCCACTTCCTGGTATGTTTCTACGTATTCAAACATTGCTCCTCTTCTTTCTCCAACTAGAAAAAGCATTTAACAGACTGCAACCGTTTAAAGGGTCTGCCAGGACTGTATTTCCCTTCCTCCCTCTTGCTATTCCTTTAAGACACTCTTTAACGTCGATCTCCTTGACCAAGCTTTTGGTCATTTAATATTTCCTTAAGTGGCTCAGTGTCAAATGTTATTGGATTGCACTCCTATGAAGCACAACATTAAAGGTGCCATTTAAATGCAAGTCATCGTAAAACAATCAGGTGCAGACTGCAACTCCAAACCAACCTTGCATAGCAAATAGAAACCTGGAAAGAAATCGCAGTGGCGAGCAGCAGATTCACAGTATTCTGCTCCACCGCTAACCTGCCAATTGGAGAAGTTATCAGCCCTGTAAATCAAGGGAGCACCCTCCAATTAAGACCTGGTCACCTCTGGACTTCTATCCCCCGCCCCTACCGCTGCAGCACCATCCCCACTACCCCCCCCCCCCCCTTCCCCCCACCCACCCACCCACCCACAGCCGGCCTACCCCACCAAGACCCGAATCGCATTCTTCGTGACCCACGTTTTCTACCCTCCCCTCCCTGGGACCCCAGCCATGAACAAAGAATACAACACAGAAACAGGCCCTCTGCCCTCCAAGCCTGTACCAGTCATGATACCACACTTGGCCAAAACGCTCAGCACTTCCTCGTGCTGTATCCATACCCATCCTATCCATGTATTTGTCGAGATGACTTTGGAATGCTGTTAATGTATCTGCTTCCACAAGCTCCCCTGGCAGCGCGCTCCAGGTACTCACCACCCTCTGTGTAAAAACCTGCCTCGCACATCGCCTTTAAACTTTGCCCCAGGGACCTTAAACTTATGCCCCTTAGTGACTGACCCCTCTACCCTGGGAAAGACTGCCTGCCCATCCACTCTATCCATGCCCTTCATAATCTTTTTTTTTAAATTTAGAGTACCCAATTAATTTTTTCCAATTAAGGGGCAATTCGGCGTGGCCAATCCACCTACCCTGCACATCTTTGGGTTGTGGGGTCGAAACTCACGCAAACACGGGGATCATGTGCAAACTCCGCACGGAGAGTGACCCAGAGCAGGGATCGAACCTGGGACCTTGGCGCCATGAGGCAGCAGTGCTAACCACTGCACCACCGTGCTGCCCCTATGCCCTTCATAATCTTGAAGACCTCTATCAGGTCGCCCCTCAACCTCCATTGGTCTAATGAAAACAGTCAGAGTCTATATAGCCTCTCTGCATAGCTAACACTCTCCACACCAGGCAACATCCTGGGAAACCTCCTCTACACCCTCTCCAAAGCCTCCACATCCTTCTGGTAGTGTGGCGATCAGAATTGTGCGCAAAATTTCAAGTACAGCCTTACCAAGTTTATATACAAATGTAGCATGACTTGCCAGTTTTTGTACTTGATGCCTCGTTCAATGAAAGCAAGCATTCCATATGCTTTCTTGACCAGCTTGTCTACTAGTGTTGCTACTTTCTAAGATCTGCGGACCTGTACACTTAGATCATTCTGACTTTCTATATTCCTAAGAGTTTTGCCATTTACAATATATTTCCCCTCTATGTTAGACCTACCAAAATGCATTTGTCCGGATTAAACTCCATCTGCCATTTCTCTGCCCAAGTCTCCAACCTATCTATGTTCTGCTTTATCCTCTGACAATCCTCAACACGACCTGTCACTCTACCAACCTTGTTGTCATCCGCAAACTTACTAATCAGACCAGCCACCTTTTCCTCCAAATCGTTTATGTATACTAAAACAACAGAGGCCCCAGCACAGATCCCTGTGGAACACCACTAGTCAAAAACTTCCATTCAGGAAAACACCCTTCTACTGCTACTCTCTGTCTTCTGTGGCCAAGCCAGTTCTGTACCCATCTTGCCACTTCATCTCTGATCCCGTGTAACTTCACCTTTTGTACTAGTCTGCCATGAGGCATCTTGACAAAGGCTTTACTGAAGTCCATGTAAACAACATCCACCACCCTCAATCATCAATCATCTTTGTCGCCCTCTCAAAAAACTCGATCAAGTTAGTGAGGCAGGACATCCCCTTCATAAACCAGGTTGTCCATCGCTAATGAATCCATTTTTTTCCTAATGGATATAAATCCTGTCCCCAAGAATTCTGTCCAATAATTTACCGACTACCGACATGAGGCTCACTGGCCTATAGTTTCCTGGATTATCCCTGCTACCTTTCTTAAACAGTAGTACCACATTAGCTCTTCTCCAGTCCTCTGGGATCTCGTCTGCAGCCAATGAGGACACAAAGATATCAGTCAAGGTCCCAGCAATTTCTTCCCTTGCCTCCCTCAGCATTCTAGGATAAATCCCATCCAGCCCAGGAGACTTATCTACCTTAATGTCTTAATACCGCCTCCTTTTTGATGTCAACATGACCCAGGCTAGCCACACACCTTACCCAAGAATCATCTTCCACAAAGTCCTTTTCTTTGGTGAACACTGATGCAAAGTAATCATTGAGTACCTCACACATTTCCTCTGGAACAACACATAGTTTCCCCCCACTGTCTTTAAGTAGTCCAATCCTTTCCCTGGCCACCCTCTTGTTTTTACATATGAATAAAAAGCTTTGGGATTCACCTTATTCCCGCTTGCCAAGGATTTTTCATGACTCCTCCTAACCCTCCTAATTCCCCGCTTCAGTACCTTCCTACTTTCTTTATACTCCTTCTAGACCATACAAAAGCCTCCTTTTTCTTTTTCTTTTATGAATTTAGAGTGCCCAAATATTTTTTTTCCAATTAAGGGGCAATTTTAGTGTGGCCAATCCACCTACTCTGCACCTCTTTGGATTATGGGGTTGAAACCCACGCAGACACGGGGAGAATATGCAAACTCCACACAGATATTGACCCGGGGCCGGGACCGAACCCTGGTCCTCAGCGGCGTAGGCAGCAGTGCTAACCACTGGGCCACCGTGCCGCCTTCCTTTTTCTTTTTGACGAGGTTCACAATTTCCCTCGTTAACAAGGCTCCCTCAACTTCCCATACTTATCCTTCTTTCTCTCAGGAACGTGACTTTCCTGAATCCTAATTAACTGTTTCTTGAAAGACTCCCACATGTCCGATGTTGATTTACTCCGACTGTCGCATCCAATCCATATTTTTCAATTCCTGTCTAGTGTTATTGTAATGATTTGATTTCATTTATTATTGTCACATGTGTTAATATGCAGTGAAAAGTATTGTTTCTTGCATGGTGTACAAACAATGCATACCATACATCAGAAAGGAGGGCGAGACTGAAGAATATAATGTTACAGTTAGAGTAAGGTGTAGAGAAAAGAGCAACTTAATATGAGGTAGGTCCATTCAAAAGTCTGATGGCAGTAGGGAAGAAGCTGTTCTTGAGTCGGTTGGTACGTGACCTCAAACTTTGGTATCTTCTTCCTGACGGAAGAAGGTGGAAGAGAGTGTGTCTGGGGTGCGTGGAGTCCTTAATTATGCTGGCTGGGTGGGAGCGGCTTCGCAGGTACTACATCTCTAGTTTGGTGGGGGGAGTGAAAGCCGATCTGGCAAGGTGGGATGGTCTCCCTCTGTCACTGGCGGGTCGGGTACACAGGCGGTTGAAATGAATGTGTTGCCGCGATTTCTGTTTATTTTTCAATGCCTACCGATTTTCCTGCCAAAGGCTTTTTTCAGAGAGATTAAGGGAAGGACTACCTTGTTCATATGGCGGGGGGGGGGGGGTGGCCAGAGTGAGAAAGGTGCTGCTACAGAGGGGAAGGCAGGCAGGGGGTTTGGGTCTTCCGAACCTGATGTAGTACTACTGGGCGGTGAATGTGGAGAAGGTGCGGAGCTGGGTCAGAGGGGTTGATTCGCAGTGGGTCAGAATGGAGGCGAGTTTGCGCAGGGGGTCGGGATTGAAAGCACTAGCAACAGCGCCGCTCCCTATAGCCCCGGGGAAATACTCAGGGAGTCCGGTAATAATAGCTTCATTGAGAATTTGGAGGCAGTTTCGGCAACACTTCGGGTTGGGGGCAGGGTCAAGGGAAATGCCGATTCGGGGGAACCACAGATTTGAGCCAGGGAGATGGGATGGAAATTTTCGGAAATGGGAGGAGAAGGGGATTTGGACACTAAAAGATTTGTCTCTTAGGGGTCGGTTTGCAGGATTGAAGGAGCTGGAAGCGAAGTAGGAGCTGGAGCAGGGGGCAATGTTTAGATACATGCAGGTTTGAGATTTTGCCAGAAAGGAGATACAGAACTTCCCGGAGGAATCGTCCTCCACATTGCTGGAGGAGGTGCTGACGACAGGGGGACTGGAGAAGGGGGTAGTGTCAGCAGTTTATGGAGCTATTTTGGAAGAGGATAAGGCATCACTGGAAGGGATCAAAGCAAAGTGGGAGGAAGAGTTGGGAGAGGTTAAAGAGGAGTGGTTCTAGTGTGAGGTGCTCCAGAGAGTAAAAGCCTCCACCTCGTGTGCGAGGTTGGGGCTGATACAGCTGAAGGTGGTATGCAGAGAACACCTCATGAGGGCGAGGATGAGCCGATTCTTTGAAGGAGTAGAAGATGTGTGTGAGCATTGCGGGGGGGGGGGGGGGGGGTGCCCCGCTAATCACGTTCATATGTTTTGGTCCTGTCCATAGCTAGAGAATTACTGGAAGGAGATTTTTAGGATAATTTCCAAGGTGGTGCGTGTGAAATTGGACCAGGGTCCCCAGGAGGCCATATTCGGGGTGTCGAAACAGCCAGGGTTGGAAACGGGAGGGGAGGCAGATATCGTAGCCTTCGCCTCGTTGATTGCCCGAAGGCAGATCCTGTTGGGATGGAGAGCAGCCTTCCACCCTGTGCCCTGGCGTGGCGGGGGCACCTGTTGGAATTCTTGACTCTTGTGAAGGTTAAGTTTGAACTGAGGGGAAGGACGTAGGTGTTCTACAATTCATGGGCATTATTCATTATGCACTTTCAAGAACTGGATAACATCGAACATTAGTTGGGGGGGGATGGGTGGGAGGGTTGGGGGGCTGTGTGTAGTAAGGGTGACTATGAGTAATCCCTGATTCCTTTTTGTCATTTGTTTATGTAAACATGCGGGCTAATGTTTGGGGTTTGGTGGGAGGATGGGATCGTTGTTATTGTTATGGGGATTGACATATTTGTTGCTGATTATTGTTTATTGTTGGTGGGTGTAAATTTGGGAGAAAATGTGAAAAAGGAGGAGAATAAAAATATATATATTTTTTAAATTATGCTGGCTGCCTTTCTGAGGCAGCGGGAATTATAGATAGAGTCAATGGATGGGAGGCTGGTATGCGTGATGGACTGGGCTACATTCACAACCTTTTGTAGTTTCCTGCGGTCTTGGGCAGAGCAGGCTCCATACCAAGCTGTGATACAACCAGAAAGAATGCTTTCTGTGGTGCATCTGTAGATGTTGGTGAGGGTCGTAGTTGACATGCCAAATTTCCTTAGTCTTTTGAGAAAGTAGAGTCGTTGGTGGGCTTTCCTAACTATAGTGTCGGCATGGGGGGGACCAGGACAGGCTGTTGGTGATCTGGACACCTTGAAGCTCTCGACCCTTTCTGCTTCGTTCCCATTGATGTAGACAGGGGCATGTTCTCCACTACGCTTCCTGAAGTCGATGACAATCTCCTTTGTTTTGTTAACATTGAGGGAGAGATTATTGTCGTCGCACCAGTTCACCAGATTCTGTATCTCATTCCTGTACTCTGTCTCATCATTGTTTGAAATCCGACCCACTACGGTGGTGTCATCAGCAAATTTGAAAATCGAGTTGGAGGGGAATTTGGCCACACATAGGTGTAATTTGCCTTTTCCCAGTTTAGCACTTTAACTCGAGGGTTACCCTTATCCCTATCCAAAGGTACCCTAAAACTTACGGAATTGTGGTCACTACTCCCAAAATGTTCACCGACTGAAACCTCAACCTATCCAGGTTCACTGCCCAATACCAGGTCCGGTACTCCCCTTCCCTAGTTCGATTATCTACATATTGCATCAAGAAGCCTTCCGAAATACACGTTACAAACTCTGTCCCATCCACACCCTCACACTCAGTGAGTCCCAGTCAATATAGGGGAAGTTAAAATCCCCTACCACAACAACCCTGTTACATTTGCAGCTATCTACCTATCTCTCTACCTATTGGCTCCTCTATCTCTCACTGGCAGTTGGGGGCCTGTAATAAACCCCCAACATTGTGATTGCCCCCTTCCTGTTCCTGAGCTCTACCCAGATTGTCTCATTGCATGAGCTCTCCCAGGTGTCCTCCTGCAGTATGGCTATAATATTTTCCTTAACTAGTAATGCTACTCCCCCACCCTATTACATCCTCCTCTATCTCTCCTGAAGCATCTATACCCTCCAACGTTCACCTGCCATTCCTGCCCTTCCTTTAACCACATTTCTGTGATAGTCACAACATCATAATTCCAAGTGCTAATCAGTGCTCTAAGTTAATCTGCCTTACCTGCTATACTTCTGGCGTTGAAACAAATACACTTCCGACCACTGCGTTTGAGGAGACAGTGTAATGTTGTTGTTCTCTTATTTTTGTTCTCCGTTTCCCTTTCAGTTATTACACCTTCTAAGTAATGCTCTGTTTCCCATCCCCCTATCATGCCAGTTTAAATCCTCCCAAGTGACTCTAGCAAACCTCCCAGCCAGGATATTGGTGCCCCTCCAGTTTAGATGCAACCCGTCCTTCTTGTACAGGTCACACCTGCCCCGGAAGTGATCTCAATGGTCCAGAAATCTGAAACCCTCCCTCCTACACGACCAGTTTAGCCACATATTTAGCTGCACTATCCTCCTATTTCTAGCCTCACTGGCATGTGGCACAGAGAGTAATCCTGAGAATACAACCCACAGAGGCCTGCTTTTTAGATTACTGCCCAACTCTCTGAACTCGTTCTGCAGGACATCATCGCTCTTCCTGCCTATGTTGTTAGTACCTATGTGTACTACGACTTCTGGCTGTTCACTCTCCCCCTTCAAGATGTCCTGTGTTCGTTCAGAGACATGTTGACCCTCGCACCAGGGAGGCAACATACCATCCTGTAGTCTCTTTCATATCCATAAAGCGCCTATCTGTGCCCCTTACTATAGAGTCGCCTATAACTATTGCTCTCCTGCACTTTGCCCTCCCCTGCTGAGCAACAGAGCCAGTTGCGGTGCCACTGTTCTGGCTGCTGTTGTTTTCCCCTGGTAGGCTATCTCCTCCAACAGTATCAAAAATGGTATACTTGTTAGAGAGGGGGACAGCCATAGGGGATTCCTGCACTGACTGCCTGCCCTTTCTCGCAGTCACCCATCTGTCTGCCTGCACCTTGGGTGTGACCACGTCTTTATAATTCCTTTCTATGACACTTTCCGCCACCTGCATGCTCCAAAGTGAGTCCAACTACTACTCCAACCGAACCACACGATCTGTGAGGAGATGCCATTGGTTGCACTTCCTGCTGGAAGCGTCACAGATCTCCCACATCTCACAGTTAGAGCACTGTCCTCTGGGTCCCAGGACTTTGCTTCAGGCAGCACCCTTCAGTGTGCCTTCCAACCACTGCAGTGCTGTGCCTAGAGGAACTGGAGACCTGCCAACCAATCCAATTGGAAAATCCGAATGAGGAGCAGAAATTCTGTCTTATGACAGTCAACATTTGTTAGAGCGTAATATGGCATTGGGGCTCCTGGAGTCAGTGCGAATGTGTCCCCACCGACGCGTCGGAATTCAGGCCCAGGATAGAGAGTGAGGGAATAAGCCAAAGGTTCTCTCTCTTGACTGCTATCCAATGATTTAGGTCGGAAGGATGCATTCAATGTAAGCGAGTTTGTTGTGAGTTTTAAGTCCCGAGTTGGACAATTGTCTGATGCCATTCACCTTCCAAGCTAACATATTAATGACCCCTTGTTTGAGATTCCAGTGTGCCTGCACTGTCCATGGAATCTTTCACCAACCGGCATTGCTTCCTTCAGGGAGAAAATTGATTGGATGCTGAAGCATCCAATGTTACAGCAAGCTAGGCATTCACACACCTCAGTTGTAGAACCAGGTCTTCAGTTCCAGCTTCCATCTTATCTTGTGCTAATGATAATAATATAATAATCACTTATTGTCACAAGTAGGCTTCAATGAGGTTAGTGTGAAAAGCCCCTAATGATCTGCTAAAGCAGGCTGTTAAACTCTGTAAATGTGTGGATATTAGTAGGCAGGCTTAGATCTTATGCTCCTGCAGCCAAATCCACCTGGAATCCCTCAGCCATACAATGATAGAATGATACAGCATAGAAGGGAACATTCAGTCCATTATGCCTGTGCCAGTTCTTTGTAAGAGCTATCCACTTAGTCACACTGCCATTCTCAAAGCCAAAGCCCTGCAATATTTTTCACGTAAAATATTTCTCCAATTCTCTTTTGAAAATGATTATTGAACCTGCTTCCACCACTCTTTTAGACCATGAATTCCAGATTATAAACAATTCACTATATAAATTGTTTTTCCTCATGTCACTTCTGGTTCATTTGGTAATTACGTTAAATCTGTGTCCTCTGGTTACAACTATGATTGGAAATGGATTCTCTTACTTTACTCAGTTAAAACCGTTCAAGTTTCTGTAAAATCTTCCTTTAGCCTCTCTCCACTTCACTCAAGTTCCTCATCCCTGGTCCCATTCTGGTAAATTTCCTATGCACCCACTCTAAGGTCATGACATCTTTCTTAAAATGGTGTGCCCAGAATTGGACACAATGCAGTCAGGGAGACTCTGTGGAGGTGTGTACATAGCAGGTGGGACTCAAACAAGAGGTGCTGCCCCAATTTCACAGTTTCCAATTTTCACGGCTGTGTGAAAGAGGCTGGGGTGTAAAACGCACACACGGAAGTTACAAATAAGCCAGACCATTTAAAAAGATAGGAGCCATCAGGAAGTTGTGACTTTCACTCCCAAAATGTTCTTAACTCAGTGTGTGTGTTCTTTGGCTTGGTGTGTGGGATGTGGGCAGTTTCAAAGGCTAAGAGTTAAAGGTTTCCAAGCCTTATAATGAGCCATGTAAAGTAGCAGCTTAAAGGTTCTGAGATAGAGCTGCTGTCCTACCTCAGGGAAGAGGTGGTAGGGTGGATGTAAAAGAACAAGGGCATATCTGTGTGGGTTCCTCTTCATCATTTCTTGCATCGTCAAACTGGTGATATTACGGACTGCCAGTCACACTGTTGTCCATGAAGGAAGGAATGTTGAAAAAATGGACACAGGTCCTTTCCACGTGCGGCATATAGAGGAAAGGTGGTGACAGCCACGCACGGCTAGAGGCAGGGTATCCAGGCATGAGGTGGCAGATCCCCCAGAGAGAGCAGCAAGATGGAGGAGAATGTGATAGTAACCTGAGGTAAGAATCTACCAAAACAGGTTCAGCTTTCTCAACATCACTGAAAGATAATGTCGGTGAAGTTCCTGTTGGAGGCAAACCTCATGCCTCAAACATTCATGTCTTGCTAATTGCAGTCAAAGTTACCGTGGCCCTCAATTTTTATGCAGCCGGATCCTTCCAGGGCTCTGTCAAAGACCTCTGTGGCATCTCACAGGCAGCCACTCACGGGTGCATAACATCAGTCATCAATGCTCGCTTTGCTCGGGTTGGGGAGCAGACTAATTTCCTTACAGACCTTGAGTCTCAAACCGAAAAAGTAATGGGGTTCGTGTCAATAGCTGGCTTTCCACGAGTGCAAGGTGTGATAGATTGCACAGATAGAGTCATAGAGGCCTCGAGCACAAAAAAGGCTTTTTGGCCATTGCATCTGCGCCGGTCTAAAACAATCACCTAACTATTCTAAACCCATTTTCCAGCACTTGGCCCATAGCCTTATATGCCTTGACACCACAAGTGCACATCTAAATACTTTTTAAATGTTATGAGCGTCTCTGCCTCCACCACTCTTTCAGGCAGTGACTTCCAGACTCACGCCACCCTCTGGGTGCAAAGGTTTTTCCTCACATCCCATCTAGATCTCCTGTTCCTTAACTGAAATCTATGCCCCCGGTCATTGATTCCTCCACCAAGGGGAAAGTTTCTTCCTGTCTACTGTATCTATGCCCCTCATAATTTTATACATCTCAGTCACGTGCCCACTCAGTCTCCTCTGCTTCAAGGAAAACAACCCAGTCTACCCAATCTCGCTTCATAACTAAAACTCTCCAGGCCAAGCAACATCATAGTAAATGTCCTCTGCACCCTTTCCAGTGCTATCACCTCCCTCTTACAATGTGGATTTCAGAACTGCACAAAATATTCGGCTGTAGTCGAACGAACATTTTATACAGTTCCTCCCTGAGGCGTAACGTCCCTGCTCTGAAACTCTATGCCTCGACCAATAAATGCAAGTATACCATGTGCCTTTTTAACCACTTTATCCACAAGCCGGTGTTTCCCAGGGTCCTGTCATTCACCATGTATTCCCTTGCCTTGTTTATCTGCCCAAGTGCATCACCTCACACTTATCCGGGTTGAATTCCGTTTCCCACTGATCAGGCCATCTGACCAGCCTGTCTATGTCCTCCTGTAATCTGAGGCTATCCTCCTCACCATGTACCATCCCTCCAATTTTCACATCATCCACAAGTTTACTGATTAACCCTCCTACATTCATTTAGATAAATGACAAAGAGCAAAGCCCCCAACACTGATCCCCACAGGACCCCACTGGACATAGACTTCCAGTCAGAAAAACACCCATCAGCCATTGCCCTCTGCTTTCTGTCACTCAGCCAGTTCTGGTTCCAATTTGCCAAATTTCCTTGGATCCCATGGACGTTTACCTTTGATATCAGTCTCCAATGTGGGACTCTATCAAAAGCCTTGCTGTAGTCCCAAGTAGTCTATGTCGAATGCATTACCCTCATCTACACACCTGATCACCTCTTCAAAAAATTCAATCAAGTTGGTCAGGCATGACCTTTCCTTACAAAACCATGCTGACTGTTCTTGATTAATCTCTGTCTCTCCAAAAGCAGATTAATTCAATCTCTCAGAATTGCTTCCAATAGTATTCCCACCACTGAGGTTAGACTGACTGGCCTGTAGTTTTCTGGTTTATCTCTACTTGTAATCAAAGCACTATTGTAAGAGGCACACCATCAACATTCCATCAACATGCATCTTGTGTCCGACCACAATAAGGGGTGCCTCCACGTGTGTGCACAATTTTCTAGAAGCTGTCATGACACTTTCAACTTGAGAGAATCAAACCTTCTGCACATTTTTGACCTCGAACCCCAGGTAAGATTACCGATTGAGGAGGTGGCTGCTTATTCCATTGCACCAAGTGGGAATGGTGCCAGAACAGTGTTTTAACACCAGTCATCTTCAGACCGGGCTACTCATCGAGCAGGCTATTGGACTTTTAAAAATGTGATCCTACGCCTTGATGACTCGGGAGGAACCCTGCAATCCTCATCTCCAAGGGTGTCAAGGATAGTGGTGGCCTGCTGCATAATCTGGTGCTGCGAAGGGATGTATACATGCACGATGCAGACCCCAATGGTGGAGACTGCTCATCGAAGAAAGACATATAGGAGGAGGAACCATTTCCCTCAGATGTTACTGAGGAGAATGGCAATGGGGAAAGTCTGGGTACCTAGGGTTGGTTCAGCCCACAATGCCATAGTCAACAGGGACGACCCTGATACAGAGTCAGTTGTCCTCAGCAGCACTGAGGATCTAGCTTCACTTTCAGAAGCAAATAGCTGACAAGCCATTGCTATTATTTAGTATCTTTGAGAACAGAGAAACCTCACATCTTCCAGGTGATGCCCGTTCCCTGTAGAGTAAAAGGTTACATCAGGAACACCTGATCCTGATGTGACTATGATATATCATATGACTAAGAGACTGAGATCTGTCAAGAAACTGAAGTACAACATTGTTCAGAGTACTGAGATGTATATATGATCTGTAAATAAACAAAAATGTTTTTTTAATAAATAGCGTTCTATGATAGTCTTCTTGGGATAACTTTAGGCAAACCCTAAAGAAATTCCATCTAGATCCCGAAGCCAAGCTACATATTCTCAGCATGAGACAAAATCTGCAAGTCTCCTTGAGACTTTTTGGCATCACAATGGCTGAATTCTTCACCAACAGCATGTAATTAAAAAGAATAGAGCAATAAATGTGGGTGACTTTAATCTTCGTGTTGATTGGGCTAATCAAGCTGGTAAGGGTAGCCACAACAACAAATTCAGAGCGTGCATTAGGGATAGCTTCCTGGAGCAATATGACATGTAGCCAATTCGGGAATAGGCTATCTTAGATCCGGTAATGAGTAATGTGGCAAGTTTAATAAATGACCTCAGAGTAAAAGATCCCCTCGGAAGTAGTGATCAAAACATGATTGAATTTAATATTCAGTTTAAGAGTGAGAAACCTGGGTTGGAAACAACTGTGTTTAACTTAAATAAAAGGAATTACAGTGAAATGAGGATAGAGTTAGGTAAAGTGGACTGGGAGGATGGATTAGCAGGAAAGACAGTAATCTCAAGCAGTGGCAGACATTTAAGGAGTTAATTCGTAACTCTCAGCAAAAATATTTCTCAGTACGGAGGAACAATTCGAAGAGAGGATAAGCCAACCATGGCTAACCAAGGAAGCTAAGGGGCGTATTAAGTTAAAAGAAAAAGCATATAAAGAGGCAAAAATCAGTGACAGCCCTGAAGATTGGGATAAATTCAGAATCCAGCAAAGTAGATTAAAAAGGGTGAAAATGAACTAAGAGGGAAAACTACCGAGGAATATAAAAACTGACAATAAGAACTTCTTTAAAATATAAAGAGGAAAAGAGAGGTCAAAACGGACATTAGAAAGTGAATCTAGGAAGATAGTTATGGGGAACAAGGAAATGGCAGAAGAGTTAAACAGATATCTTGCATCAGTCTTTACACTGCAAGATACTTAAAACATCCCATTAATGCTAAAGAATACAGGGGAGGAATTACATAATTTTGAGTTGTGCATGGTTCCAGTTGTAGGTTGAGTGCATTGTGCTTGGCTGTGAGCACTCCAAAGTATCATGGTGTGTTTTGGAGCTTATAAGACCCTGCTGGACTGCTCTCTTGGGATCATACATACCAGCAGAAGCAGTGTGATGATATAACGGTTATGGGCAGGGTACGTTTGGGTGCCTACACTTGAGAATGTGGCATGGGCGCACAGTGGCACAGTGCTGCCTCACGCCGCTGATGCCCTGGGTCACTGTCTCTGTGGAGTTTGTGCATTTTCCCCGTGTTTGCACGAGTTTCACTCCACAACCCAAAAGATGTGCAGGCTAGGTGGAATGGCCACGTTAAATTGCCCCTATTTTGGGCAAAAAAGAATTAGGTACTCTAACTTTATTTTTAAAATAAGAAAATGTGACAGGTGAAAGGATATGTGGCAGGATTTCAGGGATCTGCATGTAGCATCCTGATGCCAGCTCCTTTGGTGGAATACTAATCTCAATTGCTGGACAGTGTCATGACCTGCTGCAGCTGCAAAGATGCAGACCCTTCATGCTTGGGTGTGGTGGGTCTTTGCCAACAGCAAATGACTAACTGTGGAGACACTCCTTAGATATTTACAATAGGCAGATTTCATAATCTAGTTTCCAATGGAAGGTACACAATGGGCCATCTCTTGTAGCATTAATAACCTGTTGGTCAATATTTGCAATTTTTACTTACAGGACAGCTTTCTGAGGTTTCCTCTCAAGCAGCCTTGCAAACTGTTCACAATTGATTTTCTCCCACAGTGACTGTCTTCCAGGGTAGTCCTTTATATATGGCCTGAGCCATGAAAAGCCTGCCTCCTCATTCAGACTCACCTCTTCCTCCAACTGTATCAGTGAGTCGGCTGGCCGACTCCAGCCTGCATCCACCCCTCCCTTGGAATGAATATTGCACATCCAGAGTCAACCCCACTCCCCCCACCCCACCGAGGCATGCGCGCAAAAGTAACAATTTTCTCAACTTCCGTCACCCATTCATGCTAACTCCTGACCACCCTATTGATTCCCTTGGCTTATTGTAACCCAGGCCAACTCATGCCTACCCATGCCCCCTCACCCACCACCCTTTTGCCTTTACACCCCTCATGCCAAGTCATCCAGTATCCACCATGGGAAGATCCCAGGAGTCGTTGTGAGGTCAAATAAAATGATGTTCTAAATGTCTATTGATGAATTCAATATTAAAAAGCACTCTCATGAAACCCACCCAATATATTCATTTCCTTTGTGTACATTTATTTACGTACTTAGTCCTTTATGAAAACAAACATTTGTATTCATAGCCCCACTTCTAAGACTTTATAACCACTTGGAGCTTTCAAGCAAACTGTGAACTCACAGGCCCCCACACTGATTATGCCAGGCTGTGGAATCAGTCATGAAGCTCTAATCCTCGACTGAAAACCCTTATTTTATGTCACCAGAAAGCGAGTGAAATTGCAAACAATGATTTTTTTCTTTAACTGCAAGCTGGGGGGTTTTACCCCAAAATTTTAGGAGCTTGGAAATGTAAATATCTTGGCAGTTCCAATGAGTTTGGCCATTTTTTAATGCACATTCATTTCTACTTTTAACAACCCCAAAGGGGCTCTTAACCTCTCTTAAAGGGCACTTTACCTATCCTAAAGGGTGACCTGGACCTCTCCCAAAGAGTTAGCCTACCTCCCCAAATAATTCAAATGTCAAAAGCCCACGAGTCATGTTTTGGACATGCTACTCATGGAAAGTGCACCTTTTGAACATTTACATGTGCAGTTGTCTCCGTAAACCATTGATGTGCAAACAATAACCCACCATGTTCCCCCGCCGTCCTGGTGAAAATGGTGGGTGCCTGAGTTTAGGGCAGGACTTCATGAATCAAGTCTTCACTGCCATCTTAGCTTAAGTGCAGATCCCTTCTGACTCACCAGAAATTCGGCCCAGTGTCCAACGGACTGTGCATGCAGCATAGGCAGCATTTTGTAACCTTAAGAGATGTCATAGCACCCACTATAATTCCCTAGCCAAGGGGTTTTGAGGACAGCAGTAGTTCCCCTTCTACCAATCAGTCAAAATGAGCTGTTATATCATTGATTTATAAAGCACTAGTTGGGTCCCATTTAGAATACTGTGAGCAATTTTGGGCCCCACACCTCAGGAAGGACATACTGGCACTGGAGCGGGTCCAGCGGAGATTCACACGGATGATCCCAGGGATGGTAGGCCTAACATACGATGAACGTCTGAGGATCCTGGGGTTATATTCATTGGAGTTTAGGAGGTTGAGGGGAGATCTAATAGAAACTTACAAGATAATGAATGGCTTAGATAGGGTGGATGTAGGGAAGTTGTTTCCATTAGCAGGGGAGACTAGGACCCGGGGGCACAGCCTTAGAATAAAAGGGAGTCACTTTAGAACAGAGATGAGGAGAAATGTCTTCAGCCAGAGAGTGGTGGGTCTGTGGAATTCATTGCCACAGAGGGCGGTGGAGGCCAGGACGTTGAGTGTCTTTAAGATAGAAGTTGATAAATTCTTGATTTCTCGAGGAATTAAGGGCTATGGAGAGAGAGCGGGTAAATGGAGTTCAAATCAGCCATGATTGAATGGTGGAGTGGAATCGATGGGCCGAATGGCCTTACTTACGCTCCTATGTCTTATGGTCTTATGGTCTTATGGATCAGGAATGGGCCCTTCCTTATCAGTGAGACCCAGCACAACACTGAGCATGTGGGCAACTTCCAAACTAAAATCAGCTGAAACGGATTTACGGTAAAATCATAGTTTCCCTGCAGTGCAGAAGAAGGCCATTCGGCCCATCAGGTCTGTACCGACCCTTGGAAAGAGCACCCCGGGGCAGCTCGGTGGCAAACGGCGCTGAGGACCCAGGTTCGAATCCCGGCCCTGGGTCACTGTCCGTGTGGAGTTTGCACATTCTCCCCGTGTCTGCATGGGTTTCACCCCCACAACCCAAAAATGTGCAGGTTAGATGGGTTGGCCATGCTAAATTGCCCCTTAATTGGAAAAAATAATTGGATACTCTAAATTTATTTCTTAAAAAGAGCACTCACCTAGGCCCATGCCTCCACCTGGAAACCCAGTAACCCCATCTAACCTTTTGTACACGAAGGGGCAATTTAGCATGGCTAATCACCTAATCTGCACATCTTTGGACTCATTTTCATTTATCATTTCGGCAATTGTTTAGCCAGGGTATCAAACCTCTCAGGGATGTTTTCTATTTTCAATGAGCTTTTATTTTAGGCAGGAAAGATGCAGAACATACACAAAAAGGTTAAAAGGCAAGGCAGGTTAGTGCTGTCACCTGATGACTTCTCAATCTCAGCCAGGGAAGGAAATCATTGCATGTTATCTACTTCTCAAAAGATTAGCTCAGTGCAGTGGAGGCAAAGGAGAAATATCTTTTTTTTTGGGGGGGGGGGACGGATAAACTTGTAAACTTGTATCTGTTCCTTAGTTTCCCATGTTATTCAGTTCAGCAATGGCATGATTAGAGCCAAGATGATGATTTTCAGCACGAGAGCTTGCGAACATTTGCACCATGCCTGTGTTTCCTTGACCTTTTGCATCAATTCTACAAAACTTGGATTGCTCATTAACATAGCTCCTTCAGGACTTCCGGTTGCGGCAATGCGGAGCTAAGCCGCACATTTCGGCGGCTCCCGCTAAAACGGACTTTTGGGCTCTCCAGAGGAGCCCCAACGGAAATTTTTCGACGACTTCCCGTGTGGGAAGGTGAGAGCAAGGTCCCCCCTCCATAGTTTATGGAGTGGACCAGAAGTGGAGCAGTCAAAAAAGCGGTTTTGGAGCAGCGAAAGAAGTGAGGGAGAAAAAACAAGATGGCGGAGGGCGGAGATCGAGCGGCATGGGGGCCGGAGCAGCAGGAGCTGCGTGGAGGAGCTTAAGAAAGAGGTGCTGGTGCCACTGCTGACGGCGATCGAGGGGCTAAAGGAGACCCAGAAGGCCCACGGGGCGGAGATCCGGGAGCTGCGAGAAAAAGCCGCAGAAAACGAGGACGAGATCTTGGGCCTGGCAGTGAAGATGGAGGCGCACGAGGCGCTGCACAAGAGGTGGGCGGAAAGATTCGAGGACCTGGAGAACAGGTCGAGGAGGAAGAATCTTCGGATTCTGGGTCTCCTTGAAGGGGTGGAGGGGGCCGATGCCAGGGCATATGTGAGCACGATGCTCCATTCGCTGATGGGTGCGGAGGCCTCTCAGAGTCCCCTGGAGCTAGATGCGGCCCATCGGGTCCTGGCGAGGAGACCCAAGCCAACGAGCCGCCAAGGGCGGTAGTGGTGAGGTTTCACCGTTTCGTGGACAGAGAGTGTGTCTTGAGATGGGCCAAGAAAGAGCGGAGCAGCAGGTGGGAGAATAAGGAGATCCGAATCTACCAGGACTGGAGTGCGCAGGTGGCAAAGAAGAGAACTGGTTTTAATCGGGCCAAGGCAGTGCTGCATAGGAAGGGGGTGAGATTCGGAATGCTGCAGCCAGAGCGATTGTGGGTCACATTTCAGGATCGACACCACTACTTTGAAACGCCCGAGGAGGCTTGGACCTTTATACAAACTGAAAAGTTGGACTCAAACTGAGGGTCTGTGGTTGTGGGGGGGGATGTCGGTTGTATACAGGGTTTTAACTATGCGTAGGGAATGTTCCACGGGTTGGGTGATGGATGGGGATGGGGGAAGAGATCTGATGGGGAGACTGTGAGAGAATGTGGGCGCCGGTGCTGGAGGGAGGGGAGGCCCGGGGATGGGGGAATTGGGATAAGGCAGCAACAGGAGCTGCGCCAGAGGGGGCGGGGCTAGCTCAGGAAAGCGCGGGCTTTTTCCCGCGCTAGGGAAGGACGGAGGGGGGGATGGAGGAGCGCACACTGATTGCTGGGGAGGAGGAGGAGGGGTGATTCCCACACCGGGGGGGGGGGGTCAATGGGATGGCGGGGGAGGCCGGGGTCAGCAGGTGTCAGCTGACTTACGGGAGTGTTATGGGGGGAGCAAAAGAGCTAGATATGGATCTAGCGGGGGGAATGGGAAGGGGGAGGGGAGGGGGGAAATAGGGTTGCTGCTGCATTGGCCGAGGGGGAACTGGAAACAGAAGAGGTGGTCTGGGGGACTGGACGGTGCGGGAGGCGCGGGCACGGGACTGGCCTAGAAAAGGAGATGGCTAGTCGGCAGGGGAAGGGGTGGGGGCCCAATCCGGCTGATCACGTGGAATGTGAGGGGCCTGAATGGGCCGGTTAAGAGGGCCCGAGTGTTCGCGCACCTAAAGGGACTGAAGGCAGACGTGGTCATGCTTCAGGAGACACATTTGAAGGTGGCGGACCAGGTCAGGTTAAGAAAGAGATGGGTAGGATAGGTATTCCATTCGGGGCTGGATGTGAAGAATAGAGGGGTGGCAATACTGGTGGGGAAGCGGGTGTCGTTTGAGGCCAAGAATATTGTAGTGGACAATGGAGGTCGATACGTGATGGTGAGCGGTAGGCTGCAGGGGGCGTGGGTGGTATTGGTAAACGTATACGCCCCGAGCTGGGACGATGCTGGATTTATGAAGCGTATGTTGGGGCGCATTCCGGACTTGGAGGTAGGAAGCTTGAGAATGGGGGTGGGATTTCAACACGGTGTTGGACCCAGCTTTAGACCGTTCCAGATCTAGGACGGGGAAGAGGCCGGCTGCAGCCAAGGTGCTTAGGGGGTTTATGGACCAGATGGGGGGAGTAGATCCATGGAGATTTGCTAGGCCCCTAGCCAGGGAATTTTCTTTTTTTTCCCACGTACACAAAGCCTACTCCCGGATAGATTTTTTTGTTTTGAGCAGGGCGCTGATCCCAAAAGTGGAGGGAACGGAGTACTCGGCCATAGCCATCTCAGACCACGCCCCGCACTGGGTGGAGCTGAAGTTGGGAGAGGAGAGGGACCAACGCCCGCTGTGGCGTCTGGATGTGGGATTACTGGCGGATGAGGAGGTGTGCGGGAGGGTACGGGGGTGCATTGAAAGGTATTTGGAGGCCAACGACAACGGGGAGGGGCAGGTGGGGGTAGTATGGGAGGCGCTGAAGGCGGTGGTCAGGGGAGAGTTAATCTCCATCAGGGCTCACAGGGAGAAGAGAGAGGGCAGGGAAAGGGAGAGGTTAGTGGGGGAGATCCTAAGGGTGGACAGGAGATATGCAGAGGCCCCCCCGAGGAGGGACTACTTAGGGAGCGGCGAAGTCGCCAGACGGAATTCGACCTGTTGGCCACAGGGAAGACAGAGGCACAGTGGAGGAAAGCACAGGGGGAGACGTACGAGTATGGGGAGAAGGCCAGCCGGATGCTGGCACATCAGCTCCGTAAGAGGATGGCAGCGAGGGAGATAGGTGGAATCAAGGATGGCAGGGGAACTACGGTGCGGAGTGCGGTGAAAGTAAATGAGGCATTTAAGGCCTTTTATGAGGAGCTGTACAGATCTCAGCCCCCAACGGGGGAAGAGGGGATGCGACGATTTCTGGATCAACTGAGGTTCCCGAGGGACAGGAGCAGGAGGTAGCCGGTTTGGGGGCACCAATTGGGTTGGAGGAGCTGATTCAAGGACTGGGGAACATGCAGGCGGCGAAGGCCCCGGGGCCAGATGGGTTCCCGGTTGAGTTTTACAGGAAGTATGCGGACCTGTTAGCCCCGTTGCTAGTGAGGACGTTCAATGAGGCAAGGGAGGGGGGAACCCTGCCCCCGACAATGTCCGGGGCGCTGATCTCTCTGATCCTGAAGCGGAACAAGGACCCACTGCAATGTGGGTCGTGTAGGCCGATTTCGCTCCTTAATGTGGATGCTAAGTTGCTGGCAAAAGTGCTGGCTACGAGGATTGAGGACTGTGTCCCGGGGGTGATCCACAAGGACCAGACGGGATTTGTAAAAGGCAGGCAGCTAAACACCAATGTGCGGAGGCTCTTAAACGTGATTATGATGCCATCGGTGGAGGGAGAGGCGGAGATAGTGGCAGCTATGGACGCGGAGAAGGCCTTTGACCGAGTGGAGTGGGAGTATCTCTGGGAAGTGTTGCGGAGGTTTGGGTTTGGGGAGGGGTTTATCAGTTGGGTTAAGCTCCTATATAGAGCCCCGGTGGAGAGTGTGGTTACGAATCGGCGGAGGTCGGAGTATTTATGGCTGTCTTGAGGGACGAGGCAGGGGTGCCCCCTGTCCCCCCTGTTGTTTGCATTAGCAATTGAGCCTTTGGCCATGGCATTAAGGGAGTCTAGGAAATGGAGGGGGATGGTCCGAGGGGGAGAGGAGCATCGGGTGTCGCTGTATGCGGACGACCTGTTGCTGTACGTGGCAGATCCAGTGGAGGGGATGGTGGAGGTCATGCAGATCCTAAGGGAGTTTGGGGACTTCTCGGGCTATAAGCTCAATGTAGGGAAAAGTGAGCTCTTCGTGGTGCATCCAGGGGACCAGGGAAGAAAGATAGACGACCTACCGTTGAGGAGGCCGGAAAGGAGCTTTCGGTACTTGGGGATCCAGGTAGCAAGGAGTTGGGGGGCCCTGCACAAACTTAATTTGACGCGGCTGGTGGAGCAGATGGAGGAGGACTTCAAACGATGGGATGTGTTGCCACTCTCACTAGCGGGCAGGGTACAGTCGATTAAAATGATGGTCCTCCCGAGGTTTCTTTTTGTGTTCCAGTGCCTTCCTATTATGATTACCAAGGCCTTTTTTAAGCGGGTAGGTAGGAGCATCATGGGTTTTGTGTGGGCAAACAAGACCCCGAGGGTAAGGAGGGGGTTTCTGGAGCGTAGTAGGGACAGAGGAGGGCTGGCATTGCCAAATCTGGGTGGCTACTATTGGGCAGTCAATGTGGCGATGATCCGTAAGTGGGTAATAGAGAGAGAGGGGGCGGCATGGAAGAGGTTGGAGATGGCTTCCTGCAAAGGAACGAGCCTGAGGGCGCTGGTGACAGCACCGCTGCCGCTCTTGCCGACAAGGTACACCATGAGTCTGGTAGTGGCGGCAACGCTAAAGATGTGGGGGCAGTGGAGACGACACAGGGGTGAGATGGGAGCATCAGTGTGGTCCCCGATCAGAGATAACCATCGGTTTTTCCCAGGAAGGATGGACGGGCGGTTTCAGAGCTGACATCGGGCAGGGATCAGAAGGATGGGGGACCTGTTTATAGATGGGACGTTTGCGAGCCTAGGGGCGCTGGAGGAGAAGTTTGGGTTACCCCCGGGAAATGCGTTCAGGTACATGCAAGTGAGGGCGTTTGTGAGGCGGCAGGTGAGGGAATTCCCATTGCTCCCGGCACAGGGGATTCAGGACAGGGTGATTTTGGGTGTATGGGTCGGAGAAGGCAATGTTTCGGCGATATATCAGGAGATGAAAGAAGAGGAGGAGGCTTCGGTAGAGGGGCTGAAGGGCAAATGGGAGGAGGAGTTGGGCGAGGAGATTGAAGAGGGTCTGTGGGCTGATGCCCTGAGTAGGGTTAATTCCTCTTCCTTGTGTGCCAGGCTTAGCCTGATACAGTTTAAGGTTATTCACAGAGCGCATATGACAGGGGCGAGGCTGAGTAGGTTCTTTGGGGTGGAAGACAGATGTGGGAGGGGCTCAGGAAGCCCGGCGAATCACGCCCACATGTTCTGATCGTGCCCGGCACTGGATGGGTTCTGGAGGGTTTCGCGAGGACTATGTCCAAGGTGGTGAAAGTCCAGGTCAAGCCAAGTTGGGGGCTGGCACTATTTGGGGTGGCGGACGAGCCGGGAGTGCAGGAGGCGAAAGAGGCCGGTATTCTGGCCTTTGCGTCCCTGGTAGCCCGGCGGAGGATCTTGTTATTATGGAAAGACGCGAAGCCCCCCAGTGTGGAAGCCTGGATAAATGACATGGCAGGGTTCATCAAGTTGGAGAGGATAAAGTTTGCCTTGAGAGGGTCTGCGCAGGGGTTCTTCAGGCGGTGGCAACCGTTCCTCGACTATCTCGCGGAGCGTTAGAATGAGGTTGGTCAGCAGCAGCAGCAACCCAGGGAGGGAGGGGGGGGGGGGTTTTCCTAGTTTCCTTGAAAAAGTAAAAACATAAACATATGGGAGAGTTGATATGTGCGGGAGGAACCCAGTGTACAAGTTCTGTATTATGTTGCATTGATATGTTTATGTTTTGTTCTGTTCCTTCGCTTTTTCTTTTCTGTTACGGGGGGGGGGGGGTTTAATTTGTTGAAAATTTTTGTTGGAAAAACTTTGAATGAACATATTTTTTTTAAAAACATAGCTCCATCAGAGGGCAGCATGTGGCGCAGTGGTTAGCACTGGGACTGCGGCGCTGAGGACGTAGGTTCGAATCTCGGCCCTGGGTCACTGTCCGTGTGTAGTTTGCACATTCTCCCCATGTCTGCGTGAGTTTCACCCCCACAACCCAAAGATGTGCTGATTAGGTGGATTGGCCATGCTAAATTGCCCCTGAATTGGAAAAGAAAAATAATTGGCTACACTAAATTTTAAAAAAAAACATAGCTCCATCACGACTTCCGGTGGCGGCCACAGAGTGAAAGGTTGCACATTTGGCAGCTCCCACTCTTGGTGGTCTTTTTGTGGTTTTTAAGCTGGATTTCTACAGGAATTTTTCAAAAATAAAGGTGTAAAGGCGAGAAGAGAAGGAGGTGACCCCTAGTTTATGGAACTGCGCCCAGGGAAAAATCAAAAAAGGAGGAATCAAAAGTGGGTTGGAAGCGAGGACCAGAGTTTGAAGGAAGCAATGGCAGGACGCAGGGTCTGACCTCGCCAGCTCAATGGTCGACGGACCAGTTGGTGAACTTCCTGACTGAGAAGTTCATTCAACATCGCAAGGAGTGTGCGGAGGGCCTGGGCCGGGCAGTGGACTCGATCAGGATGGTGGTCGACCGTGTGGAGGAGAGATTGACGACCCAGGGTCAGGTGATCCAGAAGCTGGAGGAGCTGGTGGCGGCGGATCGAGAGGAGCAGTCCACCGCGATGGCAGCGGAGATTGGGATGCTACAGGACCAACAGAAACGACTGCTGGAGAAAGTGGGGGACCTGGAGAACTGTTCTCAGAGACAGAATGTTCGGATCGTTGGTCTGCCAGAGGGGAAGGAAGGAAGGATCGGATGCTGGTACATATGTGGGGAAGATGCTGGAGAAGCTGACAGGGGAGGGTGTATTCCCCAAGCCGTTGGAGGTGGACCGGGCCCACAGGGCGCTTATGCGTAAGCCCCATGGACGTGAGCCCCCGAGGGCGATGGTGGTACGACTGCATCGTACATTCCTAGATAAGGAACGCATCATGAGATGGGCCAGGCAGACGAAACGCTGCATGTGGGAAGATGCTGAGATTGGGGTGTACCAGGACTTGGGAGCAGAACTTGCAAAGAGGGCGAGTTTTAATAAAGTCAAGGTGGCCCTGTATGAGAAGCAAATAAAGTTTGGACTGCTTCACCCGGCCCGTCTATGGGTGACCTATGAGGGTCGGGAGCTGTACTTTGGCTCTCCGGAGGACGTGGCGGACTTTATGAAGAACAATAACCTGATGGGAAAACAAGGACCTTGAACCTTGACTGTGGAGAACTGAGTTAGAAGGGATGTTTTGCCTTGTAAAAACCTTAGTCTTTTAACTTTGTAATTTAATTTGCAATGTTCAAAAAGTTGTTTACGATTCTGCAAAGGCAATGGCATAATTAGAGCCAAGATGATTCCTTTTCTTTTTTTCTCTCGGTCTGTCCAATCTGGTTCTGTTTGAAGGTATTTGACTAGATAAGATTTTGTTAAGGGAAGAGAGGTGGGCCTTTGTGCTTGGACCTTGGGAGGGATTGTTTGTTTGTTTTTTGTGCTTTTTGCCATTGTTCTGGAAACTTATACTAAGAGTGGGAGGGGAGGGGAACCAGCAGGCGATAGGATGCTAGGCGCCGGGGGCGGGAGCTGCCAGGCTAGCTGGGAGGGCTAGTTCACGGAAGCAAAGTGGGCGGGTGATAGGGGGGGGGGGGGTGGGAAGGGGGGGTAAACTGCTGACGAGGAGGGGACTTTTAGGGTGTTGGAGGAGGAGAGTGGATGACGGTAGCTGCTGGGGGGCAGGCCAGATGATTGCGGGCATGGGCCAAGGGCTGGCCAAGGAAAGGTCATGGCTGATCGACAGAGGAGGGGGGTAGGGTGCCCCCCGACCAGGCTGGTCAAGTGAAATGTTCGTTGACTGAATGGGCCAGTAAAAAGAGCCCATGCGTTCGCATACTAGAGGCAGCTGAAGGCAGACGTGGCCACGTTGCAAGAGAAGCACTTGAAGCTGGGAGACCAAGTTAGACTGAAGAACGGATGGGTCGGACAGGTGTTTCATTCGGGAGTGGACTTTAAGTCAAGGGGGGTGACAATTCTGGTTAATTCTGGCATTCGAGGTGGGAAGGATAGTGGCAGACCCGGGGGGTTGATTTATTCTGGTCAGTGGGAAGCTGGAGGGAATGACTGTGGTGTTGGTGAATATATACGCTCCAAACTGGGATGATGTTGCATTTGTCAGGAGGGTGCTGGGGGAAGCTTCCTGACCTCAACTTGGACCAGCTGATTATGGGCGGGATTTTAACACGGTTCTCGATCCAAGACGAGACCGGTCGAGCTCCAGGTTGGGAAAGGTGTCAGCAATGGCAAAAGAGCTGCGGGGGTTCATGGTGCGCATGGGGTGGGGGAGGGGGGATCCGTGGAGATTTGGGAAGCCAAGGAGCATTCATTCTACTCCCATGTGCACAAGGTGTATTACAGGATAGACTTTTTCGTACTTGACAAAACGCTGCTAGCGGGGGTGGAGGACACCGAATACTCAGCAATTGTGGTGTCAGATCACACCCCTCACTGGATAGACCTACGGGTGAGCACAGGAAAGACCCAGCATCCGCATTGAGGTTAGATGTAGGGCTGCGAGCGGAGGATGAGGTCTGTGAGCGGCTGAGGGAGGCCATTCGAGGGTACATAAAGTGCAGCGACACGGGTGAGACCGCGGCAGGGGTGGTTTGGGAAGCATTGAAGGCGGTTACCAGAGGGGAATTTATATCGATTCAGGCCCGGAGGGAGAAAACTGAACGGGCAGAGTTGGACAGGCTGGTAGATGAAATCTTACAGGTGCACAGGAGATATGCGGCGTCTCCGGATGAGGAGCTCTTGAAGGAGCGTCAGAGACTTCAAATGGAATTTGGGCTCCTGCAGAGGGGCAGCTGAGGAGGGCAAAAGGGGCGATATGAGTATGGGGAGAAAGCTAGTAGGATGTTAGCACATCAGCTGAGGAAGTAGGAGGCGGCAAGACAAATTGGGAAAGTAAAGGACATGAGGGGTGTAATTGAAAATATGGAAAGATATGTCATTTGAAACAAATATGGGAAAGAGCGAGATGTTTGCAATTCTGACACGGGGGAAGGAAAAGAGACAGAGGGAGGTACCTTTTAAAATGGTGGGGAAGAGCTTCAGGTATCTGGGGATTCAGGTGGCTAAAGATTGGGGGCAGCTCCACAGGTTAAATTTGGGTAAAGCGGTCGATCAGATGAAAAGACATTTCCGCAGGTGGGACATGCTCCCGCTGACACTGACAGAGAGGTGCAGACGGTGAAGATGACAGTCCTCCCGAGGCTGCTGTTCTTTTTTCAATGTCTCTCGATTTTTGTCCCGAAGACCTTTTTTAGGAAAATGGATGTGGTAATCTCTGGTTTTGTGTGGGCTGGTAAAACCTCGAGGGTGAAGAAGACACTCCTGGAACGGGGTCGCGGGGCGGGGGGGGGGCAAGGCCCTCCCGAGTTTTATTAATTATTACTGGGCGGCCAACATATCGATGGTCAGGAAGCGGGTATTGGTTTGGGAGTGAATAGAGGCAGCTTCCTGTTAGGGTACGAGCTTGGAGGCTTTATTAACGGCGCCCCTGCCATTCTTGCCGGCTCGGTATTCCACAAGCCCAGTGGTGGTGGCAGCCCTGAGAGTGTGGGGGCAATTGAGACAGCACATGGGATTGGAAGGGGCGTTAGTGTGGTCACCGATCTGTGACAATCACCGTTTTGTTCCCGGGGGGGCTGGATGGGGGCTTCAGGAGGTGGCAGCGGGCAAAGATTGAGAGATTTGCGGATCTCTTCATTCAGCAGGGTTTCCCGAGCCTGGAGGCTTTAGAGGAGGAGCTTTAGTTGCCGGGTGGGAATGGGTTTCAGTACCTACAGGTACGGGATTTTGTCCAGAGGCAGGTTCCAAACTTTTCTCGCCTCCCCCTGAGGGGACTATAGGATATGGTAATGTCAAAAATGGGGGTTGGGGAGAGGAGGGTCTCGAAGATATACAAGGAATTGATGGAGTGGGAAGGGGCCCCAATCGGGGAGGTGAAGAAGAAGTGGGAGGAAGAGTTGAGAGGGGAGTTGGAAGACGGACTATGGGAAAAGGCCTTGAGGAGAGTCAATTCATCCTCGTCGTGTGCCAGGCTCAGTCTGATCCAGTTGAAGGTGGTCCATAGGGCTCATATGACTGTGGCCTGGATGAGTAGTTTTTTTGAGGAAGTGGAGGATAGGTGCGGACGCTGTGGGGGAAGCCCGGCGAATCATGTGCATATGTTCTGGGCGTGTCCGAAGTTGAGGGGATTCTGGCAGGGATTTGCGGACGTCATGTCAGAGATCCTGGAAGGGAGGGTGACTCCGAGTCCAGAATTGGCAATATTTGGTGTATCGGAAGATCCGGGGGCCCGGGGCGGTCGATGTTCTGGCCTTCTCCTCCCTGGTGGCCCAGATTCGGATTTTGCTGGGATGGAGGGACTCGTGCCCCCAAAGTCAGGAGTGTGGGTTGGCAGGGTTTCTCAGGCTGGAAAAGATTAAGTTCGCCTTGAGAGGTTCAATTCAGGGGTTCGCCTGGAGGTGGCAGCCGTTCATTGACTTCTTCAAGGATAATTGAACGTCAGCAGCAAGGGGGTTGGGGGTGGGGGGGGGGGGGGGGGGGGGGAGGGGAATGGGAGGCATGGTAGTGTAAGACAAGGACAGGGAACTTTGTGTACGGATAATTAGGAAATCGGACGGGGGTAGTAAGGGATGTTATTTTTTAATGTTTTTTGTGTACGTCGGCCCGTTCGGTTGTTTAAGAAATGTTGAAGTGTTAAAACTGTGAAAATTACAAATGCTTCAATAAAACATTTTCTAAAAAAAAACACAGCTCGATCGCTGCTGCCTCACAGCGCCGGGAACCGAGTTCGATCCTGGCCCTGGGGCACTGTCCATGTGCAGTTTCCATTCTCCCGGTGTCTGCGTGGGTTTCACCCCCACAACCCAAAGATGTGTAGGGTAGGTGGAATGGCCACGCTAAATTGCCCCGTAATTGGAAAAAACAGAATTGGGTACTCTAAATTCATTGAAAAAAACATAGCTCCATCTCATGTTAAAGGTGAAAGAAAGTAAGTTTCCTGAATCTATAGAAGTTCAAAATGGGTTCTAAATTTGCAACCAAAATGTTAGGCACAGCTCCAAGGCATATTTCTGGTGTCAGGACTCTTTCAAGTATTGTTTTTTTAAATTTCTCCTCCCTGGGAACTGCTTTGTATTTTTTTGTATCTTTAATACCATCACAGTTGCATTTTCTTAAACATGCTGTGCTTCACGTGCTTAAAAGATGGTTTGATGGCTTCATTTCCATGCCTGAAGAGGAATTAGGCATAAGTTATGTGCTTTCCTTGGACCCTGATTATGTAGCTAACATCTGCCTGTCTACACCAATTTTTGCCTTTGGTGCATGCCATTGAGATTCATAGGAAATTTCAGCATAAGTTTCTGTCAGCAAGATTGATGTAAAATCAGGCATTAGTTGCCCCATAATTTCCTCGCAAGTGTGATCGAGGTAATTCCAGTCCAAATCTGAGCAAGCTTTTAAGAAAATGCATTGTTTGAAATTTATATGTACAAGCAGTTTCTCTCTTCACCACAATTATATTTTACCAATCACTAAAATGCTTAAGCATAACTTATTATTCAAATCTTAAGTCTTTATGTTTTAGAATGCATACTTTAAATTAATACTTTTGTTTTTGTCCCAAAATAGAAAAAAAATCAGAAGAGTGCTTATTGATATTGTGAAAGCATCTGGTCAGTGAGGAACAGTGATGACTACGGTAAATAGACACTGAGGGTGTCTGGAGCATTTGTAACTACAGATCAGAAGACGTTAAACTAATGCTGGGCTGATCAATCGTCATGAAAGTTTTGGAGAAAGGAAAAATCTTCTGCTATAAACAAGGCAAGTACATACCATCAACCTTCGATTTTGCCTTTAATAAAATGAATGATTCACCAACGTATAAAACTCAAAGGAAAATAGATCAACAGTATCAAAAAAGCTGAGGGTGCGAAAACAATGTAAACTGTAAAACAGGCCAAAGTAAGAGCCAATAACGGTAACTGAACAAAGTTGCATTACTTTAAATCGCAGGATTCCAGGAATTTTTTGATATTTTGGGATTATTTGGGGCAATTCGGGTTTTTCTGAGTGAAAATCAAAATCCAACTGTATCAGTTATGATGTACAAAAGCAAGCAGTTACAATGGAAGATCAGCTTATTCTTTTTTCCTTTTATGAGATGTGGGTTGTCAAGGGTACATTTGTTCCCCATCCCTAATTGCCTTCGAACTGAGTGCTTGCTAGGCCATTGTAGAATCGACCACATTGCTGTGGTTCTGGAGTCGCAGGTAGGGATGGTAAGTTCCCTTTCTCAAAGGACGTTAGTGAATGAGATGTGTTTTTGCAGCAATCAATGATAATTTCATGATCACCATAACTGCGGCTAGCTTTACATTCCAGATTTTGTTTTATTAATTTATTAGATGCAGGAGTCACTAGCATTTATTGCACATTCCAAATTGCCCTTAAGAAGGTGGTAGTGAGCTGTCTTCTTGACCTGCTGCAGCCCCTGTTGTGTAGGCACACCTACCATGCTGCTAGGGAGGGAGTTCCAGGATTTTAACCCAGCGACATTGAAGGAACGGCGATATATTTTCAACTTAGGACAGTCAGTAACTTGGAGGGGAACTTTCAGGTGATGGTGTTCTCATGTGCCTGCTGATATTGCCCTTCTATATGGTAGAGATCATGGGTTTGGAAGGTGCTGTGTCAGGAACCTTGGTGAGTTCCTGCAGTGCACCTTGTAGATGGTACACACTGCTGCTAATGTGCGCCAGTGGTGGAGGGAGTGAATGTCTGTGGCTGGGGTGCGAATTAAGTGGGCTTCATTGTCCTGGATGGTTGAGCTTCTTGAGTATTGTTGGAGCTGCACTCACCTAAGCAAGTGGAATGGAGAGTGTTCCATCACACTTCTGACTTGTTCCTTGCAAACGGTGGACATGCTTTGGGGAGTCAGGAGGTGAGTTACTCAATGCAGGATTCATAGCCACTGACGTGCTCTTGTAGCCACAGTGTTCATATGGCTAGTCCCACATGAAACCCCCAGGATGCTGATAGTGGGGGATTCAGTGATGATAATGCCATTGAATGTCAAGGGGCGATGGTTAGGTTCTTGCCACTTGCCAACCCAAGCCTGAATATTGCCCAGGTCTTGCTGCATTTGGACATGCACTGCTTCAGTATCTGAGAGTCATGAAGGTGTTGAACATTGTGCAATCATCAACAAACATCTTCACTTCCGACCCTATGATGGAAGGGAGGTCATTGATGAAGCAGCTGAAGATGTTGGACCTAGATACTATCCTGAGAAACATCTGCAGTGATAGCCTGGAACTGAGAAGACTGACCTCCAACAACCACAACCAGCAAACATGACTTCAACCAGCAAAGAGTTTTCTCCCTGATTCCCATTTGACTCCTGGGGCGGGATTCTCCGCAATCGGCGCGATGTCCGCAGACCGGCGCGAATCAATCCGGCATCGCGCCGCCCCAAAAGTGCGAATCCTCCGCATCTTGAGGGGCTGAGCCCTAACCTTGAGGGGCTAGGCCCGCGCCGGACTGATTTCCGCCCCGCCAGCTGGCGGGAAAGGCCTTTGGTGCCCCGCGAGCTGGCGCGAAACTGACTTTGCCGGGTGGCGCATGCGCGGGAGCGTCAGCGGCCGCTCACGGCATCCCCGCGCATGCGCAGTGGAGGGGGGTCTCCCGGCGGGGGGTCGGAGTATCCCGCCCCAGTTTTGCCATGGCTCCTTGTCGCCACACCCAGTTAAATGTTGTTGATGTCAAGGGCAGTCACTCTCACCTCACCTCTGGCAGTCAGCTCTTTTGTCCATGTTTGAATCAAGGTTAAAATGCGGTTAGAAGCCGAGTGACTGAGGTGGAACCCAAACTGAGCACCAATGAGCAAGTTATTGCGAAGAAAGTGTCGCCAGTTGAGACCTCTTCCATCAATTTACTGATATCGAACAGGTGAGGCGATTGGGGGAGCTGTTGTTTAGATTAGTAGAGGGAAGCTTTAGGTACCTAGGCATTCAAGTGGCGTGGGAATGGGACCGGCTGCATAAAATAAATCTGGCCCGGCTAGTAGACCAAATGAAGGCCAATTTTCGGAGGTGGGACGCGCTCCTGCTGTCATTAGCTGGGAGGGTGCAGACGGTGAAGATGACGGTCCTCCCAAGATTCCTGTTCGTGTTTCAATGTCACCCCATCTTTATTCCGCGGTCCTTTTTTAAACGGGTCAACAAAGTGATCTCTGGCTTTGTTTGGGCGGGCAAGACCCCGCGGGTAAGGAAGGTAATGCTTGAGCGGAGTCGGGGAGAGGGCGGGTTGGCGCTGCAAAGTTTTTGTAACTATTACTGGGCGGTGAATATAGCCATAATCAGGAAGTGGGTGGTGGGGGAGGGGTCGGCATGGGAGCATATCTCCCCGTGTGCGTGGGTTGCCTCCGGGTGCTCCGGTTTCCTCCTACAGTCCAAAGATGTGCAGGTTAGGTGGATTGGCCATGATAAATTGCCCTTAGTGTCCAAAATTGCCCTTAGTACTGGGTGGAGTTACTGGGTTATGGGGATAGGGTGGAGGTGTTAACCTTGGGTAGGGTGCTCTTTCCAAGAGCCGGTGCGCCTCGATGGGCCGAATGGCCTCCTTCTGCACTGTAAATTCTATGATTCTATGTATGGAGGCGGCTTCACGCAAAGGCACCAGTTTGGGGGCGTTGGTAACTGCACCTCTGCCGTTCCCGCTGGTACGGTGCTCCACCAACCCAGTGTTAGTGGCAGCCCTGAGAGTCTGGGGGCAATGGAGGAGACATGTGGGAGCAGAGGGAGCATCGGTCTGGTCCCCAGTCTGTAATAATCACGGGTTTGCCCCGGGAAGTATGGATGGGGGGTTCCGGATATGGCGGAGAGCAGTGATTGAGAGGATGGGGGATATGTTTATAGAAGGGAGCTTTCCGAGTATGAGGGCGCCGGAGGAGAAGTTTGGGTTGGCGATGGGAAACAAATTTAGGTATCTGCAGGTGCGGGACTTCCTACGTAAACAGATGTCAACCTTCCCGCTCCTATCGCTAAGGGGGATTCAGGACAGGGTAGTTTCCAGAGGGTGGGTAGGAGAAGGGAGCGTCTCGGACATTTACAAGGAACTTATGGGGTCAGAGGAGACACAGATCGAGGAGCTGAAGCGCAAGTGGGAGGAGGAGCTGGGAGGAGAGATAGAGGATGGTCTATGGGCGGACGCGTTAAGTGGAGTCAACGTGTCCGCAACATGTGCCAGGCTCAGTCTGATACAATTTAAGGTCGTTCACCGGGCTCACATGACAGTGGTCCGGATGAGCAGATTCTTTGGGGTGGAAGACAGGTGTGCGGGAGGACCAGCAAACCATGTCCACATGTTCTGGGCATGTCCGAAGCTGAGGGAATTTTGGCAGGGGTTTGCAAATGTCATGTCCACGGTGTTAAAAACAAGGGTGGCACTGAATCCAGAGGTGGCGATTTTCAGGGTGTCGGAAGACCCGGGAATCCAGGAGGAGAAAGGCAGACGTTCCGGCCTTTGCTTCCCTGGTAGCCCAGAGACGGATACTATTGGCTTGGAGGGACTCAAAGCCCCCGAAGTCAGAGACCTGGCTATCGGACATGGCCAGCTTTCTCTGTTTGGAGAAAATCAAGTTCGCCTTGAGAGGGTCACTGTTAGGGTTCGCCCGGAGGTGGCAACCGTTCGTCGACTTCTTCACGGAAAATTAATCATCAGCAGAAGGGGGTTTAGCTTAGAGTAGGGGGTTTATAAAGGTGGGACCTGAAAGGGAGGGAGACGGCTTTTGCACTATGTTTATAGTTTCATGTACATTGTTTATTGTGTTGTTGTTATAATACCAAAAAATACCTCAATAAAATGTTTATTAAAAACATTTTTTTTAACTGATATCAAGAGTAGACAAATGGGGGGGGGGTACAGGCCAAAGTTAGGCAATTTTCTCCATTGCCGGGTAGATGCCAGTGTTGTAGCTGTACTGGAACAGCTTGGCTAGGGGCAGGGCAAGTTCTGGAGCACAAGTCCTCAATGCTATTGCTGGAATATGGTCAGGGTCCATAGCTTTTGCAGTATCCAGTGCCTTCAGCCATTTCTTGATAGCATGTGGAGTGAATCAAATTAGCTGAAAACTGGCATCTGTGATGCTGGGGACTTCTGGAGGAGACCGAGATAGATCACCCACTCAGCACTTCTGGCTGAAGATTGCTGCAAGTTTTTCAGCTTTATCTTTTGCATTGAGGATGGGGATATTTGGGGAGCCTTCTCCTCGGTGAGTTGTTTAATTGTCCATCACCATTCACTACTGGATGTGGCAGGACTGCAAATCTATCCCATTTAGCATGCTGGTAGTGCCACACCACACAATGAAGGGTATCTTCAGTGTGAATACAGGACTTCGACTCCATTACTCCTGTTGACATTGTTGTAGATAAATGCATCGCAGGCAGGCAGTTTGCTTGAGGATGAGGTCAAGTTTATTTTTCCCTCTTGTTGGTTCCCTCACCATCTGCCACAGTATAGCAGCTCTGCCCTTTAGGACTCGGCCAGCTCTGTGGCGGTGCTACCTAGCCACTCTTGGTGATGGACATGAAGTCCCCCACCCAGAGTACATTTTATGCTCTTGCCACCCTCAGGGCGTCCTCCAAGTTGAATTCAACATGGATTCATCAGCTGAGGAGAGGGTAATGTGGCAATCAGTATGAGGTTTCCTAGCCCATGTTTAACCTGATGCCATAAGACTTCATGGGTTCCAGAGTTGATGTTCAGAACTCCCAGGGCACCAGTAGGGATGGTGATTCTGGTGTATAGGACATTATCTGTAAGGCATGTTTCTGTGAGAATGAGTGTGTCAGGCAGTTGCTTGACTAATCTGTGTGACAGGTCTCCCAATTTTGGCACAATCCCCCAGGTGTTAGTGAGGAGGACTTTGCAGCATTGTCAGGGCTGGATTTACCATTGTCGTTTCTGGTGCCTTGGTCAATGCTTGTTGGTCCATTCAGTTTCATTCCTTTTGACTGACTTTTTCGGGGTTTGACACAATTGAGTAGCTTGCTAGATCACTTCAGAGGGAAAGTAACAGTCAACCACATTGCTGTGGTCAAACCAGGTAAAGACGGCAACTTTCCTTCCCAAAAGAACATTTGTGAACTGGATGGGTTTTTACCACAATTGACAATGGTTTCATGATCATGATTCAGCTTTTAATTACAGATTTTTATTGAATTCAAATTCCACCATCTGCAGTGGTGTGATTCAAACCCAGATCCCCAGAGGATTACACTGGATCGCTGGATTACTAGTCCAGTGACAATACCACTACGCCACCCTGGTAAGATTTATTAATTGAATTGAAATTCAGCTGCCATGGTAGGATTTAAATCCATGTCCCAAGAGCATTAGCCTGGTCCTCTAGTCCAGTGACATTACCACCACACCACTGTCCCCAGTCATAAAGTTATCACTAATTAAGCTGCAGCTAAATCCAATATTCCATCCTTTGTATGATGTACAAAATAATAATAAAAGTGCAATTTCTGCTGTTCTGGATCCAGAGATTTTCAATCAGGGAAATAAGAAGTCGAGAAATATAATGGCAGGAATAGTGACTGGTGGTCAGAAACAGGTCTTGGTTTTAACTGGAGCCAGTGGTCCGCAGGCAGGTTTTGGTTACAGATCAAAACACACTCACTCTGTTCAGGGGAGGGGGTGGGGGGGGGGGGGGGGGGGGGGGTGCAGTAAACAATGCAAATCCATGCAGCAGTGGCACCCAGCAATGAGGCACTGAGTAAGCCTGTAGGATTGGCCACTGAGGCATCCTTTGGGGTCCATGCGATTATTGGAAGAGGGCGCGATTGGAACCTAAGATTTTGTAGAGCCCGGGAGATTTTAACTGCCCTGTTTCCCCTGGGCAGAGAGAATTAAAATCATCCCCATAGAGTCAAGGAGGCTGAGTCAGAAAAATTATAGGGACAGAGAAACAGAGAATGACTCATCAAGGTATGATATAGACTGACACAGAACAATAGAGAGCGAGATAGACAGAGTGACAGAGAATGGCATTGATCAAACAAAAATGAGAAAAATAGTGATAAGAATGGCAGTGAGAGAGAGACAGGCAGGATGACAGAGATAGAGATGAAAACAAAAGGGGGAGCAGAAAAGTGGAAAACACCAGAGGTTAGGACAGAGTCCAGAATCTTCCGGATTTATGAAATTCAAGGGTGTCTGGACCATTTCCAAGTCCTGACATCACCCTTCAGCCTATCTGTCTCCACACATTTATAGGATGCAGCCAATTAACTGGTTACCTCCGTGGTGAACATCTGACTAGGGATGGTGGGTGCTACAGACATAGGAAGGCCAGCTGGCAGAACACTGAGAGAAGTGAGGACAGCTCAGGCAGGGGTGCTTCAAAATGGAGGTTCTCGTAAAAGGGTGCATATGGATTGTATAAAAAGTTGGTCAAGTAGGGCGGAATGGTGGCACAGTGGTTAGCATTTCTGCCTCACAGCACTGAGGAAACAAGTTTGATCTATGCCCCGGACCACTGTCTGTGTGGAGTTTGCACATTCTCCCCATGTCTGCGTGGGGTCCGCCCCCACATCTTAAAAGATTGGCCACACTAAATTGCCTTTAATTGGAAACAAATAATTGGGTACTCTAAATTTATTTTTAAAAAAGAACTGTCATGGCGGCCAATGCGGAGGGGGAATGTGTTTGACCGCAGATGTACTGCTATCAGCCTTTGGGGATGACACTGGCATGTATATCAGCCTTTGATTACCTTATGACCTCCCACTTTGAAGCCGCCTCCCAATTGTTGCTGCACTTCAGACCCAGCAGGAGCCCATCCAAGCTTAAACCTTGGGCAGCTGAAGGCAAGGCCCCAGTGGTGGAACAATTAGAATTGGGGATGCACAACTGGCCAGAATTGGATGAGGTTACAGAGATAGTGAGGGGCCAAGGACATGGAGAGATTTGAAAGCAAGAATGAGAATTTTTAAAAGCGAGGTATTGCTGGACTGGGGGTCAATGTAGGTAAACAAGCACAGAGGTGATGAATGAATGGGACTTGATGTGAGTCAAGAGGAGGTGAAGTTTGTGTGGGGTGGAAAGTGGGAGGCTGACTAAGAAGCATTGGAATAGTCAAGTCCAGTGGTAACCAAGGCTTGAATGAGGGTTTCAGCAGCAAATCGGTTAAGATGGGGTGGAGCAGAATTAAGTTATGGAGATGTCATTTGATGGAGTAGATCTGTGGTCAAATAAGCTTATTTCAAGGTCAAATATGACATCAAGGTTGTGAGTGTAGTATGAGGGTCTGGCACATATGGAGTTAATGTGGGACAGTACCATCTACACAGTAACGGCATGACTCACACCCCGGGTCAGTTGAGTGTTGGGCAGAGCCGTGTGTACCAGCTAACTCCTAGCTTGAACTCGTTACTGTACATTTGTAAATAGTTCTAACATTCAATAAAGACTTACAGTTAACCGACATTTCACTTAAAAAAAAGACTTCTCCAGACCTACCGAATTGTAACCAACACCTTTTGACAGCGAATGATGTTCTTCAGCCTCAGGTGGTTGCCAGGGAGAGGGAAGGAGTCGATGGCTAGAGAATGGAGTTTGTGGCTGCAACCAAAGACAGGTGAAATGAATGATAATAAACAAGAAAGAGTTGCACTGCCTGGAGAGCGGCACAATTTCAGGGTTCCATTTACAAAACTAACCAGAGCTGTCAGCAGAGGCATCTTCTATTCTATTCATAGCAAGACATGACAGATTGAGACCAACTCTCAGACAATCAATTTGATGTAAAATCCAGATATAGGTTGTGAATTATTGCTGTTCCTGCTAGGTTTTATTTTGTTGAATACTATTAGAGAAAGCAGTCTTTCATTGGCAGCTCATCCACCACCTTGAACATCCATTCCCTCCATCACTAGTATGTTAAAGTATTAAGCAAAATTAGAAGTCAGACAAAATGAATGCAAACATTAAATAGGATCAGAATGTAGAATAATGTCAAAAAGACAAAGTTAAGAGCATTCTGTCTGAATGCACATGGCATTTGCAACAAGGTAGAGGATTTTAAGGCACAAATAAAGGTAAATGCATTTGATCTGGCTGCCATTTCAGAAACGTGGTTACAGGGTGACCAGGACTGCAAACTGTAGATTCAGGGATATTTGTCATTTAGGAAGGATAGGCTGATGGGAAAAGCAGATAGGGCAGCAATGTTAAAAATGGGCAAGATCAGTACACTTGTGACAGAGGATCTTAAATCAAAGGATCAGGATGTCGAATCAGTTTGGGTGGAGCTAAGAAACAACAAGGGCAGCAAACATTGATGGGTGTTGTTTACAGGTCACAAAACCTTCGTGGTAATGTGAGGTAGGGCTTAAATCAGGAAATTAGACCTGCATGTAACATGGGTAATACAATAATAGTTGGTGCCTTCAATTTACATATAGATTGGGTAAACCTAATTAGCCCTAATGCTGTGGAGGATGACTTCCTGAAAAATGTACAAGATGGGTTTCTGCAGCAGTACATCAATAAACCAACTAGGGATTGGAGGTTTTTGAGAATGTTACCTGTAGCATAGATAAAGGAGGACCAGTGGAACTGGTTTATTTGGATTTTCAGAAGGCTTTCAATAAAATCCCACAAAGGAAGCTAATAAAGAAAGGTGAGAGTACATGGGATGCTCTATGGATTGAGAATTGGTTCATAGGCAGAAAACAGAGAGAAGGAATAAATGGGTCATTCTCAGGATGGCAGGCTGTTACTAGTGGGGTATCACAAGGATCAGTGCTTGGGCCACTGCTGTTCACAATCTATATGAATGATTTAGATGTGGGGACCAAATGCAATGTTTCCAAATTTGCTAGGCGGGTATATGGTTTGTGACAAAGGTGCAAGGAATCTTCATGGGGATGACAGGCTAAGTGAATGGGCAAGAACATGGCAGATGGAATATAATGTGAATAAGTGTTAAGATATCTACTTTGGTAGAAAAAAACAGAAAGCAGAATATTTCTTAAATAGTGAGAGGTTGGAAAGTGATGGGTGGCGATTCTCCAAAATGGAGAAAAGGTTTTCGCGACGGCGCGAAACGGGCACGGGGACGACCGATTCAGTCCCCCACAGGGGGCCAGAACGGCGATGGAGCGGTTCACGCTGCTCCAGCCTCCCTTCCCGGCGGCAAATGGCCGCCGCGCCAACCCGCGCATGCGTGGGGGTCTTCTTCAGCGCGCCGGCCCCGACTCAACATGGTGTCGGTGTTCAGGGGCCGGCTGCGTGAGGAAGTAGGCCCGGGGGGAGGGGGGGGGGAGGGGGGAAGAGGCCGGCCCGCCGGTCGATGGGCCCCAATCGTGGGTCAGACCCCATCGGAGGCCCCCCTGGGGACGGATCCACCCCCCCCCCCCCCCCAACAGGCCGCCCCCCAACCCTTCGCGCAGAGTTCTCGCCGGCAGCGGCCAGGGGTGAACGCCTCCAGTCCGCGTGGCCGCTCGGCCCATCCGGGTCGGAGAATCGGCGGCCCCTCCAAACGCGCCGGTGCAAATGCCGCCAATTCTCCGCACCTTGGAGAATCGCGTGCCGGTGTCGGGGCATCATGGCGCAGCTGTGGCGATTCACCGGCCCGGCGCGGGGCACGGAGAATCGCCCCCTTGATGTCCAAAAGGACGTGGTGCCCTTGTTCACGAGTCAGCAAACGCTAGCATGCAGATGCAGCAAGGAACTCAGAAGGCAAATAGTACGTTGGACTTCATCACAAGGGGACTTGAGTACAGGAGTAAAGATGTCTTGCTGCAATTTTATAGAGCCTTGGTGAGGCTGCATCTGGAGCATTGTGTACAGTTTTGATCTCCTTATCTTTTTTTTCCCAAGTACTTTTATTACAAACGTAGCAAAACAGAGAACAAGGCCAACTCATATAAACCAACAGAACAACCAAATGCAGTGCAAACAGTTTTTCATTTTCATGGGGTTTTTTTGTTTTAATTTTTCCAATTAAGAGGTACTTTAGCATGGCCAATCCACGTACCCTGCACATCTTTGGGTTGTGGGGGTGAGACCCACGCAGACACGAAGAGAATGTACAAACTCCACACAGTCAGTGACCCGGGGCCAGGATCGAACCCGGGTTTCAGTGTCATGAGCAGCAGGCAGCAGTGCTAACCAATGCACCACCGTGCCGCCCTGTCATTTTCTGTTTTAACTAAGCTAACAGTAACACTATCCCAAAGAAAGAAAAGAAAATCCCCTATTTCCCTCTATCCTGGCGCTCACCAACCCCCTAAATCCCCCCTCCCCCCGTTCCTCCGACCCACTGATGGCATATATAATATTTCTAGCTTGAGGTATTCTGCCAGTCTGCCAGCAGGTCCAACGACCGAGGTGATGCTGCTGACCTCCATCCAAGCAGAATTCGACGCCGGGCTATGAGGGAAGCAATGGCCAAGACACCCCACACCACCCCCCCACCCCCCCCATCCCCGCAGAATCGGCTGCAGATCCAGCACCCCAAATACTGCCACCAGCGAACATGGTTCCATCCTAACCCTCACGATCTCAGGCATGGTCCGAGGTCCAGAACTCAATCCATTTTGGGCAGGACCAGAAAATATGGGAGTGGTTCGCCGGCCCCTTTAAGCTACGTTCACACCTATCCATCACCCCAGGGAAGAACCCACTCATACGCACTTTAGTTAGGTTTGTCCTATGTACCACCTTAAATTGCATCAGACTCAGCCTGTCGCAGGAAGAGGTAGAATTCACTCTGTGCAAAATCCCACTCCAGAGCCCTCCCTCCAGCTGGAGTCCCAATTCATCCTCCCACTTCCTCTTTGTTTCATCCAACAGGCCCTTACTTCCTCGAGCAACTGCCCACATATATTTTATATCCCCCCTGCTCCCAATTAATCTTTTTTTTTCTTTATAAATTCAGAGTACCCAAATCATTTTTTTCAATTAAGCGGCAATTTAGCGTGACCAAAATCCTGTACACCTTTGGGTTGTGGGGCGAAACCCAGGCAAACACGGGGAGAATGTGCAAACACCACACGGACAGTGACCCAGAACCGGGATCGAACCTGGGATCTCGTCGCCGTGAGGCAGCAATGCTAACCACTGTGCCACCGTGCTGCCCTCTCCCAATTAATCTTGAAATAACATCCCATCCAGTAGTGTACGTTTTGGCAGCCGGGGAAATGGAAAGACCCCTTTGCGAAGGTCTCATATCTCCAGGTGTCTGAACGTGCTCCCTCTCGGGACTTAAAATTTCTCCATCAACGCTTCCAGTCCCACAAACCTACCATCCACATACAGTTCCCTAAAGCTCTTGACGCCCCTTCCTCATACACATTTTGTATGTTGCATCCATCCCCGATGGAATGAATCTATGGTTACTGCATATTGGCGCCAATACAGACATGCCCCCCCAGTTTGACATGTAGCCTGAATTGGTTCCAGATTCTCAGCAATGCCACGACCATTAGGCTTGTCATGAACCTGGCAGGTAAGAATGGAAGCGTGCAGAAAGCAGCGCCCACATAGACGACCTTACACATGAGGCCTCCTCCATCTGCACCCACTCCAATCCCAGTTCCCCAACTAATCTCGGCACCCTTTCCATGTTCGCCGGTCAGGAGTAAAACATTAGGTTTAGTAATGCAAGAACTCCCGATCACCGTCGCCTCCGCAGGACGGCTCTATGAATCCTAGATGTCATCCCTGTCCACAAAAAGGCTGAAATTAATTTATCCACCTTAGCAAAGAAGGACCTTTGGAGGAAGATTGGGAGTGATTGAAACACAAATAGGAATCTTGACAGGATGTTCGTTTTGATCGTCTACACTTTCCCTGCCAGGGACAGTAGGAGTGCATTCCATCTCCTTAGGTGCTCCCTCACCCCCTCCAGCAAGCCGGCAAAGTTCAATTTGTGTAGCTGGACCCAGTCATGAGCCCTAGGTATCTTTTTAAAAAAATATTTTTATTGAAGTATTTGTAAAATTTTGCAACAAAAACAGAAAAAGAACAATGAACGTTAAACATTAACATAGTGCAAAAATAGATATTTCCCCGAATGGCTCTCTCTTCATAGACCACCGAGAATAACAAGAAAGTCGCCGAACGACTGCCACCTCCGGGAGAACCCTAACATTGATCCTCTTAAGGCAAACTTTATTTTCTCGAGGCTGAGAAACCCAGCCATGTCACTGACCCAAGTCTCCATGGTCGGGGGGGCTTCCAGTCCCTTCACAATAACAGGATCCGTCTCTGGGCTACCAGGGAGGCAAAGGCCATACGTCGGCCTCTTTCACTCCCTGTACTCCCGGGTCTTCTGACACCCCAAAGATCGCCACCTCTGGACTCGGCCCCACCTGCGTACCTAGCATCTTGGACATTGCCCTGACAAACCACTGCCAGAACCCTCCAAGCTTCGGGCATGCCCAAAACATATGGACATGGTTTGCTGGGCTCCCCGCATACCTCGCACATCTGTCTTCTACACCGAAAAACTTTGCTCATCCTCGCCGCCGTCATGTGTGCCTGGTGTACCACCTTAAACTGTATCAGACTGAGCCTGGCACATGATGAGGAGGAATTGACCCTACTTAGGGCTTCCGCCCATAGCCCCGGCTCTAACTCCCCTCCTAACTCCTACTCCCATTTGCCCTTAAGCTCCTCCACCGGGGTTTCCTCCGCCTCTGACAGCTCCTGGTAGATATCCGACACCTTCCCCTCCCCCACCCAGGTACCGGAAACTACTCTGTCCTGTATCTCCCGTGGCGGCAGGAGCGGGAAGGCCACCACCTGCTTCCTCAGGAAGGTCTGCACTTGTAGATACCTAAAGCTGTACCCTGGCGGCAATTTAAGTTTGTCCTCCAACACCTGCAGGCTAGGAAAGCTCCCATCTATAAACAGGTCACCCATCCTTCTAATACCCGCCCTCTGCCAGCTCTGGAACCCACCATCCATCCTGCCCGGCAGGAACCTGTGGTTATTGCATATCGGGGTCCAGTCCGACGCTCCCTCCACCCTCTTGTGTCTCCTCCACTGCCCCAGATCTTCAGTGTCGCCACCACCACCGGGCATGTGGAATAGCGGGCCGGCGAGAACGGCAGAGGTGCCGTTACCAGCGCTCCCAAACTGGTGCCTTTGCATGACGCCGCCTCCAACCGCTCCCATGCCACCCCTCCCCCACCACCCGCTTCCTAATCATGGCAATGTTGGCCGCCCAGTAGTAGTTGCAAAAGTTCGGCAGCACTAGCCCACCCTCCCCCCGACTGCGTGCCAGCAGCGCTCGCTTTACTCACAGGGTCTTGTTCACCCACACAAATCCCGAGATTATCTTATTAACGTGCTTGAAAAAGGCCTTTGGGATGAAGATGGGAAGGCATTGGAATACAAATCGGAACCTGGGGAGGACCGTCATTTTCACGGTCTGTACCCTCCCTGCCAGTGACAGCGGGAGCACGTCCCATCTCTTAAAGTCCCCTTCCATTTGTTCGACCAGCCAGGTCAGATTAAGTTTATGCAACAAATCCCACTTCCGGGCCACCTGAATACCCAGATAACGAAAGCTCTTCTCTACCCTCCTCAGCGGCAGCTCCCTCAGTCTCTTCTCCTGCCCTTTAGCCTGGATCACAAACAACTCGCTCTTCCCCACGTTCAATTTATACCCCGAGAAACTGCCAAATTCCCTTAGATCCGCATGACCTCCCCCATCCCCTCCAGTGGGTCCAAAATATACAGGAGGAGATCATCTGCGTAGAGCGAGACCCGATGCACCCCCCCCCTCCCCCCGCACCCCCCCCTCCCCCGCACCCCCCCCTCCCCCGCACCCCCCCCACCCCCCCCACCCCCCTCCCCCGCACCCCCCCCCCCACCCCCCCCCCGCACCCCCCCACCCCCCCCCCCCACCCCCCCCCCACCCCCCCCCCACCCCCCCCACCCCCCCTCCCCCGCACCCCCCCCCCACCCCCCCCCCCCCCCCACCCCCCCCCCCACCCCCCCCACCCCCCCCACCCCCACCAGACCAGCCCCTTCCAGTTCCTTGAAGCTCTCAGCGCTATGGCCAGCGGCTCAATGGCTAGAGTAAATAATAACGGGGAAAGGGGACACCCTTGCCTCGTCCCCCGGTGCAATTTAAATTACTCCGACCTAAGCCGGTTCATGCGCCTGGTACAGCAATCGCGCCCACCGGATAAAGCCCTCACCAAACCCAAACCTACCCAGCGCCTCCCACAGGTACTCCCAGTCCACCCGATCAAAAGCTTTCTCTGCATCCATCACTGCCACAACCTCTGGCTTCCCCTCCTTCCGAGGGCATCATAACAATATTTAAAAGCCTCTGCACGTTAGCATTAAGTTGCCTGCCCTTAACGAATCCAGTCTGGTCTTCCCCTATCATCCCCGGGACACTATCCTCGTGGCCAAGATCTTAGCCAATAGTTTGGCATCCACATTAAGCAACAAGATTGGCCTGTAAGACCCACACTGTTCAGGGTCCTTCTCCCGTTTCAGAATGAGTGGGATCGAGGCCTGCAACATTGAAGGGGGGAGGATTCCCTTCTCTCTCGCCTCATTAAAGGTCCTCATCAGCAGTGGGCTCAACACCTCTGAAAAGGTTTTCAGAAATTCCACCGGGAAGCCATCCGGCCCCGGAGCTTTGCCCGACTGCATGCCCTCCAGCCCTTAATAATTTCTTCTATCTCGATCGGTGCCCCCAGCCCCTCCACCAGACCCTCCTCCACCCTCGGGAACCTCAACTGGTCCAGAAATTGCCTCATCCCTTCCGCACCCACCGGGGGTTCCGACTCATATAGTTTGCTGTAGAATTCTTAAAACACTTCATTCACCCACTCCGGGTCTGAGACCAAGTTACCCTCCTTATTCTTTACTCCCACAATCTCCCTGGCCGGCCTCTCTCTTCCTAAGCAGGTGTGCCAGCATCCTGCTGCCTTCTCCCCATATTCATACACTGCACCCCGAGCCTTCCTCAACTGTTCTACCGCTTTCCCTGTGGTCAACAATTCAAACTCCGCCTGAAGCTTGTGCCACTCCACATATTTCCTGTCCACCCGGAGTATCTCCTCCACCAAACTCCTTTACCCTCGGCCGTGAAATCCTCCATCTGTTCCATAAAGCCCTTGAGCTCCCTTGCCGCTGCTGGCCTCTTCCCTGTCCTGGATTTTCAGTGATCCAATTCAGGTTCAATGACCATATTAAAGTCCCCTCCCATGACCAAGTTGTGTGACTTAAGGTCCGGGATTGTGCCTAACACGCGCCTCATAAAGTCCACATCGTCCCAGTTCGGGGCGTAGACATTCACGAGCACCACTCGGACCCCGTCCAGCTTCCCACTCACCATGATATACCGACTCCCTTTATCAGCCACTATTCTCCCAGCCTCAAATGCCACTCGCTGACTGATCAAAATTGCTACCCCCCTTGTCTTCGGGTCCAGTCCTGAGTGGAACACCTGACCCACCCAACCCTTCTTTAATCTCATCTGGTCTGTGACCTTCAGATGTGTCTCCTGGAGCATTGCCACGTCTGCCTTTAGTCCCTTTAAATGCACGAACATGCGTGCTCTCTTCACCTGCCCATTCAGACCTCTCACGTTCCAAGTAATCAGCCTGGACGGGGGCCTACCCCCCCCCCCCCCCCCCCTCTTCCTGCCGACTAGCCATCACCCTTTTGTGGCCAGCCTCGAGCCCGCGCCCCCCACTTCCCCAGGCATCCCCTTAAGCAGCAGCCGCCACCCTCCTTTTATTCCCTGAAGAGAATTTCTCCCTTGCCCGCAGAGCAGCCATTCTCCCCCCCCCCCCACTCCCTCCCCCCTAACACCAGAAACCTAATCTCCCAAATCAAACACCAACTCAACATTAACTCACCCCCCACCATGCTTCCGAGAGTCAGCTGATCCATGCTGACCCCAATAGCCCCCGCCCCTGGCGCCAGTCAGACTATCGCCCTATTGTTCGGAGCCCTCTCCCCACATAGAAAAAAACTATTTACAAGATCCCATTCGCCAATAAGTAAAGATCAGCTCTCCAAAAGCCATTAGCATAACCATAAAGCCGAACAAACACACTCACTTAAAACAAAACCCAGTCTCCCGAAGGGTAATGCTAGCATCAGGCCCCCCCCCCCCACCCCGTGTCAACCACCTTCTAAACAAAGCACCCTCCAACCGCGTCCCCAACCCGCTCTCTCGCCCACGACTAACCACAATTTTGTTTAAAACAGAACACAATTACAAACCGCCGCCACCACCCATCTTCGAAGCATTAAATGTCTCTTAACTTAAGTCCAACTTCTTGTCTTTAATAAATGTCCAGACATCATCTGGCGACTCGAAATAATAGTGTCGGTCCTCGTGCGTTACCCACAGTCTCGCTGGGTATAACGCCCCAAACATCACTCCTTTCTTAAAGAGGGTCGCCTTTGCCCAGTTGAACCCCGCATGTCTCTTGGCCAGCTCCGCACCCAGGTCCTGATAGATGCGCACCTCACTATTCTCCCACTTGCTGCTCCGTTCCTTCTTGGCCCATCGCAGGACGCACTCCCTTGTTTGAAAATCGATGAAAACGGACCACCTTGGCGGGTCGTGCGCCTTGGGTTTCCTTGCGAGGGCTCTGTGCGCTCCATCCAACTCCAGGGGTCGAGGGAAAGCCCCCACTCCCATCAACGACTCCAGCATCTGATCCCTCAATACTTTCAGGAAGGCCAACGATTCTTAAATTCTGCCTCCTGGTTCTGTTCTCCAGCTCCTCCAGCTTCTCCTGCATCTGCTTGTGACGGTCGTCTAGCACATCCACCTTGTGCTCCTGTAGTTAACTCGGCCTCTTGGTTGGAGAGTTTTAATACGATCTCCTGGATCGCTTTCCCCTGGGCTGTCTGAGTTGCTACCATTTGGTCGATCGATACTTTCATCGGGTCAAGCGTATCCCTTTTTAGCTCGGCAAAGCAACTCTTGAAAAACTCCATCTGTTGCTGCTTCGGCCAGTGAGCCGCCGCTCCCTGGTCCTTGCCGTCTGCCATGCTTCGCCGCACTGCCAGCCCCCCTCGCTTCCCTCTGTCGGGACTAATTCATTTCACACGGCCACTTCTGGTCCAGCTATCCATTCACCGGGCGAGGGAAATCCTCCTCACTGATGCTAACTTCACCGATTTATTTCATAAAGTCCACAAAAATCCGGGAAAAAAAGGTCCAAAAGTCCGATTCAAGCGGGAGCTATCGAATATGCGACCTACTCCTCCATGGCCGCCACCGGAAGTGATCGAGCCCTAGGTATCTAAACTCCATTCGTGCTAGCTTCAACGGCAATGCCGCTAAATCCATCTTGCCAACCTGGGGGTTCACCGGGAAGATCTCACTCTTGCTCAGGTTCAGCTCAGCAGTTCCATTATCTTTCCCATGCTGGCTAGAGGGTCAGACATGGAGATCAGGAGATCATCCACATAGAGGGAAACTCTCTGCCTACTCTTTCAATGCCTTTCCACCCTTTGATGACCTAAGCACGATGGCCAGAGGTTCAATCGCCAGAGCGAACAGTAATGGGGTCAATGGGCATCCCTGCCTTGTGCCCCTGTGCAGCCAGAAGCAGTCTGAGTTCGCCCTGTTTGTCCGTACACTCGCCATAGGAGCACTAAGTAGCAATTTTACCCACGAGCTGAATATTGGCCCAAACCCAAATCTTTCCAGGATCTTTCCAGGAAGAGGTACCTGCACTCCACCCAATCAAAGGCCTTCTCCGCATCCAAGGTGATGATTACTCCAGGTATCTCCACCCTGGCTGGGGACATGACTATATATAAATGTCTCCTAATATTGCCCGACAACTGTCTGCCCTTGACAAACCCAGTCTGGTGCTCCTCAATCGCTTGTGGCATGCAACCCTCCAGCTGCTTCGCCAGAACCTTGGCTAGCACCCTCGTGTCGGCATTCAGTTTGGAGATGGATCTGTATGACCCACACTCCACCGGGTCTTTGTCTTTCTTCAGGATCGGTGAAATTGATGCCTGTGCCAACGTGGGCAGCAAAGCCCCCTGGGACAGTGAGTCTTTGAACATCCCCAGTAAATGTGGCGCCAGTGCTGCCACAAATCGCTTGTAGAAGTCCACTGGGAAACCATCCGGTTCTGCGGCCTCCTCCAATTGCATAGAGTTGATACCCTCCATAACCCCCTCCAGACTCAGCCTCCTCATCCCCTCTACCATAAGACAAAGGAGCAGAATCGGGCCATTCAGCCCATCGAGTCTGTTCCGCCGTTCAGTCATGGCTGATATGTTTCTCACCCCCATTCTCCTGCCTTATCTCCATAACTCCTGATCCCCTTATTAAGCAAGATCCTCTCTATTAGGGACTTCTGGTGGTGGCCATGGAGTGAGTGGTCGCACATTTCATGGCTCCTGAACAAGTTGGATTTTGTTGGTCCATCCCCACCTGGATGGGGGTCTTTTTGAGGGCGAAAGGTGTGTGAGTGTCCAAGAAAGGTAATATACCTGTAGTGAGTCTGGTGCATGGATCAGAGGACGAGAAGTGCTACAATAAAGAGAGAGCAGCTGGAGCAGGGCAGTTTTCATGGTGCGCCACTGGTCAATATGGAGGAGGGCAAGGGGGCAGCGCTGACCGCCCAGTGGTTGACAGAGCATTTATGGACATTTTAAATAATAAGTTCCAACTGCAGAGAAAGGAGGCGTGGGAGGACCTGGCTAAGGTGGAGCCTCTCAAAGCAGCGATTGAGAAAGTGGGACAGAGGCTGAAGGCTCAGAGCCTGGCGATACAGAAGGTGGAGGGGGCGGTGGGGGAGCATGAGGAGCGGATGGCCTCACTGACGGTGGAGTTGGAGGGGTGGTGGACAGCCAGAGAGGCTGAGAAAGAAGTAGGAAGACCTGGAGAATTGCTCCAGGTGACTGAATTTGAGGCGAGTCGGGATGTCCGAGGGTATCGAGGGAGCAGACGCTGCCAAGTGTGTGTTGGAGCAGGTGACGGGGGGAGGGGGCTTTTGATCGGTTCCTCGAGGTGGATCGGGCACATAGAGCGCTGAGGAGGAAGCTGCAAATGGGGGAGCGGCTGAGGGCAATAGCGGTGCGGTTTCACCAATCCTTGGACAAGGAAAAGATACTGCAAGGAGGGCAAGGCAGACCAGGAGGTGGACCTCGGAAGAGAGTGAGCTGTGGGTCTATGGAAACTGGGTACGGAGCTGGCGAAGAGGAGAGCCGTGTTCAACCAAGTGAAGACTGCCCTCTTCAAGAAGGGAGTGAGGTTTGGGGTTGTGTATCGTGCCTGCTTGTGGGTTACTCATCAGAAGCAAGAGTTTTATTTTGACTCGCCAGAGAAGGCAATGGATTTTATGAGAGACCCTGGACTGGGAGGTGTGAGAGAACACTGAGCTTTGGAGAGGAGCTTTGTGTTTATTGTAAAATGTCTAGGGTGGGTATTTGGGGGGGGGGGGGCTTTGACGGGGGAGGGACGATGATGAGTATGCTTTATCCTCTTCTTTGTTTTTTGGGGTTTTTCAAAAAATTTCGAGTACCCAATTATTTATTTATTAAGGGGCAATTTAGTGTGGCCAATCCACCTAACCTGCACATCTTTGGATTGTGGGGGTGAAACCCACGCAAACACGGGGAGAATGTGCAAACTCCACACGGACAGTGACCCAGGGCCGGGATTCGAACCCGGGTCCTCAGCGCCGGAGTCTCAGTGCTAACCACTGTGCCACATGCCGCCCCTTCTTTGTTTGTTGGTGGCTGACGGATGGGGGGCCGGTAAGGGGCCTGAAGAAGGGGGCCCCCTATGACCTCATAGCGGAATTTCCTCAGTTGGGGGTGTGGGGTAATGTCCATGTATGTGAGGGGTGACATTGCCCATGGGTGGGGGGTGTGGAGGACCCACAAGTTCACTTCAGCATCGGGGCACCCTTTCAAAATGGTGGTCCTGGCAGCACCGTGGTGCAGTGGCTAGCACTGCTGCCTCACGGCGCCGAGGACACAGGTCCAATCCCAGCCCTCGGTCACTGTCCGTGAGAAATTTGCACATTCTCCCCATGTCTGCGTGAGTCTCACCTCCACAACCCAAACACATGTGCCGGCAGGTGGATTGGCCACGTTAAATTGGCCCTTAATTGGAAAAGAAATAATTGTGTATCCTATAAATATATATATTTTTTAACAAAATGGCGGCCCAATCTCTGAGTTCAGCTCCCCAATGCTGAAAAAATTCTTAGGACGAGGTTTACCTGCTGTCCACGCCGGCAGCAATCCCGGTGATAACGGGGAGGTCAGTAAATCCGGATGTCTGGCGCACCACCGCCGAAAAACACGCAGCGAGGTGGTCGATAAATCCCACCCTATGTATGGGCTAAACCGAAGAAAAACTCCCCAGGTTCAAAAAAGTGACTACGGACTTGATTCAATTAAAACATTTCTAAATGTGGTAGTGAGGCTGTCACCGCAGTCCAACGTTAATTGGTCCACTTAACGAGGCCCCATGAGCTTCACGCCACAAATCAAGGCTCGCCAGGTGATTGGCAGAACCACGCTCACCAGCCCACCGCTAACAAGGTAGAGCAGCACTTAAACTGCTCCAGCACAGCCAAACCCACACAGCTCACAGCCCTGGTGCCGAGACGACTGGCCCCACGATTCGGGAGGCTCCTTGAGGGAGACGAGGCCAGGATAGATGTTCTGGTCCCCAGAGCGTCCTGGAGCATAAGCCACAGGGCAGCCAGTGCCGCCTGGGAGCAGGTGACAGCGGCCATCAGCTTGGGCACCGTCACCAGGACGACTGACACAGGCCGCACCTAACTCAGCAGGCCGCATGGGTGAGTTGGCACCAGACGGGAATGTGCCTGGCACCGCCCCCACCCACCAACGTGCCATGGCCTGGGCCATCCATGCGACCCCTTCCCCAACACCGCCACCCCCCCAAACCCTTCTCTGCCACCCCTACAATGTTCAGGAACAGTGTCCAAACATCATGGTCTGATTGGGATGCTAGGCAATCAGCCCCACATGCAACATGGCACGCCCACCCACGGGAATCCACTTGGGATGTGTGAAGTGCTCACTTCACCATGACTGCCAATTCCCTGTTAGCAATAGCCTTCAGCTGCATGGCCAGAGGCCTCCGCGGTTATCCCCAGAACTGGTGCACGCAATCCAGGGGTTGGCATGGCAGACCCGTGTGTAGTTGCTCTCCCAGCAGAGACCCCCCCCCCCCAAATCAGCAGAGAATCTTCTCACCCAGCCCCGATACTCCCAGGCCCGTTGGCAGTCTATATCAATCAAGGTTGGACCCCCGCCCCGGTTGTCCCCACCCCCCTCCAAGCACAGGGGCAGCAGGCCCGGTGCCCCCGGGCTCTTTGCCTGTGAGCGAGGATGGCTAATCACCTCCTCGGGTCCCAGCAGCAGCCCATCCACCGGTTCACATTTTTAAAAAGGAGTACTAACCACATGCTGGGGAGGCGGTTGGATCATGCGAGGCAGTTGGATATGAGGTGCCTCCCGTTAATTGTATGGAAATTTCAAGGCAGCATGGTGGTGCAGTGGTTAGCACTGCTGCCTCATGGCGCCAAGGTCCCAGGTTCGATCCAGGCACTGTCCGTGTGGAGTTGGTACATTCTCCCCATGTTTGCGTGGGTTTCGCCCCCATAACCCAAAGATGTGCAGGGTTAGGTGGATTGGCCACGCTAAATTGCCCCTTAATTGGAAAAAATGAATTGGCTACTCCAAATTTTTTTTTTTTAAACTTCTTAAATTGTAAGAAAATTGGACTTAAGTAGTGATTATTGGTTTCCCACCACGCTACGGCAGATTCCGATTTCACCTGTGGAAGCCGGCCGGTTGCATTGCGAGTGGATTGGCACCTGGGGTGGGATTCTCCGATATCGGCGCGATGTCCGCCGACCGGCGCCAAACACGGCGCGAATCAGTCCGGCATCGCGCCGCCCCAAAGGTGCGGAAGTCTCCGCATCTTGAGCGGCCGAGCCCTCACCTTGAGGGGCTAGGCCCGCGCCGGACTGATTTCCGCCCCGCCAGCTGGCGGGAAAGGCCTTTGGTGCCCCGCCAGCTGGCGGGAAACTGACTTTGCCGGGCGGCGCATGCGCGGGACCGTCAGTGGCCGCTCATGGCATCCCCGCGCATGCGCAATGGAGGGGGTCTCTTCCGCCTCCGCCATGGAGGAGACCATGGCGAAGGCGGAAGGAAAAGAGTGCCCCCATGACACAGGCCCGCCCGCGGATCGGTGGGCCCCGATCGCGGGCCAAGCCACCGTGGGGGCACCCCCCGGGGCCAGATCGCCCCGCGCCCCCACGCCAGGACCCCGGAGCCCGCCCGCGCCGCCGTGTCCCGCCGTCCCAAGGGTGGTTCAATCCACGCCAGCTGGCGTGGGTTGACAGCGGCGGGACTTCGGCCCATCGCAGGCCGGAGAATCTCCGGGGGGGGGGCCCGGCAACTGGCGCGGCGCAATTCCCGCCCCCCGCCGAATATCCGGTGCCGGAGAATTCGGCAAACAGCGGGGGCGGGATTCACGCCAGCCCCCGGCGATTCTCCGACCCGGCGGGGGGTCGGAGAATCCCGCCCCAGGTGCGCTTCTCGTTTTTGGCATCTCCTAATTACTGGCCCCGTCGAGCTTTGGCTCTAATCCAACAAGGCCAGTGAATTATGCCCGAAGTGTCATTTGATAGCGATGGTAAAAACGTGTGAAGTTGATGTGTTCTATGCACCAAGAGTGACCATTTTCTGGTTTCGCGAAATCTCTTACAATCTTTCTTGTCAATCAGAGAGACATCTTGCAGGGTCAAAACATTTTATTTACTGGATGATATGTTCCCCTTTCCCCCATTTTTTCCAATTGTTATCGTCACCTGCAGGATGCAGAGAGCGAGTTATGTTCTGTGCAGTGGATAAAAATGGCTTCTACCCAAAGCCTTCGATTTACCCAAGGTGACCTCAGAGGTCAAAGACTATGGCAAGCCACAGTCACCAAAGGTAGCAGTGCATAAATGCATTCCCCCATAAAAAGAAATGAATTGTCAATATCGACGGGAAAAATTGAATCAACAATCATTTGCACGAGCATTTGCAGTCGCAAGTGACCCTAAATGACCCTCTTATGGACTGACCTCATTAACACTACACCCTGTATGCTTCATCCGATGCCAGTGCTTATGTAGTTACATTGTATATGTTGTGTTGCCCTATTATGTATTTTCTTTTATTCCCTTTTCTTCTCGTGCACTTAATTATCTGTTGAGCTGCTCGCAGAAAAATACTTTTCACTGTACCTCGGTACACGTGACAATAAACAAATCCAATCCAATCCAAGTTACCCATATACATAATCTACAAAGAAAATCACCACACATGTAGAACAGTGTTTTTCAAAGTGCAGGTCGTGATCCGCGGATGGGTTGCGACATTTCTGCAGTGGTCCTGACCGAGGGAGAAGCAGCCAGCGGCCGCTGCCGGCATTTTATTGAGTCTGGCTGTTGCTGCCACCTTTTAAATGAGAAGGAAATGAAGCTGTGTGCAGTCTTCCGGCCACAAGCGGCAGCAATGAGCAGGTCACCCGCCCTGCACGTACACATCATGCAGCTGTACGTACGTGCTTTTGTCACCAAATCTCAAAGGAGAGCTTCTTTCATTTTCTAGCTGCTGGCAAGCAAGGCAAGAGGATGTGAAGCTGAATCATTTTCTTACAGGACAGAAATGGCCAGCAACACAATAAGCAGAGTACAGACCGGCGAGGAACTCACATCTTTTTTAAAATAAATTAATTTTTTTCAATTAAGAGGCAATTTAGCGTGGCCAATCCACCTACCCTGCACATCTTTGGGTTGTGGGGGCGAAACCCACACAAACACAGGGAGAATGTGCAAACTCCACACGGACAGTGACCCGGGGCCAGGATCGAACCTGGGACCTCGGCGCCGTGAGGCAGCAGTGCTAACCATTCTGCCACCGTGCTGCCCTTGAGGATCTCACATCTGAAACTGCTGGAGAGAGCTGTCCAAGGCAGGAGAGAGCAATGCTAGTACAGAGCTCGTGGGGCTGTGGTTAACAACCTGCAAAGTAGGGCAGTACGGTGGCGCAAGTGGTTGAAGTCTGCACCTGAGATGCACATTGTCCTCTCCTCCTGTGAACCAGATTGGAGTGTGATTGTGAGGACCAAGCAGGCTTCCCTTTCGCATTAAAAGGTACGTGAGTGTGGTGTGTGTCCTGAAGGTCGGCTGATGCGGGGCGCAAAAGTCAGCCGGTTGGCAAAAGTGGGCCCCAGGAAGTTTGAAAAACACCGATATACAGGAGAACTAATCTGCAGGGGAATTACAGAGCGATGCAAACATTATAGAGTTGTTATAGTGGGGAGACTTTAATTGCCTGAATGTAGATTGAGACAGTGGCAAGGTAAAGGGTGGGGAAGGACAAAAGTTTCTGGATTCTGTCTCAGGATACTTTCTACAGCAGTAGGTGTCCAGTCCAACAAGAAAAATGCACTGTTGGATCTGGTTCTTGGAAATGAGGTGGGCGAATAGGTCAAGTGTAAGTGGGGGAACATTTAGGAGACTGTGATCATTCTATCATAAGGTTCAGGGTGATGACAGAAAAGGATAATAGGAAATCCAGAGTAAAAATAATAACTGGGGGAGAGTCGCCTTCAATGGGCAAGAATGGAGCATTTTCAAGGCTGAGATTGAGAGATCTTTAATCAGGGGGGAATTAAGGGTTACGGAGATAAGGTAGGAAAGTGGAAGAGTGAGTGTTAGATCAGCCATGAGCTTATTTAATGGAGGAACAGGCTCGAAGGGCTGAATGGCCTACTCCTGTTCCTATTTCCTATGGTCTTCTGGACTGGTTGGCAGGAAAAACAATCGCTGAACAATGGGCTACCTTCGAAATAGAAATAGGCCAGACACAACATCACAGAATAATACAGTGCAGAAGAAGCCCTTTGGCCCATTCAGTCTGCACCGACACATGAAAGACACTTGTCCTGCCTCCCTAATCCCATTTGCCAGCACTTGGCCCATAAATGTTCTCCTACTTGTCTGAAGATCCTCCAACATACGTGAGTCGGCCCACATGACCCAACCTGCCCCGGCAGGACTCCTCCAATGACCCGACCCTGACCTCGACCTGGAAGCAGATGAGGCTTGATCCGGAAGTCCATCCGGCAGGAGATACAAAAGTCTGAGAACAGCCACGAACAGGTTCAAAAACAACTTCTTCCCTGCTGCTACCAGATTCCTGAATGACACTCTTATGGACTGAACTGATCTCTTCACACATCTTCTCTCCAGAGTAGTACTACACTCCGTATGCTCACCCGATGCCTGTGCCTCTGTATTTACATTGTGTATTTATGCATGTCCTATATTTCTTCGTCTGTCTGGACTGTGCGCAGAACAATACTTGTCATTGTACCTCGGTACACATGACAATAAATTACTTTCAACTCAATTCAATGTCATGACGTGCCAAGTGCTTATCCAGGTACTTTGTAAAGGATGTGAGGCAACCCACCTCTACCACCCTCCCAGGTAGTACATTCCAGACCATCACCATCCTTTGGGTAAAAAGGTTTTTCCTCAAATCCCCCCTGAACCCCCTACCCCTCACCTTGAACTTGTGTCCCCTTGTAACTGACCCTTCATGTAAGGGGACCAGCTGCTCCCTATCCACCCTGTCCATGCCCCTCATAATCTTGCACACCTCAATCAGGTCGCCCCTCAATCTTCTCTACTCCATCGAAAACAACCCAAGCCTATCCGACGTCTCTTCATAACATAAATGTTCCATCTCAGGGAACAGCCTGGTGAATCACCTCTGCACCCCCTCCAGTGCAATCATATCCTTCCTATAATGTGATGACCAGAATTGTACACAGTATTCCAGCTGTGGCCTCACCAAAGTTCCATACAACTCCAACATGACCTCCTGGCTTTCCTTTTGTAATCTATGCCTCAATTCACGGGACATTCGCACCAGTACTGGGGAAGAGGGGACCTGTTCCGATGAGACGGTCTTCATCTGAATTATGCTGGGACCGGGGGGGGGGGGGGGGGGGGGAATCACAGAGACGTGGCTGCAAGGGGATCAGGGCTGGGATCTAAATATCCAAGGGTATGTGTCCTATCAAAAGGACAGGCAGATGGGCAAAGGGGGTGGGGTTGCATTGTTCATAAGGAATGAAGTTGAATCGATAACCAGAAGCAATATAGGATCAGAAGACATAAAATCAGGGCAGCAGGGTGGCGCAGTGGGTTAGCCCTGCTGCCTCACAGCGCCGAGGTCCCAGGTTCGATCCCAGCTCTGGGACACTGTCAGTGTGGAGTTTGCACATTCTCCCCGTGTTTGCGTGGGTTTCGCCTCCACAACCCAAAGATGTGCAGGCTAGGTGGATTGGCCACGCTAAATTGCCCCCTAATTGGAAAAAATGAATTGGGTAATCTAAATTTTTTTAAAAATTTTTTTTTAAAGAAGACATAAAATCTCTGTAGGTAGAGTATTCACAAAGGTAAAAAGACCCTGGTGGGAGTTATGTACAAACCCCCTAGCAGTAGTCAGGATGTGGGGCAGAAAATAAATCAGGAGATAGGAAAGGCATGTAAAAAAGGGATTATTACAATAATCATGGGGGACTTCAACATGCAGATGGACTGGGAATATCAGGTTGGTAGTGGATCCATAAGACCATAAGACATAGGAGCAGAATTAGGCCACTCGGCCCATCGAGTCTGCTCCACCATTCAATCATGGCTGATATTTTCTCATCCCCATTCTCCTGCCTTCTTCCCAAAACCCCTGATCACCTTATTAATCAAGAACCTATCTATCTCTGCCTTAAAGACACTCAGTGAATTGGCCTCTACAGCCTTCTGCGGCAAAAAGTTCCACAGATTCACCACCCTCTGGCTGAAGAAATTCCTCCTCATCTCTGTTTTAAAGGATCGTCCCTTTAGTCTGAGATGGTGTCCTCTGGTTCTAGTTTTTTTTCCAAGTGGAAACGTCCCAAGAAAATGAATATGTGGAATGTGTAAGAACTGTTTGTTGGAGCAGCTTGTCACAGAGCCGACTAGGGACCAGGCATTCTGGATTTGGTGATGTGTAATGAGGCAGACTTGATTAGGGAATTAAAGGTGAAGGAACCCTTCGGGGGCAGCGACCACAATATGATAGAATTTACCCTGCAGTTTGAGAGGGAGAAGCTGGAATCAGATGTAACAGTATTACAATTAAATAAGGGTAACTACAAAGACATGAGGGAGGGGCTGGCCAGAGTTGATTGGAAAGGGAGCTTAGCAGGGAAGACAGTGGAACAGCAATGGCAGGAGTTTTGGAAGTTATTCGGAGGCACAACAGAAATTTATCCCAAGGAGGAGGAAACATGCTACGGGGAAGACAAGGCATCCATGGCTGATGAAGAAAGTCAAGGACAGCATAACAGCTTACAAAGTGGTGAGGATTAGTGGGAAGCCATAGGATTGGGAAGCCTTTAAAAATGAGCAGAGGACAACTAAAAAAACAATAAGGGGGGAGAAGATGAAATATGAGTGTAAGTTAGCTAGTAATATAAAAGATGATGGGAAGAGCTTTTTTCAATATATAAAAGGTAAGAGAGAGGCAGAAATAGGCATTGGACCACTGGAAAATGAGGCTGGAGAAGTAGCAATAGGAAACAAAGAAAGAAATGGCAGAGGAACTGAATAGGTACTTTACATCAGTCTTCACGGTGGAAGACACCAGTGGGATGCCAGAGCTCCAGGAGAATCAGGGGACACAGGTGAGTGTAGTGGCCATCACGAAGGAGAATGTTCTGGGGAAACTGAAAGGTCTGAAGGTGGATAAAGCACCTGGACCGGGTGGATTACATCCCAGGTTTCTAAAAGAGATAGCTGAGGAGATTGTGGAGGCATTGGTGGTGATCTTTCAGGAATCACTGGTGGCAGGGAGGGTCCCAGAGAACTGGAAAGTGGCTAATGTAATACCGCTGTTTAAGAAGGGAGGGAGGCAGAAAATGGGAAATTATAGGCCAGTTAGCCTGACTTCGGTCATTGGTAAGATTTTAGAGTCAGTTATTAAAGATGAGATCGCGGAGTACTTGGAAGTGCATGATAAAATAGGACTCAGTCAGTACTGCTTCTTCAAGGGGAGGTCATGTCTGACAAATCTGTTAAGAGTTCTTTGAGGACGTAACAAGGAAGTTGGACAAAGGAGAACCAGTCAAAGTGATTATTTAGATTTTCAGATGGATTTGACAAGGTGCCGCATAGGAAATTGTTAAATAAGTAAAGAGCCAATGGTGTTAAGGGCAAGATCCTGGCATGGATAGAGGATTGGCTGACTGGCAGAAGGCAGAGACTGGGGACAATGAGGTCTTTTTCAGGATGGCAGCCAGTGACTAGTGGTGTGCCTCAGGGGTCGGTGCTGGGACCACAACGTTTCACAATATACGTGAACTATTTGGAAGAAGGAACTGAAGGCACTGTTGCCACGTTTGCGGATGATACAAAGATATGGAGTGGGACAGGTAGTATTGAGGAAGCAGGGGGGCTGTAGAAGGACTTGAATGGGCTCGGAGAGTGGGCAAAGAAGTGGCAGATGGAATACAATGTGGAAAAGTGTGAGGTTATGCACTTTGGAAGGAGGAATTTAGGCATAGACTATTTTCAAAATGGAGAAATGCTCAAGAAATCAGAAGCACAAAGGGACTTGGGAGACCTCGTTCAAGAATTCTCTTAAGGTTAACGTGCAGGTTCAGTTGGTAGTTAGGAAGACAATTGCTGGATTGACATTCATGGCAAGAGGGCGAGAATACAAGAGCTGGCATGTACTTCTGAGGCTGTATTGGGCTCTGTTGAGACCCTATTTGGAGTGTTGTGAGCAGTTTTGGGCCCCGTATCCAAGAAACGATGTGCTGGCCTTGGAAAGGGTCCAGAGGAGGTTCACAAGAATGATCCCTGGAATGAAGAGTTTGTCGTATTTTGAACGGTTGAGGACTCTGGGTCTGTACTCTTTGGAGTTTAGAAGGATGAAGGGGGATCTTATTGAAACTTTCGGGATACTGCGAGGACTGGATAGAGTGGACGTGGAGAGGATGTTTCCACTTGGCTAGAACCAGAGGACACCATCTCAGACTAAAAGGACGATCCTTTAAAGCAGAGATGAGGAGGATTTTCTTCAGCCAGAGGATGGTGAATCTGTGGAACACTTTGCCACAGAAGGCTGTGGAGGTCAAATCACTGAGTATGTTTAAGACAGAAATAGATAGGTTCTTGATTAATAAAGGGGATCTGGGATTATGGGGAAAAGGCAGGAGAATGGGGATGAGAATAATATCAGCCATGATTGAATGGCGGAGCAGACTTGATGGGCTGAGTTGCCTAATTCTGCTCCTATGTTTTATGGTCTAATTGATAAAAGCAAGTGTCCCATACGCTTTTTTCACCACTCTATTAACCTGCCCTTCTGCCTTCAGAGATTAATGGACAAACACGACAAGGTCCCTTTATTCCTTGCAACTTCCCAATGTCAGGCCATTCATTGAATATTTCCTTGTCAACTTACTCTTTCAAAGCGTATCACCTCACAATTTTCAGGGTTTAATTTCTTCTGGCACTTTTCTGCCCATTTAATCACCCAAGACACTCAATTTCACTGTTAACCACCTGGCCAATCTTTGTGTCATCTGCAAACGTACTGGTCCTACACCCCACAGAGACATCTATGTTCTTTATATAAATGACAAACAATAGGGGAAACAGATCTCTGTAGTGCACCACTGGACACTGGTTTCCAGTCACTAAAGCAGCTACCTGTTATCACCTGTTGTCTCCTACAACTGATCCAATTTTGAATCCACCTTATCAAGTTACCCTGTGCATTTACCTTCTTTATAACTCTCCCATGTGGGACCTTGTCAAAGGCTTTGCTGAAATCCATATAACCTGCATCAACTACACTACCCTCATCTACACACCTGGTCACATGCTCAAAACATTCAATCAAATGTGTTAGTCATGACCTCACTCTGACAAAGCCATGCTGACTATTCCTGATCAAACCTTGCCTCTCCAAGTTGAGACCGATTCTTTCCTTCAGAATTTCCTTCAATAGACGTGAGACTCACTGGTCTGTAGTTCCCTGGTTTATCTCTGCAACCTTTCTTAAATAGTGGGACCAGATTAGAAGTTCTCCAGTCCTCTGGCAACTCTCCTGAGACAGAGAGGAATTAACAACTTGGGTCAGGGCCTCTGCAATCTCCTCCTCGCCTCCCATAGCATCTTTCACAATTCATCAAGACCTAGAGATTTGTCCACTTTTAAGACTGCCAACACCTCCAACACCTTGTCACTTCCTATGACAATTTGTTCAAGAACCTCACAGTCTCTCTCCCTGAGTTCCATATCGACCTCCTCATCCTCTTGGGTGAAGACAGATGTGAAGTATTCAATCAACACCCTACCAAAGTCATCTGGGTCCACCCACAGATTTCTCCCTAATGAGCCCTACTCTTTCCCCGGTTATCAGTCAAGGGAAAGGTAAGGCAAACATATACAGAGCTTCCTTGATGAAAAAGGAGATAGAAATTAAGATGAGGAAGAAAAATGTGCTTGTGACAGGTGTCAGATAGAAAATACACTTGAGAACCAAGTCAAAAGGGTGGTGATAAAACACATTAGAGAAGGAAATAGAGATTATGAGAAAAGATTGGCATCCAACATAAAGTGGAATCCCAAAGTCTTCTCCAGGGTTTGAAATAGTAAAAGGGTGGCAAAAGGAGGAGTAGGGCTGATTAGGGACCTAAAAGGAAACTTACACGTTGAAGCTGGGGCATGGCTGAGGTATTAAATGAGTACATTGCACCAGTCTTTCCCTATGAGCTAGCTGCGACCCAGGACATGATGACAAAAGAGGAAAATCGGTTCCTAGATGGGTTAACAATTAATAAAGAGGATGTGTGGTTCAGACCGTCAGTACTGAAATTTGACAAGGCACCAGGACCGGATGACATGAATATTTTAGGGAATGAGAATTGAAAATGCAGGGACGCTGGCCGTAATCTTTCAGTCTTCTCTAGATCTAGAAGGTGCCATAGGACTTGAGAATTGCAAATGTTATGCTCTTGTTCAAAAAAGGTTGCAAGGATAAGCCCAGCTGAGGTTAGTTTAACTTGAGTGTTGGGTAAGCTTCTGGAAACAATTATTTGGGATAGACTTAGTAATCATATTGAGAGATGTGGTTGAGTAGGAAGAGCCAGCATGGATTTCTAAAGGGGAAGGCTTGTTTAACTAAATTCTTGGAATTTTTTGAGGACATAACAGAAAGGGTCGATGAGGGCAATGCTGTTGTGGTGTACATGGACTTTCAGAGGGCATCCAATACAGTGCCACACAACAAACCTGTGAGAAAAGTTATAGCTGATTGAATAAAAGGAACAGTTGCAATGTGGATATGCAATTGACTGAATAATAGGAAACAGAGAGTAATGGTCAATGGATATTTTTCAGGCTTTTCCTGATATAATAATATATTAGTGATCTAAGTCTTGATATGCAGGGTACAGTTTCAAAGTTGATGGAGTGGGCAAATAGGTGGCAAATGCAGTTTAATGTGGAAAAGTGTGAAGAGATGGAAGAACTGGGAGGGACAATATAAAATATGGGGTAAAATTCTTAAAGACGTGCAGGAGCAGAGGGACCTGGGTGTATGTGTGCATAGATCATTGAAGGGGGCAAGGCATAGTATTCTGTGATTTATTGATAGGGACATAGATTGCAAGAACAAGGAGGTTATGCTGAACCTATACAAGACACGAGTTAGAATTCAGCTGGAATATTCTGTACAATTCTGGGCGCCACACTATAGAAAGGATGTGAACACATTTGAGAGAGTGCAGAAGAGTTTACAAGAATGGTTCCAGGGATGAGAAACTTCAGTTATGAGGATAGATTGGAGAGGCTTGGGACCTTCTTGTTGGAGAGAAGGCTAAGAGGAGATTTGATAGAGATGTTCAAAATTATGAGGGAGCTGGACAGAGTAGATGGGGGAGAAACTGTTCCCACTCAGAAAAGGATCAAGAATGAGAGGACACAGATTAAAAGTAATTTGCAAAAGAAGCAAATGTGATGTGAGAAAAATATTTTTCACATAGCGAGTGGTTCAGGTTTGGAATGCACTCCCTGGAAGTGTGGTGGGGGGGCGGGTCAATCAAGGCATTCAAGAGGGCATTAGATGGTTACTTGAATAGAAACAATGTGCAAGCATATGGGGAAAGGCAGGGAAATGAGACTAAGTCATGTTCCTCATTTGGAGAGCCAGTGCAGACACAATGGGCCAAATGGCCTCCTTCTGCACCAGAACAATTATGTGATTCTGCGAACAGGAAACTGTTTGTTCTGTCATTCATAGGCCAGGATGTCCCAGTCCCTACCGTTATGGTCAGGACGGAAAATTTGGAGAGTCCACCAAAGTCCATAGACTTTGGGTGGAAATTGCTGATCCCATTTGAAAGTGGAACCGGAAAGACCCAGTTATAATCTTTAAAGCATCAGGTCTTTCTAATGATATGCATGTGGATTATTGTTGATTGTTCAACTGGTGTGTGCTGGTTCCTGTGGTGACATTGCCTCTCTGGGGAATGTTGTTGCAGCAGTGAGTGTTGTTCCTGATCTGTTGTATTTGTTGAGGAGCAGTTGGTCTCTGGGGCTGATGATCATTCAGTTCTTTGTTCCAGCAAAAATCAGCACTTGCTCATCAGCTGTCAGTTGTGAAGGAGCGGTTTCTTCTGTTGGATGTATGTGTTTGTGGTTGCGATTATATATCTTGTCGTTCACTTTCACTGTGTACGATTGAGGTGGCAAATGACTTACATTGGTTCCAAGTTGCCAAATGGGCTGATTTTTGAGGAGTGTGCTGAAAATTTTGATTTTGACTGACTTTCCAACTCTCAACTCTGGCAATGTTTTGGCAGCTTTATCAAACTGAAATTTGACTTTCTGTCCTTTCACTTGGATTGTGTCACTCAATCCTGTTACTACTTGCTGGTTTCAGTCGTTTTTTTTAGCTATTGGAACAGTGGCTTGTGTGTCGTGTGACATTGGTCGCTGAACTGGACTACTTTCCATGCCATCAGTCGGTATGTTTCTCCACTCCACGAACACCTTGGGCACACCAGTGCTGGATCTGCTCAATTCTTTGATCATCCTTTGGGCAATTTGGACTGCTGCCTCAGCCTTTCCGTTTGTCGATGGATAGTGTGGAGATGATGTTTAGTGCTGAATTTTCCAGTATTCATTAATGTCTGAATTCTTCACTCATAAACTGAGGGCAATTGTTAATCATCACAACGTCAGAAGTGACATGATGACTGAAGTGTGCTTTCAGGCATTCTATAACCTTATTGACATCAGCCTGCCTAATTCCCAGTTTGAATAGTAGGCGACAGTGATGAGATAGTCAGTTCCAAAGAGAGTGAAAACATCTGCTCCAAACGTCATCCATGGTCTCTCTGGGTGTCATGAATGGCTCTTTAGGTTGCTTAGCTTGATGCACATTACAAGCATCTCTTGACTGGTGTGTTTCTTAATCTTAATGTACATGTTTGGACAGTAAAGCACTTCACTTGCCGTTCTCAGACCAGGCTTAATTCCTTTTGTGTGGCTATGCTTCAGCATCTCCCTTCTCATCACTTTCAGGATAATGACTCTAGTTCCTTTGTACAAGTTGCTGTCTGGGACAATCAATCCATTTATATATGTGGTCAATCCTCTCATAGCAACCGATGTGTCCTTAATGGTTTCAGGTCAGCCTTTCATCACAACTTCCCGTAGCACTGGGAGAGTTGCACCTAATTGTGTAGTTTGCTTGATCTGAGCAAGATGCTTCTCTTGGCAAATTCAATATCTCTGCTGGGTCGATGGCTTCCAGAACATGTCACACGATTGCTTCTTGCGCTTGTGTAGATATTCACTATGATGACAAATTGGGCAAAAAACTTTGCTAGGTAGTTCACAAATCCAACATATCGTTGCACTGCCTTCACATCTGTTAGTTGCTTCATTTCTCCTACAATTTGCACCTTATCAGGATGACGGTGAAGTCCTTTCACTGTCAACACATGACCTATGTCATTGACTATCTCATGCTGTCTGCGCTGATGCTCTTCCAGAGCAGCAGAAATGCCAATCGATATGCGCAACCATCTATACCTCACAATAAGCATCCAAAAGATAACCAGAAAACTGTTACTTTCATCCAAACTCACGGGCCAGTACCTAACTTTCACATCTAGTGTGGTGAAGATCTTTGTCTTGGAAATTTACACGAGGGGCTGGATTCTCCGCAGCACCGCACAATGGGCCCCGGATAATCGCGCGTCCGTGAATTACGCCGCGCGGCCATTGCCAGAGGCCCTCCCAGCGATACTCCGCTCCCGACCAGCCGTGTTACCGACAGCGTGGAACTAATGTGGTGTGGTATGGCCAGTCGGAATTCAGTCCGCGGCCGCCCTGGTGGTGGGGGCGGAGGATTGAGCACTTATGGGTGGCCGGGCAGTGATCGGGCCGGTCCGATGCAGCGGCGTGCGGACAATCGGAGGGGTCCGAGTCCACCATGGCGCTCGGCGCGGCCGCTGGAGGCCACCATCGTGCGCATGCGAGGACTCGGAACCGGAAGTGCGGGGGCCCGTATCCGCAGCCAAAACTGCGTCAAGCTCCCCGGGACCCTGCTAGCCCCCAGAAGGTAACCTTTTATTTTTTGCAGGAAACTGGGGAGTGCAATGCCAGCGTTTTTAAGCCGGCGTGGGGACATAGCCCCATTTTGGGAGACTCCAGCCCGAGATCTCTTCCAAGCTTTATCCAGATCCTTTGAATATTCTGGTCTCTGACAGAAGGCATGGGTTTGAAACCTAATTCTAAGACCATGTTCCATGTAGTGGATAAAAATGGCTTTTGCCCGGAGCCTTAGTTTTACCCAAGAGGTCATAGGAGGACTATGGCAAACCACAGTGCACAAATGGCAGCATTGCACAAAAGCATGTCTCCAAATGAACTTGGTGATCCTCAATAATGTTACTATGAGCATTAGCTCTTAAAAAGCTTTAATTTTGAGAGCAAATAAGAGGCAAATTAAGCTCGACACAAAACTGCTGGGTGATACATTTTGGTTGGAATAGGGAGGTCACTTATTCCTTGGAAGGTACAAGTCCAAGTGGGCTAGAAGGATATAAGGAGTTTGAGAGTACAAATATACCGATCACTAGATATTGTGGCACAGGTTTGCATGGCCATAAAAATGCCAACAAAGTGCAAGGTTTTATTTCTGGAGAAATGGATTTTAAAAAGTAGGAACATTGGGCGAGATTCTCCGACCCCCCGCCGGGTCCAACATAAATAAAGGCCATTAATATAAGATGGTCACCAAGAAATCCAACAGTGAATTCAAAAGAAACATATTTGTCGAACAGTAGTAAGATTGTAGAGCGTGCTACCACGGAGAGTTGTTAAGATGAATAGCACAGGTGCATTTTAGCGGAAGCTAGACAAGCATTCAAGGGAGAAGGGATTAGAGGATTACAATGGTAAATTTAGATGAAGCAAGATGGAAGGAGGCTTGAGTGGAGCATAAACACCGGAGTGGACTAATTAGGCTGAATGGCCTGTTTCTCTGCTGTGCATCCTTATGTTCTCTGATGTTATCTATCTTTTCCCTTCTATAGGCTGAAACTCATTCTGGAATATTTCGCAGGCAATAAAGACATTCATTTTATTCTCTCCGGAAAAGTACCGATCGACTATCTCTTAGAAAACTGTCCTGCATAAACCAGGGGCAGCTTCTCTACGTATGCTAATAACGACCCGCTGTATCTCTCCACCTCTGTCAGTCTGCATGTATGTTATTGTGGAGCCAAATTTTTTTTTAGTTAAGTACTGAAGCCATTGTTTCCCACCACTCCCAAAATCTCCAATTCCTTGGCACTGACACTGCATCTCGCTCAACTCAAGAGCTACACTTTAACCCCCTATTTCCAATCCAGCCCCAGAATCATTTACTTCCACCTTTACAATTTGCTTGTCTCTGTCCCAATCTCACTGCCACTGAATCTTTATTCATGATTTTGTTCCAGCCACATCCAATAATTTCCTTGCCAGGCTCCTGACAGTCACCTCCACTAATTTCAATTTCTCAATAACATGGGTGCCCCCATATGAGCCCACCTGAAATATTACTTTCTCCATCGCTCCTATCCATGATAACATAATTTTCTTGCACACTACACTTAAAATCCTTGACATGCATCTTAATATCCTCCAAGCTCACACCCTCCCTACCTGTGCAAACTGCTGTGCCCAGGCTGGCCTCTCTGGTTTTCTGATACTGATCTTGTGTACATCCCCTTCTCGCCTTTTCATCATTGGTGACAGTTCCTTCATTTACAGTGTCTGCACTTACATTGTGTATTTATCGTATGTTCTAAGTTTTCCTGCATGGAATGATCTGCCTGGACTACTCGCAGAACAATTCTTTTCACTGTACCTCGGTACACATGACAATAAATCTAAATCAGCATTATTCTTTGCAACGTCCTTTCTAAAACTCTCCCAGTTTGCGGTCCGCATCCAGTCTTTGAAAGCCTGCTTACAACTCATCACTTCGAACCAAACCTTTCGTTGCCCATGTTAACTTCTCCACAATAGATCGCAATCTGTTCCTTTCTTCTACTCTGAAGCACGTCATGGTACATAAGTGCAGCTGATTTTGTTCTTTAATGATGTAACTCTTTCTGTGTGGCTTTTTAAAATAACATTGAGACATCGTGGTAATGAGGCAAAGTGTATGATAATGTAGGACATCAACAAGTTTAAAAAGATTTAGAAAGAAGATGAAGCAAATCTGGAAGTGGTAAAAATTGGTGGAGGAGGAAGGAAAGAATAAAGAAGTTTGAAGTCGCAGATACAAACCCAATCACAATTCCACAGAACGCAAAGTTCACCATTTCAACTCTTCTGAAGAAATAAGGCTTCACAAGTTAGAACCTACGCTAATATTCTCCTTTCCTTCTCCCCATTTTAACCAGAAATGTTGACGTCACTGGTAGCTGCCCTGATGAGTAACCAGTGCAGTCAATCAGATTGGTAAAGTTTAGCCTTGATTTTGGCTTTGACACATTTTTTCCTCCATAAAAGTGGAAGATGGAAAAAGGTAAAGTATTCTGCCAATGTCAGGTTCAAGGCCTTCTTGCATGGCTGAGACACAGTACAAATCTAGAAACTCTGTCACAGCAACAGTCCCTACACCAACTGAGATGGCTGGAGAGAGGGGGGGGACATTTGGCAGCATGGAGCCTGGAAAGTGCAGATTTCCCAGTGATCGTGCTGAACTTAATGGCAGCACATATATTTGAAACCTTTTGCATCCGTTTCCTGGCTGCAGCCAGCCAGATAGAAAGGGAGCAGAGCAGACATAAATAAGACATGGTAGTGGTGGTGGTGGTGGTGGGGGGGGATCTTGAACATGGCGGATGGGGTTGTCCATGGTGAGAGAAAGGTTGCCAGATACATGGATGTTGGCGAAGGAGTTACCGATCAGAGATGTGTTTGCAGATTGGGCATAGGAGGCCCAATCAGCTGGTGGAGCTGAGGAGAGGAATGGGAGAAGTTCCGAACTGAGAGGGAGAGTAAATTTACAGAGGAGTGGGGAATCAATTTGATCATGGGACGGATCGGTCCAATCACAGTTTGGGGGGGGTGGTTAGGTGGTCCAATATGAGAGGGAATAAACAGATAAGCTTGGTAGGCTGGAAGGAAGCAGGCAGGTTCCTCCTCGCTGACAAATAATAGTCTCTTAGCTGATGGATCCTACCCTTCTTGCCTCTCTTCAGCTAATGGGTAATTCTTAACTCCTGGAAAACCAGTCCGCAGGTAACAAAGTAACACTTGTTAAGTTGGAGGCACACAACCTCGTTAAAATATTTTAGAGATGAACCTGACTCCTGGGAGCAGGTTAATCATCTCAACCATCACCACACACTCACCCCCACCATTTCATTTCAAATTAGGGGTGTTAAAGAACAAAGAACAAAGAAAAGTATAGCACAGGAACAGGCCCTTTGGCCCTCCAAGCCCGTGCCGACCATGCTGCCCAACTAAACTACAATCTTCTACACTTCCTGGGTCCGTATCCCTCTATTCCCATCCTACTTATGTATTTGTCAAGATGCCCCTTAAATGTCACTATCGTCTTTGCTTCCACCACCTCCTCCGGCAGCGAGTTCCAGGCACCCACTACCCTCTGTGTAAAAAACTTACCTCGTACATCTCCTCTCAACCTTGCCCCTCGCACCTTAAACTTATGCCCCCTAGTAATTGACCCCTCTACCCTGGGGAAAAGCCTCTGACTATCCACTCTGTCTATGCCCCTCATAATTTTGTAGACCTCTATCACGTCGCCCCTCAACCTCCATTGCTCCAGTGAGAACAAACAGAGTTTATTCAACCACTCCTCACAGCTAATGCCCTCCATACCAGGCAACATTCTGGTAAATCTCTTCTGCACCCTCTCTAAAGCCTCCACATCCTTCTGGTAGTGTGGCGACCAGAATTGAACACTATACTCCAAGTGTGGCCTAACTAAGATTCTATACAGCTGCAACATGACTTACCAATTCTTATACTCAATGCCCCAGCCAATGAAGGCAAGCATGCCATATGCCTTCTTGACTACCTTCTCCACCTTGTTGCCCCTTTCAGTGACCTGTGGACCTGGATACCTAGATCTCTCTGAATTTCAATACTCTTCAGGGTTCTACCCCTCAAGGGTAATTGTTGAGGGTGTTGGAGGTGTGTTGGGATCCAGTTTCAGATCTTTGCATTTTTAACCCCCTAAAATCTCAATCCCCCATCATTTTGGGTCACTAAAATTACCCCCATTGTGTCCAAATCCCATCATTAGGAGAACACGTTCTGTGACAGCAATCATTCTAATACACACTGTGAGCTTACGAATTAAGGACCAAACTTCATACAATTCTGTTGCATACTGCTGAACCCATCCAGAACAGCTGTAACAACTCTACCAATATATCAACAGTTTCACAATACCTTGCTTTCTGCCTCCTGTGTTTCAGACTGATGAGAACCCTCAGGAGTTGATAGAAGTAACGCTCTAACTGAAGAATTCATACTTGCATACCGGTTTGTAAAATCGAGATGAGATGGGCCAGCAACATGAGCTGAAGAGGTTTTGATGTTGCTCTTGTTAGTCAAGTCCATGGCCTGTTCTGAACTGTCTTTTAGCCAAAATGTGGAGTGTGGTGTTGATGCTTTAGCTATAGAGTCCATGTGCAAATGCGGAATGTAGTCAGGAGAACTTGGCACAAAAGACAGCTGCCCACAAGAGAAATGTTGGCCACAAATCCGAGAATACATGGTTGGTGTCCAACCTTCTCTTGTAAGCTGGATTGCTTTTGTTATGGCTGCAGTGTGACTTCCTTTCTTCCTGATGACTGTGAACCACCGAATATGCGTGTCTTTGCCCCGACGACTCCGGCATCCAGCAACACTGCAACAGTCTCCGTGGCTGTTTGAACGCGAGGTGGGTTTTTGAATAATGACAGATTTTGGATCAATGCCAAGCCTTTGACATAGAACTCTTTGAAAGTATACCCTTGTTCCTGAAACTGGAAGACCATATTGTTTACAGAGCTCTCGTAGTTTGGCTTTTGGGCCCTCCTTGATCTGTTGTATGGTGATTGATATTTCCTCTGATGTATTTATGTTAGCCATCATGTAATGCTGAAAAGACAAATAATTAACATAGTCAACACATCTGCATTGAAATTAAAAATCTTCATGACCAGTGTCCTTCTGTTCTGTAATAATCATGTTACAGTCTGGCACAAAAGATATAACTCAGGGACATGCAGCCTCTATCGCTGGCGGGCAGGGTGCAAGCAATTAAGATGATGGTCCTCCCGAGGTTCTTATTTGTATTTCAATGTCTCCCTATACTAATCACCAAGACCTTTTTTAATAAAATAGACAGGAGCATCACGAGCTTCGTGTGGGCAGGGAAAGTTCCGAGAGTAAGGAGGGGGTTCCTTCAGCGTAGTAGGGACAGAGGAGGATTGGCACTACCGAACTTGGGCGATTACTATTGGGCCGCCAATGTGGCAATGATACGTAAATGGATGATGGAGGGTGAGGGAGCGGCGTGGAAAAGACTGGAGAGAAAGTCCTGTAAAGGGACGAGTTTAGAGGCGCTGGTGACGGCGCCGCTACCGATCTCACCTAAAAAGTTTACCACGAACCCGGTGGTGGCGGCAACATTGAATATCTGGGGACAGTGGAGGCGACAGAGAGGGGTGCGGGGAGCCCTGGTGGGGTCCCCAATCAGGACCAACCATAGGTTCGCCCCAGGAAGAATGGATGGAGGATTTCAGAGCTGGTACCAGTTGGGAATTAGGAGGGTGGGAGATTTATTTATAGATGGGACTTTTGCGAGCTTGGGAGCATTGGAGGAAAAGTATAAGTTGCCCCGGGGAAATTTCTTGAGATATATGCAGGTGAGGGCGTTTACTAGACAACAGGTGAGGAAATTTCCGTTGCTCCCAACACAGGGGATACAGGACAGGGTGCTTTCAGGGGTGTGGGTCGGAGAGGGCAAGGTGTCAGAGATTTACCGAGAGATGAGGGAAGAGGGGGAGGAATCGGTGGGCGAACTAAAAGGAAAGTGGGAAGAAGAACTAGGGGAGGAGATAGAGGAGGGTCTGTGGGCTGATGCCCTAAGCAGGGTAAATTCCTCTTCCTCATGCGCCAGGCTTAGCCTGATTCAATTTAAGGTGCTACATAGAGCACACATAACGGGAGCAAGATTGAGCAGGTTCTTTGGAGTGGAGGACAAATCTGGGAGGTGTGGCGGGAGCCCGGCAAACCACGCACATATGTTTTGGGCGTGCCCGGCACTGGAAGGGTATTGGAAGGGAGTGACATGAGTGATTTTGCGGGTGGTGAAGGCCCGGGTCAAACCAGGCTGGGGGTTAGCTCTATTTGGAGTTGCGGAAGAGCCGGGAGTGCAGGAGGCGAAAGAGGCCGACGTTGTGGCCTTTGCGTCCCTAGTAGCCCGGCGTAGGATCCTACCCATGTGGAAGGAGGCGAAACCCCCCGGACTGGAGGCCTGGGTAAATGATATGGCGGGGTTCATTAAACTGGAGCAGATAAAGTTTGCCCTGAGAGGATCGGCTCAAGGGTTCACCAGGCGGTGGCAGCCATTTCTCGACTACCTAGGGGAACGTTAGAGGGAAGACAGATGACCAGCAGCAGCAACCCAGGGGGAAGGGGGGGGGGGGTTTAGTTTAGTTTAGGTCAAAGATAAAGGGGTTTTGTTACTTGTGTATTGTTAAAAATTTCTGTATTGTTATTGTTGCGTTTGCTTTGTAAGAGGGGAAAAATTGTTGTTTGGGAAAAAATTTTCAATAAAACATATTTTTTTTAAAAAAGATATAACTCAGCAACGTCACTTCTGAGATCAATGAGTGTGTGTGAAATGGAATGGAGCAGAGGATCTGCTGGTTCAGGATCTGCAACTTAGTTGGCTAAGAAGCAACTATTAGGCCTACATCCAATTAATTTAGACATTGACTCCACAGCTCGTGCAGGTTGGATGGAGAGTGTTGGTGATTGTTTGGGAAAGGTTAAAACACAGAGGTCCGTGTCCTCCAAGCAGCTGCAATGGTCATCAGGTTCCTGCTTTGATCAAAATACCCTGACTCGACATTGCTGCGCATTTCTTCCAATTCTAACATTGACAGAAATGTGCAGCACAGCATCCATGGGGAAACTTCTTCGGAGCTGAATAGAAGTGAGGAAGACGGACAGGCCCCCATTTACAGCATCCGTTGCCATATGACAAGTTATGGGCGGCACGGTGGCACAGTGGTTAGCATGGTTGCTACACAGCACCAGGGACCCGGATTCAATTCCCGGCTTGGGTCACTGCCTGTGCAGAGTCTGCACGTTCTCCCAGTGTCCGCATGGGTTTCCTCCGGGTACCCCGGTTTCCTCCCACAAGTCCCAAAAGGCGTGCTTGTTAGGTGAATTGGACATTCTGAATTGTCTCAGTGTACCCGAACAGGCGCCGGAATGTGGCGACTAGGGGATTTTCACAGTAACCTCATTGCTGTGTAAAAGTAAGCCTACTTGTGACAATAATAAAGATTATTATTATAAATGTCTAATCTGAATGTTAGTGAGTGGATGAATGAGTGAGTGTATGAATATGTGAGTGGGTTGAGGAGTAAGTGGGCGAGTGCTTAGTCAGGTCTGAGGGGAAGCCGGGTTGGGTTAGGAAGAGTAATAGGGTCTACTGGGTAGTTGGGTGGGGATGGGAGGGTAGTCAGGTGGTCTTTTGGGACTTGTGGGAGGAAACCGGTCAATGTTGAGTCGAGAGTAGTCATGGTCAGGTCAGGAGGTGTAGTTAGGTCATGGGGAGGAGCCAGGTGGTTGAGGCTGGTTGTCGGGTCATGTTGGGAGGGAGAGTCACGTGATCCATGTGGTGGGGGGGTGGATCCGTTGGGTCTGGTCAGGAGGGCAATCCAGTTGTCAGGGGAGTAGTCAGGGTGTCATGGGGATGTCAGGTAGTAGTCAGAATTTGGCATTGGAGGGTTGATGGGAACTTCATTTGTGTAGTTATCCAGATGTTTTAGTTTTAATCTGTTGTAATATTTCCTAACTAACTATTTAGGTTACTACTGTGGAACGGTCCAAAGAAAATTAAATTCAGACCATCCGGATACCAGAACATTTGATTCAATATTTTAGATATGAACTGAAATCTGGAGATTTGTGAACTTTTGGCGTTTTTTTCCACAGTTGAAGTATTCAATGGTAATTTAAACATATTAGGCTAAGAGTTGCAGTCTCCAAATCATCAGAGATCAGACATAGGACTGAAGATGTACAGCATGCATTTACTAGAACATCAAGGATCAATTCCCAGATGAGGTTCAAAAACCTCGCATTGTATTGCCTGGACTTTTGAAATATAAAGGGTGATTTGATCAAAGTTTTCAAGATATCCAGGGGAATAGATAGGGCAGCCAGAAATAAACTATTTCCACTGGCCGGGCAGTCAAATATTCGGAGGCACAGTCTAAAAATACAGCCAGACCTTTTTTTAAAAATCTTTTTATTCTCCTCATTTTCAATATTTTCATCGAAGAAAAAACAAACAAAAACAAATACAATAACAATCTCCCAAACTGAAACCGCACCCGTTTAATATAGAGACCTAAACATCCACCCATACATTCCAGGTAAAAAAAACAAATTAACAATCAATCCGTAAACAGCGTAACCAAAGACAACAATGCCACCGAACCTCCCTTCCCCCCACAATGTTCAATGGCAACCAATTCTCGGAAGTGAAAAATAAACAGCCTCCATGAATTGTGAAACCCTTCCTTCAGCCCATTCAGCTGAGATTTCACCTTCCCAAGAGTCAAAGAAATTCAAGTAGCCCCCCCCCCCAAACCATGTCACAGGATGGAGAAGCTAACCTCCACTCCAACAGGACCTACCTCCGGGCAATCAGCGAGGCCCCCGCACCCGTCTGCCTCCCGAGCCGGTCCGACCCCCCCGAAAAAAGGCTTCCGGGGCGCTAGTTCCAAGTTCACGAGCGCTACGCCCGAGATGGCCCTGAAAAACCTCCCTCCAACAAACCCCTCACATTCCATGTAACTATCCTAACCCGGGGTCTCTCAACACTGCCCTCCCTCTCCTCCTATCCACCATCCTCATAATTCCAGGCCCTGCCCACTGTGCTTGGCCAGCACTCTCCCATTGTTACCATCGAGCCCATCCTCACTCCCAGAATTCTCCCATCCACTTCCTCTCGCAATCACCTTACCCAGTATCGGTCCCCTCCCCCAACCTTTCACACCTCCAAGGCCCATCGAAACCTGTTCTACCAGGCTCTGATGGCCGCAGCACCACCCCCACCACACTCCCGTTCACTGGCCAGCCGAAGCTGGCCAGTGTGGAGACCCCTGCCCAGGCCTCACTCCCCTCCAATCCCCCCCCCCCCCCACCCCGCCCGGTCACAGGAAAACAAAGAAAACCCTTCAACACACAACCCCGGTGTAAACACACAAACCCCAAAGAACCATCATTGCAAAAGAAAATCCCAACTCTTACCTTGTCCAAATAGGCAACTTCCACTCATTTAGAACATATAACATGCAGTGAAAAATAGAGCTCCGTACACTCACTCCACCCCCCTACCCTCAGAGCAAGACCAATCCCCAGTCCCATTTCTCACTTCTGCCCCAGTCCTTCTGCCTTCACAAATGCCTCCGCCGCTTCCACCATCTCAAAATAAACGTCTTTGGAGTTGTAGGTCACCCTCAACTTAGCTGGGTACACTATGCCGAACCGCACACTGCTGTTATACAGTGCCGTCTTCACATGACTGAAGGCCGCCCGCCTCCTTGCCAACTCCACAGTAAAGTCCTGGTCTATACGTATACCAACTTCAGCTCACTGCACCTCCCGCTTCTGCTTTGCCCAACTCAGTACCTTCTCCTTCACGCGGTACTTACGGAAACAAATAATCACTTCACTTGGTGTCTCATTTGCCTTTGGTTTAGGCCTCCACGCCCTATGAGTCCGATGCAGTTCGTACAGAGAGTGATCTTCCCCTTCCCCAACAGCTCTGCCAACATCCTGGCAAAATACTCCGTCGGCCTCGGATCCTCCACCCCTTCGGGCAGGCCCAGGATCCTCAGATTTAGGAGTAAGAAATCTTCCAACACCAGGTTAAAGTCCAACAGGTTTGTTTCGAATCACTAGCTTTCGGAGCGCAGCTCCTTCCACAGGTGAATCAGATTTTGCCACCTAGATCTGTTTTCCAGGTCTCTACTTTGGCTCGCAGACCCTTGTTGGCCTCCACCATCCTCTGCAGCTCCTCACCCATCGAGGCGAGATGATCACTGTGTTGTGACAAGGCCTCTTCCACTCCCTTCAGTTTCTCACCCTGGTCCCGCATCTCAACCAATGTCTTCGACACCGTCGCGTTCACCGGGGCAATCGCCTCCTCCACCAGCACCTTCAATGCTGCCATCATCTCCTTCCTCATCACCTCCATGTGCTTTGCAAACTGTTTTTCAAGTTCCACAACCATCACCTCAGTCATCTTTTCTGCCGTGAACAATGTGCCCCACCCAGTGACACAGCCTCCGCCATCCTTCCAGTTGCTGAACCGATCTTTCCGCTCAACGGCGAACCTTCATTCGCCCCCTTCGTCACGGCAGATATCCTTTGGGTTTTGGACATCTTTCTTCCTTATGGCTTCCTGCACTTATTTAACCAAAAATTGCCCCTGGGACCAGGCATTAAATTCGAAAAAAATCAAGCCTCGAGCAGGAGCCATTCAATGTGCGACCTCCTCCTACATGCCCCCAACAGAGGTCCCCACAGCCAGATCTTTAATGAGTGAAATTAGGAAGGGGATCTTCTGCTTTTGCTGGTGATGAGCTTAAAGAGGGGACCACGCCTGTCCACCCTCGGAGGTTCCCCCTTCCCCCTCCCCCCAGGTCTGTCCACCGCCCCCCCCAATCGAGCATTGGGACAGCAGCTCCAGTACCCCCAGGCTAACTGCCTGTTTCCAAGATGGCTACTCACCTTCTTCGATCCCCACAGCAGCCATTTTGCAAGCTTTATATTTTTAAATAGGTGTGCCAAAAGGGACCCGCGTGACCTCTCGCTGGGAAGCCGATTAGATCACAGAAGGCCTTTAGATAGGGTGTCCTTCCCATTAATGGGATGGGATTGGCCTTAATTGGTGATTATTGGTTTCTTGCCACGCTGCGGTGGGATCTGGGTTTCGCCAATGGGAGTGGGTTGGTTAGATTGGGAACCGACCGGCGCCCGATCAGGTTCCCAATTTTGGACACTCCCGCTATCTAACCGGTTCACACTGGACTGGGGGGAGGGGGGGGGGGGTGGAGGACTCTGCACCCACGGGTCCGACATACCCCGGTTTATGTATATCATGTGTACCCATGCCAGGGGCAACTACAACTTTTGTCTATCTGTCCCACCGACCACCTCCAGGTCAGAGCCCTGTCAGTGGTAATATGACAAAGGTCACTTTAACCCTACCGACCATAGTGGCCCCTGGCCGCAGAGCTGAAGACTATCGCTAATAGGAAATTGGCAATGTTAGTAATGTGAGTATTCCACAGCTCCCAAGTGGATTCCTGTGGGTAGATGTGCCTTGTTGCAGGCAGGTATTACTGGCCAGCATCCCAATCAGACCGTGAGGCCTGGACAACTTGCCTGAACACTGGAAGCTTCAACACCGCATTACAGCATAGAAGGAGATAATTCGGCCCATCTTGTCCATGCCAGCCTGAGGACACCCAGGTGCCCTTTCTAATCCCAACTTTCTGCACCCAGTCCACAGCCCTGTAGCTTACAGCATTTAAGGTGCAGGTCCAGGTACCTTTTAAAAGAGTTTAGGATCTCTGCCTTCACCACCAACCTGGGCAGCAAATTCCATACTCCCACTATCCACTCCGTAAAAAGGTTTTTCCTCGTGTTCCCTCTACACCTTCTGCCACTTATCTTGAATCTATGTGCCCTGGTTCGCCACCAAGGGAAACAATTTAATCCAGTCCCCTCAAAACTTTGTACACCTCAATTAAGACACCCCTCAGCCTTCTTTGTTCCAAGGAAAATAATCCCAACCTATCCAATCTCTCCTCGCAGTCACACTTTTATAGCACTGGCAACATTCTTGCAAACCTCTTCTGCACTCTCTCCTGAGCAATTACCTCTTTCCTGTAATGTGGTGACCAGAACTTCACAGAATATTCCAGTTGTGGCCTTACCAGTGTTTTATACAATTCTAACATTATATCCTTACTCTTATATTCTGTACCTCTGCCAATAAAGGAAAGCATTCCATATGCTTTCTTTATTACCTTGTCTATTTGAACTGTTGCCTTTAGGGACCGGTGTACTTGTACGCCACGGTCTTGTTACATTACGTGATCGCAATACGTTGTTACTCTTTGCTTTACTCCCAGAATGGTCTGATGGTTGTATTTCAATGAAACTATCAGTCATCAATTTAAAGCAAGTAACATTTAATGAATAACGATATTGTCCGACATGACGGTGTCAGGTATTCCATGCCTTAAAACCATTTCCTCGCATGCTTTAATAACTGATTTTGAAGTCAAATACGGAAGTTTCATTACTTCTGGGTAATTAGAGAAATAATCAAAAATTAAAACACAGTCACGGCCAGTTGAATAAAATAAGTCGATTCCTACTTAGGCCCAAGGAGAATAACTAATTTGTGTTGTTGCAGAGTCTCCTTACATTGCACAGGTTGGTGTTTCTGACAAGGTTCATAGGTGGGAACCATGTCAGTTATGTCTCTATTTATTCCCGGCCAGCAGACTGCCTGTCTTGCCCGTTTACACTTCTCGATCCCGAGATGTGCCTCATGAATCTGATCAAGTATCATAGAACAAAGATATTGTCGAATTACAATTCGGTCAAGTCTCAAAGAATAGTCCATCCACAATCGTTAAATCTGACTGAATGTTTCTGTACTGAGGACATTGTCCTTTCAGCCACACATTTTGAAGATAGTGAATGACCCTTTGTAGTGCAACATCCTTCTTAGTTTCAGTTCTGATTAAATTTAGCTTCTGATCTGATGCTGGCTGGTTTTCTGCACAGAGTTGCACCTGAGCTTCGACATCACGTATGAATTCAAATGGTTGACTGACAGACATGATGGAGCATCCACTTTGATTAAACCTTTCCCTAGCATGTAGATTAGGTTAAAATCATACCGTCGTAATTACATCATGATCATTTGGAGTCTTGGCTTCACGTCATTGAGATCCTTGTCGATAATGTGGACCAACGGCCTGTGATCCATTTCAACTGTGAAGGTTGGAAGCCCATAGACATAATCATGGAATTTGAGCATTCCTGTCAATAGACCTAGACATTCCTTCTCAATTTGGGTGTATCTGCATTCCATCGCTGTCATTGCTCTTGAAGCATATGCTACAGGGACCCAATATGAATTTCATCTCTTTGTAAGAGAACTGCGCCGATCCGATCCTGACTTGCATCAGTGGATATTTTGGTTTCTCTTTTAGGATCAAAGAAAGCGAGTGTTGGTACAGTTGTGAGTTGAGTTTTCAAGTCTTGCCACTCTTTCTGATGGTCCTCTGTCCATTCAAAAGGTGTAGGTTTCTTAATTAAGTGTCTTAAAGCTGTTGTTCTTGTGGACATGTTGGACTTGAACTTGCCTGAAAAGATGACAAAGCCTAAAAATCTGAGTACATCTTTTTTGTCTTCAGGTACCTTCATTTTCGGAATAGTTGAAATGTTTTCATCATCAGCTTGTACACCATGCTGAGATATGGTATCTCCTGAAAATGTGAGTGATGACTGTCCAAAAGTTCGATTGGTTGAGTTTGAGGCCATATTCGTTGATGCTCTGAAACACTTGTTTGTCGCGCAATATGCTCTTCTGCTGTTGTAGACCATATTATTCTGTCATCTACGTATACCCTCACACCTTCTATTCTTTCTGTCATTTGTTCCATGATCCTGTGGAATATCTCAGATGCAGATATGATACCGAAAGGTATACGATTAAAACAAAATCTTCCAACGGGCGTGTTAAATGTGCAGAGTTGTCTGCTCGAGTCGTCGAGTTGTATTTGCCAAAATCCCTGTGACGCGTCTAACTTTGTAAAGATGCGTGCATTTGCCATCTCATTGGTGATCTCCTCACGTTTTGGTATGGGATAATGTTCCCTCCTTATGTTCTTATTGAGATCCTTGGGATCAATGCAGCTGCGAAGATCGCTGGACGTTTTTTTTACGCAAACCAATAAACTGATCCAGTCAGTCAGTTCAGTGACTCGTGAGATTATCCCTTAGTTCTGAAGTCGGTCTAATTCTTGCTTCAAACTTTCATGTAAAGGGGCAGGAATCCTTCTAGGCAGATGTACAACTGGCTTGGCATCCTTCCTTAGTAGGATTTTATATTGGAATGGTAATATACCCATGCCTCTGAAGACATCAGGATACCGGTTCAAAATGCATTGGATACCATCATCCAATATTGGTGTAGATGCAGTCGCTGTATAAATATGCTGCACTAGATGCCATTCTTTACATGCTTGTGCACCTAGTAGTGAAGATTTGTCATTCTTGACAATCTCAATTCTTAAGATCTTTACAATTTGTTTGTTGGAGACTTTCAAATGGCATGACCCTATTGAAAAAATCAAATTGCCGTTATAGTCCTTCAGTCTGCAGGCTGCTGGAAATATCTCAGGTTCATCAAGATCCAGCTTGAGAGCAGGTTAGCTGAAGCACCGATGTCAAGTTGAAATTGGTCAGTTGTTTACTTGAATGTCTGTGTTCCATTCATTATTAGAGTTTACTGAGTTAATTTGTTGAGGATTGTTTGTTGCTTCATTGGAGTCTTCACACGTTACTATTATGCCAACAAACAACGTGTTCTCCAATGAGTAATTGTCAGTATCGGATGAAAAATTCTCTTTGTCTTCTTTTACTGTTGATTCGACACTCCAAACATTAGTGTGCCTGTTATTTTGTTTAGTTAGTTTAAATGGGAGTGAAGATCTGCACTGCGAAGCAAAATTATTATGTTTGCCACATTTAGAGCATTGTTTTCCATGTGCTGGACATTTCTTCTAAGTGCCACATCTATAATACGTCATGACGTTGAGACTCATGACATCTCTTCACGCCTGCGCAAATCGGCTTACGTCCGTCTCGCATTTTTTCACGAAGTGCGCATGTGCAGGGCTTGAGTGTGCGCGCGCAAGATGGCTGTCGCCCGAAACATGCTTCTTCATCGATTGCGACACCATTTTTACACACTCGACCTCGTGGTGGATTTTCGCACCTTTTTCACGGGTATAGTACTCCAGGTATTGATTCTTACTTTGCTGATATGCTAGGCATTTTTCAATCATCATTTCTTTTTTTTTATAAGTTTAGGGTAGCCAATTATTTTTATTTTTCCAATAAGGGGCAATTTGTTTTTTTCTTTTTTTAATAAATTTAAGAGTACCCAATTATTATTTTTTTCCAATTAAGAGGCAATTTAGTGTAGCCAATCCACCTAACCAGCAGATCTTTGGGTTGTGGGGGTTAAACCCACGCAGACACGGGGAGAATGCGCAAATTCCACACGGACAGTGACCCAGGGCCAGGATTCGAACCCAGGTCCTCAGCGCCGCAATAGTTATTTTTAACATTAGGTCTTGTTGTCTCAAAAGCCTTTCTTTGAGGTGCTCATCATTTATCCCAACTACAATCTGGTCACGAATTAAAGAATCATGCGGTGCTGCAAAGTCACAGGATTGAGCTAAAAGTTGTAAGTCTGTCACAAAGTTAATAAACGATTCCCCTGTTTTTTGCAATCTTTTATGGAAAATGAAGCATTCAAATGTCTCATTTGTTTGGATCGTGCAGTGGTCATCGAATTTACTTAAAATAACATCAAATTTAGCTGTGTCCTGACCAGCAGAATACTGAAAGAAGTTATATATTTTGATTGCATTGTTAAGAGCAATGCAATTTTACGAGCATCAGTCGCGTTAGTTAAGTCAGTAGCTTCCAAATATATTTGAAATTGTTGTTTAAAGAGCTTCCAATTTGTATTCAAATTACCAGTAGTCCCAAATTCGAACCCAGTGCCGTAAGGCAGCAGGGCTAACCCACTGCGCCACCGTGCTGCCATGATTTTCCAATCCTCACGAGACACAGGAGAGGTACTGGGGGACTGGAGAAATGCAAACGAGGTTCCATTGTTTAAGAAGGGATTGAAGGAAATAGCAAACAATTATAGGTCAGCTAGTCAATGTCGGTGGTAGGCAAATTAGTAGAATCAATCCTGAGAAATAGGATTAACCGTCACATAGAAAGGTATGGACTAGTCAGGGATAGTCAGAATAGATTTGGTAAACAAATATCTTGCCTCACGAATTTGATTGAATTCTTGAGGAAGTGACAAGAAGGGTTGACGAAGGTATTGCGTTGGATATTGTGGACATGGATTTTAGCAAGGCTTTTGACAAAGTCCTAAATGGCAGATTGGCCACAAGCCCATGGAGGATAGCTACAATCTCAAAAATGATATAAGATGGGGCAGCACGGTGGTGCAGTGGTTAGCATTGCTGCCTCACGGCGCCAAGGTCCTAGGTCTGATCCCGGCTCTGGGTCACTGTCCGTGTGGAGTTTGTACATCCTCCGTGTTTGCGTGGGTTTTGCCCCCACAATCCAAAAATGTGCAGGCTAGGTGGATTGTCCCTGCTAAATTGCCCCTTAATTGGAAAAAATAAATTGGGTACTCTAAATTTATTTTAAACAAAGAAAAAAAAGGATTGGAAAATCATCCTCAGAGCACTTGCTTTCTCCTCCCTGACCTCCTTCAGTAGCCTCGGAAGCAATCCATCTTGATCTGGTAACTTATCAACTTTCAAGGAATTCAATCCTTCGAGTCCTTCCTCTCACTTTATGATTACCCCATCCAATATCTCAGTGTTCCTCCTGGACTACTATATCTGCATCATCCATTTCCTTTGTAAACACGGAGACAAAATAATCATTTAAAACCCTTCCCACAGCCTCTGTAGAGACACAAGTTTGCTTCTTCATCTCTGATAGATTCCACGTTTTCCTGAATTAACTTTTTACCATTAATATATTGACAGAACAACTTCTGGTGATGATGATGTGCTGAGGAGTCACCCGTCAGGTGGCTCTCCTCTTGTGGATCTGAAAAATAGCCACTTTTAAACGAAAACTCACCAGAAGACTCGGCAACACATTCCCCAAATCTTAGTACGATGGGGGAAGGAAGTAAGAGAGGGAAAAAATGCCTGGTAAAATTCAGTCTAGGGGCCGACCAGAGACCAGGAGTGGAAAGGGCCAGGAACAGCAGCAATCGGACGACCCAACCAGCGCACGAGGCAGCAGAGCACAAGTTCCGCCGGAGCGAGAAGGACAGAGTAGCCACGAGCAAACCCCTCCAGCACCGGAGGAGAGCTGGAAGGCATCCTTAACGGAGGCACTAAGAGAGCACCAGCTGGAGATAAATGGGCATTCAGGCCAAAACTCTGCCACAAATACACCTCGTCCTGAGCAGAGCGGAAAAGAGACTGGAAGCCCAACCATCAAGGACTTGGAGAAAGCCGCAACTGACCGGAGTGAATGGATGGTGGTACTGGAGAAAGAGGTGGGAAGTTGGTTGTGACGTAGGGCAGCCTGAAGGGTAAAGTCAAGGACCAGGAGAACCGCTCAAGGAGGCAAAACGTGCAGATTGTGGGCCTACCGGATGGAATCGAGGACAGGAACACCACAAACTATGTGGCCCACATATTGGGCAGCCTGGTGGGAAGGGAGACTTTCTCCAATCCATGTGGCCCTCATGGATTTGACAGAGCACCAAGCTCTGGAGACTGTGTGGAATTACAATCCGGTCCGATTTGTAAGAGTTATATCATTTTGACGAATTGAAATGAAATGAAATGAAAATCGCTTATTGTCACGAGTAGGCTTCAATGAAGTTACTGTGAAAAGCCCCTAGTCACCACATTCCGGCGCCTGTTCGGGGAGGCTGGTTCGGGAATTGAACCGTGCTGCTGGCCTGCCTTGGTCTGCTTTAAAAGCCAGCGATTTAGCCCAGTGAGCTAAACCAGCCCCAGATTAACGCTTCTCTGACATTAGCATCAAGTATAAAATATACTATTTGATCTCTGACAAGTGAATCATGCAGATTTTCATAGTTACATGTTTTAGCTAAGAGCTTGAGATCTGTGATGAAATTATTCACAGGTACACCAGTTTTTTGAATTCTCCGATGAAATTTCAGTCGTTCTAAAATCTCATTTGTCTGCATTTTACAATGTTCATCAAACTTCGCTATCACTTGATCAAATTTAGTTTTATCAGGGCAGCATGGTGGCGCAGTGGTAGCACTGCAGTCTCACGATGCCGAGGTCCCAGGTTCAATCCCGGCTCTGGGTCACTGTCCGTGTGGAGTTTGCACATTCTCCTTGTGTTTGCGTGGGTTTCGCTCCCACAACCCAAAGATGTGCAGGTTAGGTGGATTGGCCACGCTAAATTGCCCCTTAATTGGAAAAAATGCAAACTCCATGCGGACAGTGACCCAGAGCCAGGATCGAACCTGGGACCTCAGCGCCGTGAGGCTGCAGTGCTAACGCACTGTGCCACCATGCTGCCCGACCATGTTATATTTTAAATAATGACTTACTAAAATATATATATTACTCTTGAATCCACCAGGATGATAAAATGACCAACAGTCTTTTTGTTGAAAGATGACTTATTTAATGAGTAATAAAATAATAAACTGAGTCCTTTTACTCAAAACTAAACTAACAATAAAAAAATGAAGTACAATACAGATAACGAGATAATTATACACTATTATAACAAACTAGTTCTAACTTCTCCCACTCTAGCTATTCTATGTCTTGCTTGTTCACGGTTCTGAATCATCTCATCATCATCATCAAAATCTGACTTCGAAAAGGCGGGAAGGGCAGCACGGTGGCACAGTGGTTAGCATTGCTGCCTCACAGCGCCGAGGTCCCAGGTTCGATCCCGGCTCTGGGTCACAGTCCGTGTGGAGTTTGCACATTCTTCCCGTGTTTGCGTGGTTTTCGTCCCCACAAACAAAGATGTGCGCAGGTAGGTGGATTGGCCACACTAAATTGCCCCTTAATTGGAAAAATGAATTGAGTACTCTAAATTTATTTTTTAAAAAGAAAAGGCAGGAATCCAGTTCTTATGGTATCTGACTGTGAGACGTCTAATGTTGAAATGACTGCACTACATTTACATTGATCATGTATATTGATATCTGAACATCACTACAGAAGTAAAAAAGGATCTGCAGAGATGGAGCACACTCCCACTCTCCCTCATGGGAGAATGCAGATGATCAAAATGAACGTGCTGCCCAGGTACCTCTTCCTACTTAGATCTACATAGAACATAGAAAATACAGCACAGAACAGGCCCTTCGGCCCACGATGTTGTGCCGAACCTTTGTCCTAGATTAATCATAGATTATCATTGAATTTACAGTGCAGAAGGAGGCCATTCGGCCCCCTGAGTCTGCACGGGCTCTTGGAAAGAGCACCCTACCCAAACTCTACACATTCACCCAACACCAAGGGCAATTTTGGACACTAAGGGCAATTTATCATGGCCAATCCACCTACCCTGGACTGTGGGAGGAAACCGGAGCACCCAGAGGAAACCCACGCAGACACGGGGAGGACGTGCAGACTCCGCACAGACAGTGACCCAAGCCGGAATCGAACCTGGGACCCTGGAGCTGTGAAGCAATTGTGCTATCCACAATGCTACCGTGCTGCCCTTAAGAACAAATAAATCTACACTATATCATTTTACCGTAATCCATGTACCTATCCAATAGCTGCTTGAAGGTCCCTAATGTTTCCGACTCAACTACTTCCACAGGCAGTGCATTCCATGCCCCCACTACTCTCTGGGTAAAGAACCTACCTCTGATATCCCTCCGATATCTTCCACCTTAAATTTATGTCCCCTTGTAATGGTTTGTTCCACCCGGGGGAAAAGTCTCTGACTGTCTACTCTATCTATTCCCCTGATCATCTTATAAACCTCTATCAAGTCGCCCCTCATCCTTCTCCGTTCTAATGAGAAAAGGTCTAGCACCCTCAACCTTTCCTCGTAAGACCTACTCTCCATTCCAGGTAACATCCTGGTAAATCTTCTTTGCAGCTTTTCCAAAGCTTCCACATCCTTCCTAAAATGAGTGACCAGAACTGTACACAGTACTCCAAATGTGGCCTTACCAAAGTTTTGTACAGCTGCATCATCACCTCACGGCTCTTAAATTCAATCCCTCTGTTAATGAACGCGAGCACACCATAGGCCTTCTTCACAGCTCTATCCACTTGAGTGGCAACTTTCAAAGATGTATGAACATAGACCCCAAGATCTCTCGGCTCCTCCACATTGCCAAGAACTCTACCGTTAACCCTGTATTCCGCATTCATATTGGTCCTTCCAAAATGGACAACCTCACTTTTCAGGGTTAAACTCCATCTGCCACTCCTCAGCCCAGCTCTGCATCCTATCTATGTCTCTTTGCAGCCAACAACAGCCCTCCTTACTATCCACAACTCCACCAATCTTCGTATCGTCTGCAAATTTACTGACCCACCCATCAACTCCCTCATCCAAGTCATTAATGAAAATCACAAACAGCAGAGGACCCAGAACTGATCCCTGCGGTACGCCACTGGTAACTGGGATCCAGGCTGAATATTTGCCATCCACCACCACTCTCTGACTTCTATCGGTTAGCCAGTTCGTTATCCAACTGGCCAAATTTCCCACTATCCCATGCCTCCTTACTTTCTGCAGAAGCCTACCATGGGGAACCTTATGAAATGCCTTACTAAAATCCATGTACACTACATCCACTGCTTTACCTTCATCCACATGCTTGGTCACCTCCTCAAAGAATTCAATAAGATTTGTAAGGCAAGACCTACCCCTCACAAATCCGTGCTGACTATCCCTAATCAAGCAGTGTCTTTCCAGATGCTCAGAAATCCTATCCTTCAGTACCCTTTCCATTACTTTGCCTACCACCGAAGAAAGACTAACTGGCCTGTAATTCCCAGGGTTATCCCTAGTCCCTTTTTTGAACAGGGGCACGACATTCGCCACTCTCCAATCCCCTGGTACCACCCCTGTTGACAGTGAGGACGAAAAGATCATTGCCAACGGCTCTGCAATTTCATCTCTTGCTTCCCATAGAATCCTTGGATATATCCCGTCAGGCCCGGGGGACTTGTCTATCCTCAAGTTTTTCAAAATGCCCAACACATCTTCCTTCCTAACAAGTATTTCCTCGAGCTTACCAGTCTGTTTCACACTGTCCTCTCCAACAATATCGCCCCTCTCATTTGTAAATATAGAAGAAAAGTACTCGTTCAAGACCTCTCCTATCTCGTCAGACTCAATACACAATCTCCCGCTACTGTCCTTGATCGGACCTACCCTCGCTCTAGTCATTCTCATATTTCTCACATACGTGTAAAAGGCCTTGGGGTTTTCCTTGATCCGACCCGCCAAAGATTGTTCATGCCCTCTCTTAGCTCTCCTAATCCCTTTCTTCAGTTCCCTCCTGGCTATCTTGTATCCCTCCAGCACCCTGTCTGAACCTTGTTTCCTCAGCCTTACATAAGTCTCCTTCTTCCTCTTAACAAGACATTCAACCTCTCTTGTCAACCATGGTTCCCTCACTCGACCATCTCTTCCCTGCCTGACAGGGACATACATATCAAGGACACGTAGTACATGTTCCTTGAACAAGTTCCACATTTCACTTGTGTCCTTCCCTGACAGCCTATGTTGCCAATTTATGCACTTCAATTCTTGTCTGACAACATCGAATTTACCCTTCCCCCAATTGTAAACCTTGCCCTGTTGCACGCACCTATCCCTCTCCATTACTAAAGTGAAAGTCACAGAATTGTGGTCACTATCTCCAAAATGCTCCCCCACTAACAAATCTATCACTTGCCCTGGTTCATTACCAAGTACTAAATCCAATATTGCCCCTCCTCTGGTCGGACAATCTACATACTGTGTTAGAAAAGCTTCCTGGACACACTGCACAAACACCACCCCATCCAAACTATTTGATCTAAAGAGTTTCCACTCAATATTTGGGAAGTTAAAGTCACCCATGACTACTATCCTGTGACTTCTGCACATTTCCAAAATCTGTTTCCCAATCTGTTCCTCCACATCTCTGCTACTATTGGGGGGCCTATAGAAAACTCCTAACAAGGTGACTGCTCCTTTCCTATTTCTGACTTCAACCCATACTACCTCATTAGGGTGATACTCCTCGAACTGCCTTTCTGCAGCTGTTATACTATCTCTAATTAACAATGCCACCCCCCCACCTCTTTTACCACCCTCCCTAATCTTATTGAAACATCTATAACCAGGGACCTCCAGCAACCATTTCTGCCCCTCTTCTATCCAAGTTTCCGTGATGGCCACCACATCGTAGTCCCAAGTACCGATCCATGCCTTAAGTTCACCCACCTTATTCCTGATGCTTCTTGCATTGAAGTATACACACTTCAACCCATCTCCGTGCCTGCAAGTACTCTCCTTTGTCAGTGTTCCCTTCCCCACTGCCTCATTACACGCTTTGGCGTCCTGAATATCGGCTACCTTAGTTGCTGGACTACAAATCCGGTTCCCATTCCCCTGCCAAATTAGTTTAAACCCTCCCGAAGAGTACTAGAAAACCTCCCTCCCAGGATATTGGTGCCCCTCTGGTTCAGATGCAACCCGTCCTGCTTGTACAGGTCCCACCTTCCCCAGAATGCGCTCCAATTATCCAAATACCTGAAGCCCTCCCTCCTACACCATTCCTGCAGCCATGTGTTCAACTGCACTCTCTCCCTATTCCTAGCCTCGCTATCACATGGCACCGGCAACAAACCAGAGATGACAACTCTGTCTGTCCTGGCTTTTAACTTCCAGCCTAACTCCCTAAACTTGTTTATTACCTCCACACCCCTTTTCCTACCTATGTCATTGGTACCAATGTGCACCACGACTTCTGTCTGCCCCCTTCCCCCTTAAGGATCCTGAAGACACGATCCGAGACATCCCGGACCCTGGCACCCGGGAGGCAACATACCTTCCGGGAGTCTCGCTCGCGACCACAGAATCTCCAATCTATTCCCCTAACCATTGAATCTCCTACAACTGTTGCTTTTCTATTCTCCCCCCTTCCCTTCTGAGCCCCAGAGCCAGACTCAGTGCCAGAGACCTGGCCGCTAGGGCCGTCCCCCGGTAGGTCATCCCCCCAACAGCATCCAAAACGGTATACTTGTTTTGAAGGGGAACGGCCACGAGGGATCCCTGCACTGTCTGCCGGTTTGTTTTTGTCCCCCCTGACAGTAACCCAGCTATTCTTGTCCTGTACCTTGGGTGTGGTTACCTCCCTGTAACTCTTCTCAATCACCCCCTCTGCCTCCCGGATGATCCGAAGTTCATCCATCTTCAGCTCCAGTTCCCTAACACGGTCTTTGAGGAGCTGACGTTGGGTACACTTCCCGCAGGTATAGTCAGCGGGGACACCGGTGGTATCCCTCACCACCCACATCCTACAGGAGGAGCATGCAACTGGCCTAGCCTCCATCCCCTCTTACCTGACAGAATATAGCTGCCCTGTGGACTAACTAGATCTCCGCCCTCCGACTCTGCTCCCAGTCAGCTACACTTTCTGTAAACTCCTGGCTCTCTTCTCACTCTTTGCGGAAATGTCGGAAACAAAATGAAAGGAGCACCTTACTCCCTCCTCACCTAACTCCCTCGGTCACCAAACTCTTACTATAGCACTCAAATGCACCAAATTCAGCACTCCCTCGGTCACCAAACACCTATCTGTCCCGATCTATATCCCCAAGGCCTTTTTAAATTAATTGGACAAACTAATCATGGTGTTTATATGTGGGGGAAAGAATGCTAGGATCCCAAAGAAGGTTCTACCGAAAATAACGTCCGGGGGGGGGCTGCAGCCCTCCCAAACCTACAGTTCTACCACTGGGCAGCGACAGCAGAAAGAGTGATGGGATGGATAAAGGAGCCAAAAGTTGAGTGGGTGCGTGTGGAGGAGGCCTCCTGCAGGGGGACCCCGCTCCAGGCAGTCACTATGGTGGCACTCCCATCCCCACCCAAAAATCAGTCCAGCAGCCCAATGGTGGTAGCCACCCTCCATACCTGGAATCAGCCACGGCAACAATTCGGCCTGACCGAAATGTCCGACAAAGCCCCCATCTGCAATAACCACAGGTTCACACCAGCACTCACTGATGCCACCTTTAAAAGGTGGAGACAGGACAGCGGGACACTGACAGTCAGGGACCTATACACCGATGGCAAGGTCACAACACTGGATTAACTGATGGGAGATTCCAGCTAGCTAAGGGCAACCTCAGATACCTGCAGCTTTTAAAGACTTCCTACGGAAGGAGTCAAGGACATACCCACGACCACCGCAACGGACGCTATTAAAAAAACTACTGGACCCAGACATTTTAGGTGGAGGGAACTGTAGCGGCATGTACGACTGATAGAGTGGGCCGACACTGTACTGAACACGATGAGGAGGAAATGGCAGGAAGATTTGTGGTTCGAAACAGGGCGGGGACTCTGGAGCAAAGCACTACATAGGATCAACTCCACGTGCGCAAGACTCAACCTAATGCAACTAAAAGTTGTACATAGAGCCCACTTGTGATGAACGGTTACTGCCTTATCATCATGTAAGGTGATGTCCCCTTTAAGACCAGGCTTGGAACCCTGGGGACTCCGCCTCTGGCTTCGCCCATCTGGGAGCCATACATAAAGGCCTGCCTCATGGTCTGTATAGCAGTCAGCTCTTGTCCAAATCTGTAGCATAGTTATTAGCCTAATAAAGCCTTCTTTACAGTTTAATCTCTAAGCATCATTATTGAGGGTACCTCAATTTATTAGGCTAAACTAGATTCAGGATGGACGCAGGCCTAAAACCAGAGAAGCTCAATCTGGAAGCACGAACGCTGGAGGCAAAGGAAATTTTTAAATACTGGCTGCGGTGCTTCGAGGCCTACCTGGACTCCGCAGAGACTCCCATCCTGGGGCCACGCAAGCTGCGTCTACTCCACGCCCGGGTGAGTCACAGAATCTCCGCCACGCTCGAAAAGGCGACGATTTATGAGGAAGCGATTGAGTTGCTCCGCAAGCGGTTTGTCAAACCCGTCAATGAGGTGCACGCCCGGCATCTGCTCTCTACCTGCCGGCAGCGCTCGGGGAAATCGCTCGACGAGTTTGTTGAGAAACTCACCGCGCTGGCCAGGGACTGTGACCATCAGGATGTGACAGGGGAAGTCCATATGAACCTGCACATCAGAGATTCTTTCGTGTCCGGCATCCGCTCGACCTACATCCGGCAGCGACTGCAAAAGACCTCCAGGAGACGCTAACGCTCGCCTCCTCGCTGGAGGTGGCCCGACATAACTTGGGTACGTACCCCGCGGACTCTGCCAGCCCCCCCCGGACTTCCTCAGACTCGCCCGTATTACAGGCCTGCGCCACGCGGCGACCCGCTCACCATGGGTCACACCTTGCTACTTCTGTGGGCAGGGCCAGCACCCACGCACACGCTACCCAGCCCGCTCCGCGATCTGCAGCAACTGCGGGAAGAAAGGGCACTTTGCGAGGGTCTGCCTGGCCAGACCCAGGGGCCAGAAAAACAAATAACAGCCGGCACGAAAATCAGGCTCTCAGGCCCGCAGGCCTCGCAATGCTGCTGCGCACCGACCCGACACGTCCTCTTCTGACGCGTCATCAGCCTCGTGCGAATCATGGGAGCGGCCATCTGGTCGGCGGCCATCTTCTCGACCCGACACGTGCGACCAACGGCAGCGGCCATTTTACGACTCCGACTACCCGCGACTGGGTGCGATCAAACTCGGCCAAAACTCCATGATGCAGGTCCAGGTCAACGGGCACGACACTGCATGCCTCTTCGACTCCGGGAGCACGGAGAGCTTTATCCACCCTGAAACGGTAAGGCGCTGCTCCCTACGCACCCATCCCACATCCCAAACCATAGCCCTCGCATTTGGGTCCCACTCGGTACAAATCACGGGGTACTGTATTGCGGATCTCTCGATCCAGGGTGCCAAATACACCCGTTTCAAATTTTATATCCTCCCTCACCTCTGTGCCCCCCTGCTGCTCGGACTGGATTTCCAGTGCAGCCACCGAAGCCTGACACTGAAGTTCGCCGGACCCTTGCCCCCCCCTCACGGTGTGCTGCCTTGTGACACTGAAAGTCGCACTCCCCTCGCTATTCGCTAACCTCACTCCCGACTGTAAGCCCGTCACCACCAGGAGCCGGCGCTACAGTGCCCAAGATATGGCTTTTATCAAGTCAGAGGTCCAGCGTTTACTGGGAGAGGGGGTCATTGAGGCTAGCAACAGCCCTTGGAGAGCGCAAGTGGTGGTAGTCCGGTCCGGGGAGAAGAAACGGATGGTCGTGGATTATAGCCAGACCATAAACCGATTCACGCAGCTTGATGCGTACCCCCTTCCTCGCATCGCGGAAATGGCAAATCGGATCGCCCAATACAGAGTCTTTTCCACGGCCGACCTCAAATCTGCCTACCACCAGCTCCCCATCCGACCAAAAGACCACCTCTATACTGCCTTCGAAGCAGCCGGCTGGCTCTTCCACTTCCTCAGGGTCCCCTTTGGTGTCACAAATGGGGTCTCCGTCTTTCAAAGGGCGATGGACCAAATGGTGGACCAGTATGGTTTGCGGGCTACATACCCGTACTTGGACAATGTCACCATCTGCGGCCATGATCAGCAGGACCATGACGCTAACCTCAAAAAGTTCCTCCAGACCGCCCGAGCCCTTAACCTGACCTATAACGAGGGCAAATGCGTTTTCCACACAACCCGGCTGGCCATCCTCGGCTAAGTCGTGGAAGACGGGGTCCTAGGTCCCGACCCCGACCGCATGCGCCCCCTTAAGGAACTCCCTCTCCCCCGCAGCCTCAAGGCCCTCAAACGGTGCTTGGGGCTTTTCTCCTATTACGCCCAGTGGGTCCCCAAGTATGCGGACAAAGCCCGCCCACTCCTAAAGACCACCACTTTTCCCCTCTCGGCTGAGGCTCAATTGGCCTTCAACTGCATCAAGACCGACATCATCAAGGCCGCCATGCACGCGGTGGACGAAACCATCCCTTTCCAGGTAGAGAGCGATGCATCAGACATCGCCCTGGCTGCTACCCTCAATCAAGGAGGCAGACCAGTAGCGTTCTTCTCCCGAACCCTCACTGCCTCCGCGATTCGACACTCTGCAGTCGAAAAGGAGGCACAAGCCATTGTGGAGGCTGTGCGGTGCTGGAGACACTACCTCGCCGGTAGGAGGTTTACCCTCGTCACCGACCAACGGTCGGTCGCCTATATGTTCGATAACACGCAACGGGGCAAAATAAAAAACGATAAAATTTTGAGGTGGAGGATCGAACTCTCCACCTACTCGTATGATATCAAGTATCGTCCAGGGGAGCTCAACGAGCCCCCAGATGCCCTGTCCCGCGGCACATGCGCCAACGCGCAGGAGGACCGCCTGCAAGCCATCCACAATGACCTCTGCCACCCGGGGGTCACCCGGCTCGTCCATTTCATCAAGTCCCGCAACCTACCTTACTCAACCAAGGAGGTCAAGGCCATGGTCAGGGCCTGCCAGGTCTGTGCGGAGTGCAAACCGCACTTCTATCGGCCAGTCAAGGTTCGGCTCGTGAAGGCCTCGGGCCCCTTTGAGCGACTGAGCATGGACTTCAAGGGGCCCCTCCCGTCCACCAACCGTTATGCCTATGCTCTCTGTGCTCCCGGAGTCGAAGAGGCATGCAGTGTCGTGCCCGTTGACCTGGTGCAAGGTCAAGGATGATGGTAACACAAGCAAAGAAAGAATAGATGGGTCCAGAAGAGGTGTAAATGTGAAAAGCAAGATCATCAACAGCTGCTGTTCAAAAACAATAAAACACAAACAAAAAAACAAAATGGAGCCAGAGGTTATGCTCTGAAATTGCTGCAATGTTGAATCCAGAGCACTGTATAGTGCCGATAAACAAAAGTTATGGGGCTGTTCTTTGAACTTATATTGAACTACATCAGAACAATATAGTAGACCAATGACAGAGAGGTGAGTGGGAGTGGGTATGGAGAATAAGAATGACTGGAAGTGAACCAGAAACTCAGGATCACGCTTGTAGGCTGAATGTAAGTGTTCCACAAAGCTGTTATTCAATCTGTGTTCGCATTGCCAGCAGTAAATACAGGTAAATCATTCACCTGGCAGGGGCCTTGGATGGTGAGAAGGGAGGAGATAAAAGAGCAAAGGGTGTTACAATGCCTGTACTTGCGTGGAAAGCTGCCATAGGAAAGGGAAGGAATGTGGGGGCTTGATTGAGGAATGAACCAGAGTGTCATGGAGGAAATGATCCCTCCCGAATGCAGAAAGTGGAGAGGAGGCGAAAAGGTTTTGGGTGGTGGCAACATGCTAGAGGTGTTGCATTGATGACAATATCAGTGCCATTGCCTGCTCTTGCCCAGAACTGGAAAATGTCATTAACTCGGTGTAATAACCCCAGGGGAGGTCACGGGATAGGAACCATCAGGTTTCCTCCAGAGAATATGAACTTCCCTGGTAAAGGAGCGGGGCTTCTCCGTAATGCCCCTCTTGCAGAAGAACACCAACCTGGGTTTGGGCCGGGAAAGGAGACCCTCCGGGGGGTGGGGGGAGGGGGGTGCGGGTGATTTGACTGTCAGTAATAATAAACCTCTTTGTGCTCTAACCTACGGCTTATGCATGGCTGCTTACCTTGGGTCTAACACTCTTCTTCCAACTTCCAGCCTTCCTGTCATTTTAATTCTCTGTTCTATTCCTACTCTGAATTCCCTGTCCTTGGCCTCCTACACTCTTCCAATGAAGCTCAAAGCAAGCTGTTGGAACAACAGTTTATCTTTGGATTCGGCACCTTTTCACTCTCTGGATTGGTGTTTAAAATTTCAGCACTCCGGACTCCAGTTCAACAGTTTCACGTGATGACCTCTGCCCCTTTTCTCGGTTTTGTTGTTTTTGAATGGCAGCTGATGGTGATGAAACTGATTTGCCCGTTTACACTTTCTCGAGTCCCACCTTTTGTTACTTTGCTTGGCCCAATACCATCTACTTTTACCTTACGCCATCATCCCTTTAGGCATTTGATCTCTCCTGCCTTCCATCCTGTGACACACCTTCCTTTTTAATTGTTCTTTCTTTCCATCTCCGTTTCCTTGCTTCTGATTTGTTATGTTGTAGGTGTAACATAAGCGGCTTCCTTGTGGTGCACTTGGCAAAGGAAGGTTCAGACATGGAGATAACTTCAACACGTTTATTAAACTATTTACACTTCTATTACTCGGGTTCAACACTACTGCTAATCCTACTATAGCTACCCAGACTGACTAACCAGCTGCTGCAATCCACGTGGTGGGTGTAATATTGAATCAACCCTGTGTCTCTACTCACTGACTGTCTCCACTGGAAAGAGGCAGATCATGTGTGTGGTGTCCTTTATATATGGGTTGGTGTAATGCCTCCCTATGGTCGTGTCACCTCCTTGTGATCGTGAAGGTCTATTGGTCGTATCCTATCTACTTGATCTATTGGTTGAGTGTGTGTGATGTCACTGGTGCTCCATCTAGTGTCTAGCTAGCCTACATGTATTTACATTGATGCACATCACCACACCTTCCATCTCCGTTTCCTTGCTTCTGCACTTGCTTAAGGCCTGTTACATTTCTAACTTGTTCTAGTTTTGACAAAAGATCGGCAACCTGAAACGTTTACTCTGTTTCTCTCTCCACAGTTGCTACTAAACCTGCTGAGTACTTCCAGCATTTTCTGTATTCACTTGGGTGTTTAACACTGCGTCAGGTCTCTGATCCACTTTCATGAACCATTAACTTCATTGCAAAATCATTCCATCTTTTTCATTTTTGCCTGCTGCTTGCAAAGTGATCTTCTGCCTTGTAAAGAATGGATGATCCTTCTTGGCTTCCTTCATTACAGATACCAGTCCTCAACCAAATAAATTCAATCCATGTGACATTATGACTATTGCCCCAGAACTACTTGTGAACATAGCCAAACTATTTCAGTGCAGTTACAATGCTGGCATCTACCCAGCAATGTGAGAAATGTCTTACCACAGAAAGCAGGCCAAAAATGCAATATTTTCATCAGATTTGAGAAAATAACCATTTTATGGATAATGCTCTGAATATCGAGAGAATAATTGCATGATTGTAGGGCAGCACAGTAGCACACTGGTTAGCACAGTTGCTTCACAGCCCCAAGTTCGATTCCCAGCTTGGGTCACGGTCTGTGCGGAGTCTGCACATTCTCCCAGTGTGTGCGTGGGTTTCCTCCGGGTGCTCCGGTTTCCTCCCACAATCCAAAGATGTGCAGGTTAGGTGGATTGGCCATGATAAATTGTCCCTTAGTGTCCAAAACGTTTAGGTGGGGTTACTGGGTTACGGGGATAGGGTGGAGGTGTGGGTTTGGGTAGGGTGCTCTTTCCAAGGGCCGGTGCAGACTCGATGGGCCAAATGGCCTTCTTCTGCACTGTGAATTCTATGATTCAAATTTCTTGACAAGTATATTAAGATTCAGTGGATTCTATAAACGCCATTGGCTCATCCATAATAGAACAAAACGGACAGAGAACCATTAGTATGTGGTGGGATGCTCTCAGAGGCCTAAAGTCAATTGAGCAGAGGAGGAGGAGGATGAAGGGATGAACACATTTTCCAACCTCTAAGCAATGAACAAAACCAACAGAACCCTGAACTGCATAACCAAAGCTGCAGAATACAAATCAGAGGACTATCATGCTCAAATTGTACAGGGTTCTGATTGGCCACATCTTGAGTATGGTGTCATGCTCTGGTCAACAAGGCACAACGCTGACATCCAAACCCTGGAGAAAATTCAGGTCAGAGCCAAGAGGCTGACTCTGATTATAAGAAGATTGAAGTCTGCAAAGACATTATGGAGTAACTGGGGCTTTTCAGCCCTGCAACAGAAGTGATAATATGAGAAATTGAAGAGTAAGGGAAAATTAAACCTGGGAAATAATTTCAAGTCAGACTGAGCCATAGCGCTGGGGACCATGAATATAAGATAGTCACTAATAAATTCTTAATAAGGCGAAAAAGGCGAAAGTTCTTTACCCAGAGTGGTTTGAAGAAAGAGCTTGTATGTAGTTAAGTTGAATGACCTAGATAAGAAGCTAGGTAAGTACATGAGGGAGAAAGGAATCAAAAGTACGCAGATAGGTTTAGATAAAGTAGAATATACTGGCATAAATGTCAATGTAGACCAGATGGGTCAAATGATTTGTTTCCACACTGTAAAATCGATGTGAAAAAATCCCTGCCATGTAGGTGACCTATCTAGTCGTATTATCCCAAAGGATACTGCCTCCTATTCAATATCAAACATTTACTCATTGTCTGATGATATCTATTTACATCAACTATATTTGTATCTGAAGAAAATGCATAATTCTAGTTCCCAAACTAGAGTAAAGCCTGTATTTATCATAAGAGGATGGTGTGAGGAGATGGCATTTGAAACTCTTTGTAGCTGAATCAAATGAACATCTAATGTGGCAGAGAAATACTGTTCCATGTACGTCAGGAACATTTAGACCTCAAATTGAAACATTTTGTTGTGTATTCTCCACTCATACAGGCGACATGTTAATAGTATTTAACATATAATATAACAGAATGAGTTCTGAGCTATTTGAAAATATACATTGTATTCCCAAACTCTTCCCCATTGATGGGGCCCCATGGGGTAATTTAATAATAATAATCACTTATTGTCACAAGTAGGCTTCAGTGAAGTTACTTGGTAAAGCCCCTAATCGCCACATTCCGGCGCCTGTTCGGGGAGGCTGGTACGGGAATTAAACCCGCGCTGCTGGCTGTGTTCTGCATTACAAGCCAGCGATTTAGCCCACTGTTTAATGAATTTTACAAATACCCCATTAAACATGGAAATACTTAATACGTTTTTTTGTATGATTCCATCATTGAACATGGTAAGTTGGAGAACATTTTTACTTTCTTATTTGTTAGTTCTTTCTGCCTTTCTTCTTCAGCTTCCGCCTGTCTTTTCTTGTCCTTGGCTTATCTGTCCATAACTCATCTTTTTGTTCCTTCGAATGGGAGCTGATGGTATGTTACACCAATCAATTTGAGTTTAAAATTATTCAGAAAATGTGACACTTGGACATCATCCTTCCCTAATCACTTGTGACTTTTCCTATCCAATATCTTTTCCTTCACACTGAGTTGAACAACTACCCCAACATTATTCCCCACAAGCTACCAGTTAAATTCCTTTCTACTCTGTTTGTGTTTTGAAATGCAACAGGGCTACTTGTTCTATCCGGCTTGCTGTAGTCATGTGACCTCTGTCATGAGGGAAGCTCTCTGCAAGTTTCCATTTGAGATCAGTTCACTGAACACCATGAGAAAACATGCCTGATTTTGAACATAGTGTGAGTGGGGAAACAATAGAGTTTTGAAACCCTGGAAATATCACAGAGAAGACTGCTCAGAAAGGCACACAGAAATGTTCAAAACTGCTTAAAATTGAGTAAATCTAGCACAGATGTACACAAGGCAGTTTTTGAGTGGAGAAACACACTGATGGAAAGTAACCAGTCCAAAGTCTAACGTCACACCGCACCCGAACTACTCTTGCAATAACAAAAAAGCTACTGAAACCTTGATGTGCTAAAATCAAGGAGAAATGACGGAAAGCCAAATTTTATTTTGACAAGACTGCCAGATCATTGCTAGAGCTGAACACTTGAGAACCAGTCAAGCCTTCAATTTTTTCTACAGGACTCGGCCCATGTGACAACCTTGGACATGCATAGAGATACTGTCACCTCAATCATACATGGTGGAAGCGAACAAACCAATATACTAGTCCAACCACATGCATATACGAACAACTAGCAAAGTTGTTCCTTCACTGCAGTTGGCCAGTCAGGAAGATGGGATCTCACCAGCTGTACAGAGTACAGAATGGCCATCACTCCCAGAGGTCTACCGGTTCCCAACAACATAAATGGAACAACAATTGTTACCATGGCAACAAATGCCACAGGAACACCATTCTCAGGATAAGGAACGTCACCCAGACGGACAGCCAACGGCAATGTGTCCATATGCCATTAACAGTCCTGCACAATTTAAAGTCAATTTGCAGAATTCTCCGCCTCCCCAGCCAAGTGTTTCTCGGCAGCAAGCCTTCGCTGACAGCGGGTTCCTCCGTTCCACCGCTGGCCAATGGGATTTTCCATTGTAGCCACCCCACGCCGCAGGGAAATCCGCGGGTGAGGGTGCGCTGCTGGTGGAACAGAGAATCCCGCCAGCGGTGGAGAGACTGACGAGTAGACCAAACAGTTGCTAATGTTCGGAAAGAATTAATGTTCCCCAGTTCTTAAGTTAGAATTGGAGCTTTAAATTGTTCAATAGACCACATTTATTGTTTGATAGAGTTCGCGCACATATAAAGGGGGGATACAGGTGCCACTGTGGAATGTTGGGAAAAGTGATTGTTTAACACAATAAACTCGGAGTCGAAGGAATCAAGACTTGCTTTCCAGTTCCTATTGTCGTGTTACCATCGGAGCTTAACAGCTAATGCATGTGTTTTGTGGTTAACTTGTGTAACTCACAGTCACACATGCAAATCTGCCTTCTGTTCATTAGGAAAAGGAGGATTGTTTGGATATTCTGTTAATTACAAAAAGGGTCTTTTGGGTTTTGAAATGCAACAGTACTACATGTCCCATCTGGCTTACTGCAGTTATGTGACCTCTGCCATGAAGAAAGCTTTCTCTGAGCTGCCATTTTAGATCAGTTCAATAAAGACCAACAATGAGAAAGCACTACTCACTTTGAACACAAAACATACTCCTTCTTTGTTGCTCTCTGTTATCAGTCACGTCACCCTTAACTCTCCTACCACACTTCAACATTCCCTTTCGATCTCCATAGAAACCCCTCACCATTAGCAAATTGCCCTCCTACCCCTTCTGATCTATTCCCCTCAAAAGAGTTTGCTTTCAAAATTCAACTTATTTTCTGAAATTAAATGACAGGGAGGAAAGGAACTGCCATTCTGCATTTCTATCTGCATCTCTCTGTTTTCCTAAAAATCAGCGACAAACATTTCAGAGAATTAAGAACTCCTGTCTTTTGTAGTTCTTTTTGAGAGGAAAAAAATAGCTTTTTAAAATCCGAGTGTGTTGCTCTCTCTGTTCTTGTTTGGATATCATTCCACAACACTAGCACAGCTCCCTTAAGTTGATCAAGTGGCCAACACTTGCACATTAAGTTGACAATAAACAACGGTAATGCTAAAATTGTACAAATCATTGGTTATCCTGTAGGCAGAACATGTGCACTGTTGACTGTCCGTGCCTGTGCAGAGGGTATTGAAGAGATTCACTCAGATGATACCATTAATGAAAAGTTTTCGCTATCAGGAGAGACTCAGGAAATTGTGACTCTTCCTCATTGGGACAGAAAGGGCTTCAAAGTTAGGAGTGTACAAAATTATAAAGGATTTTGCTAAGGACAGAATATGTTCTATTTTTCAGTAATTCAATAACTAGTGGTTATTAAGACTTTTAAGATCACCACTAAAAGAACAAAGGGAGAAGTTATGAGAATTTATTTTGCCTACAGGCGTGTTGCAACTTGGAATGATGATGAAACAGAATCTATAACACTGCTTAAATGGAGTGGCAAAATATTGAAAAATAGTAATTTAAAAGAATATGGAGAAAAGATGGAAGATTGGAACTATGAATAACTCTTCCAAATGCATGTACAGGAGTGATGAACCGAATAGCCTTCTTTAAAATACGATGAATCTATTTTAGCACAAAAGACATCACTGCCAAGCCCCTCTCGATATTATAAATATAACATAGAATCTATACAAAATGCATGCTGCCAGAATGCTCCTGATCAGCAAGTTTAAAGAATAAAACATGACCATCAGGGATAACTGATGCACTTTAGTTTGTGTGCAGACATCTTGGTTTCTAACCTTCAAGCATTGAAGAAATTTGAGACAACCTTTTATAGGTTTCTTTTCCATTCCTTTTCATCCCCTAGAGCTTTGAATTAGTCATCCATTATTTATAATACACACATGCCATGTCCCTTTTAGAAGGCCTACTGTCCATCTCTAAACGGTCTGAGTCCAGAATGCGGTTTAAGGATCATTCGGCACCACAGTATTTGAAAATGAATAACAGCTCTTTTTTACCTTTATCTTTTTGTCAGTTTCTCTTTCACTACAACCTATTAAATTTCTGTACCTGCAGCCCATGACATGAACATGTCAAGAAAGGCCTCTTCCTGACTTCATTATTAAAAAAAATACCACTACAGCTGTTAACAATGTAAGAAAACACACATGAAGCATTACAGTGCATTTAGTTTTAACATCTGATCCTGAAAGATTGCAGCACACATGCTTGATGCTTACCCTGTTGTTTCAACCCACACACAGTGAAGCCAGGCATCCAAGCTGACATAGAACTAATCACCCAAAGAATCCCACAATGCAGTAGGGGTGCTGTAAACTGGGTTACTGCAAATGCTGAAAAAGCAGGGACTCTCATTATACATCTCAGGATGTAAGAACATGATCCTTTTAAACGGCTTATGCAATGCCTTTTGATTATTTCTTTTTTGTGATAATTAACAAGGAAATTTAAAATTCCAATCTTTCCAAGGATGTAAAGTAAGAATTTAACAAAATTTAAAGGATGGAAAAGGAAATTAAAATGGCCAGATGCATCTTTGTGAATGATTTATTTGGACTGGGCACTTTATTTCCCCCCCCACTGTTTTTGCGCCTGCCCTGTCCTCACTGCTACATCTGACATCCTCCTTTAAGCCAAGAATGGAATAATCTGACTGGAAGACCTTTTCAGTGTTACATTAAGCACCTTCCACAGTTACCTTATGTGTTGGATTTATTTAGGCAATACAGAATGCAAAAGAATGCATATATTTTGGTTTGTCACACAAATTGGTATATTTGATTTTACATATTTAATTTCTTCCCTGCACCCTTATAAGTCACCTTTGCGCCATGTACTGTGACATCAAAAGCAAAAATAATGACTGATTTTGACGTGATTTATGTCATTGTCTTGTGTGCATGAAAACAAACAAAAATGGTTTGCCAAAGACTATCCAAGAACATAGCACCTTTTAAGTAATATTCAAACAGAAAAAAAAGAGATGCCCAATAGTTGAGTTCTAATATGCCTTTCAGTTTATTATTCTACTGTATTATTTGTCCCAACACCAAATATGACACTAATAGGGTTCATAATGAGATTCACCCTATCTGACATGTTTGGAAAAGGGGAATCTGCCGAAAGATGCCAGGCAGGTGTACTGTGCCCATCCAGTTATGCCCACTCAGCCCCATCTGCACAAAGAGCTGAACATACTTCACTATTAGTTAGTTAGCCCATACTTGGAATATAGTGTTCAATTCTGGTCACCACACTACCAGAAGGATGTGGAGGCTTTAGAGAGGGTGCAGAAGAGATTTACCAGGATGTTGGCAAGTATGGAGGGCATTAGCTATGAGGAGAGGTTGAATAAACTCGGTTTGTTCTCACTGGAACGAAGGAGGTTGAGGGGCGACCTGATAGAGGTCGACAAAATTATGAGGGGCATAGACAGAGTGGATAGTCAGAGACTTTTTCCCAGGGTAGAGGGGTCAATTACTAGGGGGCATAGGTTTAAGGTGTGAGGGGCACGGTTTAGAAGAGATGTACGAGGCAGGTTTTTTACGCAGAGGGTAGTGGGTGCCTGGAACTCGCTACCGGAGGAGGTGGTGGAAACAGGGACGATAGTGACGTTTAAGGGGCATCTTGACAAATACATGAATAGGATGGGAATAGAGGGATATTGACCCCGGAAGTGTAGAGGATTTTAGTTTAGTCGGGCAGCATTGTCGGTGCAGGCTTGGAGGGCCGAAGGGCCTGATCCTGTGCTGTACTTTTCTTTGTTCTTTGTTCTGATCGATGGTTAGTGCAGATAGTAGAATGTTTTCCCAAAGGGCAGCAGATATGAATTGCACCACAAAGATTTATGAATATCTGATTAACTGTAGTGTAGGATGTCACCTCAGAAGCACCCAATCACATTGGCATCCCTTCATTAGCACTGCAGGACCAACAGTGTTGCTCGGAGGAGGGCGGGATGGTGGTGGGATGGGCATTTGCCCTATTTTACAACCCCCCCTCTCCCCACTGTGGGAAAAACACCTACTAGGAGGATGTAAAATTCAGCCCACGTTTGTTTGTAATTTATGCTCATTTATACTCAGCACAGCACCACAAAAAAGACAGAATTCCAATTGGTGACTTCCTCCTTAGAGTTCTAAAACAGGCACAATGAGCTTCCTAATGTCTTTAGCCTATTATTGAGTGTAAAAATTAATTTCAGCATCAGAAAAATTGAGGTTGGTGAAAGGAGTAATGATGCCCTCCAGAAAGTCCCTATAGAAACGGTCCTAAAAAGCAGACAGGTAGCCAAAAGTCAGGACTTCCCTCCCTTTTTTTTCTCATTCATGGGATATTGCCATCACTGGCTGGGCCAACATTTATTGCCCATCCCTTATTAACCTTGAACTGAGTGCCCATTTCAGAGGAAGATGGTGAGATCTAGCATGGACAACATATTGACAAACTGGGGACTTCCGGTGATAGCCATGTGCTGATCAGTCACACACAGGGTAGCTCCTGCTTGAAGGTTTTGGTTTTGGCTGTTCTGCCCGATTAATGGGTTCTTTGGTCGGAAGGCTTGTGGAATAAGTGGTGGTGAGTGAATTCCCTTCCAAGGTGGAATGTCGGCAGGTTACTACACGTGACAGAAGTCGAATAAGGCAATGGTGTTGGAGGCAGAGTGTCATCATCGTCAACCCCATTGACAGTGGAGCAATTGGTTGGGCTGATTAAAAGAGAACTTTGGCATCATTGGCTAGAGATGCAGGAGGACTGGTCGAATGTGATTGAGGGAAAGGTTGCCCCTCTTCATGGTGCCATGGAGCAGGTGGAGAAGCGCCTGGAGTTGCAAGGTGCGATGATCCAAAAGGTGGAAAGGGCAGTCACGGACCACAGTGACCGAATTGTGGCGCTGGAGGCAAAGGCGATGATGCTGGGTGCGGCATGCAAGCAGCTGAAAATAAAAGTGGACGACCAGGAGAAAAGGTCCAGATGGCACGATCTACACATTGTAGGTCTGGCCGAGAAGGTGGAGGAAATGAGTGCCATGGCCTATGGGCACGATTCTCCGGCCTCGTAACGCTCTCGCTCAAGCGGAACGAGGCCTGTGAATAACGGGAGAGGCCAACAACGAGAACCACGCCAGGTGCCAAACAGTTTGCGATGCAAACGGCCCTCTCCCTTAGGAAGCAAATGGATGTATTAGTGAGAGGCAGCATAGTTTTGTGAAGTGGAGGTCGTGTCTCACTAACTTGATCGAGTTTTTCGAAGAGGTCACAAAGATGATTGATGCAGGTAGGGCAGTGGATGTTGTCTATATAGACTTCAGTAAGGCCTTTGACAAGGTCCCTCATGGTAGACTGGTACAAAAGGTGAAGTCACACGGGATCAGGGGTGAGCTGGCAAGGTAGATACAGAACTGGCTAGGTCATGGAAGGCAGAGAGTAGCAATGGAAGGATGCTTTTCTAATTGGAGGGCTGTGACTTGTGGTGTTCCGCAGGGATCAGTGCTGGGACCTTTGCTGTTCGTAGTAAGTGTATATATATATATATAATATATATATATATATATATATATATATATATATATATATATATATATATATATATATAAAAAAATGATTTGGAGGAAAATGTAACTGGTCTGATTAGTAAGTTTGGTGGAATTGCGGATAGGAATGAGGACTGTCAGAGGATACAGCAGGATTTAGATCATTTGAAGACTTGGGCGGAGAGATGGCAGATGGAGTTTAATCTGGACAAATGTGAGGTAATATATTTTGGAAGGTCTAATGCAGGTAGGGAATAAACAGTGAATGGGAGAACCCTCAAGAGTATTGAAAGTCAGAGAGATCTAGGTGTACAGGTCCACAGGTCACTGAAAGGGGCAACACAGGTGGCGAAGGTAGTCAAGAAGGCATATGGCATGCTTGCCTTCATTGGCTGGGGCACTGAGTATAAGAATTGGCAAGTCATGTTGCAGCTGTATAGAACCTTAGTTAGGCCACACTTGGAGTATAGTGTTCAATTCTGGTCGCCACACTACCAGAAGGATGTGGAGGCTTTAGAGAGAGTGCAGGATGTTGCCTGGTATGGAGGGCATTAGCTATGAGGAGTGGTTGAATAAACTCGGTTTGTTCTCACTGGAATGACGGAGGTTGAGGGGCGATCTGATAGAGGTCTACAACATTATGACTGGCATAGACAGAGTGGATAGTCAGAGGCTTTTCCCCAGGGTAGAGGGGTCAGTTACTCGGGGGCATAGATTTAAGATGCGAGGGGCAAGGTTTAGAGTAGATGCACGAGGCAAGTTTTTTTACACAGAGGGTAGTGGATGCCTGGAACCTGCTGCCAGAGGAGGTGGTGGAAGCAGGGACGATAGTGACATTTAAGGGGCATCGTGACAAATACATGAATAGGATGGGAATAGAGGGATACAGACCCAGAAAATGTAGAAGATTGTAGTTTAGTCGGGCAGCATGGTCGGCACGGGCTTGGAGGGCCGAAGGGCCTGTTCCTGTGCTGTACTTTTCTTTGTTCTTTGACAAGGGGCTGAGATAGGGTGGTTTCTTGATGGGCTGGCATCTCCGGAGGTTGAGAGGGAGAAGGGTCTGGGATTGGAGGCTCTGCTGGGGTTGCAAATGGTGATCGAGGCAATTGGGTCGATGCAGCCAGGGAAGGTGCCAGGATCTGATGTTTACCCAGCTGATTTTAACAAATGGTTTGCAGCGGAATTGGCCCCATATCTCCTGGAGATGTTTTCCGGCTCTTTGGCAAAAGGGGAGTTGCCAACCACTCTAGCTCAGGTGCGATTTTGTTAATCCCCAAGAAGCATAAGGAGCCGGTGGAGTGTGGGTCGTGTAGACACATCTCCCTATTAAACACAGATGTGAAGGTGCTGGCTAAGGTTGTAGCGAGACAACACGAGGAGTGTGTGCCAGAGGTGGTTTCGGAAGATCTGACATTTTGTGAAGGGGAGGCAGCTGTCAAGTAATATTAGACATCTATTGAATGTTGTTATGATACCGTCTAAGGGCAGGGTGCTGGAGGTTGTTGTGGTTATGGATGCAGAGAAGGCATTCAATAGGGTAGAGTGGAGATACTTGTTCGAGGTTTTGGGAAGGTTTGGGTTTGGGCCATTGTTTATCTCACTAGCCATGCGGCCCCCATGGCTAGTGCTTTTTAAAATAAATTTACAGTACCCAATTGTTTTTTTCCCAATTAAGGGGCAATTTTTAGCATGGCCAATCCACCTACGCTACACATCTTTGTGGTTGAGACCCTTGCAGATAGGGGAAGAATGTGCAAACTCCACATGGGCAGTGACCCGGGGCCGGGATCGAGCCTGGATCCTAGGCGCTGTGAGACAGCAGTGCTAACCACTGCGCCACCGTGCCGCCCAGCTAGTGTTAGGATGAATTCGATCAGCTTGGATGATTTCCAACCAAACAGGCCCATTAGCCCCACTTCTGATCGGGTTGGCGATCGAGCCCTTGGCTATTGCATTCCGGGCATCAGGGGAGTGGTCAGGTATTTTATGGGGAGGTAGGGCGCATAGAGTCTTGGTGTATGCAGATGACTTGTTGCTGTATATTTCAAATCCGTTGGATTGTATGGATAGGATTATGAGAATATTGGAGAAGTTTGACGCTTTTTGGGGTTTCAAATTGAATACGACCAAAAGTGAAGTGTTTCTGTTAAATGTCCTGGGGAGAGGGGCAGGTTTGAGTGCTCTACCATTTAGGTTGGCCAGGAGTAGGTTCAGGTATTTGGGTATTCAGGTGGCTCATGATTAGGCCATAATGTGTAAATGGGATCTGGCTGGCTTGGTGGAGAGAGTGAAAGGGGATCTGAAAGGAGGGGATGCCCTCCCACTTTCATTAGCTGGGCGGGTGCAGACAGTCAGGATGAACATCCCACCTTGGGTAGCATGGTAGTGCAGTGGTTAGCACTGCTGTCTCATGGCGCCTAGGACCCAGGTTCGATCCCGGCCCCAGGTCATTGTGCAAAATCCACACGGACATTCTCCCCGTGTCTGCGTGGGTCTCACCCCCATAACCCAAAGATGTGCCGGGTAGGTGGATGGCCACGCTAAATTACCCCTTAATTGGAAAATAAAATTGGGTACTCTAAATTTATAAGAAAAAAAAAAAAGATGAACATCCTGCCAAGGTTTCGGTTTGTGTTTCAATCCCTCCTAATAGTCCTGCCAAAGGTATTTTTTGGTAAAGTGGGAAGGTTAATTTTGGCTTTATGGGCTGGCCAGACGCCACAGACATGGCGGGCGTTCTTACAAAGGAAATGGTGGGTGGGGAGGACTTATGTTCCCAAACCTGCTGTATTATTACTGGACGGCGAATGCGGACAAGGTTTGGTAGTGGTGGGGGGAGGAAGGAGCGGAGTGGGTGCAGATGGCGAAGGTGTCATGTATGGGGGTCAGTCTGAGGGTTCTGGCTGCAGCCCGGTTTCCATTTGCCCCGGGAAGTATGTGATGAGTCTGGTGGTGGCTTCGATCTTAAAGGTTTGGACCAGCTGAGGCGGCATTTTTGCGTGGGGGGATATGTCGGTGATGGCCCCTATTTGAGGGAATCACCGGACTCTTGGTGGTGGCCATGGTGTGAGTGGTCGCACACAGGGCACCTCCTTCAGAGCTCTTTTTACCTGAAATTAGGTGAAACTCCAACAGAAAAGTGTCGCTGAAGGTCGGAGGAGAGGTTCCCCCCAGGACTGGTATGTCTGCTGGTTACCAAACCCGGCAAAAAGGTAAAAGACCAGGACATGCTGTTTAGCACAGGGCTAAATCGTTGGCTTTGAAAGCAGACCAAGGCAGGCCAGCAGCACGGTTCAATTCCCGTAACAGCCTCCCCGAACAGGCGCCGTAATGTGGCGACTAGGGGCTTTTCACAGTAACTTCATTTGAAGCCTACTTGTGACAATAAGCGATTTTCATTTCATTTCATTGGAGCTGAGCTGGCGTGCGGGGTTCGACAAAGCCAAGGCGGTGCTATATCGACGGCACATCAGGTTTGGGGTGCTCTACCCGCCGAAGCTTTGGGTGACGTATGAAGGTCGGGAATACAATTTTGAGACCCCTGAAGCAGACAATGAATTTATTGATGTACCAACAATGACCACGAGACGAGAATGGTGAAACTTGAGGCTTAATTGCACAAGATGTTGAGCCTCCTACAGCTGGAACCAGAATGGGAGCAGCGCAGGAGAGCACACACTTTTATACGTCGCCTGCTGGGAAGAGCCAGCAGGCTGGGATTACTGTGGTACCTGTCTTACCAGTGGTGTTTACCACATTCACCCCCTGTTTAAAAAGAGTCCGGCGGGGGTGAAGAACAACATTACAGATTTAGTCTGTCGGGGGCTTTGGCCCTCTGCTGCGATCGCCTCAGTCCTTGTGGAGGTGTGACGCCGATGTGGTCACCTGTGACTCCGGGAGCGTGTTGTCCTCTGCTTCGTCACCCCTTAGTGGATCCAGTGAGGGGACGGATACTGCTGGGGTGGGGGCTGCGGTGAGGTTCGCTGGCGGGAGGGTGGGCACGCAGGGGTGAGGGAGGCAACCGGAGGGGGGAGAAGTGATACCAGGTCGGAGGTTGTGGGTGGGGACCCAGCAGGTGCCAGGTCCCGGAGGGAGACTGTGTCCTGTCGCCCGTCGGGGTGTGCCACGTAGGTGTACTGTGGGTTTGCATGGAGGAGGTGGACTTTCTCAACCAAGGGATCCAATTTATAGCTCCTCACATGCTTCCGGAGGACGGGCCCAGGAATTGTCAGCCATATCGGGAGCGAGACCCCGGAGGTGGACTTCCTAGGGAAGGCAAACACACGTTCGTGAGGGGTCTCATTAGTAGCGGTGCACAGGAGAGACCGGATGGAGTGGAGCGCGTCGGGGAGGACCTCCTGCCAGCGGGAGACCGTGAGATTCCTAGACCGAAGGGCCAGCAGGACAGCCTTCCAAACAGTCCCATTCTCCCTCTCCACCTGCCCATTTCCCCGGGGGTTGTAGCTGGTCGTCCTGCTCGAGGCGATGCCCTTGCTGAGCAGGAACTGACGCAGCTCATCACTCATGAAGGATCCTCGATCACTGTGGATGTAGGTGGGGAAACCGAGCAGGGTGAAGATGCTGCGCAGGGCCTTGATGACCGTGGCAGAAGTCATGTCGGGGCATGGGATGGTGAATGGGAAATGGGACTACTCATCAATAACATTGGGAATGTACACGTTGCGGTCGGTGGAGGGAAGGGGCCCTTTGAAGTCCATGCTGAGGCGCTCAAAGGTGCAGGAGGCCTTCACCAGGTGCGCACTATCTGGCCGGTAGAAGTGCGGTTTGCATTCCGCAGACTGGGCAGTCCCTGGTCACGGTCCTGACCTCCTCGATGGAGTAGGGCAGGTTGCGGGGCTTGATAAAATGGAAGAACCGGGTGACCCCCGGGTGGCAGAGGTCATTATAGAGAGCCCGGAGTCGGTCCACTTGTGCGCTGGCAAATGTATAAGGCATCTGGGGACTCATTGAGCTTCCCCCGGCGAAACAAGATCTCATAGTTGTAGGTGGAGAGCTCGATCATCCACCACAAGATCTTGTCATTCTTGATCTTGCCCCGCTGTGTATTGCTAAACATGAAGGCAACCGACCGTTGGTCAGTGAGGAGAGTGAATCTCCTGCCGGCCAGGTAATGATGCCAATGTCGCACTGCTTCCACAATGGCTCAGGCCTTCTTTTCGATAGAAGAGTGCCGAATTTCAGAGGCATGAAGCGTGCGGGAAAAGAAAGCCACGGGCCTGCCCGCCTGGTTGAGGGGGGCGGCCAGAGCCACGTCCGAGGCATCGCTCTCCACCTGGAAGGGGAGGGACTTGTCGACCGCATGCATCGTGGCTTTGGCGATGTCCGCCTTGATGTGGTTGAAGGCCCGGCGGGCTTCAGCGGTCAGGGGAAAAACTGTGGACTTGGAGTGGGCGGACCTTGTCCGCATAATTGGGGACCCACTGGGCGTAATATGAGAAAAACCCCAGGCATCATTTCAGGGCCTCGGGGCAGTGGGGGGGGGGGTGTGTGTGTTCCAGGAGGGGGCGCATGCGGTCGGGATCGGGCACTAGGACTCCATTTTCCACAACGTAGCCAAGGATGGCTAAGCGGTTGGTGGGGAACACGCATTTCTCCTTATTGTATGTGAATTTAAGGAGTTTGGCGGTATGGAGGAATTTTTGGAGGTTTGCGTCGTGGTCCTGTTGATCGTGGCATTATCTTGGTACGGGAACGTGGCCCGCAGCCTGTTCTGGTCAACCATTTGGTCCATCTCTCGCTGGAAGACCGAGACCACATTGGTGACGCCAAAGGGAACTCTAAGGAAGCGATAGAGGTGGCCATCTGCTTCAAACGCAGTTTATTGGCGGTCCTCCGGGCGGATGGGGAGCTGGTGGTAGGCGGATTTCAAGTCAACTGTGGAGAAGACTCGATACTGCACAATCTGATTGACCATGTCAGATATGCGTGGGAGAGGGTACACATCGAGCTGTGTGTACCGATTGATGGTCTGACTGTAGTCAATGACCATCCTGTGTTTCTCCCCAGTCTTGACTACCACCACTTGAGCTCTCCAGGGGCTGTTACTGGCCTCAATGATCCCCTCCCGCAGAAGCCGTTGGACTTCTGACTTGATGAAGGTCCTGTCCTGTGAACTGTACCGTCTGCTCCTATGGCAACAGGCTTACAGTCCGGGGTGAGGTTTGCAAACAGTGAAGGTGGCTTGACCTTAAGGGTCGTGAGGCCACAAACGGTGAGGGGAGGGCAGGGGTCCGCCGAATTTCAGAGTAAGGCTTTGGAGCTGACACTGAAAATCGAGACCTAGTAACAGGGCAGCGCAGAGATGGGCAAGGACGTAGAGCCTGAAGTCGCTATACTCTACGCCCCGAACGGGGAGGGTCGCGACGCAGTACCCCCAGATTTGCACGGAATGGGATCGGGAGGCCAGGGAGATTTTCTGAGTGACAGGGAGTACTGGGAGGGAGCAGCGCCTTACCGTAGCAGGGTGGATGAGATTCTGTGTGTTCCCGGAGTCAAAGAGGCAGGTCGTCTTGTGCCCGTTGATCTTTACCATCTTTGAATTGCACAAGGGAACAAGGCAGGGGCGTCCACTGTCAACGCTGCTGTTTGTGGTGGCTATTGACTCTCTGGCGTCGGCAGAGTGGCAAGGGCTTCCGAGGAGACAAAGAGAGCACCGTGAGTCGCTTTATGCTGATGACCTATTATTGTATGTTTCGGATCCGTTGGCGAGCATGGAGAGTATCATGGGCTTGTTGGGGAAGTATGAGGCGTTCTCGGGATACAAGTTAAATGTAGGGAAAAGTGAAGTGTTCCCAGTGAATGAGTTGGGTTGGCGAGCCAATTTCGTGGGGGGGATGCCATTTATGGTGGCTCGAGACAGGTTTAGTAACCTGGGGATTCAGATAGCAAGGGAATGGGCGATGGACAAATGGAATTTGTCTCCCAGCTTTTATCGGCCATGCTGTGCCACAGCAAGCTGTTTTTCTGGTGCAGTGTGACGATTGAATAGCACCCATCCTCTCCACATTCACCCTATCAAGACCCCTCAGGATGTTATATTTCAATCAAGTCGCCTCTTACTCCTCTAAACTCCAGCAAATACAAGATTAGCCCTTCCAATTTACCCTTGCAAGACAACCCACCTATTCCAGTTTGTAAGGGCCACGAAGAATCCAGCACGAGTTATAAGGATACAAAGTAATAACATTTATTTACTATACCATATATACATAACAGTAGCAGTAACTTCCCTTGCTACATACTCCTTCCTGAACTGGCCAGCTTATTTATACTGGGAGTTTACTCGTGGTTTCTCCGCCCCCCCTCATTGGGGGAAGCTCATACTCCCACAGGATTGTGGGATAGTCATTAGTCCCCAGCCAATGGTAAGTAGGCAGGTTATAACATCCCTCCCCCCCCAAAGTCCAAGGAATCCACTGAAGGCCCTGGCGAAGGAGGGCGTCGGACTCGTTTGGCCGCAGGCCGGACACCATTTGCACGCAGCGCTGGATCAGGCGGCGTGTAACGAGACGGGGACCGGCGCTTCCGTGATGGATGGCGTGGTTGTACACCCACGGCCCGTGGACCAGAGGATTCCCCCTCTGATGCATCCTGTGTCTCCATCTCGGAGTCAGAGTCTGCTGCCTCCGTCATGTCAGCGTCTCCATCTCCATTCGAGTGAGGCACCAGTGGAAGATTGTGAGGACTACCTTCCCTTGTCTCTGCGGCTGTTGAAATGAGCTCCGGGGGTGGGGAATCTTTTGAGGGGATGGTCTTCTGGACCGAACGTGGTCTACATGTTTTCGCTGGAGACGACCCTGGGCTTGCACTTGGTAAGATATAGGGCCCGTTTGGCGAAAGATTACACCAGGAACCCATTGGGCACCACCAGCAAAATTCCGAACGAACACTGGGTCACCGGGCGCAAGCTGCCGAATCGGCCGATGCCAAGAAAATCCCTGTCCCTGCCATTCTTGTGTGCGGCGTACTTTTGTGCCAATGTCCGGGAAAACCATACTAAGGCGGGTGCGAAGTCTCCGGCCCATTAGGAGTTCTGCGGGAGCTACCCCAGTCACTGCATGGGGGGTGGTCCTGTACATAAACAAAAAGCGAGCCAGTCTCGTGTCCATTGATCCGGAAGACTGCTTCTTTAGGCCTCTTTTGAATGTCTGCACTGCGCGCTCTGCCAACCCATTTGAAGCCGGGTGGTAAGGGGCAGTGCGGATATGGCGGATGCCGTTCATCTTCGTGAACCTCGCAAACTCCTCACTTGTGAATGGAGTGCCGTTATCCGTGACCAGCAACTCGGGGAGGCCATGCGTACTAAACGATAAACGCATCTTTTCAATTGTTGCGCAGGACCTTGTCCCCTGCATCTTATGCACCTCTAGCCATTTGGACTGGGTGTCAATTAGTAGAAAGAACATGGATCCTTGAAAAGGGCCTGCGAAATCTGCATGTAAGCGTGCCCAAGGCCGCCCTGGCCATTCCCAGTGATGTAGGGGCGCGGCCGGCGGAAGCTTCTGATGCTCCTGGCAAATGGAGCAGTTTTGGGCCACCTTCTCAATGTCGGTGTCGAGGCCTGGCCGCCAGACATAACTCCGGGCCAACATTTTCATCTTGGTCACGCCCGGATGCCCATTGTGCAAGTCTGATAGTATCAGCTCCTCGCCTTTTTCCGGGACAATCACACGCGTCCCCCACAAGAGGATGCCGTCTTCCATGCTGAATTCTGACAGGTTGGAGGAAAATGCCCGCAACTCGCCTGGGAGCAGTCTATGCTGCCCACCATACAGGACTATGTGTCGAACCTTTGACAGGACTGGCTCCGTCTGGGTCCACTCACGGATCTGTGATGCTGTGACAGGCAAGATGTCCATAACATTTAGGGTTGCAACCACCTCACCGGTCGTGGGGGTCGACATTGCCTTTATCAACCGGCCCAATCGGCTCAGTGCGTCGGCATTCGCTATCTGCATTCCTGTTTTGTGCTCCAGAGAATACTCGTATGCAGCGAGCAACAAAACCCAGTGCTGGATCCGTGCAGAAGCAATGGGCGGTATTGGCTTAGCCTCTCGGAAAAGTCCCAGCAGAGGCTTATGAGCAGTCACGATAGTGAAGTGGCGGCCATACACGTACTGGTGGAAACGTTTCACCGCAAAGACCACTGCCAGGCCCTCCTTCTCGATCTGCGTGTACTTTTTTTCCGCTGCAGTCAATGTGTGGGAGGCGAAAGCTATCGGCCGCTCGGCCCCGTTCTCCAGCTTATGTGGCAGGACGACCCCAATACCATACGGGGATGCATCACATGTGACGAGCAAAGGCTTACCAGGATCACAGTGGGTTAGTAACCCAGACGACGACAATTGTTGTTTTACCCGCCGGAAAGCGGTGTCTTGCGGCTGACCCCTAACCCAGGTGTGATTTTTCTTTAGCAGAAGATGCAACGGGGCCAGCGTAGTTGCCAGATTGGGGAGGAACTTCCCGTAATAGTTTATGAGGCCGAGAAAAGAACGAAGATGCGAAGTGTCAGTCGGGACGGGGGCCTGTTGAATCGCGCGCACCTTCTCTGTGACGGGGTGCAAACCTTCGCGGTCCACCCGATAACCCAGGTAGACTACTTCCTTCACCTGAAAGACGCACTTTGTGTGACGTAAACGGACTCCAGCCTCCGAAAAGCGTCTAAGGACAGCCTCCAGATTTTCCAAATGTTCCTGCTCCGACGTCCCTGTAATCAAAACGTCATCCAAGTAGACAGCCACACGTGGTAAACCTCTCAAAATGCCCTCCATAACACGTTGAAAAATTGCGCAGGCAGAGGATACTCCAAAGGGCAACCGTGTATATTCATACAGGCCCCGGTGTGTATTAATCGTTACATATGGTCGGGAGGCAGGATCCAGCTCCAACTGCAGGTAGGCGTGATTCATATCTAATTTTGTGAACGAGTCCACCTGCAAGTTTCGCGTAGAGATCCTCTATGCGAGGCATTGGATATCGGTCGAGTCGGGAAACCGTATTCACTGCAAGTTTTTAGTCGCCACACAAGCGAACTGTGGCATCTGGCTTCATTACAGGTACAATTGGTGCTGCCCAGTCAGCAAAACGGACGGGCCTGATAATACCCAAACTCTCCAAACGAGTGAGCTCCCCTTCTACCTTCTCGAGCAAGGCGCAAGGCACTGGGCGCGCCCGGAAATAACGCGGCGTGGCTCCTGGTTCAACTTGGATACGGGCTACGGCCCCTTTTATTTTCCCCAAACCAGGCTGGAATACATCAGGGTATCGTCCTAGCACCTCAGTCAACCCTTCAGAAACTGTTTGGAGGATGTGCTGCCATTGCAACCGTAAATGGCGCAACCAGTCCCGACCCAACAGGCTGGGCCCATGGCTGCGCACCACGATAAGTGGGAAACACCCCTCCTGGCGTCCATAGACAACAGGGGTCATTGTAGTTCCTGCAATGTCCAGTGGTTCCCCCATGTAGGTGGCCAACCTGGCCTGTGAGTCGGTTAATGTAAGGGTCTGTATACCCTGCTTGATGCGGTCGAATGTCCTCTGGGCGATCACAGAGACCACTGCGCCAGTATCCAACTCCATCTCAAGCGGGTGGCCATTGACCCATTCTGTCACCTTAATGGGGGCCACACAGGGAGCTGCCACACAATGCAGCTGCAGGCAGTCGTCCTCCGTCTCCACGTCCTCAGGAGTAATCGCCGCAGGTTCATCCACATGGAAGGTACGGCCGCTGGGCTGGTCCCAGTTTCCGTCTGAACGACGGCGCCTCTGGCGCCCCCAGGACCGCCGTCCGCGATGGGGTCGGCGCCTACAAGTCTGACACGGAAGTCTGTTGAATCACGCGCACCTTCTCTGTGACGGGGTGCAAACCTTCGCGGTCCACCCGATAACCCAGGTAGACTACTTCCTTCACCTGAAAGACGCACTTTGTGTGACGTAAACGGACTCCAGCCTCCGAAAAGCGTCTAAGGACAGCCTCATCCTCATCCATTGGCTCTGGAGAAGGCTCCCTTCGGGGAGGAATGTCCGACCGCCACTGGCGTCGGTCCAGACATTGCTTCACCCAAGGTACTGCAGGAGTGCGGAGGGACGTTTTCGGACAGAAGGGGTTGCGCCCCAAGGCATGTACTTCCATTCCCTGTAGCTCCTGTACTCCTCGCTTTGCGCTCTCTCGGGACAATACTATTTGAATGGCCTGTTGAAAAGTCAATGTTGGCTCCGCTAACAACTTTCTCTGGGTGGCTGCATTGTTAATACCGCAAACCAAACGGTCACGTAACATTTCTGACAAGGTCTCACCATAGTCACAGTACTCCACAATCCTGAGTAGCCTGGATAGAAAATCGGCAAGGGATTCTCCAGGGGTCCTCTCAGCGGTATTAAACCGGTAACGCTGGACTATCATGGACAGGGTTGGGTTAAAATGTTGCCCCACTATATTCACAAGTTCATCAAACGTTTTGGTGTCCAGCACAGCTGGGTACATAAGGCTCCTAATCACCCCAAACGTATGCGGGCCGCAGGCGGTGAGCAATATGACCACCTGGCGCTCGTTTTCGGTGATATTGTTTGCCCGGAAATAGTAACACATCCGTTGTGTGTACTGGTTCCAGCTTTCCAGCACAGCATCAAAAACATCCAAACGTCCATACAGAGGCATGGTATAATAGAAAACAACTTCCAACCTGTATCCAACAAAAATCCAGGGAGGTGGCTTCAGCAGTGTAGACGGCTATTCACTTTAACCTTCGTCACCAGTTTTGTAAGGGCCACGAAGAATCCAGCACGAGTTTTAAGGATACAAAGTAATAACATTTATTTACTATACCATATATACATAACAGTAGCAGTAACTTCCCTTGCTACATACTCCTTCCTGCTGGTTCCTGAACTGGCCAGCTTATTTATACTGGGAGTTTACTCGTGGTTTCTCCGCCCCCCCCCCTCATTGGGGAAGCTTACTCCCACAGGATTGTGGGATAATCATTAGTCCCCAGCCAATGGTAAGTAGGCAGGTTATAACATCCAGGTATTAGTTTTGAGGCAGATTGAGGGCCTTCATTGAGCAATAATTGTCCAGTTAATACCCTCAATTGGCCAAAGGGCAGGTGGTTCGAATCCCGGCCCTGGGTCACAGTCCGTGTGGAGTTTGCACAGTCTCCCCGTGTCTGCGTGGGTTTCACCCCCACAACCCAAAGATGTGCAGGTTAGTTGGATTGGCCACACTAAATTGCTCCTTAATTGGCAAAAAATAATAATTGGGTACTCTAAATTTTTTTTATTTATAAAACAATGTATCCTTCTATATTCCATCAAAACAGTTCATGACTTTGAACACCGCTATTAACCCCTCCCCCCCAAACTTCTGTACTATGAGAACAATCTCACTTTTTCTTATTTCCCCAAGTAACTGGAATCCTGCAACTCTGGTGTCATTTTAGTAAATTTCCTCTATAACATTTCCAAGGTCTTGACATCCTTCTCAAAATGTGGTGCCAGGACTTGCCACAATGGGCGCGATTCTCCACTCTCGCGCTGAAGTGGCCGCGCCGGCGTGAACGCCGTCGAGGTTCACGATGGCGCGGAACGGCCCCGGTCCCGACCGATTCAGGCCCTGACAATGGGCCAGTATCAGGGCCGCGTCATCTACACGCGCCAGGCCTTGTCGCCCGTGTAAAAGCGGCGCCGCATAGATGACGCGGCCGGCGCCGCATAACGGACATCATCCGCGCATGCGTGGTTGCCGTCCTCTCTAAGTCCGCCCCGCAAGAAGATGGGGGACGGATCTTGCGGGGCTGCGGAAGGAAGGCGGTCCTCCTTCAGAGAGGACGGCCCGACGATCGGTGGGCACCGATCGCGGGCCACCCCACATTCCAGGTGAAGCCCGGTGCAGGATCCCCCCCTCGCTCCCCACAGGCCGCCCCCCCAGCGTTCACGCACCGCCCACGACTGCAGCGACCAGGTGTGGACGGCGCTGGGGGGAACCTGCCGTTTTGGCCTGGCCGCTCGGCCCATCCGGGCCTCAGAATAGCGGGGGTGCCGGAGAATCGCCGTTTTCGGTGTCTCCGGCGATTCTGCAGCCTGCGGCCCGCGAAACTCGACCGGGCCGTTCCCGCCGCTTGGGAGAATCGCGGGAGGGCGTCGGACCGGCGTCCCCGGAAATTTTGGCAGCCCAGGCGATTCTCCCAACCAGCATGGGAGTGGAGAATCGCGCCCAATATTCTTGCTGGGACGAACCACCTTTTAACAAAGGTGTAGCATAACCTCCTTGCTTTGCCTTCCATACCTCCATTGATAAAGTCAAGGATCCCAAATGCTTTTTTGATAGCCTTTTCAATTTTTCCTTCCTTCACAGATTTGTGTGCATGCACCCCCTTTAAAATTGTATCATTTAGTTTAGATTTCTTCCTCTCAGTCTTCTTCCAAAATCCATTACTTCACACTTCTCCATGTTAAATGTAATTTGCTATATGTCTGCCCATTTCATCAGTCTGTGTGGCTCTGTGGTCCGTTACTATCAATCTCAAAGTTTGCCACATTTCTGTGCTCCAGGTCATCTGCAAACTTTTAAACTATGCCCTATATATCCATGTCAAGTTCATAAATATGAAACAAAAGCAACAGTGAACCTATGTGATCGTACCTTCCATTCTGTAATGTACTGTTCACCATGGTATCTTCTTTCTGTCTCTCACTCAATGTTGTATCCACACTGCTACTGCCTTTTTAATCCAATGAGTTTCAATTTTAAGTGCAAGTATGTTAGATGGTAATTTATCAACTGTCTTTTAAGTTCATATATACAGTAACTGCACTTCCTTCTTCCACCCTCTCCATCAACAAATTAACAAGTCAAAAGATTCTTGACTTTTTTAGACATCTCTTCAAATGTTGCCAATAGCAACACAAAACAAAAGCATATCAGAAGACTATTGCAAACTCAAAACGTTAACTGTCTCCACAGATGCTGCCAGACCTCCTGCGTTTTTCCAGCATTTTCTGTTTTATTTCAGATTTCCGCCACCCACAGTATTCTGGATGTATTACAACTATCTTGCTGTGTGCTCGGTATGATTCCAACTATTGGAGAGTTTTTCCTCTGATTCCCATTTACTTCAGTTTTGTAGGACTCTTTGATGCCACACTTAAATGCTGCCTTGATGTCAAGGCAGTCATTCTTACCAGCTCTGGAGTTCAGCTCTTTTGCCCACATATGGACCAAGGCTGTAATGAGGTCAGGAGCTGAGTGACCCTAGCGGAACCCAAACTGAGGGTCCGTGAGCAGCAGCGTAAGCACCATTTGATCGCACTGGTTTTTTAAATATAAATTTAGAGTACCCAATTATTATTTTTTTCCAATTTTAGGGGCAATTTAGCGTGGCTAATCCACCTAACCTGCACATCTTTGGGTTGTGGGGGTGAAACCCACGCAGACATGGAGAGAATGTGCAAACTCCACACGGACAGTGACCCAGGGCCGGGATTCGAACCCGGGTCCTCAGCGCTGCAGTCTTAGTGCTAACCACTGCGCCACATGCCGCTCCTTGATCACACTGTTGATGACCCCTTCCATCACTTTGCTGATGATTGCGAGTACACTGATGGGCGGTAATTGGCAATTTTCCCCATTGCCGGGGAAATTGCCAGTGTTGTTGCTATGCTGGAACAGTTTGGCTAGGGGCAAAGCTAGTTCGGAGCACAAATCCTCAGTGCAATTGCCAGAATGTTGTCTGGACCAATAGCTTTTCCAGGGAACTGTGTTCAACTCCGGCCTTGGGTAGCACAGTTAGCCCTGCTGCCTCACCACCCCAGGGTCCGGGTTCAATTCCGGCCTCAGGTGACTGTCTGTGTGGAGTTTGCACTTTCTCCCCATGTCTATGTGGGTTTTCTCCGGGTACTCTGGTTTCCTCCCACAGTCCAAAGATGTGCAGGTTAGGTGGGTGGCCATGCTAAATTGCCCTTAGTGTCCAAAAGGTTAGGTGGGGTTACTGAGTTATGGGGATAGGGTGGAGGTGCGGGCTTAAGTAGGATGCTCTTTCCAAGGGCAGGTGCAGATCCGATGGGCCGAATGGCTTCCTTTTGCACTGTACATTTGATGATGGTCTGTGTGGACTTTGTATATTCTCCCCTGCAGGTTTCCTCTGGGTGCTGCGGTTTCCTCCCACAGTCCAAAGATGTGCAGGTTAGGTGGATTAGCCATGATAAAATTACCCCTTACTGTCCAGGGATGTGCATGTTAGGTGGGGTTACAGGTATTGGTTGGGGGAGTGGGCCTAGGTAGGGTGCTTTTTCAGAGGGTCGGTACAGACTCAAAGGGGCAAATGGCCTGCTTCTGCACTGTAGGAATTCTATGGTTCTATTCATGTCATCAGCCGTTTGTCACATGGAGCGAATTGAATTCGCTGAAGACTGGCATCTGTGATGCTGGGGACCATGAAGAAAGTCCGGGCAGATCTTCCACCCAGCATCTTTAGCTGAAGGAAAATGCTTCAGTTTTGTCTTTTGCGCTGATGTGTTGCATCATTATTGAGGATGAGATATTTGTGGAGCTTCCTCCTCCTTTTAGTTTTGTGATCGTCCACAACTATTCACGACTGGATGGGCAGGACTGCAAAGCTTAGATCTAATCCATTGGTTGTTGGATTGCTTACCTCTGCCTATTGCATGTTCCTTCTGCTATTTGGTACACAGGTAGTGCTGTAATAATAATAATCTTTATTATTGTCACAAGTATGCTTACATTAAAACTGTAATTAAGTTACTGCGAAAATCCCCTAGTCGGCACACTCCGGCACCTGTTCGGGTACAGTGAGGGAGAATTCGCAATGTCCAATTCATCTAACTTTTGGGACTTGTGGGAGGGAACCGGAGCACCCGGAGGAAACCCACGCAGACATGGGGAGAATATGCAGACTCCACACAGACATTGACCCAAGCCGGGAATCGAACCTGGGACCCTGTGTTGTAACTTCACCAGATTGACACCTAATTTTCAGCTGTGCCTAGTGCTGCGCCTGGCATGCACTCCTGCACTCTTCATTGAACCAGTGTTGTTCCCTTGGGTAGATGATCATGCTAGAGTGGGTGTTATGGGAGGGAATCCAGAAATTGGGGACCTGTCACAGGATAAGGGACCAATCTTTTAGGAATGAGATGAACAGAAATTACTTCACTCAACGGATTGTTAATCTCTGACATTCTCCCCCAGTAGTTTGTGGATACTATGCCGTTGATTAAATTTAAGTATGAGATAGACAGTATTTTGGTCTCTCATTGATTTGGAATCAAGGAATATGGGGCAAGGGGAGGAAAATGGAGTTTGAAGCCAGCTATGATTGTATTGAATAGCAGAGCAGACTCGATGGTTTACTTTTCCTGCTATTTTGAGTGTTCTTGTCTGCGCGGCCATCAGGTTACAGATTGCGTGAAATAGAATTCTGCTGCCACCGATGGCCGACAGCGCCTCATGGATGCCCAGTTTTGAGGTGCTTAATCTGTTCAAAATCTACCCCACCTAGCATGGTGGTAAAATATGCATAAAGCATTAGTAAGAGTCTGTTTCCACTGATACAAAGGTCAGTGTCCAGAGAATGCAGATTTAAAATTGCTGGCAAAAGAACCAGAATAGTGACAAAGACTTTTTTTACATGGCAAGATGACATGCTTGCCAGAAAGATCGTGGAAACAGATTTAATATAAGCTTTCAAAACAGACCAGCAGAAACACTGGCATGTAAGCAAAATTGCAGGGCTACTGGGAAAGAGCAAGGAAATGGGACTAATTGAATAGTTCTTTCAAAGTACTTGCACATGCAGGCACATTGGAACAAATAGCCTCCTTCTGGTAAGATATTTTGAATGCTGAGAAACACAGTAATTTAAAAAAAATTATCAGGATGTGCCAAATTGCCCCTAAGTATCTAAAGGTTAGGTGGGGTGACAGGGATAGGGTGGGGGAGTGGGCCTTGGAAGGGTGCTCTTTTAGAGGATCAGTGAAGACTCGATGGGCCAAATGGCCTCCTTCTGCACTGTAGGGATTCTATGGTTTATGTGGTGATCGCTGGCTAGGCCAACATTTATTGCGCATCCCTAATTGTCCTTGCAAAGGTGCTGGTGAGCCATCTTCTTGAACTGCTGCAGTGTAGGCATACCCAAAGTGTTGTTAGTGAGGGCATTTTCCAGAACTCACACTAATGTTTGCGAGAATTCGTTGACTCCTTCTCTCTCCACAAATCCTGTCAGACCTGCTGAGATTGTCCAGTGTTTTCTGCTAATGTTTGTGTGATTGCACTGAGAATAATATATTCAGTTTTTCTACCTGCAGCATTAAATTGCATTATTGAAGCTACATGAAGCCCATAAGATTGATCCCAAGTAGAAAGTAGAAAGATTAGATAAACTTATGTTGTTGATGTGACTACTAGGTTGTTAAGGGACTTCCGGTTGCGGCGATGCGGAGCTAAGCCGCACATTTCGGAAGCTCCTGCTATAATGGACTTTTGGGCTCTCCAGAGGAGCCCCAACGGAAATTTTTTGATTTAATCCCATGCGGGAAGGTGAAGTAAGGTCCCCCCTTACGTTGTGTGGTGGAGATTAGCGGCGGAGCGGCGGAGAAAGAGGCTCTGGAGTAGCGAGGGGGAAAAAACAAGATGGCGGAGGGCGGAGATCGAGCAGCATGGGGGCCGGACCAGCAGGAGATCCTTAAGCGCTGTGTGGAGGAGCTTACAAAGGAGGTGCTGGCGCCAATGCTGTTGGCGATCGAGGGGCTGAAGGAGACCCAGAAGGCCCAGGTGGTGGAGCTTCGCAAGGTGAGGGATAAAACGAATGAGAACGAGGACGAGATCCTGGGCCTGGCGGTAAAAATGGAGGCGCACGAGGCGGTGCACAGGTGGGCCGAGAGAATCGAGGTTCTGGAGAACAGGTCGAGGAGGAAGAATCTCCGGATTCTGGGTCTCCTCGAAGGAGTGGAGGGAGCTGATGCCGGGGCGTATGTGAGTACGATGCCCCATTCGCTGATGGGTGCGGAGGCCTCTCTGAGCCCCCTGGAGCTGGAAGAGGCTCACCGGGTCCTGGCGAGGAGACCCAAGGCTGATGAGCCGCCAAGGGCGATAGTGGCAAGGTTCCATCGCTTCGCGGACAAAGAAAGTGTTCTGAGATGGACCAAGAAGGTACGGAGCAGTAGATGTGAGAATGCGGTGATCCGAGTCTACCAGGATTGGAGCGCGGAGGTGGCAAGGAGGAGAGCTGGCTTCAACCGGGCCAAGACGGTGCTGCACAAAAAAAGAGTCAGGTTCGGCATGCTGCAGCCTGCGCGACTGTGGGTCACTTATCAGGACCGACACCATTATTTTGAAACGTCAGAAGAGGCTTGGACCTTTATCCAAATGGAAAAATTGGACTCGAACTGAGGGGCGGTGGTTGTGGGGGAATGTTGGTTGTATACGGGGTTGTAAATATGGGTAAAGAATACTTCATGGGTGGGATGATGGATGGGGATGTGGGTAGAGTTCTGGTTAAAATTCTTTTTTTTTCTGTAGATGAGATGATGGGGAAAGTGGGCGTCGGTGCTGGGGGGAGGCAAGACTCGGGGAAGAGGGAACTGGGATAATGGCCGCAACAGGAGCTGCGTCACAGCGGGCGGGGCTGGCTCAGGAGCGCGGGCTTTTTCCCACGCTAGGGGAGGGGGGGGGGGATGGAGGAAGGTAAGGAGGAGGAGAGACTCCCACACGGGGGAGATCAACGGGAAGGCAGGGGAATCCGGGGTCAGCAGAAGTCAGCTGACTCACGGAAGTAATATGAGGGGAGCAAAAGTGCTAGATGCGGATCTTGCGGGGAGGGGGGGAGGGGAGGGGGGGAGGGAAGGGGGGGAGAGGGGGGGACATTAGGGTTGCTGCTGCACTGTCGGAGGGGGAACTGAAAATGGAAGAGATGGTCGGGGCGGGGGTTCCCCGTCTAGGGGACTGGAGTGTGCGGGAGGCGGGGGACTGGAGTGTGCGGGAGGCACGGGCACAGGACTGGCCTAAGATAGGAGATGGCTAGTCGGCGGGGGTTGGGGGGTGGGGTAGCCCCCCAATCCGGCTGATCACGTGGAATATCCGGCTGATCACGTGGAATGTGAGAGGCCTAAATGGGCCGGTTAAGAGGGCCCGAGTGTTCGCGCACCTAAAGGGACTGAAGGCAGACGTGGTCATGCTTCAGGAGACACATCTGAAGGTGGCAGATCAGGTCAGGTTAAGGAAGGGATGGGTAGGACAGGTGTTCCATTCGGGGCTGGATGCGAAGAATAGAGGGGTGGCAATACTGGTGGGGCAGCGGCTGACATTTGAGGCCAAGAACATAGTAGCGGACAATGGAGGCCGATACGTGATGGTGAGCGGTAGGTTGCAGGGGACGGAGGTGGTACTGGTGAATGTATGTGCCCCGAACTGGGACGATGCTGGATTCATGAAACGGATGTTGGGGCGTATTCTAGACTTGGAGGTAGGGAGCTTGATAATGGGTGAGGATTTTAACACGGTGCTGGACCCAGCATTAGATCATTCCAGATCTAGGACGGGGAAGAGGCCGGCTGTGGCCATGGTGCTTAGGGGGTTTATGGATCAGATGGGGGGAGTAGATCCGTGGAGATTTGCCAGGTCTTTGGCCAGAGAATTTTCTTTTTTCTCCCACGTATATAAGGCCTACGCCTGGATAGATTTTTTTGTTCTGGGCAGGGCATTGATCCCGAAAGTGGAGGGAACGGAGTATTCGGCCATAACCATTTCAGACCATGCCCCGCATTGGGTGGAGCTAGAGCTGGGGGAGGAGAGGGACCAACGCTCGTTGTGGCGGTTGGATGTGGGACTGCTGGCAGACGAGGAAGTGTGTGGGAGGATGCAGGGGTGCATCGAAAGGTATCTGGAGGCCAACGACATCGGGGAGGTGCAGGTGGGAGTAGTATGAGAGGCGCTGAAGGCGGTGGTTAGGGGAGAGTTAATCTCCATCAGGGCTCATAGGGTGAAGAGAGAGGGCAGGGAAAGGGAGAGGTTAGTGGGGGAGATTTTAAGAATGGACAGGAGATATGCAGAGGCTCCTGATGAGGGACTACTCAGGGAGAGACGAAGTCTCCAGACGGAGTTTGACCTGCTGACCACAGGGAAGGCAGAGGCACAGTGGAGGAAGGCACAGGGGGAGATATATGAATATGGGGAGAAGGCGAGTCGGATGCTGGCACATCAGCTCCGTAAGAGGATGGCAGTGAGGGAAATAGGTAGAGTCAAGGATGGCAGGGGAACTACGGTGCGGAGTGCGGTGAAAGTGAATGAGGCATTCAAGGCCTTTTACGAGGAGCTGTATAGGTCCCAGCCCCCAGGGGGAAAAGACGGGATGCGACAATTCTTGGACCAACTGAGGTTCCCGAGGATGGAGGAGCAGGAGGTGGCTGGGTTGGGGACGCCAATTGGGGTGGAGGAGCTGATTGAAGGACTGGGGAGCATGCAGGCAGGGAAGGCCCCGGGGCGGAATGGGTTCCTGGTGGAGTTTTATAGGAAGTCTGTAGACCTGTTAGCCCCGTTGCTGGTAAGGACCTTCAATGAAGCAAGGGAGGGGGGTACCCTGCCCCCGACAATGTCGGAGGCGACGATCTCTTTGATCTTGAAGCGGGATAAGGACCCACAGCAATGTGGGTTGTATAGACCGATCTCGCTCCTCAACGTAGATGCTAAGTTGCTGGCAAAAATGTTGGCTACGAGGATTGTGGACTGTGTCCCGGGGATGATTCACGAGGACCAGACGGGATTCGTAAAGGGTAGGCAGCTAAATACCAATGTGCGAAGGCTCCTAAATGTGATAATGATGCCATCGGTGAGGTAGAGGCGGAGATAGTGGCAGCCATGGACGCGGAGAAGGCCTTTGACTGAGTATCTCTGGGAAGTGTTGAGGAGGTTTGGGTTCGGGGGAGGGTTTATTAGTTGGGTTAAGCTCCTGTATAAAGCCCCGGTGGCGAGTGTAGTCACGAACCGGCGGAGGTCGGAGTATTTCCGGCTGTATCGAGGGACGAGGCAGGGGTGCCCCCTGTCTCCTCTGTTGTTTGCATTAGCAATTGAACCTGTGGCCATGGCGTTAAGGGAGTTGGGGAAATGGAAGGGGGTGGTCCGAGAGGGAGAGGAACATCGAGTGTCGCTGTACACAGACGACCTGTTGTTGTATGTGGCGGATCCAGTGGAGGGGATGGTTGAGGTCATGCGGATCCTAAGGGAGTTTGGAGACTTTTCGGGCTATAAGCTCAACGTGGGAAAGAGTGAGCTTTTGTGGTGCTTCCGGGGGATCAGGGAAGAGGGATAGACGACCTACCGTTGAGGAGGGCGGAAAGGAGCTTTCGATACTTGGGGATTCAGGTAGCTAGGAGCTGGGGGGCACTGCACAAACTTAATTTGACACGGCTGGTGGAACAGATGGAGGAGGATTTTAAAAAGTGGGACATGTTGCCACTCTCGCTGGCGTGCAGGGTACAGTCGATTAAAATGGTGGTCCTCCCGAGGTTTCTTTTTGTATTCCAATGCCTCCCAATTGTGATTACCAAGGCCTTCTTTAAGAGGGTAAGCAGGAGCATTATGGGATTTGTGTGGGCGAGCAAGACCCCGAGGGTAAGGAAGGGGTTCCGGGAGCGTAGCAGAGATAGAGGAGGGTTGGCGTTGCCGAATTTGGGTGGCTACTACTGGGCAGCCAACGTGGCGATGATCCGTAAGTGGGTGATGGAGGGGGAGGGGGCGACGTGGAAGAGGTTGGAGATGGCGTCCTGCAAAGGAACGAGCCTGGGGGCGCTGGTGACGACACCGCTGCCACTCTCGCCGACAAGGTACACCACGAGCCCGGTGGTGGCGGCAACGCTAAAGATCTGGGGGCAGTGGAGACGACACAGGGGAGCGATGGGAGCCTCGGTGTGGTCCCCGATCAGGGATAACCATCGGTTTGTCCCAGGAAGGACCGACGGGGGGTTTCAGAGCTGGCACGGGCAGGGATTAGAAGAATGGGGGACCTGTTCATCGATGGGACGTTTGCGAGCTTAGGGGCGCTGGAGGAGAAATTTGGACTACCCCCGGGAAATGCCTTCAGGTACATGCAAGTGAGGGCGTTTGTGAGGCGGCAGGTGAGGGAATTCCCGCTGCTCCCGGCACAGGGGATTCAAGACAGGGTGATTTCGGGCGTATGGGTCGGGGAGGGCAAGGTGTCGGCGATATACCAGGAGATGAAAGAAGAGGGGGAGGCTTTGGTACAGGAGCTGAAAGGTAAATGGGAAGAGGAGCTGGGGGAGAAGATTGAGATGGGGCTGTGGGCTGATGCCCTAAGTAGGGTTAATTCCTCTTCCTCCTGTGCCAGGATTAGCATGATACAGTTTAAGGTAGTTCACAGAGCGCATATGACGGGGGTGAGGCTGAATAGGTTCTTTGGGGTGGAGGACAGATGTGGGAGGTGCTCAGGAAGTCCGGCGAACCATGTCCATATGTTTTGGTCATGCCCGGCACTGGAGGGGTTCTGGAGGGGAGTTGCGGGAACAGTATCTAAGGTGGTGAAAGTCCGGGTCAAGCCAAGCTGGGGGCTAGCACTATTTGGAGTAGTGGACGAGCCGGGAGTGCAGGAGGCGAGAGAGCCCGGCATTCTGGCCTTTGCGTCCCTAGTAGCCCGGCGAAGGATCCTGTTAATGTGGAAAGAGGCGAAGCCCCCCAGCGTGGAAGCCTGGGTAAATGATATGGCAGGGTTTATCAAGTTGGAGAGGATAAAGTTTGCCTTGAGAGGGTCTGCGCAGGGGTTCTACAGACGGTGGCAACCGTTCATAGACTATCTTGCGGAGAGTTAGATGAAGGTTGGACAACAGCAACAGCAACCCAGGGGGGGAGGGGGTGGGGGGGATATCTTTTGTGGGGGGGGGGGGGGAGGGGGGAGGAGGGAGGGGGAAGGGGGGTTTTTCTGGGGGGCATTTGAGCAAGAAAACACATGAATGATTCGGAAAACTGACATGTACGAGAGGAATCCAATGTACAAAGTTCTGTATCATATTGACTTGCCATGTTCATGTCTTGCTATCCGAGCTTTCTTTCTTTTTTGTTACGGGGGGGGGGTTTGTTTGTATGGTTGAAAATTCTGTAAAAAAATTCTTAATAATCATTTCTTTTTAAAAGTAGGTTGTTAAGGGAGAAAGTCAATGAAGTATAGAAAATGTTTTAAAATGATTATTATTTTTAAAAAGTAAATTTAGTGTACCCAATTCATTTTTTCCAATTAAGGGGCAATTTAGGTTCAATCCACCTACCCTGCACATCTTTGGGTTGTGGGGGCGCAACCCACGCAAACACGGGGAGAATGTGCAAACTCCACATGGACAGTGACCCTGAGCCGTGATCAAACCTGGGACCTCAGCGCCGTGGGGCAGCAGGTCTAACACACTGCGCCACTGTGCTTTAAAATGATTATTAATAATTCCTGATTCTTTTTTAAGGTTTTCAGGAAGGTAGGGCTTGTATAAATTTACAAGGGTTGAAAGTACATATAACATAGATCCAATAAAATACCGTTTAATATATGGAACGAGGCGGCATGGTGGCGCAGTGGTTAGCACTGTTGCCTCATGGAGCTGAGGACCTGGGTTTGATCCCGGCCCCCAAAGAACAAAGAAATGTACAGCACAGAAACAGGCCCTTCGGCCCTCCATGCCCGTGCCGACCATGCTGCCCGACTAAACTACAATCTTCTACACTTCCTGGGTCCGTATCCCTCTATTCCCATCCTATTCATGTATTTTCAATGTCCGTGTGGAGTTTGCCCATTCTGTGTTTTTGCGTGGGTCTCACTCCCGCAGCCCAAAGATGTTCAGGATAGGTGGATTGGCTATGCTAAATTGCCCCTTAATTGGGCGGGGGAATAATCGGGTGTTTTACATTTATTTAAAAAAACAGATGGCATATTTTATAAGGTGACTCAAGGGCTGCTTCCCACTCATGCAAGTTTCTGGGCCGCCATAAACTTTCCATTTATTCTGCTTGATACAATATGTACGAGCATTTATGTTGAACATGCAAAAGAAAAATCAGAAATGGTAGAACCACATTGATGTGGATTTATTTAAACAATAAAATGATGGATAATTTGCCAGGCAGGAGAGGACAGTGAGGGGAGGGAAAAAACGAGTCTCCGAAACCACACTCTTTGTTAAAATGGGAGAATCGGGGGAAGAAGCAGAGGATCTGCGTGAGCTGGAAAACAGCATGAACCTCCATTTCTCAGATACCAGAGCCGAGTCCGAGCTTCAACCCTCCCCCTCCTCCAGAAGAAGCAATCCTTTGTCTGGAAATGATTGAACCTGATTGGCCGTTTCCTACCCACTGTCGGTCCAGTTTGACTGATTGGCATCGACACTGGTCAATCAGCTGTCAGAGTCTGTGACGTGTTGCCCAAAGGCAGCCAATCATCTGGGCGCAGAGGCGGGACTCCTGGGCGGTATATAAACTGGCAGCGCCCGCCCCAGCCGCCACCCGGCGCCATTTTGTCTGCTTCTCCACGTTGACCTCTTGCAATCGGTTAAACCGAGATAAAAGGGAGGAAAAAAAAACCCATCGCGGGCCGGGGGGGAGAAAAAAAACAAAACAAACCGAAAACCAAATCCCCAGGAACAGGATGTCTCGGGACCGCTTCAGGAACCGTACCGGATTTCAGAGGAGGGGCGGCATGAGCCCACCGTTCCGGGGAGGAGGAGGCGGCGGCGGCAGCAGCAGCAGTAGCAGCAACCGCAACAACGCTCCCAACCGTCCGAACGGAGCGGGGAACGCCGCCGACGCCCTCAAGCAGCAGCCGGCGGCCTCGGCTACTAACCAGGTCACCGCGACGCAGCAGACCCCGCCTCAGAAATCCCTGGGGCAGAAATCCGGGGAGGCGGACAAGAAGAACGGCGAGGCGACGGCCCCGGCGTCGCAAGCGGGCCGAGGCGGCGGCGAGGGCAAGCAGGCCCAGGGGAGTGCGGCTGGCGCCTCGGAGAGCCGCAGCGGGCAGCAGCAGCGCGAAGCCAAGGAGCTGGAGAGCGAGCAGGCGGTGCTGAGGGCCCAGCTCTCGCTTCTCCGGAAGCCGGGCGAGAAGACCTACACCCAGCGCTGCCGCCTCTTCGTCGGCAACCTGCCGGCCGACATCTCCGAGGACGACTTCAAGCGCCTGTTCGGCAAATATGGCGACCCCGGCGAGGTTTTCATCAACAAAGGCAAAGGATTCGGCTTCATACGCCTGGTGAGTGAGCAGTTTTCCCCTAGCGGCCGGAGCTGGAACAGCCCCATCTTTACTTCCCCCCCCCCCCCCATTCCCCCTCTCCTCTCCCCCCATTCCCCCTCTCCTCTCTCCCCCCCGCCAT